>NC_054067.1:10220908-11470908 GCF_017639655.2 Falco naumanni
ACATTGGTTGTACCTCAAGTGAACTATTTATTTCCATGTAAAGTAAAAAATTTGTCAAAAAATTGTAATACCCTCCTTATAACTGCAATGCTAGAAGAATGGCCTAATTTTTCTGAATTAAAATGAAAGGGTAAAATAAATAATGTTCCATAGGTAGTGATCCGTAGTTAGGTCTCAGCCTTTTGACAGTTTATTTTGTCCAAGTTATGTAGGGTAAAGAGAGATTTCTTAAACATATTAAATAAGACTATTTCATAAATATTTGTCTGGGATCAGCACTGGAAAATAAACTGAAAGGTCTTCTGGCAGTATTTTTATGTACTGAAAATGTTGGAACGATTGCAGGAATAGAATGTCAAACTCGTAAAGGAAGATATGCATCTGAACTTCTAAGTTCATTCCTTTTTAAGGTGAAAGAAATCAAACTGTTAGACATATACAGGTCTTATTAAACATATTACTAAATGTGTCAGAATTGTTTCATTTTGTTACAATAAAGTTAGTCTTCATCACTGGATGTCAAGGTGATTTACAAAGGAATTAAGTGTTGTTACACCAATTTGACAAATTGGGATGCTGACATGTAGAAAAGTCAAGTGATTTGCCAACGATTACTCAGCAGACTAATGGAAGAAACAAGGATAGGCTCTAACGTCTTCATTCTGAGTCACTCCAGTCCTGTAATCACTGGGCCATAGAATGAAATGTGAAGGATTATAGAGGTTTTATTATGTGATGCTGCTTCTCTCTTCCTGTGTTCTTAATGTGTGTATATGTTGTTTGACAGCTGACTGACACGTATACACATTGGTGTTTGGTTATATAACATTAAATATTATGTATCTTCTGCTGGTAACATTTTTCTTGTTTCATAAACCCAGCAGGAATGCAGCTGTCATGCTTTTTTATTTCATGTATCCTTTACAGAGCTTTAAAAAGATTAGTCTCTAAAGTATCTACTTAATTCTTGAAGTTTCATATTTTTGAAGTCCCTGGAAATGAACTCCAAATTCACCCCAAGAACTGAGCTTTTCTTTTGAAATCTGAATGTTCACCCTTCTTAAAGTTCAGAGGTGTAAGAAATGTGGATTTACATTCATGATTTATATAAATGGAACTGTTACTTATGTCTTCCAAATTGTTTGGAAGACATAAGTATTTCTGTATCTAGAATTTCATAGGAATGTGGGTTTTTAATTAAACTGCATTTTATGGACACTGAACAGTAGTACCAGTGAAGTGTGTGTGTGCATATGTGTTAATGACTTGTCTTAAGCGACTGCATCATCACACAAAGCCTTTCTTATTTTCTTAAGTATTATAGGCTTTTCAACATGCAATTTTGATTTGTGTTTATCTAGTTTAATTTCTTCTTAAAAGAGGGTGGGTTTTTTGAACTACACAATCTTCTCCGAGAATACAAATCTGTTCATGTATTGGGCATAATAGGCTTTGTACTGTTACAAGGCTTCCTTCCGTCAAGCTGCAGACCTAGGAGTTAATTTGTTAGCTTATACAGGCATTTGTAAACTTTTCACTGGTGAAAGAGTTGAAGTCGGCTTGTAAACCTGAAATTTGTCTGAAGGTTGCATCAGGGAGGTAGTTTCAAGAGTAAACAAGAGTTAGCCGGGATGAATAAAGCAACTGTCTGCATTATGCACAGAAAATGGGGTATAAGGTTTCATGAAACTAGATTGGCATGACGGAAGAGGAGGGAACTAGAAAAGTATAGAAGGGCCTGGGAAGTTTGAGTTTGATGACTTTGGCTATTTTCCCTGAAGGCCATTAGCAAACTAATTCACAGCATTGGGGGGGGAAGACACTGGAAATGAAGATATATTTTTTTTTAGGAGTAAACAAGAGTTGGAAAGTCAATAATACTTGAAATTCATGTTTCATTTAGAGACTTGAAGACTTTTGTTGGAAGGGTAGGTTTGCATTCTAGGGAGGCATAAGCATTGCAGGAGCCACAGCCTGGCTGGTGCTGAACATGTGCTGCCAAGGCTGAGCGTGCAACTTGTCCGCAGCACCTCTGCGGTGCAGGTAGCTGAAGCCAGCGCCTTGCACAGTTGTTGCTCTGAAGATAGTACGATACTGCCGCTGAGCACTGGGATCAGGCTTTTAGCATGGATTGTACAGTCCAACAAAATACATCATAAATAAATAAATAGCATTATAATTTCCAGTCACTTTGAAGCCTAAATATTGAGACTGCCCAGATGTTACTGGGTAAAATAAATAGCTGTAACCGAAATGAGTCAACAATTTGTGGTTGGAATTATTCTTTCTGTCTTCCTATGTGTATTCAGAACTCACCATATACGTGCTGTTTTACTTTTGACTGTGATTTTCTTCCAAAACCAGCATTATCTCTGGAAGGGACAGTATGTCTTCCTCTGTAGTTTATTTTTTTCTAAATAGTAAATGACAATAAAATAAACCTTCCATCTATCTATGGGGAAAATAAATTATAAAATGGGAAATTGTGACACAGCCATCACAGCTTGAATGTACAGCTCCTGTTTTTTGAAGTTTTTCTCCTATGAATTAAGTCAACTAAAATTGCTTTTAACTGTATAGATTGAAAATGTACAAAGGGGGAAAAGAACCTTCAAAAAATAATCCTCCCAACCTCTGTGATATCTGAATTTTTTTGAGGAGTGTGACCATTCACCAAGAAGAGTGTGCTATTTTAGTGTTGAAAATTAAATGTGCTGTCCTTGTACTACTTTCTGATTTTGCTGTGTAAAATGGGAAAGTTAAGAAATTTAGAGATTTTTGTATAAGCTGTCAAAAAAAAAAAGAAGAAAAAAAAAAAAGGAGATTTGCATCTCACATCCTTGGCCTTTATTTGGCATACAGCATCATTTTGAAGGATAGGCAGAGAAAGTAAGGTATGTTCACTATGGAGCTGCTGGAAACATTCTTTCACCTTAACAACCTTAGGCAAAGACTGTCACTAGCACTGGAAAAAACAGTTAAAAAGTAGTCAAGCTTTTAACACCTGGAAAAACAAAATAATGACCAGCTGCCGGCCATTACTTTATTTATTTCCTGGTTAAAGCAAAGTGTTTCTGGTTTTTGCACTGAACTTGCATTACATTTAGTACAAGTTTAATCCCTACAGTGACATGATGCTTATAAAAGTGCTACAGAGTGTTGTGCAAGAAATCAGTTACATATTATCCTTTAGTTACTTTTAGTATAAGAGCCCAATTGATAACAATCTACTATTTCATATCTTTTAGGGGGCATATTTGATGTGGAAATCCTGAAAACTCGAGGTGCAAATCTGTGGTTATGTTATAAATGAAAATGTAAATATAGCTTCCATTGCATCATTTGTAATCCTGTGTTGAAGGTCATGTTATGTAATAGCAATCAACTTCTAGTTCCTTTTTCATGGTTAGGGGTTGGCTTTCTGTGTGGTGGTTTGTTTGGTGGTTGGTATTTTGTTGCTGTTTTCCCCTTCTATTCCCCAGGTAGGGGGGAAAAGTCAGCGGAATCAAACAAAGAAAAAACCAAACAAACAATGTACTGATCAAGATATCTCTTAAGACAGTTCATAGTCCTTAGAGGAGTTTGGGGTTATATATTACTTTTATCTATTTCTTCTTGCTGATTAGAATCACGTCACCGTATATAGCAGTGAAGCATTACCTTGTATCTCAGCTAATGTTTTCTGTCATACTTTTTTCTATTAGTATATGGTCTGATGCACCTAGGTTTCAGATACAAAGGCTTGGGGTATTCTCCTTTGAGCTTTTGGTAGCTCAACTGACAAATCTGCTGCTGTTTGGATTGGAGGGTGTTTTGAAATATGAATAACAATAACAAAATGGGATCTAGATGTGGAAAACTTTTGTGAGAGCTTAATGTTTAAAAGAACAATAAAAAGACAACTACTAGGAAAGAAATAATCAAAACTTGTGCTCTGGCATTTCTCATTTCAGGTACATCTGATACTTTGTAGTTCTTGCTAGCTTAGGACTCCCAAATGGCAACCATTAAAAAAAGAAAGAAAAAAGGTATACCATAGGAAGACCATCAGTGAGGTGACAGCTGTTGGTCCTGCAGTGATGTTGTTTCTAGTTCAATGTAACCGTGCTCACTAAATGATAACTTTCAGTGTGGATGAGCCACAGAGGTGGCAATGGGAAATTGAGCTCTGCGGAATAATAGGCTTTTGTTAATATTAGTGTAACATTGTATCAGTTTGGACCAGTTTATATACATTTTCAGATTATTTCCAGATGCTGTTCAGTGGTGGTGTTTCAAAACTGACTTCAGTTGTGTCTGGTTTTCACTTCGGCGTAAGTCAAACAAGAATATTTAATACAAGCTGCTGAAATAACTGCTGTAGTCAGGTCCTCAGGTGCTGGACAGAACAACTGTTGATTATTCTGCAAAGTTATTCTAGACAGCACATAATATTACTATCTAATATTGCCATGTATGTAATTCAGTAAATTCTGCAAAACTTAAAGAAAGTCATAAAACAAGGTCTTTCTTGTGTTAATAATACTACTTATGTAAGTGAAGTGCTAGTTTGTATCTGAGACTTTTCCATAACAAACGCGAACATTCTTTGTGGCTGCAAACATTCATTTCCTTATCCCTTCTCTGTGATACGCAGGTTCCAAGACTAAAACAATGTGAAGCAGTTCCCCTGAAATGCACTCAATATCTGGAGGCATTTAGAAGTCATTAAGTCTTGGTCTGTAAGCAACCACTGTTCATGTCCTGTGGGGGAAGGGAGAAAGGCTCCTTCAGTACAATATTAGTTCTATTTCCAAAGTTTAGATGAAACACAGGCTTCTCCAACTGCTTTTAGGCTTAGTGATGTTTTGCAGGTGCTTAAATTCAGATGAAGAAAGCTGGTACACCCTGATGACCACAAAAACTACCCCTCTGTGTAGTTTTGGTTTCCCCCTCTGTATCAAAAAGGCTTAATGTTCATACAGTGCCATTGAATTAGGTGCTTACAGGTGATACTGGCTGTACTGAATGTATTGAAATAAATAACTGGAGAAGATTGGGAAGATGGGATAACATCTGTGACAATGCTGTGCAGTATCAGGTAACAATTTCTGCTATAGAAAACTTAAAAATAACATTTTTTTTCAGTTTTAATCCTTATAGAAGTATTTATCTGTTTCATTCTCCATGCAACCCCTTGCATTTTGTCTTGCATGGTGGTAATCGGGAATTACTAGTAAACTTGAAACCACTGTGGATTATCCATATGGAAACATTAGGTCTTGGTAGTGTGCAAATAAAGAGATATCTCATTACTCAGCTTCTTACAAAACTGTATTTTACAGCTGTTTTATATTTTCTGTTGTATTATTGGCCATTCAGCAATGAAGAGAAGTTCTTTTTCTCAAATATTTTTTTTTTTTTTTTTTTTTGCTAGCAGTGAAGTTAGAACCATGAGTCTTTCCTCTCCCCTAGCCTATGCTCTCATAGCTCTGTCCCACTGCTGCACTTGCAGGGACAGGTCAGTGAATACTGGTGACTTGTGTTTGGGAGCACCAACCACAGTGCCAGGCCCACCTGCTGAGCATCCTAGGCAAGAATGGTTTAAGCTGTTCTGGTTATGTATGGTAGTAACAGATTCTTATCATTGTAGCCTTCAAGTGGGGGCTATTCTAACAGGAAAAAAGGACAGGGAAAATTTCAAGAGCAATCTTAATTAAAAGGAAGATGGATTAAGTGAACAGAAGAGTATCTATAGTTGTTTACTACATGAAAAATAAGTTGTAGGTGTGCAACTGTGGCATCTGTGTGGATTTCCAGTGGTTCTTGTGAAAAAAATCTTAGATGTTAACCTTTAATTTTCCTTGTAGACAAAAAAAGGAACAATTTGGGAGCATAAGAATCATGTTAAGTTAGGTGGTAACATTTGGCATAGATAGTCTGCCTATCAAAGATGCATTAAACAGTTAAGCTTGCATTGTGTGAGTTGTTTTTGAAACAGAAATGTGGGAATTCAAGGGCTGTAAAATGACAAATATAGCAACATAAGATCAAAGAGATGTGAGAACAGGGAGAAAAGAAATTAATGTCTTTAAAATATATTCTCCAACTATGACACCCTAAAGATTTCTCCAGAGCCTAGATAAATGGGAATTGTAGATATGTTGAAGAAAGTGAAAAAGTTTGTATTTACGAAGTTGTTACAGTGAGTTAGTAGCTTTTTTTGTATTTCTAAAAAAACAAAACCACCCATTAACAGTAATTTTTTAATAACTAAGTATTTTACACAGTGGAAACATCATATGGTAAAAGAGTATCACTGAAAACACTTGCTTCTGCTTGCCTGTCTTACCTGGTAAAGGGAATCAATATGAAAAAACCTGGCATAACTGGCATGTATTATAAATAAAGCTGTCTTGGAAAACTACATAATGAATCCTTTAAATAGATGTATTAGTATTCAGTATTATCAATCATTTCACTTAATCTTAGTTTAGCAAGAAGTTGATACACCATATTAACATTTAACACCCAGTACTGAGAGTGAAATAGGAACTTTAAAACATCTTTGACTTAAACCATGAACAACTTGGAGGGTCTTCAGAGTGCAGAAAAATTTTGTGCCACTCAGAGCAATGTGGATGAATAATTGCCTGTTTTCTTTATACCTGTTGCATACTTTTGTTTTGCTGTTTCATTCGACCAAAGGAATTGTGCTTTAATTTTCTTCCTGTTTCTTATTCAGTTTTCCAACATGCTGGTGACATTTTGACGATGTACTTAATATTTCATAGAATCATTTGGGTTGGAAAAGGCCTTCAAGATCATAGAGTCCAGCCATTAATTTAGCACTGACAAGCCCACCACTAAACCATGTTGCCACATCTACATGTCTTTTAAATCCCTCCAGGGATGGTGACTCAACCACCTCCGTGGACAGCTTGTTCCAATGCTTGACAATCCTTTTGGTGAAGAAATTTTTCCTAATAGCCAGTCCAAACCTCCCTTGGTGGCACTTTAGGCCATTTCCTCTTGTCCTATTGCTTGTTAATTGGGACTAACCATCTCACTACGCCCTCCTTTCTGGTAGTTGTGCAGACCCATTGGGTCTCCCCTGAGCCGCCTCTTCTGCAGACTAAACACCCACAGGTCCCTCAGCTGCTTCTCATCAGACTTGTTCTCTGGACCCTTCCCCAGCTCTGTTGCCCATCTCTGGACACACTCCAGCACCTCAATGTCTGTCTTGTAGTGAGCGGCCCAGAACTAAACATAGGGTTTGAGGTGCAGCCTCACCAGTGCTGAGTACACAACATACTGTTGGTGGTGCTCCTGGCTGCTAATGCTCCCCAGGGGATTTTTTTTATAGGTGAGGGGCTTGGCTACTATTCCTCATGGCCCTGCCCAGGTCCCATCAGCCGCTGTGATGTGGGCCATGGGCTCCTGGCATTGTTCAGCTCCTTGTCTCTGCTAGAGGTAAGAGTGAGACCCGGAGTAGTGAAGGTAAAGGTTGGAAACAGTTTTGCTTCAGCATATCTGCTAGGACTTTCATGAACAGATGGTTTGACCATATAAGGGTAATTATATTATTCTAATTAATCACAACAAGATGGACCTTTTACTGCCTCAAGAATTAATTTTAGTTAGAGAATCTCCAGTCAAACTTTTGTGTTTTTTGGTGTGGTTTTTTTTGTATTTTGTTCTTAGTTCAGATCTAGATATCCATAATGCTCTGTATGCAGTAGGGCATCTTCAAAAGATAAGAGAGTAATCACATGGTGGCAAAGTTGGCACTGGTCATTGCTTCGTGTATGATCACATGACTTAAAGGTGATATTTTAAACGATGAGTCCAACTCTCTCTTCTCAGTAAACACTTACCCTGCTTCTATGTTGTATTCTATAGCTGTCAATGAGTTTTCTTTCCCAACAATATACTTAGTAATTCAGCAAGTCAGCTTTTTAAAAAATTATCTTCCTGTCTGTCACCAGGAAATCTTTATCAGTTTAGTCTTGGCTCTAGGTTAAATTCATTTACTTAAATTCATAAGTCCTAGTAATTTCTTTGACCATTTCTGCTGAGGGTTTACATGTCTGATTTGTCTGGGGCTTTCTTTGGTTTGATCCTTCTGAAGACTCATTATACCCTTGCTGTTAGAACTTTACTTCCCTAGATATTAATGCACGAATTCTGACTGGTTATTCGCTTTACTGCAGTTATTCTATATCTAATTATGCCTATTGGGAGCTTTAACTGTTATAATTAAAATGTAAATAACTGCTTCCTATTGGACAATTTTTTTACTCTGGAAAAGCCTAAGATTTGCTGGTCAAAATATGAGCAGAGAAAACAAAAAATAAAGCAAATACTTAATGTGTATTTTCATTGAAAAAACACAAGCACTGTAGTTGAGTTGGTTTTTTTTTTTAACCTTTGCTCTTCCTTTTCTTTGGTCAAGTTTTATTAAAGAGCTGACATGGAGTAAACATGGTTGTGGCTCTGACTATGCATTTCTTTTGCTGTTTATTGTATTTGTTTCAGTTTGAAACTCTGCAAAACTCTTAAATGGAGTACTATAATGGATGGTCAGATGAAGTACTCAAATTCTTTAACCCGGTAACCACCTCTAGCTGTGAATGAGAGAAACTAGAAATGCTGTAAATAAACAAGCCCTTTAAGCAGCTGAGACGTTTTTGAAGAAAAAAGAGCACTAGGTCATTATTTGTTTCATGATCCTACTGACATTCCTAATTATGCCAAATATAATAGTTACACAAAATTTACCTTAGCACATTTCATTTTATTTCAGGTGTTTTACTAAATGACACTGAAAAACATTCAGCTAAGTGTAGTTACATTCTGAAAATAATAATAATAAAATATTCTGAGGTTCACAGCAACTTGCAAACAATGAGAGAAAAAACCCTCAACTTTCTGTATCTATTAATTATGTACTCACATAACATAAATTTTCTTTGATTTTCATTTAATTCTAGTTCTAATGTTCTCTTCTAGAGCTGCAGAATTCTGCCTGCTACTCTTGGTTTTCTTTTGTCTTATGGTCCTTTGGAAGCAAACTTCTCATCTTTGAATTTTAGAAAAGAGGCTATGTCAGTTGTCAGGTAGAATTTGGTTTTTAGGAGAGAATTATTCACATTTGTTCCACAGATTTCCAAAAATCTCACTTAGGTTCAGTTCCCGAGCTTTTCTAGTGTAGTAGGGAATTGGATTTTTTTTAATGGGTAGGTGAGATGAAAACAAAAGAAAGTTATTTGCTTTTTATTTCCATTCCTATTTTCTTTTGCCTTTATTTGTTTATAATTCAATGCTTTTTGTTGATCTTTCGTTTTTTCGAACTCACAGCAGAATGCTCCTACTTGAGGAAAAAAAATGGTGAAAAATATGTTAACTTCTGAACATTGCAAAAAGGGGGACTAATTGTGTACTTAAGACAGGAGATCTTTGATAAATTAGATGGCAGTTTAAATGACAGACCATTTCCAAATGAGAGAAACTTAATTCTTGAGGAATGATTAGTGGTAGCTATGGCTGGGAAATATAAAACGGGGATCTTTATTTTGGTATTTATGCAAATGTCCTATCTCAGCTTAAGAAGCTGGTAAAGTCTTGTATTTAAAACTTGGACATGTCTGTGTATAGTCTGTTAAAATCAAGTAACGTTTTTGTGATATGCACAGAAAATAAAGTTCTTTTATCTTCCTTAGAATTTTAAAATCTCTATTTTAATAAAGAGCTTGGTTAAAACTATGGATTGATTTCAATAGCTTTCATCTCTCTTTAATTTCTCTTGTCTTTGTATTTCCTGCAAGTGAAGTTTTGCTTTGAGGTACTGTAAGTATTTAAGGTTGCACCAACTCTGTGAGACGATGCAATGTGAGTGCACCTGAACCATGTGGATGGTAATGGGGATGGAATGTGCCTTTGCAGGGTCACGTTGTCTGGCCACCTGCATATTACTTGCTGCTTATTTTTGCAGTGGAAGGTTGTTGCATCACTGACAATGTCGTATTATGTTCTCCATTCTTATTTCTCTGTCAAGGAAATAACATTAATTTGTGTCCATTTGAATAATACTCATTGTCACATGGAAAGAGAGTTTGTGACAGGCATGGGCTTTGTTTAACAAAAGCATTTTTAAGAAATGGCAATTTTGAGATACTTTTTTTATAAGAAGGTATTACAGCGGCCAAACAATTCAAACCCATGACTTATATCGGTTTGACATTTGCCAATGCACTAGGCATATGATAAATATAAATCACTTTCCATGTTGCAATCTAAACACTCCATAAATACAAAGATCAAAAGTTCTCTGAATTTCTGATTGCTTACCTTTTTATTTCCGAAGTGATTCCCAGCTCATTGATGTATCTTTGTGCTTACTGTGTGTGTTGTACATGCTTGTTGGTTTGGCTTTGTGCTCTGATGTTGCTAGTGCACAGTAGAAATGAACTTTCCCAGAAGCAGCTGCTGCTGTTTTTAAGTACACTCCACAGCAGGTTCAGAGGCTGCTTTGGCTGGCCACAGTCCTGAGGGACTCTTGAGGTAGTTGCTGAGCTGGCTGGGACTGGCACAGAGGGAAGTCTGTATCCTCATCCCACACAGGGTACCCTGTAGTTCTTGCCACCAAAATCCTGCTGGTTGTACCAAATACAGCAACCTAATGCTGAAGAGATTCCACCTGTAAGGATACCACTGGAAGAGTCCTGCAGATTGATGAAGAAGGTGTGTAAAGGAGGTGATGTGATTAGGCTGTGACCACGGTTACTGCTGGGGCTTTCCAGTCTGGAATTACTGGTGTGGTACAGGTCAAAGCTCTTATTTTTTTTTCTTAATTAGACAAAAGATTGGAATACTGTTCAGGCAAAATTGGATAATTTTAAGGACTATTAAAAAAAAAAAAAACAAACTCAACCAACCAACCCCCCCTTCACCCCCTGCAAAACTCCCAACAAAACCCCAGCAACCCACCACCAGACAAAAAAGCCCCAATTGCCCTGCACTTAAAGACAGTAAAATTTCTGCATTAAACTGAGGTGATCAGACAGGAAAAAAATAAATCCTTGTAAATTACTCAAGATCAGCAGGTTATCTACCCATGAAAATGCAAATGCAGTCCAGGAAGTATCACCCGTATGGTGTGTTTTGATTATTTAATATTTATTTTTTTTACCTAACTGTTAATGAAATAAGGCCTGAGTGGTCATTTTCTGGGCATCCTTTTCAATGAAAAATGAGCATGAAGTAGGATTGAAATAGAGATGGACAGGTGTCTAGAACTAGTTTCATCTTACAGGGAGACCAATGGTTTGCTCTTCTAATGTAGGAAAAACAAAACATGACAGTAGATCTGATTAGTTTTTAGGTTGCTGTGTCTAATAACTGCACAAACACCACCCCCACCACCGTTTAAACTAGGAACCAATATTGGCACCATTTTTTTCATATATTATGGAACACACTCAGGAGGCAGAACTAACAAATATTCTGCTAAGGCAGGGTTTATTGATAGGACATCCATACTGCAGCTTGTTGGTAGTCTCCAAACTGTATTCATTTCAAAGTGACATTGTGGCCAAACAGTCAAATATTAGCACTTTATCAGAAATTATTACAGTGATGTCAGTTTGGTACCTAATTACCAAGGGATATTGTACAGGAGGCAACTACCTAACCTTAAACTCCACCCTTCCATACATAAAAGCATTTGTAGCTGGGAAGAATAAGTACTTAACGTATCAACTAAGAGACGTTGTGTCTTCTAAGTATATGAAAATATTTCTTGTGATCTAGCACAAGAAATACTCACCTCTGGAAGCCTCTGAGGACAATTAGTCACTGCTGAATAAAAAACAGCCAGCAAAGTTTGATGGAAATGTTTTGATCAAGTCTATGACACTTTAGCTTCTCCTTTTCAATGGACGATAGTATCTTAGAAGTTATCCTAGCACTTTTTCTATCTTATTTCTGCCAAGATTTTGTAAATATCAGCTACACCCAACCATACAATAAAACCTATTTATGACAGTTTTGATGTAAAAAAGTCCTTCAAACCATTGTCAGGCAAACCTTTCATAAAATGCTGCATTTAGTGGCAATTAGTTTAGTATTTTACTTGCAACACAAGTTTATAAAATGTGTTAAACTTCATTCTCTAGCTCGCTTTTAAGGCAATACTTAATGCATCCCATTGCATGTATTGCATTTTGGAGCTGTAAGTGAAAAATATATGTTTTCTTGTATTTTCATGTTTACTGTTATGTATTAGAGGCCTTCCTTATGGACTAGGACATCCAAGTCAACATCTAGCAAACCTTATGGAAGAAAAGTAACGCATATCAAGTTGCAATTTCTTCCTATACTTTTTGGGAGGAAGAGGTCCTGAAATGCATTCTGTAGATTGTCAGGCCATGTTAAAGTGGTCTGAGTGAAGCAGCTTTCTTCCTGGATGCCATATTGTGATCTCTTTGCTATGACTCTTGCAACAAATGCTTGGAAGCTACATCTTACAATATTTCAGAATATTGTAATCTTGAGGTGTGTGGGGCCCATCTCAACATGCAGTAAGCCCTGGTAGCCTGAAGATCCTCATTTGCTGAACAAATACTGAGACACAGAAGGAAATAAATGGCTTAGGAGCATCTCTTTACAATGGGATATAACATTGTCCTGGTAGTTGTATTATTCAAGGTTGAGAGCAGATCAGGATAAACTGATGACTTTGTAACAAGCTTTTTTTTCCTTCATTTTTTTTTTAACCCTGATATTTTGCCACTCAGTCAAACTGAATGGATTTCAGATTTTTGCCTCTGCTGGGTGGTGAGGATAGGAAGATCTCAACAACCATGTGAAAACTAGGCTTCAGAACCTACAACAGTATCAGCTGCCATGCATTAAGCCCCTGCACACATTACCTGTGTGAAAATGTAACTGCTGACTTCAAACAAATACTAAGGAGAGTATTTAGCTATCTTAAGCATATCTGTGGCACTCATCTTCTTTTCAAATAATGCAATTTCTAAGGGTGGTTTTTCTTTCTTCAGATTTGGGCTCTGTATGAAGAAAGTACATTGTTTTGGCTCTTCATGATCCTTTTTCCATATTTTAATAGGGGTTTTACTTGCTGTATTTCAGATTTGGAGAACATTTTCCTCACAGTATTATTTTCCACAGACGGTCTTAGTGCTATTTGCATTTGAAAATGTAAATCCTACTTAGAGGTGGATGTTAATAATCTGGTGTTTTCCAACCAGTGATGTTTTCTGTAAAATCTTGTAAACTATAAATTGACTTGGTGACATGACTTTGCATGCAAATATGGTGTTCAACCTTTCCAAGCAAATATACTTCCAGATGTCTGTTACACCTCTGATAAATGAAAAATGATAAATAATGAATACAAGAGCCTAGGCTGGTCTGTCTTTCTCTGTTCCTTTCTAGAGTGCTAAAGAGGAAATCTCATTAGCTAAGCCTAGCAGGAGCTCTGTAGTACTTAACTGATGATCCTTCACATAGTCTCACTCCTCTGGGCCGTTTGGAAGGTCAGGAGCGAAGGGTGAAAACCATGATGAGTTTCCAATATACATAAGCACAGTTAGAATCTTGCACAAATTTACCAGTAGAAGCACAATCTACTTTCTGTGTAGGTAATTATGTTATTTCTACTTCTGTTGCAGTGAGAGACTGCAGGAAACTTCTGTAGTCTGCTCTCTTTAGAGGAGGGGAGTAGGGTTTACATGCTTGTGTACTTATGAGGGCTTTTTAGCTTTTGAGTATTAAGTAGTCCCCCGTTGTTGCCTTTTTTTTTCTTCTTTCTTTTGGTTAATTTTTCTATTTCTTGTGGCTCAGTTAAGGTTACAAATGGGTTCTAGTGCTTTGGAACTCATAGTATTAGCTCTGCGTTTATTCCTGGGGAACAAACAAATGTTTTATGATTTGTCAAAACTTTTTAGCCATCTGACAGTCACTTGGTAGCTTTAACTTCTGTTCACTCAGGATTATTTTCTGTTAAGGGACAAGACACCTTAAGTTCAAATCCTGCTGATGATTCAAATGAGGATGAGTTGCATGGGGGAGAGATGTTGAGAGTGTGAGTAGGATATGAGTTGTGTCCAAGTGACAGCTGCCTCTGGTTCACCTCAATATCATGAAGTTTGCATGCTTCTAGCTATTTACTAGAAATGAAGCGCCAAGTGCTATATTCTAATGTGTGCTTGTTACTTGTCCATCTCGTGCTTAACAGGTCTGTCTTGTTCTGCATTGTGTGTGGTCTGCCAAAAATGATTGTAGATGTGGCTTTAATGTAGGCTTAGGTGATGCTGCTGAACTATTCTTGATGCATACTCTTTTTCTTACTGGTAGATAACTGGCATTGGTCCATGTGCTCTGCTTTTATGCTATTGAGGGTAATCAATCCCAGTAAAGGCATTTTCAAAGAGTGAAACAGAAGTATGATAAAGATTTATGCTTAAATATATGGTGTGCGTTTAATCAAAACACTTTTAGTGTTACTTTTTATACAGATACAAAGCACATCTTGTATGATAGTATAAAATCTAGTTTTGTAGTTAGCTTTTGCTCATAAAAGTATGCACCAGAGGAAATACTATTTGTAAAGCTTTTTATTTTGGGTGAGAATGTCATTACAGAATGAGAAAACAAACTGTCTGAAGTCTTTTTCTTAGTATGAAACTTTTTAGAGCAAATAGTTAAAAGTGAAAACAAGGCGATGGAATCATGAAGCCAATAGCCAATTGCTCAAGTTGTGTTTTCTTGTGAAGTTGAACATATTTTGCTGTCACAGCTTATATTATAATGGTGTGGAAAAGTCAAGAAAAATGCAAAAAAAAAATTATCAGCAATAGCTTTTGTTTTAAAGTTTCAGGTTCTACAATTCAGTGTCTTTTTTCCATCATGTCTTTAATACCTGTTGAATTATCTAGAGAATTAAGCTAGAGAAAAGGGATGACTGAGACAAGGTTTTAAGTGGATAAATCTTTCCAAAGGGAGGATAGAAAAGGTTTCTGTCTGTGCTAGGAGTCCAAGTGAAAAGCCAGAGAGATGTGTCAGGGAGAAGATACTGGAACACACCCATAAATGAAACTGAGAGGAGTCAGTTGGGTGGATTTGCACTGAGTAGTGGCAATTTTCTTTGGTTCAAAATTTAGTGGACAGTGGAAAATGTGTAAAGTTAATAGTGGACAGGAAGATATTGCAGGATATAAAAGGAAAGACCAAATTTCTGCTTTCTGGGATGATATGACTAAGCAAAAAATTGCTTGGATTTGTAAAATTATAAAGGTTTAAGATAACAGTTTTTTGGGTTTGTTGGTTTTTTTTATTATTTTTGGTTGGTTGGTTTGATTTGGGGTTTTTTGCGTCCTGAAGACATGAGGAAGATTCTTCTGAATCTTGGGTAATGGAAATAACATTTGGATGTTAATTCAGTAAGACTGGGAAGTAAAGTTACAGAAAAAGGAAGAAGATGATTTGGGTTAAATAAAAGCAAAATTTGGACCTGAAAAGCATTCTGTGGGATCCACAGAAATGCAACAAAGGTCACTGTACCTAGAGGAAGGACTTTGTGGAAGCATTCTATTATATTCTAAAACATTAGTGAAAGCTATGGTGTATCCAGCAGCTGACAAGACAAACAGAACCAGTAAATGAGCTGAGAGATGAATCTGTGCAATATCCAAATGACACTTACATTCAAAGTCAAAGCTAACAACGAGAAGCCCTTGAAGGAGAGATGAAGAAGGGAAGTGTGGTCAGTCATGGAGCTTTGAGATGCTTCTGAGAAAATGTGGGAAAATTCTAGGAGGAGCTTTGATTTTGATAGAAACTACTCAGGAAGGCTTTAAAGGAATTCTGAGCTTTCACTGGATGTATTATATTGCGTCTCTTTGTTTTGTTTTGTTCACTTAGGTCTGCTGGAGACATATTAGTGTCTTATAAAGGTCTGTGGATAATCTGTCTTTACTGTAAAATTACTTTTATTATTTCTTCCTCTTTTTGTAGTAAGCTTAATTGTCAGACCAAATTGTGATTTTTGCTTGATGTTCTTTCTCTGATGGCGTCTGTATTGAGAATTTGCACTGACAATCAGAAAGTGAAAACCACTTACATATAGACTCAGTTTCAGGATGTTTGAAAGAAATAGGCTATGTATGTTCATATAATTAATTGGTGATGACAGAAATCTTCGATAAAGATTTACTTCAGGATGCATTTAAATCTGAAAGGAAATTTTTATCAAACTAGAGGTTAATTATAAAACAGCAATAATTCAGCTAATGTTGATAACATTTGGTGTTAAATCATTATGAAGTTCTCCAAATTTTTAAAGCTGTAGAGCTTTCACTAATAAATAGCAATTGTTCAAACCAATTGCTGCTTTTATTTGTTATGCTGGTTTTGTTATTTTATCTAGAGTAAGACAAACTTACTGGGTATAAACTTGAAGGAATTGCCCTACTGAAGAGGAGCTAGACTGTGATATGTTTTTAATCTGTTTGTTTCAGGGGAAAGTGGATCAAGAAGCCAGACTCTTTCCTGTTTTATCTAGTGTGAAAGAAATACTTATTTGAAGTTTTGACACTGAATATTGACTCAGAATTCCAATTGCAGCTGTGGATCAATTACAGGCTTCCTGTGCTGCTGTAGCAAGGCATTTCAGTGATACTTTCCTTCAGTTTCTCCTATATATGTTGTTTTGCTGAGGCACTGCAATTGTGAAATCCGCTACTAATTTGTGAGCAATGTTGATTCTGCAGTGTGAGGGCCATATTATCACATAAATGAATTGTCAGAAATGTAATTATATAAAATTATGTAAGTGTTAACTATATAAATTGTTATCCAATTATCTTTTCCTGAAAAACTTCACAAAGACAAACTTTTCGTTTCAGAAATTAAACATGTATGCTGGCTAAAGGATAGATGGGGTTGACAGTAGGGAATTGAGTCAGAATAAAAACAATTTCTGTCTTTCACAGAGAAATGTATATTTCTTTAAATTCAAAAGAAATGTGAATCATAATGTCTGTGAAATCAGCATGTCACATGTAGAAGTTTATTTTAGAATCTATGTTCTTATTTTAAAATGGAATTTCTAATATGTGTCTTAATAAAGGATGCCTCGGGATATTTCTTGGCTTTTATTTTCTCAAGCCTGAGTATTGATTGAGTATTGATTGACTGGCTATTCTCCACCATTAAAATAAATCCTGTGAATTTTTAATGAATTTGTAATTTCCAAAGATGCAGCTGTATGAAATTCATTAGTCAAATGATTGTAGTAAACCAGGAAAACTTGTAATTTTTGCTTGTTAACATATGAATATGAAAAAGATTCTACGTTCTACTTTTTCATCATTTTCCATGATGATGTGTGGTCATATTTTTTGAAGACTGAATATTTTTTCTGTTTCAGAACCTGGTATTTACGTGTTTAGCCAAACTAAATCAAATTGTGATTTGTATTCCAGTAAGAATCGCCGATAGCTTTAAGTCACAAAGTGTGTTGTCAGCTGGTGAGGTATATTTGTGATTAAATAATGTCCTAATTACTTATTAAGATGTAACAGAGCATTTTGCTACTTACCTATTCATGGAATCATAGAATGGTTTGAGTTGGATTGATGAGGTATCCTGAATTACTTTCAGCTCCAACATTATAGTCTTTTACCAATTACTTGCAATTGTGAATTCACCTATAAGATATATAGCTGTGTGCTGTAAATATTTTAAATAATATTTTATTCATTCAGGAATTCATTTCAAGAGCATGGTTAGTTTTGATAATGCTTAAGAGTGGACTTTACCTAATGTCAAATGCCTAAGTTTGAATTTTGATTCATTGCAAATACTAACATTGGACTGATGTCTTTAAGTCTAAGAATCGTTCACAGAAATGGGTCCCACGTATGGTAGATATATTCACTGCATGGAAGCATTTCTATAAAAGGAGAACTTTTCTAGTGTGGATAATGTTATAGAATTACAGAGAACAGATTTTGAGGTCTCCTGTTCATTCTATTCTGCCATAAGGCAGAATAAATTAGGTCTTAGTCATTTCTGCCTTAGTAATTTCTGATACGTTTTTTCTAACACATTCTTTCCTTCTTCCACTCCTTTTAGTAATTAGCACTGTGGCAGTCACTTAAATAGACTGTAGTAAATCACATGTACTGACTTTTGCTAGTGGATGTAGAATTAAAACCAAAATTTTCTTTAGGCATTTGCAGCCCAAATGTTCAAAACAGTTTTGGAAAAGTAGCAAAAGAGAAAGGATCATTTAAGAAGGATCAGTACCAAGTAAATGTGCTGATCTCTGTGCACATCTTAAATTTCTGGTAACTTTTTTTCATGGCCGTATTTCAGTATTTTGTTATAAGGGTATATGGTTGAGATAAGCCTAAACAGAGATACTCGGCATAGAATCTGTGTTTCTTATTCATAACTGAGAATGCGGCTTTAGGGGAAGTATCAACTTCAATGACAAAACAGGATAGTTGACAAGTGACCTAATGAACACCTCTCACTTACCAGCATCGGAAGAACTGTGTTATAACTTGTAAAACTGTGTCCTTCTAATCCACAGCTGGACTTAATTCTTAGTGTGGGAACATGCAGGTGCCAGGATGAAATTAGATTTGGTTTTTAAATCCACCAGACCACGTGCTAGCTTCAAAATACCTTTATGGAAAGCATGGATGTACGTCAGTGTTTGGTGCTTTAATAGTGCTAGGTTCAGTGAAATAAGTACCATGTAGTCTTTAGGAGACAGACCTGTCAAAATATTACATCCATAGTTTAAACAACTTTGCTTTTATCTTGAGCTGAGACTGGCATCTGTCAGATTGTGTGGTATAGGGGAAATATGGTTTAAAGGTTACGAGTGTGGATGGGGATTCCAGAATTTCAGATGAAAGTGAATGAGAAGGTCCCTAAACCAGTAAATTCATTGGGTTTTCAGTCTCCATAAACATTACTCAATAGTCTTAACAGTAGAGTAACAATTCTTAATGAAGATGAAATAAATTGAGAAATATAGAGGTATAAAATGCAGTAGTAAAATGCTGATTAAATTGATGAATGCCACAGTAAAGGTTCCTCTGTTCTGAGTCTATGCAACTGCTTAGTACTTGAGAAACTTTATTATAATTTGCTATCAACATTAAGCATGGTTTTATCAAGGAGTAGCTGTAACAATATCTAGTAACAGCAAATCAAAAGACATATTGTAATTGAAGTGTTTAATTTTCAACACTGTAATTGAAGATTACTAAAAAAAATCGTATTAGCTGGTATTATTTTGTAAAAGAAATTATTCACATGTGAGATTTATAGCACTTAGCTCAAAACTATTAATACCATTGTTGTATATTACTGTTTTCCATAAAACATAGCAACAGGATGCAATGTAGTTAATGTCTCTGGTTATAAGCCAAAGTTTAAATCAGCATTGTAGGGATGTAAGCCTTTGTTGTAACACTAAATCTACTACCACTAAGTATTTTTAGAAAAACATATTAAAAGCTTGAAAATGCAGTGAATTAGCAACAGTGTGTCTCTAAAAATAATGTCTCTGATACAGGTCTGCTCATAAATGTTCAGATTCAGTGGATGACCAGGTTGTGGTTATTATAGATTTGAGGAATTTATTTATTTATTTATTTTGTACTGTCTTACTGGTGCACATAGTTCATATCTGCCTTCTGCAGATTTAGGGTTGCTCACATTCTTAATAACCTGACTTTAAGAAATAAAAGTATAAACTACTTGTACACTTACATTATGTGGAAAAGTTAGGAAAAGTTCATTGTTAGGGAAAGCCTTGTGGTTAACAGAGCATTATATACGATTCCTGAACAGTTCTGTTGTGTTCAGCACTTCATAGGCTGTCTGCCTGGCTGGCTTGCCAGTTACTATCAGCTGTCTTTGACCTTATCTGCATATAAAAGATGAAAATTTAAGTGGTGTTTGACAAGCAGAAACACTCTTCTGGTGTTTCTGGTTATAATACCTTTTTTTTTTCTCTAATGAGACTAATATTTTCAACTACTTCCAAAGGAAACTCAGGTGTTTTTTTTCCAGTGGAAATAGAAGTCTAATACTGTATGAAAATACAGGACAATGAACAAGAGATGACATGGAGTTATCAATAAAGTGACTGGAAATCTTAGAATTTTTTGAGTGGTTAAGAAAGCGCTTACTTATCTGCTAGAATTAAGGGGAAAAGTTGTAATGAAAGAACTCTTTCTTGATACTAGGTCAGAAAGTTGAGGGTGGTTGTAGTGGCACCTTAACATTCTTTCTGGAGTACTGAAGCAAAGTACTGGCACAGGAAAAAAAGCAGAACTGCAAATGCATTAGGATGGATTAACTATGCTTATTGTATTGCAGTCCGTGAGCTCAGGCAGGAGTGGAATACATTGCTATGATATTTGGTTAAAAACAGCTTTGTTGCCATTTTGCAATCAAGAGAATCATCAAAGCAATCTAAACTGTCTTGTTCTCTTGACTTCTAAAATCTGCAACTACTAATTCCAGGAAACCTACTCTTTTCCAAGAGTGTCCTAGGGGTCCTACAGGCTGGGTATCATTATTGCTTTCTTCTGTTGCTGCTGTGTTGTGTTCCATGCTTGCTGTAACCACATTCAGGCCTTGGATATGGTCTGCTATATTCCTCCAGTTTTTTCTCCTGTATCTGTCTCTGTACTCTTGGTTTCCGAGTTATTCCTTAATGTAAAGACTGACCAAAGAGGCATTGAAGTAGGGACGTTAGCAATGAAAAGCAGAGCTGTCTGACTAAATGATGTAAGGCCAAGTTTGGAATTGCCGCATTTCCCACCTATTTCCCAAGCAGTATAAAACGAAAATTGTTTGATGGTGGGGTTTTTTGTATGTTTGAGAGATGGTGTTTAATTTGGAAACACCTAGAGGGCTCAATGAGGGATAAATCAGTATTCTGTAGCATGGGTTTTAATGAATTCACGCAGATTCCACAGGATTTACCTTCCAAACAAACTGCAATATAAACTTTTATGCTTTTACTTTTCCTTTTGTGGAGACAGTTTTTGATGGAATCTCATTTCTAACAAATCTTATGTTGTTTACACCTACAGTTTTTGATCTTCTGTCTTATATACCAGCTGTCAGGAAAACACCAAGCCCACAAATTACCAATTAGATACACAGCACAAAGGGCACAAGCTGCTACGGTTTGGAAAGCTCAGCACTCTTTCCAAAGATTTTGTTCCATTTGAACTGTACCAGTTTTACTTTCACTAATGATATATTGTACAGCTTGTTTGGCAGTGAGGGGTTTATCATAAATATCTCTTTTGTTTAATTCTGAAGTCAGGGTTACAAATGTAATTACAGTTACTTGTCATCAGAGGTCATGTTTATCGGTATAGAAAGAGATGCAATGCCTTTTAAATAGTTCCTTGTTGAAAACGTGCATCAGCTGCCCATAAGAAGCAAGCAGTGTGGTCATGATGTTTCAAAAAAGCTTTTCATTGAAGGTTAGAAATAATCTTTGGCATTCAAGAGACAGTGATTTTTTGCAAAGAAGCTGAGCAGGCTACATTATCTTTACAATTTATGTGCCAATGTGCTTGAGTGTTGTTTTCGGTTTGGTGGTATGTTTTGTGTTTGGGTTTTTTTGTGGTGTGTTTTTTTGTTGGTTTTTTTTTTTTCCTATTGCCCTATTACTAGCTTCGGCTTTCAGGCAGCATCATCTGTTTTCTGGGGGGCAGGGAACAGCACTGTGTCAGGAAATCCTTTATAAATACTATGGTAGATAATGCATTTTCATACTATGCAAATGCAGTTTAGTCTTTGTCAGCCAAAGCTTCAAAATGGGGAGCCTGTAGCTTGCCTCCAAACCTAGCATTGGGCACCTGTATGAGAATGGTGTGTTTCTGGGGGACTTCAAACACCCTGCACTTACCAGTCTGGGTATACGATTGGGAAAATCTTTGAAAAGCATTATCTTTTTTGAAGATCATAATGCATTCTGTGATTTCTTTTTTTTTTATTTTATTTTTAATTGTGCTCTTATTCCATTATTGTGGGTATGCAATTTGGATCCAGCTCCAAAACCCAGACAAGTTTGTGTCAGTGCAAATTCCATCTGTTTGCTTCAGAAGGTCGGAACTGAAATGCACATCAGGAAGAAACCTTGTAATGCTATACAGTGTACGACTACACAGACGGGTTCCAACTCTGCAAAACTTATGGACTGGGTTTTAGTAGCTCCATTTAGGGCAGATGTTTGACTAATCACTCAAATGAAGTGCAATGTTTAACAAGGCTTCATTGTGTCTGGATTCTGCAGGGATAGTTTGGATGTATTCCATTCTTCTCTGCAGACATAACCTAACCTCAGTGGCAGTATTTAATGTGTAGAGTGGAGAAATTGTCAAAGCTGCTAAAAGATCACACTCAGAAATTCTATTTATGGTTTCATGTAGCTGTGTTTCAATCTCCAAGCTAAGATTCTTTATTCAAGAAACTTCATTTCTAAATAAACCAGAAACTTCAATGGCATTTGGTAGCAGCAGCTTTCAGAAAAATATAGGCAAGAGTTGCTCTTTTTATAATTTTAAGTTTTTGTGCTTTTTTTTTTGATTCCTTAGACTAGGCTTTTACTTTTCTGAATCAGTGGATGTAAAATTTAAACTGATGTTGAAAAATTAATTCCAAATTACTTGTACTATGTGCCTTACAGACAATGCAACTCTTTTTTTTTTATGAGGTGCAGATAAATTCTGAATTATTCAATTAAGGTTAAAAAAATTATGGTCTGATTTATGAGCTCAAATCTGCAAACATATGATAGGATGCTTTGTTTGGGATGCAATCCATGTGAAGGATGTCATCAGAAAGGCTTAATGAAGAACTTTCTCAGTCCTTGACAAAACTTTTAAGTAAGCCAGACTAGATGCTTTCTTCTTGTAAACTGAAGAGGCAATATCTTCCAAACAGTAGGATTGCAAAAGAGCTATCTAAAAAATGAAATACTTGTAGAGAAGGAAACTGGAAAAGATAAGATAGCTCTGGTACAGGTCGACCTCTTTTTTGAAGATACATGAACAAATCATTTTTGTTATCCTTTTTTGCATCTCTCACCTTGCTTTCCATGTGTCATTTCCTTTCTTCAGATAATGAAATATATTAGTGAACTGTTCTTTATGGGAGACTTAAATATTGAAACTAGGGACAGAGTAGAAAAGTAATTTTGGTGATCATTGTGGAGTTTGATGGCTTAGTGGAACAAAAACCCAGAAATGAAAAAGTTGATTTAATACAAAATATGTTTTATGGTTTCTTTAAATAGGCTCTGCGTTTAATGAACTTTTTAAAAGACCTGTTTAGAAATATTTTAGTTAAATCTTAATACTGTAGGGTTTTGAACTTGCATATTGCCCGTATCCAGTCATTACCTAAATGTGAAGCTGTAAACTAAACATGTCTTTTCTCTTTTAGCCTGTGTATGTAAGAGATTCTCAAATTCAAAAATCAGTTTGATCATAACCCGATAATCTTTCACCTTTTCTTGGGGTGGAAGAAAGTTTGAAAGGTTTTATTCAGGCTTACATTTGCAAGATTAGATCATGGTTAGTTAGACTTCTATGTATTACTGTTCTGTTTAATTGTTTTACAGCAAAGTGAAAACCTGGGGAGGCAGGGAAGGGTAATGTGTTTGTGCAATCCTAAATATTTTCTTCTGTTCTTAAACTGAGAACACAGAGGGTTTAGATAGTTGGGTAATTAGCAATATGCATGATAGAGATAACTTTCTTTGTTATGACATATGCTTAGTTTGAGACCTGAGCATTTTTAATAATGAATACCAAAATTTAATTATGTAGGCAAAAATGTAGACTCTTTACAAGATAAATATTTCTCCTCAGCTATAGCATTTTTTTTTTTTTTCATATAACAAGAAATACTTTCCTGGGTTCTATCTGACAGTAAAAATATATCTATCATGTATTTGTATCTCAAATTTTGCTGTATGGGTTAAACTTAATTTGAGCATACACATAAAATTTGGATTTTGTCTAATTTGTAGTACTCTTAAAATTTAAAAATCTATTCCTGCTCTTAAAATTATTTATTACAATTGATAAAAGAGTACTTGCATTTAGATTAAAAGTTCATTGAGTTATGGTTGTCTTGGCATTCTTTTTTAAACTGAGCAGCAAACACAGGTTTTCAAGAGAAATTATATGTGTATGTAGGGGCAGGAATTGAAAGGGGAAAATAGATGTTCTAAAATGATTTCTACTGATCCTTTTTTTTACTTCTGTCTGCCATGGCAGCATATACCACTTGTACAGTAGTAGTGTGGCATACAATTAGATACCAATATTTTGACTAGTGGATCTTGGTAAGTATGAATTAAGTATGTAAAGTATGCTCTGTCTGTACTGACTGCATAAGAAAGGAAAACAGCAAGACTTTTGTGCATCCTGCTTCACCACCACCACCCCACCCCCCGCTTTCCCACTGTTACTGCTTTAACATAAAGAACAAGTAGGTGGTAATTGACTTTCCAAATACAGGTCCAACATACTTTGAAGTATTTGCTTGAGAGCTGAAAGAGAAAAAATCAGTAAGGAAATGAGAAAGTTGCCATTTCTAGTACTCCATTAGCTGCTATGTAAGAGATCTCATCAAATTAATCTTATCAGCAGAACAAATGCATTTAAAACCAGAAAATTTTACAAATTACTAGACTTAAATCTGCATTTTCCTAGTGTCTCATGTATCGACAGTTTAACCATTGCTGAATGAAACAGTCGATACGTTAAGCTCTGGTGCAAGTGACTGGACAGATTACTATTTTGGTGGAGTTTAGGTCAAGCTTTAGTAGCCAAAAAAAGATCAGAATTGGTCAGATGAGAATGAATGATGGTGTAAACTGTATTTTTTGATTCATTTTCCCATTGGAGAGAGGGAGAGGGAACAGAGAGGAAAGATTTTTTTTTTTTAAAAAAAAAAAGATGCTTGGAATTTCTAGTATGCTGCTTTAATTTGGTGTAACATTCAAGTAAGGATGATGTCTTGTATTAGTGCAGAATAAACACTTTTTTATTTCACTCTTTAATGGCATACTTGTCTGTTAGAAGAACATGTAAAACTGATGAAGGAGTTAAATGAGGAGAATCACAAATCCATACCTTTGGTATTATTTTTGTTGTGTTAAGCTTTATTGTAGGGGTGGAGTTTACAAATAGTTACTACCTCAATTCCTGCTTCTTTTCCTTACATAAAGAATTATTTACTGGTCATCTGGAACAAATAATGGTTGAATGTTGTTAATCTTTCCCAGATAATCATCTTTTCTCTTCCTTTATTTTTCTCCTGGTAGTACAGAGAAATCCTTATTTTCTTGGCTGAGATTTGTTTTAAATATCTGTCTAGAAAGCTTTATAACTGGTGCAAAATTACTTCCACCTTCATACTGCAATCATATTGCTTCATACTGCAGGGTGCATATTGCTTGCAGTAAAGATTATATAGTGGGCTAAGTTTACTCCGGCTTTCAATGATCTCAGCGGAGTTATTCTATGAATATATGTGGAATTCCTTTTGAATTAAGAAACAATCTTCTTCCTGTATTGACAAATAATTTATTAAATGGTTAATCTACTAGTCACTACTAGTGAGACTGACATCTGCCATGTTATATCATTAATAAAATAATGGATGTGAAATAGAGTACTGTTTTTCTATGAGACTGTTCATGCTGGTTTTATGTGTTATTTGTTTTCTGTTGAAGCACTTCATAATTGTTTCTACTAATTTTCTATTCATAACATTTTAATTATATGGACTTCCCTCCTGGTGAGCATTAATGTGGTAGCACCTACAAATCTAATGAAATATCCATTCTGATAATAAATTTTAGTTTGACACAAAGCTTCTGGAATAAAAATATTTTAGATCAGTCAGAGTATCACACAGATTTATGTGTTCTAGGAGATAGTAGTCTCAGGCTTTTAGATTTAGTGTGAAATCTAATGCCATTGAAGCTGGAGAAACAGCCCCAGGAATAGAAACACTAAGACTTATTCCTCCCAAGTTGTTACACCCAGCATTCAGGCTTACACAGTCTGATATTGGCTCCAGTGGGAAAGATGGAGAATGTTTCCACTCGGTTTCTGGGCAATAAATGGTTGTCACTGCTTTGAGTAGTAGGTGATGAAGGTTTGGAAAAGTGTCAGGTAGAGGAAGATGCTGCGTGTAGGCGTCTTGTTTTTCTGTTGTGATCAGTAGGCTCTTTCATGACCCACTTCTAAGTGCATGGCGGCTAAGCCTTCGTTTCCTTTGGTGACGGTTCTGTGTGTTTTTCTGCAGCTTTGTGGCCTTAACCAAATACATCCACACTGCCTCTGAGTCCGCTCTGCTTCGGAGATTTCCTGCCTGCTGAGGCCAGCTGGCTAGTGCCAGACGTGAAACCAGAGAATGTACCAGCACCTTGGTGGCTGGAGTGGTGCATGAGCCCAGTGTCAGCACTAGCAGGTCACACAGAGGCAGCTCATGGATCCACTTGAGCCTCTTGGTAACGCTCTGAGGGGGTTTTGGTCTGCCTCTGAAAGGCTGCAGTTCTGAGTGAGGTGTGTGAATGTATAAATTCTAAACACAGTTCATTGTTCTGATTATCTGGATCTAGTCATACGCGTGCCGTAGGCAGCTGACTCTGCAGTGGCTCTCCATCCATCTTCCTAGCTGGGCTGAATTCACGTATGCAGGACTGCACACAAGGACCTGGCTCAGGGCTCTGCCTTCCCTTTTGGGTGCTGTAGGGCTAAAATAGCAAGGATTAGAGAACCTAACTTCTAAGACCCTAAATTCCTTTATTTGATCTAGCTTTTGTGTTCAGGATAAGATGAACAGGTACAACAGAGAAAAGAGGAAAGGTGTTGGGGAGGGTGACCAAGAGCAGCTGGGTATTTCTACCAGTAGGTACTGTAAGAACCCTGCTAGGTATCCTGATTGAGGTGGCATAGTCAGATGATTTTTTTTTTCTGTTGTATTGACTGATTCCTTTTTGTATCTTTGATACATAATCAAAAGCTGACATTTTGTTTGAAGAAAGAACACAGAGGAAAGTTAGATCTATAAATTTACTTTGACTCTGGTTCTTGTCAGGGCCTGACTTGACATTGAGCAGGATGTTTAGTGTGTCTTTCTGTGGTAGGCTTTATTTAATGGTTATTTCTAGATGACAGTATGATGAAAAAGTATTTTATTTGCATTTGATTTGAAAATGGTGATGTTTACTTTTAAATTATATTGTTTATTTTCATTCTCCTTGCTGAAAAGAGAATGGGAAATGATACTCCCAACCCACCTCACTGTGTGTGTGTGTATTTTTATATATATGTGTGTGCATATATATACTCACACACACAGAATGAGACTATTAGCCACTACTGTTCTAGTACTGCAGAAAAATGAGTCTTTTAGTTCTCTTTTCATGGTGGTTCTTATCCAGCATCACCATGTGAACGTGTCCTACAGAATAAAGTCTCTGCCTTTTACATCCCCTGTGAATGTCATGTGTTCTTTTGTCTTCAGAAATGTATGCGGAGATGTGAATATGACTGTATGTCTGTATTGGATCCGTGTGGCAAGATTTTGGTAGTGGAGGGGCTACAGGGGTGGTTTCCATGAGAAGCTGCTAGAATCTTCCCCTGTGTCTGATGGAGCCAGTGCCAACTGGGTCAAGATGGACACACTTTTGGCCAAGGTCAAGCCCATCAGCAATGGTGGTAGCACCTCTGGTACAACGTATTTAACAAGGGGTAAAAATCCACCCCTGTGCAACAGCAATTACCAGACGAAGAGAGGAGTGAGAATATGTGAGACAAACCACTATACGGACACCAGGAAGGAGGTGCTCTAGGTGCCAGAGCAGAGATTCCCTGGCAGCCCATGGTGGAGACCATGGTGATGCAGGCTCTGCCCCTCAGCCCATGGAGGTTAAAGGCGGAGCAGATATGGAGCCCCAGCAGAACGCTACAAACGTTCAGAGGGGTGCCTGCAGGGCTGTGACCCATGGGCAGCCCACACTGGGGCAGCTCCTGGCAGGGCTGGGGACCCGTGGGGACCCATGTGGGAATAGTCTGTTCCTGAGGGACTGCACCCTGTGGAAAGGACCCACATCGGAGAAGTTCATGGAGGACTGCCTCCCATGGGAGCAGCCCCGCACTGGAGCAGGGAGAGGAGGAGTGTGAGCAGTCCTCCCCTGCAGGGAAAGGCGCAACAGAGATGATGGACCACAGTCCCCATTCCCTGTCCCCGTGCACTGCGGGAGAGGGGAAGGAGGTAGAGGAAACCAGGAGTAAAGTTGAGCCTGGGAAGAAGGAAGGGGTGGGGGGGGAAGGTGTTTTTAAGGTTTGGCTTTATTTCTCATTACTCTGCTCAGATTTAGATTGGTAATAAATTAAGGGGATTTCCCCAAGCTGAGTCTATTTTACCCATGATGGTACTCGGTGACTCATCTCCCCGTCCATATCATGACCATGAGCCTTTTGGTATATCTTCTCCCCCTGTGTAGCTGAGGAGGGGAATGATGGAGTGGCTTTGGTGGGCACCTGGCATCCAGCCAGGGTCAACCCACCACAATGTCAAAAACTGTATGAACAGTAAACATTTATTTTGCATTTCAGATTTAATGTGATTTCACTTTGAATTAGTTAAATAAAAACTGTTGGGTATGAAGTAGGTTATAGTGTAATTTTAAAACAATTTCAGCCTCTAGGGTTATGAGGTGTACTTCAAACTTTAGATTCAATAAAACCACTGCTATATGTCAGGAACCATTTATCTTAAAACACCAGCAGTATGCCAGGCTGAATGGGCTTGAGAAGTGCATAATACAGTTTTTTGAGAAATGCATAATGTATGTTTATTTTTATTTTTCTGAATGGAAAAAGTAGCTATACCTGCTTTAAAGTCAGTCTGATTCTTGTGAACTCTGGAGAGACAGTGGACTTGAGATCTTTGTAATTGCTGATGACTTCATTTAATTTTTCTAAACTTTGTACATATGTACAGACCTAAATGATGCTGGTGAGGTTGTAGAAGGCTTGTTCCCCTTTGTTTCTCAGTGACCTCTTTCTTTTATACTTTCCAGGTATTGGTACAATTTGTTATGTGTTCACATGTGTTTAATTTTCTGTTAATTTTAATCAATGTTGATGAAAAAATGAAGCTGGTATATTAAGAAATGTTGGAAATATTTTTCCTGTCTCTGTCAAACTAAAGTTATGTGAAATGTATTCTACCTTTACACCTCTTCTGAGAATTTATTTGGGGAATACAGTTTACTGAGAAACAGAATAAAGTTTTAATTTGTTTCTTCTTACAAACAAAAGTGCAGTTTGCTGTGCTAATTAGAGCAGCTGGATTACAGACTGTCTTAAATCCCAGGAGAAATCAGGAAAAAAGGCTGGCTTTAAGTATTTCTTTCTGTCTCTAAGGTTTTAAATTAAAACCTCTTTTGGTTAATGAGAAAAGCTTACAGATCTAGTTTTTATTTGGGAGGAGGAGTGACAGGAAATTCTTCCCTATTGATATTTCACTCAGAGCATGGCCTTTTGATTTAGAAAAAACTATTGCAACCTCAAACTGTGGCCAACGGTACTTTTAAACTTATTGGAGAAGTCTGAGGTCTCTGATAGATGCCTGAATAGAGAGGGGAATAGAGTACAGAGAAGCTGTGGGAAAAATAAAAGGTGTGTTGGTTCTCTCTCAGGTCTTTTAAGTGAGACAATATTTTTACCCAAGGTAACTAATATATTAAAAGACTCCAGTTTGGGAGATGCATTTGACTATCCTGTTTGATGCTAGATGTACTAGTCCTGCTTTTTATCTGCATTATTTCACAGGCTAAGTTCAAATCGTAACTGCTCCAATTTATTTTTTTCTATCTTTTAAATCTTCTTTAGATATTTGGTAGAGGTCTGCTGAGTCTGCGTCACTGGGACCTTAGTTAGACTAGGCCTTGAAATCTCATTGTCTCACTTGGTGTTAGAAATTACACTGTTATTGCTTCTGAGTTTTTTGAAACTTATTATGAATAGCTTGATTGCAATGTAAGCGTTGGATACTGATACTTGTCAACCTCAAACACTAGAAAACCTTTAATGTGCTGACAAAAACATGGGCTAAAAACAGCCTTTGAAATACTGTGAGAAGGATTCACTTAACTAGTGAGGAGAAAAATGTCAGTTTATCTTGAATCATGAAAAATGAAAATTAATGAGAGTTGCTTAATATGTAAATGTATTGCTTCAGAGAATTGTGGCAGAGATCTGCTCCCTTCATCTACAGTAAGGAGAAAAATAACCAAAGATTTTGTTTTAGTGAATAATTAGGGAAGCATAACTAATGACAATTAACAGCTAGAGCAGGAAGAGTGCTTTTATGTTAGGGCAAAATTTACCTTCATCAGCCAGGTTGTTCTAGCTTGTAACCTCCTACTCCAAACTACAAGGCTTAACTATATGAACAAAACGAACTTACTAGCAGCAGTGTTACCTATAATAAAATTAGACAGGTGCCTTAAGGAAAAGGAACTTAGCCCTGTATTCCACTGTAAGTGTTTGGATATCAATTTCTATTCCTAATAAAGAGCACGGTAATACTTTGTATGAATCTTGTGTGAGTCGTAATTTTTTGTTGTAACTCACCTGATTTCTAATTGCTTGTAATTTTGTGGCTATGATTATTGAGGCTGAGATTGCATTTCAGTTGCAACCAAATGCCAAGTTAATGATAGATCATATTTAGCTTAAAAGTGGCTACAGAATTTTGTAAAACCAAAATGTGCTAATCACTTTAATCACTTACAAATTGGAAGTAGTGAAGGCTAAAGGCAGAAATTATTCCCAAGTAGTTTAAGGAAATCAAATGCCAGAAGCCACAGCATGTGGGCTGGACCAAAATGAACACATTATATTGTTACTTTGAGGTGCTGTATTAAAACTCCCTTTAATTGTGGGTTGATCATGTTGCAGAGACACACCGACTGGTACTGAGCAAGGCTGCACAGAACATAAAAGCAGGAGTGCTGCTGCCTGTGTCATTCCACCCTTCAGAAACAGGGGTTATGATGAATGCTGCATTGTATTATAACTCTATTGTTTCCACAGACAAGATGTATTCTGTTCTTTGCTGTAATGAGATTCCTATTTCTAGTTTAAATCTGCACAGTTGGAAGCCTTCCAAAACCTAAAATAACTGATACCTGAGAAGTGAACTCATAAGAGCTTTCAGAGAGGCATGAAGGATGTTGGCTTATTTGGGTGGAAGGAGGGCCTTACCCTTGTGCTAGCCTTACAGGTCTGACCATGGGTTCTTTGCAAAATGGTATCTCTGTGTGTGAAATTCTTGCATTGTATTGAAAACTAGGGAAGACATTGTATGCTTGGTTTTGACATGCCAGAAAAGCCAAAGAAACAGAAGAATCGTCACGTCCCATCTGCAATGTCATTATGCAGTGTACCTGGAAATATATATAGAAGCTTTTACTCTTCAAATATTAAAGTATTTGTAATATTAATAAATGATGCTACAGAAAATTTTAGATATTGACTGCTTACTATAACTACTATAACTACTTACTGCAACTACTTGTATTTAAACTAATATGTGGTTTCATTTTCTGAAAATGGTTTTATTTGGCCAAATGTGATAATTTTCTGTACCTGAATTATCATACACAAACACCATAAAACTGATAAAGTGTAATAACAATCCTTTCCATATGGCCAGAACTGTTTCTTAGAAATTGTTTCTCAAAACTATCTGTATTTTATGCTATTTTCATACTTTCAATTTTCAGGCAGAAAGCAAGTTCAAATTTCAAAACTAATATTCCACTGACAGATCAGAAAAAATCTTGATGGTGACAATTTGACTGTCAGGGATGGCTATTTTGCTGCTAATACATCTATTTTGAGCTTGTGGACAAAGCTTGCATAGGTTTTTAGCTGTTTTGCAGTCCTCTGACAGTTGACCAAATAAATGTAGGCACATTAGGATGCAGGTACTCTGGGTACCCTTTGCATCCTCCTATAAATGGCCACCCTATATAAATGGCTGAAATGCAAATACATATATTTGAAAAATAACCAGAACAAAGGGCTACTCACTATTAAATGTTCTATACCCTATGCATTCAGTAACTGTGGCACTATATTTAAGCTTAATTTTTAGTTTTTAGAAGCTACTTCTTAATTTCTCTCCATTAATTTGAGTTCCTGAGTTAGTGTTTCAGAGACATTTTAGTAAATATTTTTGTAAAACCCAAATGAATGGTGTGTATCATGTTTATTGTTATCTGCCTTCCCATAGAATACTCAAGCCTACCATGCCTTTTGAGACACTGTATCATAACTAGTAGCTGAAGGGTTTTCAGCTAAAAATGCACGTGGCTTTGCACATATGTTTTTTCTGTGCCTCACAGTACCGGAGCTTAAAGTAACTTGCATAGAATGGGTGAAAAGTCATAATTTCTACAGTAATTATTCTCTAATTAAAGCATTTGAATCTTGTGTGCACTTATTGTTACTATGGCACTGAGTTCCCTCAGGTTGCAAAGTTTTTTTGTCAGTTTATTACTCTTTTACTCTGTGTTTTAAGCTTTTGGGGTTTTTGTTCCCCCCCCCCCCCCCCCCCCCCCCACACACACACACACACACACAGAGGAAGGGCTTTGCTAAAATTATATCAAATTCGTACAGGTGAGTATCAACAACCTTTGTTAAATTTTCTTTTGGAAATGAGAATAAATGAAATCTAGATTAGAACAGTTTTGAACAATGTGAAAGCCTGAATATATGGAATTTGAAGTGGGAATTCATTGTCTTAACTGTTTGCCATTATGACTATTTTTTATTAACTAATGAGGAGTTAGAAAGACTTTTTTTCCCAATATGTAGAGAAAAGCATCTGAGATCAAAAACCATTATCTGGACCACTTCACAAGTAACCTAGCGTTAAATGAGGCATGCAGAAAAAATTTTAGTGAAAATTGAACTTTTGAAATTCATTGGCAGCCAAGATTGTTAACATTAAAAATTCTTTAAGATTAAGGGTATATATCTATATGAATAATGTTGACATCTATACTTGTGTGCATAGAATTGAATGAATTATTATTATGTTTCAGCTTATAATCTTCAAGCCAATGGAGGTCCAGAAAAACATTATGTTGGAGAATCACAGTGATTTTTATAGCCTCATTATATTTGAAATATTCAGTATAATTCTGTGTTAATTATAGAATTGTAACTAGATAAGACATTGGGATAATGTGCAATTAAAGTTCTTAATGATTTGAAGATCCATACATGCACAGAAAAGATAAAAGAGAAACATCGAATATAGTTTTTCACAAGTGTCAAATTAAGGATCTTTATTGCCCTGAACATACAGAACTGTAGGGTTCGACAACCATTATGCCTAAATATAAGCAAGTATGTAACATGCAGAACAGTGATGAATCAAATTGAAAATGTATTTATAACTTTTCCAGTCTCTGAAATGAGCCTAGTGTAAGGGTAACACCAATCATTCTACATCGTTGGTTTAGGGGCTATAAGGAACCAAAGACAGAGCTTTAAACAAATTAGCACTAGGCTGGCCTAGTTTAGAAACTTTTTTCATGGTTTTCTTAGTCATAAAAGCAACCAGAATTTTACTAGGACTTGTAAAGAAACCTTTTACTGGATCCCTGCCAGAGGCAGGCTGCCGATCAAATATAGCAGCAGCTTTGCATTTCTGTCAAACAAAGCTAGATGATTTTTAAATCATTAGAAAATGGTTACAGAAAAACAATGAAAGAAGTAGGTAAAAATACCCTTTATCCCACCAGCTGAGGTCTCTGAAATTTGACAGTTCTTTATTCCCAGAATATTGTGCATACAGGGGAACTACTGCTAGTAAAACATGAGCTTCTAAAGTGGAAGATACTATGGAAGTGCTTTGATTTATAATTAATACAGTACAAGTGCAGTAGCATGCAAATTATTTCAGGCTACTTCTGCAGAGCTAGTGAACTACAGAAGACAGTGAATTTAATCTTGGAAAAGCTGAATACTTTTCATTGCACTTACAGGTTAATGGATGTAGATATCACAATCTTTTCATTTTTTTTGCTGTGCAGTGCAACATAGAATTGTGTTTATATCAGCTGATGGAAGAACCCTCACATTGACAAGTAGTTCTTCTAAAGGGTTGATATAGACAGTGTGGTTGTTTTATAGTTGCAGAGAGAAACATACAGGAAATGTCACTTCGTTTGTTTCAGGGGGGTTTCTGATTCAAATTATTTGGAACTTTCTGTTAGTGCAGCTTTACTGTGCTCCTGTCTGTCTCCAGGTGGACAGTGACAAAATGGAAAGCTTGCAACTTTAGATGTTGGTGCTTTCATTTTAAAATCAGAAATTACCAAGAAAATTTTGGAGTAAAAGTTCAAAAGGTTTAGGACCTTTGTAACAAACAAAGAAAAAGCTTCATGTATCATTATGGTATTGTGTACGTGTTATTTGAACACGTTGTTGTTTTTTTCATGGAGCTGTTTCAATTTTTAAAGGAATTAATTACAAAAATGAACATGCTGCTACTTTTGTAAGAACATCTGCTTTTGGCTGATCAACCAAAGTTTTAGATTTCTCTTTATCATTAAATTTTAACAAGATGTGTTAGCATAGGTCTTTAGTTGTTATCCCTGAATATTAGTGTTCTAAATTATGTTGTAATTCTGTGATTATGAGAAGTCAACTCCAAGAGTTTTAGTGGATTTAGTGGAATAGATTTTCTTTGCTGTTTTTAACCAGGCAGCAATATGTTAATATTAGTCTAGGGGTATTTATTCCTTTTAAATTTTTTATTGCACCAATACATAGGTTGACTTCTGCTTGTACTCCTGTACAAAGACAGAATGCCTCATTGATGGTGCTTTATAATCAGTGTTTCAATATTGTGCTGGTATTTAGACATTTTTTACTTAGTTTTTTTTTTAACGTCACCACAACGTGATTGTGCTTAGTTGTAAACATTCTGCTTAGAATTTCCTATATGTCATTTCCCCTTGTAAAGAAGTCATTGAAGTGGATCAAAAGAACAAGTACATTATTATTACTGATAGTATATAGTAGTCTAGGATTCTATTCAAAACATGAGTTACACACTGCAGGTTGAATATTTAAGAGTTTGGGTAAGAGAAGATTTATCAAAATTCACTTGTATTTCAAAGTTTTCAGAAAGGCTTTCTTATTAGAACAGTTATCTGTGGTAATAACAAGAATTTGTATTTTGGGGTGGATAAAATAGTCTCCTGGCACTTAGTGAGCTATAGTATTTTTCACTAAGGAACAACAGAGCACAATTTGTCTCTGTGGAGTAACATATATTAAAATAGTGCAATATATCTGCATCCTTTTTGGCTCAGCAAGTGTTGTCAGCCTGGCTAATAAATTGTATCATGATGGCCTACAGTCCTACTTTGAGAGGGCTCATCAGGCAGTGAAAGGGTTGAAAGGCACTGGCATGCCGTGATTTGCAGGAGTTAAGACTTTTCCAATCTCTACAACCAACCTCTGAGACTTTATTAAAATGTTCCAGTACTGCCACTGTATACCAATGACAAATAAGCAGGGAATGCATTATCCAAAGGGAAAAAGAAAATGCATTATCCAGAGTATTAAGGTGTATTTGGTTTGCGTGGCAAGGTTTTGGAAGTGGAGGGAGCTACAGGGGTGGCTTTCATGAGAAGCTGCCAGAATCTTCCCCTGTGTCTGATGGAGCCAATGCCAGCCAGCTCTAGGATGGACCCATTGCTGGCCAAGGGCAAGCCCATCAGTGACAGTGGTAGTGCCTCTGGGATAACATATTTAAGAAAGGGGAAAATACTGCTGCACCACAGCAGATGGGAGAGAGGAGTGAGAATATCTGAGAGAAACAGCTATACAGACACCAAGGTCAGTGCAGAAGGAGGGGGAGGAGGTGCTGTAGGCCCCAGAGCAGAGCAGACATTAGCCTTTTGGTGTATTTTTCTGCTCCTGTATAGCTGAGGAGGGGAATGATGGAGCGGCTTTGATGGGCACCTGGCATCCAGCCAGGGTCAACCCACCACATAAGGTAAAATATATGATCTTGATGTTTGATCTAGCAAGCTATATTACCAGGTGTTCTCTCCACATAGTTGAATTATTATTGTCTTGAATATTGGATATCTAAGAGAAAAATAGGTACTCCCTCTATGACGTCAGATTTCTTGCAGTTTTAGATCTTTGCTGTATACCAAGAGATTAATGAAATTGAAGTTCCTTAACAATACTTACAGCTTTGAGTTATCTTAGAAGGTAGTGACAAGAAATTCTTCCCGTATCTTCTATTATAAATACAATCATGTAGTAGAAGAAAAAAGAAAATACTGAACTTTTCAAGTAAATGTTGCAATAGAAAAGTGCAATTTTAACATGCATAAATTTAACGTATTTCAAAGGATTTGCTTGTTCACTTGATATGCACAAAAGAATGCAAATTTAACGTTTAGCAGACTTCAAGGTCGTTATTCTAATGAGAAATTCAGATGTGTGACAAAGTCCATTTAGCAGGGAAACAAATAGACTTAAATAATTACATGTCACTGGAGAGATCAGTAGAAATAGAAATTTGGTATGGAGCAGCGTACATGAAGGTAAACCTGATATAATTAAATGATCAGTAGATATATTTGTCGTTTTGATATCAGGATAAATCTGAGCTCATTGGTTTTCAGGTGTATATTACTTTGAAAATAATTGCCAAGTTTCATCTATTTTGTTAATTTTGAAGTTTTATGGCTCGTGTTAAAGATATGTAAATATCATGTAAGACCTGTAAGCAGTAGCATTCATAATATACAAGAGGTACATTAAGAATGAGAGAATGCAAATTGTTCAGAAATTCTTTTTATTATGTGGTGTCCTCCACTTAGTCTTTGACTTATATGTGCTTTTTCTCAGTGGTGGATCTTTACGAAAATGGAGCTCTTTGATTTATAAGTGGGCAGAAATACTGAGATGCTCTGCAGTAGTGGAAATTGTTGGGCATGCAGTAAGTGTAATATCACACTCCTTCTCTATACCTACCAAATCTGAGAATTCTATTAAAACTTAAATTTCAGCTGGGATTGCACATGATTTTCTTTCAGACCCACCGTGACAATTTCAAACTTTCAAAAACCCTGCTTCTTTCAAGGCAAAAGAGTTCCCTTCAGAGAAGTTGTGGTGGTATTTTGTATGTTAATTCAGTATTACATGTACACACACAAATACACCCATGAGGAAGAGTATTCAAAAGCATTATTCCTCAGAAAAATGCAATGGATACTAGATATAATATTGAAAGTCAGTTTGTGCCTTCAGTTTTCATTGCCTTGTAAATCAGTTAGGTGCTTTTTGAAATGTTATCCATAAAATATAAACTTACAGCATGTAATTAACACTTGCTGGATACTGATTAGGCTTTCAACTTCTAACGAGAAATTCTTAATATATATGATAATTATATGTATATGAAAGTTGTGTATACAATGATACTTGATTATAATCTTCACGTTTTAAAATATGTAATTAAATGCAGTAAATCAGTACACATTTTAAAAAATAATGCTGGATTTTAAAACATGGCAGCATTAATTTTGTAATGTCTTATGTAATATCATACAGTATTTAAAATTGTTACAATTTTACAGTGTTAAAAATACAGTGTTAAAAATGTCTTGCTATCTTTGCACTCAAAAATTTGGAATTTTTCCCTGCCTTCCCTTCAACAATATTTAAAGCCAATTGCCCACTGTGGGAAGATCTGGGAAGTGTACTAGGGACAGGCATAGATATGCTTTTAGCCAGGTGTTATGAGACTTCACCGAACGCTAGCTGCCTAACTTGCTTAGGATCTTCTTGTTTAAAATCCCAGTAGTCAGCTGCAAGCATTATTAGGTGCCCAAATACTTTTCTTAATCTGGTCATTAGGCGGCAGCCAGGTGCACACACTGTGCAATTTGTACAACTGCATTTCTTTGCTTTGAACTATAACTTAATTCTGGTTAAACCACATATCAAGAAGTTTTGTTAGGTGCAATGGTAGAATTCATAGCATTGGAGTAAGTATAAAACAGTCCGCCGTGGATAAGTCACATATTGATTGAAGGGCAGGAGTGTAATCGTGAAACTTTAGCACCTGAAACCTCATCATGGATCACCTAAGCCAACTGCAATGAATGCAGATCACCTTCTTTCAGTGTCTGATCTCAGAGAAACTTTTGTTTTGGAGGTGGCTGTGGTACAATAAGGAGATGTTTAGAAGTAGGATGGAAGAGGACCCGAAGGAAACAGCAAGGGGTTCGGAAGAACATTAAGTGATTGGTGCTGATGAGCTTGGTCTGAATGTGCATTATTAGTACATACTTTGGTGTTAAGAAGTCCTTAGAACTCACAGCAGTACTAGATCATGTAGTCTGGAAGCACTGGTGGTATTGAATGAGGGAAGACTGGAAAGATTGAGTCAGGTGCTGCTCTTTTAGAGATATTTATTTTTTTAAATTTATTTTTGTTTGCCAAGTTGATTTTGAAAATTTTACTGGTAATACTAGGGAATGGTGCCTCTGCAACACTGTATTACCATAATTCTTGATGCAGTCTTTCACACTTCGCCTTCTGTGCACAGAGTTAAAGCAGCTATGGGAAACTCTGAGGCTTTTTCAGAGATGTAAAGTGTATGTGTGTGTCCAATAAGGACTCTTTTATAAGATAGTGAACATAAGAAAGGATGTTGTGTAGTCTGAAAACCAGTATTATCATACATAACCTCTGATTTATAACTATTGTCAGGTTTTACCCTCAATATTATTATTCTAGAGTAACATATTTACTAAGAAATATGTTCCAGTATGTTTTGTGTAGGAGAATTAAACTGCTTTGAAGTAAAGATGTCTCTGATGTGCAGCAAAGATACTGCATTGTCTATGTGGCCTCCCATACAATCCTACAAGACTTTTGTGTCCTTATTTTTAAAATCCAGTTAATGTTTTTTTTCTTTGGAGTATGCAAATATTGCATGATGAAAGACTTGGAACATGAGTGCAGAAGTGAAATAAATAACCTCTAGCTAGCTAAGCACCCAGTGCAACCTATTGATTTAAAGGCATTTTACAAATTTTAAAAGCAAAATTATGATGCATTCAATGCAATGTAAGTAGTAAAAATGTGAAAGTGCACGTAACTACTTATGTACCAAGAGCTGTGTCATGGTTTAATCCCAGATGGCAACTAAATACGACACAGCCGCTCGCTCATTCCCCAACCCCTGGAGGGATCCAGAGGACAATCAGGTAGAAGTGTAAAACTGGAGGTCTGAGATAAGAACAATGAAATAATTGAAATGAAATTAAAAAATATTAATATTTATAACAATTATAATGAAAAAGAGGGAGAAAGGGAGAGGAATGCAATCCAAAGGGAAGGGAGAATAGAAACCAAGTGATGCACAATACAATTGCTCACATCAGCTGACTGATGTTCAGCCAGTCCCCAAGGAGCGATCAACAGACTGCAGCCAACACTTCCCCAGTTTATATACTGAGCACGATGTTCTGTGGCGTGGAATATCCCTTTGGCTAGTTCAGGTCAGCTGTCCTGGCTGCGTCCCCTCCCAATTTTTTGTGCCTGTGCAGTCCTCTTGCTGGCAGGGCCTGAGAAACTGAAGTCCTTGACTTAGTATAAACATTACCTTGAAACAGCTAAAGAGATCCGTGTGTTATCAGCACTATTCTCACACTAAATCCAAAAAAACAGCACTGTACCAGCTACTAAGAAGAAAATTAACTCTATCCTAGCTGAAACCAGGACAGTTAAATATTATAAATGTAACCAAGGATAAAAAATAGGGTTGGAATAGGCTCTGATAACGATAGGAAATGTGTTAGATGAATAGTTATGTCTGAAATGGACAAAGTACATGAGGTCACTGACTGCAGGATAGTAATAAGGAGGTTAGAGTTTGGGGAGAAAATTAATTGCGTTTGAATCCTTACAATGCTGCATTTGTATGTCATTAGGAACAAGTGAGAATGGCAGCTTAAGGAGTATTTTATGGGACAGGTAGGGATATTTCTTTCTAATTTCATCAATTATTACTGGCAACACAGGAAAACATAAGATCTGTCTTTAAACTGCAAAAGTCCATTTGCCCGATTCTGCTCACATTACACTGGTGTAAAACAGGAATGTGCTTGCAGCAGCCATCAGATGAGAAATCTGACCTGCAAGATGTTCCTTGAACTGCTTGACTGTGCCCACTTGTTTTAACAAAGTGGTTTATACTGAAGTTCAGAGGAAAAGAGGCTGAATGGAGGAATATAACACCAAAGCTTCCACTGTGAGAGAGATTCCTCAGTAAAAAAACCACTTCTATTGGTAAGAAACTGAAGAAGGGCTTGTTGTATAGTTAGGTCTTGATCCTGCCTTGCTGTTTCTCTGTCTGCCTCATCTGGCTTGCATTCCATTCACAGGCAATGTTCTTAATGTACAAAAGTAATTATAAAGGAAAGTCAAAAGCAAGTGTTTGACATTTTATATATTGTTGAGGTGGTTCAGCATTCTGATTTGTTAATCAGTTTTTATATATGAGTAAAAGGATAAACTAAAGTAGAACCTTTCAGGGAAGCACATCACAGCTGACCTCAAAGACTTTATTTGGACTTTTAAAGAGCCAGCAAATTTCTAAATTTTTTTTTGATGGATCAGAACAGCTTACTTGAGGTGTGATTTTTTTTTTCTCAATTATGATACTTTGCTAAAAATGATATTTTTTTATGACAAGTCTTTCCATTTGGACTTAATATTACCAGCAACATAAAATGCGTTGTTTTGATATGGGATCACAGGTCAGTTTACATGGCACCAGGCTGGCTGGAAACAGATGGGGTGGTTTCACCTGTCTCAAAGAGCGAAAAGGATTCTAATTTTATGTGGCTTTTGTTTTCATAGATGCACTTTAGAATCCTGGTTATCAGGGCATTCTTTTTTTTCATTTTTTACAGCATGTCATGTTTTCCAGTGCTCACCTTGTTGATGTCTGGACTTTGTTGGCTTTCTTTTCCCTACACTATCAGTTCACTCTAAGATGATCAACTATTTTTAATTCTGGTGTAAATTAGTGGTGATATCTTGGAAATCCATTGGCTGCCCCAAAGCACAATTAGTGAGGGTTGGCATAGAGTTTGAGATTCTAGCACATTTAAATAAACTATGTTCCAGAATTGAGTGCTTACATTTGGTTCCCCACTAAGAGCAGCAATACATTACTTTGGGCTATTTCAATTTTAAAGATTCCTGCCTCATTGAGAATAACATAACTTACAAAGCAGAGTGATTTAACTGTTTCATCTGTATGTAGTTCTGAGTCTTATCATTTGTGGGCAAAACATGTCTGATTAAAGCCTTTTATAGCACCGTGTGACAGTAGAATTAGCCCTGAGTTCTTGCTCTGAGTTCCAGTAATCAGCAATCACGAGTGTTTCAATAGTGAAAACAGTTGAGATCAGCTAAATGCATACATGAAATAGCTCTGTTGCCCTAAAAAAAGGAAATCATTAAACACACAATGAGTTAGACTCCTACAATAAATGATAGCGCATTCACACATTCAGAGTGTGTTAGAACCACTGTGTTTGTCATTAAGCCAGCACATTCTGTGGCTGGGGCTTTGCTTTGAAAAGGACTGTCTGATAACAATGATTATCTCTTCCACTTTAACCAGCAACTCTTTTTGAGTCTCCAGTTCTTGGATTGTGTTACCGGACATTGAAACCTTCCCACTCTACACTAAATTGGTGTAATTTTCAAAGAACACAGATGGGAAGGTAAAAGTAATCAGCAACCTGCCTGCTTTGGCCTTGTGATCAAAATTTTCTGGGGTAATAAGACCTACAGTAACCACAGCAAGAAAGTGGTACTGTAATCCATCCAATTAACATGGTTTTAATTGTGGCACAATTATCTGCAAACTTTTTTTCACATCTGTTATGCAGCTTTGTTCTATTCTTGTCTGATAATCAACACTGGAAGAATCTGGCTAAGTAATGAATGTCACTTATAGGTAAGAAAGTAACTTTAAACTGTACCATAGATTTTAGCTGCTTTTGTATTTGGCAGGTAACTCAAGTGTCCTTTCATACTGCTGCACTTGGTTTCTCTCCCTACAGATCTGCATCTCTACCTTGTCTCATTTCTATCAGTGTTTTGTGTCAGAAAGACCTTATTCACCTCAAGAAGTAAAAGGATACTACTTTTACTTCTCGCCACAGAATGGAAAAAACCTCACAAAACAAGCCATACTTTTTATGTCCTTGAGATCTGAATCCTGTAATTACTTGGAAATGCATATTTATGATTTCTGAGAAATTCCATATGACTCAGGCTTTAGGGTAGAAATAAAATAGAAAAAAACAGATGTACTCAGGTTATTACGGCATTGGTGGAATATCAATAAAAATCTAGTAGAATAACATGTAGCTTTTAAATAGAAAAAAATTAAATTACTGTAATAGTCCAAGGTGACAGCTAACTTTAAACATTGATTTTGTTCAATTTGAATAATGTCTAATTTTAATATCTTTCATTTTGATGCTTGTGCTTTTCTAACTGCAAAGCATCAATGAAAGCAGATCGAATTGTGAGACTTTTCCTTAAGACGCTGTTAGTAAAGCTGGCTACTGTGGAAGTATTAAATGTGTTGGGTAGCTATTACCACATAAAAAGTTTTGTTGAAGGTTGAAGTGAACTAGAATGTCAAATTATATTGTGAAGTTCCTCATCAAAAGAATAGCAAAGCTAATGACCCCCATTGACTTCAGTTTTATTTCAGATGCTTTAGTGAGTACCTGGATAATAAATAATTTCTGAAACTTAAGAAAATTCTTGTCTTTTAAAGAATTTGATGCTAGATGCCTTTTTGTGTGCATACAGGTTTGAGTGGCATTATAAGTATATACATGAAGACAATTCATTAGAGAGTTATCTATGATGTTTGGAATTCTTATTACTAGAATATTTGAAGAGATTAAATACGGGGGAAAAAAGTTTTTTCTATATGGCTGTCCTAGAAAATTGCTAATCTCTTGAACCATATAGTCTATTTTACTGCCTTTGGTAACAGAAGGGAGAAAGCAATAGTTTTTCAAGAAAACCCTATGGTAATTGATTTTTGTATCTGTTTTTTGACCAACGCATTTCAGGGTTTTTGAAACGAACTTGTCTTGCTGCCCTGACATTTCATTGGAAGCTGTAGGAGGCTTATGTACTTGAAGATGAGGGTAAAAGCTTGCAAAACTAGAGAAAAAGAAAAGAAGACATCTAACATTATACATTCTCCTCATGGAGGGCTTTTCCTGCAAAGTCAGGAGATGAGCTTCTTATAGATTGGATGAAATCTTACTGTAGCTGAGCTTTAGCATTGGTAAGTGCATCAGCCCTACTGGGCTATGTATTTGTTTTTCCTTGTAATCTTGAGTAGGTGATAGAGAGGCTTATCTATCTTTCTGTTTTAAAGTGTATTTCTGTGAAAAGCACTCTGTGCTGCAGTGGTGGTGTTGGAAATAGGCAGCAAACACAGTAAATACACTGCGGGGTTTTTTTTTTATGGAGATAAAAACAAAGTCTTATGACAGTTAATTAATTTAAACCACATGTAGATCCATATTGTTGGTTTTAATCTATAAAGTATTCCAAATCCTTGGCTCAATCAGGATATTTAGCTATTTAGAACTCCTTTGATGCTTTGGTAGCTACGTAATTCACAGGCTGAATGTTATTCTGGAACTTGGAGACCTGATTTCTATTTCTGTCTCTATTACTGATCTGCTACGTGAACCTACTCAAGCTGGTCTGCTGTTCCAGATGCACTGGTAGGTGCACATGACACACAGAGAAAGAAACACCAACTCTAAATCAAACCCTTTGAAGACCAGAGGCTCTAGAGCTGTCAGTGCAACTCTACGCATGGGTGAAGTCCTCTAATAAGGACAAAGCAAACTGGTTGCCAAGCAAATTCATAGGTGAAATTTGTAAGTTTTTGGTGGTCATAGAAGAGTAAGCATGATTAGATTAGCTTGTTATAAGAAAACTACAAAAAATGACAACTTTTTCAGTCCGGTAGTTATTTTTTGAAGCTGCACATGTATGCATGCAGTGCCTGCTAAAATCATCCATTTAGGCATGTGATCAATGAATAAAACATTTTGGATATACTAGGAATTAAGTCTCGGAAGGCCTTTGCCTCTCTCCTACTGTGTGAAACTGAGCGAGTTGTTTTACCTTTGTTTTCCCTGACAGATCTGGTTGTCTTACCTGTTTGTGTTCTAAATGTTTGGCATGCATTGTTTCACAGAATGAGTGTTTGCAGAACCTGCAGTAATAAATTCCTGATCCTAAATATGAATTAATTTTTATAACTTTGTCTGGTTTGCCATTCACAGTATATTTTAGCTGTATTGTTTTCTCAGCAATTTTGCAGGTATGTAACATTTCGTCTGTTCTTTGTTTTGTTTCTTTTTAAAGGGCAGAGACTTCTGTCTCATTGCAAGTCTCCAGATGGTGGGGCTTTCAAAGAAAAAATTAATAATGTCTTCGAATGAAAATCCTGAGAAAGACTAACATGGTATCTATGTTCAAGTCAGGCACATTTTCTGTGGAGTAAGAAATAATCTACTTCGTTTCTTTAAGTTGTAAGAATATGGGTGAAAAGCCAGAGCATCTTTGAAGAGATTTCTCTTTCACATCTATCTTATGTGACTTCAGGACAAAACAATCTTTCGTAATCTTTCTAATTTCAGTATCAAAATAAATGGAAGATTATACTAATCTTTCACTCAACATGCAGAGTAGAAAAGTCAATATTAGTCACATCACATCTGTGCTCTTAAAAGGTAGTGGCTATGTTTAACTTCTTGGTCGTCTTTACATGGTCCTGCAATGAATAACCTTGTATTTTTAAATATGTCCTTAAGCAGAGCCCACTGAAGCCAAGCAGAACACTTTTTATGACTTCAGAGGGCTTTGGATCTATCAGTTATCTAAATATGGCCTTTTTATTGTTATAAATCAATAAACCTGTTCTGGCACATTTTCAAATGTTACCCTTGAAACAGTTGCTTGTTCACTGAACAGCCTGTTTATAGCAGATCAGAATGTTGCTGCAGAAGTGGGTCTGTGAAAGTGAACATAAATGTTACCTTGCTTTGGTTTACCATGTAGGATTTGCTTCAAAGTAAGGTTCTGTGTGATAGTGTTTTTGTTTCTGTAGTTTTGTAACACAGAAGTAAGCTTCTTGAAATCTTTTTTTTCATAGCTGGACACCAGAAAAACTCAAAGCTGTGAAAGCAGTGAAGACAATTACCCACTTCTTCCTGCTTCAGCTCTCAAAAGTAATTGGGGAAGAACAGTGGTACTTCTGAGTTGTTATTAAGCTTTGCAAATTACCTTGTTTTGAATTTTTAACGCATCATGTACAATTATGATGCATTAAACACATGGAAAAATAGCTACTATTCCACTAGACAGTATGTGAATTGTTCAGAAAACTGCTGTTCTCTCTGGATTTTGAAGTATAAGAAAGGACACAATGTTAATGTGCCTTGTGAGTAGTATTTGTTCTTGGTAGAAATATAATCATTTAGGCTGGAAAAGACCTTTGAGATCATAGAGTCCAACCATTAGCCCGTGATTGCCAAGTCAATCACTAAACCATGTCCCTAAGCACTGCGTCTGTACGTTTTTTTTAAATACCTTCAGGGATGGTGATTCCACCACCTCACTGGGCAGCCTCTTCTAGTGCTTCACCAGCCTTTCAGTGAAAATTTTTTTCCTAATATCCAATCTAACCCTCTCCTTGTAACTTGAGGCCATTTCCTCTTGTCCTGTCCCTTGTTAGCTGGGAGAAGAGGCTGACCCCCAGCTTGCTACACCCTCCTTTTAGGTAGTTGGAGAGAGTGATCAGGTCCCCTAAGCCACCCTTTCTCCAGGCCCAACACCCCAGTTCTCTCAGCTGCCCCCCATCAGCCCCTTCCCCAGCCCCTGCCCGGCTCTGGACACGCTCCAGCCCCTCCACGTCCCCCTGGCAGTGAGGGGCCCAAAGCTGAACACAGGATTCGAGGGGCGGCCGCACCAGGGCCCAGCACAGGGGGACGGGCACTGCCCTGGCCATGCTGGCCACACTGTATAGTATCTTGCTAGCTATATTTGAATTGACTATGTAACAAAAGTTTTCTTTTCCCTTAGTTTTGAACTAGAACATCAGTTTAACTGATAAAAATGGTACCTCCATGAGCAAATAATTGGAAACTCAATCATGCTTATGACCGGGATTCTAGGGTTTTCTACTTCCACCGAAGTATTTTTGAGTAGTTCTAAATCTGTATTAGTTTATAGCTAAATGAAAGTCTGTTTCCTGAAAACTGTTTAATACAGTGATGACTCTTTCTGTTTAGGAACAATTTATTCTGGTAGGTTCTGAAGTGTTTAGCTTATTAAAGCAGATTTTCTTATGCCTGTATTTAATACATTATTTCTATACTGCATTTATATTTGTGGTGACCTAAAGCTTTCATAATAGTGTTTTATTCCATAAATAAGTTTTGGGTTTGGGGAAAAGCTTCCTGTTCAGACAGTGAATGTCTTTTCTGAACTGTGGAAAGGTAAACAGTAAAAACCATCTATCTAGTGAAACTTTGCAGAACAGACAAAAAGTATGGACTTCAACAGGAAGAACAAAAAAGTAGCATTTGGGATATAACTTCTGTTGCATCAGATCTAGCAACAGTACAGCAGTTCAGTCTAGGGCTAGATTTTCAGGCCGCTGTTGCTCAGGCAGTCTGTTTCTAAAGCAATGACATTGTAAATAAAACTGAAATGTGACTTTATTCTGAAGTATGCTAGTTTACCTCTGAGTTTTTATGAATGTTGCACTTCCTTTGAGGTTAGTTTATCTTTTTTTTTTCCGTTTATTTTTGTATTTGCATACATTAGACTAAAAAAAGGCATTTTTAAAAAAACAGATTGAAGCTGGATGTGTATAAAGCTCTATTCTTTCCAAGTTTTTGTGTGATTGCCCTCAAATGTAAAACATAACTGGAGGATAGCAAACCAGAGGTGACTGTCATGAGCCATCTAATTGTGTACTGCTGGAACTACTGCTGTTAATACTATTTTACCATCTTAAACCCTGTCCATGATTTTGTATTAAAAGCCATTACATATCTTATGTAACCTCTATTTACCCAGCAGTTGTTCTGTCTTCCATGCCAGACAGATTTGCTGTGTAAAAAAGAATATTATGCTTACTCCTTTCTATCCATGAAGCTGAGTGGATTCTACCAATTTTTTTATGTGAACCTCAAATACAAGAAGTTCAGCTGCAGGTGGGAATACTATATGATTTGCGTCTGCTTCTGTGTAACTAATGTATCTATGATTTTACAAAAACAAAATGGAAAACCCTGCCCAGTGCTGCAAGCAAAATATTTCACACTTGGAGTTTAAAGTAAATTACAGTTGCTGGCTGTTGTAGTGTAAACTTCAATTTGTGTTTTTTTTGTGACTTCATCTAAACTGCCAATTTTTACATTCTATGCAATATCACAGAATTTACATGAATGTCCAGTCTTTGGTTTGAAAATAGAGTTGACTTTATTCGGACCACTTACATGAGAGAAGAGCATGGAGATCTTAGTATTTCCAAACAATGGTGTTTGGACTTACGAGCAGATTTTGCAGCATTATTTGCAAGTGTATTTTGGCATTTCTAGTTGCTGCAATATAGTTCCTTGTCTCTAGTAATTTCACTAAAGATGAGAAGCAATATTTGTGGTTAGAAAATTCAATCTTTTCCTTATTTTCATTTTGAATTAATTTGTCACTTAAAAAGCAATGTGGGGAGGGGAGGATAGTTAGTAAATGTTAATATGTGGATATTTGTTTTATGTAGAAGGGTTAAATCATACCTGATATAACTCAGTGAATAGCATTAAGTCTGGGGTTTGCTTGTGTTTCAAGTTCATTCATATTAATTCTTGGAGTTACAGAAGCAATACCATAGGACAAAAGGTTGCCGCTAACATGAATAAAAACCTCTTTGTTGATACTGTGGTTTGTTAAAGCTAATCCGACCTGACACCACCTTGTGTCATGTTTAATTACTCTCAAGTATAACAGCAATTGTGAGCAAAGCCCCTAGGTTAAAATCCAGAACGATTTTATTTTTTATGTTGAAAATGAATGCTGAGAGTTTCTATAGAATTTCAGAATGTGTTTGTAGCTGAGCAAAACATAAGACCGTGTACATTAATATACTTAAATCTTTGTTGTGTCTTGGATGTGGATGTGGTTTGGGCTGGAAGGAGCCAGGGGTGCATCCAAAGCAGCAGCAGCTGATAGCCTGCAGAATGTCAGACCTGGGAGTCCAGCAGAACATAGCTCCAACTTACAACTTTGTCACTGAAACATACCCAAGGGGAAACATTAGCTCCAAGCACTTTTCCCCATCTTTTTTAACTGGAATTGGCAGGAAAAGAAGGTTTTGTTTAAGAGTAGAGCTGGGCAGTCTAGGAAAGAACTTCATTAAGTATAACTTCAGTGGAAGTTTTAGTTGATAGAAGCTTGCTAGCTCTGATCATGGTGATTTTAATCAAGATTAGGCTCTTTTCCCATGTCTGTTTCCCTTTAAAAAGCTAACCTGAAAAGCATGCATTGCAAGGTGTTAGGTTTGGGCAATCAAGAGGTTTACTTTCCGTTTGGTCGAGTTACTTAGTTCACGTTCTGACTTTTCCATATTTTTAAGTATGATAAGATAAGCAGCATATGCAAAGCCCAGCCCCTTCTGGGGCTACTGCTTCAATAATGTACAAACAGAGGCCCAAACTGCTCTTGCTTACATAGACAATGTACTCTGACGTCCATTAGCTAAGATAACGGAGAAGAAAAGCAGAGAGCTGTTACAGATTAAATTATGATAGATAGAAATGGACTGTAGAGTTAGGAATTCAGTTGTTTGTTTTTATGGGGGTTTTGTGGGTTTTGTTTTTTCTTTTTTATTAATGGGAGATGTCTGTCTCTTGACTGGAAAAAAAAAAAAAAAAACAAACAAACCTAAAAAACTTCTTTAGAAACAAGTTCAATAGGAAAAATAGAATCATAGAATGGTTTGGGTTGGAAGGGACCTTAAAGATCACCTAGTTCCAGCCCCCTGCCATGGGTGGTGACACCTTCCACTAGCCCACGTTGCTCAAAGCCCCATCCAGCCTGGCCTTGGACACTGCCAGGGATGGGGTATCCACAGCTGCTCTGGACAACCTGTGCCAGTGTCTCACCACCCTCACAGTGAAGAATTTCTTCCTAATAGCTCATATAAAATCTACCCTTTTTCACCTTAAATCCATTCCTCCTTGTCCTGTTACTACAGGCCTTATTAAAAAGTCTGTCCCCACCTTTCTTATAAGCCCCCCTTTATGTACTGGCAGGCTGCTGTAAGGTCTCCCTGGAGCCTTCTCTTCTCAAGGTTGAACAACCCCAAGTCTCTCAGGCTGTCTTCACAGCACAGGCACTCCAGCCCTCTGACCACCTTTGTGGCCTCCTTTGGACTTGGTCAAACAGGTCCATGTTCTTGTTTTATGGGGGTCCCAGAGCTAAACGCAGCACTGCAGGTGGGGTCTCTTGAGAGCAGAGGGGAAAAATCACCTCCTGTGACCTCCTAATTGTCACGCTTCTTTTGATGTAGCCCAGGATACGGCTGGATTTCTAGGCTGCAAGTGCACTTTGTTGGGCCAAATTGAGCTTCTTGTCTAGCAGCACCCCCTAGTCCTCCTCCTCAGGCCTGCTCTTAATGTATTCTCTGCCCAGCCTGCATTTGTGCTTGGGGTTGCCCTGACCCACATGCAGGACCTTGCATTTGGTACTGTTGAACTTCCTGAGATTCGCATGGACCCACCTCTCAAGCATGCTAACGCCCCTCTGGGTGGCATCCCTTCCCTCCAGCATGTCAACCGCACCACACAGCTTGGAGTCGTTAACAAACTTGCTGAGGATGTGATTAATCCAGTTTTGAAATAGTTTTGAATTTATTCAGAAAGTTACCCAGAAATTTCCTACTGGATTCCTACTCATTCCTAGTGCATTGTTTCAGTTGCATCGCTTTGCTTTTTACTTAGTGATAGGCTCTCCACAGAAATTGCTAGCATTAATGACAGGCTGTGAAGTTTCCAGCACCTGGCAAGACACAACAGTGGTCTGTCAGAAGGCAGCTTAATTAGAGAGTGGCCTTTCTCCTCAAGACAGGAGCTTTCTTCACTCTCATCAAACTAAATGAAACTTTAATTTTTTTACAGGTCTCTTGAGGCATCTCAGCAGCTTGGTTCAGCACCTTCCTCTAAGCTAACTCAGAGGGAATGATTAGCAACCCCTAGTGAGAGAAAATGTGCAGTTTAGGAGGTAGTTCTTATCTGCATCACTCAATAGTACAGTCATTTGTATGCTATTGTCCAACAATTTCAGATTTATAGGCCTCCGCTACCATTCAGTGTAATAATATTAGAATCTGTTTGGTGGTCAATACACAGAACTAATTTTATGAACTTACACATAAAATGTTTTATGTGTTTTATATTTCATTCTACTCGGATTTTTAGTTCAGCATTTTTTCCTCATAGTTTACCACAGAAATAACTTTAAGTGGTAGAACATCTGCTGTCTAAATACATGAAGGAAATCTTCAGTGAAGAAAGGCACCACATATAAAGGACGATAAAGGAAATGCCATCTGGACATGAAAAGGAAAGAACAAGAGATACAAGTCTAGAACTTATTGTGTCTACGTTCTTAAATCTCGCTTGTAATAGCAAGCAATAAAGTGTATTCAACTTGCTATTGAGCAGCTATTCATCTATTCTGTAATACTTCCCAGAAGCTGAAGTGTGAAGTATTCTTTGGAAAGACATAAAGGAAGAAGACTACAAAGGAGATGGTACTTTAGAACACCAGTCTTTGAGTTGTGGAGTATGTGAGAACTGGAAAAAGCATGAAATTAACATAAGATTCTGACGCTCCCGATTATTTTGCGTGCATGGTCCTGTGGCTAGTTATGATAAGAAGCTAGGCCTAGAAAACATTCAATTTTACTCTGTTGCCATGATTTTATTTTTTTATCACTGCTCAATCTAAAACACAATGGTTTAACCAAATGAAGATAAGATTTTGACCTTTGTTCTTTAACTTATTTGGAAAATAATGAGATAAAAGTATCTTCCTCCTTGTAGGAAATATTTATTAAGAAAACCTGTTTCTGAAACACACTGAAGTATATACAACAAATAATTTCTGTAATAGGTCAAACTAACTTTGCTTTGATGTAATATATTCCCTTAAGGAAAATAATAAAAAGACTAATGTATACATATTCATTGAAACTATCTGAATTTGTCGCTCCTATGTGAATTGCCTGTGCATTTAGATAATTTCAAGCTTCCTGCTTTGCATCAGAAAAGCAGAGATTTCTCTCTGCATTAACCCACATGTTTTCTTAAACTGCAAGTGAATATAACCTGAGGTACTTTGCTGGGTTGATGCTTCTGTTTAAACTGTATCAGAGAAAAAAAAAAATGAGTCAGGGCTGACTGCTGATGTTGAACAGGGCTGTTAGGGACAAACTATTAAACAAGTTGATACTGCAGAGCAAGCAAATGGTTCCTTTCATGTAATTTTACATCTTTGGATTGTACGATGAGAGTGAACGATTAAAGCATGCAGAAAAGACTTAATATTTTTTAGGTATGGGTGTGTTGGAATACCCCAGGATTTTATGCAAGGTTAGGCAGAAGTGACTCGAAGTATAGTTTTGATAAACTTTGAATAGCTTGATGCCTGTAACAAGGAGATACTATAGTCACCGTATTTCAACTAGATGTGAAAGAAGGATATTTAAAATACTTTTTTTTTAAGTCAGATGTAATTGGAGACAGGAAAAGAAGACATGCGGTAGTAGTAGTTCTATATACTTCATAACTTTAAAGCTCCAGATTTAGATCACTTTTGTCACAGATTTGTTTTTCTCAGTGGCTTAGTCTAAGACATGTACGTATACCCAGATTTTTTACAGCAATTAGGCACTCAGCACTTACAAGAACTGAATACTTAATGTTTTAAAAGTGTCATGTTCATTCTATGTTTCAGTTTCACTTTGTAAATGTGAGACAATATTATTCTTTACAAGGATATTTATTACAAGATAAATGTATTAAATGCTGCTTAAACTTATGCTATTCTTAGGTATCTGATGTAGTCTAGTAAATTGAGTACCTAACATGTCTAGATGTTCTCATGTTGCAGAAATTACTTGGATAAAACTTACGATAACATGAACTCTTTGTAAATAAGATGAGGTTTTAGGTGATGCTGCAAATATGGATACCAAGGACTCCAATTGACTTGAACAAACTTTGATTCAAGTCCATTAAAATTTGTCATGAACAATTTTTGAGTACACAGGTTCTGGTTGTGTTTCTTCCTGTTATGAGTAATTTTGTTACTTTAAGTAGGACTGTTCAGGTGCACAAGAAGTTCCACAACATCTGAACCAAAACTGACTGCCACATCTATGCAACTATAATGACTTGTGACCATTTCTGTTCAGGTCAAAGGAGGTTTAGTTTCTGAGGCAGTAAAGATTGCCAGTGATGAAGGCAGCCACCCATCTCTTTACAAGTCTTGGAGTGGCACAACAGCTAACTTGCTATTACTTTTTCTACATCAGCAGATGTTTATTCCCTCCAATGTTCCCTCTATCCATTGCACCTACCAAAGAAAAAATAAAGCCTGTTTAGACAAAACACAATGATAGTCCAGGATATTGATGTGCTGCCTTGTACACTATGTTCCTGGTCAAACTGGCATGGCGCTCTGCTTGCAAATGCAGTGCAGTTCCACTGAAATGTCCCATTTTGTACCACCACTATATTTATCCACCAGAGTTCTCCATTTTGTGGCTTGAAGTGCTTCTGATGGTGATAGAGACTTTCTTGAACACATTATAGAGATTGTATTTTGGCAAGAGTACCTGTGTGAGTGAAATAATTATTTTTAATTGATTTAAGTCTTGCAGGAATTGGAATGAAATCTTGCAAAACTTCATTGTGAAGTTGAGTCTTGAAATATACTTCAATAAATACTATGCATAATGTTTCAAGGGATCAGTACTGAGAATTTGTGAAAAATTGTAAATTTCTGAACCTTATTTTGTAGTTCAGTGTCCATGATAATTCCTATACCTCTGTGTGCCTTAACAATGAACAGAAATTTATGCAGGTTCTCATTTATGCAAAACTAAGAATCCAGACCCTCTAAATTGAGTTCAAATGATTTTTAACTATAGACACAGACAAATACATTCAGTAGTTTCATTATCAATATTTTAGTAAATACTGGAAATAATTGTATTTCCAAATTAAATCTATGGAAATGAACAAAGCTCATATAATGAATTATACTTCTTCATTTTATTTAAAATTAATTTCTTTAACTGTTGTAAGGGCAAGCAAGATAAAATGTCTGACTGAGTATAATCTTATATTTATCAAGGCCAATAAAATGAGGATCCTTTGCATTATAATGTTAATACTGCCAAAATTTAAATAGTTATCTTAAACATTTTTTTTATGGCTGATGTTCTGTTAGATAAAATCCATTAAGTGCCAACAATGTAAGATAAGAAAGTGTGGATACTTCCATCTAAGAAAAAGATGATTCTAAAATTCCTTTAATCATGGACAAGTAATGTGTAGAGGAAAGTGCAAATTAAATTTTTATCTGAAACAATAGTAATTACAACATTTTCCATTTTCATTCACCAATACCAACTACACAGTATTAATTCCTCTTGAAACCTGAGGAAATAGAGAATTATCTCTAATAAAAGTAAACCCACTCTCATTTAAAAAAAGTTATAACGATTTGCAGTTTATCCTGTTTATTGCATTCCATTGAAATTTCGTTTGTAGTACCCTTTGTTTTGTTGTGACATTCAGCAATATAGTTCATATGTCTTTCTCTACAGGTTTTTTTTTAAGAATCATGTCAGTTTGTTTTCAGTGGAAAAGCCTGCTTTCTGAAAGGATTGGAATAAAACTGAATTCCCAAGTAATCCAGAATTACAAGATGCACCCTCCTTGAACACATCTCAGATGTTTCTTTTATATGCTTTATTCCTTAACATCTGTAATAAATTCAGTTGGGAAGCCCTCTGCATAAGAGGGCTGTCCTGCCTTTTTATTTTCACTGTGCACTTAGACATATTTTGGCCAGAACCTGAAATAAGAACATGCCTGAAATGTCTAAGCTTTAAAAATAATATGGGCGTGCATATACATTGCTATGTGAAGGCTTATGATCCTAAGGAGCAGCCACTACACAAGAATAATATGCCACACTTTGTGACACATCTGATGTGGTCATTTGCTATCACATTGTCTCCTCTTCTATCAGATACCTGATGATGCAAACTTCATATAAGTGTCAAAGGTAAACCAGAGTAAGACAATTTCTTCCACAGCCTCGCCTTTTTGCTGCTGTGTTTTGGTTCCAGGTTAAATCAATGAAAAATGTATTTTTTTAAGCTATCTTTTAAGCTTTTCACTGGATGAGTATCTCTAAGAGTCTTATAAGCTCTGTTCTGTTTGTTTGTTACGTAGCAAAGAGTCATTTTTTAATGGCTGTGGCTCTTAAGCAGTATGGCGATAGAAATATTTCATGTTAATGTTATTCTGGCACTGCCAATATGCGTTAACTACAGCTGTAATTTGCTTAACATGTGTTTGGATAACTCAGGATAGTAAGACCTGTGCTGAATGATAGCTGTTTGTACAGTCCATCTTTTAATTAATTCTGAGGCAGAAGACTATTCAAGAGTGAGGTTTGTAATAGTTCGAGGGTGCATTTGATTACTTAGTAGCAAAAATAATCTCTCATTTCATTAAACAAAAAAAAATGTGGGTTTTTTTTTTCCTGGAATGGATTTAGTTGTCCACACTTACTAAATGGAAATAATAGTTTTTGGTGATGGTCAGTGGGTGGAATGTTTTTTTTTTAACCTGATGGCTTCATCAATACCATTGTTTTATGTTTGGTATATTTGCTTAATCCTTTGATGGAAATAGTATATTTTCCATAAAATGTAATGGATAAGATAATAGCTAAATAAAATTCTGCTTTGCCAAATTGTATTTTAGAGTCCTTTTTGACACTTTGCTACTTTTCAGCAGCACTTTTTCTGTGTGTTCTCTCTTCTCAATAAAAAGAATAAAACTTAATTACCTGACCCTTTCTACCCAATACTATGTTAGTAATAATGTTATCATTTATGTGCGTGGCATTTTCATTTGTTGGACAGTAGTAGACTGTTAATTGGTCAAGTGTTTCTGGCCAAGCAGACCCTTGGGATTACATGTGTTTAGCTTTTAATTTTAATGACCAACAGTTATTTAAGTACCAAAGAAGTGAGTAGTAAAGCTCCCGAATTCTCCATTGGGATCAACATTTACCTACATGAAATTCTTTTGATGCTTTACTGAAGAAAGTGGCTGATCTTTAAACGTGTACTAGCATAACTTGTAGTTGAATCAGTCCTATGGGATCTAGAGGTTAAATTATTAGAGCATCAGGACAGGATGCTCCTTGTTATGCAGGTTTGTAAAATAACCCTTGATTAGGACTGTCTTGCACTACTGTAACAAAAAATTGTTTATTTTTTATGTATGAGGCTAAGTAACTATAGCATTGAAAACAGATGTTTTGTTTCTAATGTCTAATATATTTTTTTCTTGTTACAGTAAAAAAAGTATTATTCACACAACTCTCTTTCTCAGCCGGTAGCTTCCATTTTAAAAGTTGTTGATACTTTGATTTGTATTATTTAAAACTTCCCTTGTTTTTAAATTTAATTTAAAATTACATTTTTTAGTCCATTTCTCTTGGTTTAAAAATCTACGTTATGGTACTATTGATTTGTAATGTTGTTAGTTTTTTAAGTATATGGAAATGGTTTATGTTGGACATTTAACTGTTAAAAGACCCAAATTTGAAAGATTCCAAAACCTGTGCTGAATTGGAAGACAGAGGAAACTGGCTAAGTTTTATGATTCATAGGCAGTAAGTTTAGGCAGACCCTAGAGTCTAAGTAATGAAATAGTTATAAAATTTTTATAAAGTGCACCAATTCTGATATTCAGCTATAAAAAAAAAAAATTGCATTCTCATGTTTGAAATACATTCCTCCTTCAGGTACTGCATACAAAGTGCTCCTCTGCAGTTCATTTATATGTTCTAAAACTTTCCTTTGTCATTATTTCCCACATTTTTCTTATTCCTGACTTTGCCAAGAGTTAAAGCTCCTCAGCACCTTCAGAGACTCCAGATAAAGCCTGATTGTTTTCATTAAAATGCTTTCCCAGTAATAAAGAACTTGTCAATATGACAAGGTTTGATAAAGATAACTCATTTGGGAACCTGTGGGTGCTGATTGTCAATCAGGACAATAGTTTCTGTATCTGGTGTGATGATACCTGCAGTACCATTTGATTATTATTACTCACTATTATCATTGGCTTGATTGTTACTGGCACAGACCCTGCATTTATGATATTGCTGAAAGAATTTAGCAGGAGGTGAAGGCCAGAGGAAGCTTCTTATTTATTGAGCTTAGTAACGTTTAACAAGGAAACCTAGTCAAAGTAGGAAGAAAATTAATATATCTTAATTTTGTAATACTGTTTTCTGGTTGCGATATTACAGAATATCCTCACTACAGTATATAGTGCATTTTCGGTGGATTTTAGCAAAAATGAATGTGAGGGCAGGTTTTAAATACCAGAGGACTGAGACTTTGGGGAACAGTAAGTGTAAAAACTCTACCTTTTTTTTTTTTTTTTTTTTGTATGGTAGATTCTGATTTGTTCATAAGGCTATTCTTTGAGTTTGGCTCTGGTAACAGGTGTCTGACCTGAGTCATTCAGAGAGCACTTACCGGTTCAGTTGTTTTATGTCAGTATTGTTATGAGCATTCTAGAATTCTGTTGCTTATTTCAGAGGAAAATAATTGTATGGAAATAAGGAAAAAAATCCGGAGTCATCGCTGCAGATATCTCACTACATGGAGGTTGCTTTCAGCAGCTAGTGCTGGTAAAATGCCTGAGAAGCATTAGAGAAAAGTTAATTTTTAGTAGCTAGAGACAAGTGTAGGGTGCAATCACACGAGCAGAAGAATTCAAAATCAGAGAAAACTGCAATCACTTTCAGTAATAAGTTTGTAGTTGTGTTCATTGGTATTATTCATTGGAAATAATCAAATCAAAGTAGCTTTCAAATTGATGGCATCTCTTTATACTGAAGTTAAGATTTTCTTCGTGAATCTCTAAGGTTACTGTAAATGTGAACAAATCTGAAAGTTTAACTATAAGTTTATAATTACAGTAGTTCTCACAGGACTGAAACTAATCTTATTTTTTTTCCTTATGCTAAGTGAGGCATATCCTTATTGCATTGAGTCTTTTCATTTGATTTTAAGGAGGATTTACAGTGGATATTTAGCACATGCTGCTCTGCATATTTTTGTTGCAGTCTTTCAACAGCCATAAGGGAAAATACTTTCAGTTTTCGGGAAGGGGAAAGAGCAACTCCCTCCTGGTGTTCCAGAGCGAATATTCTTAAGGGCATGGGCAGTTATGATAATATCAAATTACAAGTTTTACTATTCAGCATCATACCTTTGTCTGTCCTGAAGCTGCAGCCAATGTCTGAACTGCAAGAGAGGAGGTGTAAATTGGTGTGATGACATTGGGGAAGGACAAAGGAGAAGAAAAGTCTTTAAAATATACGGAATAGTGCTTAAAGATTTACAGTGGACTATTACATGCGGTTCTTTCCAAGACATTAATTTTATTGATTCTTTTCAGGTGTAAATAAGAATGTGCCTTATACTAAATGTAGGATAGCCCCACGTCACCTGCTTGAGCATAAAACCACTCCAACTTCTAATATAGATGGCTTATCTTCATGTTAGTTTGCTAATTCTTTTGGGAGTTTGTCTGGCATCTAGACATTTTTGTATTTGGTGCAAGGTACCCAACATGTATCATGCACACTCAGCCTATTGTTTGCGTATCTTCTCATAGTCATACTTTTGCGTTGTATACAAAGAGACGAAAGAAAAAATTCATTTTGGTGGAATTGTTAAGCAGCGGTTGCCACCAGAGCTGCATGGTAATATCGAGCAGTATATCAAACAGAATACTACTACAGTTCTTTCTCCTCTCAGTAATTTGTTTTCAGGGCATGATCATGTTTTTATGGAAATACTCACATTTTTACTATTGACATAAAGAAAAAGTCCCTGATTTATTTTCATTTTTTTAAAGACAAATCTGAGTGTTATCAATTTATAAATGTTTTTGGGGGGTAATTGACTGCTGGGATTGTCATAGGCAATGGATCTGGAAACTGGTAGGTAGTGGTTCTGTGCTATGTAAGATCAGTCATAATGCCACCATGGAACTGCTGGATCAAGAAGGAAGCTCTATGTTCAGCAAAGCCTGCAATTCTCTTAAATGTGCATAACTTAATCAGAATCTACTTCAGAAGTCAGATCTCCTATCTGTGAAATGCATTTTTGTGTCTGTAGGCATTAATATAAGATTTTCTTTAACTAAAGCAGCTTATTGATGTTTAAGTATAATTTTAAATAATACTTAATATCATCTTATTAACAAGTTTACCAAAATTATACAGTTCTTTTCTGGTGCACATCTGTGTCAGTTGCAAATGTAATAGACTTGGGGCTTTAATGATGCAAATTACATTTTCCAGTGAGAGAAATGCCAATATAGGCCAAGAATTAATTCTGAATCCAAAGGGTGAAGAGGAAACTATTAATTCATTTTATCTGGCAGAAGCAATTCAGTAGTGTTAGTTACTATGATACTTGGTCTTAAATAAAGGACACTGACCCTTCCCCGGTAAGTTGTGCATCAATTACAATTACTGGACTCTTCATCTCGCAAGCTGAACTGGTTGTATATTGCTTGCTTTATTCTGTCTGCTCTGCTCTCATCCTCTGCATAAACCTCTTGGGTCACCTGCTGAAGGACGAGAGCACTGAAACCCTCATTCAGTTAGCTGCATGAGTGTAGGCTTAAGTATATGTGGACTCTTGAAAATCAGGTGCTTAACATTGGATCAGGGATTAATACAATAGGAACTGTATGGCATCTTGACCTGACTGAGTATTACCTTGCATGCAAAGACATCTATAAACAATTTTTTTTATAGCACTGTTTCAAGAAACGGGTTATGTGGAGCATATTTTATTCTGGAATGAAACTGGTGATGCAAAGCAGGGGTCCAAAGCTGTCAGGCCTTCACAACAAGTGCTGTAAGTCCCCGCAGCTGTGGGTGCCACCACCAGGCTCTCAAGGTTGGCTGCTGAGGTGGGTGGGCAGAGTGCAGGGGCTGCTCTGGCTGCAGCCAGGCATAACCCATGGAAACGGCAACTGTCGGGATGAGGTTCAGGAAATGCAGTTGTGTGTCTGCTGCAGAGTTCATCTAAGTTTAGCTAAGAAAAATTGGATCTCTTAACTATGAGTTGTGTTTTGTTTGGCTGGTTCTGTACGTGCAATTGGAAGAAGTGTGGATCGTTAAGAAATTGTACTGATGGAAAGCTTTTCAACAAATTTAGGTATTTTAGGACTATGTGTCAGGCTAGCTTTGTGAATGTAACTTTGGAAGTAGTTCACAGTCTGAAACTAACTTGAACCTAAAATATCATCAAAATCAATGTTGCTTTCTTTTAAGCTTCTATTTTATTATTTCAATAAATTTTGCATCAGGAAACTACCTTTGAAGTGTATTGATTCCTCTGATAATACATTTTTGATATATTATTGAGCACATTTTCCAGCCATACCAGAATTAGGAATTGATTTTTAGTACTTCTGATTTTTTTTTTCAGAGATTTTGAAACACGTTTGTTCTGGTTTTCTAATATGAAAGGATTGTCACAGAATAAATAATTTCATGGATTTGCTAGCACATTGCCATGAGACGTCCTGTGCTGGCATCGAATCCTTTCCTGGAAGTTTCCTAGAATAATCACTGATGTCTGAAGGAATTGTAAAACATGATTTATCTGTATAACATCTGGAGATGCAAACTTCAGATTGTCTTTTAAATCCAACCTCACACATGGAAGTTTTTTATTCCTAAAGTGCAAGGTCTTAGATGCAAATCCTGATGTATAGGATCTCAATGTGTGGTCCGAATTCTCCACGGAGGATTTCTGTTCTCTGTAGCTCTACGTTATGAGAGGGCTGGAGTTGCTGATGCTGATGTGGAAACATTAGTATCTAGTGATGACAACTCTGCCAAAGCAGTCCATGATATTTTGGCTGAATTTGGCAAGCATGGGGAAACTGTAAAACAAATTGTTAACCTTAGTGAGGGGAACCCTTTTCTTTTAGTGACTCAAAGGTAAGTCTTTGGTCAGAATTAGGGACAGAATGAGTTGAAATCCTTGCTTTTCCATGTCCTCCTTCACTGTTGGGATTTTGATATTGTGGGTCTCTATTCTCTGAATTGACCAGAGGTCATATTCTAAGACCTATGAAAATAGTTTCCCACAATACTTAAATTCAGTGAATTACCACTTCTTTAAAAACAAGAAAAAAAAGAAAATGTTGAAAAATTTCAAGCAGTTCTTACAGAATCATGCATTGATATTTGTCTCAGTTAATTGGTTAGGAGTTGTAAGAATGGTAGAAAAGTACTTTCTTCATTTCCTTAATATTTTGCATATGAATACAGTACCTTCAGCAAGCGCATGCTGTAGTTATCTTGTGTGAAACTAGTATGGGTATCATAAGAATGTTGCGTAGAAACAAAATGCGAATAGACTGCTTTTGTGAAGTAGCCACAGGTATTGACAGCTACTTGGGGAGCGTTTTCTTCAAAGTAGCTATATTGTATTTTAGGCATTTTAATGAAAAATAAATAATTAGAGCTAATCTAGTTGGCTTTAGTATGAAAGGGGTTAAATTTTAAGTTTTCATACTTTGGTTTAGTTTCCTTTCTGACAAGGAAAGGTAACATGAATTTGGGGCTTTTTTGGTCTGTTGCCATGTGCTGGACAAAGTACCTGGTTGCTTGGGTGGTAATGCTTCTAGGTTTAGATTGTATACAGAATTTGAGAAATCCCACCTTACCTATCACTAAACGCTTTTGTGTAAACCCGTCCTCCTATTTAGGAGATAAACAGACTATAACAGTACACAACATGCTAGCTTAGGTAAAATGCATGCTGCTGATAGCTGACTAAGCATTCCTGCGTATGTTAATCCTCATTTATGTTAAATTGTAATTAAGACAGTTTTGTTTATTGCTTGTAGCCATGAGCACCTGGAAGACTGAGTAATCCCATATATGTGCTGGGGACAATCCAACCACAGAAATTTTGTATTTGTAGCATTTTTTCAGGTACACTAGTATTTTTTCAGACATTTATAGAGGGCCTTTTCTTCTATTGGATTAGTAACTGGAAGAAGCATCCTAAAGAAAATGAAGAAATTTTTGAGCAAGAGGCCAAAACTCAAACAGGCTAGCTGCATTTCCATCCAAACTATAAAATAGAGAGCACCTCTGATTTACCCATGCAAAAATAGATCCACAACTTTATTGTAGATTTGTTTCTGGTTTGTGTTGCATACATAATTAGGCATAACTGTCAGATTTTCAGGATTCTGAAGACTGTTACTCAGAAGGCCACAGGTGCTACCATGGCAGAGAGTTGATCAGTGACGAGGAAAGAAAAAGGGTCACCTTAAATTGAGTCTCAGGAGAATAAATCCATAAGAATGAGGAACACCAAAACCCGCTTCGTAAAATTTCAAGTTTCCAGTTCTGTTGCATCATTTTTACATATATTTTTCTGAATATATAAATATTTTGGACCTATACCTAATATACCTATTCACGTAAGTAGATACATCATGGATTGTGCCATCAGTTGACAGGAATTGTTTTCTGTTTCTTGTATAACATATCTTCTTAAAACATAAGTAGGAGTGCTTAGGTTAGTATAGAGTCTTACTGTAAAAGATTTCTCACTTTAGGGAAATTATTTCCCTGAGACAGTATTCATTCTAATAATCTGTTTTCAAAATCATGCAAGAACAGTAGGGGTTTACATTTTTGATTGTTAAATATTTGAGCTCTCTGGTCTTTTCTCATGTTTAAAAGTTTTCTGCTAACACAACTAAGTCTACTGTTTCTCCAAGAGAAATGTCTCCTAATATTTCATTGTCTGTCTTGTCATGATGGGAAATATGCAAACTACTGTTAAGTAACAATTATTTTCTCTGAACTTATCTGTAGTCAGTCTGTGTAGAGATCATTTGCAGGATCTGATGAAATATGGACCTAATTCTGTATTCATTACATACTGAAAAGTATTCTTGGTTGAATTAGCTATGAGGTTGTGGTAAACAGCAGTAAAGGATTAGGGGCTTAAAAAGAAACCACACAAGGGGATGTGTAATAGTCAATGCACAATTCAAATGTGAGTGCAACTGCTTTGCAAAGCATTCTTACTCTTCTCACGTTTGTTACCTTGTGATATTCGTGATTGCATGTATTTTCTTACCAATTAAAATCAGAAATGATTGTTGTAAGAAGGCAAAATTAGAAATGAAAAAATCCAAAGTGAACACGTCCCTGATCCAGACCTTAAAATGAATGCCGGATCTGTGATAATTTCGTGTGAATTCTCCTTACAGACAGCAGAGAGCAGCAGTGTGATGACCTGAATCAGAAGGGATAATGTAAAGCAATACTGAAAGTAACTAAAAAGTAAAATACTTCAAACAATCGGTTATTGCTTTTACACTGTTACAAGTTTTTTGAGAGACTTTTGCAAAATAAATTAGAAGATTGTGGAAAAAATGACATTGACAATAAAATAATCATCATGGAAGTCATTGTCAAGAAAAATGTTTACAGACAAGAAAAAACAGTGAAAGCAGAGGATGGCTAACTCTGTCTAAGGAAAATGAAGGCTGGATTACTGTCTGCGCTGTGCACAGAACTGTCAAAAATGATGATATAGTAAAATTAAGAGCAGACAACAAACATTAGCTGAGAGACTACAGTTTAAAGAATAATTCTACTTGAACGCACACTGAACAGTCTGAAAGTTGAAAAATTCAATAAAATTAATTTTCAGAAGTCATTAACTATGTCTACTAGTAATTTATAAATCAGTGGTTTTGTTCATCCAAGGAGTTCATAGGTACAGATCAAAAAAAACATTCAGGGTATAAGTCATCATGTAAAATATGAAATACCATTTCTGAGGACTTGCAAATAGTTTCTTTCATTTATCTTGCTTCATGATTTGATATTTTATTAAAGCAAAACGAAAATCTGCTCTTTTGTGTTTCATCAGTGACTGTTTTACCCTCCATTATTTTCCATAGTAAAAGCGGGATGTAGACTTTTGTGGGTAATGAGAAGATATAAATACCTATGAGTCAGATAAATTATGCTTTATCCCTTCCTTCCAGAGAAGCCGCTACAGTGAAGTATGTAAGCAGATGCTGTTGCCCTGGTGATTGCTCATTTGAGTCTGGATTGCACCAGGTCTGCATTCCTCACTTCTTCGATGTTTGCATTTATGAATACAGCTCATGTGGACAGAAGCTACAAATTAAATGCAACCCAATAAAACAGTATACATACGTTATGTATGTGTTGTGTTGGAAGATGGCATATGATTTATAAGGAATGTGAGTAAGAGATTGCACTGGAATAGTACCTTGTAGCTGTTAAAGGAAGTCTTAGAAATATAACTGTGACATACACCAGTTTGGTCATCTCTTCATAGTGTTAATCAGCTTAATGTAGAGCTAAACATAGAGGGATGAAATTTCAAGTCTGCCAGACTGAGTGCCTAAGTTTGTGTGCCCTGTCTGAGATAGGTAAATCAGGAATTGGCATTTCTTGATAATTGAATTATTGAGGTGTCTCAAAGTTTTCTTTTTTTATTCCTTTGCTGCTCTAGGCATGCTACTACAAGACATGATCTGAAATGCACTGAATTAAAAATAAAAGCTGCTGCATTCCACAAATTATCCTCAGAGCTCTGAAAAGATACTGTTAATCTCATGATTTTCATTCTGTCGTTTTTTTCATTATTTTCTCTCATAATTAAATGTCCTTCATTTTGGAAGCAGGTGGTTATTAGAAGTTAGTTATTAGAAATTATTGGAAGTTATTTGTATTTTTGAATTTTGTGTTTTGCAAAGGTTTTAATAATACAGACTCTTCTTAATGTGTTTGTGACCCTTGTTTTTAAGTTTCATATACTTCTCAAGATATTGCATGTTTTTGATTCTCACTTTCTGTGTAGTCTTAACATTTCCTGAGCCTGAAAAAGCGTGACTTAAATTTTAGAGTATGCTGTTATGCAGCAAGTTGCTTTTCCAAAAGACGCAATCCTGAAACTTTTTACTTTACTGTTATGTAATTTCATGCCCTTATGCCAAGTTTTGAACCTGTATTTTTCACAGATTATGTGATAATACAGAAAGCTTAAACTATGCGTAGAAAAACTATATTTAAATGATTTTGGCTCTGCACTCTACACTCTCAAATCCTGCAATCACTGCATCAGCCGGGCATATTGAACATAATCCTTTTAATGCATTCACTGTCCACATATGTCATCATTTGTCTGAAGTCAGGTATGACTTCCCTGATATAGTTTTTCATAAAATAAAAGGTTTTTAGTAATTTTTTCAATTTGTAGACCTGATTTGGCTGATAAGCTTGAGTTATTTAAGGTAAATGACAGTGTTCTTTCTGAGCAGTTTGTTGTATGACACTTTTTCCGTTCAAATGCTTGTTGACTGCATTAATGGGAAAGCAGTTCACTAATTGATGCACAGTTAGTAATATAAATGATTCAATGTTCCTAAAGCTACATTAGGTTTTTATTGCAAGAAGTGATTTTTGGGATGTTGAACCTTCAGGTAACATGAAAATCATGTGTATAGTAGACGGAGTTTCTTATGTCTCCTTTTATTTTGTCTCTTCTGAAACTGCTTCTTGGACTTCTACGCAGTTCAGTTCATCAATGAATTATGTTTTTATGAAATAAATGTCTGTGGCTGCAGCGTTATTTCTAGGAGGTTAGTATCATAATCACATGTAATTGCTGGTATTATCAATTAGATGGTCTCAGTGTATTTTCCTTAGTTGTAGTTCACTCACAGAAAAGTCCTGAGAGTGCTCACTCACAAGTCATCTGTTTTGCTTTCAGTTGCCAGACCTGCCATCTTTGAACATTAAATCCACCTTTAAAGCATAAACATCCAAATACTTGAAATACAGGAAGGATCACTGTCAATATGACTTATGAAAATTATGTGGGGAAAAAAATGAATTTCACTTGTAACTGCACTTTCGTACCTGTACTTTTGTGTCTTATATCTTTCATGAGGAGAAAACAAGATGTTGATAAAGTCCCACAAAGTTTGCAATGGAGTTTGTACATTCTTAAGTTCTTTTACAATGTTTTGAAAGGCAAAGTACCCAAAAGCAATAATCCCAATTCAAATATGGTAATTGGAAAAAAAATCCACACCAACGCAAAAACCTCTCTTCCAGACTATCCATCAGGTTTTCCATGATATGGGCGGATGTAAGGATACTGTGAATGGTTGGGTAGTTTTGGGAAAGACCATACTACCTTGTTGGCTCTTAGGAAGTCTACTCAAATCTCTCTAGATGGAGTTCAGTTGTGTCAATATATCTGAAATCAGGGGAGAGGGAATGTATAATTAGCTATACCTTATTTGTCACAACCACTATTGTAAGTGATTTTGTTACAGTAAATATTATCTAATATCTACGTTCTTTCTCTAATACAAATTTTCTGTCATTTAAGTCACTATTACAGGATATTTAATTCAATAGAAGCATTAATTGTGCAGAATTTTTAATCATAAAGAAATCAAAATAGACTTTTTAAGTATTCTTAATTCCATTTAAATCACAGAAAACATTTAAAGCAGTCTGTAGAAGGATTTTTTTTTTTGTGTGTGTATCTTTCTAGCTGTTACATTTCTTTCTAAATCAGAAGCACAAAAAAGAAAAGAAAATGTTCAGTGGAAAAAAGCCCAATAAATTGATATGACAGTGTGTAATAAAAGTATCTTTTCTATTTTGTCAGTAGCAATTTCTTTCTGGTTGATGGCACATTCCTGATCATCAAGTTCTCAAATTTTATTTTATGTTTGACTGTGTTGATTGATTTTTCTCCAAAATCATCTCTGTGGTAGGTGTTAGCTGATTGATTTTTAATTTCAAAAAGAGTTAAGCTTCTCTTTAGGAGACGGTTACTAATGTAGTTCTTTTATCTTGCACTACAAAGGAGTATGATGATACCGAAAGTAAGGCAGGTAGCTGAGAACGGTGGTGTGGTGTGACAATGACCTCATTCTGCTACTGAATGAAATTGTGTTCTTGTATGGAGAGCCCAAGACAATCAGTGATTTCCAAAACAAGAATTAGATGCTGGTTACAACTTAATGCAATGAGAGCATCTCTACAAACAGTAGGAATTTAGTGGCAGCCATGTATAACCTGACTGGTTTTCTATTCATTCTTTCCTCAAAATCTCCATGGTTTAATTGGGAATCTTGTGTTTGGTTGCAAAATTTAAACATTTCATTTGCAATGGATATGTGAATATTAATTTAAATCTTTAGTTTGTAATTTAGTCCATTATAAGGAAGGAAAAGAAGAAAGAGAGATTGAATCATACTGTGTTGGGTTGAACTTGGCTAGCTGCTGGGTGCCCACCAAGGTGTTCTATCACTCCCCTTCCTCAACTGGACGGGGGGAGAGAAAATATTCTGAAAGGCTTATGGGTTGAGGTAAGGACAGGGAGGTCACTCAGCAATTACCATCAGAGGCAAAACAGGCTCAGCTTGGGGAAATTAATTTAATATATTGCCAATCTAAATCAGAGTAGGATAATGAGAAATAAAATTAAACTTCTAAGACCTTCCCCCCCCCCCTTCCCCTCTTCCTGGGCTCAGCTTTACTCCTGGTTTTTCCCTACCTTCTTCCCTACAGTGGTGCAGGGGGATGGGGGGGTGGGGGTTACATTCAGTTCATCACATGTTGTCTCTGCTGCTTTCTCTTCTTCATGCTTTTCCCCTGCTCCAACATGGGGTCCCTCCCATGGTAGACAGTCCTTCATCCTTCACAAACTTCTCCAATGTGTGTCTTTTCCTATGGGCTGCATTTCTTCATGAACTGCTCCAGCATGGGTCCCCTGTTAGGTCACAGGTCTTATCAGAAGACCCCCTCCAGCACGGGCTCCTCTCTCCAAGGGTCCACAGCTCCTGCTAGGAGCCTGCTCCATCAGAGCTCCCTTTGGGGCACATCTGCCTACTCCATCATTAATCTCCACAGGCTGCAGGGGCAGAGCCTGCCTCACCATGGTCTTCACCATGGGCTGCAGGATGAATCTCTGCTCTGGCACCTAGAGCACCTCCTTGCCCTTCTTCTGCACTGACCTTGGTGTCTGAACAGTCCTTTCTCTCACATATTCTCATTCCTCTCTTCCAGCTGCTCTTTCACAGTAGGTTTTTTTCACCTTCTTAAATACGTTATCCCAGAGCTATCGCTGTCACTGACTGGCTTGGCTTTGGCCAGTGCTGGGTCTTGGAGCTGGCTCTACTGGACATGAGTGAAGCTTCAGAAGCCACACTTGCAGCCCTCCTGCTGCAAAACCTTGCTATGTAAACCCAGTACGTGTATGATTTTTTTTTTTCTCAAATGTACAGCTAAGTAGGTATACTCAGAACTTTAGACTGAATAAACACACACTTTATGGCACTAATACTTTTTCTCTGCAAAACTGATGAACCAAACTTTATTATAAATTTTGGTACCCTGTTTTAGACATGGCACTGTAAGTACCCCAAAATCACTTTGATATTGCCTAATGATCAAATAGTCTAGTTTGTGAACAAATAATGTGATTTTTCTTTGTGAATGTCTCCAATGTTGCATATAAATGGTATAATAATTTCATCAGTTAAAGACTGAATTATTAAAAAAAGCCTGTGTGCTGTCCCTGAAACGCAAGGGCTTCCTCATTTCTGTTGAGATCTCACGGTGAAACTGTGGAGCCAGGAGTAGCTTTCATGCATCAGAACTAATATTTCCCATTAAGTATTCTGTTTTTACCTTCTTCCTGCCTGCATGAGACTGCACTTGCTTTGTAAATGGAAAAGCTTATTAAAGACAATGGGAGGTTTGGCACCAGCATGGTTATTCTAACAGTTTATTGGTGCGGTGCATTATGAAGCGTAAGACACATAGTATTCATAGAGATAATTTAGGACCTATTCTGCCTTTCCTAATTGTGTGCGTGTGTGCCCTTGAAATCATTGAAACATTTTAATATAAATTCAGTGCAGTGTGAAGCCTTATTCTTATTTGTGCTAAGGCACTCAAATCTTATCATCAGTTTATGATGTTTGTCTACTTTGTTGCTAATGATGCTGCTTGAACTGTAGACAATGATAAACAGGGTTATCAGCAGAATACATTAACGTAAACGTTGTAATATCATGCTCTTTCCTCTTCTTCAAATGGACTTAGTATTTAAATGAAACATTAACTCTTACAAGTAAAATAGTTTTATTGTGTTCTTTTGGTAACATTATCCCTCTGTTAGACTTCACAATATGTATTTTTTTTATGTGGAACCTTTGAGAAGTGAAGAATTCTAGTATTCAGCAAAAGTTTTTGTGTGAAACTAAAAACTTGAAAGTAAAGTAAAAAAATTTGACTCTGCCGACATGACTACAAAACTAGAGCATATCATTTAAATGAGTGGATGACTTTGATCCTGTTGGGACCCGGGCAAAAATTGGCATGTATCTTGAGCTTTTTTGTGAAATGCATAAGAAAAAGATCTGAGTTCCATTCTAGTTCACAGCAAATTACATTAAGATGGAAAATACTATTTAAGATTAGGAATTGATATAAACAATCTATCCTTGAGGTGTTTGGCATACAGAGTAAGGATTCTGTCATTACAAAATGGCGTGGACAAAATTTATTAGTAATATAAATAAATGTTCAGATTGTCCAGACAAAAATTATCATTTGCACATACTTTTTGATACAGAGTGAAAAGAAAACAAGGTGGCAGAGTTGTATTTCTCACATTTTTTTAGATTTCACTAGGATAGTCTACAGAGAAGTAACTTCAATAGGTACAGGTTTGTAAAAGAGCATGAGCCGTTTCCATGACATGAAATTACAGGCCAGATGATGGTACAAGCTGTGACTGGTGATTTTGAAATTTTTAATAAAAATATCTGTATTCTTATGTCTACCAAGAAGTCAAGGAAATTCTGAAAAAAATTTCAAGGAAATACTGAAGAATTTTTAAATCCTTATTGAGATAGATGTGCATACAACTGAACAATACATAGTTCTGTTGTTTTTTTGAATCAGACCAGACATAGAAGACCAGTAGAAAAGTTGACTGTCAAGTAGGAAATGAATATAGTCTTTTTTTTCTTTCTTTCTTTCTTTTTTTTTTTTTTTTCTTCCCTGACTGTTTGCTTGTACATTTATGGGTTAGGAAGAGGGGAGTGTTTGTTCCTCAAAATAGACCCTGCTATTTATTTTTATATAGCAAATAACCCTTGCTTTGTGGATGAGAGACACCTAGATGCAAATATATGAATCTTCAAGTTATAGTTTGTTCTCTCCCAGAGAATACCTCAATCTGTTTAGTTTAGTTTCCTTTCCTTTGTATTTATCTTTTATGGCAATGGCAACATGTGCCACAGTAGTGGTTGTATTACTGCTTTTTCCCCCTTATTTGATCTTATGGTATGTATCTTGTCTCGAGTTACTGAAGACTTTTCTTCCTACAAGTACATTAAAAGGAGTGTCTATTAGAAAGGACTACTGTTCCCTGGCACCAGTGACAGTTCCTTGATAGCAGTAAAACACGGAGCTTGTTGAGTCATCAACTCAGTCATCAGTGTTGAGATTCGCTTAACCTGCATGGTAGCTTTTAATTTTAACAATTTATTACAACATGGAAATGCGGAGTTCTTGGGGTATTTTGGCCAGATGTGTCAAACCTTAACCAATAATGAGTAATTTCACTAGGTTGGGTTTTTTCAATTTGGCTTTTACTCTAGCAGCTCTGTCAAATTAATTACAGATACAAGATGAGATGTAAGTCTTGACAAGCTTGTTCATATGCAGCTGATCAGCAAAACTTGCTGCTTTTTCAGAGGTGGGAGCTACATTGTTGTATCCCATTACATAAAATACATGGCTTCAGAAAAAAAACTCTGTTTTATATAGGACTGTGTTAGATTCTGGGGATATAGTTGCCTGGAAGAAAAGGGACCATTTAAGTTGGATCTTTTCATGTTATATGAGGTATGTGAGGATGTCTTTCCTCTTTTGCAAGTTGTTCCAGATTTACTTGCATGTGGCTTTATACCTCCTAAACTTAGGACATGAGTAAATGTGCAGGCTTAGTTTTACCAATTGTTACAGGGTTCTGGAGATTAATTATGGCTTGCATACTGTAACCCATACTTACAGTATGGACTGTTGGCTTACCAAGTGTTTTTTCAGAAAGCGAGCAGCAGCCTGGTGGCAAGTTTGCAGATAACCCACAATGCAATAACGGCTCTGTGAACTATATGCTTCTGGATCTACCTCTCTGTTTAATACCTGGTAATAAATGGGCTGTCTTAAGTCAGCTCTGTATAAAAGTTTTCTTTTTTTTTTACAAGTGGGAAAAGGTGCACAAGAGGAAATCCATGCATTGGGAGTTAGCATAACCATAGCAGAACAAATGCAGGAGCATATGGACAGTTTTTAAAAACTGGACCATTGGCCATAGAGAGATATATAAAACCTGAGCACAGACAAAGCATATTAAAAGGTAGAAACAGTGAAGGATCTTTTGACTAGTTTTTGAAATAGATTTTTAGAGGCTAAAAATATTTATCTCTGAGATATGATTATGGTAATTTTTTTGAACTCTTGAATTTTTCATCAGAGAAATCATTCACTTTTTTCCTATTTCTAGATTTTTAGTAATATAGGTGAGATGATCAGAGATGACTATGGTAGGGTGTTTGTGAGTGAGTGACTAGTGAGGACTAATCCTATAAAAACAACCTTCTAGAGTCCAGTTTCCTGAACAACCCTGAAAATTACACATCAGGACCATAATTACGTATTCAGACCTTCTCCATAGGTGTCCAAAAAGGCATTTCACTGTCCTTCTAGTTCTTACTTGAAACACTTCTGCTGTAGCAGACAGTGTTATAGAAGCAGAAGATGCAGTTAAACCAACTTTTCTTACTTGAAAATTGGTGATAGACCTAATTAATTGCTAGGTCCATCATATGGGTGATTGTAGTAAGAGATGCTTCCTGGTGATCAAGGACTAAGAAGAAGAGACTAGAATATGAGAAAGAGCATCATAAACTGCTGGGAATCATTGAAGGTGGGTGGAATCTGCATATACAGATGAAGCAGAGGGAAGAAGTAGAATTAGAAGTAAATAAACGCACGGGACGCAGGTGAGATTCGGTTGTGGACTGTAAGGTGGGGAAGGCTGCTAATGGAGAGAGGCTCCCCCTGCCCGTGTCACTCAGATGTGGTTTTCAGAAACTGTAGAATGCTTGTACCGAGAGCTTACTTGGTACAACGTTGTCTGATTTTTATTTTTTTTTTCATATACATATTCGTTTCTGGAGTGGGTTATTTTTGTAAATATATGTTAGAAAGAGCTGAAATGTTTTAATTGTCTCCTGATATTTTTTTTCAGAAATTATGTTGATTAATATTGTTCGTAAAAGGACAGGATCACAGGCACAGCTGTCTCTGAAAATCACTGAAGTTATAAAACTATTAATTTCTCAGTGGTATCATTAAATGAAAAATAATGTATGCAAACGTATTTAACTTTACAGATAATTATTCAGATTTTAGGAGTTACATTGCTGCCTTTTTGAAGACATTTGCTCTCTCTGTCATATTGGCCATTTCCATTTGACTATCAGAATTGGTAGACATGCTCCATGTTAAAAGGCAGTATCTAGCTTTAAATTGTAGTTCCCTTTGTTGATTATATGACAGTATATGACCAGCAACTAAACTTTGAACTGAAATAAAGACAGAACGAGCATAATACTGAAAACTTAATGTGTTCACATTTATGTTCAGCTAACAATGTTGTTCTCTATTTAAACAAAGATAGAAAATAGATTACAAAAACCAACGTTGTGAGCAGGACTCTTGTCGCTTGCTACTCATGGATTGCCTAAGTAACCAGTAAGCAGTTTGGTGTATCTCTTACCTATACATAACTCAAAGACATGAGAGTTCTGTGTGGTAACTGTACAAATTCAGTGTGTAACGTTTCAAATTAGTAAACTGATTCACTACAAACGTGTTATCTGAATTTGGTAAAACCAGTAAAATTTCAAGTAAAAATAATCCCTTCTGTGATTCTTTTGGATACAATGAACTGTATTGTGAACCAGATTTCACTCAATATCTGGAAACAGAGCCTGGTAGGCCCTATTGAATTAATGGATACCAATTAGAGCCTTTAGAGATGAAGAATATTTTCTTGTTAAATAGCATTTGTTTTTCTCATTTTAAGAGCTTATGATATTCTATTATAGAAAATAATAAGGGTGGTGTTGTGGGTTAACCCCAGCTGGCAACCAAGCACCACGCAGCCGCTTGCTCACTCCCTCTCACCCAGAGGGATGGGGAGGAGAATCGGAAAGGAATGTAAAACTCAAGGGTTGAGATAAGAACAATTTAACAGGTAAAGCAAAAGCCACGCATGCAAGCAAAAGAAAGCAAGGAATTATTCCCCACTTCCCATGGGCAGGCAGGTGTTCGGCCATCCCCAGGAGAGCAGGGCTCCATCATGTGTAACGGTTACTTGGGAAGGTAAATGTCATAATGCCAAATGTCATGTGTCCCATCCCCCCCCCCCCCCCTTCCTTCTTCTTTCCTCAGTTTATATGCTCAGCATGACATCATATGGTATGGAATACCTCTTTGGTTAGTTTGGGTCACCTGTCCTGGCTGTGCCCCCTCCCAGTTTTCTGTGCCACTTCCAGCCTTCTCACTGGCAGGGCCCAGGAAATGGAGAAGTCCTTGATTCAGTATAAACATCACCCAGCAACAACTAAAAACATCAGCACTATCAACATTGTTCTCACATCACAGCCAAACTACAGCACTGTACTAACTACTAAGAAGAAAATTAACTCTATCCCAGCTGAAACTAGGACAGATATTCATAGTGGAACACACACTCACATGGCCTAAACCCTAGTCTATTTTACTAATCACTCTCTGATTTTTTTTTTAAAAAAACATTCTTAGTCATATATATGGCATTTTTCATGGCAGTGAAAAAACCCTATCTTTTCTGTTCCTTTATTTTTGTCATCTGTGTGCTCTTCATCCTGTGAACATTAGAAGATCCCTTTGGCTAGAACAATAGGTGATTTTTATTCCTATTTCATTATATCAGTGACAGAAAACATTATTTTGAAAATTTAATTGAAAAAAGATGTAATTATACAAGGCAGTAAATGATCATGTACCACTTACATTTTATTTTGAATGAGTTAATTTTTTTGATATGAGATTATTTCAGGTGTAGAAGGCTACAAGTGAGATGAAATTTTGCAAGGCATAACGTTATCTATTATAATAGCTTCCACTGTGTAGCAGGTCAAAATGAGTTCTGTAATTTTAAATTAGTTTTTTGTATATTAACAGCTAAATGGATGTGAAATTTCTATCAGGATCCTGATCATTTTTTAAGCTTTAAGCTATGAAGACAGTTTTAAGGCAATACAAAAAGCTGCCTAAATTATTAAAACCTAGTTTTTTTCCACTAAAAGAGAAGGCAACAGAAGAATTCATGAGCTATCAGAAAAGCAGAACATTTGTACAAGGGACAAAATATCCCGAAAAGCAGGTTGCATTCATTATGTATTTCATCAGTAAGCACTGTTGGTACACTTCTGCATTTCAGTGCCAAGTGAAGTTCAATGCCAGTAGAAGGTCATCGGAGAACGAATGGATTCCAACACTACTATAACTTTATGAGCTATTGCTCATTTTACCACTTCAATGTTGGGAGAGATAAATTTTATAATCCTGAAGTTATTTGGATTAGCTGCTTAGAACCTTTTTGTAAATTATAATACTCTAAAGCACCTCGTTTTTACATTTTTGAGCTAAGAAGAACTTATCGAACAAAAACACTGCATACTGTAAATGTGCCAAAGTAGCTCGTAGGAGGTTTGAATACCTCTGAATGGCATCGTGCCAGTGACATCTTGAGCTGACTATGCTGTCTTAAAGTAACAATCTAGAAACACTCTTTAAGCTTAAAGAAAAAATAATAAATCTCAACTAAATAAAACTCTTGATATTTATAAGCAAAATAAAGAGAAGATATTTTAGTGCAGTGGGCCAATGGTTATGAGATGATGAGACTGTCACCTTAACTCTTTTCTGAGCCAGCATAATGAAAAGATGAAGTGGGTGACAAAGGGAAAGACCCAGTGGCATACACTTAGAACTAGACCCAGAGAAGACATGCTCTGTCTCCTTTAGGTGACTTTCTTTTGAAATAGGAATAATAATCTTGCCCAATATGGAAGGTGCGTGGGAATTGCTGGTTATGGAGTATTATGGAGTATTATGTAGTGGAGAGTTATAGAAACTATTTGCTGAAAATAAAATTGATACCCTTGTAACTACATTATTTTGCATCCAGTGTTTATAGGGTATCAATTAGGCCCAGCTGCACTCGTAATGAGTCAATAGATCCTAAAAGTTGCAAGTGCAGGATAAACATTTGTTAGCAAAAGAAGTGATACTTTTTAGACTACTAGTAGTTAGATCCCAAGCAGAAAGTTGTGGTCTGCACAAAATTTTCTGAATAATTTCTGTGGAAAATAAAGAAGGCTTGGAGCTTTGTTGGCTCCTCTCCAGTTGTCAACCAGTGGTGATGGCAAACTCAAAGGAGATTTTCTGAGAGTTGTTGTTTTTTTTTTTCTTTTCACAAATTCAAACCAGATCATGTGGATTTCTAGGTTTTTTCAATATAAGCTATGGAACAGTCCCAAAGAGATATGCGTAGCCCAGCTTTGGTTTTCAAGCTTGGAATTACATGGACTTCATTTGCATTGTCATAGACTTATTCTTATTGAAATCTCATCCTGTACGCTTGACAAGATCTCCTTTCAATGACAGAGGTGCAGTGTTTGAAGATACAGATTAGGTCTCAATTAGCTGGACACTGGAATTCCTATTGAGCTCAGCTAAAGCTATTTCTGGCAGCTGGATTCACCTAAGAGAGCCATCTCCTAGGTCACTGTGATGGGCACCTGTCCATGAGCATACACTGGCCTTTTAATACGTTTCACAGAAAGAAAAGTCCTTTGTGAGAAGCTCAGTGATTTAACTTAAGGAAAATAAGCATATGCTAAAAATAAGTTACCATGTTGTAATACTGTAAGACAAAAAGTGTAGTCTCTATGAAGGATTATGCTGCTGATTGTAAGTGATAGGCAGACTCATTACTGGGATTTTGTAATACTTTTTTTTGGAAATGTCAAATTGAGGCATTCAGAAGGGATGAGATTTCCTTAAAGAATAATTAAATTTACAACGTTACATTCGTAAAATTTTATCCTTGATTTTGGATGCTGGATGATTTGTCTTTCAAGCTTTTCTCTGTACTTCAAGTGTAGAGATGGGATATTTTTATTTTTTTTTTCTTAATCAAAGCATAAATCCAAAGGACATAACCTAATTCCATCTCCCAGGATTTTCAAACATGTGCAGGTAATAATTAAACTCCTTATGGCAAAGTAGCATGGTCAGTTACCAACAGACAATTAATAGAAATTCTAGTGTGACAAGGACAACACAACTGTCATATGCCTGTGGACATTTTAGTATTAGAAGGCCTGATTAAACACCCACTCAAGCTCACAGAAACATAAAATGGGACTAACAGACTATGACTTTGTTCATGGAGAACTGCTAACTTCAGTTTTCTTTCAGTAGTTTCAGTGGAGTTGTACTGAAACAAAGCTGAAAGGAACTATATTCTGTAGTATTATTAGCAAAGGAGAATTACATGAAAAAATAGTTTTAAAAAAAACATGTTAAATAGTTCTCAATAGAAAATGTATCCAGTGTTTAGAAATGACATTACTTCCACTTAAGACCTCTAGGTAGTATAACGGGAAAAAACGTCATGACTTTGAAGAAAGAAATGACCAACAGATAGGAAAACCAAGCTACTTTTGTTCGTACATCGTTAGATTTTTGATTTGAGATCACATGAAAAGAAACAGAACAAATAAACGGAGGGAAGCAAAGGGGCATTGGCAGTTACACTTTAACAAAAAACATCTATTTCTTTATTCCCTGTAATACTAAAGTAAGTTTATGCTTCAGGTGGCGAGGCTTCTCCATGGCTTTCTGTAGAATTATTATTGCTAGATTTTTCTTTAAAGTAAATTCAATGGCATCACGAAACTTGTGCTTTTGAATTTGACGTTCTCTATCTCAAAAAGCTGAGGAACAGCAGTACATCATCTTGAAACCCAAGTTTTTCCCCTTATTTCAGCCTAACCTTTTGGCTAGTTTAGGAGTTTTCCACTCATGATTGTGCTTTTAATGAACCACTTCTTTTTGTTTTAAGGTGTCTCATGGTTCATGTATTTATAAAGGTCTTGGCTACCCCACTGTAAATACTATTTGGTAGCACAACACGTAATACCTACTACATTTTCTGAATCTAGCTTTAAATGTCTTACTGTTGCACCTCCGGGCACAAATCTTGCACACTTTTCTTGGTCCTTTCTAAGGCAAAAGCCTTCATTAATGTCAAATTAAAATGGGTTGCAGAGTTTTGCTCTTTGTTCTTTGTCAGATATTCCTTGACAGCCCAGAATTCGCACTAACCTCTGTTTGATCTTTCACACTCTGACAACCTCAAACTGGAAGTTTGTTAAAGGGTGCCAGCATATCTTGCATATTAACATCTGTGTTAAGCTGACTTTTTAAAGCATTTCAATAGCATTTGGCACCAAAAAACGTTTTTATGGTGACAATTTTTATGCTATTGTCATTGGAATTTTTCTTCCCGATCATATCTGTTGGCATATCATTTAGCAACGTTTCTTGAATTGTCTCTGGAAAAAGCTACGGGTTCAATTATACCTTTACATTGTATTTCAGGAATATTTAATGAAATCATACATTTCCTAGAAGTAATCTTTTGGCGTATTCAGGTCACATATACATTTTATTGAACTATAGCTGAACACAAGAAAATGTGACAGACAGAACGGTGCAATTTCTATAATATGTGTTGCAGTGTTGGAAAGGAAGCTCTTCCTCCTTGACTAATGCCTGTTTACTGTGAGCTGACATGTTCTAAACCAGGACAGAAGTATTTCCTCTTTCTTTTCATGAACTAGCTTGATTTTGGTCAGCACAGGTTGAGAACAGAGGGCTACTGCTCTGTCTGTCTTCTCTGGGATGTGGCTATGGAAAATGAAATATAATTTGGAGGTGCATGGACAGTACAGAAAAATAAGTGCAAAGAATAATTTTCTTGGAACACACTATCACCTTCTTCAGCCCTTGCAGCTGTATGTAGCACCATCTTCGTACCATTTTTGACTTGGCAAAAATCTTGGGCAGGGTCATAGTCTATCTGTGAGTATATTATGTTCAAACTGCTAACAGTTTAACTGTGACAAATTTTATAGTTTAAGAATCACTTCAGATAAAATATCTCTACAACCTATGCTGCTGTTTTCTCTGGAGGCAGTCATCCTATTTCTCAGATTCTTGCAAAATTTGAACTTGTTGTCTTTTTCTCAGACAAATTAGTAGTGATTACAACTGAGGAAAGACTACAAGTCATGACATGGTAATTATTCTAAGAGATAATTAAGAAGCAGAACAGAAAAATATTACTGAAGGATGAAGACAGCAAGCTACGTTGTAACTTAAAACAAAAATGCTGAAACTCATATGCGGCTGTATTTTTTGTGTTGTTTTATGCTATAGAAAATGTAGTTGTATTGCCAAATGTCCATCATCTTTTTTTTACCCCAGAAGGTCACGGTCATAAGAATTTGAGCTAGGAGAGATTCTGAGAGCATGTCTTACTCCAAGTGTTCCATCTTTTCCCGAATCAGATTTGACTGTATCTAAAGCATTCTCTTAGAAGTTCTTGAACCTGTTCTTGGAAACTTGCAATGATGAGTATCATATAGTGTCCCTAGGTGATTTGTATCAATGTTCACTGCCCTAATTGATGGAAAATGTGGCAAAATCCAATATAAATTCCCCTTGCTGTACTTTAATCTCCTTATGTCTACTTTGTACTTAATGGACACAGAACAGCTTATTGACTTTTCCTTTGCAGAAGCAAATACAGAAAATTATTCTTATGTTTTCCTTCAATCTTTTCCTTTATGAAGTTAGTCCTTAAAAGAAGTGACCAATCCGAAGAGAAGCTAATTCAAAATGATGGAGGATGTTCAGCCAGTTAACTTCAGGGCTTGATCCTGATACTGACTGAAGTGAATAGGAAAGTAATCTTGATTCACAGAAACTGCATTTTCACTACCTAAAGTACCAATGCCCTCATTCCTGCTGCAGCAGACATGCAGATTGCCAGGCAGCACAGAGCTGGCTAAGCTTCTCAAATACATTAGCAGTGTTAGCTGTACCATACCCCAGCCCCTGGCCAGCTGGAAGAAGGGGATAGAACAGTCATGCCATCCAGGATACCCAGATGGTGTTCTTTACTTTTTATTCCCCATGCTTTTGCTATCTATTTATCTGCTTCCATGGTCATGCTTGCCATCTATTTATTTGTGTATTTAATATTAAATTTCCTTGGTTTTTTCCTCCCCTTTTATTTCCTCTAGTTGTTTTACATAGTGGCATCTGTGGAATGCTGTGACTTTAATTACATGTTTAACATGCAAATTGAGGAGAAGGCAGCAAAAAGCCAAGACAAACTTAAAAAAAAAAGTCCTACAATTTTTGTTAAAAATTCCTACAGTTTACTTTGTGGTTTGGCAGCATGGGTTAGTGTTCTTAGTATTGTTTTACATTCTAAAGAAGCATGTGCTATGCTCACACATAAAAATAAGAAAACAATTTTAGTATATAGGAAAATACAAACAAGTTGAATTCATTCATTCATTCATACAGTACTTAATTCTACCTTAGAAACTTAAAATTGTAATATTAAGAGTAATCATTCAAGATCAAAGGAAAGAACTGGAAGTTATGTTGAAAATATTTAAGATTAAATTTGAATTTTTAGTGAAAAGCTTATTCTGAATATAACAGCCTGCGTGAGTGGAGGTGGTTACTGTGCATCTTGTTACTGCTGCTTCAGTGTCATCTTAGTGCTGTGCCCCACGTAAGGCTCTGTAGGCACTCTGAACTCAGCTGGAAGACTATTGAATCAGCGGGGCAATTGGAGTGACTTTTTATCCTATTCCTTTCTTTGCCCTTTGGTCCACTTTATTTCAGTACCTTAGTTTAGCATTCCTTTGTCATAGTCTGCAAACTTCAGTTTAGTTCTGTGTGCACCATAGGAAGCAGAATGACAGCACACTCTAAAGTTGTCAGAAAGAAAATCCATCCTGAAAATGAGTTTTGGGGCAGTTTTTCTAGCTTTTCTCTCCAGATAGTCTTGAGAAGCATGGTTGTCTCTAAATATTCCTTTTCATTTTTGATTTTCAGGTCTTTATATATGCATTTCAACTCTAATATGGGGCAACTTGAAATCTTCCATGCTGGCACAGCCTCGACTGACAATGGTACATCCATCCAACGGTAACAGATATCCTTTATGTTAGCACACAGATAATGAAGTGGTATGGGAACAACATCACTAGCATAATTATGCTTTGGTTTCTGCTGAAGAAAAAGCAGGCATTTCCAGATTAATTGCTGTCCTTGTCTCTGAGAGGTCTGTTTCTTCCGAATTCTTTTTCTCTTAAGAAATTCAGCTACAATGTAATTAGGAGTACAGAAAAACCAAGCAACAAAAATGTGTCAGAGGATATACAGGCAGTAAAAGTACTTCACGAAGGTATGGAGCATGGAAATATACTTTCCTTTCCCCTTATGTGATTGAAATTAATTAATTTACCAAGACAACTTTGTGGTGTAAATAAGCGTTTCTTGTACTTTCAGATTAGAAAGTTAAATTCAGAGTTTAAGGGAGTACTGGTTTACAGGTTACGAGTAATGCTTCCCAGACAAGGCTATCCTTGTTATCCACAGTGTGTTTCAGTATCAACAGAAAGCTCCGGTTTTACTGTTTTTCAGTCATGGGACCTTGTCTAAGGCTATGACATTCAATAGAACATCAAAATCCGTATAAGGCCAGAAGTGTAATACAGTAAATACAGCTTATTTTTTATTAAAACATTGGTAGATCACTTCAGAAGTGGACTCCTTTATTCAGGCTGTTAGTCATGTTGAAATCCTTACAGCACTCAGTGCAGTAATTGCATACATCTGATGCCAAGATTACAAAACTTTGATAAAAGCTGTAGCTTTAGTTTTGCTGCACATATATCATGTTCCTTGCTGCAGTGAATCGAAACAAAAACTTATTTAATACTTTCCCATGTTACATTTAAACTGTGTGCTCAGAGTCCAATGAGTCATGTCAGCAGCAGAGCTAGTAAGTGAATTTATATTTGTATCTCAATAAGTTTATAAGTGGTTCTTCTTTTTAAGAGCTGCTAAGTATGCAGCAGTTGCCTGAGCTATGTGGACTTCCTCATTAGGCTGATTAAGTTCAAAGCATTTGGGGTGCCTTCCAAGTATGAAGGCAGGATGTACAATGCATTTAAACTGATGTTAAGGGTAAAAAGAACATTTTTTGGAACATAATATTCCAAAGAATTAATTTCTTTTTCAACTAAAAGGATATATGTTTTTTTCCAGTAGCAAGACACTCTTTTCTTTTGCCACTTCTGATCTGTAAAATTAAGATTTACTTAAGTGAAGAAGGCTTTTACTGACCTCATGTGTATCAGATTTTCCTCTGTGGAGGTCAGAGTGGGTATATAGCCTATGAATGAATTCTGGCCACATTTTACTGCAGAGGGTTATTTAGCAGTACTTCCTCAAGTCTTTAATTTTCATGCCTTTAAGTTCTGGTTTGCTATGGTTTAGCCATAGTCTGTCCAAGTCCTACCAGGTATGTTTCAGTTAAACTGGATATATATTTTGTTTTATTATAGATAACTTGCAAAAGATGTTCCCTAGAAAACCCGTTATTTTCTGCTTTAAGACATCTCAGCCGGAAGACTTATTATTTTATTGATTTTAGCGTTAAGCAAATAAAGCACAAATTCTATTTGAAGTCTAGTGTCTGGGAATAAGGCTTAATTCTTTGGCAGAAGGTGCACTGGATGGGCTGTAATGTAGGCATCTTGAAGTCATTTCAGGTTTGAGAACAAATACAACATAGGACCTAGCACAGTATATTTCTACATGGTAAAATTCTGCAGTGTGGTGAATACAATTTAATATTTTTTTGATGACTTGTAAGAAGCTGTGAGAGTAAGGTTTTAAGATAAGGATTGAAACTGACCACCTTTGAAGTTTAGTGTTCCTTTTCTCATTTATTACATCATGGGAAAAGTTGCATGGTGGAAGGAGCTGCAGCACACTTGGGTGCTGTTAGGGAAGGTTACAGAGTGTCTTATAGAAGGTTCTTAAAAAATGGAGATCCCTAGTGTGTGTGTGTGTGGTTTTACCTTCAATTTCTGTATGTTTAGTGTCAGATTCATATAAATAAAGGTTAAAGGGTTGGATACTAACCTGCTTTGTGGAGGTAACTGATATGTTCTGCCTTGAAACAAGGGACACTTGCCAGTGAGGCTAGATCCCCCAAGGTCAGTTCCACACTCAGCTGACTCCTGCTGTACTTGGTACTTGTCCGTACCTGTAGGCTGGTCCATGAGGATGCTTGTCCTTTATAATCTAAGGCATGGAACAGCCAAGTTACCAGATCTCCCTTCTATGTATGGAAGGAGAAGGGGAGGAGGGTTGCAAGTGTCACTGTGTAGTGCTTGTTATGCATTATAATGAAGCCTATTTCCTTAGAGGGATTGTCATTTTATGGGATTTTTAGGTACTGAAGGTATTAAGCATGCCTCTGATTTTATGAATCAGGCTGTTAAATTCATAGTTGGGAGTTCCTACCTGAAAGAAACTACAGCTTTTGAAGTCAGTGGTATGACATGACATTTACTTCGCATTTCTTGACTTTGGATTACATACCACCATGCAATGTGATATACTCAGACAGTACGTAACCCTGCACTATAGGGAATCCTGATTTCAAGAACTGAAAAGCTAACATGAATTGAAGTTTCAAAAAGAATTTTATGCTGGCTGTAGAAGCTGGCATTTTTTATTAACTTATTTTTTACCCCCAAGAAGGGAGACACTGGAAAAATGTATTTCATAAGTGTGCATGACTGCTTACAATTCTGGCAGTGGAACACAGAGCCTACTGTCCCTCAGGTAAAATAATTTGCTTTCTTTGTGCCTATGGACATATTCAAAATGTAGCATTTTGCAAGAAGACAGTGCAACACATTACAGATGATATGTCGTGTAGTTTGGTGAAATTGTTTTATGTGATAAGACATGACTTCATAGAGCTCAATGGATTATCAGTGCTGCATAGTATGTCAGTGGCTTTAATGTGAAAAAGTCATCCTCTATTGAAGTTGTAGCTATTTTAATCAAAGTGCTATGATTTTTATAAAAGTCAAGTTTTAAGTGGACTTGTCTGAGTCACAGAAAGGCCAAGACAACAGAGAGAAGTGTTGTTCAGATAAAGCTGTACCTTGGAGACTCAGCAGTGTAGAAGGAACTCATTTTATTAGTTATTCTGCTCACTGTTACTTACCCATTCCAGCTGCTTGTACTTGACTGTTCCGGACCGAACTCGATGTTTATCACAAACCTAGTTGCTATAACCATGAATAACATGAGTATTATGCATTTCATAGATACAGAACCAAGAAGTAGTCATTTTACAAAGTTTACTGGAAAGAAGTTGATCATGAAGAAATTATGTGGATTGTCCAGATGGTGCAATGTGGGCATTAGAGGAGCAGTTATTTCTAAAAGTTTCTTAAGGACAGGTGTTTAGGCTGTGTACAGGTGGTACATTACCAATTGAACAATCAGTGCTGCTGGTATTATTGGTGCTGTATAGTATATAGGGAACCACTAACAATTTGTCTCTTGTGATGATCCAATTAATTGGCATTCCAAAGGGACAATAAACACTTTTTTTATGTTTCCATATTATGTGTTATGCTCAAAGAGTAAGCTGAACTGAGATATTCCGTTCATCATCTTCCAGTTATTCCTAATTTTATCAAATCAAGGAAATTCCTTTGGGATGCTTTGATCTAGCAGGTAGAAGCAATAAATGACTCAATGGCTGGACAAATTCAAGTAGGAAATAGGGCTCAAATCTTTAATGGTGACTGTATGAACAATTCACCAAAGTTCTGTATCACCTGAAATGATTAAATCAGGGTGATCTTTCTAAAGCAGAGCTTATAGTTCATTACTATTGGTTTTATTATGCTATCTAATTTATTGGGTTTATTATGCTATTGATCTAATAATACAATTACAGTGGTTTTATTTGCTCTTATAAGACCAATTCTTCTTGTACTTTTTCAATTTTTAAGTATGAAGCAAATGTTGTTTTGTTCTTAATTTGTATGAATTTGGTTTGACATGTTACACGTGATGTTTTCTGGCAGTGCTTTTTGGGATTTGTAGTTCCAGTGAGTGTCCATGATTCATGGAATAAAAAATAGAATGGATTTTTTATCATTTCTTTCATTCACAGTTTTGACTAACTTGCTGTGACTGGAACTCTCTTTAATCCTTCTGTAATGAGAAATCTGATTTCAGTCCTTCCTGTCCACTTCCTCCCATGCCATCCCCAATGAAATATCTTTAGAAAACACAGGAGAGCTTAGTTTTATAGGGGTTTTACGATGTAAACACAGGTTGGATTGAAATAATTTGTATGTAGCAATGCATTTTGCCCTGCTAAGAATGGTTTTGATTTAGTGCTGTTTGAGATATTCCATCCTGAAGGATATGCAAAAATTTATCTTCAGATTAACTGAAGAGAAACACCAGGTATCTGTGAAATCACACATCTCTGCTAGTCCTGGTGACAGGAAGCAGGATTTTTCACAGAGGGAACAAAACTGAGTGAATGGCATACATGAGTCCTCTATGAATTCCTTCCACACTAAGTTGCAGGGAAATATGCATAAGTAAGCACAGAAGGTCTGTGCTTGAAATCCTCTCCTGAATGCATTACCATTTTGAAAATTCCTCCCTTCCATCGACTCTGATGGTGCCATGCATATTGGTGAGAATCTTGAGTGCATCTGTAGATACCAGCAAGATGGCACTGATACAAAACTGGTGTAACAAACTGAGATGGGGGAAATTGGAATTAAAAACCTGGATCAGTACAGTGTCCTATTTGATTCATGAAACACTATAGTCTACAATCTTTTTTCTTCCTTAGTTTTGTTAAGGGCTGATTTTAATTAACAAAATTAGCAATTATATAAACTGAAATGATGCACGCAGAGAAAAGAACACCAGTGCTCTCAGTTCATGGGAGTATTCTCTATTGCTTGCAGAACTGGAGCTCATTATGTTGTTTACCTCTGGAAACCATTCTTTCTGTATTCCTTTTTCTCAGGCGACAGCTTCTCTATGACTGTGTTGCCTGGAGTATTAAGATATGAAAAGGTAATCCTGTAACAGTTGGGATTCGGAAGCTATACAGAAAAAGGAGGGTGAAAAAGAAATATCCTACTATGCTCAGAGAAAAGCCCAAACCCTATAATTAAGATAACACTTAATTTGACAACTGAACAGGAGCCAGACCTTTAGTCATTTTGAAGCTGGTATATTTCCACCAATTATTTTAAATCTCTTCAGTTGCCAGATATTGTTGCTCTTCTGCTGTCTGGCAGGACACCAGTGATGCTGATCTATGATCCAACCAAATAAGAAGAATAAATTAACATTCTCAATCCGCCAGAATTAACTACAAGCACAAATGAGAACATCATGACTGTGTCTGCAGAGCACACCATATTTAAGGCACTCTTTATTGAATGAGAATGTGCAAGGGCTCCATGATGATAAGACTAAACTGATTGCTTCTCATATTTTAAGAGGAATCTTTTTAAAAGTTATACGGTCTGTACTGTATTCATGCTATAAGTGCATACCTTGAGTTTTCCAACTTGGAGAGCAAAGTCTTTGACTGATTTCCCAATTTGTATGGAGTTTTTACATATTGCTGCCACTTATTGTTGAATATACCTGACCAGGTATATTGCACTTAGAAAATTGTACTAAGCAGACAACTTGCAGATTTTTCTGCAGCTGAAATAGCATTCCTGTAACCTGGATATGTGCTTGACAACTGTTGCTGGTTCTTAAGTAAGCTTCTGTCTCAGTATATGTATTTCTCTGTAACAGCTCCTGGATTTGCTGATGGTAATGCTCAGCCCTCTTAAAAAAATAATAAATAAAATCCTAAAATTCTCCTCTTAATATCAAGGAAATCTCCTAGGGAATAAACCTCTGCTAGTCACCCAGGCTGATACTAGTGAGAGAGAGTAGAAGGGAGACTGAGAACCTTTCAAGTGCTTTGGTTGTATATAACAAACTTTCACTTCTAAGTATTGTCATACTGATTGGGTTTGTTGCTTGATACAGAGTTTTGTTAGAAATTGTTTATGCAGATACATTTTTGAAATTGATGTGATAAAGTTTCATAAATGTAATCAATGTAAAATGTTTTCTGTAATGGATTGCAAATTGATTTCGCTGTCCATTGTTCTTGGGGTTTTTGCTAGTAACTATTAGGCCACATAAGCAGTGAGCTAGTTGACTGTTATCCTTACTGTGAATCATAAATAGGAAGTTCTTACCATAAGCATATTTTGTCCTAATCTAGAGAAAAATGAAATGCATGTTTTTAAGCAACATAATAATAAAAGCACATGGAAATCTTATTATCTGCAGATTTGTGAAGGGAGCTTTATGTAGGAGCCTAATACAATTTCATATAAAAGTACTGTGTTTTCTGTTTTATTTAAATGCAAGGGTTTGCTATGCCCAGAAGAAAACATTTCATTATGGCTTTGTCCTTTGCAGCCAAGTAACTCCTCTCACGTAGGTTTTGTATATTGGTATAGAGTACTGTGAAATTCTTTTTGATTGATTTTGGAGACATTGAGTCATTCTTTGGATAATAAATGTTCTTACAAAGAAAAACTGAAAGTTAAAGTTGGTGTCATTGGGAATAAATACAGAGCTAAATTGTGTATGGAAAGACTTCTTGCTTCGATGTATGATAATGTTATCCTCTCCTGCATCCTTATTTGGAGTGGCATTGCCTTTCAAGCTAAATACATAAAGTAGCACTCACCATAAACAAGTTTTCACAGCTCTGCTTTAGGGTACTGGAAGGTTTATTTATATGTTATATCTCAAAATCTTACATCTGAAGCTGGAGCCCTGCCATTTGTGGTTAACCGAACACTAAGGAGACTGATACTGATGCAAGTGTACAAGAAGACAAGTAAGATGAGTTGGAAATTATCTGCTAGAAATAAGCAGCACATGTCTGATATAGCTAAACTAGAGCTTTGGATTAAAGGAATGTGTTAGGTTTCTGTTACTTATATGTTTGCTCTTCTATATTTCCTTACTTTAAATCTCTGTAGCTCTCAGGATGTTTTCCCGCATACTCTTCCTCCAGCCAAGTAACTGCCAAATAAATGGAGCTTTGCACTCTTTTGGAGAGTTAGTTCACAGACTAAGCAGGGAAAAAAAATACCTTCTAGCACTGGTCACAGCCTGTCACATCCAAGATAGCCATGTGCACAGAAAATAAATAGTACGGCCACATCACTGCAAAGGTCAGCAGCAACTGCCTTCAAGTCAGAGATGGTGGCTGAAGGACTGTAAGGACTGCTGCTCTGCAGAGGGGCCAGCACGTTCCAAGTCTGGTAGTTTTAACTCTACAAGAGCTTACTGAACTCTCATTTTAACAAGACATACAAAGCATGGTGTCATCCTGTCATCTGGCTGATACATGAACCATGATGTGTGTGCATTTCTAAGCAGTGTCTTGTGAGATTCTGGGGGATTAGACAACTTCCAGTGCAGGGTCATAGCATCTCACTGAGGAGAGGATCTGCAGTACCTCGATACGTACGTATACAGACTGGGATGGCATATGCTTGTTTGTAGATTCCTGTTCAAAATGTGAACTGCAGAAATGCTTGAAGATGTTTAAATCCATTCTGCTTATTCTCTACCATATTGTAACTATTTTTATGTGTTTTTTTCACATTTTTCTAGTTTTTTGAGCAAAACCTCTGTGGCTGCTGTTGGAAACATCCTAAGTTAATAAAACTGATACAGGAAGCAGGAGACAAAAAGGCTACTAGCTTGATCTGACAGAAGCTGTCTAAACACAGGGCATAGTTACCCATCTTAGTCAAATGATTTTTTTGCTTAAATAAAATTTTAATATACAGGTATGGCAGGTAATTCCATGTTTTCACAAAATCAGGTGACCTAAGGAATCAAAAAAACCCACGTTTTATGACTTCCAACAGTGTTGGTATTTCAAGTGTACATTCATTGTTTGATTTCTTCCTCACAGGTGATAGAAATTGACTGGTAGAAGCCAATAAGGTAGAAATATTCCGATAGCTTAAAATTGCCGATGAACAATGGAACCTGTAGGATAGAAGAATGCATAGTTTAAAGAAGTTCTGCACATTGATGGTTTAGAAATTATCTATAGCAACATATCTAACAGCTAGATAGTGGTATTGACAGAGAATGGTAAATGTAAGCATTGGGACAGGAGGAAAGGTTCTGAGTTTAAAATGATCCATTTGTATTTGAACCAAAATTATTAACATTTTCTGGGTGGAAGTGAGATGGAAAATGACTTTTTAGTTTTGCCTGCAGATTAATTTTTCAAATGAGAAAGGACAAGTTTCATTAGAAATTATCTCCCTGTGTTTCTGAAGATGAAGTACAGGAAAAGGCAATTTCTGCTTGATGTTCATTTGGATTTGCCGTTTTATGTGTAGCAGTCACCTAAGCAGATTTCTGGGAACGTGTATGGAAAATATATTGGTTTGTGGCTATCATGCATTGAATTACTGCATGACATCTTCTTTACTGTTGCTGCTCTGCTGCAAAAGATATTGAACATCTGAGGATTTCTCCCACCACCACCACCCACCATTTACATGCCAATAAAACAGTATTATACGCAGAGGAGCAACGAAGGAACACAAAAGTTAATTAATCTTAAGATTACACAGGACTGAAATGAAATTTTAAAGCCTGCTCTTTTTCCTGGGTAATTCTATTATCCCGGGAAGAGCAAAGAAGTCCTAGTACTTTCCTGCTTTAACATTTGATATCAGCGAGGAATATATTGTCGACAGCTAATTCCTAGCTGGCTCTTCGCGAAGAGCTGTGCCACCGCTGTTCCATCCTGCCTGCTCCTAGTGGAAGGGCGCAGAGCAGTACTTGTGTTCCTTCCTGGGATGAGCAGTGCAGCAGCCATAGCATCTCAGGGGCTAGCATTTCTGTGCTGGGAAAGAGAAGTGAGGCTTATGGGGAGGTATGTCTCCTCCCTCTCTGGCCCCTGCTGTGTTCCTGATGTGCCGTGGGGGGTATGTGCTGTGTCCCCAAAGGCCATGACACTTTAAACGCCTCGTCTTCCACATTACAGACAGTGGGGTCTTCATTCCTATGTGAATGAATAATGACGGATACCTGCTTAGACAAAGTGGAGTCTACGACTGGTGCATACAGAGAAGCTGCTTTAGTGGGTGATTAGAATAGGATCCTAATTTATGCCTCTCACTTGCCCACAGGAGGGGTGGACGACTGGATTTAGTTCCTTAAACTTGCATGGCAGAAAATTAAAAGTTGCATAGATCCTCCCTAGGAACAGAATGTGAGAGTCGCCAAATATAATTGCTTGCTCTAAGGAGTACAATCCTATCAAGTCCGTTGATTTGTATAATTGGTAGTGAATTTCAAGTGTATAACTTAAGTAAAGGAAATGTGAGGAATACAAAGGCACAGCATGCGTTTTTGAAAAAAATCTTTACTTCTTTGTAGAATAAATGATGGCCCCTGTTAAAAATAGTTGCCTGTGAAGTCTTCTGTGGATGGTGGTGAACAGGGACAAAAGATGAAGACTTCTTGCCAACTTCTTAGAAGCAAGTACACAAAAGATAAACTATGATCATTTTTTTTTAAGGTACATCTTTTTAAGGAAGAAACATAACCAAAACCACAGGCTTGTCATGTGGAAGTGTTTCCTTTTAGCTGAGAACTCTTTATTTCCAAGGCTGTACATCGAGGGAGTTTTCGCTTCAAAGCTGTCTACACTGAAGAACAGTAACATCTAATGAAACTGATAGTTAAAAACCTCAACAATCACATCATATGTGAGTTGATATAATAGCGCTTGCAACTGGTGTACATCCTCTTTGATTTATTTCACTTTTGATTTTTACCACCTGCTGGACCAGCATAGCTTTGTTCATCCTGTTTCTTGCTGAGATGTTTTTAAATTAACCAATATACCAAACAAAAATACATTAACAAACTGTGCTTATCTTTACATGATCATTATTTGGGTTCAATAAGAAAGGACATGGAAAATAACTAATCAGTTATCCTGAAAAAAATGAGCCTTACACAGCAGGCAGACATCAAGGTTACATTTTTAAATAAAACAAATTCCTGTAATTTAAAGATTTCACTTTATTATGCAGCATGCTGGCAGTGCTACAAGTTTCTCTGTATTCTACTCAAAGATGTGGCCATGTATGTTGTTCTTATTTTAATGCAGTTGTTGCTCTTGGGCAAATAGTATTTTGAAATTCTGTTGTTTTCTAGGTTTGAAAATAGATTTTATAAGTATAAATTTGAAAGTGATTGTATGTTTTGAGCTTGCTGAAAATTGAGTTTGAACATGCAAAATAAGAATAGCTGCCATATTGATATCTGTATTTCTTAACCAAGTATTGTATCAATTCAGTTTATCATATCAAATGATATATGGGAGTGGGCAGAAACCTATATGCATTTCCTGGTTAGAAATAAGAAAATATCCAATGTCCTGATGATATGAAGAATCTACAGATTTCTGTCACTAGTTATTAAGAAAATAAGTATAGTTCTGTATTTTCAGATATGAAGGGAATGGTGTAATGTTTGCTTTCATATGCCATAAAATAATTTCTCTAACCAACTCTTATAGAATGTCCTTCTAAGTAATATTTTAATTATATTTTCTTCCAGTGGGAAGCAGAGGCACTCTGACAATCAGTTTTGCACCTGTTGCAGGAAGTTTGGACCAATACCTCTTTCCATAGTACACACGTGCCAATGTATATGTGGACGATGAAAGGAAAACTTATATCCATAGTGATACAAATCCTAGGTCTTTGCTCCCAGTACAGTTGGTTTTTACCACAAGAAAACATTTTTCTTGTTGAGAATAACAAGGCTTATACTAGGCTTTCAAAGAGAGTAACATATATGCATTTGCAGTATTTGTTAGTTTAACAGGAGTCAGTTAATCTGCTAAAAAGAAACAATGTGAGTCAACAGAAGAAGGGAAGCCAGAGAGTATTTTAATTGTAATTATTTTCACTAATCTTCCAAGTATTGAATTTATTGTATTCCCAGAGAGTTTGTGACACTTCTATTTCCTGTTTTTCATTCTCATGTTCTCATCCCTAGTAAAATGCATTTATTTGAGTTTTCTTAAATTAAAAAAAAAAAAAAAATGAAAAAAGAAAAAAACCCAACCTCAAAACAAAACAACCAAACCCTTGAGAATGAAAGCTGGTTTTGCAGTTTTTAGAATTAGACTGGTAGTCTTTATGTAAATCACGTAAGTTATTCATTTACTGGATTAACATAACAATACAGAAAATTCTCCAGGGTGCTAGTACATTATGAACACATCTGCCATCTGAGACAGCAGAGACAGAAATGAGTTCCGTTTATAGAGTTCTACACTGAAGATTAACACAGTCCTACCAGTTGAACTCAATGCAACATGTTTCACTCTGCTTTTCTAAATCTTCAGATGATTACAAAAGAATTCCTCCCAGTTGTAACACACCAGCTTGTTCTATACTGGGCTGCCTGTTTAGGAAGGCAGCAATTGGAACACTCCAGCAGCCAAATCTCAGCCCAGGCAGAGGCTCGATCTACTCACAGCTAGGGAGATGTTTGTTTTTAGGATATTGGGCAAAGTGCTGCTAAGATAGTTAAGGGATAGGAGCACCTCATCTCTAAAGAGAAGTTGAGAGAATTGGGACTGTTTAGCCTGGAGGCTAAACCCTGAAATCTCAGGGGGATCTCATGAATACGTGGAAATATCTGAAGGGAGTGTGTAAAGTAAATGGAGCAGACTCTTTTCAGTGATGTCCAGTGACAGGACAAGAGGCAATGGGCATAAACTGAAATACAGGAACATAAAGAATTAATGTGCTTTACTGGGGATGACTGAGCACTGAAGACAACTTAATAAATTTAAAATGTCATTGTGAGAATAGAGTACCTTGACATTAAGGTAATGAGGCAATGGTCCACTAGCAGCTTTTGTGATATGCTTCTGTTTCCCTTATCCAGCGAATTCCACTTCCACGCAGTATGGTGCATAGGCACGATGAGATTATCCAACCTGACTCGGGAACCACATAGTTGGTTTATTACAGGAGGCACGTAACTTCATCTGACTGCTGATTAAGCAAACATCCTAGCAGGGCTGAGTAAACTGTGAAGAGAGGTTAGTTCATCTATCTACTCTGCAAGACTTATTAAAGGATTATCCTGATTTAAATAAAGAGGAGCAGATGCTTAGGTGTTGCAGAGTGTGATAGCATTCACTGGATTCAGTGGTTGATCTTTCCTTTAGGTGTAGATTTGAACACTGCACTGTTAATCACGGTGGATCTGGTCCAATCTAGTGAAAATGGATTAAAAAAACTCTCTCAATGATTTGCAAATTTGATCTGACAATATTTGTCTATACAAGAAGCTGAGAAATGAGTTAGGAATTTGAGACCTAACTATTATGTAGTTATAACAAGAATTGTTTAAATTACTTAGGGATATGTTTAGTCAGATAAAAGGATTTCTTTAGAAATACCAGCTACTTGATCTGTTTCACTATCAAGTTATTTTTCAGTTTGAAAAGACCTGACACTATTTTTCCGTAAGTATGTATTGTTTCAGAAACAGATTAAAGGGAATTGGTTCATTGACTATAAACACCTCATTTATTTGATGTAATTATGTGAAAAATTTCTTTCAGGAAGATTACTTGACATAAAATGAGTCCGTAGTATGTCCTGATGTTTCTGCATAAATGAGGCTTTGTCTCAATAAATTAGAGTCTGTAAAGCCATAATCTTAATAAACTTCCCAAATTACTTTGCTAGTGACTGTTAAACTGGAAGTGTTATCCACTCTAGAGGGAAATAATTGTTTATTTTGTACTTCTTAGTATCAGAGTAATTGTAAGGCATTCTTTTTGATGTAATCCATTATACAGTTGTATTTAAAAAGATACATGAGCCGTTATGAGTTATAAGTTTGGAAACCAGGTATTCAGTCATCAAACATTATGAAGTTAAATCACTCGGGATTAATTTATTCAAGTAATTACTAGAAAGAAATTAAGAGTATAGTGAGTTTATTCTTGATTTTTGAAAATTATTCCCTGCTAAGCAAGGTTCTCTACTGATCCTGATTAGGAACTTGCTATGTGCATGCCCTATTGAAATAAATGAGCTCCCATGCCCATTCAACAAGTCACCTATGCATTGGTGTAATACTAAGTTTATTAACAGGTCCTTTTTAATCGCTGTGATAAAGTGGAACTTTCATTGTTTCTAGCTATGGCAGAGTGTTGAAAAGCAGATCTGAGTCATGATTTAGTGGCTTTTGCCTTTTCTTCCTATTGAGAGTTTTCTGCTTCTGCATTGCCCTAACTTATGCCCTAGACCCAGACTGCAAAAACAACTAGAAACTCTGTTTCCACTATACATCCTTCTACAACTTTTACTTTTGTAGGCTTGTTTTCCAATTGACTGACTCTGGGAAGCTTTATGAACACAAAACATGTTTTAAAAATGGGCTCTTTTTTATTATTATTATGATATATATATAGTTAGCATAAGTTTGTAAATGCAATTAGTTTTTTCATAAATATGAGTAAGAATTCTATAACACAAATCTAGAACGCAATTTTGGAATTACATAGCACTCTTAAGAGTTTAATTGTAGTAGCTTCATGAAGAGAAAACCAGCCATCATCTAATCCAGCCTTTTGCCAGCGTAGCCTTGTTCTCCAAATTACTGCATGTTTTCTAGTCCTTTGACTTGTTTTGTAATGAATCATAAAAATGAAGGATGTCCAGATAATCATCGGTACCTCATCTAGTACTTTATCATTGGGCTGAAAATTACCCTTCAGTGGTGGGTGATTGTACTATTAAATGGAGAGGCTTTGTATTATAGTGAACGTTAATTATTAATAAGGCTGTGAGAGAATTGCCAGAGTAAATTTCTAAAATACTCTTTGCTGCAATTGAACATTTTCAAATATTTTAATATTTCTGTGTGAAAGGGATAATTAATCCCCCATCTGTAGAATAAGACTGCTCAGGGCTGTGAAAAATCAAGGACCTATCTGTGACAGGAAGCGTTTTCAGGTGTTACTGTCAAGTTTGCTTTTCAGGGCAAAGGATTTGGTGTATAGGGACATTGAAGATTCTTTAAGCCAATGGTCTATGTCAGAAAGTGACACTGAAGACTTGAAATAGGTGAGTTTGCATTAAATTCCTTGGGTATGTGAAATAAAATAAATGCGAGTGACTAGTGGGAAGGGGTGCAGCCACAATCTCTAAAGGGAAGATCAGCCTTTTGCTTCCTCAAAATTTTTCATGTGATTCAGGGTCTTGAACATCAGCATTTTTAGTGTTTGCCATGGAAATGTTACTCCCTATGTCTTGGACTAGTCTGGGATTAATGGATGAGAACTGATGCCCGTAACATTTTCTTGCTGCGTTTTTGCCTGGTTTGCCTTCTCACCTCAATGTTTTGCCAAATTGTTGTTTCTTTTGGGGTTGTGCTGCATATTACTAGTGGTAATCTATTTTTTTGAAAGCTAGCTTGTTTAGAAAGTACATTAACTTGCTACTTTGAACATGAAAGATTCAAACAGGAAATAGATTTGCACAGGAAACACCTTGACAATTTAAACCTCTTTCCAAACAGCATTTTACTCAGTGTTCATTGAGTTGTGTGAGGGACAAGCCATAAATGTATTTTGGCCATGGTATTGCTTCCTTGCTGTCTTTGGTTTATGCTCCTGGTTTTTTTCTGCTGCTTCTCTTTCAGACAGGCAAACAGCTATGATCAGGTTGAATTCTGTGTCTGCAATTAATTCAATAAGCCTCCCTCCATTTAAGCTTCTTAAGTATTTTGTGGCAAATTACATTTTATGGCAAAAGTCCCTTTTTTTTTTTTTAACATTGAAAAAGTCTAAAGAGGTTTATTTTTACTTTTTCTATACAAAGCTTTTTTTCATCTTTCTCTGAATAAGACTTGAGTATTTGTAACATCCTTAAGAAATTGAGGTTATTTATAAAATACTATGCATATGAAATCATAATCTTTTAGAATTTTAAATAGCTGAGTAGTATTTTAAGTCCAAATTAGAACACTTCACAAAGTTGTTATGGCCAGCTGACTTAGGGGCTGTGCTGAACTTCTCCTTTCTGATTCTTTTAATCTGCAGCTACAGGGAGAATATACCGTGAGCTGCTGGAAATTGATGTTCTCCTATTACTATTAAAAATATGGCACAGAAATTTGTAACATTAAAAAGAAAATTGGTAAGTGAAAAGTTTCTAATTTTAAAACTGCATTTTTTTAACAAAAAAAAATCCTCTTCAATAATATCTCCAAAAAACAGCCCAGAAGTATAGAACATAAATAATCCTAGCTTTTAGGAGCATTACCTAATCAAGACTGCAGCTACTGAATTGAGGGCATTTCAGGAGAGGATACTTTGTGAACACGGACTAGAACTTAACTTGAAAAAAGTGTAAAGCAGATATGATAAAAAGTTGCATGAACTTATGATTCAGTTTCCAACTGTCATAAAGAAGTCATAGTCCTGCTGGTTAAAAACACTCCAGGTGACTATGGATTTGATATAAAAAAGATTTCACTTCTATTGGCTTATTTAGCATCTAATTTTTTGCTGAGCTCCTTTACTGGCTTGGATGAACTTTAATTGTTGAAGTTTTCTTTACTTAAGCTATCTTTTTAAGTAAATAGGGGTTTATTTATTTTTTTTAACACCTCAATCTATTAGCTTCTTTATCCTGTGAATTTTTACAAATTGTAGTCATGCCTGGTTTACCATTTTGGGAGTTGTTTTAAAACCGAGACCTTCTATACAAAAGTATTGTGAATGAGATATTTAACAGTCATGGTCTCTGAACAGGATTGGGAATGCAGGATTCTAGGCAAACTAGCTACTTTTCAAAACCCTTTCATCATCATTTGAGGGCCAAAAAAGCTGAAGGCAAACAATTCTATTATTAATGTATTTTATTCTTAAGTAGTGTTTTTCTAAACTATGAAGATTCAAGTGAAAGTTTAATGTTATTTATTTATCAAATTAATTTTATATAGACAGGACAAAAAAAAAAAATCAGTATTTTACCATAATAGATTTAAAGAATTTGAAGGCCATGCTGCATGTGTGTGATGTCTCTTTTGGCTTTTGGAACATAATAAGGCACCAGAAACAAAGGAGATATGGAAACTTAAACAGATTGTGTTTGCCATTTCTTAAACATCTGAACAGATAGACTCCTTTAAATACTTGTAGTGTTGTTGAACGCAGTTGGAGCTAAGAGGTGAACAGCTGTAGTAGTTTAATAGCTTGTTGTCGTCTCACAGAGGCATGATACATGTTTGAGTGCTTCTTATCTGTTACGTTTCCAAGTCAGGCAGATCAGCTGCCTTTGCTGCTGGCAATTTGTGTATACTGTCTAAGGTCAGAATCCCAAACTGCATTATTCTGTTACTAGTTATCAGCGTGTGCAAATTCTGTATGGGATTATTCATGTACTGCGAAGACAAGTTTCCCCTGAGAAATAAACACTAAAAATTTATGCTAGACCTTCTAATACTGTATTCTGATTAACAGATACTCAAGTGAGCGTATCCTAATGTAAACTGGGATTCCTGAACTGTCAAGTTTCCAACCTGGAGGCATGCTGGAACAGGATTCCTCTGGAGTTCCCAAACCTGGGATAGGTGACACCTCAGCTGTGGACTCCAGAGCCCAGACCTAATTAATGGTATATCAGTAAATTGTTCATCAAGATTTATTGTTTTTCAAATAACTTTGGTTTTGGGTAATTGAAAAAAAAAAATATTCTTGTAAACTACTTCTTTTCATATAGCTCCTGGTCAGCTCTGAACTCAAGGACGGATTTTTTTAAAAAACATTTCTTTGACATTTAGATTTTTAATGTTTTTTCACATCAACTATAGTGGTCATAAACTGTATTTTGTTTTTCACTGTGAAATTCTAATTTGAAGTTCTCCAAGAGCAGTTCAAACCTACTAACAGGGGAAGGAGTAGTTTTTGGTGTTGAAGAGAGCAGTTAAGCACCCACTTTGCATTTAGACCCAATGATTTAGAGCTAACAATAAAAGACAAAAAGTTGTCACTTAAATTACAAATTTTGGAGCAGACTTTTCATTAGTTAAAATGAGGCACAGGCTTCTGTGGTGTTCTGTCAGATCCTAAAAATAAGAGTTAAACTTCCCATTTAATTAGGTGGTACGTTGCCCCCTTGTGCTCTTTAAGTCTTGTCCTTTACGTTTATGGCAGGTACATTTATATTTACGGCATTTAACTCTAGGCAAACAGACCATTTTCTGCTATAGTCATAATGACACAGAATAGTTGACATGGAAATTAGTAAATACGATAGATGCTATATTTCTCATTATTGGTAAGGGAACGTATTACTTTAAAGATTGTTCTACACTTGAGAAATATGCAGTACAAAATGCTGAAGCAGTCATGACATCCGAGTGAGAATGTGAAGATTTAACTTGGCATATGGTGATAGAAAGAAGGCGGTATGTTTTGACAGATATCGTAATTTGACAGTTAAAATAAATACACCATCAGACAAAAATGGCATGGTTGATTAAAAGTATGTACTATATTCTTTTCCTATAGTTTCTCTGTTTGAAGAACAGATAAACATTATGGTATTGCTAATCTGGAACATCTGCAGACACTTAGAGTGAGAACCAGTGACATTGTATCTCACATTACAATGATGAATTTTCTTAAATTAATGATTTTATTTCCAGAAGGATGCTCCATTTCACAGTAGTGTCACTCGTAAGTGAATTGTGAAGGTTACCACAAATGAATAAAAGGACAGAATGACAGAAAAATCTTCCAGGTCCAAGAGCAAACAAAAATACTTTGTCCTTTTTTTTCCTGTCACTTTGGTTATAGGCAAAAGAGAAAGGGGTCCGTAGGAGGGCTGAAAGCCCTCAAATCTTTGAAAGAGGTTGCTTATCTACGTAGTTGCAAAAGTCCTGAAAAGTATCTCATTAGGGTCAAACAGCTCGGATGCTCAAGTCTTCTAATTAAGTTACATCATTGAGTTAGAGATGCTGGGTTTACCTCCAGGAGAAGTGCTGCGTTGGTCTGCTGCAAGCACAGCCTTTGGAAAGTAGCCCAGAGCCCTGGGAAGCAGTGTGGGGGAAGGGCTGAGGTGCTCAGCCAGGCTGCAGGCTGTCCTGGCCATCAGTGAGGCCTTGGGCTCTGGTCAGGACTCGTCTGGGTGTCTCTCTGCGTAGCTCTCCCTGAGGAGCTTCATGGAGAAATACCTTTCATCTACGGACATGATTATTAAATGGCTTACAGATTACGTCTTGGCTTTATTAAATGTGTTCATTTATTCAAACTGAGGATCTGATTCATAACATCTGTTTTCTTCATCCCTGTTATTCCCCTGCATTACAACGTTCCTATTTATTTTGTAAAAAGTCTGGGCATAGTTTGTAAGGAAGACAGACTTGTGTTAGATGCAACATTTTCCTTAGAGAAGGTAGATATTGGTGTGTACAGTAACCACCTGCCACCGTACTTTGATGGATACTTTGCTTTCTTGCCCATAAAAAGATATTAATACTTTAACTGACATATTAAATGTACCATAGTACAACTTCCCTTTATTTAGTTCCTTGTTGCTCTACAGTTCTTATCAACATAAAGGTGATTGCTTCTTAAATCTGTGTTGTTATTATACAAATAAGATAATTATAGCTCTGCTAGTCTCACATTTAGATTTGACTCAAAGCTTATCTCATTTTCTGTTACCAAGTATAACTAGATAGTGACATATTTTGAAAGTTTCAGAGTATTTGTCTGTCAGCAGCAGCACCTCTCTGCCCAGTATATGTCAGTATGTTTTTTCAGTACATCAGAGAATTATCCAGAAGCTTAAATAATCATGGCTGGACCATTTTCCAGATCTGTTTAGGGTTTTCGTAACTTTAATCATCCTTTCCTGTTTTCTGTAGTTTTTTCTATTCTGAGGTTTCCCTTCACTTAAGGAAGAAAGAGGGATAGAACGACCCACAGTATTTAGGTTGTGAGCTTATCATGGGTTTATTGAGTAGCATGATAATGGTTTCATTACTGACTTCAGTGTCTGAGAACCCTTTAAAATGAAATTTCTAGGTATTTCTAAAATTAATCTTGTGAATTTTTCCCTCCCTAAACTTTATGTCTGCTCTGTTCCTCTAAAAAAATTTGGAAAATTTGTAATTTTCCATGGAAAGGAAGGTTTTAAAAGTCTCTCAAAAAGTAAATATAGGAAGGTAGCCAGAGGTTAGCAGTACCTACTGCAGATGAGTATCAGCACTTTCAGATCTCTGCTTCTTCCTTTTTTAATTACTAGTCAATGAAGGCCATGTTTTTGAACTAAAATGTAGGGGGAAAAGATTAAAAATAACTCAGAAAGTCTCTGGCTTTTCCAAGGTTTTCAGTTTCCCTAACTAGAATAGATGAAAAGACTGCAACTATCAAGATTGCTTCTTTGAAAATCATTTAATGTTATGTTTTGGCAAAGAGTGTTCTATGTATATGTATATATATGTATAGATCAGCACTGATAAAACAAAAGTTTTGAATTGTGCAGACTGTTTCATTTCAGCTATACAGATTCATGTAAATTTTTACTAAAAAAAGTGCATATTATGTGTACACAATGTTTCTGCATTGTGTTATACAGAAAAGAGTCTCTGCAGCACTGTGCCGTTTGTAGTATGCAAATACAGAAAGCTCATTTTAATAACAGACTGACCAACACAATATTTGGATGGGTTCATTGCAGTTATTTTTAATTTTAAGTGCATTTATAACCATAGTTAAAAAATCAAGACCACAACAAAATAGAGCCAGAAACAGCTGGCCTAAACTCCCAAGTTTACCAAGCCTAACATCTTCCATTGGGTAGTGTCACAGATGCACTTCACTCCCACAGGAGAAGTGAGAATATATTTTACCGATATAAAGTAGTGAGTTAACAAAGTTCAATGGTAAATGTGACAGTGGTTTAACAAGATTCAGTGGCAAGGTACAGAGTATTTACTGTGTAGAGAATAGGGTCAGACAAACCTGTCAGGGAGACCATCCTGTGGAGTCATGAGGTTCAGAAAGGACCCCCTTGCATTCTGAATCCTTCTCAGAGGGCAGTTCATGTGTGACTGGGTCCAGACTTGGTCAGTGGTTTATGTCTAAAGGATTATACACGTGCAGTCAATCCTTCATGTCACTTAGCCAAGATTTCAAAGTTTCAGCGCTCTTATTCCCAATTCACTTACTGAGTATCTGACATGATGAGGATTCTCCCAACCTTGAGGAGTAACCTTGAGAGGTGTTCCTGCCGAAGGGGAGATCCTGGCGTGCAGCCCAGTGCTCTGCAGGATTGCTCAACGGGCCCTTGGCTCTCCATTGTTTATGGAGTAAGATGATTGACGTATTTGCATACCAGCCATATTTTGGTTTGTACGTGCTCAACTAGCCCTCAGCTACTGAGCAAGATTTATGGCCTTTAGCTATTGTGTTGTTATTTGTCTCCTCAGAGTCCAAATGCAGCCATCATGGCCACCACTGGTGGCTACTGCTTAAGCAGAAAAGGGGAGGGATGGGGAGCACACCACCACAGGTAGCTAGTTACCTGTGAGTGCCCAGGGCCAACCACTAGAATCCTGTAATCATTGGAATGCACACCGAACAAGTACTTGTCCCTTTCTACCTACCTATGACGTACAAACAAATTAAAGTTTTAGTTACCAGCTTGGAAGATGTCTCAGGCCATCTGGTGAAATATGGGAAGGTGATGTTGGCTTGTGTTTACTCGGTAGTGTAATCCTTTTATTTAGTTAGCGGCATTATTTATCTTTGGGAAAATTATGATAATTTTGATTTTTAAGTTCCAGAGGAGCTAAATCATTGACAGAAAACAACATCTTCATCCTGTCTATTTTTGAATCTATTGACATAGAATTCTCTGCATCCTAGAAACTTCTTTTCATCATTACTGTATGTAGGGTAGAGCAATAGGAAATCCTGACTGACAGGTTAAAGGTTAAGGGGTGTGTGTAATCCGTGAAACATAGGACTACTTAGCAATATTGAAAAAAAAAATAAAAAAAGCTACTTGATACAAGGCATTAACAAACTGCTTTGTGAAATGTTGGCACCCAAATTAATGTGACTGCCAATGTCAAACCAAAAACTTTGCTAGAAAAACAATTTGTCTAGTACTAAGCAGACACCATCATGGCAGATTGAATGAACATTCATACAGGGATACCATCTGTTCATAATGGCTTTTGAAGAATAGCAGATGAAAATACACTGAAGACATCAAAGTACAAGACTGAACATCAATAGAAACAGGACATAGTGCATAGAAAGCAATGGTGGAATAGGCCAGCAAATACAGGCAATAGAACTGAAGACACCGGTGCAGAGAAGAAAGTGTGAGTGTATTCATGAAAAATAAAATAGTCTTGGGGCCACGAAAGAGAATGGCTATGAATAAATACAACTACCAGTTATTGGATAGCTGTTGCCCTTGACTGAGAAAGGTTGTTGTTAGAATGGTAGAATCTGGAAGAAGCATCCTCTCTTCCATGCTGCAGTCACATATAGGATTAGTCTGTCATGGTCTTAGATACCTAGACACATTTCTTTGATTATATTTCTGCAAAACTCATGCTTTTTGCTCTGGTGGACCCTGTTGCAATCCTGGGAGTGTCAGCCAAATTTGCAGTCATACAAAATTAATTGTTACTCATTTTAAGTCCTGTAGCCTCTGGCGCTTAAGATCATGTTAATCAAAGGAATGATATATGAACAGAGAATTTTCTATGTTCCATAGAATTCTCTATCCTATATGAATATTAGATAATATTCTATATTCCCTGGTGGGAATGTGTTACTGGTTGATTTTTGTGCCTTAACACAGAGGTAAGGCAACATCAGCACTGCGATACTCAATTTTCAATTTCTCTTTCCTTGGGAATAAGCCCAAAGTTTAGAGTTAAGTAATGTTTTGTGTTTGGATGGAGTCCTATGAAAAGGAGGCTCCTGGGACCAACTTGTTGGAAGTACTAAGCAGAGGGTATCTCTGAATTCCTTTCCTCTGTGGAACTCAGAAACCAAGGCTGAACAGAAATGTCTTTCTGCTGAAGATCCAGATGTTGGAGTCCAGTGCTGAGGATATACTGCTCTTTGAGCAAGACTCACTGGTTTTGGATGGTGGGACAGGTCATCATAATGGCAGCCTGGTGCCATGCAGCTCTGCTCCGAGGGAGTCTGAGTGTTCCTCCTCACCCCCAAGTGCAGCTAGTGGTGCTTTGTAGATAAAGTAGTTATTGGATACATTTGATATTATCTGGATCCTTTAGCTAAGACAAGTTTTTTGATACATTTTTCCTAGAAAAAAAAAAAAAAAAAAAAAAAAAAGGACTTTTGTGATTCTAAACCATTAATGGTTTATGAAAAATATAAATAATTTATCATCTACCCTGCTTTTCTTATCAGTCATTTTTTGTTGAATTTTTTTGAGTGGTTCTTTGTGATCTAATATTTCTGTAAATCTGGGTAGTAGCTTCAGCTAAGGAACTAAAATTAGCTTATTTTAGTTACAAAGTCTATGAGAAATAGAAGTTGTATAAAAAGTAACATTAAATGAACTTTGTTTATATCTTATGTTTTTGCTGTGGAAGGAAAGGCACACTATTAAATCAGATCCTGTATCGCTTATTTGAGTCATGTAAAAACAACTTTTTTTTTGAATGAGGATTTGAGACAAATGTTGCTGAAACTCTTCTGTAGAAAGACATGAGCACGTAGCAATAAATCTTTCTGCTGCTCACACTGGGGTACTTTGTGGTGTGCAGCTGCTGATACAAAGGTATACATTCTTGATGTTCTGTGATATGTATTATACCTCTTTGATCCAGCACAGTGATTCTAGATGTGGCCACCAGGAACTAACGGTATGTACTCATTAAATTCACCTAATATGATAACATTGCAAATGTCAAATCTGTGGCCACTTATGTGGCATTGCAACTTCTTAAGAATGACATTACTAGACTCCATGAATCAAAGATGAATTTGACACAGGATTTATTTAGTTTGACAATCTGAAGATGCTTTTCTATCCTCTGTTGTGAACTACAAATGATCATTTTAAACATCAGCTCACAGATGTATGTGATACAAATGCTCTTCGTGACAGTTGAGATACTTGCAATTGCAAGAAAGGTCAGGACCCCATATTTGCTCACTGTTCTTGTAAAAAGTGGTTTCTAAAATCAAACCAAGTAGACTGCTTTGTTTTGTTTCAATTCTGGATATTCACTGAAATTTCCTGTGATTCCCAGAGATTCCTGACAATCCTTAGAGCTTTTTAGAATGATCTCCTAGTGATATGTCTAACTTACCGACTGTGATTTTCTTGACCTGTCTATTCTTCTAATATGTGCTTTGTCCTTGACATATTTCTTTTACTTATGCATATAGTTTAATATTGTTTATACAGTGGTTCTTCACTGCAGAACTTGAACCAAGAGAAAACTAACAAAAAAAATAATCTCTTCAGATTTCTCTCAAGTAAGCATGATGCACTGTAATTAAAATTAAAGTATTTGTCACTTGCAACTGTTTTACTCTGCAATAAACAATGAAGACAGGATACTGCTTTTTTGGGCACTTTTGACATTTAGGTTTCTTTTTTGGCACAGCTGTGAATTACTGAATTCCAAATTTAGAAGAGTTTAATAAAGTCTGGGTTTTCTCCTAGAGAAATATCTTGTATGATTCAAAAAACTTTCATCAACAATACTTCATGGTTCATTTGAATGTTCTTATTTTGCTGTTCCCAGTGTAATCTGCAGTTAGTTTATTGTTTGGAGAGGAAAAGATATCAGGGACTCAGCTGTCATTTGTTTGATGCTTCTGCAGGTGACATATTACATTGTCAACACTTGCTTTACTACACTGCCAGTAATTTAATTGGCACCATGCTCAGCCTGATGTTACTCACTTTCAGGATGGTTAGATAAATCAAGGCTGTTGGATGCTGATTCAAAACCCTGTTTTAATAGCAAATAAGCATTACTTTCTGCACCAAGACAAGATATCAGGAAGAAATGTTTACTACTTATTCTTCAGTATCAGGATTAAGAGTCATTCACTACCGAAAACATTCTTGCTTATGCTGAAAAAATTGTACTACCTGATACTGAAGTAGTTCCTGTTATTTTTGAAGGGTTGCCCATATATTTCACAAACTGTGTTGCTTTTTGGCCTATGAAAGATTTTTTGTAAAAGGAGAACATTTGGCATTTGAAATTTTTTTCAGTTGTTCAAGTTTCTTATTAATTAAAAAAAAAAAAAAAGAAGAAAAGGGGAAAAGAGAGAGATAACTGAAAAGTGTGAGTAAAGAAATTTGGTAGCAATTTTTATAGTTTTTATATCCTTAAAGATATTTTTAAGGGGTTCAGTGAAGATGCAGAAATTAAAAATAAACTAATTGGGTTACGTTTAAATTAACTTTCAGCAAAAATTATATTTATGAGAACTTTTGATGAGATTTAATCAATTTGAGTCCTGATGGGGTTACTTCCATTTGCAGATGAAAATTTTTTAACAAACAAGGTAAAACCAGAATTCAGTGATGAGTAGCTTATTATGAATGTAGGGAAAAACATTTCCTTAAGTCCTTCAGAGCATTAAAAACAAGATTGGAAGTTCTTTGCACGTGTTCCTTTCTTTTTCTCATTATGTTAGTATGTGACATGCTGGCAGAATTAATTTCTTATTATAGATGACCAGAAGAAGTAAAATTGCTTCTGTTTTTATCTTAGAATTGCTTTATAATACAGATACTGCTTCATTGTGTCTGTTGCAGCCACACTAAAATGATTCATGAAATTATAGGAAAGCAAACATCTTGTTGCAGCTGTCTTGTGGATGCAGAGGAAAACCCAACAAGTCTAAGCTTTATCATTAAGCAAATTTTTTTTCTTATTCACATCTTGTTATTAAATTAAGATTTTAAGGTATAAAACAGCAATGGGTTTTCCCTAGATTTACAAGGGGAAAGTATCTTTCTAGAATTCAAGCTTAGTTATTATATAAGGAGTTCTTCAGGATGTCAGTATAACTGAAGCTTTCAGGATTAAGACAAATTATCCTAACTTTTGTCCTTTAGAAAAATACTTTTAGTATGCGACTTCCATTTAAAAACATTTATTGTGAACTCATATAGCATTTTTTACTCATATAGCTCATATAGCAGTTATCTACTGATGGTTTTCATAACTGTACTAATTACTGACCTGTAAATCAAGAATCAAGTGCTGAGAGATTGTGAACACCAGTTGCACTAGATATTCTATTAATATCTGCTCTGTAGAATTGTATCACGAAGCTGAAAACAAATACATGAAAGTTCAAAACTGTATCTAGAACAAGCCCCTTTTTAAATGTACATATCCTAGAGCTATCAACAAGATCCTTTTTGGTAGTACACTTTTTTAAATCAGTGTATCTTTATTTTCAGAATTTTTTAGATGCTCCATGCTGCCTAAATTATAATGTGCACTTCTTTGTATTATGATATTTACATGCATACAAGCTGTGTTTGTAAGTTTATATTTTTTTTTTATATAATTTTCCAAATTAGTATTTTAGTCTGAAATGTGGCCAGGGTGACTAGATAATGATTGGATGTTAGATATATTTTCTGTTGGAAGGATAGCTTCACCCATTTTTGCACAATTAGATAATGAGATGGTTCCCTACTAGTGGTGTCTGCTCTATTTTAAATGATTCATACTGTTTATATGACAGAAATTATATTAATAAATCATTCAGTAATAAATAGGTAATTGGTTAATGCAAGAACAGCTAAGTGGTAAATGGATACTGCATGACTAACTCATTTTAACCAGCATAAATCTCAGTCAGTGGAGAAACTTTGTTGTTATTTTGCTTAATGTTCATACATTTTAAGACAGGCCATAGGAATTAGAAGTGATTGAAATTACAGTGTAAAATGAGAAATGAAATAAATGAGAAATGAAAATTACAAAGTCTCCCAAAATGCGAAGGGTTGCCCAGATGTTTTGATCAATTGGCCAGGTTTTTGTCAAGAAATTTGAAATGTGTGAATACTCTTCAGAATGATCTAAAGGAATAACATCAAGAGTTCAGCAAAGGAGAATTTTATGGGAGTTGGATTAGACCTCTGAGCCAATTAAGAAAAAAAAAAGAAATAATAACAAAGTTGTATATCTCTTCAGCAAAGTCATAAGACATGTTAGTAGAAGAGGCTGTGTAACTTTTAGAAGTTTTTACTATAAGAGTCATAGAACTTCTGAAGTTGGAAAGGACCCATAAGGATCGTTGAGTCCACTTCCCTGTTCCTCACAGGACTACCTTAAACTAAACTATATAGCTCAGAGCATCACCCAGATGCTCCTTGAACTCTAACAGGCCTGGTGCCATGACTTCCCCCAGGAACCTGTTCCAGTGCCCAAACAATTTCTCAGTGAAGAACCTTTTCCTAATGTCCAGTCTGAACTTCCCCTGACACAGCTTCACACCGTTATGAATGTCAAACTGAATCTGAAAATACGAGTATAAAGTTGTAAATGATCCAAGGGTTTAATATTTTGTCATTTCTTGACCTCATAATTTTAATGATATTTTGCCATTCACCAGAAGGCATTTTACCTAAAACTAAAGTGTCACCACTGGCAAGAACTACAGGTTTTTATACTGATGCACTCTGGGGAGGTGGTTTAGATTTAAAGAAAACCACAGAACTGCTCTTGTGAGAACAACATTAATTTGGGGGGGTGGTCAGGGGAGCACGGAACACCAAAATCAAATAAGACTCAAAGCACGTAATTATATGAGTGATCTGCAGTTTTGCAGTCTGTCTTTTGGTAACCTCTAAGTACTACACAGAGTAGTTGCATGATTCACACAGTGGAACTTTAAGAATTGGTGAGGCAGGTTGCACATCTGTAGCCCTGTAACTGAAAATTTGGATGGCTTCTTGCATATAACTTTTGTCTTCAATTAAGTGCGTAAAGTATTTTCTAATTGGGGCAGGTAAATTCAATGCTAATTAACAGCAGTGTGATAAAGTACAACCTCTGTCCTCATTTGCAATACCTTGCTCTATTCTAGAAAACTTTCTGCAAAATTCACCTCAGGCAACTTTTTTTTTTTTTTAAGTGAGACTGTTCTCTAGCTTAAAGAAATAAGCGATAATGCCTTGTTTATCAGTGAATAACATTTGAATGAACTTAAGCTTTCAAGACAACTTTCTGATGAACTTTATCTGCCACTGGAGCTACAAGTAAAGCACATGCATGAATTTTAATGAACTTAGACTGATGGAAAGTTTGCAGAAGTCCAGAGTGACAAAGATCTCTTGAGCAGAACAAGGAAAATAATTAAGGTATCCTAATGCTTTTCAGTCTAATCTTGTTTGCTAAATATGAAAATAAGATAGAGTAACACACAGTTGAAATTATTCCTTCATATCAAACCTTTTTAGCAAACATATTTAATAAATTCCCTGTCAGAGGTTAATGCCAAGGTATGTTATCCAAACACATCTCTTCAATGTAGAACTGAAAGGCAGTGCAGGAAAGGAAATGTCAGATATTAAATTGTCTGAGAAGGTATCTCAAGTATTTGAGAAGCATTCTCCAATAATGAGGAGCAATAAATGAAATTTTATACATGGGAATTATTTGGATCTTCCATGTTTGAAAAGTATACAAGGAAGCAGTTTTATTAATGCTGATGGATGACACCACCTTTGAAAATAAGGGATGTTAAACAACCATATATTTTTGTTCTTTCAATATATATTTGAACAAAAAAGAAATTGTGAACCTAAATCCGTATCTAGAGTATAAGAAAAGCAACCAAGTCAGCTTTACAGTAGTTCCTTTACTGAGTTGTTAAAATGAGAAATGTGACCTTCAATCAGTGAGAGACATTTTAACATTGAGCATCCTTTAGTTATTCTACCTTTTAGCACCTTTGCACATCCCAAATGATAGAAATTAGTATTAAGCAAAGACCATGCTAAGTGCAGATAGTACTGCAACTTGTTAGCATGTTTTTTTCACTAGATATTTGTCGGAGAATGGCTGGATGAGAAGGGTCACAGATCATTAGAGCATTTGTACGAGCAGAATCAAATCTAACCGGTGTGCTATCAAGACTAGGCCTGAGCTGAGGTTGCCAGCTGTGCTGATGGCTGCGGAGTTGCAGGGACACCGCGGCCTTAACAGGCTTCACAAACAACTCTGAGGAGGTATGTGCAGTAGAGATAAAGAAGTTATGTAAGCTAGCTAACCGCAAGTAGGAGGACCATGTAAATGACTAGGTAGTGATTCTAACCAATCATAGACTGCTGAGTATGCATAATTAGATACACTGTATAAATAGGAGCTATTCGGGCTAATAAAGTGAATCATGCTTTATCACTCATTGAGTCGGCTGCGCGTGATTCCCCGCCGCTTGCAGATATTTGCTACTGAAACTTAGGCATTTTTTTGTGATGTACAAGAACTGTTTCATACCAAATAGCAGCACAACAGATCATGAGGATGGAGGAGTAATACTGTAGTTTCTGCATGATAACGTACACTAGAGAAGGAGCATAAATAAGTAGAATATAATTTCCCACCAGAATTTGACTGAGACACCTAATTTCTCTGGTTTACAGCTGAGAAAGTCTTCATGAATTGCAGCTGTCTGGGGAAAAAAAGTCTTAAAATTATTTTCAAGGCAGCATGAACGAGATGGATGCAAATGTTTACAAACTGGAAAAAGTTGTTTGCTTTGCCTAAGACTCTAATCTCTGCAAACTCAGAAGTCAAAGACTTAAGCCAATTATTGAACCACACACCCTTCTAATTAAATGGTTCTTGTCATAACACATGACTGACAGGAGGAGCAGAAGGAACATAGAAAATATTTACAGAATCCCTACTCAATGCATCTTACTACTGTAGAGGGGAGGTATCTTTGCAGAGCTACCAAAGAAAGTCTGCGTAATCCGGACAGCTGCTTACATCTGAGGCTGATTAAAAACAAAAAAACCCCAACCAACCAAAAAAAAAAATAAATCCAAAACTCCAAACAAAACAAACAAAACTCCCCATCTCTCAAACCATCCCACCACTCCTTGGAGAAACATATCATTGCTGACTTCAAAGTTTACCAAGTATGGGTTATTTTCTATGTACATAAATCTGTCAAAAAAGAGTGCTCAGAGCTGTAGTCTGTTCAATTAACGTCCTCAAGCGTTTGTGGTTTCTAACACTTACTGCAGCACTGTCACACAATAGTGGAGTGTACATGTATTTACAGCCACTATAGGTATTGAACCATCTATGGTCTGGGCAAATAATCTCTCTGGAGCACTAGAGATACATTCAGTTGGCTTCAGCAATGCTGTTTGGATTAAAGGAAGCCTGTGAACAACTTCTTGCATTGCTGCTGGTATTCCCCACTACTCAAAGACCTCTGCTAAATCATTTATTTATTTTTGCTGTGCTTTTGTGCACTTCTGTGGAATTATTTTTTTCCAAGAGTGCAATGCTCTGGAAAAGTTTTACAAAATCGGGAAAAGTTGCTATGTGTTTTATTAGAAATGTTATGTTTTTTTGGTTTTGTTTTGTTTTTTGTTTTTTGTTTTTTTTTAAGAAGAAAACAAACCAGTTTCTTCTTCAGTAAATTATCACTTTTTTGCATTCAAGCCAACCTATAGAAATTGCATGGCACTCTGATAACAAAAGATGTGCTTGATAAGAGACTAAAAGGCTGTCCACCTTTTAGAAGTACCCTTAAAACATTTGCATGTCAAAGTTGAGATTTATTAACAAACAGCAAATGCAGTAAGTGCAAATGTTGCCATTCAGATGTTGCTTAAGTAATATTCCCAGAACAAATTTCTTTCTAAGAGTATTTAATCATCATCTTCCCAATCTTTATGACTTTTTTTATACCTTTTACTTACAACATTTGCATTTTCTCAAATACAGCCATTGAACTACGCATTAACGATTTTATTTACTGACTGTATTCACACTGATTCTTCTTCTATCAAACCAGTAAATTTTCCACTAGAAAAAATATTTCTTGGTGACAACAATGGAATAGAAGAAAGACTATGGCATTGAAAAAAGCTTTAAAATACGTAAAGAAAACTAAAATTTCTTCTCCCATCATCTGTCTCAGGATAGCAAGTAGCAAAAGGGTTATGAAGAAAAACATTTTACTTCTGATTGAACAGTAAACCAGAGACAATTTAGATACTCTGAAAGAACTGAATATGTTTATCTTCAGCTACAGCAGAAAACCAGTCCCACACTAATTTTTTAAATCCCATTCTGCCTTCTCTACCTAAGGTGCCTTTAGTTTGCAGTTACTCTTTCATGGCATTCATATGTGATCGCCTCTTCTCCAGTAGCTTTATTTTCCTAGTAAGTGAAATGGTTCAGGTTTACCTACAGAAAATATGAGTAATAGATAAATGCACAGAGTTGCAGGTTCAGTTTGAAAATGGTATCTCCATAGTTAGCCAAAAGTTGTTTGATTCAGCTTAGAATATCACCAAAAATGTTACACGGTGGTTTTTGTTCATGAAGATACTTTAATTTAGTGAATTTTTCCTTTGAGTGAATACTTACTTTTAAAATATACTTCTTTTAAGTGCAGAAAAAATTTCACCCACAACTTCAGAAAAGTAACTGGTTTGGATTTTGTTTATGGTAGTCAGTAATATGCAGATGTGTTAACAGTTCTACTTCTGGAAGCCCTGGGAGATACTCACACTTGGAAATATACTTAATTTCCCACTTCCTTTTGCTTAACAACAAACAGCTATAAAGTTAAGCAGGAATGATATGTAATGAAACCTAAAGGAATTGCAACCCTCGGCACCACTTACTACTGCAGTATTTATAAAATAATTTACCAGATTTAAGTTTCCAATTCCGGTTCCATGGAAAAAACAAGGTTTATCATAGGAAAACAGATGGTTTCCTGAAATTATTATCTTTTCTTTATTGAAAAGACCACGATAATAGGATATCAGCAATCCCTAGTGAGGTGAGCCTGTGACCATAAAGTTTACACACAGGAAATTCACAGGCTTTGCTCGTCTTTACTGAAGAAGAGATTTCATCTCTACACTAGAAAAATAAGTAAAGAACTGTAGAGAGGGTGAAGAAATTGTTTCAGTCCTCTGGCTTTTGGTTTGAAAATGAAAGGTGATTCAGTTTAAAAGTAAGATCCTGATTTGAATTATAATTTTCAGAAAATGTTCATCTGAAGTTGAGCTTCTTGAATGAAACCAGCTATATAATGTTGAATTAGTTTCCCACCTGTAGATTAAATCATTGATCTTTTATGATGCTTTTTTTTTATAACTTTTTTTTGATGCTGATATAGCTCCAATGATTTTTTATATACATCATGAAAATGAAGATAACACATCACAAAAGGTAGGGTGGGATTGTAAGAATGAGCCTTATCTATATCTGTGGAATTGCAAAGAGGCTCATGAAGTTTTCACATAAAAACTAGCACATAATCTGATCTAAATCCTGATTCAGCTGCTTTTGAAGTAGTACTTTTCTTTCTTCATTCAGCAGTTTTGTAACTAAACTTTCTCTCTAGAAACGTAGAGCAATGATGGGGGAATGAAAGCAACCATCAATGAAGTAAGTATATATGTTGGAGCTGTTATTTAGTTATGGTTCTTTCTCCTACATGAAGGTATGACAGGGACAATAGTTATGGGATTCACCATGTGTCACTTCAGCTAAATGTAGCTATACTTGCAGCTATATCTGAAATAGTTCTCTGGACTTCCTTTATTTTCAGTGGAGGCACATTTTGATGTGCAATTTGTTTGGCCTGTTAAGCTTCAAAATGCTTTTAATCATGCTTAGAAGTTCCTGCTATTTTATTAACCATAAAGATGTCTATGCTGCTAGCTCAGGAGTTCTTTTGCAAACATTGAGCAGAGTAAATTGTTTGTAGATTTTGTTCTGAGTTTTTGGTGAGGGATGGGATTTAATAGGAGGCAAAAAAAAAAAAAAAAAAGAAGAAAAAAAACCCTCAGCAACTTCTTCAGAATTTCCTAGATGATCTGGCTTGGATGCTGCTCTATTATTCCAAAACACTGCATTTCTCATAAATTCTTTGTAGCACTTACAGAAGTCAAGGTAATATGTATGCCAGTTTTTCTTCCTTCTGCTTTCACTTTTATTTTCATAATATTTCCAAGATTTCATTAAAATAAGTACGAATGCTAGGAGAACATGAGTGACTTTGAATTGTGACAATTTTTTTTCTACACTGAGCAGGAGAGAGTCTGTGTATTAAAACACTAAGCAGAAATGGTGTGTGGGAACATAGGAATTAAGGAATGCTATAAGCGTATCATATGAATGGGTAGGTGTTACAGGTATCACAGCTGATGGTGAGGAATCTTTTGGATCACTGGAGTATTTCACAGTCAATAATGATTGACTATGAATTAAAATGAGAAGTATTTTGAAAATCTGAGGTTTGCTAGGTGTTTTCAGCTTTTCATTTTTATTGTTTGTCTGATTGATTGCCTGTCAAATGCAAAGAATTATTAGACCAAAAATAATAAAAGAGTGCAGCATCGGTCTGGAAAGGGATAGAAATATCTTAATCTCATCACAGTGTGCACAGCTGGGCCACATCTCAAACAGCAGTGAGAAGCCTGGGGCTTCTCTCCCTTGCGTTTGGGACTGCGTTTCAGTGCAGGTCCCTGTCTAAGCCACGATGTTAGCCATGTCTGTTGTCTAGTCATGTACCTTGTTACTCCTGATCTTGCTTCATTTGGATCATGCCCAGGGGATGATGATTAGAGAGCTAATACATTGGGAGCACTGTCTCCTGTGTAAAACCAAGTCTCTCTCCTGATCTTTCTGTCATCTGCCAGGTCCTGTGCCCTTATCTTGTAACACGCTCCCCCATCTTCTGCCCTTTGGTACCCTTCTGGCTTGGGGTGTAACCCAAGAAGGAGTAGGGCAAGGTGTAGACCAACAAAAGATTCACACTCCTTACTTCAGCCTTTTAAACCTAAAATGTAAACCTCCAGAAATCTATGCTCAGCTGCCATATATTAACTCCAGCTGCCTAGGATTCCCCTAGAGAAATTTCCTAGTTAGTTAATTATTCAGTGAGGCCAGTATTGGGTATGCATAGAGAAGTACCAGCCTTTTGATGGTATTTATCAGCTGAATACCCAGCTCATCTCCTAAATTCCAGGTAGATTTACTAGCTAATCATAGCCTTTTTTCCAGCGCAGGTACAAGCTGTGCATTAGCTAACTCACAGATCACTCAGTGCAGAGCCACCAAACATATCTAATACTGAAGGAAATATGAATGAAGGAAGAAATGCCATTCCATTTTATTTGGATTAAAGCATTCTTTGGTTATGGAACCACGGGTAGAAGTAGAGATGAATGCAGAGGGAGATGCCCTAACTGCTTAGCTAGAAGTATTCTGCAGTGGGAGCCTTTAAATCCCTGTTTTTGAAGCCTTTACCTTTATTGGGAGAAATTTTTTGTTGACATTGAGTGGGAAAGTGTGCCTTTAGTTATTGATTAGACGCTCTTCCTGAGAGAGGGAATACCTCAGTTTCTTTCAAAATATTGAAGCATTTCTACAAATGTATGACTGGAGCCTGGAACTGATGCCTTTTTGGTAAGGACTCTAACCACTATGCTATTCAATAATTCTTACTAGTATAACTAGTATGTGTCCCACAGAGAATCAGTTGCAGGAAGAAGGATCAACAGATTCCTACCTGAGTATTCTCATCTGGCTGATACAGATGGTTCTTTGATCAATAAGTTAACCCTTGTGAATCTTAATGCTTAGATAAACTGAATACTTGTACCCTGAGTTAGTGCTGTTGTGGCAGGGGGTCTAAAATTTATCTGCTGGGTAAAGAAATTTCATTGCCTAGGATTGAATTTAATTTTTCTTTCAGTTGTTCTGCACTGGGCATTTAAGGTGATTAAACTTGTAGCTGATTATCTGCTGATGCTGTTTCCATGAGACACATCTGAAGTGAAAATGCTCTCAACAGAACGTATCTGACTGGAGAGTGAAAGGCATTAATTTTTTACAGATATTTTAACATTTTGGTACTATCTCAGGAAAACTCTGCAGGGGAACATTCCTGGAGGTTTTATTCCCTATTCTCCTGTTATCCAAAGTATCCCTTTCTTGAAGTATTTTCCAATGTGTTTGAGGAGACTACATGCTAGCAAAACTAGAAGTATTTATCTTTGCCTTCTAACGGAAAGTTGTTAATACCAGAGATGTCAGGCAGCCTGAACTTGTATGTTCAGTACTTCAGATACTGGGGTGGTGAACAAAGTATGAAAATAATATATGGTTATTTAAAAAGCTGGAAAATACAATCAAGATGAATAGTTTGAATATTTGTTTTTATTTGAAATTCATAATCTTGTTGGGGCAAAAAATTTGTTTGATATTTCCACAGCTTTTACTAATTACAGCCTTCTATACTTTACTGTACTGCAAATCTCTCAACTATGGCTGTATAATAAGCATATATTTCCTTATCCAGCTTGACATGGCTGATAGCTTTTGTAATTCATCCTCTTGATTATGTTTGGCAACTCGTAATTTGCTGGTAGCTTGCGTATCAGACTTGAGTGCTCCTGATGAGCATTCAGACCGTTAAACTCCCGTAACATGATTTAATTGGAGACAACTACCTGAATATTACCTTTATTTGCTTTCCCTAGAAGGAGAGTGTAAGACAAACTGAGTGCCCATTCTACCAAAACAGGAAATCAACCAACCAGCCAACCTAAGGCTTGATGGATAAGGGACTTGCAAAAAGGAGCAAGTTAGTCCTTTGGCTCTCATGCTAATCTGGCTCTTAATAAGACAGGATAAAAATAAGGCTTACTGAGACATGACAGGAGAATATATTATTTTACAATCTTACCTATAATTTAATGAACACTTTATTTATACTTTTAATTAGAAATTATCTGCTTGCACTTGTTTACATGCGTACCTTTTATTCGTATACAAGCTTTGACCTGTGCATGATAAACCCCGGCAACATAAATAAGCACGTGATGAATTACAGCTGCTTTGAATTGGAACCATGGAATGTGAACCAGTGACTGAACTGTGCCAGCTCTTCTGCCAGGTGGCAATCTAATGGAAGAAGTTTTTCACATTAAAAAACCCCACAAAACAAACCCAACACTAAAATATATATATATATATATATATATATAGTGTGGAGAACTAGAGAGGTGAACTTAGGATTCCTAACAGAGCAGTTAATAAATGTCTTAATTTGAACAAGTGCTGTAGATGCTACCTATGTGCAGTAGAAGAGCGAATTAAGTAATGTAGTAAATAAAGCTGCCACCAGCTTTCATTTGTATGAAAATATTTTTGTTAGACAGTTCTTGCCACATAGAATCTGCCCATTGTCAACTTGCAAAACATTATGGGATTCTCCAAGACACTTTGATGTTAATTGACTTTCTGTAGTTGCCACACTACTTTATTATCAAGACGATTTTGGGAACTGGAAATGCAATTATGAGGACTGTACAAAGGACTTTTCAAATATGTCATAATTGTTTAAATTCTAGGTAACTTGTGTGAAATATTTTTCCAGCAGAGTAGATACAGCTGTGTTTTATTTAGGATTACATATCTGTGTTCATATAATTATTGACTGCTTTATAGTCTTGGCACAGAAATGCATAAAGTGAGTAGATAACATTGTTATAGCATAGAAATCTAGGGCAAAGCATTGCCCTCTACTGTGAGATACCTGTACTAGACAAAAAGGAAACTTGTGTCTTTGTTTCCTCATTTAGGGCATCTTTAAGGCTATAACCCATCTTTTGAGTTAACAAAAATAAAAATGCTCTATGTGGTATAACCTCACTGGCATCCTCCTGCTACAACCCACATGATTGACAGTAGTGAATTTGATAATCTCTTAACCTTTGCTCTGTTCTTTCTCTTGATGCTTTTACACAAATTTTCATTTATAGTTCACCAGTCCTTTATGATCGAATTGAACCTATTCTTGACTTACATCTGACCATCCAGAGAAACAAGTGATTGCTGCCATTTCAGCTTCTCAACAGTCTTCCTATTTGCTTAGGGCAAGTTGTCCTAATTAATGTCACACAGCTGCCAGAAGGCTGCTCTTTCAATCACCCCAGTGGTGGCCCTAGGGCTTCCTGGCTGCCTCCTGGGGTGAGGTGGGGGTTCCTAGATGTCTCTGCAAGGTGCCACGTGGGCTCCTCTGACCTGTCACACCTCTTCCGCTCATCTGAAGAGGATGTTTCACAGCTACCAGGTAGATGGTAATGCCTGGGTTTTTTTGGTTGGTTTTGGTTTTAATTGGATTGCTTTGGTTGTGCAACTGCATATTTTGGGGGGCTAGTGCTTAGGAATGGTGAGGATGGAGTTCTAAAGATTGGGATATCTTGATTTTACTCCTTATTCTTGTACTATTTCATCTTGCCTATTTCATGATTTTTAGAACTGCAGATATGTAAATATATATAATTAATAGAAAATATATATATAATAGAAGTTAGAGTTGTGCTGCTTAGCATGTTCATTCTAAGTCAGAAGATGAAACTATTTTCTGGGTGGGTGATGTAATCCAAGTCAATGAGAACCAAAAATGTTCTCATGAATAAACATGATTTCCTGAAAACAGCATAATTTCCCCCTATCTCGTTGTATCATATTCCTTTTAAAATGTTTATTATTTTGGGTTTAGAAACAGTGTTCAGATGTTCCTGTAACGGTAATGGTAGAATTGTTCATGGCCCATGGCATGTGTTACCATGATGTCAGGATGTTTATAAAAGCGTTTTTTAACACAGTGCTTTCAAATCCAGTACGTTTTTCTGAGATTGCATTGCAGTGATATAGCCTAAACAGATTGTTTGCAGCTCTTGAAAATGTTGAGAAAAGGATGCACTTTTATTTAAGCCATAGATCTTTGTAACAGGCAAAATGACTGCAGCACATGTTGTGGAAAAGGCAATTTGCTTTTGACTAGACATTCAAATGAGCAAAGACTGTAATTGTGAGTTTAAGTACTTGAGGTGGGGGAATCTTTAGTTACTTGATTTAGTGATTAAAATGCAAAACCAGAAAGGGGAGGAACTTCCCTGAGCAGCAGCAGAGCTGTACTTCCCATGTGGATTCCTTGTAGTCAGCGAAATTACAGATACTTTTTTTTTAACACCACAATAACATCCTGGTGATATCTTCTGAAAAAAAAAAAAAAAAAAAAAATTACATTAAATAAAGTGCCATGCATTTGATGAGGTATTTAAGAGCTAAAACCAGAGCATGTTGATATTTCTAGTTCATAGCAGTTCTGATTTTGAAATAAAGTCAGCATTTTCAATGTCAAAGTTATTTGCAAAAGTAAATTTGATTTTCCTAGCCAACAATTTGAAACGGGATGAAGCAGGACTTTCAGGATCAGGTGGCAATGGGCTACTTACATGTAGCATGTGAAAGTCTCTTGATTTCACTTTCATATGCTGAGGTATCTGTTTTCAGTCTTTGATTGTACCACCCTGATCCCATTATACATAACTCCTCTGCTTTTTGATCGTTCCTGTTTGTATCTAACTCCTAATCAGAATGCTTTCTTCTTTCTTTTTGTTCCAAATAGCTTCTGTTGCTGACTCTGACTTTTCTAGACAGGGAATTACATGTCTGCAATCCTTGATGAACATACTTAAAACCCTGTAGTTTCTTACCTTATTGTTTAGTTGCAGAAGACAGCTCTGGAAATTCTGTTTACTGCTTTACTACTTTTTTTAATTTTTCTTTCTGTCTTTAACTAAAAAGAAAACTTTTGAAGTTCATGTAGACTGTGCAGTGTTAATGAGAGACTGTGCTCTGCCTATAAGGTAGGGCAATCCTCAGACTTGTATGTAGAAACATACACCACCATTTCTGGCCTTTCTTACATTTTCAAATCCAGAGGGAAATGTTGAATGCTAGTAGAGGAAAATTTCAGTTTGCATTCTAGGCAGTTCTCTGGGATGAAAGGTGCTGTGTGTGTTACCTGGCTGTAAATTATCTTTCCTGGGATCAGGACTAGAATTTATCAGGAGCTTGTGGAGAAAATAGAGTGGGGTTTTCTTGTTGGATGTCAGAGATGTCATCTGTCTGAGACTAAGAAGTTTTCATTTTTAACATAGCACTTCTGATGAGAAGAGTTTTTCTAGGCAGGGATAAAATCCTGACAAATGCAAACAGCATAACTCAATGCCGAAGGCAGTAATCCTGGTACAGAGGGGTTTTGCAGAGAAATTCCTTAAGCCTGACAAGAAACAGTCTGCGAAGAATCAATAGTTAACCACTGTGCTTCCTTTCAGAAATGTCTGAAAAACAGTGTAACGGTTTTAAACAAAGGAAAACAACCAACAAGATACAAATAAACGTTTACAGTGTTGCTTCACTGGATTATTCAGCCATGTAATGGTCACAATGACCTCCTTGGCTTTTGTATTACTTGAAAGCCACAGTAATAGACAGAAAAAAAGATCTCCCACAACGAAGCAGGGTAGGGTTTGGGGATTGCCTTTTCACACACACACCCTGCATGTATGTGGTTTTGCTTAGCACAAAGCTTCACGAATAATACCTGTGTGTGTATAAAAAGTAAACCCACCAAATGACTGTAACATTTTGTCAGAAACCAAAACATTTAAATAGACTAGAATTGGAGAATAATTGGACTGGAAGAACCCGTGGGATGCAGTTGACCTCACTCCTTGCTGAAAGCAGATCCAACTTTGAAGTTAGATCAAACTTCACATTCAGATTAGGTTGCTTAGGGTCATGCAAAGCTGTGGGTTTAGTATCTCCAGGGATGTGACATGCGGAATTTGGCTCTATAACTCGAAAGTTATAAAGTAGGTATATTTATTGCGCGCACATGCACGGGGGATCGCTCCTCCACAAGCGTGCATACCCGAAGTGACGAACCATCTCACATTTATACAATGAAACAAATGAATATTCAATTAACGCCTATACATATTCGTTACCTAAACCCCGCTTCGTATGTTAATTAGCTTATCAGTCCGTTTCCTGGAGTGTGGTGGTCTTGCAGGTTTGTAGGTGATTTTCTTGTGACCGTCCGATCTTCTTCAACAAGGAGACTTAGCACTCCCTCCCTCCAGATAGCATTGGAATGTCTCTCATCTTTTCTCATTCTCTTTTAAATAGCCCCTTTGTTAGATAAAGAAGGGCAGGCGTCTCCCGGTCTCCCCTTTGTTAGAGGAAGAGGGGCAGGTTAGAGGAAGAGGGGCAGGCGTCTCCTCAAAAACTGTAGTTGTCTCCTCAGAGCTGTGTGCCTATGTGACCAGACACCGCACCCATGACTTGTCACCATACCCACATTCCTGAGTAGACATGTACAATCACAGTCGGTGTTAAGCGTCCCCGTTTCACACTATTTCTCCATATCAGATGGAGACTGCATGACATCTCTGGGAGATCTGTTTCACCATTGAAAGCTTTCTCCTGATATCTAGTCAGAATATCATTTAACTTGTGTCTACTCTCACTTTTCATTTTAATTTTGCATCTCTAAAATGTGTCTATGTGCACTCTGAAACCTGCCTTTTGGTAGCTGAAAATGGCAATAAGATTGCCTCCTTAATAATTATTTTCTGAACACTGGGGAATCCAGCAGTTGGTATGTCCTGTGCTCCAGGCCCCTGAATATTATGGTGGCCCTGTGCTGGACTCACTCCAGTTTGTCTGTCTTGTGCTGAGGAGCTCAAAACTGGACTGAGTGCTCCAGGTGTGATCGCACATATGATGGATAGAAGAATGCTATTCCATGAAACAAAGCTGCAGTAGTCTATTTTGTGGCATCTGAGTCCCTGTTACCCCACTGGGTCCACTGTAAGTTTCAGTTAGAAAACTATCTAGGGAAAACAAAATCTGCTCATCAAGCTTGGAGAGGTGTGACAACTGCAGTACTACAGAAATCTGCCCGAGTTTTCAACTGGGGTTGTCACAAGGTGAAAGCAGATTCTGACTTTGAGAAAAAACCCACACATTTTCTCTGAGATAACGTTCTGAACAGTAATGTGGTTCCAGAAGCAGTGAAGGAACCTTTCTTCCTAAATGAACCATTCTAAATTAAACATTTTTTTTTTGTGTGGTATTATTTAGGGTCCTAAGGTTTAATCTAATTTTTTCCTGTAATTTGAGCATTCTTTATTTTTCATAGAATCGTTTAGGTTGGAAAAGACTATTAAGATCATCGAGTCCAACTATAAACCCAAAGCTGCTAAATCTACCACTAAAACATTTCCCTAAGCACAATGTTTAAGCACCTCTGGAGATGATGGCGACAACCAAGGAAAGAAGTAGTTAGAGTGTTCTTGTAGATGGAGAAGAGAGAATAATCCTTTCCCTTTTTTCTTCCCTGCTGTGATTGAGCAATCTGTCCTGAGGACTGCCATTGTTTAGCTTTAAATTGCTAAACTATTTGAACAAGTTAATGCTCATCTAAACATTATTAGCAGTTAATCGGCAGTGGTAATGTGAGTTTACCTTTTGCATCAGGTATGTTTGTATGAATGGTTGTGTGCTGGAAGACTGCAAGTATCTGGTTTCTTTTTAGTTGATGGAATAAAGCCCAGGTTCTCCTTGCTTCCAGTACTGATGATGGTTGTGCGGGGGTTGGATTCTGTTAGGCATCAGATTAGTAGCTGATGCTTGGAATAATGCAGGCAGCATACCAGAACATAGACTGACCCATGATAGTACAATTGTCCTTAACTCCTTCCAACAGATGGAAAGAAATTGAATGTCTTGGGATTATACCCTCAGACGTTAAATGCTGATCTCTACAGTGATGATGTAAAAAGAACCTTGTTAACTGAGCATAAAGTTATGCATTTATAATCAAATATTTTAAATAAAATATTCACAGGGCAATCTTTGACAACTTAGCAAGGAAATGTGGGTGTAAAATCTTTGTTTGTAGTGCAGTCATGACTGACAGAAGCGTACGGGTGCCTTGACATGCTGTTCTTGTCACTGTTCCCTGGGGGTTTTATAGGTGTTTTATTGCCTTTCATACAAGGCCTGTAGCTTGCATTACGAAATGTTAGAGATGAGATAATTTTAATTATTTTTCAATGGATGTGATTATTAAAACAAATCCATATGTTGGACCATAAATCTCATTCTGTCTCTGGATTATTGAAAGTGGAACTCTGAGGCCTGAAAGCTAGACTATATGAAGAAACTAAGTTAATTTCTGTAATTTAAAAATTTAAATTTAAAAAACAGAACAGAAATTGACAAGATTATATAGCAATTTAGCCCAAACACAGATTTTATAATAATTTAATATTTTCTGTGATACCCTTGACCAAATTGTCTTTGTTATTTTTATTCAGTACCACAGTTAGCTGAAGTCACTGGTCCTTTATGTAATGAGTAAGAATTGAATTTGGTTCCTGTTTTGTTTACTCCTATTATGCAACTAGTTACCAGCTGCATATTTAATTTACCTTTTAAAATAAATCGATAGGCTATTCTAGGAATTTCCAGATCTCTTATTTCAGAAAGAGATATATGAATATTTTTCCTTAACACCTGTATAACTCTGATTGTTCTCAAATATCAATACATATTTCCCTGTAGTATGAAGCAGTTGTAGCTATCCCCATGTCACTTTTTTGATTTTGAAAGACAATTTTTTTTTCTTTTCCCCAGTTAGGCATAGTACAACAATATTATGAATATCTATGACATCTGGAGCTATGTGTAGGGATTTGTGGTGCATATAATGGAGCACATCCCCATAATTTTATGTAAGGATGATGTTACGCTCCTTTTTATTTTTCCTTGGTTGAGAAGTTGTCTTGTTCAGAGCCCATCCCCAAAGGCTGCGTTCTCAGGGGTTTCAAGATATTGTTCTGTATTAGCAAAAAGTTTCCAATCTGCTCCTGCTTCATTAAACACACTTCTGGATCCCGTGCTGCTCTGCAGAGAAGTGTACCGCTATAAATAAAATTGCCTTCTGAACAGTGTGCATAGGTATGGAAAGAACCGCATCTCGTGTTGTGATTTGCGATGATCTAAGGTCCTAATTTGCACTTCAGCTAGTAATTAGCATCAAACCATAATGTTTTTCTGGCACAGCACAAAAAAATTTCCCCCACAAATCAATCACCGAATTCAGTACAGCTTGCTTCTGCATGTGACTAGGCTAAGTGCAACTTGTGCTGCAGCGTGTCTGTGTTTAGGGCTTGCACTTGTATAGTTGCCTCATTGAATCTAATCCTGCAGCAAAGCTCAACAAAACGTGGCCAGAAAGATCACTTGGTGTGTTAATGATTACTTTGTCTTGTAAATAGTCAGAGGCTTCTGTGGGTTTTGGGTGTTTCCAGGTTGTTGTGTGGTGTTTTTCTTTAAGTTTAGGCATAAAAAAACCCCAGACTATGGGGAAGAATAGACCTTTTTGAGATTTAAATGAACTTCAGTGGGGTGAGAAGGGGACCAAATTGAATCATGACACTTACTCCTGTGTGTTCAGGTTTGCTCAACCATAATTAAAAGATTCTAATTGGTTTGCATTAGTTTGGATGTAAGGCAGAAACTGCACATCTTTTCCACGCTATTTGTAATGTAGTGATGCCACTAATGTATGAATTTAATTCAGCTTTCAGTCGGATATAATCCAAGGCCATGCTGGAGAACAATTAGAGAAAAGACTTGCATGAATAAACTAGATTGCTGTTAACATTTCTATTATTACGTTCTGAAAGGTTTGCAATTACTTCATCTCCTTCATTCAAGCTATCTCTGTAAAGGTCAGAAAAAAAGGTGTTGTGGGGGAGAGCAAGGTTGTCTTTTGGGTTTTTTTTGGACAAGAATTTCATCTTAATGACAAATGGTTCTTTGCTGATAGGAGAAAGGGGTAAAAAAAAAAAAGAATGAATGGTTCAATTAGGGATGAAGAAATGCTACCAGGAAGCAAATCAGAACTTGTCCAATTTAGATGCTGTATAGTATCTGAGTAGAACTTCAATGATTGCTTCGGTGCTGTTAATGCTAAATTCCATGCTTAAGTTTCTTAAACCTCCAGTGGGTTATTCGGCACTGGCTTTCATCAGCGGTTACTATTGCATTATCTCTGAGCCTGTAGATTTTTGAATTTGTTAGGCAACTTTCTTATGTTTTCAAGTCCACTAACACTATTTCACAGTCCTGTGAATTTGATCCTATTTGGTTTGTGTCATTTTTTTGTGAGGCAAGGTATCTTCACAATCATTCTTCCACTGGCTGGTGTCCTTGGCAATAAAATGTGGGAAACACCAGATAGGTCTGGCCTTTAAGTTTTACGCTGAATTATGCTGCCCCTGTTCATTTACTTAGAAGGTAACAGCAACTTCATAACTATAGGGTTTTTATGTATACTTGACGGACTAGATGAGGTGCCAGACTCATATTACTCTCGTAACTGCTACTGTCTTAACTCCAAAGCTCCATCCCTGTATTTAACACAGGGAGTACACTCTGTCTCAGAAGATGCCCGAGTATCTCTTTACCTTTTGGGGCATCATGGGAAACAGGAGAAATAAGAAAACAGGCAACCAAATGTTATTGAAGGTAATGTTACGCTGCTGTGAAATAAATATAATCTCTGAGGCTCGTATAGTATAAATTCAATGAACTTCCTGAAAATTATGGAACTAAGCTTTGCAGAACTTTGCTGAATTAGTGTAAGTACCTGCATACAAGGCTGTGTAGTTTCTGGCAGGTGTCTTCTCATCCTTGTCCCTAGGGCCCTTTGGCTTCACACCAAATTTAGAGTAGCATATGTTCAAACTCAGGATAGAGAAATAAACTTTCCTAGAAAATTTTCCCTTAATATGTAGGGCTGGATCAAGACAACTCCAGGGTAACGTGCTGCATATTATAGTACATCTTAACAACAGAAAATACTTAAAGTCAGACTTAGATGACCAAAACCTGCTATTGAGGAGGAATGGAAGCTCACTGAAAAAATGCCTGCAAATGTTTGTCTTCTCTCACCTGTTCTACTTTAAAATTATGACCAGTCTTTTGTTCTCCAGTTCTTTTTTATTTAGTCTTATATTGATTTATTTAGTCTCCCATCTCTATCTACTCCTAGAAAGAGGGATTTAAAAAAATCTTTTGTATTTGGTGGGAGTTGAAGATGATGAATGAAACAGGCAAGAAATAAGTATTGATTTAACATTGTGTTTGCTGGCTGTTTACTGCTGGCATTATCTGAAAACATATTACATTATTCTGAGTTAATAATCAATTAGTAATAAGATTTTCATAATCCAGTAATAGCTGCAATAGAGGAAAACTTACTGAGCTGAATATTGTTGGCTATAATAGTCCCTGCGGCATTGCTTTTGGCCACCATTGAATATTCCCTGGAATTCATCTTGTTGGTAGAGTAATGAAAATGATATTGACTACACTTAGTAAGTCTTACTGCCTAAATATCAGCAACCATCCTGCCTAAAAATAAACCAGAAAAAAACCCCAACAACCCACAATTAGTTTTATTCTTTCTTTTTGTTATTAGAAGCTTCAGTAAAATATGATGGCAGGTAGGTTGGAAATCAGACCTTGGAAGGCTTTTGTGATGCTGGACAACTTATGCTTGCACCAGTAGGGTAGAAATATTCTGCATTCTGGTGAGGCTTACTTTTATGATGCCAAGACACAGAAGGCAAAGGAAAATCAAGTTCCATTCATTTTCAAGACTTCACTAGGTAATTCCTCTCTTAGTCAAGATGATTTACACATGCAGCTCTCAGGCAAACACCCTAACCTACAGGCTTTCAGTTACTTCCTCCCCATTCCTTTCAAAATCTTCAGTATACAGAAGAGAATTCAAAATGTATTGGATGTAAAAGTAGAGCTGTTCATTGGAAGCAGTTTCCACACCTCATAAAATCTAGCACTTACAATCTAGATGCAACTAGATTGTAATTATTTGCTTTCTTCTGTAAGACTGTTTCTTTCTTATTTAGAAATAACGGATGCATGTTGTTCTACAAGTTAAATATAATTTTGCCACTCACTAAGCATCTATAGATTGTGATTTAATTATTAGACATAACATACTTTGAACAGTATCAGATTTGTATTTAAGTTGTTATGATTCCTTATTGACATGCATCTTTCACTAACTTAAAATTGTAATAATTTTTATGTACCTTTTTACATGCTTATTAGAGGAACTCCAAACTTTGTGATACCAATACATGTGGTAAGCATCCATAAAACTGTATGCTGCCAATTTTAATTTTAATAAGAAAGTCTTACACTTCTTTATACTGGTCTGTTAAATTGTAACTTCAGATGTTGTAGCTGAAATATTTTACTCTTCTTCTTTTCCTGTGTAAGAGAATTGCTAGATCTGTATCTTGAACATTTGCTGTGAGTCCTGTCTTTATTCCAGCACTGAATGAGGTCTTGGAACTAAAGCATGCTGGCACTTTGTCCTGCTTTCTTACATAGCTATTTCATATCTTCACAGAACGTTTCAAACTATTGCACTGCAGTATGCTTAATGCTTTTTCCCCCCAATAAAAACCACTTCCATTTTATTGTTGAGGTGACAATTTGGTTAATTAAATGTGTGGAAGCTGTTTGTAACTTTACAGGGATTTATTAGGTGATGGAATACGAGAAGACATTCTGATCTTCCTTATATAGTTCAAGATCTTTGTCAAGCACATCTTACATATATTTGATGCTTCAGCTTGGCTGGAAACAAACCAGAAACATATCCTGTGTAGTTAAGGACCATATTTTATTCTACCCATTACTTATTCCTGGGAAGTCTAAATAGATTGATAACTAAGTAAAATTCGTTTGTTCAAGGTAGTAGTTGCTGAGGCCATCAACATAAACTTCTCTCCTTCCTCTAATAATAATTTATATTATGAAGTGACCATCCCTCTGGTGTTCTTTCCTGAGCTGAGGTACTGCAATTACACTAGACTTGACCTTAGTCAAAATGTCAAAAGGTGATTTGACTGAGGCAGTGCTCCTCTACTAAGCAGTGCAAGGCAAAATGTACTTACTTATGAGCATGTGTCATGGTTTAATCCCAGCCAGCAACGAAGTACCACACAGCTACTCACTCACCCCTTCAGTGGGATGGGAAGGAAAATTGAAAAAAATGTAAAACGTGTGGGTTGAGATAAGAACAGTTTAGTAACTGAAATAAAGAAAAACATACTAGTACTACTAGTAGTAATTAAAGGGGAGATAACAAAAAGATTAAGAGAAATAAAACTCAAGATAAAAACCCAAAGTAATTGCTTACCTCCCATTACTAATTCCCAGCCTGTTCCTGAGCAGCAATTGGCCAGCCCCAGCCAACTCCCCCCAGTTTATAAACTCAGCATGATGCTCTATGGTATGGAATATCCCTTTGGCTAGTTGGGGTCAGCTGTCCTGGCTGTGTCCCCTCCCGATTTTCTGTGCCCCTCCAGCCCTCTCGCTGGCAGGGCCTGAGAAACTGAAAAGTCCTTGACTGAGTATAATCATTACTTAGCAACAACTAAAACTATCAGTGCATTATCAACATTATTCTCATTCTAAATCCAAAACACAAGGTTGCACCAGCTACTGAAAGGAAAATGAACTCTATCCCAGCCAAAACCAGGACTGCATCTTCACTGGACGTTCAATAATCTTAAGGGTCTTTCCCAACCTAAATGATTCTATCATTGTATTCAGCCTGTTGTAGGTGTTCCTTGTGTTTTTCTAGATGGCATAGAAAAGAATATACCTTCTGTGTTCTGTGAACAGATTTTTCCTTCTCATCTTGTAGAAACTTTTTGTTTCACAGAATTTAATGACCTCCCCCCCAAAAAAAAGGTCGGTGCAGGCATTATTTTTAATGGATCATTTTGGTGACTGGTCACAGCATGAATTCACAAGTGTCATCAGAAGTGGAGAGAAGATGGACTGTGGTGTGGTAGTGGAAAATGGTGACTGGGGGCTGGATGTTAACTTGCACTTGTTGTCCAAGCAAATGTGCAGAGAATGGTTACCTTATAACTAAGTGCTAAAAGGTTGAGCCCTGAAATCTTTAATAGTAGGATTATTAACACTGTAATGTTTCTAAATGGCTGCAAAGCTAGCCTATTTCTTGAACCATTTCAGTGTTGGTAAATTTAAGTCAGGGGCATGAGGAATTTACTGAAATCTCATAAAATCTGTTCTCTTTAGAAAACAAAGTTGTTCCAGGTAAGGTGATTAAAAATGCTTTCCAAATAATTGGTGCCATTTTGTTTTTTAGTAATTATCTAATTAAAAAAGAAAAAAAAGTTCGTTAGAATTCCTATTTGCATACCTAGTGATGGACCTGACTACACTTGTAATTGCTGGACTTTAGCACAGTTACCAGCTCAGTCTGTAGAGTCCCAGTGGCTGTCATACTTCATTGGCTGCTGGTGCTTTTGATGTTGGTGAATGCAAGTGTAAATGCTGGCCATTAACAGGGTTATTAGTGTAGCCAACAGTCTCCCAACAGAACACCAGCAGTTGTTAAAGGACATCACAGAAGTTTATGCAAGCTCCTTCCTCAAAATGAGCATTTTGCAATTGCGGAATGGGCCATTACTACCTTTTTAACTTCAGCTGTGTATGTGTGCATTGGTGCATGCCTTTGTGAGAAACAGAGATTGATCAATTATGGAAGAGTTGCACAGAACAAGAACAATCCAATCCAACAATACCGACCCCCAAAAGAGTAATTGCTGACTAAGCAAAGTAGTAACATTTTAAGGAATGTTAAGTGTTAGCCTGAAACCAAATGAAACAACTCCATGCTCTGAAAATTTTTGTTGCCAATAATACCTGATTACGCCAACTGACTAACTGATACCTGCTAAAACACAGTCTCACGGAATAAGTTAGGAAAAAATATATTTTCTTAGGTCTTCTTGCAGTTAGCATTGAGGACAAGGTGAGACCAAAATAAGAATACAACAACTCAGTGGCTGTCTTGCCACATCTGTGATGTTAAGGTTGAGTTCAGAATCTTAGATAAACCATAGAAAAGGGGTAGAAAGCATGGGAAAGCCATTTTACTTACAACTCTTCTTGGAGGGAGATATTTTAGCCTGACTTTCCTCTGTCCATTATAACAATATTGTAATATTCTCATATTTTCATGTGGGTGTGTTTCTGTTCCGGTGTGGCCTCTGGCAAAACAATGTAAATTGTGTTTACAGTAATGTAAATGTAGACTGTGATGCAATGTAAACACAAAAAGCACCTGAATTAAAATATTTTTGTACAAACCAGCAAAGGACAAAAGAGTAAATGCAGGGATGTCACTGAAGCTCAATGGATGTTTTTGGTTGTGTTTTTTTTTTTTTTTTTTTTTTTTTTTTTTTTTTTTTTTTTAAGAGGCAGGGTTAATTTCCTGGGATTTGTTGACCTTCCTCATAAACAACAATGTTTAGGATTTGGGAATTTGCCTGTAGAATTCAAGTATACAGAGAGCCTGGCAGCTCCCAGTGATGAATTCTGTGAGGTATTTTACCACCACTGACGTCAAGAGTAAGTGATACGTTACAGCTGATACATCACTTGCAAAACATTGCTTTGGGTTTAGGTATCAGCTTTCTTTTCCCGGGGTAGGTATCAGGTCTCCCTTTTTCTCTTGCCACCCTGTCCCTCTTTTCTGTTGTGGTGCAATGGGTGGCTGGTACCTTTAGTTATGTTGTCCTGCTTCAGCAAATTAATTTGCCTTAATGTACTTTGAATCTGCTTGTGATAAACTGATTAATCTGAACGTGGCGGGCAAGTATAATGCTAGGAAAGATGGTAAATTTGTGTTTAGGAGTATTGGCTTTTTGGTTTGTCGTTCCAATGCTTTTCTAATTCACATTTTTTTAAAAAAAGTGAATTAATGATTTGGATTGATGGCTTAGTTGTATGCAAATCTATTTCAAGTATTTCATGACGATTTACACATGAATTTGTATGGGCTTTAGTGTGGGTGAAATACAATAGAACTAATTGATATTTTCCCTTCATAAAATGAACTCCCCTCTTTTCAGAAGTGTTAAATACTATGACTGTTCTTTTGATACCAGCTGTGGACTTACCTTGATAATATATAAAACTGCATAATGTATTTAAAAATACAAAGGGTATGGTTTCCAAGAAAACTTGACTATATTAAAACTGTAGATGTTTTACCTATTCAGGCACCTACTTTCTAGGTTCCTGAAGAGCTGTAAAGAATAATCAACAGGCTATTTCCAGTTTATGGAAATGAAATATCAGAAACTAATTTTTCGAAGAGTCTTTAGTCCAGCTATGTTCCCTTCAATAAAATCTATTTTGGATAAGACACTGGAAGCTTTCAAAGTGTTTCCTGTTCAGCAAACCATTGTAGCCCAGACTCAGCAAAGCATATCAATCTATGGACAAAAATAAACCAGTGTCTAAGTCTTTTACTAGATGAGAAAACACTTCAACTTATGCACAAATACTTTACTAATATTACAGCTTTTATAGTCTGAAGTGGTGGCAAACTGAAACATATTATAAAGCATCTGTCTTGAAAAAGCCTGAATGCAAACTCTATTTATGCAGTGGCACAGCTTTGAGGATTTAAGAATCTGTACCAGTCTGAATTTCTTATCTGATTTTTAGCTTCATAAGTGGAACATCCAAACATTTTCTGCCCACTGGGATGTTTGTAATCTCATTTCTAATAATCAGGAAAAAAAAATGTAAGCTGCCTATTTTGAACAAGATGATTCAACACATACACTGTGCTGGATTATCTGAGACAGATTTCCCTGTCAAACGTTTTGCTTATGAGAAGTTTTTCTATGCTACTATGCCATTGAAATTGTTTTAAAATGTTTTTGTATTTGACAATGTACTCCTGCAATGCTATAACATCCATCGCGTAAGAAATTATTACTTTTTCCCACTTTCTCTGCCTAATTTACAATGTGTTCAAAGCTGCATACAGTTACAATACAATAGGCGAATTACTTTAGCACAGATGGTCTTTTCTGTACTATTACTGCAGTCAACAGCGCACTATTTGCCTACATTCTTCAGTTTGTTGAATGGCTGATAAAAATGATGTGCTGTTTGAGGGAAGCAGAAAAAAAGGACGTACTTGATCTTTGCCAATACTCCTTTTTACAAAATCTTTTCAGAGACTTCAGGATGTAAGATTATCTAAAATTACCTTTTCTTTATGGGTCATTCAATAACATTTCCATATTTGTGCAAAACACATGAAATAGGTGCAGCCTGACAACCGCCTCCAATAACCAGCATTTAGAACTATATCTTGAGTGTAAGTAAAACTACTTCATTGAGTTTTGAGTTTTGCTATAAAATCCCAAACACTGAAAATAATTTCCTTGAGGGGAAAACAAAGATTTTTGTATTCTTTTTTCCAGTTCAGTTTGTTTGGGACAATTATTACAACTGCTCATCTCTTGAAAGGTAAGGCCTGATTTGAAAGGAACTTTCTAAATAACTGTAAATGCAAACCTGATCCATAATACCTAAATTTTATCAGGAAGAAGACTAAAGGATGATGTGTCTTCTAAATTGGCACACTGAAATCTTGTGTTTACTTCTTTGCTCTTTGGAAAGAGCAGGATACTTGGCTGTTATAGAGGTGGATGAGCAGTTGCCTACTGATCCAGAATTGCTGTTCCAGCTGGGTAGCTATGCTGCACACTTGGCTGGACAGCCAGGAGGAAGGAGCTGGCAGTTAAAATAAAGGCAGAGATGGATAAACTTTTCGGAGTCTTATCACGGAGACTTTGATATAGGAGATAAAGGGAAGTACAGAATTGAAAAGAGATGGCAATAGAAGAATGTCATTAATCTAAGATGGCAGAGAAGGAGGGGAGAGCTGTATGGGGCAAACTGAAAAATAACCTGAATGGACAGTGATTTTTCTGGCTTTTTGAGGAGGAGACAGCTTTTTTCAGGAAATGCATGAATTTCTGGAAAGATCCTGGAATGGCTTACCTGTCCACCTTTCCCAGTGAATACAGAATAGATCATGTCTAGTTGATCATCTGCTTTATCTCTGTTCCTCTGCTACAAATGTAAGAATTCTTTGTCAACAGCTTAGAAATTTCCTTGATTAGAAGGGAGAAAATCCCACTGAAACCTGTGTTATCTCAACATTTTGGTTATGAAGTCTTATCTTTAAGAAGTACTGTTTTTTTTTTTAAAGGTATGTCTTATATGTATGATAATACAGTAACGTTATATACTACTTAAAATGTGTGCTTTGAGAAGATACCCTAACACATTTTTCTACAAGTTGTTTTAAATATATTCCAATACTTATGAAAACCTAATACACATTAAAAGTAAAAAAAAAAAACCCAAAAACAACCCAGGATTGTTGCTTTGAACATTCAATTTATATCGTTATTTAAAAGAAACAACAGCCACAGCACAGAATTCTTAAGCGTGTAAGTAACAAAATAGATGTTTCTACTAATTTTTAAATCTACTTAAAAAAAAAAAAAAAGAGTAACTGATGACTTCACAATTGAAACAGTTATGCTTAACTGGCTTACATACAACAGAACACTTAAGCAGCAAATCCAAAGACATCAGTCATTGTTACCAGTTAGTGCCCTGGTAATAGTACATTGATAAGTAGTTCTATGCGTAAGAACTTACTGGAAAGAGACACTACATTTCTTTTAGCAGTTACATGTTCATTAACAAGTAAAAGTTTATTAGCTTCACTGAATAAGAGTAAGAAAGTTGCCAAGGAAAACATGGCAAATTTTCCAAAATTACAACATCCAGTAAAACAATAGTAAAAAGTATACTAAAGTCAGTAAAATATCTATGATGAGGTAGGTTTCATTTCTTTTATCTTTTTCAGGTTTTCTACAGTCATTTTTTTTCTCCTTTTGACTATCCTTTTTTTTTTTTTCTTTTTTTTTTTTCCCCCTTTTATCATGGCAATCCTACAAGGATGAAATGAAACCAATTAAAATTCCTTTCTCTTATCCTCCTGATATTGAGGACAAAGACTTTCAGCAAACATTACACAATACAGTTTTCAGTAGAAGAGAAAGAGTGTTGTACTCTATAGAAGTAAGAATCCACAGGAGGCTGCAATAAAAAGACAGTATGAACTTGACCAGAATCCAAGAAAAAGGGACAGTGATTCAGTAGTGGGGGTTTTCTCTCTCTCTCTCTTTTTTTTTTTAAGAGTTAAGAGCAAGTCACACTGTTAACATCAAGAACAGCAAGTGCCCTCCCTGAATAAGTGTCTTGGATAAAAAAGTATTCAGTACTCCATTTCCAACAAAGAATGGAGGTGGAGAGCAAAAGAGCAAAGGACATCTATCTTGCCCTACCTGGTATTTAACAGTGCTGATAAATGCAGCTCACAAAGCTCAGTGTTTCTGTTTCTCTTGATGCTCAAAGAACTAAGAATTTGATCTTTGATTCAATTGCTTCCATCAGCAGCTTGTGTGTTTTTGGTGCTATTGAGAAGTATCATTTAGGGCATGAAAGTCTGAGAGACTTAAGGCAACCTGCAGCCTGATGTAGCCTTTGTAACTCATGTAGACTAAAAGACTATTATTAATCTGATCTAAATTACAGTCTGCTGATGCCTTTGGTTTTTTTTTTTGGTTTTTTTTTTTTTTTTTTTGGGGGGGGGTGTTGCTCTATGTTTTTTTTCCCCCCGTCATACTTTTTTTAAATCATTGAATTCAGAACTTGGAAAAAATTGGCTAAGTAGTAGGCTATTCACAGCAGTGAAATATATAACAAGAGCACAGGATAGTACAAGATTAGGGAGATAACACAGCTAAGGAAAATATTTAGCTTTCTAGGTGGCAAATTTAAATTGCTTCATCCTGAGTTGGACCAGGCATGAAAATACCTTTTCCAAGAATGCGACCTGATTGTGCATCTTAGTAATAAGCTCTTGAAAGTACATATCACATTGATTTCGTAATTTGTATTTCTTTAGCGTGTTTTCAAAGCATGTTCATTGGCTTCTAACTTCAGTTTGCTTTGTCTTGAACAAGACCCTTGTAGAAATGATGCAGTCACTCTTTTCGTATACCTGCCTCAAAGGATGCTTGAAACTATCTCTATCCTAAATCAAATCTTTGGGACAGGAATAGAACTTAAACATTTAACTTTCAATGGAGGACACCTTGATCTGATACAGAAAAGTGATCCTGTGGCTAAACAGTCTAGGACACTGTGATTCTATGGAATAATCTTGGCTTCTGTTTGCTGAGATCCTTCTGTACACACTGAACGTCCGAATCCTATACTTGAGAATCATGTTTCCTTTTGTTTTCTCTTAAGACCCCTGACTTGCTGGCATTAGAAATGGTACAGCACATCTTTACACTAGAGGAATTTGCCTTACTGCTAAAGGCATATTACTGGGAAGTGGGAGAGGGGGGATAGAAGTCTTGGACCTGGAAAAATAAATTTAAGACAAGTTTTATGTGTGCATGTTACTGGAAGGTTAACAGAACAGCACTCATGCCCCATGTTTGTGAATGGACGTGATCGTGAATCTTAACAAAATTCTAAATCATTCTTCTACTTTGCTTGTATGGCAGAAATAATGGTGAATTTCATGACATCAAACACTTTGTCTCTATCAAAGTTAAGGTCTATTTGCTTAACTATTCCAAAAAATAATGCAACTCTTTGTAAGATACGAAAACTTTTTATTTGATCTCAATATGCATCTACATTTTAAATCTTTGCCATGATCACCATTCTCTGTGCTAAGCTGATGTTTTCAGAACCAAAGAAAATGAAATTATATAATAAAACAATTTTTATAACATTTTAAGTATTCTGTGCTGGCTGAACTTTAGGGTATGACAGCTGACAGTTCTGAAATCTGAATATGCTTGTCTAATCTTTTTCAGAAAGTGCCATATAAACTTTTTGACAAAACCAAGATCAAAGCTGGTTAATCTTTTATTTGCTGATATTTATTTGTATATTTCTTTTTAAATTTTGTCTGGTTATCATACATCTGCATATAGGTGCTGTTGATTTGACTATCTGACTGTTCTTGAATGTAAATAAAAATGCCTTCATTAAGTAACTGCAGCTGGCAGTATCTGTGGAAACCAGCTTGTTGGAATGTTAAGGTCTTTTACCAAAAAGATCTTACGCGTGTGTATATATATTAAACTAGAATTTGTATATGACAGTTTCTGAAATTTAAATTCTGTCAGTGTTGTGACATAATACAAGGAATCTAATTTTACCTACAAAAAATGTAGGAACAAAATGACAAAACACTTTATTTTTTGCTGGGTCAAAGCAATATCAACAACAAGCTACTTAGTGTATGCAGGGGAGCAAAAATACCATCAGGATCATTGCTGAGCATTATTCATGTTAATGAATCATGTGCAAAAAGGTTCCTATACAGAATTTTACACAACCTACATTTTAAATAATTTACACAGTACAGAAACATGACCAGTCTGGAAATATCCTTAGAGGAACATTCCTCATGTTTTCACTTCCTGATGTAACGACTCACTAGAGCAGAACATCAAGTAATTAAAATACATTAAATTTGACTCTCCAAGCACTTCTTTTGCTAAACAATGAAACTAATGTGAAGCAGAATAATGGAGCAATGTATGAATCTTGCACAGTTTTGCAGTGGTTTGGGTAGTCAGGTTTGTCCATCTCAGGTATGACATAGTGTCACCTCATTATGGACTGATAAAGGTGATTTGTCATCCCCTGGAGTTCTGCAAGAACTTTAAAATAATGTATGAGAACTGGTGACTGAAATATTTATTATAATCAGTCTTTTAGGAAAATATGAGTGTGTAATGCAAATACTGACTAGCAAAAGCTAAAGTTTGCAATTTGTACTTATCCAGTACCTCCAGTTATCTGTTTCTTTCTCGGAAGTGGAGGGAAGGCAGTGAGAATCCCGTTCAACTGAAATACCGCTCCCTCTCCCTTTTTCTCTCTCAAGGATTTACATAAGCAATGGAAAAACAGCGATGTCAAAATGGTGTCTCTTTTTTTTTGGTTGTGATTAATAATTCTCCCTTTCTGATGTTGCTTTTGTATGAAGGGAAGATCTGCCTGTATTGTTATTGTACCATTAGATTTCAGATGTGAGAGACCTTAGTCCAAGATTATTAATTAGGGATTTTAGGAGACTAAAGCTAAAACTTAGTTTGCTTCCTTTCTTTAAGTTGGTCTCAGTCATGCATAAAAGTAGGGATATCATGGCCTTGATTTGGGGATAGTTCAGTCTGGATCTGGGGAGGGCTGTTCTGAGCAACAGTAGTTTTAGATAAATGGATGCATAAAAAGTCTGTTTTTCCCACCCCACCCCACCCCACCCCCACCTTTAAAAGGTGTGTGAGAAAGCATTACGATAGCTTTTTGGATATAACTGTGTTCTAGTTTCAGGGTTTATTCTATTTCAGCCAACTGCATTTTTTGGGGGAGGGCAGGGGTGAGGATGTGTGTCATCTTCATGCAAGGAATACCACCTTTTGTGCCTTCTTAGTTTGGAAAATTTAAAAGCAATTTGTGTTTTGAGATTTAAATTTACTTTGTATTCTCTATACAGAGACCTGTGGGAAAATAATTTCATAAGCAAATGAAAATCTACAAGTTGTATTATGATAGGAGTACCTATTCCCTAATGGAGTTGTGCCTATAAGTCATTATGTAACGTGATGTCATATCTAGCTGCCTTTGTTCTTCCCACCTAGTCTTGTAACATCTCCCACCTGCCTTGGCAGTGGTATCTGGCAGTATTTAGCAAGCTGGACTTCTTTTCTGCTCAGTGTTCCACTTCTGTGTGTATGCCCTGGTAGATACTGCTCCATAGCATGTCAAAGTAAACATTTAAATGTGACATCACTACATTCACTTGAATGCTTCTGTGTTATTTGACAAGGACACCAGCCCAGTACACATGATTAAGCCTTAATATCTTTCTGAATACGTAACTATTTCAGTCAAGTACACAACTTGCTTTTCAGTGAGGAATTCTTTGGTTTTGCACTTTCCTATCTTCTGTGGAGTTCTAGACTGACCTTTTTAACTTTCTTTTTACATGTTTTTGCATATCAGTAAGAACTGGTTTTCTCTGTTAAGACTAACTTGCCTGCAGTATTTTTGACAGTTTCAGCAATGAAATATGAATTGTTTTTTCTAGGTGAAAAGCAGAAGTTATAGCTGCATAAGTAAAAACTGTTGGGCTTTTTTCACAATAAAAAATAATCTAAATCTATGGGTGCCCTTGCCATTGCACACATTTTGAGCAGTTTTTTTCCTGGAAGATGCTGCAATTTCTGTTTGTGACCTGTAAGGTACTTAATTGCTTTTCTGTGTTTGCATGTCGGATTTCCTTAATTTTAGTGGTAGCTTCACATTCTGAGTCCTAAGTTAGCAAATGCCACTTGCCCTTAATCTACTGTGATGTCTCTCATGGCTTACATGGTCTTTAATGTGGCTTGGAATAATATAAGCTTTCCAGAATGAAACATACATAAGGCACTTACAGTGGTCAAGAGCAGTGGAAAAGTTGTAGATGCTTATAAATAAGGTTATGAAAAGTAGTAGTAAGATGAAAGAATGACGAGCGAGGGAGGAAGGAAGGGGAGGTTTAGGAATCATGAGAAAAATCATATTACATGATCATTTTCTTCTTGCCAACTGTTCTAAACTAGTGTTAAAACCCTTCTAGCTGTACCGAGTGCCTAATAACTGTCTAATAAAAAATGAAGAACTGAATTGTGTGCTGTCATGACAAAGTTGTACCATTTAATTTTGAATTATTGTCTTTGTGGGTAACTACAGAAACAAAAGAATCACTGCCCTAACCAATTTGAATAAAGCACTAAAAGTTCAGAGTACAAAGGCTCTGTTCAGACCACAGGGTTGCGAATTATTTGTTGCAGAGCGTTTTTGTATGTACTTCTTTGTGAGGGAGAACAACCTCAGCTACCTGCTGGGTTTCACGTTTCACTGTAGACTTCAACTCCGATTCATGTTCAGGTGGCTTGACCCTTCCAAGGGGATTGTTGCTTGGTGAATAGTTTTGCATTGTTCTCCCACTTTCAGAGATGAAATCCAAAATTAAAAGCAAATTTGAAGTCTTACCCCTACTCTGAAGTCATGTTGTTTTTAGCTGTATGATGCCAAACAATAGGGCTGACACACCAGATATGTAAAATCCTGACGTTATCATCTGTATCAGTGTTGTGAAAAATTTATTAAGTCCTTCAGGAAATCAAAATGCAGGGTTTTAGTTTGTATGCTTATCATGTCTTCTGTAGTTGTAATGAGCAGAGTCAAGGAGCTGAGTTGTGTGCTTGCTCTTACAGGCTTACATGTGTGGCAGGTCAAAAAGCCATTGTGTCACAGTTAATGCTATAGATGCTTTCCATAAATGTAAAAGTTTCATCTTGATAGACGTTCTAAGCCAAAGTAATGAAAGCTATTTTCACATTTGTTACAGGTTTTTATGCTAAAATGCACCTTTGACACTTGCAGCAAAATTCTGACAGGTGGTTAAAATGGTTGAGTAATTATGTACAAATATCTCTGACTATTGCCATTTAATTTTACTGCAAAAAGTGTGCAGCTTGTTGCAGTCACAAGAAAGGATAGCCTTGTAATTGAGGTGTCACCTAGGATCATAAAAGGTCTGTTTTGCCTCTTTCCTGGCTCTGCTTCTGCTTTGAGAGTGACCTTCTGGGAATGTTCTATTGTCCTTGTACCTTCACTTAAGGCTGCATGTAGTAAGTATCCTGTGAACAGCTGTGGAATTTTTATAGCATCCAAATGCAGCTCACGTGGTTGTAGAGTGCCTGTCCAAAGTTTCACAACTGAAAATTAGGCTCAGCGTGCAAAGCAGCAAGAGGGATTGCAGGGAGCCGAGAGCAACGATTCATTCATTTCTGTCTCTTCTCTCTTCCTTTCCTCAACTGCTACGACTCAGTTCACTTTGTTCACTATTTTGCCATGCTCCATTTTCAGGGGAATATAGACATTCAGTCTCCACTAGAGTTGAACCTCAATGAAGAGCCAAGAAATTCAGACCAGGTCTTTGTGATACTATTTGTAGTTCTGTAGATCAGCCTGTCTGTGGAAGAGTTGTGTAACCAACGTTAACTGCTGCTGCTTGCTTAGAAACTGATTTCTCATCCTTAGCAACTTCTTTCCAATATGTGGTTGAGAAGCTAATTACATGAAGCTAATTACTGTTTTATAACAGGGATAGTGGAATGTTTGTTCATTGCTAAGGTAAGCAAAAATTTACATATATGAAGATTATTTATTTTTTTATTTAGTTATTTTTGAATTGTAAGGCTCGTAAAGAAACAGTAAAAATTGGTTGTGTGCACAGGAATAATTTACAATAGCTCTTTTACTTGGTGTGCTAACTTAAGATGCTTTATAATAATTCTTTAATATTTTGAATTCAGGATTGCACTGCTGACATGGAGCTTCTTTGGCAATATCCTATATTGTTTCTACCCCGGCCTCAGTTCATCTGCATTTCTTTTAAGACCTGAGAATGGGTGTGTCACTTGTCACTTCCCAGAAGTATATGAGATCTATCTTTCTTCAAAGGCTGGTGGGTTGTGGTGGTTTTTGGTTTTGTTTTTGTTTTTTTGGTGGTTGTTTGTTTTTTACAACAATGTGTGTAGTTGAACTGTAAAGATTTGCCTTTTCCACTGAGACCCTGTCATTAAAAACACCTGTGGGCAGGGTTGAGACATGGATATCTGGCTATGTATGTATTCAGCACTATATTGAAGAATATGTTTAGGTAAAACAGAGCAGGCTGTAGTATGTGTAGCAAAGTAACAGGTGGCATCACTTCTGAGCTGCTGAGAATAGCTACTGTTGGTGTGATGCTCCCTCACTGCATCCTAGAACAGATCTGGGTGGAGTTCAGGACAAGGACAGTAGCAACTCTTGTCTGCTGGACCCAAGCATAGACACTATTTAGAGATATATAGGACATATGTTATTCCTGGCAGAAAGTATTATCCTTTCTATGAGTATTCTTCCTTGCAAACTTCATTTTGTTAGTTTCCCCTGATCCTCAAAATAGCAGGAAGGAAGGAAATGCTTCCTTTTTTTTTTTTTTTTTTTTTTTTTCCCCTTCTGTTTTTTCCCCTATTTTTCCTGTAGGGCCTTTTCAGCAAGCCTTGAAGAACACTCTTTGAAGCTGGGGGTGATAAGTTTACTGAATATCAGACCTGCAAACAGATCTTTGCAGCACAATGTTAACTATACTCTAGCACCAAAAGCCAGCATGGTAGGCAGATTGTCGTATTATCTGGCAACGTCTCAGTAGTGAGATTTTCTGGTATTCCAGTATGAATCCTCAGGGCACAAACCTGAAAATTATATTAATTCATACTATATTATTTAGACACTTCAAGTACCTATATACCAAAGCTAAAGACTTTTGGTTCGTATTTGAAGGTAAAGACATACCACAAACCAACCAACCAATATTTAAGAGTTATATTTAGAGACACTAGCAGTTAAGATAGAAGAAAACCCAAACCAACAGTATCATTGTTTTCTGTTACTGAGTCTTTCCTTAGGAGCTTAGCAGAAGAATTTAAGGCAAACTGAATGTCTACTATTATTAAAGTAATTTAATATCCTAAGAACTAAAAAGTCTTTCACTGAATGTGACTTTCTCATAGCTTGGCCACTGACAAAGCAAGTTATCCATCTTTTCCCTAACATTGCTAAGGTGTCTTGCTTTCCTGTGTTTTTTTTCCCCGCCCCCCTCCTTTCCACAGGTGAGGCTCCTTGCATAGTTACATCTCTTAAGTTTCAACTATTGCTGTTTTTACTATTTGCTGGGAAACTTGATGGTACACATAAATCAAGTTTATGTCTTTGCTTGTTTTCTCTTCCTGAACACCCATAAAAGCTCTGCAATGCAAAATGCAAAATGGTCCAATTTCATGCCTCTTTTTCAGTAAATTGGAAAAGAGAAGCTTTAATCTGGGTCTTCTCTATTTAATATTAAAGGTGCAATTGCTGGCATTGATAAAACTGTGGAGAATCCAGTCAGTTTGATATGAAGGGAAGAGAGAGACCTTCGTCTTGCTGTGAGTCCCATAAAATCACAAGTCATATTGGATGCAGTGCCATCCTTTAATAGAGATATGGGGACGCAGGAATCCATGCAGTGGAAGATGGTCCTGATACTGCCTCTGCTTTCCTTCATCTCTTTTGGGAAGGAAGCCTTGCAGAATGCTGGTGGCAGTTTCAGAGGTGGCTCTTCCATGTCTTCCCTCGTTTGCTCTGTTCGTCTGGAGCAGCCTTTGGAACAGAGATAGGTGTTTATATTACTTCCTGGCTATCATGAGTCATGTACAGCAGTACACATTTGCTTCCACATGTTACTCTGAGGGTGGAAGGTAAATGCTTTACTTGCCTGAGTAAACTGAAATAGAAGAATCCCCACTTACATTTCCTCACTTGTTCTGTGTGTGCCATCACCCTTTGCAAGAGAGGATGAGAAGAAACATTTGGTTTTCCTGCTAGTCTAATGGAAAGAGCCATGAAAAAGTCACTTGACTATGGCCAAGAGCAAATTCGGTGACCTTGCTAGGTGAGGCTTAAAGAGTCTGAACTGTTACATATACATGACTTGATGATTTGTCTCTTTCTGGGGTTTGCTTTCCTATGGCATTTTGAAAAAAAAAAAAACCAACATAGCAATGTTCTGTTCATTTCTGCCTTTAAATATCTGCATTGCCTAAATTAATCTAAATTAAAACCCCCAACAAACAACTGACTCTCACGTTACCCAGAGATATAAGAAGTTAATAATTACTGGAATTGGTTCTGGCTTATTGAAATGCTCTTTTATCTCAAGGATTGAGACATTCTGTTCCAAAAGGTTTTTTCTTTACAAAAAGAATTCCTTAAGCAGGGTTTGGCTGTTGGCAAAGATACTGCTTTGTTATTACTAACCTTTACCTATTGAGGTTTGCTGCATCTGTTTTAGCTACAATCACATTTATATAAATGGTCTATCGGTCATGCTTCTCCCCTGCACTCAGAAATGGAAATATCATTTCAATTAGTTTTGAAATAGTCTGCATCAACTGCATTCATTTCAGCAGATTATGTAAAATCCAGGATTACCACAGTGTCAGAATATACAATAGATAGAGTAGGTCCAAAGATTTTTAGGTGTTTCAAAAGTTTGCAGTGAATGGGATAAGGGCTGTGTTTTGAAATGTAATATATGTATTAAAAAGCTGTTGGAATTTAAGCATTTTCACATAATTTCATTTTTCTCCTTTAGAATGAGCTTTGGTTTTCATTACGATACAATGAAAGCATGAAGTAGAAATAGTTTTCTCTGGTCACTTCCCTGAGACAGCAACGGAGCTGGAACAAGTTCATTTCCCTCTCCCCAGAGATTTCCTTCCTGAACCTAAACAGGAAAATGAAAGGGGAAAATAATGTACATTGTTGTGTTTGGAACTGGCAGACTGCATAACACCAGTGGTCCCTGCAGTTATGTGCACACCATATACAGGGATTTACATTAGGCAACTTGGAGAAGTTGCAAGAAGTTTGATAACCGGAACTTTACTGGCAGTCAGACTCTCCATAAAAGTTTTTTGGATGGAGCATGATTTGTGCTTTGAACAGTGGTTTGAATGCTTGTACTGAAATTTGTCAAACTGTGGCTAAAGGAGCTAGATGCACCTTTGCAAAGCCCAGTGTTGGACAACTTTGGCAAAGAAAAAAAAACCAAACCCAAAAAAGTATAGAAACCTTTCTCATTTATCTTATCATTTACATGAAGAAAGCTGCGGTGAAACTTAGTCTGTGTGAGAGAACATGCCAGCAGTATTGTAACCCAGTTAATACATAGCACCATGAAGTAGTTGATGGTAATTTTGCCTTGTTTTTGTGGGTATGAGAGGCAGCCACAAAGGAGAACTATGGTGACTCACCTATGCAGGAAGGTAAAATGGCCTTGTAGTTTGAAGAACAGGAATTATACTTCATAGAATAACTCTCCTCAGGTGAGCTCTGTGTGTGTGGCAAGACAGGCTTAGCCAACAAACCCAGACTAATAAGGATCCCTGAAGCCTGTCCTGTAATAAAGGAGACTGCAGAAGACAGCCTGTACAAGGGCTGTGTTCGTGGCTGGGCATGTTCAGTATCGTTCTGTCTGAGAAAGTTGGGAAGGTCTGAAAAAAGGAAACTATTTTCTTCCCTAAATAAGGTGTACTTCTAGAATAACCCCAGGAATAAAACACTGGGGATGTTGTTAGTCACTAACAGAGTTGGTTCAGTGACAACTTGCAAAGATGGCACACTGGAAGAGACTAATGGCTTTCAACAAGGATATTTAAGCAAATAAGTACTCACGCTGATTTTATTCACCTTTTAGATGTGCACCTAATGTGCTTGGAATCCAGACAGCAGGAAAGTAGGCTTGTAGCTTTCTGATGCTTATCCTTTGGAATGGATGTGAGGGAAAACTAATGGTCTGATTTCAGTTAAGCATGTGTCAATATTGCTTGTGTCTGGATTCTGCTCAAAAACCTCTATTTTATGAAGGTTGCTGGTGTTACAAGTGGTATGGTATCCATATTTGCTTCAGATATTTGTATCCTGCTAATACTTATGTTAATTTCATGTGTTGTGTACAGTGTAACTCGTACCTATCTACCTATACTTCATCTATGTAATGAATGAAATTAAATGACCCTGACCTTGAATTGTGGGCAGAGTTGAATTTGAAATGCTCATGGATACTTCATTGTAGCTAATTTTCAGACATAGAAAGCTATTAGCACTCTGAATAATAATTCAGAAGTGAGATCTTTCATTTTATCAATATCCCTAATAGACTTTGCTGCTGCAGAAAAATTTTACTAGAGGAATGTTTTACAAGTTAATTGTATGAAAATGCTCGTAACTGTGGGAGTGCTTGAAAGAATTGAGAGACATTCCTATTTTTCTTGTTAAACTCTGGAAACTACCTTTTTAGTGCTACATTAAAAGCAATTTGTGCTAGTTGGTGTCTGTGGTTTGCTCTATTTTTGTACAACTTTCATAGTCCCAGAACGTTTTCACAATTTTAAGTGCTTTCAAAAGTACTAATGAAAAGCACTTTATTACATCTAGCATTAATAAAGCTAAAGATGTAGGCTAAACTAAAATTACAAAGTTTATATTGTGAAATAAACCCCAAAGGATAAAAATAATTATCCTGCTGTATAAATTGCATATTTTCAAGGGTAAAAATAGACGTCTTAAATTGTCATAATTAAGTATTCTCTGAAATAAACTTTGAAGTGACTTGCACATACTGTGTGAACAGATATATTTACTATATAAGCAAGTACTGAACAAAAATGGTTGTGGTTTGTTTTTTTTTTTTTAACTGTGAAAGCAATACCTTGGCATGCTGTCTTTAATCCGCACAATTCTCATCTCAAATTATTTAGAAATATTTAATGTGATGCTTATTAATGTTCCTCTATTTTGAGAACTTGGTCTCTTGATCCTCATTATTTGGTTTTTTTGGAGGGTAAATAATACATGACTGTCATCTTCATCTTACTATTTTGATTACCTCTTCTGTCTTCTTTCTCTTCCTTTCATCTTTAAATGAAATATTCTTCTTGTTGCATTAAGAAGATCTGGAGAAATGATGCAACTTCTTTATGCTAAATATTGTAAAAAATGAGCTATACCTTTTTTTCAGACTAATTACAGTATTTTAAACAATTTATCCCATGGGTTTATTTTTCTCATAGCCTCCTTGCAGAGAAAAAGGGGAAAAAATTTTTATTCTTCTTCTTAAGGTTGCAATACTCATACTATTATCAGTTTTAGAAAGCCTAGCTTTGTAAAAGAGAAATACTATTTTCCTCACAGAATCCCTTGTTGATTCTTAGTAACCAGAACATAATAAAATTTATATGCTCTATACAGGAAAATTTCAGATTATGTTCTCAATACTTTCACTTCCTTCTACCTTCTGGTGACACACAAGCATTCTGATTTGTAAGTCTTTGAAGGATCTTCTGAGGCTTTCTTGGAATAGTAAATCCAATACAGCTGTTCAAAAGCCCACAGAAAATTTAATGAGAAGCAGAATATTTTGATTAGTACTCCAATTCTCTGCCTGAGTGCCATGGTGCCACAAGACCTGATTTAGTACTAGCAGAGAAATCCATTGTCAATCAATGACTTGAAATGTATGGATTTAACCCTAAATGTTTGTGATTATTCACTTTCTTGAATTCAAAATGCACTTGGCTGTCAGTACGGCGTGTAACATAAATACTCAGATTTGACTGCAAAAGATCTCACCTATTTCCCGCAAATATTCTTTTCTCTCCCTCTCTTTCCTCAGGCATGATAAAGGATCTGAGATCAAGATTTGTATTTTCATTACGGAAGAAACGGTTATGCTGGGGGGAAAACACTGTATTCCCCTTCCCTTTCTCTCTCCCTGTCACTCTGCAAACACCTGAATATGAGCTGCAGAGGAACTCCCTAGAGACATGACGTATCTAAGCTCTCATAGCTGGGGCTTCTTGCTCTCACCTTGTGTTGTTTCCCTGTAAAGGCAGTTGCTGTCTGTAGCGAATTGAGGTAAGTCTGTATGGAAATCAGTGAGAGATTTAGTGGGATTGCCATTGATTTTAAAACTTGAGTTTGCCATGGCTGGTGCCATGAGAAATAATAAGAAATGGGATTTGTAGTTTTGCTGAAGGAAAAGTGCTAGCCTGCCAGCCTCGTGTTGTTTTGTAGATACTCTCAGCCTGGTCAGTTTTTAAACTTTATATTCACAATGTTTCAAAGGGACGGGAGCGCCCCAGAAACAAAAGTCTCTCTCCCTTACACTTTGAAGGAGGACATCTTTGGAGTATACCTTCTTTTCTCCCTCATTTTGGTGTGGAGCAATGCCCAGCTCTATCAGGAATATATTCAGGTTGCTTGTTAAAAAGTTCAATCCCTTCCCGGGTTCTACATGGTTGAAGTACAAAGTAATGGGAATCTTTTCCCATTACTCCCTCTATCTCTAATGGGAGTTGCATTTTTTTGTTTTCTTTTTACACATGCTGAAGGTCTTTAAAAAAAGAAAAAAGTGGGAATATGTACTTGTAGGATTTGACACTATTTTTTTATTCAGTTTGTATCTGTTCCTGAAATGGTAGAATTCTTTCCCTTGATTACTGTGGGCTACAAATGAAACATTTCCTCTCTCTTATATTTTGTCTCAGTAAGCATTTAAAAACATCTTATTTTTTTCCATTAATAAGGATTTTTATCATTGAAATTCCATATTGCTAAGGAAGGATTAAAGACATGACTAAACTTAATATTCTATATGAAGTGGAATAAATAAAATTCATAATCTTTTAATTTATCAGTGCTAGAAATGTAGAAGATTGTCATCTTAATTCTAGATGTTTTTTAAAAGCAAGCTACAACGTTCACTGTTAAAATAAAATGAAAACATATTTTCATGAGATTTTTGTAAGGCAGATATTGTTTAAGCAATGAACGACCTCAGTGACCCCCATGATAGCCAGGAATATCTGAAACTGTCAAAAGATCTATCTTCCAAGTTTATATGTGAATGACAGCTGCCAGCTTACACTGTAGTGTTTTATTTATAGATCATTGCATGGGACAATTGCTATGTTACATTAAGCTATTTCCAGTTCTATAAATCAATTGTTTGTCAAATATTGGAGGTAAAGCCTCAGGCCACATTAAATATCTTCTTCACTGTGACACTTGTCGGATTGGGTCTTTGTCTAAGAGTTTTCCTTAACAGAAGAGTAACTATATGGAGAACTTGTATTCTTACATACCTGCAAACAACTTTGGCTTCTTAGAAAAGATGTTTCTGTGTTGGGATTCTGTGATGGTAACTTTGAAGAACAATATTTATGGTGTAGATCCAAGTCAACACCTGTTCAAATTGGGAAGAGTTTTTCTATTAACTTCACTGGAGTCTGAAGTGACTTTTAAAACTCTTTATTTGTTACCTTATTTGAGGTATATTTTGTGTGTTTTATATATCTATCTATCTATGCCAACTACTTAACCTGTTACATATCATATAATAAATTATGTCAATGCAACTATTAGGTATAAGGGGAACAGCCTTCAGTTATAGTTTGAAGGAGATGGGTGTAATTATTTGATGAAGAGAATGGATTACTAAACACAGTTTAGGCTTTGAATAAAGAGAATTTTCTCACCTGTTCTATGTGATAGCAATATTGTTCTGCTGATGTCCCAAGGCTGGACTTGTAAAAGACTTCTGAAAGTGTAGGTGGCACTTACAGAAGTATGAGTTACTCCACAGTTATGCAAAAGTGCTAAATGCTTCAGAATGTGGAGTGGATTTATTCAGAACAATTTCATTGAGTTACCTAACTTTAGTGACTATATTTCTTTTTAACTGAGGTTTGTATGAAGTTGAAAAAATAATAATTTGAAATAATTCTGCATTTTATTCAGAAGTAGTTTATTTCTATAATATTGCAAAGATTAGTATTTTTCGGGGACTGGATTTTACTGCTTTATGAAAAGATAAAGCAATATTACAAATATCTTTCTAATAATTACAAATATCTTTCTATGTTGAGTTAGAGTACAGTTTTTCAGCGCACATCCATGTACTCACAGATACTTAAGAACAGTGAATACCAAAGGGGAGAAATAATTCTTAGTTTTTTTTTTGTTTGTTTTTTTTTTTTTTTTTTTTTAAAAGAACAAATAATTGAAGAAATTTTTCTTTTCTTGAAATGTGTTGTCAACTGCATTCACAGCTAGTAATTTCTTACCTATTAAGAAGCAAGATCTGTGTAAGAATATTAATTGTCCTATGTTTTAATGGATCAGAGTAGGGAGTGTTTATGTATAAGGTGCTGTCAGTTCACAAAAACCTTGTTTGGTGCTCTTAGAACCCAGATTGAGATATGTTTTGGTTTTGTTTAATCTTGCTGTCCACCAAATGGTGAAAGCCCATCCTGGTGTTTCTGTGGTCTCTAGCATGTTAAATTGGTGGCATGGAAATCGAAGATTATTTAATTAAAATCCTAAAATTAGTGTAACAGATTAATCCTTGCCATAACGTTATATTGCACTTGCCAGGTCTCACCAGTTCAGATGTGGTGTGTGAAGGAGGAAATCTTTGCTTCCAGTAGTGATGGCATTGACCAACTTTTCCAAATATACCTCCCTAATTTTACTTCTTATGAGTCAAGATCAGTGGTGTTGGTTTATATTTTATTTCCTTTCTATTAATGATATAATTAGTCATGCTAAGTCAACAGGGTTTTGTTGTAGGGTTTTTTATTATTATTATTTTTATTTTATTTAATACCAAGACTGAATATAAATGCCTTTGAAGTATAACGTAATACCATGTACACTGAAAGAATAGAAGGTCTGAATCAAAGGAGATTTTGTTTTGATCAAAGGGCCAGATTCTTTGTCACTTCTGTTAAGAATGAGATGCTGTATATATGCCCTCAATTTTCGTGTAAAACCTTCAACTTCAAAACTATTTTTGCAGATTTGCCATATCTTGGCTTGCATTAGTTTCTTCACTGTTACAAGATTATTTCCCTATGTTTCTCAGAGTTGCACTAAAGATGTACCAAGTTTATCCATGTTTTTGTCTTTTCTTGAAATACAAGGTGCTGGGCATAGCAGAGATATAGGGATGTTAATAGAGTTGTTATTAGGCAAGTGGTAGGATGAATAAAAATCCACTTTACCGTGTAACAGTTATTTCAGTTGTGTTGCAAGTCTTTTCCAGGTTGAGGTTATAGATTATTTTTTTTTTCTCCATTTGGAAAGTTTTCAGCCCTGAATATTTCCAGTCTTGCTGTGCCCAAGACAGTGGTTCTGTTGTGTTACTAAATGCACAGATCACTTTGCATGTATCTTCACTGCTGATGACATTATTGCATTAAGGATCAGAGATCTGTAGAACTGATCCACTGTTAATACTGGAAGTGTGCAAGGGGCTTCCTGCCTTATATAGCTGTACAGCTAGAAATGGGAATAGTGGCTTTCATTAGTGGTTGGGCAACATATTGCAAAAACATAAAATGAACTGTCCCAGAAAAGGATCTGACCTATATGTTAACTTCATAGTATGTGATATCTCGATGTGCATGTTAACTACACGGTATATGATATCTCAATGATACAGAACTACTCAGGATGTCACTGGTCTGTCAGATTTCTGATACTTTTCAGATAGTTACTGTCAAGGGACAACTTGGGTGTCTTAGTTTTATGGTTTGGAATCAGTCAGCTGAATTAAAAACTACCAAGTGTATAAAAGTAAATGAGGAGCAACAAAGATTATAATTAGCAAGTTGTTTTTTTTTTTTCTCTGTGCCTCTTACTATGTTCCTTAACCTTAATTTCTGGATTATTGTGACCTATTAAATGGATGAAGAATCAGTGTTTGTTCAAAGTAGCACAGGAATTCTGTTACTTTTAACACTAGGTAGAAATGAGTGGGGAAATCTGTAATTTGTTTGCTTTCTTTTATTAAGCGTATGGATTTAGAGCTAATATTTGAAGCAGTTGCAATATGGCATTTGGGCTTAAAATACTAACAGATGATAACTGAAATAATAATTCTCAGTACATATTACAGATCTTTGTAGTTTGAGCTGAAATGTATTCCTCCTGCCCTGGGCTTCGAACTGGTGCCCGGTAGGAAAGAAGCAGCAAGTTTTTGGGAGAAGACAGGTTCTGTTGTTGCTGTCAACAGTAAATCACAGTTGCCTTTGATCAGCTTTGGAGTTTGGCTGTTGTGTCTTGGCAGTTGAATATTTGAGAGATGCAGCAGCGCAGTGTTAGTTGTTGGCATAGCTGCTCAGCACACACAGATCAGTATGGTCTCAGTCATTTGTGCTCTACCCTCCATAGTGGCTTTTTGGTTGAATACAGAATCTAATTTAAAATCTCTGACCATATGCTCAAAGTTACCTACAGGACTGGCATTAGCAAGCAGATTAAATTGCTGTGTGTCAGACATGCACAGTGACATGATTTTCATTGTAAAAATGAGATTGTTAAGTGACTTTGATGTTTTCATAAGTATGGGATACAAAGTTCTTATGGGAATCTGGTTTAGTAAGTAATGCAAGACAAATATCCATGAGGCTCTCTGTAGTTCTTTCTTTTTGAAACCCTTGAAAAATACACTTAAATTCAGCATTTTCCCAATTGTTTTTTTCTGTTGGTGGGGAGAGAGCCACTCATGAGGTTTCATCTTCCTTAATTTCCTAAAGTGCTAAAAGAGATTTTAAAAGCTGTTTTATTCAATTGTATTTTTTCTTCTAAAAAACAAAAGGAATATACTCCATAAGGATTTTAGAATAACAAGGAGATTCTTTTTTTTTTTTTTTTGGGGGGGGGGGGGAGGAGATATGAATACATCTGTTTAGAGTATGTACAGGGTTTTTTTAGATTGTCTTTGTCTCAAACCACATAGAGGAATGAAGCCTTCCTTTGAGACTGAATATAAGTAATGTGTAATAGAACATGAACTGAGAAAATGTTGCCAACAAACAGAGCCTTTACGCTCCATCCTGTTCAACTGTCTGGGTTTGTTTTGTTCTGGTTATATAGGCAAAACAGCAGTAAAATTTAATAGGAATGAAACATCAAAATGGGAAAGGGGAGGGTGTCCATAGCCAACTTTGTAAGCTGTGGGTAGAACATGATTGACAGTCACAGTCCCTACAAAACAGTGACAGTCCAGAACTGGTACCAATGAAAAATCACCTAAAATAGCAACATAATAGCACAGCTAAACGCCAAGCTGTCACAGAATTTTATACAGACGTTTTGAGCTCAGAAATCGATAAAATTGATCTATGTGATTTCTTCTTGCAGAACAGTAGCAAATGTGATGCTAGACTCTTCTGAGCACCTCAACACGAGGTAGCACTTTAATAGCACTAGTTCCTGTAAATTTGACAGGGAAGCCTCTGTACAAGTCATGTCCAGTTTTTTCTCTCTTCCTTGCAGAGACAACACTGCAAATGCTAATTTGCTGGCTTTGAATTAAAAGAGAATTTTTCAAATATGGACTCATATCAATAAATTGGGGCCTGTGGTTCTTCGTCATGCAGTAGGAAATGTGTAATCTGAATGAGAGATTGCAAAGAAAACCTTAAGCTGCTCTTAACTAGCATTCCTTCCACAGTGGTAGTTCATGAGAATGAACTCATGAATTTGAGGTTACTCTCCACATGATTTAGATCAATATCAAAGAATGTTAGCTGCCGCCTCCAGGCCTCAAAGTCTGAGGTGAACGCTTCATGGGTGAGATTTTTCCCTTCAACTACATTAACATTTACACTGTGCTTATCCTTTGGTAATGAAATCATACTTCTGCTTACTTTACCCTCCTAAATGGAAAATTATGCAACCCTGTGCAGTCCACATCTGAATTCTGCTTTCCCAATTGTTCTAAGCTGTCATCTCATGAACTGCCTCGGTTTATTTTTATGAGGAATCTTGTTCAGAGTCCTGATTCCTCCACCTGAGTGTATTGTTTGTGCAGGGATGATTCATTTTTTGCAAAAGTGATGTATGCCTGCAGATCTGTGGATCATTTTGGTTGTGAAAGTCAGTTTGAAGCAGCAAGAAATAGCTATGAAATAATCTCTCTGATTTTTGTCACCGCTACAGTGTTTTGGCTGAAGCAGTAGTAAGACTAATTGATATAATTATATGGTTTGCCCTTATTTTGTTCTAATGGTAAATGTGGTTGTGATGAGGTTACTGACACTTTTTATCTCTCTTGTACATGAAAATGCAAGAATGCAATCTTAAGAAGTAGTGTTAAATGAAATTAAAGCCTTTTATTTTTTTAACAGTGTGCAAGATTGGCTACATATACACAAAATAGCCTTCCACAAGGTGTTTTATTTGAGCAAGTCCTTAGGTCAAAAAGGAAAAGGGCAAGAAGTACCACTTCTTTGCTAAAATATTCATAGGAATCTATAGCAAACTTTTACAGGGTTTTGAAGATCAGGAATATGTCTTATCTGCCCCTTTAGACCAAGGATTCAAAACTTAACCTTTATATTAGTCCCTAAGAAACGGAACATTTTTAGTGTGGGGGTAAAGAAAAGAAACCATTTCATCTACATCAGCTTCCTGACACACATTCACATCTGAAAGTCACCTGCATAAAGCCCAGGTAATTAAACATTCTGAGGCTCAAGTGTAGGGGAAATCTGGCTTCAACATGAGGCCAGATCTTGTGACAGTGTCATAACTCATACGGTAGCTGATAGATCTGGCTGCCAGTAGATGAATAAAAATAGCCTGTGAAGTGCTAAAGCGATAGATCCATTGCTGTAATAACTGGATATTTCTTCAATGTATCTGATATCATTACATGGACAGTACATCTAATGTGCTGGGGACCTGCAAATTGGGGAAGTTAATTGGCAGTGAATGGCTAGTTTCCTTAAAGAATTTGGGCTCAAATGGGTGATGTATCTCAGCTCCTTCAGGAAGCAGGAGTCTTGGTGACCTTGTACCACAGTGAACAGCTGCCCTACCTTTACCTTTTTTACATGTCAAACAAACATGACAAGAGTTTCAAATCTATCCTACAAATTAGATGAATATAGGTGGATCGGTAGAGGAGGAGGTCTTTATCAGCCATGAGTTCACGTTAGCTTATGCTCTAGAATACTAAGAGAGAGAAAGACCAATTTAAGAAAGCATCAGTTCAGTCTTGCTCTGTATTACAGTGAAGAATCTAGCTGTGAGATACAAGCCTGTAAAAAAGCAGTTTTCATTAATTCTGCTGGTTGTGAAACTGCCTGCTTTAATTGTGTAACTTTAAATACACTCTGAAGTAATTTCCTAGTTGGACCTGGGTCTAGTAAGTATGAAATGGTATCTTTCAAAAGAGTTTAACAGTTTAACACTGTGCTTTGTGAAGCCATCACTTGATAGCTCTGAATTAGTGTGCCAAGGAATCAGTGATATTCATCTGAAGAAAGGTTCAGGGATTTCTTTCCTCTCATAATAACACTATCACTTAACACTTTTATGCAGTTTGCACACTCAGTCACAAATTGCAATGTCCCACTGCATAAACAAATTCTTTAAGAAATTATTAATTTATCTAAATGAGGAAAAAATTTATCTAAATGAGAAAAAAAATCCTATTTATTTTCAGAAGAGAAAAAAAAAAAAAAGTCCTACTAGCTTAACTCAATAGCTGTAGTAAAACATGTGAATTAAGTATCATAAAAGTCTCAAATTTACTAGCCTTGTAGTCTTGTTTTTACAGTTAGCAAAGTATATATTACCTTATGGAGAATAAATATGCTTTCTTATCATCAAAACTGATTTTTTTTTTTTTCACTATAAATTCCCAGTTTCTTAAATTTGTTAGAAATTTTTTTTTGCTATAAATCGTTATATCTGTGTATGACAGAAAACAAGTAGATTCTTATATTTGTTCTACTTTGTAACATAATTTTAGGGTAACCTACTGATGAATTTAATAGTTACTATGTAGTAAAAGTCCTCAGGATTAACTGCCCAGAAATAAATAACCTTGCTAGCACCATTCTGTTGAGCCATATGGGTGACACAATTTATTGCTGCTTGTATGGTGACATGGCTATCATTTCTTCCAAAGTATGCTTTAGCTTTTGCACTCCATCATTATATCGCTTTGTACACGAATGTTAAGTAGCTGTGTGCCTGCAATTATCCCATCTTTGTGTGCAAACTACAGGATACCATTTCTTAAAACAAGACAAACTTTTATTAGTTACTCTTGGACAAAATACCTGGTTTTGTGTTACAGTTAGCTATATGGTACAGTTTATATAATGCTAGCTTCAAGAGACTAAAAACCTTACTGATGTTAACTTTTTTTTATTTTTAATTTTTAATTATTTTAAAACTTGCTCTGAAGCTACTGGCCTAATTAGACATTGGTGAGGAACTAACTTGAGGAACTCAAAAGCTCCTTTTAAATAAACATAATTGTCAGGCAACGTCGACTTAAAATAATTCTAATTTCTTTTGTGTAAGTAGCATGTCAAAGGTGGGAAGTCATATTGTTTTAAGTTACATAGTCATCTCTTTGGACATTCTACTTTTTTCTTTCTGTGGAATCTGTAGGAGCTACTCTCAAGTGAAATCCCTCAGAATCACTTTGTGCTGAGTGGAATGAGGTGTCATGTATCTCTTTTGTAACCTGTGGCTTGTATTGTTACCATTGAGTTTATTCATATCTTTGGGATAATCCAGAGCTGTTAATTCTGGTGTTCACTGCTGATTCAAAGCCATTTGACTTGGGGGAGAAAAAAGAGATGATGACAACTCATATTTTTCCTCCAGGGTTTCAAAACCAGACAAATGAATATATATGACAGCTATTTTTATTCTCATGTGTTTATTACAGTCGTGCCTGTGATAGAGACATCCACCAACTTCATAGCTAAATATATAGCCAAAAGCTGATTTGTCACCTTGCTTGATTAGATCCGTGTGAAATGGCTGGGCTTTATTCTGCACTAGATGAACAAAACACACAGTTGGATTCTTTTGGTGGTGGTTATTGTCAAAACAACTGATTTGGCTCAGATTACTTTCTTTTTGTTTATGTTATCAGCAAGGATTATGTTTTGTCCTTGTCTTCTCTTGTGATCTTTTCTTCTCTCCACACAGTAGTAAATGTACACCTACATTGATCTGAGCTTGTGACTAATTTGATTTGCCTTCCAAAAGGCTTAGAAAGCAAGCAAAAGTTAGGAACATATTCTTGAGCAAATCCAGCTTTCAGATAGCGAAGTCATCACCTGGCTCAAGCCACAAAATGTGGCCAGTAATGCATGGAACTAGATGAAATGGGGTTTTCCACATCATGCCAAGCTACATCTGAAATTCATTACCTTCTCTGCCACCTACTGCCTCCTGGGAGGGTCATGTCTTCAGTTTTCCAAAATGAAAAAAGTATGGATATATAAAAATGTTAAACAAACCTGTGCTTGTAGGGCAAGGAAAAGGGTGCCCGCTGCCACTCCATGCTTTGCACATCTCTGGCCTTCTGTAAATACTGTGTAGAGTGTAAATTTCAGTAAACCCTGTGGTAATACAAGCTGGAGTTACATGGTAACTTTCAGTAACAGAGGTTTGGCATTTAGGTATACTCTGAGTGTTCTGGTTCATTTTGGCTGACGAAGCCACATGCCTGCTTTTGAATTAGTGAGGCAAAAGCTTGTGTCTTGAAATTATAGTAGGGAACAGGTTTAGCTGAAGTAGCTTAACATTAACACATTAATCTATAACAAAGGAATCCCAAAGCAGCATCAGGTACCACTTTCCAATATATACACACAGAAACTTTTGCCCTTCTCTTAAAATGCCTTTGATCACAATGTATGGCACAGGACTTTGTCATACGAGCAGTCATTTTCTCATTACAAAGCGATCTCCACTGTGACACAAATAGGCCTGCAAATAAAAACCAAACCTGAAAATGATGATTTTTAGAGGAAGAAGGCATGCGCTCCTGATCAAAATTGTCTATCTTTTCTCCTAGATACCATGTGGCAATAATAATATTGTTTTTCAAGTTGAATTACTGAGTAGCAAAACTTGAGGGGAAATTTATGTAATTTGCTTGTAAAAATAGGAACTGTTCTCTGGGAAGCCTGAAGTTTCAATTTCAGTCTGTTCCAAGCTCTGCATTTTGATATCTTGAGGCTGAAATGTCTTTGGAAGGGGTGAAGTTATGCCTGTGGGTGGGTGACTTGGAGCTCATCTCTCCTAGTCTGTGGACTGACAGACCTGAGTATATTTTTCATAACTATCACTTGCTAGATCCTGGCCCTACAGTGCCACTGTGACTGATGAAAAGGTTATGATTTTTCTAGTAAGTATTGCCTTGCTACCAAAGGGTAAGAATCCAGCAATATGAAGCATCAAAACCGACATGTGCTAGAAGGTAACCTCTAGCCAACCAGCAAATCTATCAACATTAAACACTAGAACCCTTAAGACATCTGGTTGTTTTTGGGTTTTGTTTTTGGTGGTGTTTTTTTTTTTTTTTTTTTTTTTTTTTTTTTTTTTTTTTTAACTGTAAACTGAATTCCTGAGGTTGAAGGAACTGACAAGACCAGGGGATGTTTCTAACCAGATTTTTCTCTTCTTATGTTAGGATTTGTGAGATGCATTTTTCAATGTAAAATGTCAATTTATATCCCCCTCCAAAAAAAAAAAAAGGGGAAGGGGGACAGGGGGTGGGACTGGAGGGAGTGAAGTGAAGCCTGAAAAGATTTTGCATGCAAAACTGGGTGAGAAATCTGGCCAGTATTTCTCCCAAGTTTGCTATCAAAATTACTGTGTGGGTTGTTAAAAATTATTCAATTCATGTACTGTAGGATTAAAAGGAGCAGCTGTGCAGTCTCCATATCTGCCTGGACCTATCTCCTGAGTTTCTCAGCTAGTGGTGCATAATGTATCAGAAGATATCTACAAAACTAATGGAAAAACAACACAGAGGGAGAGAAAATATTATAGGCACACAAAATTGCAGAAAATAAAATAAAACTCATACACTTTCAGGAGTCTGTACAATATTTATCCTTTTATAATGTAAAGACATTTGTGAATATGATATACAGTCTATGGATGACTTCTTCCTCTCCCACAAGTTGTGATAGGTTTTTACATTAAAAAAAAAAGCTTGAGAAACATGATTTTACTCCACAGACAACTTTATGTTACCATCTAGTTGCTACTATCCACTAACAAGCTTTCACTCTGGTAAAAGGCCAAGTGTCATGTCTGTAGGTGACTTTTTTCCATCTACGCTGTGGATCTCAGGCCCACTGATACTCAAGAACTGGACGTTACCTGACCAGTTCCACAAAATAGATCTGTACTGCTAATGTTGCTCACAATGTCATTTGTGTCACTACCATTGCTTCCTACTGCAGCGCCAGCAGCAAAGGCCATGCTGTGATTGTGATGGTTTGTTGGCCCAGGCTCTAGGATCACACTGTTTGAAAATTAGAAAACAGAATTTATTACTGGAAATGATTTAATCCTGAGAGAGAGCTTCTGATTCATGCACTCAGACGTGGTAGCCAGGCCCACCAGTGTAACCCACAGTAGTCTGCACAGATGCTGCTGCCAGCAACACATCGTGCTTCTATCATCCCACTTTTTCCTCTGCTTTAAAGTGAGAGAAATTTTGACTGTGGCTTGGGGCCAGTTTCTGCTCTGGTTCCCCCAGTTCCTTATGTATTTGCCTCTGCATCTCCTTCTGCAAATATTTTCTATTTTGATTTGTAACTTTACAAAAGCATGACTCTCTGAATACTTTTGGTTTAATATGGTGCTGCCAAACTCAAATGCAGAGATGTTGGAGTTTGCCTCAGTGCCAGAGCTGCTATAATAAAAATGGGATCTCAAATGATGAAGTGTATCTCCATATCTTATCTTTTGTGCCTTTTTCCTTTTGCTGTAATTGGTTAAACTTGTGAGGTTTACTGAGGTAGGATATGTCCTACTGTCTATTTTTAAAGTGTACTTATTGCAGACAAACTAAAGGGAAATATGCTGTTTGTCTGATAGGCAATTAGGGGTTTGTGCAAGCTCAAGACCTGAAGATGGCCCATTGCTCCCGTGGTTGTGATGTGAGGTAAAGGCCAGGCCCAGGGAAGGACACTGTGAGGCCAGGCAACGCCCTGAGGGAAGGTTCCAGAGGTAGCCATGGGCAGTCATGGGCAGGGGCCTGCTCAGGCTCCCCTTCACGGACTGGTGTCTCAACCAGTTCTGGAACTGGAATCGGAGAAGATTCCAGAAGTCTTGGGCCAATAAGGACTGGTATGTGCATACCTCTGGAGCCATTTCTTCACTGAACACCCTCATTGCCAGGTGCGATGATGGATCCAAGACTGGTGATCTTCCCATCTCTCTCTTTTTGCACACCATACCACCCCCCCCCTTTTTTTTTTTTTTTTTTTTCTGAAAGCTGTTAAGTAATACAAGGCCTACTTCAGCTTCTTATAAATCCACATAGCTTGGCTGGATATAATTGAGAAAGGGTCAATTCATGTTTATGTGCAGACCTTGAGTGTTACCTCACTGTAGTCCGCACCAAGGGGATCTGTGAATTGGAGTCACTCTTCTGCTTCTCGTAGGTGGGATGTGACATATAAATTGGCATCATGGACGGGATGCCCTCAGTGTTGGAAGGTCCTAAGGCATACTGACGCTCCATCTGGTGTGTGTGTGTGGGGAGAGCTGGGAAATGACCTCCCAGCAATAAGCCATGAGAGATTTGAGCAGTGGCAGCCATGGCTGCCTGGGGAGTGCTGGTGCTTGACTGCTCCCTGTTACTGAATAGTTGCAAGGAATATAAGGCATGCATGGGCCCATATTAGTTGGCATGATCTGAAAGTTGTCATAGCTGGAATTACAACACTTAAGGAACAAAAGTAATGACCAGGAAAAGTAAAAGCCACAGCATGTGTTGCATTCAGAGCAGCACTAGTGGCAGCCCAGTAAGAGAGGCAACTAATTAATCAAACTAATGATGAAATGGTTAAATCCTTGCAAGAACAAATAAATACCCTGCAGAGCCAACTAACCTTTGAACATAATACCACTCAGCAACTCCATGTAGCTCTGACAAAAGTGTTGTATCAAGAAAAACGGTTGCAGTCCAAATTAGAGGAAGGGGGACAAGAATCTCCTTATTAGATAGACCTTAATTCTGTTCTGGATAGTGTACTGAGATTTACAAGCTTGTCACAGTTGGTCAAGAAACAGGGCCTAAGACCCTTGTACCCAACTAAAAGAGTTAGAAATTGAACAAGAAGTATTTTACCTCAAGAATGAGGAGGTGGTGATGAGGCCAGTGATTAAGATAGAGACCACTGATAATGGCCAAAGTGGTGGAGCCCACAAGTTGCTGTCTGGATGGTGCCATACTCTGCAGCCAAAATGTTCAAAATCCAGGAAAAATATATCAGGTTAGCTCAAAAAACTGAGATGGAGTATGTTTGGAGAGTATTACTGACCAGTGGTGATTGAGTTCTGCTGTCAGGATATGAGGCTCAGGGGTACTGGAGTCCAGGGGTTTTCCTAACTACTGATGACCCAAGAGAGCTGTGGTCCTTCACTTAATGAGCTGCCTATTGGGCAAGGGCTCTGGACCCTTTGGAAAGGGGGGGATCCAGTATGTGTCAAGACCCCAACCTTAAATCACTTGACTGAAAGTTTGCAGAAGGGTTCTTGTGTTCAATTAATGCATGATGACCATTAAGTCCCACAAGAGCCTTCCTCAATGCTGTTAATCGCTAATCCAAACTCTTGAACAAGGATGCCTGGAAATAAGAAAGAGCTACAACATAGTCTAGGCCTGCTGATATTTTGGAGAAAACACATCCCAACTTTCTCCATCATAGCCTGTTCCTTTTCTGATTTAACATGGAAAAGGACCACCTGGGACTGGACTCCCATTTATGAAGAAGCCTTAAAGTTGTTTATTTTTGAAGCTGGGGTATATCAGGCCTCCGATACAGCTGACAGATCTGCTTTATATCAAATAGGGCTTTGCAATTCATGGGTTATCCATTCATATGTGGCAATGCAGAACTGAGGGTCTGACTCACCCTATCAAGTTTTATTCGTGCAGATTGAAAGATGCAGAAAAACATTCAATTTGGCAGAAGGGTCTCTGTGGTTAGTCTAGTTCTCCAGGAAGCTGAAAACATCATGCAGCAACAATCATTCCATGAGGACCTTTTAAGGTCTTGGAACTGGTACTGGCCAGAACTCCGCCCATGTGGAGGCTGTGCAGCTAGAAACAGTAAGAAAGTGGTATGGGCAATTTAGTGAGACTTTGCCCATCCTTTCAAGATGGATTCAAGAAAGCAAGGTAGATCCTTTGAGCTATAGAATTTGTGTCTCTGATCTGATCGCTATGAGTCATATGTGTTCATCTGGTCCATAAAAACAGCAGCTTCACTGAGGATTTGGCATAATCCATCTCAGAACAGGAAAGCCTGGCTGCTCTGGTAAAACTGTGGAAAAACAGCTGGGTTTTTTTGCATTATCCAGCAAAAATTCCTCAAAAATAAAGAGATAGAGTTGAGTTGTTCTATGAACACTTGTAGAACAAGTCGCTCTTCCATTCTTCCATATTGTAAATTAATAGCAGCTATGGTATAATTATATATGTTGTGATTTTTTTAGACTTGATTACAGTTATTTAAGAATGTGAAGTTTTAAGTAAATTGTAACTTTTTTTCTGCATAGGCAGGAATTCTGAGGCTTTATCTTGCATTTTACTCATACTCAGTCTCTATATGGCAGACTAACACTAGGAATTTATGTGCAAGTTTGCAGAGAATTTTTAAAAATTGTTATGAACAGTAGGTCTGATTATTTTAGGTGAGTATGACACTGTGATGTTTCACATGCATTACTACCCATTATTTTTTTCTTTGTTTTAAAGAAACCAACAGACAGTGATGCTCTTATTTTCATTTGAGAGAGAGAGGTTTAGTGTCTGTGTGTCTAAAATAGAGCAGGTCCTCTCAACTTTCAGTAATACTCTGCCCTACCTACCTACTTAAGAGAAACACTTTTTAAGATCTGACTTTTCTGGGTAAGAACATCGTAGGCTTAATGTAGCTCTCCCACGTACATCAATTGAATGGGGGTGGTGTGTGAATTAATTAAAAATAAATCTTGTTCTATATTTTATTTTTAGTCCTGTATTTTGGCTTCAGCTCATATCCATTGCATAGTCCTCATGTTCATCGGTCTCAGTGAGAGGATTATTAGTGTTGTTATCCTTCTAAGCAGCATATGTTTGGGGTTTTTTTTATTTTATGGGACTATGAAGTTATGTATATATCATTCTTTCATGAATACTTTAACAAAGTAAAATGCTTGATGTAGCATAAAAGTTTTGCAATGAAAAAAATCTACTTCTTTCAGCATTTTGAATGTTAGATCTGTGTTACTCATTTAAAAGTTTTAGCTTCATTAAAATCTTCACCTTATGCTGATTTATGCTCTGCAGCCCTCCTCTCCCTCCCATCCCTGCATCCCAGCCTGTCAACAAAAGGCAAGTAGAGTTTAAGGAATCATTCTAGAGGTTAGTTCTACTGTGTTCCTCTGACTATGTATCAGTAATACCCCTCACGTACTTTCTTCCACACTCTTCTGTACTCTTCTCCTTATCATTGTTGTCAAGGCATATAAGTTTTAGTCTATATTTTGCATTATTCTCCATTTCAAATTCAGTGAGCTGTATCTACATGTAATGAGTCATGAAGATGTTACTTCAGTCTGTCTCTCCCCCCCTCTCCCCTGCCTTTTCCCTGAGATACACAGTTTTTTTAACTTACTCTGTAATGGAAAGATTTTGGGGGTATAGTTTGAAGCATCTCTTATTCATTCTGCTTAATATTTTGGAGATGTAAGGGGGAATAAACTCCTGTGTGGTCAGTCTTGCTTTCTCTGCAAGATTGTCCCTGTTATTTTTATACTGTACTTTATTTGTGATAGCTTGTTTATATTTGGTAAGTTTTCAACTGTGTTGTGTTTTGTTGTGATCTGTGTATTTTGCTGTGATGGGGTGAAGCTCCCACTATTAAATCTGTGGTATTCAGCTTGTTAGGATTTTTCATATAGTTTTTCCAGCGAGTAGAATCTTGTGTCTTTATGGCTGGAATGACTATTTTTAGATTTAGTTGTTTGCAGTGTGGTTTTAGAGAATATTCTTGCACATTTAGGAGAAAAATAGATAAAATCACTTTCAGAGACAACAGTTGAGGTCCAGACACTCCCCCACTGAAGCTGATTTACAGTTGGTCAGAAAGGCAAGTGCTTTATGCATCTATTCACTTACTCAAGTGGGAAGACTTGTGATAAAAACAAATTTTACAACTTAAAGCTAATGACATAGCAAAGACATATAACGATGTTAAAATTTATTAAATTGTGTACTTTGAATATATTTTATCCATCTGGTTTTGAATTGTGAAACTTGTATTAAATAACAATTGGTGCTCATCTGATTCTTTTTACAGAAGTTATGCTTAAAATAGCGAAGTGTGGGTTGGCATTTTTTATAGAATATGATTTCTTCCTCTCTCCCTCCTCCTTCCTACCCTGTTCAACAAAAGTAAGCCCACGGGACAACCTACATTCAAGTTTCTTCTTTTTTTTTTTTTTTTTTTTTTTTGTTATTTAAAAAGACGAAGCTGATAAAATAGCTATGGGAATGCCTAATAACTGTGCTATGACACTATTTTACAAGACAACTTGTCAAACTTACAACCCAGGTAAGCTGCCACAGGTAAAATGTCATATCTTCAACCAAGTGATACTGTTCCTCTGTCACCTCCACTGGGTCAAGACTCTTACACCTCAGCTGTGGCATACGGCAGAGCTCTGGTCAGCGTAGCATGATTTTTAGATTCTGTACAAAATTAGGGTTTTATTTTTATTTAATCGGCAGCATTTGACTTAATCCCTTTACATGATTAGAGTGAGTAATAAGGCCTGGCAGCCCGAAGCATCTCAGTCCTGCATTACCTCCATCAGTGTTATGAAGACTTATGCAGAAGATGATTTCCAAAGCTTTATTTTTTTGTGGATTTTGTGCTTTTTTATCTTGTCATAAAAGCTTGATTTCCACCCCCCCACCTGCTTTCTGTACCAGATCTTTTGCAACTATTCAGTTGACTATCTGAAAATTAAGCTTTCATTGCCTCAAACTGAGAACCCCATACACCTGGAGCTTCTGAAAATGTTCTTATGCTCCTGTCACTCCTTATCTAACTAACAAGGAAGAACAGTCATTATTTTCTTACTGGGGTGCTGCAAGGGTGATAATTTACTGCTTGTAAACTTTCCAGAGGGTAAAAAAGTTCCACCTTCTACTGATCCTTCTATTTTAAAGGTCTAAGACAGAGGAGAAAAGTGTGCCATAAATGAATACGTAATGTTATCACTGGGATTTTTTCAGGAAGAGGTAAGTATTCCCATGAGGAAAATTATTAATTTCAGAGTGTTGGTGGACTGCAGAGTGGTATTAAAACAGCTTTTTGATTTCAGATAACTGTCAGTAGTATTGCCATTTATGAGGAACAAATAGGAAAGTGTGCTGGGAATAAACATATATCGATGCCATTTTTGTCAAGTCTATTACGGTGAGATGTGCGAAAGGAACATTCAAGATTCTTAGTCTTGAATACGTGTGCTATTGACTATATGCTCAAGATTGTACACACATTATTCATTTATGCATTGCCTCCCCTTTAAAGGGGAATGCATGCAGGCCTAGCAACCTAGTGTTGCTCCTAGAAAACTTAGTGGTAAGGAAGAACTTTGTCTTTGCTTCTTAAATGCAGGAATAATGTGCTTACTAGCGTTTCAAAGTACATCAGAACAGTAGTGTTCCCAGTGAATGAGGGAAATGTATTCCAAATGGTGAATGGTAGCAAAGATGTGTGGCCCGTTGATTATTTTTTTTAAAGCAAGCATTTTTTTCCCACAGTGGACAACCTGCTTGTTCAAACTGAAAGCTGAAAGTATTTCACCATTTTTGGGCTATATTGCACTTACACTGACTTCTGGGGAATCTGCTTTCCTGCTGTTTAATCCTTCAAGACCAGAGAAAGGGAACATTCAGTACAGCTTTTGTTGACTCCTGATTTCTTTCTTTTAAAGTAAGCAGCTACTTCAGTTGTATATCTGAAAATAAAAAAAGTGCTGTAAATGAATTTTTAGTATTTTCAATGTTAGCATTTTGGTTAAATCATTGAGGCCAACTTTTTCACAGTTTTTCTTATTATACTTTTATCTATTATTTTTTATGTATTTATATTATCTTATATATATTATTTATATATAATTAATATTAGCTGCATAGTACAAATCATCCAGAAGTCTCTTTTTTTCACCAGAATTTAAAATCTTCTTACAGAAATCTCAGAGTCCATGAGGCATCACTTTAGCAGCCCATTTTCAGCTTCCTCCCACTTCCTATATATTCCTAGCAGCACCAAGCAAGTCCTATGACTGTTTTTTGCAGTAATTTTCTATGTCTCCATTGTTGCAAAAGAGTGCGCAAATTTTCTAATCTCTTTATAGCACAGGACTGTGAGAAGCAACAGAAACTGGGTAGTGACTCCTCGGCAGGTGCTTTAGCCTTGGAAATTTAATTTCTTTCATTGCTACTTTGGTCTTTCATATAGAGTCTAAATAAGAACTTAATTAACTGTATGCTTGAATGTAGTTGCAACCTACTTAAACTGCTGGGGTTTCCTATATCTGTACTCCACAGATATTGTAGCTAAATCATTTAAGGACCAACAGACTGAAATATTCCAAAGTTGCCATGTACTAAGTATTTTCTGTAGGAGATCCTATTAAATACCAGGTTGCTACAAGTCATCTCCTAAACTTAATGATGCAGTGTTGCTTTTTTTCTTTCTTTACATTAGATTTTAAGGACTTTCAGAACTCTAACAAGCCGTTTACTTCACAGAATCACAGAGATTTATTCCACATTAACCACATGACTTTTGAAGGTCGAAAAGCCAAAAGTGATCAGGTCTGTATGTTATGCAGGGTACAAGCATTGTAACATTTAAACTTTGTTACTTTGACTTATTTTTGGTTTAACATACAAAATTATGAAATAGAAATCTAGGAGAAAATTGAAGTTTCTGGGAAACCTGATCCCAGATATAATTTCTTTTTTGATGTTAAGTTGGCTTATAAATACATGGTTGTTCCCAATAGGAAAATAAATAGCAGGACTTTAACTTCACTTGGTGAATTAGATAAAAATGCATGGCAATAGCTGTTGTTTTTGATGTTTGGCTGCAGGAATACTACTGGTGGCAGTGGGTCGGTTTTGACTGAGTCAAGAACGAGTGACGGTTAGAACAGTCTAAAAATCCATTACATGTTGTTTCAACATAAAAAGGCCCTACAAAAATTCCTTTCCAGGAGGACAAATAATTTTTATGCATCCATTTTCAGTTCTAAGTTCAAACTTCCTTAGATCTTGTTACCTTTTTGTTGGCTGTATGAATAAGGGGTCTACTGTCAGAGATCATCCTCATGTTAATACTCTAGACTGTGATCAGTTCCCATACTGACTTTCTTTGATAAAGTAATTTAATCTCTTTCCTGTGTAATATTTCCATACTTTGAACACACTCTTTGCTGCTACAGAGCCTTTAGCCACTCTGAAGTGCTGTTTTTTTTCCCTTGTAATAACAGTCTTAACACCACAATTTTCTATTCAGTGATTGCTATAAACAACATTTATGAAGACTGGCTTAAAAATGCAAGAAAGATGATATTCTAAACAAAAATGCTGAGCCACTAGAATATCAGTGGTTTGATAATATTCAGATAGGAGTGTACTTTCAACAACTTATTAGCGATATCGTCTTACCCAACTATTGGTTTCTTTGTATTGGTTTGGTTTTGGGTTTTTTTGCTGCCATTTGTTTTGGCATGATACTACTTTTCTTTACCTCACTGAATAGTTACATAGGTTAATTTGTTAATTTTTTAATATTTGCAAGATACTGCAAGTATCAGACATTCTATTAATTCTAGGAATTGCAATTTTTATAATGGATCCCCTATTAATTACGGGATTTGGAACATGAATATATAATTCCAGCACATGCTTCTGTCATGGAAGCAAATTAAGCACGTTGCATTTGGCATGCAAAAACCATGCAAATGGATTTCAGAGAAATGCTTTCATCTTTGACGTTTGAGTTAACTAAATTACAGTTACTGCTCCATAGCGCAGAGACAAAGCTTAATTTAGAAACTGAGTCCCTGCAAACTCCAGGTGAGACAGTTTTGAATTCACGAGTCCTCAAACAAGGAAAATGATCCCACTGTGGTTAGGGATTTAACTGGTTATGTGTAGCTGAACATTTGTAATTGTCTTACAACCATTGCTGAGATTGGAATGCGGCTGATTTAGTCTTCTATATTTATTCATTTTGTTTAGCATTTGGGACATCAGTTCAACATCTGTAGTGCTTTGCACAGAAGAAGCTCAAGTAACTCACAGCTGTATAGTTACCTGCCAACAGGCTCTGAAGTTGTGGTGTGGGAAGGCACGCACTTTAGTACAGCTAGGAATATTAAAGTCATCATTTCAGGGCAGCTAGCTGATGAATGAGGTTACATTACTTTGTTAACCTATATGCACAAGTAAATAAGGATCAATGCACCCTTGATGGTATTCAAATATAAAATTATGAATTAGCTCATCCAACACCCACTTGAATAACAATGGTCAAGCAAGGAGAAAATTAACATTAACTTCTTACAACCTTCTTCTCATTACCTTAATCATGATTCTGCACCTTAAAATGCAGAAGGTGTATATGAGGCTTTTACTGGAACAAAAGAATTGCCTCAGGAAAATTGTAGACCAGTTGAGATGTGTGCTTGTGTTTAAATATGCCACTTGAGACAGAGTACCTGATGGTCCTTCAGTTTCCAGATAAGCTGGATGTAGTTAAACCCATGTATGAAGTGCTGTATGGGCTTTACTTCAAGATCACAATTACACTGATGATTACAGAAGACACAGCAGATAATCTCCTGGCCTCCTGCAGACAAAAAGAAAGCTGTTTTCTATACTGCTCCTTCTTGATCATTGAGTAGCAGCTGGGAATCTTATGCTCGGAGCAAAAGGCTGCTGCTCAAGGGAAAGTGCATCATCCTCACACTGTTTCCTGTGCTGTTGCATTTTCCTTTTTTTATTTTTAATGTCTCCTTATGCAGGTCTCAAACGAAGAGATGTGACAAGTTGGAATTCTGCAGAATATTAAAGAGATTCCCATCACCTCCCTTGAGGGTGGTGGTGTTAAAAGTTGAACCATCATGTCGATAATGGAGTGAGAAGCAAATGTGCTAGTCATGGAGATGTTGTTACTTTTCAATAACTTTGTCTTCAAGACAAGTTTGAAAAGGGAGAGGCCGATCTCCATAAAAGTGACTATAAATCATCAACTGTTACTGCCTACTTAACGGATAAGAAAAATGTATTTTGCCACCCAACTGGATTTATTAATCATCTTCCTGGTATGTGTTGGATCTGGCTGTCTGTAAGCTAGGTGAGATGTTGCTCTTCCAATCTGCAAAGTGTTGACATTTCCATTCTGAAGTGAGGAAAAAATATGAGATTTTTCACAACAATTAGTGAAAAAAGTACACTTTAAAAAAGAAGAAAACCTGGTTAAGGAATTTACAATTTTGAACCAATCAAAATTTTAATTTGGATTATTCTTCTCCCAGGTAAAGGATCCAGTGACAAGTCTATTGGTTATTTTAGTTGGTTTTTTTCCTCCTCATGTTTTAACCTGTTTCCTGACAAAGAAGAACTTTCTTTAAAAAAAAAACACCCAAAACTTCATCAGACCTAGCATGTGTCTGTGAAAAGTCTATTTCTTATTGATTCTTTGATCAAATTCCCTCTTTCTTAAGTTCCCAAACTGTTCCACTTGGTTTTGCTTTACAAATATAGGCATAACAAAAGTAGTTCTCACCAGGTTGTTGACAAATGTTGATGTCTTTTACTTAGCAAACTAGACCCTGAGGTTTTTTCTCCTTTTTCAAGATGATGGCCTCCTTTTCAGTTTATGGTGCTGCTATATGTCATCCCTTTTATCAGTTAATTTTGAATAAGAGAAGTAAGGTTAGAAAGCAGACGAGCCAAAAGTAGAACTGTAGTGTAAAAAAGTGCTTTCTTTCGTCTCTTCTTTCTCCTGTTCCTCCTTAAGCACACTACAATTAGGACAGGAAAATGTCTGGTCCAGTGGTCATGGAAATCTTATTTATAAGTACAGTTTTGAAAATGAATATATTATGTTTTTTATAGCTACTGTCAACAGCTACCAGGACAGAACAACTTGTGCAGCTGGCATGGGAATCCAATGTCAAAGCTCTATTTAAGAAAACATTCTGTTTTCTTGGGCAACTGTCAGAGGTAACAACTGAATTTGGCCTTGGTTTAATCTTGCCTTTCCAAATTCACAGAGAAACAACTGTCTGGTTGGAACACAGGTGGAAAAAATATATGGGGAAGAGTAAATAAAAGAGCAGAATCACTGTGAGTTGTGTTTGTGATACTGTCAGTGAGAGTCAGCATGCTCTGCTGAGGGGATATTAGCTGAAAGGTTGACATTTGTTTCCAGGCCAGATGAGAGGATAATATGGTAGAAAATGGTTTTATTGACCCTTCAGATTCTTGAGACTTCAAACACTTTTATTCGCTCTGAAAGGAAAATATGAGACATTCCAACTTTAAAGAAACAAACAAACAAACAGGAAAAGTATAGATGAAAATATAATCAAGTGAATGGGGCACTCAGTGAAGATGTAGAAAGGCATTTCACCCTCTGTAATCATTTCTCTCAATATTTTAGATAAAAGTATTGGATGTTCTGTGCAGGAGATAAGAAAGCTGGAGCGTGTTTTTAATCTTTTTAAATGTTATAGTAACTTTTTCTTAGAACAGATGTATTGTCTATACCCTACACAGTATTTGGTTAACCTGTCAGAACACAGAACAACCTGTACAGAATTATTATTAATACAGGTACGTATGTTTCCCATAGTAAACGTGATGGGATGTAATGTGTTATCTTATTTTCAAACAATATTTTCCAGCTGAAAAAGGTAAAAAATCTTAGCCTTTGGCGCTGGATGCCAGGCTGAGGCTGGAAGCTGCTTGTCATGGATTCTCTCCTTTGTGTACTCAGAGCCCTTTGTGTGCTGGTAGCCTTACCTGCACATTTGCCAGATATATTGCATGTATATTGTCAGCACTGGTTTCAAATGTGTGAGGGTGACAATAGCCCTCAGCTTGAGGCATCACCTTTTCTAACATAATAAATACATTTCAATTGCTAAAAATGGGCCCAAGAGGCAGAGATAGATGATTTTATTAAATACAGCTTATAACAGAAAGCTTTTAATCTGCTAGCAGGCAAGCAAATTATTGCCATAGATGATGTGTGACAAGATTGACAATGTACCACTTTGGTGTGGGAAAGGCAGGAAAATAGCCAAAATTACCATTATAGAATAAACTTGTTATGTAGTCATGTCATGCCTTCACTCTGACCCATGGATTTTCAAAAAGAGAATCATTACTTTTATCATGGATTTTTCTGACCTACAGTTCATACTAGAAAAGCACCTCATTAGATTGTTAGCAGTATGTGCTCAAAGAATGGGAAAAATATTGTCAAAACCACTTCACCTGCCTGCCCTCTCCTTTGAAGTATATCAGGGACTTAGCTTCCATTCTAAAAGTAATTATCCTTTTATTTTAGCATCCTTAAATAACACCTATCACCATAGATAAGCTTTTCTATTCATTTGTCCCCCTTTATATACTGGCTTTTTTTGTTAAAAAAAGTTTGCATAACTAGACACTTAATGTATCCTAAGCCAAGATATATCCTGGGTACTCTGAATCTACAAATAAAAGTATAAGTAGCACTTCTAATTTTTCTATGCAAATTTAAAACAATATATGCAGTGAAAACATTTTTGCTTTGCTGAAAGCTGGAAATCTCCAGCATTTAATGGGTATTTCCCTTAATTTTATCCAACCACCTGAACACAGACAGACTTCAAAAGCCCTGATCCTGAAGTGGTCATACATGACCTCTATGCCCATGTGAGCAAATATGTGGATTTGAAGTGTGCATATTGACAATTTGCAAGTGAAAATACCAATACCAAACAGGTGAATGTTCTGAAACTTGGGAAAACTGATTTTACATTTAACTAGGTTGTGCAACTGAATTTTTCTCAAAAGGGAGGCATTGGAACTCCCCCTCAGATTTTTATACAACAAAGTGGTTTTTTGCCATAATACCCAATTGAGATAAAACATAAATGTCAACATTTCAGAAGGAAATCCCTTAAACTAGTCAAAATGAAAATGCCAGCATGTGTTTTGACACTTCACCATCAAAACAGACATGATCCTTTGAAATGTTTCTGTTGCATTCTTTCAGCCAGCTCATGAAACCACCAAAATACATCTGGGTTCATTTAATAAATTTAGAAATATCCCTATTTTTTGTCTTATTTCCATAAAAAGTGGGCACTTGTCAAACCAACCCCAGGATGATTAGATTAGCTATTCATTTTATCAGATCTAAGTCTGATTTTTCCTCCCCCCCCCAATTTTTACTTTAAGGTGCATCTAACCCATAAATATGTTTCTTATGATTTTGGTTTACTGCAGACATCTAGTAGTTACTGTAACCTTTATAATCCAACACTAGGTTTTGCCTATGTTTTGATTGCAGGCTCTTTTGCTGCTGTGTTTTACTGTCAGAACAATTGTTGGTATGTATACTAAGTTATGGTCCCCATGCAAAGCTAATCAAATTTCTCTTCTGGAAATATAGATAACCTTGTGATCTAGAAGTTCTTGTAGCTTAATGAGCAGGTATGCTAAAACTGCCTTCAGCTGTAGGTTTAGCTGTGGGTGAAGCTATTAACTATTCATCTGCATATTCTTTGTGACCATACTGCGTTTGGCCTTGTTGCTGTTTCTGTGGCTTTGAGGTGCCCTGGTTATGGGTAGAAACTGTTGTGCTATATAAAGAACTAAGAGATAATCCCTGCCCCAAGGAAATTAAAAATGTGTTAATGAAATGAAAGATACCTGATGACTATTGGCAGGTGGCAAGTACAGGGAAGAATAAGGTGCTACTGGAAAGCTCAGTAGGCAGTGGGTTCAGTAACGGAGGTCTCAGCCATTGTCAGCGGTCTTTTAGATTCACATTCAACATTTTACAAAAGCCTGTAAAAAAATGATCTGCTAAGGACACATTCATTCATGAATGATGTCTCTTCTAGCAGAAAAAGTATATGGATTTCGTCTCAGGTCATTATTGCAATGTAAATCATACATAAGGTAACAATTAATCCATCCATATTCAACTATGGGAAGAAAGATGAAGCAGATGATCAGTTACAATCATGAGCATCGTGCATTTTATATTAAGGCAATGCAAAGCACGCCATTTTCATCATTGTGCATGGGTAAGAGTATATCTGTTAAAAATGACAAGTAAGGTACTAACTGTAGTTGTACCTAGTCATATTAGCTAGCTGCCAAGATTGCTACTGTATTTGGCTATGCAGTGTCCCATACATATATGTTGTCTTCGTATCAGTGCAGTTGTTGTATTACCCAGGCAGAGGTGCACAGGCTACAGCTTACAGTTATCCAAGCTTATCAAGTACACAGGTATTTGTATTCAGAAGTGGTTTTTTTTTGGTTTTGCCCTGTATTTTTGAAATGTATAAGACTTCTCTTCAGATGTAGTCTAGCAAGCTCAAAAATTTATCCTTAGGTTTTGGGATGACCCCATTGGCATCTTGGGTTTTTTTTTTTGGAGAAGGGTGCTTAGGCTTGCAAACAAATGGAAATGTTCAATTGGTTTTAGAAGTGGAGGCAGCACATGTTTCTAAGCTTTGAAGAGATGTTTTGATTAAAATCCTCAAAATAGTTGCCTATTTAACTTGTTTGGAAATGATTATTTGTGTTTTTCTTAACCTTTTGTGTTGCCAGTTCTGCTTTTCATGCTTACTATTCTTGCAGGAGCGGCTACAAAATCCTCCCACAAGTAACCTCTCACTGTTTAAATATAAGACACTCACTGCCCTGAGGAATTAACAATGAAAAGGTTGGGACAGACTGAAGGGAAAGAAAAGTACCCCCTGGACTGAGGAACAGCAGCTTCTTTTCCTAGTGCAAGGCTCTAACCATTAAGTCAGTCTGGGACACTTGGGGGTATGTACATGTGGAAGTTACTGCATCATCAATTAGGATGTGAATTTACAGTGCGCTGGCTGCTCTACACTGACCTCCCAGGTGTGCACTAACTGTGAAGGTGTTTATTTCACTGGAGCCGCTAGCGAGGAGTATGCTACAAATGATACTTGGGGAAAGCTGCTTCTGGCATAGGTTACAGCATCCTTGGAGCTGCTGTAACAGATGACCTAATTCTGTGTCTACTTGCCTGCCTCCCTGCCTGTCCCACTGCAAGCTCACCTGGGTACACAGCTTTAGCCTGTTGTGCTCTGTAGCTCTGAGCCACAACAAAAATGCATTCCTTTGGGGTAGCTTGTGAGGTTATGGTCCCTTCCAGTATGCCCCTACCATAACTGCAGAAACAGTAAAGGTGCTTCTGAAAGAGCTGCTCTTACAGCCTGATCTTTCAAAGTAAGTACTAGTTTAGCTAAAAGCACTGGCCTATATGTTGCAATCCTCCTCAGCTGCTTGTACAGCAAGGCTGAGGTTACATCTGGAGGCCATAACCCTATGAGTAATCCTGACTGGGAATCAGAACCCAAACTTGGCATTGGAATATTTTTCTCTAGTGACAGCCTTTTGCAAGTCTACTCTCAAGCAATCATTTGAAAGCAGTATATAATGATCAGAACAATGGTATTACAAATTGGCCATAGCCATTCTTTAGCAAATAGAAGACAAACGTTCTGGAACGAAAAATGTGTTCCGATTGTGAAATTATCTGTCTTGTCACTGTCTTTTCCCATTTATCTGGGAGCTGTTTTCAGGAACTTTGGTTATTTAGAGCAAAGTAATATGATTTATTTTTTTTCTGAAGAGTATATGAGCATTGGGAGGAGCACCAAAAGATGAAAATTGTGTGTGCTTATGAACATGCACAATAAGAGGGGAAAAAATTACACTGGGCAAATTCTGGGATAAACGACAGGATTCATGCAGTTGAAATCTGTCACTCAGCTGTGCAGAAGGACAAAACATGCTGAGTTCCCTCTGCCTCCCTGTCCAGTGCCAAATGTCTGTAGGACCTGCCTGCTGAAGGAAGGAGCGGGAAGCATTTGAGCTTGCCACTATTTCCAGCAAATGCTGAGCTACTGGTTATATTCTGGAGGATAAGTAGTTACAAACCACTGGTATCACCTCCTCATTGCTGCTGTCCAATTGCCAGGGTGACCCAAGGGATTTGCTGTCAGATCTGCAAAGATTTTTGCATGGATCAAAGACTTTTTAGTCTGGCCTTGTTTCATTTTCCTCTGTAAATCTCTGAGAATTCCTGTGGAGCAGATGTTGCTTGGCTATCTATGCTTGATATTCAAGTTATGTGCTCTTTATCAATATCTATTATCTATTGATTATATAAAGAACGTCTCGGCTTTCTGCACAACAAACTGTGTCAAAATCGTTGCAAGTGGCAGTGATAGTACATTCTGTTATCTAAGGAGCTCCTTGGTGTTCTCTCAGCTTTTATCCCCTTTATGTCCTGTTTGCATTTATCAACCTTTATATGTTGTCAAGTATGCTACTTCTCCAACCAGTGGTCAAACCTTATGCTGGATGAATCAGCATAGATTTCAAATAAGCATTTTGACACAATTCCTTTTGTAAGTTCCAGTTCCAGGAGTGATTTGCTATTTTAAGATAATCATTTTTACATTCTTAATTTTTACATTTGGACTGAACATTATCAAACAAAAGCTTTGGTGGGGAGAACTGGTAGTTATGATTTCAGAACTGCTAGTTACAGTTTGCCTTTCTTAATGTGAGCAGCAAATGCAGTTGAGGGAAAGCTCTTTGAGTAGATGAATTTTGTCTGCAGTATTGTTTCAGAGTAGATGTTAAGAGAATACAGTATGCTTGCCTGCACTGCTGCTTTCCTCCCCTTCATTCCAACGCATGGCATGCTGCATGCATTTCTCATACTTTATGTACCTAACAGTGAACATGGAATCTGAACCTAAGGTTTAATTAAATGTAACATTGCATATAATCTTCATTCTAGGAATGGACAGCTGCTATATCTCATAGGATGAAATTTATACCGACCCAACTTGGTGCAGCCCCAAAGCACTGCAGAAGTCTCTGTGGTGCCAAAAATGAGAAAAGCTACATGTAATTTTGTGCTCCTTCTGGGCTAATGCATTCAGGCATCTCTACACCACATTAGTGAGTGTTTCTGCTTCTCAGATTGATGCGTATTTGTCTGGGTGTGCCTTTGCCCAGCACACACACAAGTAATGTTTTCCATCTAGAAAAGTTAACTAGTTGAAAATCCTGAAAGGCAGCTATTGTCTCTTAAATACTGCTTTTAATAAGAGTAGAGACAACAGATTGTATTGTTAGGTAGGGTTGTGTATTACCACACAGTTAAAGATGGTGACGATTGTGGTGGGGTTCGTGAATTCATTTAATTAATTTAATAATTGAGAAAATTATCTTCATTACCTAAAAAAAAAAAAAAAAAAAAAGGCATTAGTTTGGTAGTCTTTTAGCCACAGATATTTTAAAATTGCGTAAGTTCTTATCTAAGGGTGTGCTTACACTATTTCTTCACTCATGTCATCCCTTTTGCAGGAAGCCTGCTAGAAATGAATCCCCCAGTGTACTGTTCAGTAATGTACCCAAGTAGACACTGTTTCTTTCAAGCAAATCAGACACTGAGTTTTTGATTCATCTGCTACAGGTTCAGTTTCTATTAGAATTCTTAATATTTGTAATTAAGTATGCTACTAGAAATGTCTAGCTTTAGTTTGTACATTCCCACACTGCAATACTCTCATAATAAGATGTAGAAGTAATAAATTCCAGTGCATGCCATAGAAGCTTGCCATTATCTCAAAAAAAAAAAAAAACCACAAAACCCAACAAAAAAAAACCCAAACCAAAAAAACCCCACAAAACCCGCAACAAAAAACAACCCACCGAACCTGGCTGCTTTTCTGAGATATTGCTTCCTGATGAAAAGAGCTTTGTCACTTGTTTGCAGTTTTAAATGGGAATATAAAATGAATGATCAGGCAGGTTCTTTGTTACAGTTGCAACACAGGAAGGAGCTGGTCATAGTTCCAGCATATGTGTGAACTTCTATGACTGAAAGAAATTTGTCAGGATGTTTGTACCTGAACTCAAACCAGCCACACTACTCCCTTTACTTTTGCTAGTGGAGGCTTTTACATGCTGAATCGAGTGCCTAATGATATGGCTTTGTGTACCAGTGATGGATGAACAACAGAAAATGCTATGTTATTTCCATACATAATTGTTTGAGGATAAGTAAAGCACAAATTTGCTACCACTGATTTGTTGAAGCCATGATTGCGTCTTTTATAAGCTGTGTCAGCTGCAGAGGAGCCTGCTCAGCTTGCTTGCCTTCCCCCTCACCCTGAGTCACCAAGGTCAGGGTGCGTCACTCAGCAGCTTGCTGCCTGGTGAGCAATTGCAAGTGAAAGGAGCAGATTGGCAGGGAGGTGTGCTGGGAAAGGTGGTGTTGCCAATCCAACCCTTCCAAACACTGAGCCAGCACACAGGAGCTGTATGAAGGCAGCACAGGCTGGAGGTAGATCGTTGTTGCCATCTTTAGATCTCCAGTAAGAGATCTCTTAATGCGTCCTACCTCCCTCTTTTGAAAGCGTGCTCCTTCAGTGACACTCGGTCCCAGTGAACGCTCATGCAGGCCCCTCTCTTCAACCCTGGCTTAGCTTACAATTTTCTGCAATTGTCCTTGCAACAGTACCCCTCCATCTCCCAGGGCCTGTGGCCAGGATTTTCACTGGTATCCTTTTTGCTAACGAAGCTGCATGCTTGTATTATTAGGATTTATCTGAAACTCACTTTGGAGATGGCTCTGTGCTGTTCGTTTTACAAAACACAAGGAACCTCATTCAACTGCGTGAGGAGAAAAGAAAGCATAATTCTGAAAACTATTCAGAGAGTCCTGCACACAGAATTTCTTTACTGAAGGCTGATTAAAAAATGCTTACTCATCTTTCAGTATTTTTTCAGTACAACCATTCCCTTTAGCCACTGACAGGCAGAACATGAGTAGCTTCAGCTGCTACAATCATCTAAGAATCTTCCAGGGTGATTTCAGAGAAACAGGTTTTTGCAAAAGTTTTAGTTTCTTTTACCTTATCTATCTCATGTTCCTTTTATATTCCATTATGTTTTTTTGAGAGTTTCAGTGGAAATACAGTGTTCATGTCCAGCACCAAAACAGTTGCACTGCATTTTTGTTTCATCCTAGCATTTTTGGGTCTGGTCTTTACAATTTGTGCAGAGTCTCAGCAGGTGTCTGCTGAAGACAGGATTGATACAGGGTGATATTCTTTTCCTTTTTTTTTTCCTTTTTTTTTTTCCCCCAGAAAAACACCACTCCCATGCTGATGAAAAAATGTGCACCCCAAGTATTCATATGGGCAATAAAAACCTGATCGTAAATATGATCAGGTGAAATGTAAAATATTTACAAGCACTCACTGCTAAAAGATGAATATGAATAAGTGATGCTGGCCATTCTTCTGGGATAGAAAGATATGTATTTGACCAACTGTGAAAGTTGGGTCTTTGAGAAGGGAGTTTTAAACATCTAATTCATTTCCAGTATATATCTAGCATATCTTCTGCAACCCAACATTGTTGTTGAAATGTTCCTACTACAGAACAAATTGTTAAACATCTATGTCTTAAAGCACTAAACCTTTACTTTTCATTATATTTAGCAAGAAAGGAATGTCTCCAGCTCTCACTTGTCTAGACAGGTATACTGTGTAATTTGTGACTTTATTGGAGAGGATGTCTAGTGGCAATCTGTGTTTTATCCATGCATTATCATTAATTTTATCAATAAGAAATATTTTTCACATCTGCTTGCATCCTCTCTGCAAGCAAATGTCTTCATTTACCCTTGATTTTATGAAAATAAAAATGCAAACAACCATTTTTTCATCAGATTCCTATATCCTTTAGCCACCTGCAACAACCAGCCCCATATCAGGATTTTTCTTATATCGCTGCAATTCTGTCTTTGCACCAGGTCTTAGATCTCTGTAGGCAAAGTGCAAGCCCATAGTAAATTGTTTCTAAATACAGTTTATATGGTTTACGTTTTCTGAATTGACTTTTATCAGGAAGCAAATGACATAAATGTATATTTTGTGCTGTAACTTGAGTGAATCCTAAGGAGAAGCTTGTTGTTGTGTATTTTTCTAAACACTTGTGCAACATTTTTCCCTTTGATTTCCACCCCCCACCACCATATCTGCAGTGAAAATACAGTCTGTTATCAACTGTAAATCAGCATTATCAACAAGTTGAAGATAGATACTGGGCGTAGAATTTGTGGACTGAAATAATAAGTGATTGTTTATTTTCATATGAATTAAGCGATGATTCAGGTTTTGATAGGTTTTGAATCAAGTCCCTTTTCGCTGCAGTGGGAAGGGAAACAGCAATGTACTATGAATAATCATATTCTTGTTTGTGTCTTGGGAAGAACAGGCAATGAAATGGTCAGATTTTTTCATTGGGTTATATGGTGAAGTATGCATCAGAAACAAGATGTTTACAAGTGAATTTTCAACATTGAAAGCAAAAGCCAAATTAAGGGGCAAGAGTTCAAACTGGTTAACGTGCTGAAGGAGATCAGTGTTGGGCAGCCACTTAAGACAGCTTATTCCATTAGTTCAGTCTGCTGTTATTTGAAAACGCAAATGATGTGTTGCTGCTTTGGTCTGTATAAAAAAGAGGTCTGTTTTTGCTGGTAACTAGAATTTTGAAAAAAGAAAACAGTAGATTTATGAACTTCATGATTATTGAATTATTTTTCTTATACATTTTTAATAGTGCCTTTCATCCCTGAAAAATGGTGGTAATACCTGTGTTCTAGTTTATTGTAGAATTTGATGGAGATACTTAAAATAGGTCACTGTTTGCACAGTCTTATGTGGATTCTGCCTAGATTACAAGTGAGGTAAATATAAAAATTTACTTTATAGTTTAATAGCATCACCACAAGGCTTGAAACACCTAAAATAGAATAAAAGCTTATTAGAGGATTGTTATAGGATGAAGAGCTCATTTATAAATCTTTTGCCTCTGGGAAACCTCAGAAAGAGACTCAAATAAGACAATTTTGTCTTTAGTGCAACAACTAAGGTATGTCACTTCACCTTTGTGAATTATCCACGTGAAGATAAAAAGATAAAAGCATTCACTCATAGATTTCCAACTTCCAAATAGTTTTAAAGGACTACAGGACTGGGAACCCAGTCATCAGTGATGAGTTTAAAGAAACAACCCTGCAGTCTTTTCAAATTGCAGTCTGTATTGTTTTCTTGGCATATGCTGCAACCCAGACATAACCAGCTGGACTTTCCAAAGAATATTTTGTTACATCAGAAATAATGTTACTGTGAAATATCAGTGAGGAACTCGGTGTTCTTGTAATTCTGGATGTTTTAATAGATCTCCTTCCCTCATATTAAATATATAAGACTGCAAAGTTTATACATGCACATGAATTAATCTCTATTTTAATGTTTTGCTTTGACATTTAAATTTCACTCTTTCCATACAATTTTGATCAGTGTTTTTTAAGTGAATGCTGGCAAAGCTACATGAGAGTAATCTCCAGATAGGAAAGCTGACCCTGACAGTCATTTCATTTGCCTCTCTCTCTGTGAATCAGACCCACGCTTGCTGTTAAAGGCACAGTTGCCTACCCCAACGTTTTGACTCATAACTAGCAGTCCACCAACTGCTGTCGGCTGTGGTGGCTGACCAGGGAATAGCAGATGTCAGTCCCCCAGGTTCACCAGTTAGACAGTCCATCTGTAAAAAAACAGTAAAGTACTTAAAAAAAAAAATAAAAAATTATTGCTATAATTTCCATTGGGTATTTTGTCCAAATAGGATCAGAATGTTTCTACAGATGTTTACCTTGTTCTGTATAAGTGAATTTAGGGATATTCCTCTGTAGTTAAAATCAGTGTGAGAAAGCTTTGGAAAGCAACAGACATTGGGTTTTTTTCCTGTAGAAATAATACTGCAGTCTAGTGGAAATGGAGCTTTTTTTTTATGATTTAAACCATGCTACATTCTTTTGAATTATTGATTATGGCAAACAGAGTTATTATTTCTTTTTCTTCATACCAAGCACTGTGCAGTAAGGCACAGTAATGCGAACAAAAAATACGGACATTTACTGAAACAAAAAAGTAAGCTAATTGCTACCTCAAAATATGTTAAATAAGGCTTTCAAAGTCGTGTGTAAAAGTTTAAAATGTTGATATGGCCTAGACTTTGTATTTGCTTTTCTCACAAGCCTTGGCACATGCTTTTGAAGTGTGCCTCGTGGCATGCAAGCCCAGTTGGATCATTTCTTGTGCGTGACAGGTACTTTTGTGAGCAGCAGAACAGGGCCCGGTTCCCTGTAGCTTTTGTCTCCTGCTTAGGCAATGTCATGTCTAATACTTTGATAACGTTGAAGCTTTTCTTTCATTTGGGCCATTCACAACATCTCTCATGGCAATTTTCTAGGGCTTAATATTATACATGAGATTATACTTCAGACTATCCCTTATGAAGATGCGAATTTGAGTCCGTTTCTTCTCCCCAATACCTCTGTTTTGATATTGTTTCGAAGTTAATCTTTTCCAAGACTGTATCTTTCTGTCAAACTTTCAACTAGAAGTTTTTAAAAATTATGCATGTAGTCAGGCACCCACTCAGCCACATTTCATTTCTTATGGAAAGAGAGAAAAAATTTGCAATGACACTACCCTGTTATATATATACGTTAACTAAAATTTATGCTGTTGTCAACATAAAATTATTATCTCAGTTATTGTTCAATTCAATTTTAAATGCTTGACGTCAATATCTATACTTTGCTTCTGTTTAATATATCTTTCCCATTGGGACATTGAGCTTTTATTTACCTAGCGCTGTTATGATCTTGGATCTATTTCACCAACACCTCTTGTTGTTTGCAACCTTCTTATGTTGGTTTCTGTTTTCAGTAATGCTTATTAGCAATCTTGAAATAGAAAGTAAAATTAAAAGAACAAGAGAATGATAAAAGTTTGTCTCAAATTTGAGATGTAAAAAATATATACTTGATTGGATTTTATGGGAAGGAATTTCCAGGAATTAAAAACAAAACAGAAACTCAAATAAAAAAAAAAAGGAACAAAATCAAACAAACTCTTAAAAAAAGACCCCAAACTCCACCCTCAATTTGTGAGCTGCCTGCCTGGCAAAAGTTTTTAATCTTCCTTTTTGCCTTCAGAAGAAAAGGATCAGATACCATTAAGAATTTCTCAAGAGAGAATGAAATGTTTTGGGTAAAACTAGAACTTCCCTGTAAATTTTCACTTTGTGAAGAAAGCATTTCTGTAGAGAATCATTCCAATGAGAAATTTTTGACTTACTTTTATTCAGCATCTAGGGAAGATAGGCCTGTAATGCTCCACAATTTGAGACTGCCCTTAAACTTGAACTGTTTTTCTGTATTCAGACAACTCAGAAGAGAAAGGATCAATACTGCAGCAATGATTCTCAGCCCTAACACCTGTCATCTTATATTCCCTATGTATATTGTTACAGTCACAGGCGAGATGGATGGTCCATAGAAAGAGGCATAAGTGACCATAACAATGTAAGGTTTTAGTATTTAGCATGCTACACAGAGACTCCAGAAACTTGGATTCCATTCTTGCTCTTTGCTCTGTATGTATTTAAATAAATTTAGTACTTTGCGGTTCATTTCCCACCTGTAAAATAATATTTAATAATTTTGTTTCAAAGGAGCAATATAAAGGTAAATTAAAAAACACAAAACAAAAAAAAACAACAAAAAACCCACAAACACACATCCCCCAACCAAACAAAAAAAAAAAAAAACCAAACAAACAAACACACCGAAAACCAAACATGAGGCTCTGGCTGGAATTGTCTGAGAAAGTTAACAATGTCAAGAGGATGATCTTAGTAACAAAGTCTTTCCCCTACTTACATTTTGCCTTTTCCCAAGTTGAATCTAATTCTGTTTCTCAACTGTGTTTCTTTCCTGAGCAACTCCTTTCGCTTTGAATGTTTTTGAAGAGACAAAGTCCAAATTTTCTATAGGCAAAATAAATTCAAAGTGCTAATTACCTCTTGGGCCCCCTACCGAATGAATATATGAAGTGGCTAAATAGATTTCTATAGTATCCCGTACAGTATTGTTTCTCCTCCAGTATGCCTCGCTAGTTTGTCATCTTGTTGTTATTACTCACTGTTTGCTTCCCTTATCTACGCTGCATTCAAGACAAGTCATCCTGGATTTATATTTTCAAGTAACTTTTTGTGACAAGATGCATGAATTGTGCTCCAGAAGTACAGCCACAATTGCATTCATTGCTTTGTTACACTGAATTTTCTTACTCTGTTTTTCAAGGGGGAAAAAAAAGTCATCCTTCTGGGTATGACTTCACATCCATCAACTGAACCTGTGAACTGGCTTTTGTCTTCTACAACTTTCCTTTTTGCTACTGCCTTGTGTTATCTTTCTGAAAAAGTTGCAGAAAGGGAGCAGGGACCACTGTGAGTCACCATTGCTTTAAATGTCATTTGGTATTAATGGTAGACAAATGCAGTACACATGTAACTATACATTAATGTTACTACACCCCGTGGGCCATAAAAAGCATCACAAAAGCAGATGGTCTAGGAAAAGAAAAGAGAGCACTTAATTAATTTAAAAGTTAAGATCTGCTCTGTTTTTTCTGGGTGACACATAGTGAACATAGTCTCAGGTTTCACAGGGAAATCTAAGCCTGTGAGAAACAGTTAAATGAGGTTGCAGATATGACTGAGGAGTCCTGTCCAAGTTAACAGAGACTCTCTGGGTAGCCCTTTAAGTTCCTGTGCCTTGTAGCATCACAGGGGTTTGGGTAAGGTGCCTCAGCCTTTGAGTATCCTACCCCAGGCATTAATTCTGGACTGGCAGGGATATAGCCTTCTCAGTGCATGGGCTGCTGGGCTGTCAAGAGCTTCTCTGAACCTTTCACTATTCAAAGAGGGTCAAGGTATACGTGGAATCGTTCATTACCATCAGGTCATGTACAAGGCTATGTGCTTTATTGGGAGACAGGTTCTTCTTCATCTTTCTTGTAGATCATGAAGTAAGTAGAAGAAAAGTTTCCATGGTCTAAAAGATGACGTCTTCACCTGTTTGAGCTGCAAAGAAATGGGACACTGAAACCGAATGCCTTTGGGTTTGTTATGGACTTGATTTTGATCCAGATTTTGACTTGTTTACCAAAAAATGTTATTAATTACAGCAAACATAAAAATACTGTCTTTGTAAGTGAAAGATGATACAAATTTCGGCTGACCACAAATCAAAAGACTTTTTTGGCCATTGATCTGTATTGAAAATGTTTTCCTTACTTAGAACAGAAAATGGTTTGGTCTCTTTAAACTGTTGTAAGGGAGTATGAAAGCTAGGTTAACCAGACAGAAATAGGTTTTTTTAGTAAGAAATCGGGGGAACACAGTTGATCTATATTTCTAATATATCATGGATGTGAAGCAGTGTCTGTGTTCGTTGCTTCAAACTGCAAGGGTGAGGCAGAGGTGGCTGAGTATGTGCTCAGGTCTCAGTTCCTTTCCCTTGCACTGGAAAACTTTGGGGTTTAGCTTCTTTTCAGAATGAAATTAAGTGTGTGGGATTCTCCTCAGTGTGACTGTGACTGTATATTCTAGTAACTATTTGACCTGTTGGCAGACTTCTGGTAAGCTTAAGATGTTGAATGCTCTTAAAGATATTAAATACCCACGTCATACAAAATTAGTTGACTATAGAAGAGGATGACTTCTGTATTTTAATTGAGTAATATGATAGGTCATTTTTCAGAGAGTCTAGACATTTTGTGAGAGGTAGACTGCAATGTGAGATCACACTATTGTTAGAGATCAGAAAATCTAAATGGAAGAGAGACACAATGTATGCCTCAACTTTTGGAGAAGTCTCAGCAGAAGTCTATAGCGGTAGAGAACAGCAGCCTAATCCTGAGGACCTCTAAACTGGTGACTACACTTTGTCTCCAACACATCTATTCTAGCTTTCCACATCTTTACAGGTTTTGTAGATAGATGTTACATTTACTCTTTTGCAGTCTTTTTACTATGTACACCCTTCACAGATTTTTAAAGGTAGTGGTGTCAGCTCTTTAAACACTTTAGGATCAAGTTTGCCAGACCCAGATACTTTGAAAACTTTGCAAAGAACAAGTCTGAGTAGAACTATACCTGGTTCCCTTCAGGTAACACGCATCATTTACTTCTGAAGAGAAAGGTCAAATATCAGGGGACATATTAAAAAATCCAACTCTTAAAATATGGGATCTCTATGGAAAATGGTCCCTATGGGAATTGTCAAGTTAAGCTAATTAATTTTTGAGGTTTTAAATTAACTTTTTTTTGCCCTTGTTATAATTGAATATGGTTTAGTCAGCTTCTTTAAAGATGGAGTTCTTAAGACTTGTAGGATTTATCAGCCCTTGCAGATGATAAAGGGAAAGCCAGTCTGATTGAGGCAGCGAGTCATTCAAGTATTCATAATGCCTGGGAAGAAAAAGAAGTAAACTGGGATTGCTTAATTCTCGTCCAAAAGTGTGGATTTCCACAGACATGAACCATAGCGCATGGAGTTCTCCAAGTTCAAACTAGATCATTTTGCTCTTAGTGGCAATGTTTAGGTTCTGTTGAAGCCTTAAGGGGAAAAAAAGATATTCATTTTGCTTGCCTTGTAAAGAGCTGCTAGCATCTGTATGTTAAAATCTGTTGTACCCTGCAAAATTAAGTGAGCTGTAGAGGAATGATGAAAACACTTGAGTGATGTGGAAGATTTTTACATCTTCCAATGGATAGTCATTCATGTTGAAGTGAAAACTCAAATAGTGTGCCATAGGATATGGTATATATTCTGAATTAGCAGAGCAAAATATGCCTGCTGTTGCATCTGGTCATAAAGTGAGAATTTCAAGTTTAAACTCAGACCAGAGTACAAAGGGAATTATGTTCAATGTAAAGGTAAGATATAAGAAGGATAATAATTGCAAGTGGATTCCATGTTTGGCATATGTATAACTGCTGCTCTATATGACAGACATTTTGCAGTCAAATTATTTTTACTTAAAACTTGAAAATATTTCTGTCAGTACTGTGTCATGAGAGTCATTTTGGTCTTCTACACCCAGGGAGCACAAAATGCAGTTTTAAGCAAAATTGGTTATAATACATGCAAAACATCCATGTAAAATGCATTTTCCATTGCAAAACAAATTACATTTTTGGGATACCAAGCTGGTAATATTTGAAAGCCTTCTTATAGGAGTGAAAATTATATTCTTTAATGCTCTTCACATATTCATATTGCCTTGCAACGTAGTCAGGAGGCTGGCAGAGGAAGTATAAATGATCATGGAATGATGACCTTGAAAACTGGTATTGACTTTGCCTCCCTAGCAAAGGTGTGTGAATGATGGGTAACTGAGAAATTAGCCCTTAAAAGATTTTGCTTCTTGGGAAGATCATGAAATTGTAATACTGGCTGTTACCTTTAAGTCAGAAAAATGCAACGTTTATGGAAATGCAGTAGGCTACTAAAAAGAAACCATTCAGTAACTTTTTTCAAAATTTATTCTAGTTTTCTGTTTAAAGTGAAGTAGGAAGCACATTTGCAGAAGGGAGCTGGACTTCTCAAAATCAAAATGGGGCTAGATTCCTGGTCAGACAAATCATGATATTGAGGGGCATTATTTAAAATAAGAGTCTGAAAGGAAGCTGAGAAGTGCTAGGAACATTCAGGTCACTTAATAGCATGTTGATGATGTTGGTAACAGAAAGCTGGAGCTGTACCTCATAACTGGGCTTAGGCTTCATTGGGAAAGTTAGGAGGGTGTTAAGCCTCCCGTGTAAGTCTCTTCTGTTCTTCTCTTGCCCACAGTGCTGGCAGCTTGCAGGTTCCCTGGCTCCTACCCAGTAGTACTGCTCCTCTGAAGCTGCAGAAATGTTTTGGCACTGCATAGTCCTCAGGCAAAAAAAAAAAAAAAAAAAGTTTTCTTTGGCGGCAGTCCCATGCTATGGGCCCATCTGTACCACTTGGTGTGGCATGGAGGCAGAAGAGCAGGGAGGGGGTGTCTGTGCAGACCCCTCTCCGTTTTTGTCCAAGTGCACTGAGGCTGTGCTTGCTGGAAGAAAGCCAAGCTTGCAGAGAAGCAGATGGAGTTTAGAAGCAATCTCTGAGAAAGAAGCTATTGCAAAGAGCTCTAGTCTACCACCAAAACTTAAACCTGCAAATTTTCCTGCAATTACTTTAGCTTTTCAGAAAGCAAAGCAAAACAAAACAAAACAAAAGATAATTTTCTACTTGGAAGTCATTTGGTTTGAGGTCTGTCAATAACTGTTGTAAACTTCATGCTGCTGGTCTGGAGAAGATCCTTCTTTATGCACAGGCTGTTAAAACATCATCTGCTACACAGTTACATGGGGGTCTCCTACCTTTGTTTGAAACATCTGATGTTGGTTACAGTCAGAAACAGCATACTGGAAGAAATGGCAAAGAGCTGTGAGATCTAGTTTAGCTGTTCTGAAATTTCACCAGATGAATAGCTGTGTCTGCGATTTGGCTAATGAGTAGCACGAGGCAAAGAATGCCCTTGTCTTTCCTTAGAGATACTGTGGGGTTTTCCGAGGCGAGCACAGAGCACTTTTTCCCAAGTGGTGAATTACCTAATTTCAGTAAATTGCCTTCTTTCCAAGTTGTACAAGCAACTCTCTTTTATAGCTCTACAAGGAGATACTGCCAGGTGTTACACATAATGCAGAAAATACATTATGATGCCAGTTGCTCCCTGACTAAAAAAAAATCTCAACTTTTTTCTCTTTAAAAGACAAGTAATTTCATTAATGTTTTTCCAAGCCAATGAGCAAGCAAAAAATATCTCCCTGCATACTGGTTGTAGGCACAGCTCATCCTTGGTAGTAACATCACATAGAAACATTTATAACATCTTTTATTATCCACATTTTTGGTCTGTTTTGTGGAGGCAGAACAGCACTAGTCACTTCTTTTGACTTCCTCTGACGCAGATATTGTAAATCTTATTTGAGAAGAAGATAGAAGCATGAGAGATCCTAGGTTTGGAAGGAGAATCAAAGAAAGGGTGGTATTGCCATAAAACCACTAACTCTTTTCTGTAATCTGTTTTCTTTGGGGTGGTGGTGGTACCAGTTAATAGTAAGAAAGGGGTGTAAGCTAAATTTCATTCATGTGCAGAAAATGGAGGGGAATCTACTTGTCCAGAATGTTCCTGAGAGCTGATATTCTAGATATGTGTTTGTACCTAATGGTCTGATTCTTGGAAAATATTGCTGTCAAATGTAGGTGGTTGTTACGAGTATTGTGTATACAGAAAATTGTTTCCAACTAGTAGACAGTCTCAGGAAAAACTAGGATTGTATATGTAGGAGGATAAGGCTCTGTAAGGCAGCACCTGCTGGTCTGAGTCTACCAAATACAATCTGCATCATTCTGCCTCATCCTCCAAGTCTGTTAAATGTACAGGCATAAAGATGAGCTTTTTAATATGAAATACTCCTGGAATTCTGTAGGAATCTGGTCTAGACTCAAAGCTGCATTAGCTTCGTAAGTCATTAATCACATAGTCTGTGTCTCAAACAATTGTATTTTCAGCATTCTTATGGTATTGTTTTTACTGCACTTCTGTCATTTTCCACATTTGTTTCATGGGACTGTTAAATGTTATTGCTTGTGAGATAAATAATTCATGGTTTCTGAAGCATGAGTAAGTGTGCAGTCATATCATACAAAAGCAATGCTTTATGCAGCTGTGTGTTAATTCATGCTTTGTCACCTTTTTTATTACCAATTGCTATTTTATAATAAAGCTATAGTTTAGAATCATAATAAGTATGCTTTAATTTAAACTGAACTGGAGCCTGGTACTAGCAGTATGTTTGCCCTTTCCAGAAATGCAACCCTGCAAAAGGCTGCTGTACAGTTAATCCATTAATACGTTTGAATGGGAGATATATATATTGTCTTGAAAGTATGAAGTAAAATGAGTACCTGGAAGAACCCAGTAACTATTAATACGTACCGAAGCCTTCCCCATGAGTAATATATTATCTGTAGATCTCTAGAGATTATTTATTTTAATGCAGCTTGAACGTAATATTTCCATTTGCAAACAAATTTGATCAAATACAATAAACATAGTGCTGGAGTCTTAATGTAATTCTATTACTTATAAGCCAGTATATAAAACAGTAATGCAGATGCCTAACAAAAGGCAGAGTAGCTGCTTCAGCTTTGCTGATAAATATCAGTCATAATAAAGTCTAATAATCAAGCAAAAAAGTAAGAGAAAGTAATATCCCGAGTCTTGTCAAAACATGAATGGAATATAGATGGAGGTTGATGGTTTGAGTAAAAATGCATGCTAAATTTAATGTAAGGAATGGTGATGTAGAGCTGAAATCCAAAACCTAATAACAATATCCTTTGATAGCCTGATATACAGCATATCTGGGGAAATACAGACTGCTCTGAAATAAAGATCAGACAGAACTAGACCTGCCATATATTTGGTTTGTGGTTTTGTCTTATCATACCTTTATTTAAACAAAGTAGGAGCTCGAGGGTACCTGAGGGATTTAAGTACAAGCAGCAACTATATGGCAGCTGTTGAAACACTGAATCTAACAGGCTGAGAAGTTTGATTTTTTTCTGCTGATCTTTCACCTTGAGTTTAATCTCTAAGATGGCAATACTATTAGATACTTTGGAAAAAGAGAGAAGAATTTTATCACAGCTCTAAAGTTACCAATTGTTTTTTTATTTCTGCAGAATGCAGTTGGTGGCATAACTTGTTAGCCAGTACAGTGCAAGTCAGGTACGTTGATGGTTCTGAAGAGAAGAACAAGACAGCAAAGGTAAGACTGTGGTACTAATCCTGGGGTATGTCTGCTGTTGAAGGGGGTCCAAAGTAGGCTGTCAGGTATGAATTGCAAGAATATTAGAATAAATAAATATGTATGTATGGAACATTTAGGGAAAAAAAACCCCACCCAACCTGTACAAGGATATTAAGTCCACTGTTGCTGCTGTTTCAATGAAGGGACTATAATCTTTCTATGTTTTGATTAGAAGAAAATGAAATACTTTTCCTGTCTGTCAGCTATGCACTACATTTGCAAACATGTCAGTACTTATTAGTTGGAATCAATGAGACTGAAGCTATTTTGTGGAACACCTATTACAAAAAAAAAGCCGTACTAATTTTGTTTTTTAAAAAGTGGAACACCTCCTGACTTAAAGGAGTGATCAATCTGAAATGAACAGGATGAAGACACTTACTGTCTCAGTGGAAATTCCGGTTGACTTTACTGACAAGAGGGTCCCACCCATTGTGAAATCAGAGTAATCAAATCAACAGAGATTAAGTTTCCACCAGATCATACTGGCAGAAGAGCTTCATTCTGCTTGAAGGAAACATAAATTAACAGAAACTTTGTCTCTTCTCCACCCCTCTTTATCATGCACAGCTTCTGAGCTTTGGGAGCTCTTCCTAGCTGTCTCTGATCAGGATGACACAGCTTAAAGTAATTTAATGTTTATATTCTTCCTGAAGGGAGTTTTAGCAATATACTGGAATAAAAGGAAACAGCATGAGTCTGACAAGGCTGCTGCTGGAACTTACTGCAATTTACTTCTATTCCTCTCTTGTTATCTGTCTGCTTTCAAACATAATCCAGCCATAGGTCTAACCTGTCCCTGTCATGTGCCTCAGTAGCATGGTCATTATATTCTCTGAATGTATGTAACTACATGTTTGTATTCTGTTGGATTTGAACATTGGTATATATACAAGACTAGAAAAGGGATCATCGGCTGCAGAAGTCCTATATATGAAAACATTCACTTTTATAGAATTTTTTCTTTCAGTGTGTGTCCTTGTTTTCTTTGAATTTTTTACCCGTTTTGGCTCAAAAAATACCCATCTGTTCTCTGACCATATTGGTTCTAGCTTTGGAGAAATGGTACAATGTCAGCAACTAATCTAGTATACTGTATCTCAAATATTTTCAGTCAAGTATTGCATGGTACGTTGTACTGGTTACTTTTCAACTGAGAACTTGCAGAATGACCTACCTGGGGCAGTGCTCCGGAGTTAAGGACATGATGTGCTACAACAGCACATACAGCTGTGCCCCAATCTATCCAGAATGATGGTTTCTGTTATTATGTGCAAATCACCAAATTAGGCACTTTGAGTAGACTGTGATTTGATAAGACATCTAGGACCCCTTGATTAGTCAAGGTCATGACATGGGAAGGTCCACTGAGAGCAAATGAACTACTCAGTATGTACAAAGTATATATGTGTGAATGTGTGTTTATAAAAGTGGGACTTGAATGTGGTTGGTTTTATTGGTGGATTATTTTAAACTACTCTCAGTATAATGGAATGGATTCCATCCTACAGGCTTGCCAGAAAGGAAAATCATTGCTAAGTAAAATATTCAATGGGATTACTTCCTGTGTTCAAATGTCTAGCCAAATATCCTCCCTTATGAAACAGATTTCCTGCTCTTGTCTTTTCCAAAAATAAAACATAACTTTACATAGCGGCTCCAGAAAATGGAAGAGCACAAGTCCACATTTCAAAGAAGCATGTGATTATAGAGATTAATCTGAATAGGCCAAACCTCTCAGGAAGACTGGATCTGAGTCTGTAAGCCTTGGCAAACCTCTGAGTCAAAGTGTTTCTGCTTTTTCTGTTAAAAGCAGAAATATTCTTCCATTTTTCTGTTGACTGAGAAAATTAATCTAATTTCTAGTCAGAGAAAAATGAAAGAATAGCCTGGCTTAAAAAGATTGGCTTAGTGGGTTATATTTTATATCAAAAAAATGATGGACCTGAGAAGGTTTGTCTGTAACTCACCTTTTCCATTTTAGCCTTCACATTGGCAAGTTTACCTGAAAATCAATATTTTACATTGAATAAAATACGTTCTCTGTCAGTAATATTCTCAAGCAATATAGATCTTCAAGAAAAATGCCAGCACTTGCCAGATAAATATTTGTAATGAATAATCTGTCTGAACCCCAGGGAAACTGCAGATCTGGAAGCAATGGCCAGCTTCTCCAGTGGTGCTCTTGAGCAGCTATTCTTCCTCTTCTCCCTTGGTATTTTTGTTCATTATGCTTACCACAGGGCTGCATCGTTACTCTTGTTTTGGCAGCTGTGACTTTTCTTCTTGTAAATGTCAACCCTCAGCAAAAAAGCAGCTCTTAAGCAGTAATTACACAGGCTGCCCTGCAGGAATAGGGCAGCTACTACAGAGCAAAGCATGCCAGGTACTCTGGGAGCTTTCTATTGGTCTCAGTTCATCATGTGTAAACAGAAAGAGGTGATAGGATCTGATATGAGCAGGGTAAGCATCCATAGAGCATCGGGTCCCAGAGGCAGGCAATTGTTTTTTGTCTCTGCTATTTTATCTGAGGTATGTGTCACCTAAACTTTCTGTGTTTCAAGCACTTCTGTCAAATAAAGGTGTTCATACCTGCCTGTGTGTTTTAAAACAATTCAGGATCCATAATACATGAAGACTTCTTGATCCTATATTCTGAGGAGGCAGCTAAATGATGATTGAATTTGTTGCACTCTTGAATAGGAGCTCTGAAGGATTTAGTTTTAAATAACTGGTCAGTTGTTCCTGCTACAAATGTGAACTGTCTCTCCCAGGGAGGTTGTATCGGAAGCAAGTGCTTAATTGTATCTCACATCCACACCTGTATTCTAGGTCTTAAAATACACTGTTGTTACAGGAGTGATCTTTCCAGTTAGACTGCCCACCAGTTCCCAATATATCAGCCCCGCATAAACCTTGGTTTGATATGAAAGTCACTAAAGTTATCATGAAGGCAAAGCAAAATGAATCTCTTATTCATGGTGGCAAATTGGAAAGTGGAAATTGGTTTTGTATTTAAAAGTATCATATTCTCACTCTGTGCATAAAAAGAAGTGCATTCTACTCTACATATAAATTAACACAGAAGTTTAATCTTTTAGAAAACCCATGACAGCTATCACTGGAGAACATAAGTCAGAATCTATGTTAGTAGGGAGCTTTGCTGCAGATGCTTGAACATTCCAGCCAGATTTTATAAAGAGAAATTGTGTCTCATTCCTAAGAGAATGAAGAAAAGACAAACCCCTGGCCTTCTTCATCAGAGTATGGAAAAACATTCAGGTTACATATTGCTTGTAAATGAAGTATTTTGGTTATCATGGCGATTTTATGGAGATTAGAGCTTTTCTGTAAAGTGTATACCTTGAGACTGAATTTTACATCACAGTCTGAAAGCAAATGTTGAAGTAATGAGAACTTCAATACAGATCACACCTACTTTTTTATTTATGCATGTTTGTATGTATAGATATGCATGTATAATTTTAAGGGAGGCTAGTTGCAATGGAAATGAATACGGTTCCCCCAGCCTAGTTAAATTGCCATTGTGCCCTTCAAATCCATTTGGGAAAATCATCATCTTTTTGTAGTATAAGTTTACAGCTCCAGTGCAATGCAGCCTTTATTATGACTGGTGCCCATAGGGCTACCTCAGCTCAAAGAATTATAATAATTGGCCTTCTTTAAAGAGCAGAAAGATGAGATTTTTTTAAAAAAATCTTTTTTTTTTTTTTTTTTTTTTTTTAATTTAATATGTTCAGTTTGGTCAGTGTTTTACACAGTAATGAAATTACAAGAGGGGGCAATATGTTCTTTCATTCCCCAGTTATCCCTGTCCTCCTGCTCCCTTGATGTAGTGCTGCCAATCAGCCATCCTCAGCTTAATTTCATAATTTCAGCTATTCAGCCCTACTTGCCAGTTGCAGCTGCTGAGCCACTGACTCTCTGGGTTGGCTTTGTGGATGATCAGAGCAGAAGAAAAACTGCCAGCGCCACAGAGCAGCAGTCTAGAGAGTGGGTGCTTTCTCTTAACTATAATGAATCATCCTGCTGCTGCCCTTCCCTGTTCACATGGCCCAGTGCAAGCACATGTGCCTTATTGACTGGATATAGCCAGGAAGGGGCAAGAGCTATCTGGGTCCAGTGAAACAGCTACAGCTTGAACTCCGGTCCCCTTTTCTCCTCCCTCCTTCCTCAGGGTGATGCATCTGCCCCTATGTAGGGATTTGATCACTGACCTCCACTTAATTAGGCAACAGGTTTTGAAACATTTCCATTCCTTTCCAAAAATTCACTGTGGACCATAAGACAAACAGAAAATTCAACAGAAACGCTCCACAGCTTATCATAGGCTTATTAGAAAGCAGATTTTAAGCAGTAAAGCAAGTTCAGAATGGAAGTAGCATGTTTTCCCAAGGGGAGAAAAAGAAGGAAGGAGACTGAGGCTCTGAAGCATTTTATGCACATAATGATTCTAGCATTGATAAGTGAATGTTATGAAGCATAGCGGAGATTTAGACCTGTAATTGCTTAGCAAATAGAACAAGAAGTCTATGCATAACAAGGACAAAGTAATACATCTTACAAAATTAATATGCTAACACGTTTATGCTCTGTAATGATAATGTGCAGCATATCCTGATCCTGGAACTAGGGCTCAATGTCCAGTGTAGTGACAATCCTACGGCTGGTCCATTTCAGAAACAATTCAGGTTATTGCACAGATAGAAGATCTGAGTTTGCTGATGGTGCTTTGCTGAGACTCTTAGTGAGGAATAAAGGAGATTTACTTGTGTCTTTAAGAAAATTTGTTTTTACTTTGTGTAGCACACTGAGAATATTGCATAACTTAGTGTTTTCTTCAGTTTCCTTTAACACATGTTTTTTACCCTTTGGCAAACAGACTCCTTACTCTAAAGAATTTAGAACCAGATTGTTTTCCAAGCAGGGATTAAATAATTTAGAAGGATGTATTATACAGGAGTCAGCTTAGACACACACATTGTGAAGTATTTCTCTGTATTACCAAAGGCAGTAGAGAAGGCCACCCACGCTGAAAGTCCAAGTACAATGTCCAAAACTCATAAATTGTCTCTAGCTTTTTGTGTACTTCCTCATAGTATGTTTTCAAGTCTCTGTAGCACCACGGCTGTCTGTTAGGTACCTGGCACTTTATGATTTAAACTACAGCTGTGAGAAACTGTGATAAAAGTAGGTGTTGCCAGCAGAGCTGGTGAAAAGTATTTTTCAGTCTGGTTAGAAAGAATTAATATCTTGTGACAAGCGACTGGAGTGAAATGGTCCAGAACCAAAGGATTGGAAAGTATTTGACAAAGTGGTTGAGTAGATTTCCAAAGCACGTGTTCTCATCCTGAGCCAAGATCTGACATGAAAACAAAGAGAACGGTCTTCAAAAAACATGTTGGGATGAATCTTGAGGATTGCAGACCTGTAGACTTTATTTCACTAGATCAGTTGGCAGAAGCTATAACTTAAAGTAGAAAGTCTGTAAAATTGCATCTTGGGATTTCAAAAGATACACGTGTGTAGGTGTATGTACATACGTATGTATGTATGTGTGCATCTATACACACGTACACTTCAAAAGAAAACAAAACCACCAACTCACAAACATATTTTCATCAAATACCAACTGTCTTCCTTGGGACCTCACGTAGAGTACTCTGTCCTTTCTGACACCAACCAGGCCAGGAGCGTCCATGGCAGACAGGGTGCAGTGAGCATCTCTGCACAGTCTGAGCTCTGGTTTAGGGCTGGATGTGGGAAGTGGTAAGTTGACTGGTTTTAGAGCTGCAGCAGAGCCTGGGGGTTTTGTTTTTATTTAACTATGTTGTCCTCAAGATTCAAGCTGCCATTCATCCTGATCACTTTACTGCCAGTCTGGAGAGAGGGAAACTTGAGTATTGCTGTTACAGCCTCTGTGGGTCTTCCAGTTATAAGGAAGACCTTGCCTAGACACTCAGGCAGCGCAGCCTTTGAGCTGAACCACTGTTAAATTATGTTAAAGTACGCAGTATGGCCAACACACTGCAGGGGGAAATACGTGGGGCAAGTTCCCACATCACCTTGCACACAGTGACTGAATATTATTTTGTTGTGTCCCTGCAAGGTTAATCCCATAGGTGTGGCTGTTGCTGAACCAGTGTCCTCCCTGAGCCATTGATACTTTACCGTAAATGCATGCAATGAAACCGGCTCTATTTTTGCTTACCTGTGTGTAGTCATTTTGGCTGTAGGCCAAGAGAAATGGAGATGGTTGTCCATATTAAGGCAAGCAGGGCTTGAAGCTCTGTGAATGAGTCATAGGTTTTCCTTGTCTCCGTGATTTACTGTTTTAGTGATTTGAACCACTTAATAGATTGACAATTAAGTACTATCAGAAAAAAATTAGGAAAATATGGAAAACCACTTTGGGTATTGCTTCTGACCTGAGTACTTATACAGCTAAAGGGATATTACCCTTGCACAGACCTGTGAAGCGATAGCAATAACAGCAATCTAAGAAGCTGTTCTTTTTTTTTTTTTAAGTAAATCCAGACTGATTTTACCTAACCACAATTTATATAGTATAGCAGTAATTTTATATGGTACAGCAGTAATCTCACCTCAGTATTGCACAAGTTCTACATGCAGCACTGCTACAACTGAAGCCGAAGCAAGGGAAGAGTTGTTCTTTCTTGTTTTAAAGGGATTTGTGTCATGAATGTCTTCACCTTTTCCCTTTTATTAAAAAGGAAAAAAAAAAAAACCACAGAGAAAAATAAAGAAGAGGACAGGCACTGATGCCCAGAGAACATAACAGGAATATTTCCAAAGAATAAAACATGGAAATGCAGTAGTCCATGTGCCAGAAGGATTTTCAAAGTGATCCACAGCTGCATGATTAAAATCTTCTCTCGTGTCTCCAACAGAGATGGAAAAATAGACAGAAAATCCATCCTTCGCATTTTAGAGTTCTGCAGCTCAAGAGAAAAGCTGTGAGATGCCTAATTCCAGTTTTCATAGCAGTCCAAAAGGGCAGTTTAGCATTCCTCAGCATCATGGCAGCAATAAAAGTATTATAAGAAGAAAAGAAATAGATATTTAATACCTTAAAAGATCATATTGACAATGGCACATACTTATTTTACAGAGTATTTTCTGAGATTTGTGCTGAAATTGAAGCCTTTTAATAAAAAGTTGATATCTTGCCATAAAAAAGTTATAAAGAAAAGCCATTTCAGAATATATTCAGCATGCTATGTATGTGACTGAAGAGTAACAAACAAGCTTGCCAAAGCAAACTAGATAAAAGCAAAATAAACAATACAAAATCAAAGCATTGTTAATAAGCAGCACAACATGCACTTTCTTTTGCTGTGTAATTCTTTTTTTGGCATAGATTCAAAAATATTTGTTGCACAGGTCCCTGTGCTTTCTATATAAGCCTTACGCAGGTAGTTTCCAATTACTGAAGCCAAGTGCTTGGCACTATTCAGGAAAGGGATTGGCTGCTTATAGGAAGAGCAAGAATAGAATTGTGCAGCCATATAAATTGGATTTTTTTATAGTACAGGATGCGGTTCCAAACTGTTAAAAGCCCTCATACTTCCTATAACAAGCCAGCCTTCAAATAAATTGTGTGAGAGACGTTACCCGCAGACATATGAATCAATTGTATCAGTTTTACCCTGATTTTATAAGCTTTATTACTGACCTCTGTGACTGATGCTCTGTTATAACATATCATCTCCTATAATTTTGTCTTCCTAAGTTTTCCTGTATAACAAGTTTTTCATCAGGTCAGCTGGAGTTCTCACCAAAAAGCCCTCATAGGGTTGGGTTGAAGTTGCTTTAATTTTGTGGCATGAATGGCTATGGCTATCTGTATGACCAGGCACAACTAATCAAATATTTTGCCAGCTTTCTAGTTAGGTTGTCAACTTGTGGTTCATAGCATGAATTAATACCTTCTGCAGTAGGAACTATGGTAAATGCATAAACTAAAATATAGTTACAAAGAAAATAACTTCCTTGTTCTTTTGTAATAATAATAATAGCAAGGTGTGATGGGTTTTGTTCTTGGTTTGGTTGGTTGTTTGTTTTTGTTTTTTTTTTTTTTTTTTAACAATGTATGAGTTTAGTTATAACAAAGAAAGTAGAGCCTTCCTTTTTACTCCAGAGCTGGAAACCAGACATTTTGCTTCCAAGTTGATAAAATGCCATTATTTTAAATACATTTTTATCTTCCTCTGGCAAAGAAAACACTGCGGTTAGCATAGAAATCCTCCTCAGTGTGCAGTCTCCAAATGGACTCCATCCAAAACCTCCTGAAGTCAATAGAAAAATGCTCATGCTCTTCATTTGATATTGAATCAAGTCTTGTTTTAGCTATGGCCAAGATTACTTTTACATTTCTGGCACGTTTCTGGATACTATAGATTTGTATGTAAATCTGTAGTTACTAAAATATTTGGAATTGGTAAATAAGTAGTCATGAGGTGATTTTTTCCCCAAGTGAAGTAAAAGGAAAATTCCCACTGATTTTCAGAAGGCCAACATTTCTTCTGGCTTTGGTTAGTTATGGGCGGGGTGAGATGGAGTGTCTCTTTTTTTTTTTAGATTTGTCCTTTTACTCCTCATGAAGTGACAAAATGAGTTACATTTGTATTACCACGAACAGGGAATTAAGGCATACAGTTTCCATTAAGGATGATCTGTTACCTTGGAAAAATGTTAATGTTCTTATTTCTGCATTATTATTTTTCATTACATTGTTAACAGTAATGGAGTTGCCTGCCTAATTGCACCCTAATGAAAACTTGTCCTTTTATCTATGGTTGGGAACAGATCCATGAGCTAGGTGTTAGGAAAAAAAGAAATTCCAAAGGAATGGTGGAATTTCTTCTTGAGAGAGCTCTAAGGACAGAAAACTAGAAAAGCTAATTGTTTATCACAGCTTTTCGTTACTATCCTTTTCTCTAGCGGCTTACAGATCAAAGTTAAGTTTCACAGCTTGCATTTAATGAACTAATTTGTATTTTGACTTGTATTAAAATGCTGAACAGAACATTTTCTATTTTCTATTTGTATTGTAGTTTTTCTGTATTGAAACCATCCAGCAAACTTTAGATTGATTTAATTGCATACTGATTCCCAGCTCTGTATGCAGAATAGAACTGTATGTTCTTTAACCATACTCACAGGACTGGCTGTCTTTTACTCCAACATAGTAACAAAAGAGCTAAGAGAGCTGTCATTTATTTTACAGTAATTTCAGATAACTGTCTCTCAAGGTGATAAAGTATTGAAGGATGGAGACATGAAACGTGCTATGTTTTTAAGAGGAAAGATGAATGTTTGCTATTAAGGGGTGCAAAGATCAGGAAATAGGTGCTATTTCCATTCTTGCAAAATAAAAATCCTGACTTTTTTAATGGTCTAGGTGAAGCTGAAGAATCAGTGTTGATGGTGGGACCTTGTAATGTGTTGCATGAAGGATTCAGCCAGCTGAAGATCTTAGTTTTGTATTTGTGTGGTTTTCTCTGCGTTATGCTGTGATTTCCTGTGGACTGTTAAGTGATAATCCTGTTATGTACATTTAGACAAGTTCTAAATATACTTTTATACAAGTACCTATAGAAAAACTCTGCAGTTCAATAAGGACTGCAAAATACTGTCTACAATGAATACTCATCTGCCCCTGAAAATTGATTATTCCACTCTGTATAAGTGCATCAGATAGTTATAGATGTTTGACACAGTAAGTGATGGTTTGGCTAGAGTAGTAGTTGTGTGAGGTAAGTGAATTGTTTCCAGTAAACTTGGCACATCCATATTGTTAATATGCTACCACCTACCTTAAAAATGGCCAGTCAATTTGTTGCATGACACTTTTGGATTAAGTGCATTATATGGATTAATTGTGTTTGTTCTAAATATGTGTCATTGATTTTTTTCTGAATGACCTCCCCTGTTATTTGTTTCTTCATAATTGATTTTCAGTGTATAAAGCACTTACCATTTGACGCTTATTGCAAAATAAAATGATAAAAAGCAATAGATTGTGAAGATTTTTTGCAGTCTGTCCTTCCTCATCATAGTTTTTGCAGACTTTTGTACCCTATCTGAAATTGTGATTATTGTCAAACTATGTAGGAAGCTAGAAATAAGGACAAGATTTTTTTTCTCATGGTAAATTAATTAATTAACACTTTTGAAGCTCTAGTGGGACATCACTAAATCAGCTGGTGAAGGGATAAATATGAACTTCCTGAGGAATAAGTGATTTCTTTCTCAAAGTTGTGGTAAATGTAAGGAAATAACTAGCAAGAGGAGTGGAACTGACATGAAATTTTGTTTTAAGTCTTGATCATATTACTCCAGTTCTCTTGTACTCATTATAGTTCTCTTCATTGAAGGATATGCTAGAGACATTCTGTCACTGCAACAGACACTAGTGAGAAAAGAGTCACTTAAAAAGCTTGAAATACTTCAGCCTATCTGTCAGTGGCCAAAGATAGCTTGACAGAATTGTGTTTCTGCTTGGTCTGAGGGATAAGTCACAATTTCAAAATATATCAAGAGCATCCAGCACAAAGTATTAGGTTTTGATTTTTCCTGATATAAGCCTAAAGCCTCTCAAGTCAGGTGAAGGTTGCTGACCCTTTGTTTAACAGCTAAGTGACAGGAGATTTGGGTTATCTTTCAAAAGCTGAGCGAATATCTGAGAGATATAACTGTGTTCAGCATGCTAGTTTAAAGAAAATATGTTATGTTGGAAGAATCCTTTGTTGGGGTTTTTTTTTGGGTTTTTTTTTGTCGTCGTTGTTGGTTTTTTTGTATTTTTTTTCCTCTTTAGTTTTATACTAGTTTCTTAGCTTTTGTCTTATCTGGTTCTCTCCTATATTTAATCAGATTTTGAGTCACAAGCTTACATGAGCAAGCAGTCTCCTGTTGACTTGCATGTAGGTTTTGCTGATGAGAAGACACAAGGGTCTGTCGGACTACAGTTCCATGTTGAAGAGATAAAATTGTTAGTGCAAAAGTCTATTGATCTAGCCACATGAGTTGCTGATGCAATATAGAAATAGCCAAAATATTTATGACCATAGCTTTGGCACGCCCATCTGACTCATCCTGCTTTGCAGTGATATTTGAGAACAAAAAACTTCTCCACTTTCTGAGGCATATAACATTTTGTCCTGCAGCTCTAGTCCTTTATAAAAGGACTGAAGATATTTTCTTAATTTATTCTGAATGATGGGAAGTTGCCATATCTTATGACATCTTTAAAAAGACCAATCATACTTTCAGTCTCTTAATTAATCACAGCATGAAAGGGGCACAATCTTCAAGGACTTTTTTTTTTTCTTGCCTACAAAGTTTAGTTGACTGCTTTCTTTATCGAACCTAGCTGTTTGATAGTACAGAATATAGCTATGGAGGTTGATCAAACAGACACAAGATCATCATTGGCACTCTTTATTGTAACACGACTGACCTATAAAGCCTAACTAGACATTTCTAGTCCATTGGTGTGGATAAGCACATGATCTCTGCCCCAACTGTCAGAATCTGCACTTCTGTTTCAGCCAAACATAGATTAAAAACACTCCCACAAACCTAAAATATAATAGAAAGCCTAAATGCGGAGATGAGCATCTTGCCAAATGGGGGAGTGCCTAATTTGAGAACAGCTGAGGATTCGGGTTCTCCATACTGGCCAATGGATTCATTACTTCTCAACACTGAGAAACATGCTGCTTTCTTTGTCACACAACCTGTCTCATCTCATTAGCACAATGACTTGAACATGTTGACAGCATATAATGGTTTTCACTGCATATGCTAAGAAGCAATTTTAAACCAATTTGCTGTTTTCTTTGTAGGCAGAGTGTGACTGCTGATTGTTGCTAAGGTCCCCTAAAAGTTACTTATTTGCCGCAATTCCTATAGGTAAAATATGAAGCCGTGAAACAGATGATACAATGCACCAGCTTGCTTGTTTCTTTCTCTGTATGTTAATGAACTCCCACTCATTCCCAACTGGTAGCTCTGTACATTGCAGTGAATGCATTCAGATTGAATCAACGTTCAGCGACACAACAGACAGCTTCTACATTGGCTCATTGTTTCGCTGAATGCTATTAAGGCATAGCTAGTTCTCAGAGCCTAAAGTTTAAGGTTCTCTGAATACGTTATCTGCATCTGATAAACACATTTAAATGTTAGACTTCATTCTTCTCATTAAGTACCCTACCTTACTTGATCATGTTTATATATTTTGTCCTCTGGTATTAATAGTGTGACCAAAGCCTTCAACAAAGGTCCTACCTGTCTGTTCTATGTATTTACGATTAATAAGCAGAAGCTCCTACTTAGCAACCTTAAATAACAAACTCTGTATTTAGTGGTGACCTAAAGTTTGAGTGCTAACCAACACTCAGAGAAGAAATGTTAAAAAAGAAAGGCAAAAACACTTTTCAAATTGTCTCATCTCTGATAGTGAATTGCCCATAAAGAGCTACCTTAAGCAATGGTGCTTTTTACTACATTATTGCTTGTAGATTTAACCTTCTGTCCCCTTTCTAGACTCTGATTCTAATGGGAGATTGACACATACTGGAAAGCTGCTAACATTCTCAAGTCCTGTGGTAATACGCTGGCTCATTGGTGGTGGGTGATGTTCTTTGCACTGTTGCTATATGTAGAAATCACATAAGGAAAGTTAAGCAGAGACTTGCATTTTTTTCAGGCAGGACTATAACTATTTTTGGAGACCCCTAAAAACGTTCATATATCAGTATCTTTTTTAATGGAAGGTTTTGGGGTCTATTGTTCTTGTGGTTATTGTTTTGTTTGGTTTTAAATAAGCCAGGTTAAACAAAATTTCTTCCTCCCTCACTAGTAGAATATGACTATTGGCAAGTACTATGACAAATTAAACTTAGAAGTGTTCACATAAAAGTTATGAAGTCAGAGGGATTTTTCAAGGGAAAAGATAGACCAGCTGTAACTTTCTTGTCTTCATCTCTACTGAGAATTCTTCTTAAGGTTTGTAAGACCTTACTTAGGCTGATGAATCCCACTTTAGTTAAATGGCTACTGGATACTGCAGCTTATTGCTGTGGAGTTATTTTTGGGAAAGTGATTGAAGTATTCTCCCAAAGCCTGTATTTGAAATGTTTTCATTATTTCTCTGAAGCATCCAGAAAGAGTCTGAATTTTATTTCCATTATGTTATAAATGCTTTCTGAGAAATAAACCCAAATGACTAACCTTCAAATAACAAGCGAGTAGAAGTGCTTGAAAGGTTGAAAGTCCATGCTGGCGAATGATACAGTACATATCCATAAAAGTTTGTGTATAAAATTTTATGTCTCTGATTTATTTTCTCTTGAGTTAATTTTTGATACTATGCTATGATCTGAGCTTGGCAAACTTACTGGTTCAAAAAGCAATATTTGTTCACTTACCTGGCAGATTGTCATGTTCTAAAGGTAGAAAGCAAATATCCCATTTGGATATACAGATTCACAGCTCTCTCCTGTTACTGAACTTGCTGGAGTCACCAGGACCTGCACAGCACCCAGGTAGATGGGTGAGTCTCCCAGCTGATGCTTAATTGCATTGGATTTATTGGTATGCAACCTTCAAACATGCATTTAAGTCTTCTGCTTAGTGCTGGTTTGAAAGCTTACAACCCTGGGTCACAAATAGGATTTGTCATGTACAGGGACTTTGCCCTAGAGTGCCACTGGCTGTATTTTATTTTGCTACTTCAACGTTTTTGATTCAGCTTCCTCCTGTTATATCTAGCTCAGCTGGTAGCCTGTGGCTCTAAGCTGCTGTCATTTGATTTAACCACTCACAAATCAGTTAAGTCAAAATTAATTAATGAATTCCTGTTTCCTTCCTCCTGAGCTCTCCTAAATAATTCGTTTTTAATTTACTCAAAGTACTAAAAACATTTGGCTTGGCATTATTTGTCCAAGGTGACTGTGAAAATGGAACTGCTCAAAAAAACATTTGAGAATGGTGCTTTTGAAATACCCACAAAGTTGTTCTAAAATGCCTGGTTTTATTGTAGACAAGGGGGAAAATACAAGTCTTTCAGAAGTGGTGGAAGCTGAATAAGAAATAAATATGGCATAATATCTGATTTTCCCATGTGGTGAAATGGCTTTTGAGGAAAAATAATAATAATAATAAAAGTTGGACTTTATTGTCTGTCCTGGAATTAAAGACACACTAGACAGCAGAAACTTATCAGACTCGGAAGTCTATCACTATTCTTTTTTCTTCTTTCTTCACACCATAGGTAGAGAATACACACAGTATACCATCATATGCAGCTAGTAGTTGTAGGGTCGCAACAAATTTTATTTTACTTTTATAGAATAATGTTTTTTTAAAGGAGAACAGAAGAAAGTCATGCACAGTAGGGGAGCCTGTAGCTGCTTGCATCTTGGGTTTCATAAAATGAACTTGACCTTTCAACAGGGCCAGGATGATTTTGGTGACATACCAGCAGCAGACAACTCAAGAAATACTAAAAAGGCTTTCAACAATGAGTGAATATAAGCTTAGAGTAACACTTGGCTCCTATTGATTTATTTTTTATTGAAGTAGTAGCTTAATCACAGTTGGTAACTGTGATTTTTCAAGGACAATTGATAGCTAAAGCCACTGAAAGATGAGTCAGGTTTCCTAGGCAATTTGAAACCTGCAGTTTTTTAAGGTAGAGGTTCCTAAGCCAAGTCAGGTGAGCACTGCCAAGTGCTGTTGGAGTTTGCACAGGTTATATTCCACTTTGATTCTTGTCTCAGTTTGCTTTTTGAGCTAGCTGGAGATATCATGCAACTTTTTAATCCTCATGGTGGAAAGAAGAAAATGTGTGCAAAATATCCTTAAATATGAGCTAAAGGAGCATATTGTATCATGATATCATTTCATAATGCTGATATTAAAATCAATTGGAAATCCTCTGCTCATTTTGGTTCCCAGAGGTGTGGAATGATACACAATTTCATTATATGAGCCAGACAGAAGGACGTTTTAGGTAGTTCATGATGCAAGAGCTTAACAAACACCCACTTTTTGGACAATGTTGTCAGTTCTTTTTTCCTCTGTGCCCCCCAGTAAGGGAGAAGTGGTGCAGTGAGCTGGTTCATGTGTCCATATGGAGAAGTTCAGAAAGGCTGAGCTGTGTTAAAAGTGTATGTTAGCTAAGATGCATTAAATCTTTTCTGAATGGAGAATGATGTGCCTGTTGAGAAGTGAAGCAGCATTAGTTTGTTCTTGTTACTGTAAAAGAAAATAAGCTGCTTAAATTTAAGGGATTTTTCATAACCACACAGTTTTAGTTAATGACAGCCTTTTAATCTCTTTATTTAGGCAATTCATTTAGAGGGATAACCTTGATAGATAGTTAAGATTGACCTCCTGAAATTCAGGGCATGCCTTGATCATTGTTCCAGATGACTTGTCAGATATTTCACGTAATCATGCTTAGAAATTCTCAAAACATTTTTGCACCTATTCACAAATGCTTAAACAGCTCTGGATGAAGTTTCAGCCATGCAAACATTTGCAGTGGAGGTGTAAATACTTGCTCTGGAGCTTTTTAAAGCACCATTGCTATAGCGTAACAGAGGAGATCTGTCTTTGGCAGAAGTGCTGTCAGTTTGATGGTGCTTGTAAAGAATATGTATTGCTGAGAAGTGAGGCTGTATGCAATTAGAGTACGACATCTGCAGGGATGCATTTGACTTCGCTTCATTTTATTTTATTTTGGTTTTACATGCAAAAAAAGGTAAAGATGTTTAGATAGATGTTCAGAAGAAATAGCCTTCACTGCTTCATAGGGACACTATGGTTTCTTCTGTGTTTTTTCCAGATTTGAACTCAGCCACTGTTGATGCCGTTGTTGGCAAGCCAAAAGGGAATAAGTTAAGCTGTTCCTATAACACAATCCTATTCTAGTGCTGCTTATCATCAATAAAGAGGAGGTATGTCTGGCATCTTTGCTTTCTCAATCGCTACCACCCAGACCTTGAAAGACTAGACTGGCACAGAGACACTGAAGAGAAGCCAGACCTATGTATGAACAGTTTATTCCTCTGTAGCTACTATAATATCTGTACGATTTCCCCCTGGAAAACAGAACATCTGCTCATTTGAAAGGCTGTAACTCTACAAATTGCCCTCTAACCAAAGACCTATAAATGACAGTTATATGTATTTGTTTGTGTGCTGGAAGAAGAAAATTATGACAAAGGAATGGATTTTTTAATATATATTATGGATGTACAAATATTTTGGGTTTTGGGTGTTTTGAAAGTGGTTATTCAACAAGGATAAATATTTTTTTCTCTGCAATTTTAGTTCTGAAACCTTTAAAACAATCCTATTTTTTCCCACTAAAGATTCAGCAGGAAGGAAAATTTCATCAGCTTTTTTTCATTTCCTTTAAAGGCTACTTCTCATAAAAAAAAATACAAAGAACCTTTGATCAGTTATCTGCACCCATTTTCCTTCCACTTACACCCATCTGAATCAATAGTAATTTCCTCTCCATTTTTACTGTAGAACTAGGGTTAAAAGATGGCAAATTTGACGTCTGGAACTGTGCTGAAATTGTGTTGCTTTTGTTTCACGTGGTTAAGATGAGCTCTGTGTCTTTCTGTGTGTGTTCTGCTGCCAACACGCCGCAGGTACGCTCCGCTGCTTTATGAGCCACACTTAGTCGAGAGCGGGTGCTGAGCAGGGAGGGAGCTTCCCAACCTTCTGCCCCAGCTGTTATACTTCTAGCATGCCTTAGTGCAAAATTTTTTTTTAATTCACTTGTTGGACTTGGCATTCAAATGGATTTTGAAGCCTAGGAGAAGTTTTCTGCTGCCTTCCAGCAGCACCCTTAGAAGGAGAGCACACCTCACCTCCAGCTCCCCAGAGGAGAGCTCGGTTCTGTCCCTGCTGCCACCCAGCAAGCTGCCTGGCCGCATTGCTGACTCCCTCGATGTCTCTACTTTGATCATGTACTTCAGTAGAAGTGCCTTCTTTTTGATTTGTACAACCCTTTCCACTGTTCTTCCTGGAGCTGCCCGCACATCTCTTTCCCCTTTTTTGTCCTTGCTTTCATTGCTCATTGAGGTATACAATCAGCCACTGGCTTTACTACCTGAACAAGAAAGGGGTAGCTTTTTGGTTTTATTGAAGATACTATTTTACTGATGCATTGTTATTTTTTAGAGTGGCTGCATATATAATATTGTTTTTCTAAATGTCATTAATCACTCGTGTTATTTATACATTTGGAGTAAAAATAATTATACCTTTTACTAGGAATAGTTCTCCAGATAAATATTTGTATTAATAATTAATTACTCAGTGGGAACTAATTGCCTGTCACAGTGATATGCAGCATGAGATGCTGCTTTGAGTGTAATAAATAGCAGGCTCTTCTCATAAACATATGCTGAAATTTTAGGCACTGAGTAATGAGAATTATGCATCATAAAGAGAACAGTATGGCAGAAGTTCTGCAAAACAACCTTAATGTATCACAGATTCTGACTTGGCAATTACAAAACACATAGTTGTAGTGCAGCAGATTCCCAACTGGCATAACTTGCTCTAATGTCATCAAAGCTGGTAACCACCAGTATAGAATTTGGGTGAAGATTAAGAAGTTCCTGTCTCATGTCACAAGTGCATTGAGGTGCATTCTCTAGGGGCTTCTAGGTTTAGATGCTCTGCCGTTTTAAGTGCTGTTGCTTGCCATGCTCACCTTTTGACTTTGCACTGAATTGGAATAGTTGAATCATGTTCAGCTGCAGCTGGGGCACAGTTTGGGATTTGCTTATCAGCCCCTTTCTGCCAGGAGCAGTGCATCTTTGTTTGGCACATGGGCCAAGACATCAGTGTGAATCTACCTGGAAACCCAGAATGTGTTAGTGGAGTCTCTGAATTTTTCATCGTAGCTTCTTTATGGGCTTTGCTTCAGAACAGACTTCTCTTTACTTCCTATCTGTCATTCCTTCTGTTCTACACAGGGTAAAAATTAGAGAGTAAAAAGAACTCATCCCCAAAATATTGCCATCCAGGAATACTTCACCCAACGGAGCCTTCTTTCAATGAAAATTTACAGAGTCAGACTTTAAATTAAACAAGGCACAGCCAGGGATGATGCAAAGAGGAGGAGGTAGCACCAAAACTCTGTGAGAAGTCATTGATGTTAGGTTGAATATTCAAAACTCTCTTTTTATAGTCACAAGATGCTGAGGGGTAGCATGTGTATTAAGAATTGTTATGTTCAGAGGCAAGACCAAAAGCATTTCTGTGGGAGGGTCATAGTTAAGCAGCAGCTCTTAAAACTGTATTAGTTAAATTCTTACAGCTTACACTGCACAGATAACTGGAAATGTAATACTTTGGGATCTAATGCTTTAGGGTTGAAAGTTCATACAGAAATGCAGAACCAGTGTTCCAGTTAGTGTCTCTAAGACTTTCCGTGAATGGCCAGACAGCCTGTGACTGATGATTTTCCAGTCTCGTGGAGTACTTACCAATTTGGTTTTGCATATCAGGGAAAGATAAACTTGTAGCACAGGTCAGGTTTAGAAATGTATTCCCACCTGTGAAAGAGGCTGGCTGCAAAGCACAAATAGATGCACATTTAAGGATTTCATGTGTGAAAGGAGATAAAGCTGGACATGAACTTTTGTAGACATATGAGTTGAGACAGCAATGAAAATATACCCTAAATCACCAAGATTAAGAATATTGCTCAGTTACTCCTTGGGGTCTGCAAACTCCCTGACTAGTCTGGGACTGATAGCTCTCCCACACTGCAGCAGCACTCCAGTCTGTCAGTACTTATCTGCCTTTCAAGCCTTCCTCATGAGTTATCACTGCTGTCCTTTATTGCTTAGGCAAATGACAGATTGAGGCTTCTGTTTTTCTGCCAAACCCAATTTGTTTTGTTGTCTTTCACTTCTCTGACCCTGTCTATCTTGACTAGTTCTTGCTTTCAGTCTGTACTTTAAACCTATAGTGTTATGGAGCAAAGACTGTTTCAAAGACAGTCTGAAGATGACATTCCCAGGTATGGCTATTACCAAACCCAATAAACTCATTTGGCTTTGTTTGCATTGAGGTTAAAAGTCTATAGTTTCTTGGTTAAAATGAGCAAGGAAGATTTGTATAAGGGAAAAAAAGAAAAGCCAAACAAAACCAAACCTTCTATATGTAAGATTGTGACTAAAGCCAGGCAAAATTTCCATTCAATTTGGAAGAAAAAAAAAAAAAAAAAAAGTCGTACTACATTCGCATCTTGTGTTGGTGACAGTTTACTTATCTCTAAATGCTGCAGTGGACATTAACTTGCACGGGTTCCTGTTGTGTTACACTGGAAAAGGCTTTATCTCCCTCTTTCACATCCTGATGGTGAATGAAGACTAGATAGTGGACATGTGGGTTTGTAACAGAGTGTTCTGTAGGATTTTGAAAAATTCCAGTTTTTCCTCCTTTCTCCTTTGGAGTCAGGGAAGGCTAAAAAAAAATAAATATATCTTATTTTCCTTTTGGTGTTTGTTTTTTGTTTTGTTTTGGTTTTTTTGATTGAAAGATGTTTACTGGAGGAAACAACCACTGATATGGACCATCTTGGGAAAAAAAAAAAAAAAAAAAAGACTGGTTAACTTTTTCTTAGATTTAAAGGATTCTAAGCATAAGTAATAAGATTTTTCCTTAAAAATGAAAAACAGTATTACTGAGAAGGAGCAATGTAACCAAACTTTGTGTCAGTGGCTCTTATTTAAGCCTGATATTTGAAGATCCATATGAAAAGAATATAATTTGTCAGTATTCTGTCAAGATTCAAAATTACAAGGGATATCAATCCTAATGCTTTGGGGCATGAACCTATTTCTTGCTAGGATTATGAAGATACTCTGCAATTTAACTTAGTGCAACTGGCTAGATAAGCTGCTCTTCCCTCCTGATCATTGGAAATTGCAAGTGCAGGACATTGCAGAGGCAGGCTGCTAGATCTCATTAAGTAATTTTTTTTTTCTCCAGCAAGGTGAACTAAACTTTCGAACACTACCATTTTTTACCAGAACAAAGCAATTCTTTAGGTTCTCTTCTGTAAAGCAGTTTTAATTTTGAACTTTGACTTCTGCAAGTATTATGGGTTTATGCTTTAGCAGTGAAATATCTGTCTCTTGACAAAGATGGTGACAGAACCGTGGCTCTCTGTGAATTACATTCAGAGTGCAGAGGTCTCTAACTCTGGCTATTGGAAGTGAGGATGTATGGTGTTTTGGATTATTTTTTTTCCCAGTTTGGATTATTTGCACCAAGTTTCTACTCAAAATGCTTCCGTTGGGGAGAGAATGCAGTGTGGGAGTCAAATTGCCTATTAAAAATATCTGGAGACAGTCATTAGTGAACTCCCCCAAAAAATCCTGGTAGGAATTCGAGTGGTGTTCATTAGCTAGATGAATCTCTGGTGATTTCAGCCAGAAGTGACTGCTGCAAGCCAGAGGCAGATCAGAAGCTAAGTGAGGAAAGAGGAATGCTCTAGGAGGGAATGGCTGGATCTCAGCCCTGCTGGTTGCCATAGCTCTGGTCATTGGATCAGCCAGAAGGGCGGTACTGATGGAAAAGGGCGGTACTGATGGAAAAGGGTGGCACCAACAAGTGAAAAGAGGCAGAGAGGCTATGCAGCTGGAAAGCTCTGAGTGGAAAGGGATTAATATCTCAGCTACAGTAAGAAGGAAGAGGAACTGCTGAAAGAGAGTGTGGTCTTATTTGTGTGGAAAATCTACTGCAGGAAAATGTCCAAGCATATCCCAAAAGGTCCACCTTATAATGTATCTATGAGTATCTGTGTATAGATATAGATACACACACACACATGCACACACCCCTGTATGTACACCCTGCACCCTTGAATCATTTCATTGGAGACTACTTCGTAAATGATATTTAGTTCATGTTCACTTCATCACTTTGTACATATTAGCCCCTCTGACCCCTGACAGGAGGCGAAAGCTGTGTTAGATCTCTGCATGACTCATCTTTCTTCTTCAGTGCATTTAAACAACATCTACAACTCCTTTCCTGCCCCACTGGGGAAGAATTTTCCCCCTTTCCCAGTCATGAAAACAAAGTTAAGAAACACAGAGTGAATATGACCAGTTGTATTAAGAACTGACATGTTGCCAATCTGTGACTTTGGTGTTTAAGCAACAATGTAACAAAATTAGTAATTTAACTTAGTTAAAACAGTCTATTGCAAGCCATGTGTTCCTCAGTTTTGTTTATAGTTTAGTTATGTTTTCTGAATGAGTTGTGCACAGTCTTGTTTTCAAGTTTTGAGTTTATTAACATTTTCTCTGTAAGTTCTTTCTTGAAAAGCTGATGGAAAAAATTGTGCTACGATAGGGGAGGTTTTCTTTTAATTGTGAATTTACATGACAGTATGGGGTCATAAATGGGATTATGAAGGAACAGAAAATCTGGTAGTTTGGCAGTTAAATCACTGGTGACTTCTGATGTGCTTCCATTAAGCTCGTTGGAAACACAGAGTTGCTTATGCCTCAGTGAAGAAAGAGACCATTACTGTGAGTTTCTTCTAATATTCTACATATTTTAGCAAAAATGTAACTTTTAATTAGATTTGGTTTTGTTTTTGAAGATTTAAGATTCTGGTATCCTTAGTGGACACTCTTGAGAAATGTTTTTCAGTTGCAACCATGTGTAAAAACTGGTCTATTTGGATTGAACTTCAGCAGGGGCAGAAAACAGGGATTTAACCTTTTTTTAGTTCTCATTCTGTAAACCCATGGTTGATTGGAAATTACTTTTATTTTTAGGGATATTTTATTGTAATTCACTTTTTGAAGTAAGCAGTAAATTTAAATGGGAAAATTTTTAGCCTGTTTTAAGGAACTGTAGTTGTATATCACTTATGGTTTTATTGCATTAAAATAGGCTTTTGAAATATAGATATAAATCATATGAAAAAATAAGTTATGACCTCTTCTTATGGCCCTTTTCAATGTGAAGCATAGTCCAGAGTCTGAAAAATTTGTTGGGAAGGACTCTTACTGGTTGCAGAAACTAAGAATGCCCTTGTGGTGTTGGACCTTTGTAGCATGCTGTTCTGCTCCAATATTTTGTTCTAAGGATCTGAATCATATTCAGAGTTAAAAAGTTCCAAGTTCAAATGGGTTTCAAACTACTTACTCAATGACTTTATTGTCAGTAGGTCAAGAGGTTAAAATCCCAAATCCCAAATGAAAATACTGTGCAGGCTTAATACTTGGGGCAAAGCCTTGTACTACATTCCTAAATATCTTTTCTACAGAAACATGGTAGGGACAGTTTGTTAAAAAAAAAAAAAAAAAGAAAAAGTAGAAAAGTAAAGTTGCAGCTGGACGATTAAAAAGTGCACTTTATTCTTTTTGCTGAGCAGTACCTAGCTAGACTGAGCTCCAGAGTTCATCTGTGCATAGTGATTCCCCATCAGAATGTCTTAGTGGGAACATTGATAAGCTCCTTGCTCTTTCAGTATTGTTAACTTTTTCACCCTTATTTAATCTTTTGTGTAAAACTACATTTTAAGATTTACATTGAGCTAATAGAAGTATGAACATAAACTTGTAGTGCTGCATAATAATAAGCTGTAATGAAAATATGCATCTCTGCTTTCTAAAGAAATAAAAATTACATTGCCTGATGGGTGGTATAAGCTGACCTATTTAACTGTTCTGTCAGATAATGGATTTGGAATCAAAGAGAAATCACCCTCTTGGACAATCCTCTAAACTCTCTATGAGTGAAATTTTCTGCAAAATTGAGGCTTTGCAGGACTATGGCCTTAATCTTCCCATAGTTCTGTATATTCTGACTAATGTCTGAAAGGTATTTAGATCATCTCCTGACAAATCTCATTTTTACATTAATATATATTGCCCTTAACTACTGTGCTCTATCTTCTGTTATTGCTTGTCTCACATAACTGTTTGAATTAAAACTGGAGAAAGAGCAGGAATAGGCAGGACTTTTTTGGCTTTTTTGTATGTCTTCTGTGACAAGCCGTAACATTACAGACTTACAGAGCAGCAGATCTTGGCAGAATAAATGAAATCATACGTTGACTTGTATTATGTTGTAAGATTCCAGAAGATCAGAAATACCTCCCATTCCCAGTGATAACTGAGTTAAGTTTTAAAGGCAGGCCAAATAAACAACGTATTTTTCCTCGAACAGGATGAGGAAAAATCCCCAGCACTATGTCAATCGCAGGAATGAAGTGCATCCTTTGCAAAGTAAGCCACAGTCTGAATTACCGTTATCCTGTAACTGGTCCTAGCATGCTTTTGGTAAAGGCCTCTCTAATCAAGTGACGCTATTAAAATACTTTGTCTAGTTCCTGGTTGTGCTATAGATCAAATTCAACTTTCTTTACAATTAAAAACCTGACTCTATATATTTGACCTTGCATCAGATCTTCCCCCAGTGAAAGTTTACACAACTCCATTGAAATGAAAATAAAAAGAATAAAAAGATATAAATATGTATGAGGAAAAAAAAGAAATCTGACATCCCATTGAAAAAAAACCAACCCTAAATCTTATTTCTCATTTACATTCAGAAAATACACTTCGTAGTAATGATAAGGGTCTTTTTCCTTCTTCTGTTGTTTTTTTTAAAGTGCACAGAAGTTTTCATGAAGACTATGAACCAGAGATTTTTTACTTTTTCATTTTAATTTGTATCACTGCATTATTGACTGTGTCTGTGGAATGTTGTTTATGCAAATAGATGAGTTGTAAGTAATGCAAACACTGGTTGCACACGGGAGTGGCAATTTGTTCAGTAGTGTTAGGAACTCAGACAGCGGAGCTGTGCCTAAGATACAGAGTGAAGGCAGGGTTTGATGGTGCACAATAACAGAAGTGTAATCCATAAACGAAATATTGTAAGCTGTATGAATAATGATATAATGGGAAAGAAAGGGGTTCTCTGTCATTATCTCCACATTAGGTTATATAAACACTGCACAAGTGTGAAAATATGATTAAACCCACTGAGCCTCCTGCCAGTACATTTACTATTTCTCTTTATGCAGTCTTGTATACCATATTACTCTGCCAGAACTTCCACTGCTATGTGTCTCACTGATGCATTTTTGTGAAGGCAAAGAATATATTATCATGAAGGATAATGATGGTTAATACTCCATTTTTTAGTACTTTTTTTTTTTAAAAAAAAAAAAGTTAGAATACAGTCCTGTAAAGTATTTTCATCCTTCATCATCTCAGTTTAAGAAACCATTTAGGAAAGCTGTGTGAATTTGGGCCACAGAACATAAAAATGGAGATGTATCTGTGAATTTCTTGCTGTTCTCTATAATTTACTATTTCTGTTTAATTTGTACAAGTCACAAAACGTAAACCTGGGATAATGAAACTCCAAACACACATGATGCACAACCAATGATCTAAGAGACTGAAAGGATAGAAGTGTCTAGTTTTTCTCTATTCTTTCTCACTCCTGCTGAAGTAAAGTATTATGAACTCCCAGGAACAGAATGTTTGTAAAGATACAGCCTTGACAGATTCACATCAGTAACAGAGGCAGTCATTTCCTTGCTACCAAAATCTGCAGACCATGACAAAATCAGAAGATTGCTGAGAAACACCTTGGGAGTGCAGAAGGCAACCTGTAGGAAACTGCCTCCGCTACATATCAGACTGAATTTAAAAGTGTTATATTCCTTTAAAGGATATTGGGTACAGTCTATTAGGTATACCTTCACTAATTTACTTCCCCCCCCCCCCCCCCCCCCCGTAGTGTATTCAAAATAATGGAACAGAGACAATATAGCACATAAGTGCAAGAGGAGCTGACTTGATAGCAGTAAAGGTATTTTTAAATAACTGTTTTGACTGATATACCAGGACTTGGATTTTTGCTCAAATCTGCACCTGGTGTGTTGAAGGACTACTACTGATTTTCTTGGTTCATAGATAAAAGCCTTGGTGATTTGTTTGTAGCTGTAAGGAATAACTATTTGTAGACAAACAGAATTGACAATGCTTTAGTCACAAATTACCGCTTTATGCAGGTGTCAGTATAGACTCACTGGCATTTATACCAGGAGTGGGGTGGAGGGGATCTCTAAAGCTGTTGATGACCCTCAGCATGTAATTGTTCTCCTGTCAGCCTGTGGAAAACTGGCTAACAAAAGGTCCAAGATGTCCCTATCAGGACTCACAGAAACCTTGTATGACTTGAGTTTGTATCATTCTTGGCAGAAACTTCACTTTACGGTTCAATGGTGTAGGATGAAATATCATTTAGAATAAACAATTTAGCTGACTTTTTTTCTTCCAGAGCTCAGATATAATGGCAGCTTCTCAACCTACATAGCCAGAATTCACACCAAGTAAGTAAATACTACAAGTGTTTTTTTGAGTAATATGTAGAAATACTAACTTAACATTACACTCGCATGTGTTTCACACCCTCTTAAAATAGTTTTTAACTCTGCTGTGATTTAAATAGTTGATATTAAACTTACATTGGGAAAATAATTTTGAAGAGTAGAAGTGTGTCAATTAGAAATCCTTGATATGTTGGATGTACAGAGGCTTGTAAAGGGGTGGCAAGTCACATTCTATAGCCTTATGTTATGAATAGCCCAATTGTAAGTAATCCAAATTTCGAAGCAGAGACTGGCCTGAGGAGGTGTGTACAAGTGATTAGAATTTCAAAGAGTTCAGAATAAACACCAGCTCTTTGATGGGATAATTTATGCATGAAGTGGCAGGAAGAGCCGTCTGAGTTGTTCTTGGAAAGTTCACATGGAGTAATGTTAAGGTCTTAAAAATAAGTTTTGATACGATACTTGGTTACCAGCAATGTGAATGAGACCTTTACCGAAATGAGACCTTTACTGAATTAAGGCACTGATACCCCATGAAGAATGTACTGAAAGCTGCCAGTACTTTAAGATTTGTGCAAGAAGAAGAGGACAATTTGTACCCAAGGAAAGAATGCATTATGAGTTCAGTAAAATTTAAGTATGATCATGCCTCTTGAGGAAGAAAATGTCTTGTGCACTACTAAAACATAAGCTGTAAAAAAGATTTTCCGTGTTTCTATTTGAATAGGGAAAAGGCTGGGGGTCTCTCTTCATCAGGCTACTTTTGGGTTATCTCCTGGTTTTCACTAATTTCCTGTCTGTAAGGCTACACTTTCAGATCTGTGGATACAAAAAGGTATGTCTGAGAAATACAAAGCACTGGCTAAACCTATTTTCAGCTGCTTGGTGTCTGTCTGGTCACATCCATGTTTTTATGGTGTTGAACATCATACTGGAAAACAAGCACTCAGAAATCAAAGTGTTGTAGAAAATGTAGGACTTCAGTGATTGAATGCAAATTTTTACTCAGTTTGGGACTACATCTTGTAACCAAGAGGTGAATGAGCTTTGGACAGGGCTGTATAGTGTTTTTACAGGCTCTGAAATCAAATTTCATGCTTTGTCTCCCAAGAATATCAGTGATACAGGTTTGAGAGCTGAATGTAGAGTGATGTTTATATCTTCCTTTTAAATTCTGAAGAGACAGTGTTGTCAGAGACTGTCCTGGCTTTGGCTGGGAATGACATTCATCCTTGTGTGAATCCAGTCCCTGGGAGTTACTCAGTGCTCTATTCCCGCCTCTTAGAAGTTTCAGAAGACAAACAAATGCAGCCACATCTGTTTGCTTTCTCAATATGTTTTTTTTTACTACAACAACTTTGGTTTCCTGCCACCTAATGAAATTCATACAGTGTGTACATAAATATGGGTAATGGATGCAACGTAGCCAAATATAAAACTGAAACAGCAAAGGTGGCTGTGGCTCCTGTGCTAGCATCCAGTAAGAGCTCTGCAGCATGATGTTTTAGAACACCTTTACTTAAGAAATTTAGCAACTCTGTAAACCATCACAATTGCTGAAAAGCTGCTTTACTATGGTATCCAAGAGTGGTTACCAATCTCTCCACCCATGAGCATTTCTGGAAGAAAAAGAAATTCCAAAATACACTCTGGTTATATTTGATCTTCTGTTTGTTACTGTAACAAAATTTTCTGAAATTTAAAATCTTATGTTTTAACTTCAGGTTTCAACCCAGAAAAAGAGGTGTCATATTTTCTTTGGAGGAAGCTTATGTATCAGCACAAGCAAAAAGAAAAAGATTATCATTTCAGAAGGCAGATGAAAAACCTTGACTAATTTGCCTAATGGTGAAAACATTTTCTTATTTGTGGACCAGCCTTTGCCAAAATGCAAAAGACAGACTATCCATATAAAACTAACAAGTTAAAACAAATAAAATCTTTTCAGCTATGAAGCTTACTGCTACAGGATATTATCCAAGTCTGTAAGTTAATAGTTTTATATTTATACACGTTAACCCTAAATAACCAAAGCACACTTTTTTTTTTCTTTTTTTTTTTTTTTTTTCTTTTTTTTTAGTTTTTTCTGCTGTATTAGTCTTCCTGATTCATGATCTGTGAACAGATCAGCCAATAAATTTCTGGTGTAGAATTCTTTCTCTTTTATATTTGAAGAACAGAATAATGGGAAAATAGTGGGACAATGGCCAAGTAAGACTACTGATCTGATGCAGTAAGACATCTGTGTTCCTACATTTGAAGTAGGAATTTCCCTTACAGGAAAGACCAAACCTTTGAAGCTGAATTTACCATGGATATTAATCCACTCAGTGAAGCTGATATATGCGTGCTTACTTATAATAGATAATTTGACCTTTAAATTTCTTATTTAGATTCTTTTGTTTTCATGCCAGTGTGTAGGAGAATTAAACACATAAAGCTGAAGAATTGACTAAGGCAGGTATTGGGTTCTTTAATTAGCCAACATTTAAATTTAAGTATTATGCATAGACATACGTCAGAGGAATTCTAGGACACTCTTATATTCACAAAGCAAGCTCTGTGTCTTTGATGGAGATGAGCCAACATGTGTTTTTGTCCTAATGAAATTCTTTTTGTCAGCTCACTAACTGATGAATAATTTAGGACTTGACGAATACAAGTCAAATGATTTCTGTGAACTGATTCAGAAAAGGGGAAACACAACCACCCCTTCAGAGACTGGTCCTGAGCAGGTGTGAGTGCAGGGGGCAGCCATTTCAGGCAGAGGCTGACATATTTTTACACAAAAGGTCAGCAGGTTTTGAACCAAGGCAGGAATCTTATTGCATGAAACTCTGAAACATTAACTGACTGGGTTTTTTGTTGTTTTTGTTTTTGTTTTTTTTAATTTTTTTTTTTAGGCATTTCATTTCTATGCTCCCTTTCATCCTGTTTTTCTGCAGAATGCCATTTATTAGAACATTCTCCAGTCAGACGACAGATGATTTTGTTTCATCAGCTTGAGCTTGCACACTGGGAGTTTTTGCCTTTCATAAGCAAAATCTATCAATTCTGTAGCAGAAGCATATGTGCCATGTATGCTGACCTGACACAACATTTGCATGTAGGTTTCTAAACTATACTAGGGGCCTAAGAAAAAAAGCTGGAATAGGTGTATCTGTAAGAATTTCCCTATGTCAAAAGTATTCAGAACCAAGCTCATAATCTACTCAGTTCCTACTGGCCACCAAACACTTGTGCTGTTCTATAGGTAAAACAATTTAAGATGGCTACATACATATACCTATATATGCAAATAAAATCTGCAAGGGTGAGTAGAAATGAAAAGCTTTTTTCCTGGAAATATGAAAAAATTGAGAAGGTGAGACTGAAAAACTGAAAAATCACTTATAAAATAGAGGCATCTGAATAGAAAGCTTAGAGCATGGATTTGAATGCCTGGATTAGCAGGTGGGTATTTTCAGCTGTTGTTGATGTATCTCCACTTTTACCGTGACAATAACAGTGGAGAAGAATGTTCAGCACTTGTGGGATTGGTACCTAAATGTTCAAAGGTTCATTTAAGCATCCTGATATCTCGTTAATAGACTCCTGCTGTATACATTATAATCCCCTAACCAAGTACAACAAGACTTCTCAGAGTTATCTTACATGGCTGTCCTCTCTGTGAAGATCCATCTGGAAATAAATGATTCATCAAGCAAATGGTTTTCTTGAAACTCTTGAGAGATTTGATAGAAATATGAGAATAAAGGCCATGTTCAATGACTATTGAAAGTTACAGACCAAAGGTATTGTGAGGTGAACTGGGAGGATGAAGATGCAGTCCTTATTAAGGATTCTGGAGAACCTGAAATTCCAACACTTTCAGCAGTGAGGTCTGACACCAAGCTTTGAAGTGATAAATGGAAGTGGCAGGGCCATTTGCTTTTTGGAAACATTATCACTTTACCAGCTTGGTGGTTGGGTTTGGGTTTGTGTTTTCTTTGTTGTTTTTTGGTTTCATGGTTGTGTGTTTTTGTTCTGTTCCACCCCCACCCCCCACCCCACCCCCAATATTAGGAAAACAAATAATTCATAGGTTGCTGTTTTGGAAATACCTAATACCTAGGTATTTGGAATTACCTAATAGTCTGGAGCTATAACAACTGCATGTTGAAACTAGGAATGTAATCATCTGACCTTATAAAACCAAACCCTGAAAATATGTATTAGGAATCATCACCAAAGAGAAAATCCTGGATACTACAAGCACTAGTGTCTGACTTCGCTATTATAGTTTATCTTTAGAAGAAATACGAGCATGGCAGTAGTCATGTAATGACTGGCTATGCTTTTCATTGTGGTTCAAGATGATCAAAATTACTCACCAATCTAAATCTGGAATGATGTAAGACATAACTTTAAAATACACAGTAGGTGAAGTTTTATTTTTGTCTGGAAGTAGGCAGGAAAATTGAAAAGCTTTTGGTTTATTAGAATCAACAGCTTTTCTTGCTCTTTTGGATGAGGTAGGATAAGTATTTTACGTGGGGAAAAAAAAGCACTGAATGCTTCTTAGTTGCCAAAACTCTGTTCAATAGAGCCAAAGTATCATGATCAGTTATGTGTTTGACACAGTTATCCTACTTCTAGTGTCTAGTAGAATTTCATTCTCTCTGACCACAGAGACCGTTTTTCACATCTTGCAGCCCAGCAATAAGAAAGATTATCATCTGTCTAATTTACAAGGTCAGATTGTTGATGCATTGATCTTATTTCATAATCTTTAATAAACTGTTCCAAATTTCCTTTGAGTTTTATACCCTCTTACCTGCAACACTGTTGCTCAAATAATGGCAGCATTGCCACCCTACACCATCTGTGTGCTTGCCAAATGCTAAATTTAATCACAGCATTAGATATCCTCTTTTCCATCTTATTGCATTTAGTACTACCACTCATTTAGCAAAATGATAAAACATGTAAATGCGAGGTTCAGTTATGCTTTTATACTTAACACTACAGTATAATTGTGTTTTAGAATGTTGTGTAGAGTGTAATGAATAAAATGATTTATTGTATAGCTGTTAATCACGTAGATATGATAACAAAAATCTATTTCCCCTTGGGTTCAATACACTCTTTTTTTTCTTGATATTGCAGTGAAGAAAGAAATGAACAGTTTATTATTTTAGTGGGCCACAATTAAACCTATATAGTGTGAAATTAGTGTTTTAATCAACTGTCTGGATATGAAGGATTTGGTTTCTTTTTTTAAAGAAAAGACAGTAAATAATTCATTTTTGAAAGAATTAACATAGTAATAGTGAATTATAGTCAATGAAGGCAGTAACCAGTTGTACTAAACTATATCAATGCAGTATGTATGCACTAGTAAAAGTGCTTAATATTTTTTTTTTTTTTCTTTCTGACAAGCTTAATTATAAGCAGTTGTTAGGATGACCTTCTCTCATGGTAGAAAAATGCCTGATGCCTAATAACATTCTTGAATATTGAGAAAAAATGGCTCCTGAATTGATGATAGCATTATCTTAATAGCAATTTCTGTTTTCTATCTTGTTGCAGTGAGGTGTTGCAAAATCTATGGAACTTTGCCACAGAGTGTAGGTCTTTCAAAGAGCTCACCTCTTGCAACAGTACAGTTAGGAATCAACTTAGATGAACAATGTAGATGAACTAGGTCCATCTTAAATTCTGGCTGGGGTGCTATTTCCTGCCAAGCTTCATTGTCAATTTCTTATCACAGAAAATGTTTAAACTGAAAAGAATTATTTGCTATTTTTGTAAGGTCAGGGTAGATCCAAACTACCATGTCTGTTAAAAAATGGCAAAGTTCATAAATATTTTCTCTGCCTCTAAAGTCTTTAATGACACAAATCTAAGTGTATGTGTGGTTATATATATCTTTCCATACGTATTGTAGTAATTAGACCCTATACACATGCACACCCTTTGCCTTTCATAATAGCAACGTTAGATATTGATTTCCAGTCTAGTACTGGTGTCCACTCAGAAATCAACCTTAACTTGGAATTAGTGTTACAGAAATGGTTTATCATTTTGCAGGTCCAAAGGACATCCTTGACTTTGTGGATAAGGCACGGGAGGAGAGGAGTTACAAAATCTGACAAAACTTAGCTGAAAGTGTCTCAAAGCTTGTTCAAGCACTGTTCACATTTACTTAGTAAGCTATTTGTCATGTTCAAGGAAAAGACACAAAATAATTACTAATAAACTATTTTATGTGATTTAATAAATCCCTGGATTAATTTTCATATTTAGAAAGACATTTCCAAGATTGGAATCCATAAGTTTTCTGGAAAGTACTCTTTTTGGAATGATATGACAATGTTTATTATTCCTGTACTGCTCACAGAAATAACAAAAACATAAATCTTGCTTTTTATACCAATCAGTTGAGTAGACACTGTGATATCCTTTTATTCACAGAATATGATGTACTTCAAATCACTTTAAGCATTTTTCTAAGGACAAGGAATTGCTTTCACTGTTTTCCCTAAGAAAATGTAAAATGGCATAAACTGAGTAATATTTCTTGGGGTTTTATAGTGTTTAGCTATGAAAAGCCCTTAGCAGTATGAATTAAAAGCAGCTGATGGTTCTTCAAAAGGACACTCTATTAGAACCCTTACTTCAAATAATTATGGAATTTCTCAAATGAAGTCAGTTTCAAGACTAAAAATTCCAATTAATAACCAATCCTAACCATTTTTCCCCCTTTGAGCAGGTTTTTTGCCTCTTCTGTCAGAAAGCATCACCTACTCTTGTTCTCCGGTCTTACAGACAAACTCTGAATATTCCCTGGCCAGCATTTCTCTGTAATGTTAATATGGCTAAGAACTCATAGAATTGAAGGTGGGAATTGATAACACATTTGGAGGAAAAATCTGGGTTTATAAAATAATAAATCTGCCCCCCCCTTCTTTCTTTATTGTAGATAATCACTTAATAAATAATTCTGCCACCATTGCACGTATGCATGTTTTGATGCACACAAAGCACTTTTTGTTATTACTATGTCTTATGTAGAGATGTTTCTACATAGGTTCATCCTTGGTTGCACCAGAGAAAAGGAAGGTTGAGAGGATGTAGTAGTATTTGATAAAGAAAATACATGTCTGAACAAGTGCTGTAGAGGAAAGGATTAGTAATTCAGAAGATGGCATTTCAGGCTTTAAGAAGGATAAAGAATAATATAACAAGGAAATATTTTATCTCCTTAAGAAAGTTGACAATCTGGAGTATCACCACAAAAGATCAAACATGAAAATAATTGGCCTTCCAGAGTATGCTTAAGGGTCTGACTATATACAGTGCGTTCACTCTTTTCTTAAAGATCTGTCTGCAAGACACAATTCATATTTTCCAAGTTACAGAAAAAGCTCACCGACCCTGGAAATGGTAAGAAAGCAAGATCACTTCATGCAAAATGCTTTAGTTATTGAGATAGGAAATATGCATTAAAAATAGCCTGTGGGTGAAGGGAAATTCTATGAGTTAAAAATAAGGAGACAAGCCTAAAATTGAAATGTCTAGAGGGTAAAGAAATCTTTAGGTCCATAAAAGTTGAGTACTCTGACATGCCTGGTAATACCTGCCTGCAGTGAGAATGGATTATGAAGGTCTGAAGCTTTTTTCATTTACCAGAAATACAAATGAACTGAAGGTTAACTAAAGAATTATTATTTAAGGCCAGATTCATCCCATTTTGAAACTCCGTAGAAGGATTCTGTGGATATGAAAAACATAAGAACCCCTCAGGGAATTCATTCTTGTCCTATTTTATTGCATTCTCCCAATAGGAAAACTGTTGGATCCCTGGAGACTCTAGGGCTCACTCAGATATTGCTGAATCGTAGGATTTTCATCAGGTTTTCATTAGATAAGTGTAAATATTGCAAGATCTTTATTTAATTTCTCTTCTAAAAAGGAATGTCCTGTAAAATTGATTTTTCTACCCTGAGGATGAGGATAGTATTAATTTTGTCTGTATGCCTAAAGCAAGACCTTGAACCAGTTCTGCCCAGTTCATTCATTTTTGATTGGGTAGGTTGTTTGCTAAACTAGTTGGACATGGAAATGTTTTGATTGTTTGGACTCTTGATTAGGCCCTTGTTGAGTCTGGCTTTAGCACACACAAAAGGGACTAAACTTTTAAAAATGTGGAGGTCCCACTTCTGCCCTTGAGCAAAGTGATTACTCTCTCAAACTGCTGAACATCCAGCAGCTCTGAAGAGAACAATGGATGGTCAAAGTTTAGGGGCTCTTGAAAAAATCTGATTGTTTCATTCATCTGGTTGAGTGGGCATTTGCTGGAAGCCAATTTCTCTGTGAACATGACCTAGTTGGTTTTTAGTGTGGTGAGTCCATGGGAAACTTTCACCCTTAAAAAATTGAATCTTAATCTCTCTGCTCAGTCAAAAGTCATATTAATGTCAGCAATAATTGATTACAAAGTGAAGTAAGCAGACCAAAGCTCAGAGAGAACTTTTTGGACAACTGTGTCCACAAAAGTGCTCTACTATGTTGCAACTGATGTGCATATCACTCCTATTTAATTAAAGTTTCTTCACACGTAAAAAGGTTTTATGCTAAGTGTCAAGTAACTTTTTGAATTAAACAAATCTAACTGTTTTGATGGAAAGTTTGCTAGAAACAGTGTTCTTTGGAAAGGAACCACTATGTGACTGCAGAAGCTAGCTTGAAGCTACACAGAACAGAAGCAGGAGTGAACCGTGATTAAAATAATACCGATGGGGAGGTTCTTATATGTGCTTGTCCCCAGCCTATTGTTTTCATTCTTACAAGAACAGAGGAAAACTGAAGCAGACAAGTATTAGGGCTTGAAGAACCCTTTTGTTCTGATGGAAGATGCATTCTGTGCATGCATGAGTTAATTTAGCCTCTAATACTGGAGGTGTGCCTTAAAAAAACCCCAAACCTAATGCATGTTGAAATCAATGCATTGCACTGACTGCATGGCATTTTGGGTCAGCATGATAATTTCTGCTTTAACTGATATACGGGTTACAGAGCTGTGACTTAAATTGCATGGTGGAAAACTGACTGGAATGTTCTGCTATAAGGGCAACAAAAGATATTGATGAAATGGTATTAAATACACATATTTATTTTGTCCTGAGGAAAAAATGTGATCTGAATTGTATTAAAATATTTCATCAAATTGTAGCTGCTATAGGAAAGAATATGCCATTATTTATTTATGTTATACTATACATTTAAGGCAGTTTCAGTAAAGTAAAAACATTTTGTTACAAAAGAAATGTAAAACCTAATGAAACCGTGTCTTCTTTTAAATTTAAAGGAGCATCTTCAAAACAGTGGGAAAATCAAATAATGCTGAAATTTTTCGTTGCTCAAGAGATTATTATCTTTTGTTGATAATGCTATAAAAAGGGTGCATTTAAATAATTGGCATATGTTGTGGTTTTGCATAGCTTTGAATAATTAACATCTGTTTCACTGATTAAACACTACAGATCTTCAGTCTGTCTCTCTACAATCACCTATGAAATGTCATATATTATCTTATTTTGTTGCAGACTGGGAGAAATAAGAATCTGCTATAGTGTTGACACATAATACCAAATAAACGAGTCTACCAAAAAGGCAATGTCCAACTACACATAGCAAAGAATGAGATAACTGGTGGGGAAACTGGTGCTGAATGTGATGAGCTAATATTAACAGCTCAAACATTTTGAATAAAAAAGGTAATTACTAGTATCTGAATAAAGTTATGTTCTCACTGAAGTTTATATGGTTAAAAAAAGAAATTAATGACATTTTGTCCCTCTCAGTGATTGTATGGTTGCAAAGATCTCCAAATAAAAGTGTATTGATAGTTTTGTTCATTTGGGAAGGAAATTAACTACGTTAACTAAAAGAAGATAAGCCATGTTTATACAGGCATAATTATGTCCATGATAAGGGTGCATCGGTTAAAAAATACAAATACATATATACTGTTAATTGAAAGAGGTTTTTGTTTTCCAAAATCTGCCTGTGATTCTCTAAGGTGGCATCCATCTCTGGCTCCAGTGGGAGGGAATTGTGTTTTACCCATTTGAAAGCTGTATGTATGTAGTGGTGGAAGTACATAACTTAGAGCTTCTTGGTTTGTATCTATTTTTCAGAACAGACAATACAATATTTTGTTGTATTAAACCAGGAATATCTATTTCTGTAACATTATCTCACCCCCGTGGAGATCAGTAGTCATTTAATGTTGACTAATGCCTCTCTAGGGAAGAAAAGCAGTAGTTTTTCCTGTGTTGCAGAAGTCACAAGGGCTTTGTGTGTGGAGGTGTCTCAGTTTGTTGAGTTAATAACAAATAACCTCCATTCTGATGTTCTGTAGCAGGTAGATTTGTGAGTCAATTTAGCAAATAGCACAAGCAGAAATCTCATAACAGAGTATGAAATTTTGCTTGAAAATAATGTCCTCATTTGCATTTGGACCATCTAGCATCCAGATGCTAATCCTAAAATATCTTTCACAGTGTTTGCCTCATATTTGGGTTCTACTAAACACTAAATCCAATGAATTCATTGTGTTTAGACAGTGGAGCTTTTTACATTTGGTATGTCCAATTACCAAAGAGAATGCAGTTGGGAAAACATTCTATTAAAAAAATAAAAGGCTGTTATATTATGTTACTTCATGTCATGCCACCATCTGTAATATCACAGCATTCCATGCAAAGAAACCATTCTCAAACCACACTAGTAGCTTGGCTTATCCATGTCTCTGTGCTGAGAAAGCCAAGAAATAGAGAAAAGCTGTGTCTCTGATGAAACTGCCTTATGTCTAATTAACTGTGGATAACAAATAAGTTTCTAATATTGACAGTTCTACATAAACTTGAGGGCAATTGGCAAGAGTGTTCAGATCATCTCAAGAGAAAAAAAGAATATGTGCAACAAGATGGTCACTTAGCAAGCTAGTAGCCAAACTGTAAGGCGGTGTGAAAACTGACATTTTGAAATACACGCAGAAAAAAAAAAAATAGGAAGAGGAGGACTAGGTGAGAAACATATATATGACCTTTGCAGAAGACGATCCTCAGAAAGCATATGTCTACATTGCCTTTTAGCTGAAAATCTTTAATACCATTGTTTCTAGGGGTTGAATTTTAGGGAGCAGGATGCAGCAAACTGGGAGAGATTTTCAGTCAGATTTAATTAATACAGTTGTAATATGACTGTTCTCCAACAGCAACAATCTTCATCATCTATCTCAACCAAGGAGGAAAATTCTTTTTGCTATAGTTGTCACTTAGAACAAAAGAGGAGACAGAGACCAAATGATGCTCTGTTTCTGGAAGCAGACATACTTTCCAATTAAAGAGTGTACCCCTAGTTGTTTGTACTAGAACATTGCAATGCTTCTTGTTTTAAGTACAAGTTTTACAGCTAATTTACAGCTAATTACAATAGTATGAGAAATATGTTCTTAATTAAGCTTTGTGTGATGTCTTTCCAGTGCTGATTTATAGTGTATACTTGGGTCTGCAAGACTTGTTACTTATCAGAGGGTGTAGCACTAATGAAATAAAATGTTGGCTATATTCTTAGTAAAAATCAAGTGGCTACAGCCTGGCTGTGAATGACAGCACCATGATTTTGCAGCCATGTTCAGATATGTGACTATACTGAGGTCTCTTTGGCTAGAGACACAAGCATCTCTACCTAACAGCACCACTCTTACTTCCCTTATGTAAGGACTGGGAAGCAGGACAGAACCAGGCGTGCTAAACAGGGAGTTCCTGCCTCTGCAGCTGGGGCAAGGGGAGAAAGGGAATTCAGTGCATCTCCTGGTCTCTCTTCCATTAATGCATTTCCGAAGGTTGATTATCTTACTCTATATGTACCCACCCTGCAAAAGGTCCAAACATATATGGTTGCTGTGTTTTCACTCAGAAGTGACAGCCTAGCTTCCGCTGCTTGCTGAACTGGGCTGTATAAGAGAAAGGAAAAACTCTCCTGTCCTTCTGAGACTTGTCTAAATAAATTGTTGATATTTTTCATCTGCACTAAGACCTAAGACAAAACTTTGCTAGTGCTAAGAAAAGGAGCTTGTGACTGTTGAGAGACTATCATGGGTCTCCCATGGGTTATGGCAGATACGACCATGTCACATGTTTTCAATGAGGATGGGCCAAACAAATTAAATATAACTAGGCTGTCTTTCACACAACTCTACTTTGCAGTTTCTGGAGTAGGTATAAAAGTAGGAGTATGTTTAAAAGCATATGGAGTAGGGTAAAAGAAGGACAGAAGGTTGGGCCAGACGTAAAGATAATTTATGATGTAGGCTTTTTTGTCATGTATGTTAATCATGTAATTGCTGCAAAAAAAATATTTTCTACTTTTATTGTCTAAGGGGTTAAAATTTCCATCTGTTTTGCTAATTTCAAGCCCTATTTTTCATCTAGAATGCAATGATTTTCAAACTATCACCTTCTTTCTCTGGTATTTTCATGAAACTGGAATGCTGTATTGTTCTTTGTTCTGAGAAGTCATCTTTTGAGCATTAAATTTTTCTCCTTCAGCCTATGTGCCATTCCTTTGTGATCTCATGTAAGGACAAATTTAGTAACACAGTAGTTAGAATGTTTCTCACCTTGAAACTAGTAGTTTAAAAAAATCTTTGATTAGATTTCTCCCTCGTTGATCATCCTGTAGTATATTTACATTTTGTTGCAAATGTTAATTCCTCTATGCATATTTTGACAGGAAGCAAATATTTTCTGCTTGAATTAAGCAGGTTGCAAACAAAAAGCTTCAGTATATATTTAATTCATTTATTTATTTTCATAAAGTATTCTTGTACTCTCTGCTTAATTCTAATTAATTAATATTTATATATTAATATTATAAAATAATAATATTATAAAAACAATATTTATAATTCATAAATAATGTACAGTCAATGAATAAGATAATAATCCACATCAGGAAGTTTATTGGGTTGTGCTTAAAGTGTATCAAAGATATTGTTTCAACTCAAAATTCTGTAACAGTAGAGTTCTGTTACACTATTTCCATATAACATTATAATTTCTGTACATAAATGCACTCAATTTTCTTTTCCTCTTCTAGAGACCCTGTGCTGGTTTCGATTGGGATAGAGGGTTTTTTTTTTTGGTTTTTTTCCATAGTAGCTTGCATGGGGCTATGTTCTGGATTTGTGCTGAGACAATGCTGCTAACACAGGGATGTTTCTGTTATTGCTGAGCAGGGCTGGCACAGAGCCACGGCCTTTGCTGCTCCTCACCCCACCCCAGCAGAGAGTGGATGGGAGGGCACAAGGAGTTGGGAGGGGGCACAGCCGGGACAGCCGACCCCAACTGACACAAGGGATAGCCCATACTCTTGTGGTGTCATGCTCAGCATATAAAGCTGTGGGGAAGAAGAAGGAAGGGGAGGATATTTTGAATTATGACATTTGTCTTCCCAAGTAACCTTCACGCGTGATGGAGCCCTGCTCTCCTGGGGATGGCTGACCACCTGCCTGCCCATGGGACGTAGTGAAAAATTCCTTTGCTTTGCTTGCATGCAAGCTTTTGCTTTACCTATTAAACTGTCTCCATCTCAACCCACAAATATTCTCACTTTTAAGATTCTCTCCCCATCCGACCGGGGTGAAGTGAGCAGCTGTGCGGGGCTTAGTTACTGGCTGGGGTTAAACCAAAACAGACCCACATGCATTTGCAAATACTAATGCTTTGCCTTTTATGAGGCAATATTTTTTGATGCATTTTGTTAGTTCTGGTATTATGAGGCATCTAGTCTTCCAGTGTACAAATTTCTGCAGGAATATTTTTCTTTATCACAGTAATTCATCAAGAAACAGTAAAGCCTCAGGGGGAGAAAGCTTGAAACAGTGCAGGCGGACTACTGCCAAGTGAAGAATTTGGAAGAAAGTAGGGAAAGACAGGTAGACAGACTTGATAGCACATGGAACTGGCATTCAAGATGGAGGGGGAAAGAGACACTATTTCACTATGAAAATAGTGTATCTAAGATATCAGAATTATGGGACAGTTCTTTTATTATCAAAACTATGTTTATAATCATAAATAATGGGAAATAAGAAAATGCTGGGGAAAAGCTCCATTGCAGTTCATTAGAAAACTGCTGAACCAAAGTCTGGGCATTCCAGTCTTTTTATTGAACATAATGTTCCCTGAGTTATAAAAATCTGTATAATTGGCTATAAGCATTAATGCATTCATGGGGCTCAAGAAAATCTGTTTCTGAAAATTTGCTCATGGACTTCACGAAAGTGGGTTTACTTTCATCAGTCTTTATGCACTGTCATGGCTGGAGGAATAAATTCTTAGTCTTTCTTACACGAACTCTGTACAAGAAGCGTTAAATGAAGTGGATTCTGTCATAAAAGCAAAAACCATTTTGTAGAACATTGGAAAAGGGTTATACAACCTCTGCGCCATTTCTGAGACAGCTGAAAGCATCTCCTATCTGATCTGTCAGAACTCTGCAAGATGGGGTAAATTACAGGTTTTACAGCTGGAATTTTTATACAGTCTTTGCCACAAAGTTAGCACTGGGATAGCAAGTCCATGGCTCTGACGGTTCTGTGGGTCCATATTCACAGAGCAAATGAATCTCTAAGCAAAAGCTCTAACAGGAAGGGCTACAGAAGCAGTTTATGACTAGGAAGGTGTAGCTTCTGCAGCAGAGTGGAGCCTTAGGGACGGCATTCCTCTTCTGCTGCTTCTCTCTGGCAAGCCAAAGCATGAGCATGGTGAGCTGGGATGGAGTGGGAGGCACAGCATCCAGGCCAGAGAGAAAAGGCAGAACACTGACTTTGCTAAATAAACCACAGGAGGGCTGAAATAAGGAGCCACACTTCAGGAGGTGACTAATGTGATTTTTTTCTGAATCTGACAGGTTTGACTGTTCTGTTCTCTTGCTGTTTTGGTCTCTTTAAAAATTAACAACTAGGAATAGAAATAGATGAAAGACTGCAGCAAGCAGTTTCCTAGTTTCAAACAGGCACATTCACAGGTACATTTTTGCTTCTTTTCAGCTGAGGAAATATTGCTGATTCTCTTCAGATATAAATTGGTTTAAGTTATATTTGTGGACCAAAAGGGGGCTTTTACTTTTATTTAGGCTCCCAGATAGTGTTTATCCTATGTATGGATGTCAAAAGAAATTTTGTGAAAAACCAGGGCTGTGGGAATCAGCATCTGCTTTTATTTGATCACCTAATGATAGGTGATCTAACAAATATGGAGTAGAGAGGTCTAGAGGAGCTCATGGAGACAGGAAAAGGCTGTGAAAATAAGACACTCTGGAGATTTGGTATAATATCATGACCACGCTTTTTGCCTTCTGTTCTTTGCAGCAACTAGTACAGTGGCCGAGACCTTTTAAATATTTTGGTTGTGCAAATAGTAATAGTGAACTAAGAGCCTTTTAAGATCAGGGATGGATGGTGCCTCTTTGCTGTCTCTCAAGAAATACTGTGAAAGAAGGGACAGCAGCAGCGGAGCCACCTAACCTCTTAGTTAGGTGGTACACAGGAATGTAAAAACCCTCTAATGATCTCATGGACACATTAGCATAGTTCTCCTGTAGCTGGTTTTGTCAGATATTTTTCAGTGTTGTAGTTTAAAAGGCTTTACATGGTTTATGAGGATCCTGAAGGTCTTTCATGATGTGCTCTTGGATAGCAGTAATCACTAGCATAGATAATAGGTTTCTACACACAGAGAATTTGGATCCTGAGAAAACTTTCACTTCCTATATATCCTTTAAAAGCTGATGGAGAAAATTATCTTAATCTTTACACTTTTGTACTTAATCTTTCAGAGTTTCCTTTTCAAAATTCCCTGCTTTTTAAGTGTTTGTCTCCCCACAGAGGACATTATTCTTTTTTATTGTGATATGAATAGTTACAAACAACAAGTCATTTCATAGAATTCCTAAAATATTTTTATCTCTAATAACACATAAGACAGAATTCCTTTGGATGACAAAGACAGGGGTGTTAATTTTCTCTCTGTGTTTGCATATAAAGGTTTTATTGACAGTTTGGGTTTTTTAATTCAAATGTTTGTATTCAGCAGCTTGCTTTCTGAGTCTGTGCAATGATGCAGTGTGAATTGTAATGAAGGAATTGCTAAACTGGATAAATCTTTGGGTCACAAGTACAAAAGTAATGACCTGAAAATCCACTGTACAAGTTGCACATTATGAGTTAATATGAGTTAGAAAGTAAGCATGTTTGTGCTCTGAGCCTCAGCTGAACTGGTAGAGACCGACACAGACAGTGATTATGGCATTATTTAAATCTAACATAAATTCAGTCCTGTCTTTTCAATTGCCACGGCTACATGATCTCCCTAACCACATTTGTGCTGACACTAGAACTCATGCAGCCACTTGGTGAGCAACGTCAGTGCTCCCAAGGCATGGGAATGGGATACTTGTTTGGGTGGCTGGATGGCTGCTCCTCTTCAGCAGCATCCTGGGCTAACAGATTTAAAATGGACATGTAACCGTGGCCTCATGATCTTAGGGCCAAGGATCTGTAAGTCAATTACCAAATAAGCCATTTCACAGTTCAGTTTGCTGTGTTCATTTGCAAACAGAGGAAAAATCTTCAGACAAGTGGAATTTCCTGTTTTAATAAGGTTTCCATGTGGCTGTACTACAGAACGTGTCTCTGTAGTAAGTAGGTAGAAACACCAGGCCCAGCTATACTGGCCATGTTAAGACAGTGAAAACAGCTATTCACTGTTTAAGTATTATTTTTGACAGATATTTACATAAATTTTACTTAACTTTGTGGTGGGAAAAGTGAAAAAAAAATTTTTGCATGCTCAGCTGTTAAACTCCAGTTCCTCTGTCTGCAAAGTTATTTAAATTATTCACAACTTCATAGATCTGAAAATCAGAAGGGACTGTTAGAATCTTGTAGTCTGACCTTCCACGTAACACAGGTCAGATTTCCCATACTAATTGCAATATTGTCCCTATAACTAATGCAGTGTAGGTAGCTATTCTGATTTAGTTCTCACTTGTATTTTCAGTATTTGAAGGACATGTCTAAAGTCAAACTGTGTTGGATAAACTGTTTTTTCCTGCTTCATCCTTTTAAAGTGCTGGGATACTTATCTGGAGCTTTTTTAGTTTGGTTTAGTTTTCATTTGTTCTTACTGTCATACACTTTATCTTGCAATGGTGAGGTTCCTTGTTTCCATCATATTTGAAGATTGGTAGCTAAGTTATACATTTTTTGGTCTGATCTTAATTATTTTCTCTCTTAGAAACGTAATTTTGCTAAAATATTTCTTAGTGCTTAGCCTGGACAAAAATATTTTCATGTTCAGCCTTAGCCCTGACATTAAGTGTCAGATTGCGACCACAGAAATCTACTCCAAGACTGACTCAGAGAAAAAAAATTACAGTCTCAGCCATTGTCTCAAAAGTCAATAAATTTCTTGTACTTTAATTTCCTTGCTAGTTAGAAAGAAACATGAAGTTTTGGCTAATCTAGTTGTACCTGAGCATCTTGGTTCAGAAGGGCTATACTAAACTGACATTGCTTTTACCAATGATATAAGCATTAACAGTTATCCATCATTTAGAAAAAAGACATCAAGCTGTTTTTCAAACTGAAATCTTTTTGATTGAGTTGCTTTGGCCTTTTTCATGAAAAATCATACTTTTTGAAGATAGAACATACTTATGTATGTGTGCTAGAAATGGGGCAGGGATTTAGTGGGAGAAAGAAAGTTTTAGTGGTTTATACGGCTTTATAATTTGAAAGACATTTGGTGGCTTTGATACTAACATCGAAATTCAACATCTTACCAGCAAACCTGACTATAATTCATTGGAGACAAAAAATCAGAAGACAGGTCTTAACATCAGTCAGCCACCAACTGCTGAAATGGCAAACAAGCCCGTCATTAATTCTGTAAGTGCTGCCTGTCACAGTCATATTAAAGAGACAGCTATAAAATAAGTGCTAGATTAATCTAAAAAAACCTGTGAGGACAAATCACATTGCAAAGGTGAAATAAATCCACAGCTCAAATATTTTAGAGAATTACAATTAAGATAACAACCACAACTGTAATGCATCTTAGGTATATTGCGAACTTTGGACTGCAAGTTGAAACCATGCAGAAGAATATGGTAGAAACTTATTTTTCTACTAGCTATATCTTGTTTTTGCAAGGATACATAGCAATCATGTTGCTCTTCTGATTGTTTATGTTTGTCTCATATTCTTGTTCTCCATTTTTTGTTTCTCCCCTCCTCCCCTTTCTGACATGTTAACTCTTTAATTACTATTTTTTAAAATTGTCATAAATCTTTAATTTTAAATTCCTGAGGTTTTAATGTGAGTCCAGCCTCTTTGTTGCAAAAGGAGAAACTTTATTAAGTATTGCAGAAGACAAGTATTGTTGCCATAGTTAAAATGGCAGGTAGTACAAAACGTAATCTCAACCTGTCTATTAATTTGAATTAGTGTCTAAGAGGGAATTTAAAAGTCATCTACTTGAAAGATAGTAGAATTATTAGTTTCGTTTTTGAAAACTTCTTTATGAGGTCAAAAACATTCAGTATTTTCTTTGTAAAACTGTAGCACAAGGTAAGAATTATTAAAGCTGCAGTGTGCACAAATTTGGAAAATGTGCAGAGGAAGATCCATCATTTTGTAAAAAGGCTTGGATAACTTTGAAAAATGGAGTGATGAAATATGTTAAAATGCAGTAATGCATGAGCATCTTGTACGTGGAAGAGTAATGACCATTTCTTCTAGAGAAGGAGGCTTTTCAGTTGCAAATGGTTCAGTAGATCAAGGAGATAATTTTGATGATAGGATGACCAGAGTTGTCAGTAAGGTATAGTTGTTGGAACACTACATATAATTTTGACATATGTTAGAGAAGGTGTTTCCAGGCGAAACAGGTAATTACCAATATTGTTACTTAAGAGCCTGCTAAGACTTTATTATTCAAGTTACACAGTTTCAAAAAAGAATTAGTATTGCAGTGGATCCAGAGAAGAGCTGGTCTGATAGAAAAGAAAAAAGGAGTAGACTGAAACAGGTAACTTCTAGAAAGATAGAGAGGGCTTATCCATCCTGCACAGTCAAGCATGGTAGAAAGGTTGTATGTGTTTTGCAACTAACTAGATGCCCAGAAATTCCAGGAACATGTGGGATCAACACGCCTAGGTAAAATTTATAGCTCATGCACAAGTCCAGTATGTTTTGATCCATCTGTGTGAAATGATGTGTTGCTACATTTGTACCATTCAGCATATTTACATACCTTATGTGAAATTCTGGACAGAAATGCGGTGATCCTGCTTTTGCTCCAAACCAGTGGAGTTTGTTTCCCCCCCCCTGCTTTTTATCAAAGTACCTACAAATTGTGTACAAGAACAAATTATAGCTTGATATTACCTCCAAGAAGAAAAATATATAAAGGAAACCAGATATGAATGAAAATGGAACCTTTTCAAGTGAACCTTTGAATTTCACCCCAGGGTTATCTTTCTTATCATCAAAGAGAAAAAAGGTCCACTTTCTTCTTTCATTTTCTTTAACAGTAGAATATCAAATTATAGATCTGTTTGGAAAAATTGTATCAGAGCATCTAATTTTAACAAGCTTTGAATTTTAACGCTCTTTTTTTTGTGGTAGACATTAAGGCTTTTTGGCATTTCATTAGTAAATAACTTTTTGTTATAAATTACTGTGCAGTCACTATTTAGTCTATGGACAGTAATTATATTCTGTTATAAATACCATATGTTGTCTATATAACCTATACCTCCAGTAACCTGCATCTTAGAAAATAATGGGCTTGAAGATTAATTCAGTGATAAACCATGCCATATTACAAGAGAAGACCATGTGGTATATTGGGGTATGAGAAGCAGGGAACAGAAGACCGGGGTAAATTTGTCTATCTGCATATAGAAGTATTTGGTATGCTGCTAAATTACATATAGCTTTTGAACCATTCAGGTGAAAATATAGTACTTTGAGTGAAATATTGCATGGATTTTCATTCTTCACAATATTCTGTAAACATAGACATCAATTATGTAATACTATATGATTTTTCAAATTATATTTTTTTTGAGTCAACAGAAAATACTGCTGATGTAAAATTAAACTCATGGATAGTTAAACATAGGGTTAAGTTTCATTTGCTTTACCCATTCTGGTTTCTGTGGCTTTCTGAAATCTCATTCTTTCAGAGAAATATAACTTCAAAGAAGCATGGGTAGAACTGAGAGAGAAAATGACATCTCTAAGCACTGAAAACTTAAGAATTGCAAAAAGGATTTTATATCTAAATCTCTGCCAAATATCACTCCCAGAATTTTCACGAATTCCTGATAAAAAACATTGTATGAATCACTCTTTGGTTGTAATAGAAGTTTTGCTATGATATCAAGCTGTAAATGACTTTTCTGAGTGTATATTAACTAATTTTTTAATAAAATATTGGAATCATAGAAAAAAATACAAGCATCTTATTTCCAGCATTTTTCAACAGTCTACATCTCCAAGTTACTTTAAGCAGAAATTTAAATAAGAGCTTTAAAGGATAACAGGCTTTTTAAATGTGTAGTTACAAGGAAGCATAAGATAGGGGAGTAGTAATATGGATCTTGACTTGATAAGCCATAACCTGACTAATAAAGACCACTTCCGAACTTTGTCAATTAAGCTACTTTCAATAAGAAAGCAAAGTAAGAAAAAAAGGTACCAGAACATTTAAGTGAAGTGAGAAGCCAGATTAATGGACAAAATGCTACTTGGGCTCCATTCAGAATAGCTGAGAAGAAACTAGCGTGTTCAAAGAGGAGCAAACCGCTGTGGAACCTGGGAACGGAGGGGATTTCTGTGGTGGAATAACTTGTGTTTACCAGTGTGTAGGGTCTGTTCTGGTTCAGCTTTCTCTTCAGAGTTCATGCAGTTCATTAAATATATGATGAAAATAAACAGGGAGATTTATATCTCACCTTTAGTTCTGTTGGTTACCAGTTTCCCATCCTGTAGCATAATAAAGTATTCATAATTGGCTAAAACCTTAAATTATAGCTTTGAAGTAACCTTGTGTACAATATAAATATTTCTAAAACTATTTTTCTAAAAAGTACTTTCCTTCCTAATGCTGAAGACCTGAAGATAAATTTTATATATCCAGTGAGGTATGGGAAATTAATTTTTACAGCAATATCTTACAATGAATATTATTAACTAATTTATCACAATTTTTGCTGTTATTTCTTCACCTCAGATTTTACATTCCCTGAAAAGTACAGAACAAAATCATTCTTCTGCATTTAAATAAGGTGTTTGATTGACTGGTAAGTTTTCCAGTACTTATATATCAATAGTCCAATGTAAATTTAAAATTTACCATGTTGAAAGCAAATGTTAGTCACACTTTAAATTTGTATTCATTATGCTAGGGCTTCATAAATTGTAATGGGTCAAAACATTTATTATTAGAAGTTATACACACAACAAGCCCCAGTAATAATATTGTGAATATTTAACATGTATCAACAGTTTTGTTACTATAATTGTTAAACTGGGAAGTTTAGCAAGCTGTTTGCCAGGTGAACTCATTAAGAGTTCATACCAAGATTACCTGAATGTTCCAACATACATTCATCATTTATTAGCTTGGTTGTAAACTATTTATAAATTGATTTGCAGTATCAAATGAAATCTAAATATTTCCAAATTCAGGAAGAAAAGCAAGAAACAGCAATACATCCTGCTGTCTTGCTTTAAAAAGCTGGTCAGTGAGAGAACTTTATTAGTAACTTTTCGTGGCTCTGCAAACATTTCCCACAGAGGGAGAGCTCTGGGTGTCTCGGCAAGAGGTTTTCTTGCTGCTAGAGACTGGCTACCCATCTCTTCCACACCAGAACTTCAGTTTCTTTTCCATGCTGAACTGGTTTGATTCCTCCCCAGTGGTTTTGCCAGACCAAAGTCCATCCTGTTCCTGCCTCCTGATTCACACGAAAGTTAATTCTGGGTGTAGAGTTTGCTGTTAAATTCCACCGGCTTCTTTCTATTCAGAACACTTCACGTTACAATTAATGCCACTGAGAGCAGCTACTGAACTATTTGAACTTCTCCACTATGAACAAACAGGGACAACTCTTTACTGTTGAACTTAAATGTCAGTATTTTGAAGCTCATCACCATTTTAGAAAGGAATGAATCAAAAATCAGTCTGAGCAAATTGTGTCATCACTTCTGCATAATGTGACATGTGTCCCCCAGTCTCATTTAATGCTGTTTTGTTGCTCACATTAAATTTTCAGTTTCAATGTCACTTTGAGTGATTTATTTTGTTGAGGTATTCCTGAAATTCAAACGATTCGTGTGCAAAATTTGTAGCCACTTATTCATAAAAAGCATTGTTTTTTCCCAGGTGAAAATTATGTCCTGTAGCTTTGAAAGTACTTATTTAAACAAACTTAGTTAAGAGGAAAAAGTTCTGGTTTGCGTTTTAATTAATATTGTGCAAAAGACTTTACTGGAAACACTCGTATAAAACACAGAAAACAAGATGTATCTTCAGAATAACAGAGCTCATATTTACACTTCCACATATTCTGTTATTTATAAGCATTTATAATGGCAATTTTAGTAAGCAAATATTAAATTTAATGGTAAATATTAAACAGTTTGGATATGATATTCATCTCAGTTTCATGCAATTTCCATTGATGCTTTGCTTGCTAAATCATGGAAATATTTCCATAAGCATATTTTTGCATAATCTGGTGATTAATAGTGGATTTTCTATGTTAATGTGGCAAAAATTCTTTACAGTCTAAGTTAGTGTCAAAATTTATAGAGACTGAACTGAATGTGTATTACAACAGTGACTTGAGTTAACATGATAAGCCCATAAATACAGTGACTTGTTAGGGCAAAGGATGCTTCTGAGTAGGCTTTTAATGAAAAAGATGTATATTTATGATAGCGCTCTTATGCTAGCACTTCCATGACTGAATTTCATGAGTATTTTCTACTTCAAAGACATCTAAAAATATTTGACTGTGTAATAAAGTCATACTTGTAGGGCTTCTCTATTGCATTCATTCTTCTGGGTAAAAGGCACTGCTGTCTGAAGCAACTGAATTTTTTTTTTTGCTTTGATTTGTTTCATCTTGTAAAGGATGAAACATTAAATTTGGTACATAAAGTGAAAGTTTATGAATCAATCTACTATATGTAGTATGGCCTCAGGAATACTTAGCCAACTAGAGTATTATTTTTCCTTTTATTTGTGAGTTTCTTCCCTATTACAGACTGTTAAGGAATGAAATCAGTCATGACATATGTTGTGATAACTCTTGTTTTAATTTCTTTTTGAGGGTTAAAAGTAAAATTTTGTTTGTTTTGGTTTTACCTGTAGTGCCAAAGTTAGCACCTTGGTATCTCCTTCCATAACACATTGCGTGAAACTTTCTTGTTGAGCCCTTTCAGAATTTTGCATCTTCATTTACAAAGTTGTTTTTATTGATGGTAACTGCACTGCTGTTTCTCAGTGTAGCTGTTCTGAAGACTCTATAGCTTACCTGCTAAAGCTGTTCCTGCTGCTTCCTTCCTTCCCTAGTGAAATTGGGATAATGACTCTACCCTACATAGCTGACACATGACTTCTAATTATGTCTCCTGTGACCTTTATTCTTTCTTCTTTTACCTGTGGACCTGTGTCTGTCAGAGCAAAACAGAATCTGTAATTTTAAATGAAGCCTTGATTTTTGATTAAAGGAGTAAGAGAAATTTATGTTGAAAAATTACACCTTTAGCCCAGTAAGTCTGATGACAGGGAAATGAGGGAGTTAGCTCTCAGCCAGCTAACGGGTGAGTGTTTACCCCCATTTCAGTTTCTATTCACATCTCACTCTCCTTGGCTTTGGGCATTTTCCCCAGCCTCCCTTTGCTGCAGTCTCTGATGAGTGACAAGGGAAACATACGGTACTTCCAGACCTGACGTTTCTGTCTGCCTCTTCATGGGCATGAGTAAGCCTTCCACCCAATTAGGTCAGAACTGGAGTTAAGAGCTTGAAGAGCCACTGAATTCAGACACTATTCAAGTATTTACTGGAACAGCTTTACACTACCTCTTCACAATAACAGCATCTGCAAACAGATCAAAACCAGTTGGGTTTATGTTTGCTACTGCCTTCCCCTACACAGCAGGTTAACAACTTCTTATTGCAAATGTTAATGATGCATTATTTGACGTAAACTCGTAAGTGTCTAGGTCACTTTTTTTTTTTTTTTTTTACACACACACCCTGCCCTGACCAACAGCAGCATACCCATGCTGTAAAAAGTATTGACACAAAATGATGCCAGCCATCTATATCATGTCTTGCACAGTGAGTGGAGAGAGCTTTAGGCCCATAGCCTACACCCTCTGAATAACCCATTGCTCCCAGTTCACTTCCTCCAACAACTATATAGGGATTTTGACTCTAAGGCATGAAAATTAACAACCTAAAGTTAACCCTTGCCTCCTTCTGCCTTGGTTTGTAATTCTGCTGAACTTCAGTGAACTGTTTAATCAATAGTATCTAGACTGTCCATATTTTTTCCAGATACACATACTAAGTGGAAACTGCTCAGATTTAAATTTACTCACCAACAGAGGCTGAATCCTTTCATACTCCAGGAATCCAGAAAGTTTTGGGAATGTACTGAGAATCAGCAGTGTTGGATGTTCATAAGCATAAACTGCTTATGTTTATGCCTGCTACCTCTCTCTTTGCTGGCTACTGTTTTTCTGCTGTCCTACCTTCTGGACAGTCTTTAACATAATCTGGCAGTTTCTGTTTTCTTCCTGTTCTCTGAGAAATTTCTTTTAAATCTTCAACAGTCTCAATATACTCAGCAATTTTAGTTTTATCAGTTCAAGAGGATGAGCAATTTCTAGGGCACTAGTAAAGTCCTTTTTTTTTTTTTTTTTTTTTTTTTTTTTTTTTTTTTTTTTTTTTTCCTGTTACATTAGTAGTGTCCCAGATGCATTGAATAACATTCAAAACAGGGCTTTTCTCCACTTATCTAAGTTAAATTCAGGGAAGCACTTTCTGCTCCTAGAAGAAATAAAATTACTGAAGCTGAGCTAAATGCTTGATATCACTGATTCCAGGGATAAAATCCTAGCTCCTTGATGTGAGTAGTTTTTAGCTGAGGTTTAATCTTTTTATACTTCAAAACTTTCTGGTTTGCTCTAAGTATCATCATAGTTGTTATTAATAATAAAGTAGTAATTAAAGGTGCAGTCTTGGAGTGTCCGTTTTTGGTAAAGGTAAAAGCAAAGTTCAAGGAAAACATTATTTCTTGCAAGAATTATTACGCTGAACAACATATTGATCAATTAATTTCCCTGAATATGTTCTTTATCCCTTAGAGTCAGTATTTTTTAAGGCTAATATCTCCATTATTTTATAAAAGAATGTGTTCTGCAACACCCATAACCCAATACTGGTTTTATCTCTATCTTAGGGACCTTTGAAAACTTAAATACCTGGATTATGTTTTTCCTGAGTTTTTTGACTATGGTGACAAACTTATAGCTTTTACTAGGGATCATTTTTTGTAAGAACTTTTCAAATGCCAAAGCAGGAATGTCCCTTGCTCCAAAAAATTGTCTCTCAAAGGCTGGAAAATGTAATTAGGTTGTGTCTGGTTTTGGAGAAGTTGGAGGACCTTGTACTGTACTTCAGCATCTGTGAAGATATGCCCTTTCGAGTAGAGTTATGTTTGGGTTTGTATTTATACTCTTTTCTGGTCTGTGCCGTCTTATGGTTGGACTTGATGATCTTAAAGGTATTTTCCAACCTAATTAATTCTATGATTCTATGACCTAACGAGGCTAAATTAGAATTTATGTTTTTCATTATAATAAGCATTATGTATGTATGGCACCGAAATGAAGTATGCATGTTTTCCCAAAGAAAAGGAGAGAGAAAATCCAGCATAGAGCCTTTATTGTCCTTTTCTGTGAGTGTGGTTCAGGAATTGATTTTTAAGTCCTTGGTTCTGCCCTGCCAGATATCTGCGTAAGCCACAAGTGCAAAAGAAGAGAGGCACTAAGGGAGAACAGGCTATGAAACTTTGTCAGAGAGCTTTTTTAGTTAGCTTAGTTCATCAAAATTAGGGTTCTTGCCTTCTTAGGCATCATTGCCATGGCAAAATGATATGGCACTGTAGATAATACCAAAATGCTAAGCAAGTTTCTGTGACTGAGTCCCTTTTGTAATCACAATTACTTCCAAATGGAGCTTGTCATTGGACATGTGAATAAGTGTAATCAGAAACCCAAATATAATGACTTGTTATACAGTATAGAGGCCACAAAAGTGCAGCTGTAGTAATTTTTGACCTACAAATTACAGCTGTTAAAAGGGCAGCACTTTTTAGTGAGAGCTAAAAATCAAATCCAATCTGATCATTGGAACAGTCATTTCTGCTTGCTGGGTTAAGACAGGGGGAATTATCCTGAATCTGTCTTCACGAGGCAATTGCCCAGAACCCTTGCCATGACTGGAACCTCTTAAAACTTGAGAATCTAGTTAGAGAAAGGAGGAACAGTCATATATCTTCTCTTCTGTATGTCCTCCGTATTGACGGAAGATTGACTGTGTTTCTGAGATGACAGCAGAGTTACTGAAGCTATTGAACAGCACTTTCAAACCAGTAAAGTTCCAAAATATTGTGCTGGGAATCATGTCTACACTATACCCTCCTGTAAAGGGCTGGATTTATGGGTGGTACAACACAGATTCAGATACGAATGTTCAAATTCCATGGATTGAATACTTGATGATTTGGGTTTTTTTTCCCCTGATGATTTTCTTCATTTAGATTTCTTGTTTACGAGTCACTCAGATTATGATTCAAGGTTGCTTTTTCAGTGAACATGAAAATCAGACATTGCTTCAAGAAAAGGAAGGTGAAAGGCAGGAGTCTTTCATGGGTCCTTGGTTGCCAGTGGTGGCTTTTAAGAAAAAATAATAAATAGCACAATGTCTGTTAAGAAGTCCTGCACAACACAGATTTGTATAGCACAGTTTGACTCTGGGTTAAGAGCCTAACCTAACAATCAGTAAGTTAGTACTTCTGTTTGACACAGAAGGGTGTCTTAGTGTGACACCAGCACATGCAAGCAGTATGTTTGTGCCAGCTGTGCTAATTAGCACCTCACTATTGGAGTTATCGTGCAGCAAGGTTCAGGGCTTGCTTGTCTGCAGTTGGCTCAGGCGTCCCCGCAGCGCTCTGCGCTGAACTGTAGGTGTATGAAGACAACTGCAGATCCTAAGTTAAACTGTCTGCGAGTGGCACACACACTTACAGGATTTGGTTGTCACTTGACGTGATACACAGCAGATCGGTTTGGTACAATTTGTTTCTTCCTACTTCTGTTTTCACTCCCTCTGTGTCTATGAAGTAATTTTATGCTCTCTCTGGATTTACCTTTTGAAAACTGCAGCTTCCAAGTTACATCACTAAGCAACAGACTTTTCCTTGGTGCATTTTATTAAAGAATGCTAGTAATATTCCAGGCTTCATGCATCTGATTTGCTAGAAGTGCCTAGAAAGAGTAGATGTGTTACCTTGTTGTCAACTGCATCTGGCTTGACTCAATTAGTCTGCAGATAAAATTATGTTAATGAGATGAGCTTGCATAGACAGAAAAGCCTGTGGGTGAAGACACAGTTTTAAACAGGTTAGTCTTCATTTGTTTTCATTCTCCCAGAACTCTTTTTTTCCTTTAAAAGCAATTTGAGTAGAGAATTGTCCATGTATTCTGTAAAAATATGAAAATGTTTTTTTAAGCTATAGAAGGAATATTGAAGTTTAGATTTAGAGTTTATAGCTGAAAAAATATAAAGAGATTGTAAATAATTTCTATAAAATCCTAACAGACTTCTGTATGTTACTGTTAACTTTGTTCCCCACTTAAAAGCACACTTCAGTTCCACATCCTGCCCCTTTCTGCTTGCTGTAAACAGTCTTTCAAAAATTCAAATACCTATTTTTTTTCCTCCTGATCTGTCAGTAAAGGGATGAAATTGCATTTCCTGCTACAGACTCAATCTTCACATTCTCTACTATCTTTAACCCTTTCCTCTTCCTCTTGGCTGATACACATTTATTTACTTGGGAGGCAAATTTCCCCTGCTTTTCACAGCTGTCCTAGTCCCGTAATGTTTCCTTTCATCTGTGCATGTCAAGGTATCCTGCTCATTTCAGCTCTGGTGAAAGCTTTGTATTGTGACCAAGTATTACTTGTCCATGTAAATGCCAACTGCCAAACAGAGGATAAACCAACACAGATTTTACAACTCGGCAATCGTCCCCCTTTTGAATGTGACATTGATGTTGTGAATGTGTATCTGTGTAAGCAGCAAAGGCAGGCTGTGAGAACCAGTCCTGGGGGGGAAAAGGTATCAGGGGGACACTTCTGCAGAAACAAAATTCAGTTGGTATTAGAATAAAAATGAGAAAGAATAAACAGAGGGAAGTCGCCACCCCATTCCTGCCAAATTAGGCTGAATTGCCTCTTCTGGAGTGTGGTTTACACACATTACTGTCAATATGCCATGTGTTACAGAAGAGGAGAGGAGCATATCAAGAACAAGGCATAAAGTTGAACAGAGATAAGTGTCTGTGTTTTGCTTAACCTCCCTGCCTTGGTCCCTCCAGAAACACGGGAGAGGTAAAGTACACAGATTAAAAGGTGTTTGTGGAAAACATCTTGAAAAAGGTTAGCATTTGTTTGGTGCTACTTTAGGCAGAATCATAGGTAATGGTTGAAAAGGGGTATGAAAAGGCCTTCACTGTGGTACGATTGTTGCATTATCTGTTATTCTTGCCACCCTTGATATGGGAGGGAAAATTTTGTTGTGAATTTCCCTTTGATATGAAAGGGAAATTAGCACAATTATTGGAAATAGGATTGGGTAAAATATTATTTTTTTTCTATGTTGTATCTTGCTTGCATTACTAATAGTTGCCAGGGAAACCAACAGAAGTCTAAACTCTTCTGCTAGCAAGGCAGCTGCAGTTATAAGCAAGGTCATTTAAAACCGCGCCTGCAGATTATGAAAACTAGCGGGGACCTGTCGTGGGTTCTGCTCCAGGTCCTGGTGCCCTTCTACATGCTCAATTGCAATTATTTATCCTGGTCAATATTAAATGTGGGTGTGTTGTGGTTTTTTTACAGTAAACAAACCCCTAAATGATTCTGGTTTATCTCAAGAGGAATATTGCACATCAAGTGTGAAGCTTGCCTCTCTGGATTGTCACATCACTCTGGAGGCTTCTGTTATAACCCAGGTTCTGTCAAGCTGCTGTACTTTCCCTGGGGAAACTAGATACCATTCAGTAGTTTTTCTAACCTTTTAATATTAGCAAAGTAAATTGTAGCTCTTTTTGTACATGAGGTGTAACCATTTTCCAAGAGGTTAAGCTTGGCTAAGGGTTTGCCTTTCACAAGGGCGCTGTTTCTTATGTTTTACAAAGTGTCCACCCCTGTCAGGCACAGCAGTGAACCTTTACACATCCATCATCAGCCTTTCAGGAAAAAATGCTGAAGTTTATACATAAATCTTTTTAAGGAACAGATGCTTATGAACTTTCTCTCATGTTGAATTTACAGGACTGATATTTATTACCTTACTGATTTCAGCTAAAGCCTATGAGAGAGATTGATTTAGGATGAAATAATAGCTTGATTAGAATCATTTTCAGCTTTGAAGGACCCTCATGTCCTTCTGTATTAAATAATGATCATAAAATCAATTTGTGTATCTCTGATTCCCTTTTTGCCTTTTCCAAAGGTGATGTCCTTTGCCAAGGACACACTATTAGTGGTGGTTTATCGCTTTGAATAGCACTTCCATTATTTATTTGCTTGAATTTTTTAGTCCCAAGCCTAAAATGTATTTAGGCTGTTAAGGCAATTAACAACTATGAATACCTCTTCCAGAAACTGCCACAGACCATACACAAATTTTTGGTCCTTAAACAGGCTGCTTCTGGTTGTCACCAATCCCATATATTTTATCCTTTATGACTTACTCTTGGATTTGATTTTTGTCTTTTTAGTGCTGGAAAGGACAAATCTGATGCTCAGAGAAGTATCAGTTGCAATCAGTACATCTGTGACAGCTCATGCTGTTCAGATGTGGCCAAAGTGTGTGCAGATGTGCCTAGCTGCCTCACTGCTAGTTGTCCCAGGTGTTGGTGACAGCATATCCTGGCATTTGGGAAGCTGCATTGCCAACGCTGAACTCCATGCTCTTCAGTGTCTCAGGCAGCTTGTTTAAAAGCAGCTCTGTCTATAAAACAGATGAAGATGACATAGTCTATGTGCAGTGTTTGGATTTCTCAGCATAGGGAGGTTAAAAGTATTACATGCAAGCATCAATGGGTTTAATTAATCAGAATAAAATGGTTGCATTTGAAATTTGTGCATATGTTAGGACAATAAAAAAATGGGGGTTTTACCTGTATTTCTGTTTTTGCCACTCATCAGTATTGTATCTCAGCATTTCACTTGGGAAATATCTTCAAAAGGCAGGTGAGTGCTATTACCTGCTTATTACAGAATGGTGAAAAGTAGTTAGGGAAGGTTTTGGTGTGACCACAATGATAGGGACGAGCTACAGTTCTTTGGTTCCCAGTAAGTATTTGACATTCAATCAGCAGTGGAACAGTAGAAACTATTCCAGAAAAGAATAGTGGCTGGCAGAGGAAAAACTTTTTACAAAGATCTGAATGCAAACCATTCTGTCACGTAAAGTTCAAATGCATACCTTTTGAAGCATAATAGACCTTTGTCTGGATTTTTGATGCTTTAATTTTCAGCTATTTAATATTTAAAGAAAGGTGCACCAAAGCTTTTGCCATCATGTGTTTTGATTCTCAGCTGCATGTTCCTATGGATGAACTACTGCAATTTTGTCTTTATTTCCCATGCATTTGGTCGTACAGGTAGATTACAGACTAAACGTTGCTGATTGTGATTAGGTGATATTTAAGTCTCAATATTGTTCTCACCAATCAGTTTTCCTTTCAGCATCAGATATTCACATATGTAGTAATTTTCTTTGACATTGTTACGCAGTGATTCTTTGATTATAAATGCCCAGGAGTAAAGCATTGTATTAGAGAAGCAGAGTTTAAGGACTGGCTTTCTTTTATTCTCTGGTTTGATTTTCTTTTAATGTCTCACAGTTTTCTTTTTCAATAGTTTTGGCTAGGTGAGAACTATTGCAATAGCCCAATAGCTAAGATGTATGTTCACTACCATGTTCATTTATCACTAAATACAGTTTACAGATGCAGGTGTAATGCTTAGGGGAAACATAGTAACTATTAAGATATAAAAAATACACTTTGGCCCACTTTTTGGCCTTCTTACTTGGTCCTCTCAACAGAACTGTCAATATAACAGATATTTGTCTACCAAGCATGTCTAAATGTCGTATTTGGTGAAGAACCAAGACCAAAGGCTTCCACCTAACATGCTTTTTTCCTCACAGTTTGAAAAGCAAAAAACTTAAGGAGATAACTTAATTGAAAAGGAAGGATATTTTCAAAATGAAAACACATTTTGGAATAAGAATTCTATATATTTCATTCTAATAGAATCTTAGTCCATTGTGACTCTTTCAAAACACAGAATGGTTCTTCCTCTTTTTGCCAACACTGAGAGGTGGTTTGTGATGAATCTTGATATGTCCAAAATCTATTAAAAAAAATAATTAAAAAATCCACCTATCATTTTTTGCCAAAATTACCAGGTTGTTCCATCTTGGCTATGATGTAGAATTTTGTCAGGAGGAAGAGTTGGCTTCTTGTGCTACCATTATATCAGAATGCACTGAGATGACTTCTACCATCTGCCTTCTTGAGCACTTAATATATTTGCATGGTTTTTTATTTTTGTCTGGTGATGTTGTAGATCTGTGGAAACGTAAGTCAAGATCCTTTGCCCAGTTGGCAAGGCTGCCTAATTGAAGGACTGACACGCTCTATTTATACCCTAGCTGTGATATGCAGTATTCTGTTGGATGCTACAAACCAAAGTAAAATAAATATAAAATTTAAATGACAGTCCTCGGACTGGAAAATGACCATGTGTCCCTTTAAACATCAAGCTTTCATCCTGACATTTTTATAGCTTGGCTCATATAAATTCTAGCAGTTTGTCATCAAAAAGGACTTGTGTCCAGCTGTTCCCACCTGGAGACACAGTGACTAATTAGCACATTGGGCCACCTGTGAACTAATGCATGTTCCCCTCCATCGGGAGTTGGTAGTATCCACCTTTCTGTGGAGTCCTCATTGTGAGTGCCATATTGTGGTGCAATATGTCACACATACAATATGACATGTCAGATTACTCAAGACTCTTACCTGCAGGTTATATTTTTGTCAGGTCTCTAATTATGAAGCATGAGAGAAAGGCAGGGGTTTTAGCGCTTGGGGAATTTTACATGCCTGTTTTAACCTCAGGAGATGCATAGTCCTATACCCATTAATTTTTTTTAGCTTCACTTGTAATCAGCTGCTCAGACATACAGTAATCATAACCACACATCAAGGACATTGTCATTGCCGTGCTCTTCCCTGGCCATGCCCCACTGGCCACTCTCACAGCTGTTTGGCCCTTTGGCCTGACACTGCAAGCAGTTCTTATTATAACACCAAGATTACTTTAATCTCATGTATAATTCAACTTCACGTCTGATTTAATTCTGTCGCCTGTCCTGTGACTTTTCATGACTACCACATATGCCAGTCTTGATTCTTTTCAAGGGGTCCAGTTCCATCTCTTTTTCCCTGTATGGAAGGATCCCCAGCTGGCTAAATCTTCCTGTTAAGGGCTGCTCTGTGTACACTGCCGGATGAGTCTTTGGGGAACTGATGAGGAATATTTTATTGGAGCTGTTTTGCCTGGACCTTGGTTCCTTTCAGTAGATATAAGTGGCAGGATTTAGTATGTATTTAGTATTATTTTTATTGCTACTGAGAATTGAGAAGGAGGCACATTCTGGAGTGGGTCAAATATTGTGGGGTGGGTTTTTTTTGCTTTTTTTCTTTTTTTCCCCCTTTTTTTTTCTTACAAAGAAAAAAAGGAAATTTTAAGTACTTTGGGTACCAGGATCATTCTGGCTGGTAAACTTCTTATAACTTATTTGTCTCACTATTGCCTAAAAAGGCAATCATTGACTGATTTACTAGAAACTCGAGGAGGTTGAAGATGATGATACTGTATTTGTGGCATAACAGCAAAGATGCTCTGATTTTCTCATGAGGTGTCTTAATACCATGGTATTCTTCCTTATAAACTAGAAAGCCAGGCTCTCTGTAAGGAGAACACAATGCTTTTTCTCACAATGTCACTTGTTCTGCCACTAACAGCTCCCAGAATGCAGTATAGCCATATGTGTCAAGTAACCTGCATCAGAGTTCTTATCTCATTGCAAGTATAAGGCAATATTTTTACTAAATTAAGGTCCAGAAAAGGAAGAATAATGTCCTTTACAGAAGCTGACAAATCTTCAGCTTCTTTATTCACAGCCTGGTAATACTTGAATGTTTTTGGTTTTGGGGATTTTGGAGGGGTTTTTTTGATAACCTATAACTAGTCTTCACAATAACCAGATAGTATCATTAAGAGTATACCCTTGGTCAGTCCCTAGGTACAGTTTTACACAAATATTTGATCCTTGGAACTCTGCCATTACTGTCAGACTTCAAGATTACTTGAAGTTTCTTTTACATAATGTATGCCAAATTGTTCTTCTCATAGAATACTTACGAAACTATTTCTGCTATTCCCAAAGCACCACTGAGTCATTTCTTACTGAATTTCTTGCTGCACTGAATATTCATGAAAACTTATGAAATATGACAATGCTTCTTCTAGAGTTGGTTCTTCCAGTGTCTCACCCATAGTTTTACTTTCTTATGTCTTGTTTGCTGCAACTGTTACTTTTTTTCCGTTCTGCCTATGGTTAGATGATTCTGCAAAAGGAGAACATAAAACTGAAGAGCGATGGCCATTGTCAAGTGTAGTTCTTCGCTAGCACGGATGATTAATACCTAATCCTTACCCAAGTTTAGCAGACCTCAGCTTAAACTCTTTAGATGCATTTATTTGATGCTTCTATTAGAATATTGTCTCAGAATGTCAGTCTTGCCTGTGGTCAGTTTGAACCTGGTTGTCTTGGTACACTAGAATGGAGAATTTCATACCTGAGCAACAATACAGATGGCGTTACAACTTCCATTTCAGTATCCTAAGTAAGCTCCATTAGTTTCACCCTACATTTGTCTTCTGCAGTGTTGAGTCTTATGATGATGATACAGAATGCCATGTCCTCTCGGTATCGCAAACTTGATACAGCACTGTACTCTTTAATAGAGGAAATGATGTGCAGAAATAGTGATTTTTCCTCTCATATAAGCAAGTAATGTGTACCATTTGTGGAAGCCACATAAATAGTGGCTTTTCTGGTGTTGCATAGCTCAGGTTTTTTTACATAGGATGTTGATATTTGTTAGCAGCTTTTGCATTCTGTGTTGCATTAACAACTGCAGGAGAAGAATTAATCGAAGATTAATTTCAGCTATATACAAGTCTGACCCAAGGTCTCTAGAAGAAGAATTCAATCATTGTTACCTGCTTGATTATCTCATATTATTTGTATGTGCTTGTTCATATAAACAGTTAACAAATGAGTGACGAAAAAAGAGGTGCCTCTGATTAAGGACTCCAAATTTATTATGCATTTTTTTCAGAAGTCTCTAAAACAAGGATTTTTTTTTCCCCATTGGTTTGATTTTTTTTTTTTTTTTTAATCACAATTTTGTAAGTTCAGTATCTGGATATTCCTTCTCCCAGAATGGCTCATGATCCAGGACACTTTAAGAACCCCTCTTGTTAAGAGATGTGGGAGAATGAGCGAGCAGTAAAATACTGTTTGGTAGAGTCAGATATAGCTATATTCTTGCTCAGTGCTCATTGATATTTTTGCCAATGGTATTTAACTAGAAAATTTCAAGTAAATGTAGAGCATATACCCCTAAAATGCATTTCCTTGATAATACATGAGACTCCTGCAGAAGAAATCAGAACAACAGAGGAACCTGGACAACATTGGTTCTTTGATTTATATCTGTTTCATTTTACCTGAGCTTCAGAATAGCTCAGTATCAATCCTGTTTCTCTTATCTCTTTGATTAGCTTAAGTTAGATCAAAGAACTGTGCATTTCCAGAGAATCTACATCATAGATACAAATAAGCTAAAAAAATCCTATCTTGGTAAAGGCTTCAGCCTCCCTGACAAAACATTAAAATAATATTGAAAAGAAAACAGTGGAAAATAGGAAAAAAGATAAATAAGAGTAGCAAATGGCACTAACACTGTCCTCCTGTAGAGACCAGTAAAGTCATCTTTTCCTCCACACTATGCCAGACCAAATACCTGACCAAGAAAGTGTCTAAAATAGTACGGCAGAAGTGCAATAAAGTACCAGAGTTAAGGAGCTCCTATGGAGAACATTCTACCAAAGGATCCCTTTCTGTGAAATGCTTGGAACAGTTTTTGAGATTCTGTACTCTTAAAGCTAGTGCCAGAACGCAGCCTACTTTATGGGTTTAAGAAGAAAATATGCTACATGTGTGTCAAAAAAAAAAAAAAAAAAAAAAAAAAAAAATGTCAGTATGGACTAAATTGTGCTGTTGTTCTGCAGGCATCTAACAGAGCAATGCCATTTTATGCTCGAAGCTGCTCAATCTTTTGCCTTCCTCAGCCAGTGACAGTTTTACAGTTCCTATATGCTTCCAGAAAGTAAAGGGACAGACTGGTGAAGGCATTTGCTGTGAAAAGGCGTTTAGTGCAGAGATGTTCAAACTAGATGAGATCCAGGCTTATAAATTCATTCAAAACAATGTTACACAGACTTTTCTCATCAGGATGAGCCAAAATTAAGAATTAGCCAAATTAACTTAGTATTAAATCTAAATTAAGAAGCCTTGATTCTTGCCAAAAGATCAATAGCTTTGGAACCATACCAAACTTTTGTGGCTAGACTCTCTCTGGATCTAAGGTCAGATGCATGTAGGCAGCATTGCTAGTCCAACTTGTTCATGTCCAACGTTGAGACTAATATGAGTAGAATGAGGTGTTTCAGCATCTGTCAGTATAAAAATTCCTTGTGTCTTCCTTGTGAAATTCATAGCACATGAGTATGTTTTCTGCTTGGAGTCACAGACATATGGAACAGAAGTGACTCAGCATTTCCAAACTCACGATTAAAAAAAAAAAGAAAAAAAAAAAAAAGTTGTCCTTTCCACAATATCCCTTTTCTCCCCAGAAAAAAACCCGAAGCTTGTGTTACACCACCTCCACTCTTTTTTTTTTTTTTTTTTTTTTTTTTTTTTTTTTTTTTTTTTTGTGGCAGAGGAGGAAGAGTTAATTTGGGCTAAAATTGTTGGATAATCACAAGAATTGAGAAACACCTTCTACTGTGATATTTGACAGCAGTCAAAACTCCTCAAGGTTATTCATCCCTCTAACTATTGACCTCCACGTTCAATAAACATACAGTTGAAAAATGACAGTGGCAAGGAATTTGTCAAACTCAGCCAGAGAGCATGAATTAGAAAAAACAACCTGTGCAATACTCCTCTGAAAAATCACTGTAAAAAAGGCATCCCCTTACTGAAGAAAAATAATCTTCTTATATGTATTCAGACATGTTATTTGGAAAGAAAGTGTTGTTTGGATTTTTGCTTTTGTTTAACTGATGAGAACAAAGAGCTGATGGCTTGCTTTAAGTTTTTTTATTTTTTAACTTTTGCATATTCAAAACCAGGCTTATATTCCATTGAGATACATCTGCCAGTAGTAGGGCTTTCATATCTCTCAGGGAAGATATGGTTTGTGTATGTGTAGATCCCAGACTGATGATAATTCAGTGATGCTTTCAGAAATAGAGGACAGGAAAAGGGAAGAAAAGGGATGAAAATTTTTTTGTCCTCTCATTTGAAATCTTCAGAATGGCTAGTTCAGGCCCTAACTCTTGCACGCACACTCGAGCGTGTTTCATGAATGTCTGAGGAAGACTGCCTTTCTTCTACTCCTTCATATCTGGATTGCTGGCTTCTTTACAGAACAAAAGACAAAAATGTTCTAATATTTTTGTAGACACTGGTCTGTAAGAATCTATATGAAAATTTTAGGGGTTTATTTTTTTTATTATGGTTTTTTTTTTTGATGAATCAGAAAACAACCAGTAGTTTGTTGCAGCTTCTTACAGTAGTGTTCAGCTTGTGACTACAATGTTGAATGAAATCCCTGTGGTGAAAAGCTATGTCTATGGCCAAGTTCTAAAAGCAATAATAGCCATTTTCCTGACCAGGTTTGGTGAAGACAAAAGTCTGAAATAAGAGCTTTTCTGGTCAAAATACAGCCATCTGGAGCTTCTGTTTAATGAAAACATTTTTGTGAGGTGTTTGTATGAAGCTTCAGAGAAATGTATTCCTGTACACTATTTACCTTTCATTGTGTCCCTATTTAAAAATGCTTATTGCAAATAGTGAAAAATGCATAAATAATACACTCTATCCAAACTAGCAGAGTTAGTTCATAGCAAAATCAGGTAATTAAAATTACGATGGTGTATCATTATTTTAACAATTTGTAAAATCCTTACAAATAACAAATACATTTGATTAAAAAAAGAGCAGTGTTCATTTATGAAAGATTCAATAAGTAAGAGAGTAAATGAAAATTTTTAATGAACAGTTCTGTACTGATGCATCTTGTTATTGGCTCCCTACACCAAGTAGTCCCTTGTCTAATTGATTTTTTAATATATTTTCTTTTGAAAGAAATGAAATTGACTTTGCATATCCATCATGCTTATTTTATACATCTTTAATAGATCAAATTGTTTTCATTAAGGTCTGCAATTATCTGTGACAGAAACGTTGACTAGATATAAATAAAACCCCTTGTTTGTGTGTTGCTCTTAATTATGTGCTTTTGATTTTCATGGCATGCCTTTTAGAAAACTTTAAAAAATGTAATTACTGACGAATGTCTGTGGTGTGATTATAGTTCAGCCTCTCTTACACAAGCATCTGAATTTTGATATAAATATTTTTCCTCCTGATGTCACATGAGTACTGATACTAAAATTCCTAAGTAATGGTAACGTAGGTATGTGTAAGGTTTCAGTTTGTGTCTGAAGTATGCTGATACCGACATTAATTAGACACACAGAAAGACTTAAAGTGAAGTAGTGTTACTGCTGTAACTGCTGAAAGGCAGAACTTTGGGTTTGTAGGAGATTGTAATCTTCTTTCCAATCCTATCAAATCTGATCAGATATTACTGGTTTAGAACGTGCTTGGCAATGGTGAAGCCTCAGTCATAGTCTAGTTTATCTTGTCCTCTGCGTTCACTTTCATAGAAAAGATCTTCATAAAGCCCAAAATGCATGTCAGAAGGGCACATAACAAATCCCGAGAGGCCAATCCTAGCTTTTCATCGTATGGACCATAGACGTATATACATAGTTACCAGTGAAACCACAGCCATTTGTAGTGCTGGCTACTTGTCCACAGAGAGGCGAAGTCAGAGAAGTTCTCTACTACAGCATTAGACAAGGCAGAAGAGGCAGGCTCCATATTAATTCTTCTTGCTCTTTAATTTCAGGAAGTCAGTTCTAAGCCTTATGGATATGTTCAGGCAGGAGCTCTGTGTGATCTCAGAGTAGCTGAAGGGCATCAGATGCCCTATTTCTGCCACTGAGATGTGCCTCAGCAGCCAAGTAATAGATTATAAATCTCTGAAAGCATTTTTCAGTCATGCATTTTTACCATATCCCTAAACCAACCACATTATTTCAAAGAGCATAAAAATCACTTGTATCAGAGGATTTTGCAGCATAGATAATACTGTAGAAATTCACTGTACTGTCATTTTGACAGAAATAATTGGGTGTAGAGCCGCACATATGCAAAAAAAGAAAAAAAAAATCGTTATCGCATGCTACCACACAGGATGTGTAGTATAGAGTTACAATTGTAATAATCCATCACTGTCTTTCTGTATTGAAATTGAAAACAAAATATATGGGTTTTGGACTGCAAAAAATAAAACTGAACACCTGTGGTAAAGTTACATTATTGGGTTATATTGTAGCTGGTATGTCTGCAAAATTGAACTCTTTTTCTGTTTCACTTCGAATTTATTGCTGAGTAAATCAAAAGTCAGTTTGTGAAGATGAGGACTTGCCATTTGGGAATTAAAATGTTTTATTCTGAATGATTTGGGTGCATATTTATCATTCCCTGCAACATTACTTCTTATAAAATACAGGCGTTTCTTCTGTCTTGTTTTTGCCCACTTTCTATTAAAGGGATAATTGCATTGGTGATGGCTTGCAAAAATGTATCATTTATATTTGTAAACTGGAATCTGCCCATTTCTGCAATGGAGAATGAATTTTGTACACAGCGTGCATGATATGTATAGATTAGGGATATATGTGCAGTCCCCCAGTTCTAGACCACTTCTAGCTGGGCTGCAGCCAGAAGACAGCAAGGTGTGAGCCACTGACTGTGACATCCTTAAAAGGTGATCTTAATGAAAAACAGCTTGCTTACGGACACAGGCAATTGGAACTCACAGGGAAAGCAGATGCTGTATTCTTTTTCAGGGTCAGTGGGCAAAATGGATGCTTTTGCCTAAACAATTCTATGATTCTACAATTCCATGTTATCACCTAATAGAGTTTCAGCTGTACCCTAAGTTATCAGTCACATATTTGTGTCACATCCTGCTCACTGCTGAGGGGATTGTTTCATGAAGACAGGTTGATCTAAGTCATTATTGAACCATGCATTGCCACTTTCTGTATATTAACACCTTTTGCGTCAGCAGCTGCAAAGAAAGTTGGAAAACTTGACTTGCTTTGTGAAGAATAATGATCATGCACTTTGCATAGGATCCCTAAATTTTTTTTTTTTTTTAAAAAAGGTGACTGATGACCACTGAAATAAATTTCCTGAGAAAATTGGGTTATCTATAACAGTAACCATACATTAATCAGATATGTCACAGTTCTCATTTTTCTCTTCTTTTTCTTTGTTTAGTTTTGTAGCACCTCTTAAAAAATGTGCTGCTGTGTTGGGGGTCATTTGCTGTTGAGAGAGTCATGCAGTATTATTTCCATAAAATACTAAATATTTTTAAATTGATTTCTTCATTTGTTTGCTACTGCTTCATCTGGTGCTCCTGGTATTTGCTAAGAGCGTAGCATTAATGAAATCTATCTTTGAATTAACGATGCTGCCTGATGTGGCAATGACAGGAGTTTGTCCTGTTCTAGCCAATCGGTTGCTGTGGAAATTTAACTTTTGTGAAGGAGGGAAATGATGATTTGGAGAAGCAACTTAAGCTTTAGTGCTTTTTGGAAATCCTTTTCTTGCACAAATACCATTTATTTTCTTCAGCACATAATATCTTGTACATAATTAGTCCATCAAGCCAGTTTGCTAGCAGGGTATAACTTCTCCATCTACGTTTGAGTGCATTTGAATTCATGTGTACCTCTTTTTGCAAGACCCCTATTATAACAGCGTATTGTAGTAGTCTGTGATGCGACAGACTGCTTCACCTTGGAGGCTATTTTTGGCTTGGCCAATAATTCAGTTATATGTCAAGAGTTCAGACCTGTGTGTCTTGAAAACAAAATATAGTGATCGTTTCTGGCAACATTGGATGCTTGTTTGCAAGTTGTTTGGGATGACACTAAGCTAAGGTTTTGGCTTTCTGGTATATGTGGGTCTTTTTGTTTCTTTGGTTGGTTGGTTGGGGGAGTAACCTTTTTTTTTTTCACCTGCTTATTTTCTCATAGCACTATATATATATTTATATTTTTTTGCCATGTCCTTTTTTGCTAGGCACTTTACAATGACACAGGTATTTTTGGAGGAAGGAAATATAACCATGGCACCTGTTTCATCTCGTTTTTTTTTTTTTTTATTTACAGTTTAACTTTCCAAATCCCTGCCACAACAAAAGATATGCACGTGTAGTCCCTGTCCAAAACGTTGTCCTGTTTAATGCAAAAGTAGCTACAATCTGCTACCTCTGTGGCAGATGAGCAGTAATGTGGCAGATGTGGAAGAAGATGCAGGAATTCTCTCCCTGTACTGAGAACATTTCAGTGTGTTGCACCTGGTTTGCTGCCTTCCCTGGTCCAGATCAGCCAAAATATTAAGGTTTTGAGTTACATGAAATTTGAAACAGAAGATGCACACTCTAATAGGAAAAAAACAAAACTAAAGAAAAATCCCTATTTCATATAGATTTTCTTTGAAGTAAGAAATGGGGAATTAAATTTTAATACATATTCCACTTTGCCCAAATGTCTGCTGTTCAGTGTAAAATCTTAAAGCAGTTATTGGAAATATCTGTTTTGTGTTTGTGGCGAGGCATCAGTTTCCATCCAAATGTGACTGAAAATCCAGTTTCCACAGCAGGTCTGGGAAGACATTTTGTATGTTCAGTAAACAGCAGTTGTAAATGTTCACTGAAGTGCCTGAGTCATGCCACAGAGCAATAGATCTCTTCCTCTACACTTGTAAAGCCTCAGATTATGTTTTGGTAAACAGGCACATAAATGTGATTTGTTTATTTTTTGATCTTCTGAAAGATAAACAGTGTTCCTAGCAGGAAATGTCAAATGTGTTTGTGCCATTAAAAATATTTTCTTCCAAGCAAATAAACAACTCTTTAACACCTAAACCAGATACTTTTATTTTGAAATTGATTCTCTTGTAAACCTGGAAAAGTTCTTAGACTCATTAATGCAGGTAAGTTGTTAATTCTCAGTGAAAGCTCTTCAAGGCTCAGCTAGCATATCACCTGTGAAAATTTTGTTTTCCTTTTTTTCTGAACCAGCATCTCAATAACAGTACCGTTGCCCTGTTAGGTCTAAAGCATGTCTATACCCGAGACTTTGCATACTATAATAGGTAAACTCAGTTATTTGATATATAAGGTATTTTTTTACCTTGAATTTTCTACTTATTTATACTTTAGTCTTCCCTGTCACAGATGAGAAGACGTGCAGCAAAAGCTGATTATTTCCCTTCATTGAATCATTATTGAGATGGTACTCTATAATAATGAGAAAACTTGTAGATAGAATATATTATAGTTCCATGTTAAAGGGTTTGGGATATTGAACAGCACGACCTCAACAATGATATCCTTGGGCTGAGCAGGATGATAACAGCAGCAAAGCAGAACAGACCAGTTTAATTACTATTACAAAGCAAACTTTGCAGTCCCTCACTGAGTTTCCAGGGCTTATTTGCAAATCAGGCAATATCTCCTTTACAAAACATCATGCTGGAATGTTGCATGTGTCGTTGATTTCTGCTGCTTTTTAATCACAACAGCTAAAGGTTGCTCATAGAAACATTCGTAAGGGAGAAAAAAAAAAAAAAAAAAAAAAAAAAGAGAAACAAGTACTGATCTTGTACTGGTTGAGAGAAGGTATCAGATATGGAAGAGATCTGCTTTTACCAAGTATTGAATCTTACCCTGGTAATCAAGCAAAGGGGAATTAAAAATGTGACCATAGGGCTCCAGGGCGTGCTGCTGGAATGCAGTTTGATGTATTGAAAGATAACAAGAAGAATTAACATTGCTCATAGGATGTACATTTGTGATATAGATGCAGCTGCTTGTAAACCACTAGGATGTTTCTCTTGCTCTTCTGAATTGTAAAGGGGTTGCTCAGAAGAGAAGTGTAGAACATATGCAGACGTGAAGTAGCTACAGATGGAGGTTGGAAGGGTAAAGCAGCTGAGCTGGCAGGTTTGAGCACCCACAGTAACAGAAAATGATGGAGGAATCTGGAGTTCTGTGCATAGGTGAGGAAGAGCTTGAAACTGTCCTGAAGTGAGCTCAGTGTATATCCTAGATTTGTGTCATTATTTTAATAATTTTGCTCTTGCTTCACTATCCATTCTATTCCCTTGCTTGAGAATTTACAGGCTCTTGTTAAACAAGGTTTCTTTTCTGGTATTTGAGGTAATTATCAGAGGAATGGAGATCTGGCTCTCTGTCTTGGCTTGCTTTACGATTTACTTTTCATGTATTCATTGAACTCTCCAACATGTACTTATAGAGTGTGGGAAACATCTTTTTCTTGTGGGAAGGATTTTTATGACTTTTTAAAAAGTCAGCTTCAAGAAAGGTGGTATACTGAAACACCAGGTCCCTGGCCCTAACAATTTGTCTTTTAATACACGATGCTGTGCCAACAGCACAAAGACTGAATTCTTAGTGATTCAGCTAAGACCCTGTTTCAAAGCCATCTTTCAAATGCTTCAGTATCTGTTGTCATTAAGGATGTTCTGCCAAAGTAGTAATAGTCAGTCCTGTGGGAAGTCCCAGAGGAGGGACATCTGAATTACAGTGTGGAGCAGGGACAGGGGGGTGGGAGCGTCAGCAGCCCACCTCCCAGGAGATGATGCCTGGAGATGGTTTTACTTTCCAGCTTGGGAGCTAGGTACAATTTTTCCAGCTGGTTTTATTAAAGAATACTGTAATCTTTTCCCCACAGCTCCAGTTTCATGTTCACACTGTTTCAAGTTCACACTGGGGGAGGGGGGCGGTGGTGTGTGGAAATTGCAGCAAAACTTTCTATATTGCATTTGTCGAAATTTTCAGCTTCTCAGAATTGCACAGGATTCAGTTGATCTGCAGGAAGGGAGGGAAATGCTTGCGGTCTTACAGCTCATGAGATCTAGAATCTCTCTGCACCAGTATAGGACCACAAGAAAAAGTCACTAGAAGTAGTCTAAAATGGCAGAGTCCAACCAATAATTTTTCAGGCTTTTCCATGGCCTTTAATGTGCTGTTTTTTTCAAATGGGCTTTCTCTTTGCCTTTTCTCCCCCTAAAAAAATCATACATTTTTAGCAAAATTTATTCCCTTGCTTATGTTAGGGATCACAGTGTTTATGCTTGGTAAAGTCTCACTGCAACACAAAATTTTTGCTGGATTTAATTATTAAATACTCAGCAGAGCTGCGAGAAAAGTTGGAGAGTGAACTGAGCTGGGTTTTTTTTTGCTTTGTGTTGTTTTGTTTTATTCGTGTTGTGCTAGTCCTCACTAAATCTGGAACTGTTCAGCACAGTAGCAAAGACTTATCACACCATGCATAGGCTCCACATGCACGCTGTTCATGAACACACCAACTGCAGAATGAACCTTATGGGAAGATGCCCTGATAGAGGAAAACCAGGCATGTCTGAAGACAGAAAAAAGATCAATGTGAAAAATGAAACTAAAACAAAAAAATGCTCTCAAAACAAGATATTTATGCATTTATGGGAAGATATATTGGCTAGCTTCATTCATGCATAGAATTGAATGCATTTTTGTTTTACTTTTTCGCAGTCTCTCTCTTTTTTCCCTAGTGGGATATTTGCAATCACCAAAATTTATGTTTGGAGTTAAGGATCTTTGTGAGATAAATCAAGTTCATTTTTATTTCACTTTCAAGAGAATTACATCAGAAAGTGGTTTTATAGCAAAAAAGCTTGACAGACAGTTTTTATATGTATATGCAAGATCTTAACAGACACAATTAGATTATGAGTTAAATTAAGAATGGTCAGCATTTTGTCTAACGTTCTTCCGTGCACTGAAGAATGCCTTTTCTGTAGCTATTAGAAACTTAATCTAGACACACAAGTGGGCAGCACATAAGAAATTTTGTGTTATTCTGAAACCTTTCAGAAAGGCATTGTTCTGCAGGTGCACCAGTGTTACACAACTGCGTAACCATCCTCATTGCATGGGTTCTAGAAAGGCTTGCTGAACGGTGATGCTGGGGGATCCTTTGAGTTATTGCCTCAAAAGACTCATATGTGGATTCTGACAACACAGATCACACTGGGTTCTTTTTCATCACATAAAGTACTATGTGCATGGTAAGATTCCATTTGTGAAGCACAAAAATACCAATTTATGACTAAAATGTAAATTTTATTTACAGTCATGTATATGCATTCATAGGTTCTAAAGCAAATGTTTCAAATTGTCAAGCACTAAATGTTCATTTCCATATTTTCAATAACCATGGCTCAGTTCATCCAGATGTGCAACTCCTGTTTTACAGGAAAATAAGACTCTTTGTTAAATGTTATGAGATCCTGGGATCAGAGATGAGCAAAATAATCAGTTTTAAACAGCAGTAAGTAACAAAATTAGGATAGAAAGACCAAACAGTACACATTCAGTAAAAAAGTGTGACTTCAGATGCAACCTCAGATTTGCAGATTTGCTATGATCATACTTAAAAGTTTTATGGCTAAAGGTAGTTATTTTTTGGTACTGGAAACATGACAGTGTATGACAGAAGGCAGATTACTTAGAAATACCTTTGGCTAGAATATTTCATTTTATTAGATAAGCATCTGTTGTTATTTCTTTAAGCAGCCTAAAAATAATTGTCAGTTTCTCTCAATTTCGCAAAAGCTACCAGTATATTTGTAATGACATAACACCATAAAATAATTTTTAATAACTATTACTGATTACCATCTTTCTCTAAGTCTGGCTGTGCCCATTCTTCAATGTCACTTTTTGTTACTTTGTGTGTGCATACATTTTCTATGTTGTATGTGTGACTATATGTGACGTGAAGTGAGGTTTCAGTAGTATGCTCACCTTAACGGTGACTAAAGGCCAAGCCACTCATATGTTCAGTTGTAGTCACAGTGGGTATTAATATACCACTTGGAATACCAGTGAGCCTCCTCTGTCCCAGGACGGTTTCTCATGTTATAATTGGTGTATGGTACAGAGGTCAGTATGTGGAAGAATAGTTACCTGAAGAAAGTTGAAGGAAAATTGTGCTACTCTTAGAGACTGTAGAGAGATTCAGGTAGAGTCACAGTGTCTTTGGTAACACCTAGTTAATATATGTATTCTGCTGAGTCCCATATTCCTGGATGATATCCCTATGAGTGCCTGTGGAAAGGGACCTGCTGTGGCTGTTATATATAAGTTTCTGTCCAAATCCTGTATAATGGCCAAAGTTCACATAGATTTCACTGGTCATTCTATAGTACATTGTAGAGGGATGAAGACAGTGGGTAGGTTGACATTGATAACATGCAGCTGTGGCCTTGTCTCAGCGGCAGTGGGTTGATTGACATGGATGATGTGCAGCTGTAGCTTGTTCCTGCTAAGTGGTTAAATAGCCCTGAGGATGGTGGGGTGGGTCAGATGGAGGAGAAGTAGTGTGGTCTGACTTCTGGAGGAAGGAGATGCAGTATGGACAGTAGAAGCTGACCAATGGTAAAGCTTTGTTGCAGCCTACTAGTTTGCTTGTGCTGCAACAATTGATGCCCCGTGTGAGGCTGACCGAGTTGGACTCCGACTACAGCAGTACATCAAGCACTGTCATCCCTTAATGTAAACTTGGTAAGCTGTAACATTTAATTATCATTTTGCAATACTATGTGATCAACAACCATAAGTGAGTTGGATAATTGGCCAATTGTACCTGATGAGGTTGCAGTTGATAACTTCAGACTAAAAAGCTGCTTTCTAACATGTGTTGCAAGGCAGTTAGTTTTATCTTAACCCTCCTGCGTTGTAGGCCAAGACAGAAACAGAATTTCAGAGCCTTTCATTTTACAGCTACAAGTTGTGCTGCTTCTCCCTTGCTGTAGAAATCAGAAGCCAGCTGGGTTGGCTGGAACCAGTGATAGGCCTATCGGTGGCATTGTGGCTTAGGTCATCATAAGCAACTTGTGATTGTATTAATTGTTGTTTGCCAGCGGCTCAGAGGATGCGTATAGGTGTTGCTGATACCGTTACTTGCTAACATGCAATCCTGTGTTTGAGCTCTCAATCTAAAATGAGTTGAATGTAGAGTAAGTTCAAGGTAAAACATGATTTTACCTTGAAGCTAATGAGCATATTAAGGAAATAAAGCTTTTCAGGGTCCATTATACAGTCTGATGAATTTGACATGTTTTGTTTCTCTGAGGCACTGAAGCTGAGATTTGAGCTATTTAGGAATATAAGGCTGTAAAAACCATCAAATTTTATCATCCACCAGGCATCTTCCAGAAGATATTAACAGGAAAAGAATGTCCTCTACAGCTCCTCCCTCACTACTTCTCACATACGTGTTTCATTTCTAAATTGGAAGAAGTTTTTTAAAGTATGCATAGTTAAGAGGAAGCGTTGTGGCTTTTGAGATGCTGCAGTCAAGAAAAAAATAATTTCAGCCCAGTTAAGGCTGCTTTTGTTGCTGTGTGGCACTCAGTAGCTTGTTTGGCAACTTCTCAACAAAGGAAAACGATTTATGTAAAGAAAAATAAGAAATAAGTGGTGTTTGATCTTTTCCAGGACAAGCTGTCCAAAGTGTTTATTATATAAACCTACATTTTCAAAATCGTGCTGGCGAAGAAGCTTGGCTTTTTACCTAGTGCAAATCAGTATTATTTCTTAAGACCTTAGTGGCGTCTTTTACATTGATTACAATGCAAATTAACTTTGCAAAGGAGTGGTGCAAATGTCAGACTTCCTTTCAAAACTGGGCTGGATTTTTGTGTTGGTGATAACTAACCAATTATGGAGTAGAATTACTTCTAAAGCCTCTTTTTTTTGTGCCTGAATTTTGAAATGTCTTAAGACCTTATCTCCTTGTCACCTCGTACAGGAATTCCCAGAACACACAAATAACCAGCAACACCCCATTGCTCTGAGGTACAGCTCTCCTTATGGTTTGGGAGACCTTGGTCAAGACCAAATCTCAGAGACTTCCCTCCCCGCTGCGGAGCGCTGGGTGCCCTGCGCTGCCTTGCTTGAGGCTTTAAAAGTTGCCCTCAGGCCCTTCTTCCTAAAAGTAGCTCTCACCTCTTGTCTTGCGTTCCTGTTTCGACAGCGAGCTCGTGGGACGTGGGCCTTTTCTTTCTCCATGTATGTACAGCCAGAGATAATTTTATGGAACAGCAATCAGGAAAAAGGCCTGAGGCCCCAAGCCAAGAGAGAGAGGGACCTGCTGGACTATTAAGTAGCGTATGCATAATTCATGGTATGTTTGGGAAGAAGCAGCAGCAGCCCAGGGTCTGTGGAAGCAGTCCTCTGTGGCTAAATTGATTTTGTGTGTTGCAACCAAATCGGGTTTATGCCGACTGACTTTACATTAGACTGCAGTGGTTAATGTAGGTGTAAATTGAATGGCCATACCGGCTGCAAAGATTGCAGCTGGGAGATCAGGAGGCTCTTAAACTGTGCTGGCTTGATTCCTTGCTGTTGTCTCTGTGTGGGCTAATACCTGGGACACATTTTTGTGAATGATGGGATTAGCCAAGTGTTCACATAGGATTTTAAAATTGAAATTCTTTTTTGCTTTGGTATTTCATTTCTTATAGACCCTTTGCATGCAAACCTGGAGTTTCTGACAGAAAATCACAGCCCCAGTCCCACAAATACTGACTTTTCTATTATTCATTGATTGTCCCTGGCGGCACACTGCAGGGATGCCAGGAGACTGTGATTTCTGAATTTGGAGTTCTGCCTGCGGATGGAGGGCTGAGCCTCGGCTCCTGCAAACGCCAGGCAGCTCTTTGATGAAAAGGGTTCTCTAGCCTGCAGTGAATAGTAAATGCGTTGTCTGTGATACAGACAGGCTCTTCTAGCCTGTGTACAAGGTAGATAAAATCAGATAAAGCTGGGAAGAGAAGGGCATAATGTATGCAAACAAACATAATAAATAAAATGCAGTGGCATATTAGAAGTGGCTGGTTAGAGCAGTTTCTAAGGAACTGAGAAGTGGGGTGTGAATCCCCTGTCAGGGGCAGTAATCGAATGTCAGGTATGTACTTCCTAGGTGACTGCGACCATAAAACACAAACCCACTGTATCTATCTTCTTTGGCTGGGTTTGGGGAAAAAAAAAAAAAAAACCAACAAAAAACAACCTACCACAAAACCTACTCTTCACTCCTCTAGAGAAGGTGCTAAGTGCCACACTCCTAAATAGATCGTAAGGAGTGAATTTAGGTTGGAGGAGTTGTTGCCTAGTAAAACAATATAAATGCGTAAGCATCATCACTTCATATTTTATACACTCCTATCACTAGTGTTTCCTCTCTCAAAACCATTCTTAGACCTGATTCATGTATTTAAGTTATGTTGTTGATGGCTTTTTTAAGTGAAAGAACGACCACTGCAAACCAATTAAAACTCAGAAGAACAAAATAGATTTTAAAATCATAGATGTTTCAAGTAACTGCAATATCTCTGCAATACATTTTTAGTAATGTAAGAAACAACTCTAATCACTAAAATAAACTCATCAATGTCCTCACTTCTGTTGGAATCAGGAATGTGGGCCACCATTCTCAGCATGTAGGTGGTAAAAATCTGTTATTCAATCTGGAAGCTGTAGGAATATATTCCCTCTCTCCGTATGAATCCCCATTCTGTTTTGTGTCTGTCCAGAGTGTGGACAATTTCCTTTAACAAGGACTAAGGAACACTCTCATTTACAGTGTCGAAAAGTCCTAGGGTTTACAACATTGCTTACTGTGGCATACTTGGCACTCTATAGGATGTTGCTACCTAGGTGGTAGGTAGGTAGCTAGCTCCTATCCTTTTGCTAGGCTTTTCATTCAGAAATCTTCTAGAAGGTTTATATATATGACTCTAAATTTCCTTGATATTTAAAGCAGAAATGTTGAGACAGATGTAAAGGGTATAGAATTGGCAGCCACACAGTAAATGTGAAACTTGGTTGATGATAGAATGGACTCAAAACCTGCCTAACTGGCAGCTCAGCTGGAGGAAAATACATTGTCTAGACCTTGTCAGCTGCTTTTCTGTGGATGTTCTGAGAGGTGTGTTCTGTAGAAAAACGGGTGGTTGTGATGGCAAAAAATGTAACTGTTAATTTGCTAAAAAAGCAAATTAAAAGAATAGTTTGAGAAAAAACATTTTGGAATTTTTTATCTGTAATGACTAACACCAGGGAGTAAAATCTGGGGTTTTTTAACCTATTTATAATAGCATAGAAATGATGAGGAAAGATGATGCATTGGTCGAAGGAGAGTGATTAAAACCAAAGTCCTGAAACAAATTTTCAGTGATCAGAAAATATCTGAAACTTAAATGAGTAATACTTCATTTTCTCTGCAAGTTCTAACCACTGGATCGTGCACAGAAATTGCAGTGAAATGAACAGGAATTTCTTATAAATATCCATGCCAAGAAGTAACGAGATGAAAGTAGATAATTCTCATTATTTGCAGGAATGTTTCTGCATAATTACTTCTGCCAACATTTCATTGCTTTAGCATCCCCTTGAAGGACTGCCTTTTGAAGTGTGTTTTATTGCAGTCTTTAAAGACAACGCAAGGTTGTATCTCTGCTGCTTCAAGTGAAAAGGAATTTAAACTCCTGACTCTTGTTTTTCTTTTTACCTGACCAGTATGTGCATGCAACGCTTTTGAGTGTTTCAATGTTTATGCAATGTTTTCTGTAATAGTTTTCATTTTGAGAGAATGCACATTCCATAAGGTCACCAAAAGGTTTGAACATATCAGTTAGCAAATATCGTAATGATCTACACAGCCTCAGTCTGAAACTATTTAAAACTTGGTGTGAATTTTTGAATACAAGCAGTGTTTCTAAAATTTCCCTTAGGAGGTCACTTATTATTTTCTCCCTTCTTATGGTATCCCCAGCAGCAAAGGATCTTGGTTTTCCAGGATCCTGTTACATTGCACAGGGTTATCTGGAGCATATGGATACAGGGTGGTAAACTGCATATTTGAATTAACTTTCCATATAGAGTTTTTGGACCTCTGAGTCTCCTTTTGTTTGCATGGAACACTCAATTCTGCATCACTAGAGCAGAATTGAGCTAGAGCTCAGCTAGAGCTGCCTCAGGCTTGACTGAGTAGTTAGCATGAGGCTATACACAGGCCCTGTTAGGTGCAAATAAAAGGTTTTATACCACCTCTGTTCTTTGAGGACCGCAGTCTCTTCAGCAGTGTAGAAGCCTTTGCATGATTTCTCATCTTGCAGAGGGCACCACTGCTTTCTTTCAAGAATGGCTAGCAGAGGAGAGTTGTGTTACTTCCCTACAGCCTGGTGATTAGAGCATTCTCTGAAAAGTGGAATAACCAGCTGTGCCTTGTACAGCAACAGCCTTGGATTAAACTTTCATGTTGCCTTTTAGGAGACATCCCTGCTGTTTAGAAGATGCTTCTGAATTTATTGGTTCAAGAAGCATGTGTAACTCTAGCACTTCAGTGGAGCACAAGAAAGTTTCTAGATCCTGGTCCTTAATTCGTAGGGGTTTTTCCTATATTTTGTTATTAAGGAGCTGTTAAATTAAAACATTTAAAAAACCCAAACCAAACCAAAATCCAAAACTCAACTCCTCACACTTTCCCACAAAAGAAAAAAAAAAAAAAAGAAAAAAGAAAAGAAAACCTAAAGACAGCTTCCCATGTGTTTGTCCTATGGAATTTCCTTCTTCCTTCTTAACCCCATTCTGGGCTACATCAGAAGAAGCGTAACCAGCAGGTCGAGGGAAGTGATTCTCCCCCTCTACTCTGCTCTCATGAGACCTCACCTGCAGTGCTGTGTTCAGGTCTGGAGCCCCCAGCATAAAAAAAGACATGGACCTGTTGGAGCAAGTTCAGAGGAGGGTCATGAAGATTGTCAGAGGGCTGGAGACGCTCTCCTGTGAAGACAGGCTGAGAGAGTTGGGGTTGTTCAGCCTGGAGAAGGCTCCAGGGAGACCTTAGAGCAGCCTGCCAGTACATAAAGGGGCTGACAAGAGAGCTGGGGAGGGAATTTTTACAAGGCCATGCAGTGACAGCACAAGGGGCAATGGCTTTAAATTAAGAGGATAGATTTAGATTAGATATTAGGACGAAATTTTTCACTGTGAGGGTGGTGTGATACTGGCACAGGTTGCCCAGAGCAGCTGTGGATGCCCCATCCCTGGCAGTGTTCAAGGCCAGGCTGGATGGGGCTGGGGGCAACCTGGGCTAGTGGAAGGTGTGCCTGCCCATGGCAGGGGGGTAGAACTAGGTGGTCTTTTGGGTCCCTTCCAAACCAAACCATTCTATGATTCTATTTTTGCTTTCCTATAGGTTCATTTACAATTTGAGCTCTACTTTTCATTCACCTGAATGACCACAGGAAAGGGATAAGAATGCATTGTAATGTGTTCAATAGTTACTTGTTAGTTTCAAGGAAGAAGCAATGTTAGAATTACAGCTTAGATGAGGGTGTCTACAGCAGAATACCTTTCTGCTTGGGTGTCACCTTTTCATGGAAATTAATGCAAATCTCAACCTCTGGCCTTCAGTTTATGTAATGTTTCATAGAAGATGATTTCTGAGCTGCAAAGCTTTGGTTCATATTTTCCTATCCTCGTGTGACTAAATATTAGATTTGGAGCATGGGATCAAGTTTTTCCAGTTTTCAATCGTAATATACTCTTGAGTGGAAAAAAAAGAGAGGGGGAAAGGAAAAGGAAGAAGGAATTTGTCTGTTGTCCATGTAGACCAGAGGAACTATATAACTGTTTCATCCTACCAGTTTCTCTCAGAGGTAGATTTAACTGGAGATTTTGTTTGATCTATACATGTTTCTGATTTCTTGAACACATTTTTTCTCTGCAGAGCATTACTCCCTGTGCAGGAAATTTTAAACTGTAATTTGTTTTCAAGCTACCACCAATTTTTCTCAGCAGAAAAGAACACTTTGTGTCAATTTTAACTGGTGATGGATGCAGGGATATTTTTTCTACCTGCAGCAAAATGGCCATGGTAACTCTCAGAGCTCCTGCCTACGTACATTTTCAGTGCATAAACAAAAATAAAATAAATAAAGCACCACCAATTCTGAAACTGAATGCCTGTCCTCTTTCAGAAGCAGATGAAAGATAATTTAAAAGGGGAAAAAAAAAGTTAGCTAGAGTTCACTGCTCTCTACATTTTTAGCTTAACTGCAGTAACTGGAGATTAAGAACTTTCTATATCTCTTGGGAAAATGTCAATGTCTTCTATTTTGTTATGACTTATGAAAGCTCTGACAAATGAGTACATATGTGTAACCCACTCACTGGTAGTCATTGTGCCTTTCCTCCCCATTTTGCCCACGCTGTTGTACATCTGAAATTGTTTCAGTTCTCAGGTGTACACACTGCCTGTTTAGTTCAAACAATAATGGTTCATGTATTTATTCTGATCATTGTCAACAAGGTTCAGTTGTGACAGTGCCTGATGCTGCTTTCAGTGCTGCAAGTTTAGAGACAGTGTAACTGAACTTCAGGGCTGCTGAAACGTGTTGAGCAAGAACTCCCACACGGTGGGGTGTGATGCCAGATTTTGTCACGTGTTCATATTCTTGCCTGCCTGCAGAAGCACAGCGACATTGGATAATCCAAGTGATGCACCTGTGGCCAACATAAGGCACTCCTCATAGTGACACTTACCTGCCAGGTGGGTGGCTTTTGACAGATTGTGCTACTTCGAACATTCCTGTGCGTTTTTGCTCAAAGTTGTGTGATGAAGGTCAAAACCAGATTGCCCATAATGATTAAAAGTAAATCCTAGCCATCCACAAAGGTGAATGTGGGTAGATTTCAGGCTCCTCACAGTAGAAGTAGAGATGTGGGCTAGAGGGTCTTAAGGATTACTTTGGATTTTGGGTCATAATCAAGATGTTGCTAGGGTTTTTGCACCACTCTTCGGAGAAGCAAGTTCTTGATATGTGCTGGTAGGGCTGTCTGCAGACAGCTGATCCACCCAGCATTTATAGTGGCCAGTTATTACTTTCAATTAATAGTAGGATTAATTTGTAAAGATGTACTTCTAGATTGGGGACAGAGGCAGATAATTTTCTATTTTGTCTTCTGTTTCTTTCAAAAATTCCCCTCCTCTAGTTCTGAGCTATTTATGGCCATTAGATATAGTCCAGATATACGCTATCTATAGCACAGAAGATACCTCATGTTTCTGGTGTTTTGTACCGGGGGTTAAGCATGCACTAGAACAGCTCCAGGCTTGAATGCAGCTGAAGCATACAACTGAGGGATCTGTTTGCAAAGAGCTGGTTTAGCAGTATATGTGGTCACTGTCAGATACAGTCCAGCCCAGTACTTTAGTCCGCTTGTATTAGCGACTGAAGTTATATACCCTTACAGGCAGTGCAAACAGGAATACGTAGTGCTTAGGTTGGGACTTAACCAAGTCCCAATCATACAGTCATTAGGGACTGAAGTAATTCCATCTGGTGATATAGTTAATCACTTCTTTACAGAATGGGAAATGTTAATGGAAGGTACAGACCACAGACCAAACCGTAGCCTTGAACAAACGTGAGTGCACTAGATCAGCATTTAGTCTGCAGGAGGCAGAGGGTGGGACATTAGCACACTTTTGTGGCTCTGTGTTTATTGAACTACTGCAAATCCAGAGCACAGATCCCATGTAGAATGGAAATGAGGGTGAGAGATATTAGTAAGAATTCAGAGTATCTGTTGTTCTTCTTTATTTCCCTATCTTAGTGTAGGTGACGTAATTTAATGAAGTTATGGATGCTTGGCTAAAAGGCTCTGTCTAACTTATAATTGCCTTCTCTGTGACCCCTTGCTATTTGCAAAGAGGTTATGCAGAAGTTAAACCATAGTAAGATTAAAATAAAAGCAATGAGAGTTATGTGCTGACATCTGAGAGCAAAATTTGACCTTCTGAATTTTGAGGAATCTGCAAAGAGCCTGAATGTTGCAGTACATGTGTCAGAGAGGCAGTATAAAGAAAGGCCTGTCAGATTTTGGCTCCGAGCCTTCAGACATTATTTGCAGCATCCTTGCAAAAAGCAAGCCTAGGTAGCTGTGTGATAAGCATGGAATAGACAGAGATTTCAGATATCCACATAAAAATTCATTTTTTCTCTTCAGTTCAGGAACTACCAATGTATCACATTCACAATGCCCCAAAGCATCCTCCTAGCCAGTTGGCTCTTAGCAAGAATAGAACCAATTTCTTAATCCTTACTACCACCTCCTGCCAACACACTGTGGAAATAGAAGATGTATTTGCTTCAAAAAGCATTTGTCTGCTTTCCTAGCCAGGCGTATGCTTCAGAGGTGACAGCTGGTGCAGGAAAAAGCACTTATATTTCTATATATATGTATGCATAAATATCTATATATATGAATATATACATGTATATATATACACACATATATATAGGCATACAGCAAAGGCTTTATGTGCACATGTTTGTATATGAAAAGGAGGAAACCAAGGAAACTGATGAGATGCCAGTTTTCCATTTCAATTTTATGTCTTAATGCTTTACAAGAGTAGGGACAATGTCTGTATCCCTAGTGAGCAACAGAGTAGACCCTTTCTTGTGATGATTTCTCTGCTTGGCAAAGTATGCTTTTATTCTTAATTTGACATCAAATAAATTCTTAAATATGCAAAAGATCAACTGTCTCAGTTCTGCTCTTCATAAAAAAATAATCTTGCACTCACCATTTACTGAGAGTGACTCAGTAAATTCTCAGTAATGACATCTGTGGTGAAGGGAAGTATCAAGAGAAACTTAAGGAAGGCAGCTGAGTTTTAAGTTGTCTGAGAACTGCATTACCTCAAAGAGAAAAGTAACTCATAATCCTTCCGAAAGAAAAAAAATATAAATAAATTCACCATGTTGACATAATTGTAGCAGAGTTAACAGATGCTACATGCCATAGCCTGAGTTCTATGCAAACGAAAACTAGAATAAAAAGCATTGTAAGATTATGTAAAATTCTGTTTTCTTGCTAAATCTTTCTCAAATACATGTTATACAACTCCCTTGCCATGGCACTAGATAAATGCAGAAATTCTCAAGCTAAAAATTTGGTTCATCTGTGAGAGAATAAGTATACATTGGATGCCAAATGCGGGTTTGAAATGCATTTACCCAGTTCCAATTTAGCACCTACTCATAACATAAAATTCATTGAATTATAAAGAAGGATCCAGAAGAACACCACCGCCCCCCCATTTTAATAGCACATACCTACCACCATTCTTATGTTAATGAAATGTTTGTACAGCTGCTACAGTGGGCATGGGAAGATTAAAATCTGCCATCACTCTGCTTAAAGAACCTAAGGGAGATCAACACATCTGGTCTAGGGGGAAAATAAGTCTGTCAAAACAATTATTTCACATCATTTGCAGCAGCTTAGAACAAGGGTGGGAAGGAGAGAAGGAGGTTTATTAACTTTTAAGGTATCTGTATGTCTATTACTTTTTCCTACTTGCCAATTCCTTGCTTCATTTAATGATCAGTAGCCCTGATGCTCACATGACATCTTTAGTGTCCTGATAAATTTTATCCTTTATTGCTGTCTTTTGCTGGATTAGTTTGGCTACTGAAAACCAAAATTGGTTCACATCAGACAGCAAGTACTGATGAATATTTCCCAGAAACGGGGTCTATTTACATGGATTGATTGGTGTTTCTTAGATAAGATCTTAGATATCAAAAGGACATCTTTTAGAACAGAAGTGGATGGATGGGATGGATAGACAGATTTTAATGTTGATCCTGAGGAACTGTAGCTTTAGTGTCATTGTGATTAGTGACGCCAGCGGTATTGTTTTAGCTCGTAGCTCCACATATCTTCCTTGTAGCAGTGATATTTCCCTTAGAGTTTTAGTCAATTAATGCAAGAAATATTATGAAAAGCAATAATAGTTTGACTATAGTTCTGTTACTTGGGGAGAATAATGAATGATATATGCATGAGAAGTGGTAGTTTGTTGGGTATGAGAAGATATTGCAGATGAAGAAGGAAAGGTGTTTTTCAAAGCATTTAGAACCATTTTAATCCACTTTGTTACAGTGACATTGCCTCTAATCCTTTCCTGATACATTATTGATAAGCTTTTCACTATGTACATCATAGTAGGATTCATCAGACTTGACACTTTATCCTCACAGTGCATTTGGGAAGCTCAGAAGTCTTCTATTTCCCTTTTGCATTTACATTTATTTCTCATTTTCCTGACATTGAGAGAAGAGAGAGTAAGGCAAATTGTTTGAACTTGAGTTTCTGCAGTTAGGCAAGAACTACTTATCTTGTTAAAAATCAGGCCAAAGATTTTGGTATCTAAATATAGATTTTAAAATCTAATAATAGATGCCTCATATGGGAGACATTGACCTCTGTGATTGACCAGTACTGTGCAAAGGCTCTGCAGCAAATCTCAGAGACAGATTTTTGATTTCTTAAAGCTTCATTGCTAAACAGTTACTTTTCCAAGGTTTTTCATGCAAATCAATCTTTAGACACATATTAACAATGAAACATAAGTTGGCTAAAGCTGTGTGAAGAAACTAATTCCTTTTCAGAAGCTGAACCAAAACCAAGACAAAATACATTTTGAGCAGTTGGGATGAAAAAGATTCACTGCTTGCTTGGGGGTTTTCTTCTGAAAAAAACAAAGCAACAAAAAAAAATATTCTGGCCAGACTCAGGATGTTTTAACTCAGCACAAAACACTTGATTTTTTTTATTTGTGCTTGTGCCACTTTTTTAAAAATATCAAGTCCATTAGTTTTTCCAGATTAATTGATTTCATTTTTTTTAAAAAAAAGGTATAAAAGGGAAAAGCTATGTCACCTCTGAGATATACTCTGCATAGATATGTAATTGGCATTTCATTTAATGTCATTACAGCATCTTGAAAACATTGAGGAAGAATTTATATCTAGATGAAGCCTCACTGATTTTGTGTTTTGACATTCCATTTATGTTGTTTGAGGGACATACTCTACTTCAGAATAATTTTTCAATAATGATTTTTTTCCACTGAGTTAACTTCTAATACTATGAGATAAAATAAATTTTCCTGATGTGTTATTATGCACTAGACTTTGTTTGATAATTTTTTTTATAAAAAAAACGAGTTCTCATTTTTGCGTTTGTCATATTAATGGATTCATTTAAGTCTTAAATACTGTGTTTAATCATGCCATGTAAAATAATCCTGTATTTTTCTAATGACTGCAAGCAGTATGATAGCAAAGGTAATGAAACATTCCCTTCTGAGATTATGATGTAAGTGAACTTTAAAAACTTCCTCAGAAAGTTTTGCAAGTAAAATAGCAAAATTTGGCTATCTGTTGCTTTTCTCAGACAGTGTGCTCTTCACCCCAAGGTCTTTCTTGACACAGTTTTGACTATTTTTGACACTTTCCTGACTCATTTTATCACTGAATTGTATGGAAAAGAGTTTTCAGCAGTTATACATGGATTTTGTAAGCAAAACCAAAGAAAAACTGTTATGGGACTAAGCAACGGAATGATACAAAATAAGTCAATTTGCTCTTACTCAAATTAGTTCTGTAACTCTGGTAACCAATGTCCATGGAATTTCTTATTTCTTATTTGCTCCATTGCAAATGACAGAAAAGATAGGTCTTAATACTGAGTACTTAAACAGTCAAGCAAGCCCTCCTGCCACCCCAAAAAAATTCACTCTTGTAGTGTTTAATCAGAACTTCAATCTGAAAGTACATTCATATATCAAAAGCAATCTTTCAGTCAATGGAACAATCTTCTTAACCGACCAAATTGTCCTGGAGTGTGTTTGTCAATGATGCTGAAAGTGATGAATTTATGATTTCTAAAAGTGGAAGAATTTTCAGTTCTTTCCGACACCAGTGTAATTTGATTTTAAGCACCTCCTTGCTTCTAAAGTAAGCATTTAAGTGGTGGGTATCTGGGTTCCTTCATTCTGTCCTCAAAGGACAGATTGATGACAGCTTACCAGAAACGGTAAGTAAGATCCTAGTTTAGGAATAAATCAAAGGAATTTATTTAGGAACAAATAAATCAACATGTCATCCCCTGTTCATTTTTAAATGTTCTTCAGTCAGGCCTTACATTAATTCTGTGGGGATATGCAAGGTCTGTGGGAGCCCATCATATATACTGTGCATAACCTTGCTGTTGATTCTTGTGCCTTTGAGAAGAAATAGTTTGTCAAGTTTGGGTACGCACCCATGCTTCCAGATATGACCGCACAAGGTGTCACTCCTGTTAGCAGCATCACTGTATATTTTACTCTGGAGTTCTCATCAAAATACACTTAAGTGGATCCAAGTCTGTCTTATGTTCATTAACTTCCTTGGTGCTTAAATGTAGATTTATTTCAAAATAGAGTTTGAAACATTCATCTTTGCCAACATGACTGTTGTGAAAGAAAAGGCTACATTACTTTAAAACTTTTCATATCAAGGCCAAGGAACTTATTGAAGATCATGTGATCTTCTGTTATTAACCATTGGTTTGGTTATTGATTTCAAAAAATCCTGTAATTACAGAAATGCAGAACCTAAGCCTCACAGCTTTCTTCAAATGGTAGGTGTTGATTTTCTACTGGTTGGCATAGACCAGATAGTAATCTTTAAAATAAAGGGATGATCTTGCTTTTGAAAATTGCTTGCTCCATTTACTGAGATATTAGTGGTGTGTCGAGGATTTATGAGAACAGGATAGGAAACAGAAGGGTTTTGTGGGTGGTGCAACTTGCAGCTAGTTTCCTGTCTCTTCTCTCTTCCTGTGGGGTTCAGCTTATCATCTCCCACTGCAGACTGCTCTGGTCAGGACTGATTCTGGGGCTGTTGTATGAGACAAGATGGCAGTCATCACAAGTGGGGGAAAAATCAGAAAAATCATGTTCTTGGCTAGGAAACCCAAAAGTGACAAAATGTCTCATTCCACTGAATGAATGTCAGATACAGAGTCAACATTAATTCCATGTAATACTACCTTTACAAATGTTTTTTATCTAACCAGATGGATTAGTTTAGGAAAACCTAAACAGAGATGAATATTTAAAAATACACATATTTGGAAATCGGCTTCTGGCTGCTTCAATTCCTGATGGATTTTGACAGTTTGTTCTGCAAAGCCTGATCCCAGCTTCTGTAAAAACCAATTAGGATGTTCACAAACAGGCTGTATGTAAAGGTTGGGGGTGTTAAAATTTAATTTTAATATGGAAGATCTGTTCAATGACCTTTTTAATTTGTCTTTTCCATTTCCTAGATTTAAATGTCAATGATATGATCAACTGATCCTCAAAACATTTTTCCCCCAAAACCCACATAAAAGCATGCATTGGTCAGTCAGACACCTGTCTATCTCCACGTAAGCCTATTGCTTACTTTAACACAACACATGTGGTTTCTTAAATATCTGTGCTTATCTCTATCAGAAGCTTAGGCCAGTACAGAAACTATAATTCAGTTTATTAAATATGATTAGTGTTTATTTAATTGGATAACTAAGGAGGTAATAGCACAGAAAGCTGAAGAGCGTTAGTACTGGAGTCTGACAGGAACAACAGATAAGAAAATCACTAGTATGGGGAATTGGGTTTAAAAATGAAATTTTACAAATCCATTCAATTACCTTGAATTCATTCCTAAGTGTGCACATGCAAATTTTTGAAACACCATCAAGATCCATCACTGTCATATTGATTTGAGTTAATTCTCTGCAACGGTAGAGATCCATACACTATATTGTAAACTAAGTAAGATTTTCAATAGCTCTGTTCTTAAGTAATTCTAAACAGAAAAGAAGGGAAAGGCCAAGAAACAGCACCCAAAGTCAGTGACTATGGTGTGTTACACCAATTACAGGCATTTTGAGTCTCAGCCCAGCAGCATCAGTTTCACCACAGACTGCAAAAACCTGGCCAAAAGCAGGTTAAATTCGACTTTTTTGTCTGCAGGACTGAGAGCTCTTAGTATCTAAACTGGTTAGTTTAAAAGAAACCTGAGTTCCTGTACAAAGTCCTCTGTGATTTGTTTTGACTGCACAGTAGCTACCCTCAGAGTGACTTCACACATCTCTTTTATGAAATCATCTGATACTACAGGAATACAATGTGCTTTGTGACTTGAAAAGAGTATTGTGTGTTAAAAGGCAATTTTTCTTTAGAAAAATACTAGCAAAAACCACCACTTACAATCTTATTCTTAGTGACCTGATGTTACTTGTTGTCAGATTTGGATGCCTTAGAGGTACATGGCATAATCTTTTTTTTCCTTTAAAGGGCAGGATTTTGGGCTGCCTCTGTTGAAGGCTGTTCCTCCTTTTGTTCAGGATAGCACTTTGTCATTGCAGGCTCTGGTTAGCAAAGTCATAAACCACTCTTGCTGCAACTGGAAAAGTCTATATAACATAATTTTCATACAAAATTACAAAAGCAACTTTCAAATAAATTTAAATAATGGCAGTATTAGTAAAATAAAATTTTACATGCTCACAGTGTAGTGCCTCCATGTGATGAAATATTTATTACAACAAATAAGCTGCAGTTTTTAGAAAAAAATCATGGGTAGAAAAAAATTCACAAACTTCACAAAGAAGAGATACACCAGCAAATGTCCCAAATTAATTTAAACTTTGAATGATAAACCAGTTTGAGACTATGATCTTTGCTGCTTTCCTTATTGTAACAAAACCCCATATAAGTACACTGCACATCAAAAATGGAAGTTGTGGGGGTTTATAGGAAAAATTTAACCAAACCTTTTAACAAATTTTTGATTTTTTAGTAGTTTCAGCCCTAAACTGTAGTTCCTTATATAACCATATATATATATATACAATCACATACATGCACACACTTTGTGTAGCCATCCAGGAAAAGGTAGAGGGTAAATAATACATGAATTTGATTGAGTTACCACCCAGTTTTGTTTAAAGAGGAAATACAGTATTAAGTTTATTTGTATGCAGAAATCTAATTGGTGACTATAGGAACTACTTTCTGTGGAACCATTTATACGGTGACCTGGAGCATTACTGCTTAGTACTGGTAGAGGAGGTAGAGGTTCCTTTTTATAACAGGTAGGTCACTGACAAAACAAACCTTACTCACCCCTGTTGTGAAGCCACTTTCAGGAGAATTATTCAGTGTTCCTAGTACTCACAGAAAACTGAGAGGAATGATGTAGCCAAGTAGTATTTCTGTTAGAACATTTATTTTCAACACAAGGTAATTAGTGAAATGTAAGTCAAGTAAGGACAAAACAGGCTCTAGTTTTCTTGTATGAGAGATCAATGCAGAGTTTGTGGGAGCTTAGGTTTTATATTTACTTGTCATACCAGGGAAGACTGTAAATTGTCTTTAGTACCCTGGGATGCTCTCTGTTAGGTACAGTGAGTTAGACAATGTTCTATTTGGCATCAAAAGCCGGCTCCTATATTTTTGAGGGAGCACAAGACAGGAGGAGCTTGTTGTAAGCATCTGTCCAAACACTTCACTAGCTCCTCAGCATCTCCTTTGTCTCTTGACAAATTAGGCTGCTGCTGAGTCGTGTTGTGTTACACAGTCTTGACTGATGAAGTCCACCTCTCTCTCCTTGAGCTTCACCATCTTTTCCCCAGCCTTGCCTTTTGCTTACATGTTACGGTCTTGGAAAAGAAACTGGATGTTTTGTTCCCTGTCTGCACCGTGCCTGTTACCGTAGTAGCCTAGCTCATGACCACACCTGCTGGGTGTCATAAATGTAAGATAATGGTTAATGCAAAATCTCGATTTCTTAATCTATGATACTGTTAAAGGGCTTCAAAATGATGATTAAGGATTACTGACAGCTTAGTACCAAATACCAGTATCATGAGTTAAGTTGGAGTTTGCTGTGGTTTAATCCCAGCCAGCAGCTAAGTACCATGCAGCTGCTCACTCACTCCCCCTGCCAGATTTGGGGAAAAAGATAAAACATGAAGATTGAGATAAGAACAATTTAATTACTCTAATATAATATAATCTAATACCAGTAACAGTAAAAAAAAAAAAAAAGGAGAGGGAGAGAGGAATAAAATCCAACAGGGAAAAAACCACGAAGTGATGAGCAGTTGCTAATCACCTGCTGACTGATGCCCAGCCAGCCCCCGGGCAGCAATCAGCTCGCCCCAGCCAGTACACCCCAGTTTATATACTCAGCATCAGCACAACATTCTGTGCTATGGAATATCCCTTTGGCTAGTTCGGGTCAGCTGTACTGGCTGTCTCCTCCCACCTCTCCAGCTTTCTCGCTGCCAGGGCCTCAGAAACTAAAAAGTTCTTAACTTAGTATAAACATTACTAAAGAGATCAGTGTGTCATCAGCATCATTCTCATACTAAATCCAAAACACAGCACTGCACCAACCACTGAGAAGAAAATTAACTATCTCGTCCAAACCCAGGACAATGTTAAAGATGTAATTAAATCCACAGAACTGAAAATGTAGAGGTGATTTTTTTTTTTTCCTCTTTGCTGTTGTCTCCCTTATTTCTAGCTGCCTCTTCTTTTCTGATATCAACTACACCAAGGGACAGAACATAGAGTACATATGTTATTTAAGTATGCTTAAATTAAATTCAATGCAAAATAAATACAGTTCTCATGGCTAACAGACATTAGTCTGCTGAATTGGGTGAATTAATGAGAACAGTTATTGCGATTTTCCAGATAGACTGTGACCGAAAGTCCCTTCTGAAATTCTTAATTCATCTGCAGTCCAGCTCTATGAAAGCCTCCTTGTCATCGTGAGTTACAGCAGTACTTGTGATTGCTGCATTCCCGCTCTCCATCTCCTGGGCTGGATTTGTGGTGGGACAGAAGAGTGCTTTTCCAGTAATGACTACCTGGCATGTACCCTACAACAGTCTGTCTTTAACAACACTGAAATGCTTCTCTGAAATGTTACACTGCATGTCTGCAGCAGTGGCGTAAAGTGATCAGATCTGCAGCTGATGTATACCAACTTATCATCGCTGCCATAAGCCTGCTGCGCACAATGTGAAAACCTGGCCTATCACCTTTTGCTTAACTTTTATATTATTTTCTTTCAGGTTATTTCTTAGAGTTGCTTGAAAGAACTTTTTTTTTTTCTTTGTGGTTGAGATGGCTAACGTCCAGGCTTACAAGCTAGGATTTTTAGATTGGGACCACAAAAAACATTGTTCCCTATGACATTGATGATGCATCCAAGTTAAAATAGCACATTTATTCAACATGTACTTTTACAGGGAAAATAATTTAGTATACCTTATTCTGGTTTTCACTAGGGAAAAATTGTTTTGGTAAAATTCACAAGAGTATAAAATAAGGGGTCTTTTAATGAATGTTGCTTTCTAAGTTTGTGTTGTTATGAAGAATGTTATGACAGTGGCATTGAATGATCCATCTGTTTCAATTATGGTAGGGCTGTACCTGAGTGTTGTGGTTATCTTTGAGGATGCTGTGGAGCTGTTACCACCTAGTGCCAGAAACTTTTTAGGAGAGATATTTTAATTCATTTTATTGGTATAAGAGTGGGCTGGTCAGTTTGAAACTGCTCTGTTCTTTTCAAGGGAGTACACCGCAATAAGTTATTTTGTTTGTTTTGAGGTTAATATGTTCATACTTGGTATATATTCACTGTTTAGAAGCTGAATCTACAAAGTCAGTAGGAAATCTGGTAGATTGAATGGCTTTTCTTCCTTAAAAAACACCTAAAGTCATACATTCTTACTGTTTAATATCAGAAATCCAGCCTTATCGCTGTAAAACAGAGAACAGCTCTAAATGTTTGCAGCCTGAAAAATCTTTTAAAATGTCAATAAATGGTCTAAATCTACAAGGTTGAATACTTATCTGAAATTGAAGGGAAGAAAAGCACCTCACATATATTTAAGCAAAAAGACTCACTATTCCAGTCTATAGGAAAATAATCTCAGTAGATCGTTCCAAATGTACCAAAAACCGATAATGTATTATTAGGAAAACTTGCAGTTAGGATTCAGATAGGATGTTAAATTAGCTTATTAAATTAAATTGGTAATCTGAACAGCACTGAAGGTTTGGAGGAAAAAAATTGTGTCAACTCCTTATATCCAGTTTTGCTATGACAAAAGGATGGGAGAACAGTCTGATTAAAACAAATCAACCTCTCCCAAAAATAACGACCAAAACCAAAAGAACATTCTGCTAGTCTTATTGAACCCAAATAACCAGACAATAAGAATATGATGGCATTCCAGCTTAATGAAAACAAACCATGCAAGTAATGAAATTGTGCCTGCTGCTGTTGTCTAGAAAAGTATTAAAATCGGAAATGTATAGCTAAAATTAAAGGCAGTGTTGCCGAGGATTTCCTAATTTAGATAAACTGTTAAGTGTAACACTCAGTGTGTGTTTTATTAAATTTTATTGAGCAATGTGTTTGACCTACTGTTCCATGATGCATGGGTGTCTTGCAAAGCAAACATTAGATGCCTGCAAACAAGCTCTGCACTCCTTAACCGGGGCTTGTGTGAAGCTCTGTTACAGGCTGAGCACTTCTGAAAAATCTGTTGGCTTTTTGGGTCTCTAAATGGAAATGGACTTTTGTGTCTCACCCGTACCTGCTACATTAATTTTTGTTATCTGCATTTTTCATGTAAGATTTTCTCAGATTTGTAGACCAAATTAGCCAATTTACCTGTTGTTTTGGTGCAGTCACCTTCATATTTTAGTTCTGTACATGTAGCTGGATATTCCCAGTGTATAGTAACTGTTGTATCCAACAGCAGGATCACAAGCCACAGCATGGCATAATTGCTGGCAAGGGTCATCATTTTCTTAAAATTAGTTTCATCTCCTTAAGCCAAATTACAGTGGGAATCCACAGGTTGTGAGGCTGAAGGCAAAGATGGACAGCTATTCTAATATGAATTGAATGAATTAGCTGATTGGGGAACTTCTGGTTTTTGAAAGCAGAGACAAAAGGAGAGATATAAAAGGCTAAATTTTATACCTGCCACTTAAAATATATCTACTGAGATGTAATTCAACTAAGCAGCAGCAAGTAACTTTAATTAATGTCTAATTAGGCCCATGAGTTTTAGCTGAGAGAGGGTTTGGTTTCTTAAAAATAATAAAGAAACCCTCCTTCACCAACACAGACTGTTTTTCCAGACTCTCCTAGCTTTAATTGCAGTCCCAAACACCTCAAGCAATTTTCTGGGCCAATTAAATCAGGGCAATGGCTAAATTAACACATTGCAGTGCTTACATTTGGTGTGCTTGCTTGCTAGAGTTAAATGGTTTGAGAAGTGAGGAACAGCCTGGCATTCAAACCTAGATCTTGCAGCTGGCATCGCTGTGTAATTGCTGTGGCCACTTCAGATCTTTATGGGCAATATTTTTTCTACTGATGCCTAAGGAGACTTAAAAAGCAGGAGAAACAACAAAAGCCAATAAAGAGAACAAAAGGTGAGGGGAAAAATTGAGCCCTTCTTATTAAAAGGGCTTTTATGCACTGAGAACACATTCTACTGAAGAAGCAAGAGTTCTTCCTTCTGTACTCTGTTTCACTACACTATATTCAGCGCTGTTTAAAGGAATACATTTTTAAATGACAGTTTTTAATACACAACCACCCTAATGCTATTTTGAAGAATGACTCACTGTATCAGAGCAGATACCAATATTTAACACAAGGCAATATTTTCCCTGTGTTGTTTGAAGTATGTATAAAGCCAGAAAGATTGTGAAATTTTGTAACATTTTTTGCAATGCATCTGCAAACACTGAGGGCCTCTAGATAGTTCTGTTTCTGGGACCTATGTCTGCTGAGTATGTGATTTATGTAATGCATTTGTCTATTTTCTAAAGATTTCATTAAGAAGGGCCACTGAAGTAAGCTAAACAGGCTGTTTGTGAGCTGCTCAATTTCATTTGTTTCATACAGTCTTAAAAAAAAATACTGTTACGCTGCCTCCTTCTCTGTTCACCTTCAATTACTTCTTATTTGCTGCTGCATTTATATTTCATACAATGGAAATTAAACCAAAGAAGTTTCATGCTGTAAATATAAAGGAAGAGGACACAGTAACCTCAAGCACTGATGACAGATGAGAAACCAATGTCAGAAAATTTGGAAGGAAATTACCTTTGAAACTAGGGAGCATCTTCTAGAGCAGTAGAGTGAAATGGAAGTCACGGGAATACACAATGTGTATTTTAAGTTCATGTAGGGCAGGGAACTTGCCAACTCTAAAGCTTGTTTAGGGCACTTAAGTATGATGATGGGCACAAGACTCCTTTCCATCTAAGTTATACAAGTATAGGGTCTAAGTGCCTGTACAACATTCTAGGCACCTACATTTCTGCTACAAGGTAATTGTAGGAATCTTAGACAGCTTAGCATCTACCTTATACACGTGTCCTGGTGGGGATTCACAGACTGGACATTTACCTGCAGACGACTTCACTTAGGAAATATGACCCAGTATGTGCGCTCAGAAATAACCCCAACAACCACCCAGGGGCACTTGAAATTTTAAATCCTTTCATCTTTCTTACTTAGAAGAAAGAATTCCTCATCATCTGCTCACTTAATAGGGTACTGTAACACTGGGTAAGGAGATATTCAAGGTTCATGTGCTCCAAAATCATCCTGAGTTTCTGTACTTAATTTAATATTTTAAAATTATTTGGGAAATAGGTAGGTAAACACATTTTTTGATGGTTTGGGACTTAGTTTTTGTTGGCTTCAGCACTGTAAAGTCAGCATGTCACAAACATCACCTGATAAAACTTGCAAAGTATGAGTAAGTCAGACCTGTTCTAAAATAAGAGAACAAGTACATGATGAAATCACTGTTTCAAGTATTGTCCAGAAATTATTTTATTCTCATGGTGTCTCTGTAAGGTTAGGAAGTGATAGATAAGATTATTCTTATTTATAAGGATGGAGTAGAGGCAATGATGCATTAAGTTGTTTGTTCTCAGTCTTATTCAATTGCACAAGGGATTACACTCCTAGTACCCCACTGCTAAAAACTGTGGATTGTCTCTGATAAGATGGACACTCTGTGTTTGTATAAGCACACCAGTATGAGATGCTCACTTTACACAATGGGAGCCATCCAGACCATTGGCCAGCACAAGCTCGGATATTAGATACTGTCTGGGAAAAGACAGGGTAATTAAATTTTTTTCACAGAACAAGTCTTGAGAAGAACTAAATATTTTAAAACAGGTTTTCTGGTCTCCTTGTAGTCCAGGGCAGTAGCATGCTAGTCTTTTCTTGGGACAGGCAGTAAATTCAGACTCTCCCTCATCAGATGTGCCTCAGGTTACATAGCAATCCTGTGACTTGATTGTGCGTTTGATGCACTGGTTCTCACCGTGGAATGGCCAGCTTTTGAGGAGGATGCTGAAGACCAAACTGATGAAGATTATAAGCACTATGGGTAAAAGTCTTCAGCATCTCAGAAGACACTGAAAGGGAAGGGAGAATTCTGAAGGAGGTCAGGAACAAGATTGCTAGCCCTTTGGAGACAGCTATGATTTCCAGGCATAATGAGTTGTCTTAAACATAGTGAGTCAAACCTCTAAATATCCCAGCCTTCAGCCTCTAACTCCTACCCTTTTGAATGTTGGTGTCTACATGGAGTCGCTGAGGATTTTCTCTGTTTTCACTCCAAATTATTGACTGTTCTAAATCTCTGACATTTTCTTAAAAAAACCAAACCAACCAAACAAAAAAATGTCTTTAATTTGCATTATCGGCTATGAATGATCAGCCAGAAGTACCGAGGCAGTCATGCTAATTTGCCAGCTATCAGTACAAAGGTGACATTCAGAGAGGTTGCATAATGAAGTACTCAAGGGGATTCTGGGCTGCGACGAGCCTGTCCATGGAGTTCACAGTGCATCATGTTGGGTCCAGGGACCCTGCTCTGGTGCCACCTCCTGCACATATAAAATACACAATATAATGGAGGAAAGAATAAAACACAAATGACAAAAGTTGGTGTGTGTGGTTTTTTTTTGGGGGGGGAAGAGGAACTCCCCCTTTGCTGCTATGGCCTGTCCACCAGTTACAATGTCAAGTGTATTGAAGGTACTGCTGCCCTAAGGCTGCCCAGCTGCAAGGAGCAGTATTTTTTTCCATCTGCTATTGTATCTATGCTGTACCATAGAATTTTTATCCTACCTTTCATTTCTTCTCATGATGGCAACTCATTTTTTCTTGAAAATATTGTTGCTTTTTGGAGTTTCAAGATTTTTGAATGCAAGCTTGATAACATTTTAAGTAATTTTTACAACACGGCAATTTGTGATAATACAAATGATTCTTTAGGATTTTAAAATAATGTCGTTTGATTTCCTTGTCTTAAAGTAATGGTACTACTATGCGGTGGTTTGAAACTGGCTGGATGCCAGGTGCCCACTAAAACCATTCTGTCAATCCCCCACCTTCTCAACCAGACAGGGGACAGAAAATATAATGAAAGGCTTGTGGGCCAAGGTAAGGACAGGGAAATCACTTGGTGGTTACTGTCATGGCCAAAACAGACTCAACTTAGGGAAATTAGTTTAACTTATTACCATCCAATTCAGAGTACGATAATGAGAACTAAAATCCAAACTCAAAACCACCATCCCAATACCCCTCCCTTTTTCCTGGGCTTAATTTATTTCTTGATTTCTCTTTCACTTCCCCACAAGGGGCACAGGGGGATGGGGAATGGGGCTTACAGTCAGTTCATCCTACGTTGTTTCTGCAGCTCCTTCCTCCCCACACTCTTCCCCTGCCCTAGGCCCTACTACTGTTGCTGATGGGCTCAGCCTTGGCCATCAGTGGGTCCAATCTGGAGCCGGCTGGCATTGGCTCCACGGGACCTAGGGGAAGCTTCTAGTAGCTTCTCACAGAAGTCACCCCTTTAACCTGCCCTGCTATCAAAACCTTGCCATGCAAACCCACTACGTGCTAAAAGAAACTGAGGTAATTTAAAAGTAGAAAGAACATGACTGATGACGTTTGCAAAGACATGAAACTTGCACTCCAGTGTCAGAGTATTTTAAAAAATCCCTGTCTGTTGAAGCATTAACTAACAGAGGTGTATCTGTCTCTGTGTTATTATTAATGCAAATTTCTTTTGAACTGCAAGATTTATAAAGTTTGTGTCACTAAATCAAACAATAATATATGAAAGATGTGAAACGTGGAACAAGTCAGAGTAGTGTGACCCTTTGGATAGCCTCAGATTTGATATGCTTGATTTCTTACCTTCATTCTCACATATAAATGTGGATGTCCTTGTCCATTCATAAGCATTTAAGTAAATTGCATGTTCTTATCAAAGTTCATGGCAGTGAACTGTAGCAACATTAATATGGCATTTAGAGAGAGAGAGCAGAGCAGCCTGTCATGGCTGCCCTGATGGAAAGGAGTGACAAAGCCAGCTGGTATTATTTTCATTTATTTGGCTCTACTTGTTATTTTTACCAATATTGAAAAGCACAAACTGGCTGCAGCAGGGTCTGCAGTGGGTCTTGCTATGACTTCTGCTGGCTACTTTATTTCTTTGATCAGGAGAGCCACTGACTTCCTCGAACAAGAGATGCTTTGGAATGATTCATGTGCGACATGCCTCAGGGCAAAAGATGGTGTTGAATCCATGTGGGTGGCTTTGTAGTGCTGCCTTGCAGGAGACAATATATCATAGTCGATTTGAGGGGCATGGAAGGCTGACTGTGGTTCTAGTTGCATGTGAGCAATTTTTTAAGGCTTCAAAAGGAATTCATATTTCTTTGAAATTTTTTTACTTTGGATGTGTCTTTGCCTTTTTTACATGAACCGATAATAACACTAGTATGTGAGCTGCTCAGGTATTGGCCTGTGTTAGAACTGTACAATCAAGTGCATTAGAATTGCACGATTAATTGATTTGATTGTGTTAAGAAATGTCTCCATCAGATTCCATCTCAGTATAAACAGTACTAATCTCATAATTGTTTAGAAGAACAGAACAAATCCTTTCCATTCTGGGACACCAATGACAATGTCTGCTTGAACTTCTCAACCTGGGAGGATGCAATAAACTAAGGGAGTGCTACCGAGACAACTGCCGTCATGAAGTTTGTTCATATCCAGAAAATAAATATTGTCAATATAAGGAAGAAATGAAGAAAAAAAGTCCTGACCTTACTGCGTTAGAGGCTTGAATGTCATGTGTTTGCATTGTGTAATACCGCTTTCCAACCTTACACCCCCCCCCCCCCCCCCCCGTCATAATTCAACCATCAAAATAGTAAGTAGATATGTAACTGGGCAATCTGCTAAGCAGATAAGGAAAGTATCTCTTGGGAGAGAGTAGCAGTAACAAAAATTGAAATTTGCCACTCCCTTGGCACTGCTCCATCAATGAAATTTGAACATTAAAGCTTAATTGGAGTCATTGTCATAAATTCCATATAATAAGTGCTTCAAGAAGCCAGTTTGAGTTTTGTCTGCCTTCCTGTGTGAAATGTTGATCTCTGGAGAATAACCATTAATATTTTATCTGTGTTAGGAAAAGGCAACTTGCTTTTCCAAATGTAAAGTTATTTTTGTTATTTTGGTGCTTGAGGATTTTCTACCCCTGATTGTTTTTAATTTTATGTGAACTTAAAGCCCGAGATGAGCTGAAACAAAGCTTTACTTGATTAAGGGTGTCAAAACCAATCAGATATTTCATACCGAAAGTGGCCATTTCTATTTTTTTTCTGATTTTATATAAATAGTGGCATAAATATTCCTGGCACCAAACTGACTGTATGATTCATGTGCAGAATAAAGGCTGGAGCTGCTAGCAATTTCTGTAAGGTTGTACTGGAAGAATCTCCAAGCCAGAAAAAGCTTACCATAGCAAATCTAGAGGTAGACAGTAGTTCAGAGCAGATGAGATATATAGACAATAGAAGTTGTTTATCCTAAATGGACTTGAAGAAATAGAATCTGGAACGAAAAAAAAATAAAGTTTTCGTTTAAACTTTTGGTACTATTCCCATAAACCAAATTAGATTCATGCTCATGCTCTGTTCTGTCCTTTTAAAGACCTTAGCAAATTCCTCAAAATATCCATCTGTGTGAAAGACAAAGAGCAGCAATGGAAAATTGAGCATGATGGTAAAGTGCACAGAAGAACTGTGTACATGAAATACTTGCTCAGAATCCACTCTGCTCTCTGGTGCTGTCTCTGTAAAAGGAGTTTGCCCTTTAAATGCTTTTTCGTCCTTTGCTGAATGTTATGTGTTTGAGCAATGCATCAACATGTGAGTCAAGGCAATCAGTCTGCTGAAATATGTAGCCATAACCCCTCAGTTCAGCACAGCCTTGTTTTATTAGCAATTAATAGGATACCTTACATTTTCAGTAGAATTAGACAATCACTTTGGAAGCTGATAAGAGCAGAAAAAGAAGCCTGTTTCATATACTATTTTATTAAAGTATTGAGCTTTAATATAGATAATTTAATTTGGGGTGTTGTTCTGACTGAGCAATTAGGATGTTTTTAGAAAAGTAACTTCACCGATTAAGTGTTTAGAGCTTGAATTTTGAGAAAAATCTCATTGGCTATGTGTACATGAAGTACTTAACAGCGCTAAAACTTTAAAAGTTCTTTAATGTATCTGACATTTACATAGAAATGTCTCTCATTCACTTACAGCTTAGTTTTTTTCAGTTCTGACCTCCTGGGGATATTGGGTCATGGCTCAAAACCTGGTTGCTGGCATATCTCATCCAGTCTTCTAGTTTTGCCATGTTTCCTTGACATGCTTGCCATCAGAGTCCATCATAAATAATTAGCTCAGTATTTTTAAGTAGCAGCTGTGAGAGATGGTTTAGTTCCCTTTTAATAGTTCTAAATAATTTTCACATGTGTTTAATATACTTTTCATTGAAGTACTCATGTTATACTCTCTCCTTCTTAATGCTGTTTTCTCATCCAAAACAATCCATTAAACACCTTGAGATTTGGTGAGGTGAATGATTCCAATCTCTGGTAAAAATGTGAAGAGTTCCTGATATTTAAAAATAAATCTTTGGATCTGTGACTCTATACAGCGGGATACAAGATGTTATCACATCCATTTAAATCTAAACCCAAAACAAGCTAAAGAAGCTTGTATGGTAAAGAGCCGGAGTGTTTCCTAGGGATTTTTAGCAGGACAGATTTCAGAACTTGGTTTCTGCTTGGCTTCTGATCTACCCACTAATCTGTGTTTCTTCACTAAAGTTCGTTGTAGAACTGATACCAATGAGAAGTTTGTCAAAATCTGTGCTTTGACTGCTTGTTCTATCTTCATACAAGCAAAATTTAAAATATGAAGCAGCTACCCTTGAAAACTAAACCGTGACATCTGAATGGCAAGAATATGTTGGTCTCCAGGAAAGGCTGTAGAAAATAAGAAGTAAATCTGTTATGACACATGAAAAGTGCCATAAATGTTACAATCTTCACTGATAAAAACATATCTTGGTTTAGGCAAGATTAAACTTCAAAGCCTCGTTTTCTGTGTGCTACACTAAACTCTGCTACTTTGCTTCTGAGGTGAATTTAATTATGTAACAGAAATTAATGGAACATCAACATCATGTAGGTCAGCTAGATAGTTTAGATCATGTGCAAGTTCCTGATCTGAGGCGTAACCTCAAAATCAGTAAGTCACCTTGGGGAACAGATTAGTGACTTAGCATAGTGCACATGCTGTGCTTTTAGCGCCTGGTTTAGAGAGTAAAAAAGTTCCAAAAACATTGCTGTTTGCATCCCCAGCTGCAAGTAATGCACATTCTGGGAAGAGAGTTCTCTTTAAAGAATTCTTTTAAATAATGGTGCCCTGAAGTTTTACACCAGCTAGAGCTTTGGCCCAAACTGTTTGATCTGTCTTTCATCAGGTGAGCAGAGAATTTCTGTGCCCGAGTGACTGCAGGAATGCTATGTAGGTTAGAACCCTTGGGCAGAGCTGCACTGGAAAAGGTTCTAATGAGTGGCAAGTTAAGCACTTTAAAAATGCAATGACAAAAAAACCTCAGAAGATCATTTAAATAGAGCTTACAAGAGGAAAAGATAGATATAGCATATGAAAACCTGTAAAATAAATGGTTCCGTCCAAATGGATGTCTATTGTTCTCAGCTGAGTTGATGAGCGTACCTAGGAGGGAGGTGTGTAAAAAAAGAATCATGATCTATTTGGTCGGTATCAAATTATTTGTAGGATGAGTTTCTTAAGTGTTGACAAGCTGCGTTCTTTTGTTTGAAACAAAAAAGTCCCCCAACTCCCAGCAGATATTTGCAGTAAGTTTCAAAAATCTCAGCCTAAAAAAATAACCTCAGTGCTAAATCCTCAGTATCTCCTTTTATGAGCAGCTTGAAATTCCTGATCTCTTCAAACGCTGGAATCGCACAATTTAACATCAGGCTTCCTCTCTGTGAAAGCTCATAGCTTCTTTGCTTAACATCCACATTAATTTTCTTCAGCTCAAAAAACAGTGTTAGGAGCAGAACCCACTCGGTTTGGAAGGGATGTGAAGACTGTTACTCTGTTGGCTTACAGAGACTGAGAGCACTGTAGAGATGACACATTTGATTTCTGTAGGGAAGGGGAAAACTGACTGCTCTAACTAATGACATTCCCTGTCGGCCAGAGGTAGTGTAGAGAAAATGGCAACTCTGGTACTGCAGTAGAAAATGTTTAGGCAAAGAAGCTGGGCTAAAGAAAAAAAAAAGTGTCATGAAAAGCACCCCACTCATGTAGGTTTTAGCTTGTCAGAGTTTGAGATGTTCCAAACAAGTAAGAAAGCTCATCTGCGTGATTGACAGTGCAACAAGAAAGTTAAACAAACAAATACATTTATGGAAAGAAGCTCCTCATAAAGTTCCTTATAATGCATTATTTCACTTTCTCCTAAAGCAGCTCTGAGCTATATAGACATGGTTAAATCAGAAGGGCCTGGCACGCTCAGCACATTAACAGATTGTATCGCTGAGTGTGAACTGAACTTGTTCTCAGAGTACCTGGTGTTTTAGGGTTGTTACACTGATTTGAACAGATTTTGTATGTGTGTTAAGCCATCAAGAATCGGGACTTCTAGTGCTATGTCAGGACTCGGTCAAGCCTTAAAGCTGTGCGGCTTTTGACACAGTGGTGAAAGAGATGTGTTGATTCTTACAGTTGTCTTCTGCCTGGAGGTCAGCTGTTATGATCCAACTAATTACCTGAATTCAACAGATTTGGGTGTGAAATGATGCTCCTTTTTCAGAATAATTCAAATAAAGGACTGTGGAAAGCGTGAAATTTCACTGCTTGCAAAATGGAAGTTATGTCATAAGAAAACAACTGAAATTGGTGTTTGGAATAATTATCCTATTATTCTGGCATAGGAGTGCTGGTGTGGTCATACCGAACTTGCCCTCCGCCCTGTGATACAAATCAGTAGAGATGCTGAGCATGGCTGAGAGTCACAGAAGGAAATACAAAATTCCCAAACCACCTAGAAAAAGTCTAACTACTTTGAAATAAACTTTATGGTTACCATAGGCATTGGTCACACATACCCCACAGAAGGAGAGGCGAAGGTCTGCTTGGCAGGATGAGGTAGTTACCTTGAGGTAGTATCTACTTCTGCCTCTACTATTACTGCTGAGCAGAAGTTGTTCTGTGTCCTTCTCTCCCCTTTTCCTTGCTTTCTTCTAAAATGTCAGGGAAGACATCAGTAAATGAAGAAGCACATGAGGAAATCTTCTATCATTGCAGAACAACCTGTTGCTGGGTTTGGGACCAACAGGTGGAGTAATTCACCTTATTCAGTTACCTGCACAGATAGGGTCATTAAAGATGCTTTTGAGGATTTTTCTGTCTGGTCTGAGATTCTTTCCTCAGTTGTTCACATTGCTTGTATTTTCATAGATTCATAGAACCATTTACATTGGAAAAGACCATTAAGATCATAGAGGTCAACATTTGCACTGCTGTATATATTAAAAGACAAAAAGGATTGATTTTACTAACCTCCTTGTGCCTATGCATGTAACATACCCAACATGCAATAAAGAGTGATTAAAGTCTCTTTTTCTTCTAGAGGATAACAGAGTGAAGGACATACAGCTTGACTTTGCTGTACATCTACAGAAGTATTTGAGGAAAGAGCTGATGATTAGGATGTCAAGTAACTGAATTATTATTCCTTGGAAAACACCTGAAGTATTTTTAGATTATATTTTTTTCTGTCAAAGCTAGAACTTTATGATTTTGTTTCTGATTTTTATTTTTTTTTTGCTTGTGTATGTGCTTTCTGTTTAGTGGCTCAGTGAGGAATGTCCAAGGTCTCTCCAAGTTGCTGTTGACAGAAGCTGAGCAGGAAAATGTATTTAAATTCAGCAGTATCTCTTAGTTTGTCAGGAACCTTAGTTTTTATTTTTATTTTTTACTGAGGGGAGGAAGAAGACCATACTCCTTTTTTGCCATTTTCCAGGGTAACTCTGAGCAGAGATTGATTGTTATTACTAGCTAGCTGTGAAATTTGTGAGCAGCCTGTATGTTGCTTATTCTTCTTTCCTTCCATCACGTGCAGGACTTTGGAGAGGCATTACACAGCTGCTTTCTATTAAGAATTATGAGAGCTACTCATCCTATAAACACCAAGAGAGTTCAGAAGGTGTTTAGGAGCTGTTGGTCCTGTTTCTGACTCTGATGCATTGGGTGAGCTGAGGAAAGTCACTGTCCTTGTCTTTTCTTTTTTTGTCTGTTTATTTAGATTACCAAATCGTATGCACTTTTTTGCTTCTGTGGGTCAAGTGGCATCTTTACAGCAAGTATTATACTGAACTAATATAGATAATACATGTCACTAAAAGTAGTTGGTGTCAGGGCAGTTGCCCTTCAGCAGTAGAGATGCTGTTCATATGGACCCAGAACTACTCTGGAGGTGTTGGAATGGGATGGATGCAGTGGTCATAATTTATTCATAACATTATAGGTGCATGCAACCAGCTCTGTAAAAAGGACTGTTATTATATGTTGGGTTCATACCAAATGAAAACCCTGCTCTGACTTGAAAACCTTAGGAGATGCTTCAGCCCTGCGAAAAAGTTTAAAACAAGACCGTGAACGTCAAAGTAACTAGAGTACAGTAGAAGAGATTTAAAACAGACTTAAACATCCTATTTCAGCTAAAATGGTGATAAGGAGAAAAATTTCTTAGGAGTAAACAGTGAGAACATGTGCTCTGGGAGGCAAAGTTTTAAGAGGCTGTTGACCAATGGGTAGTGATGCAGATAGCAGTATAGTCCCCTTCTTCAGTGTATCGTCATGGTATTTCAGGAATATGGGACTGAGGATCAGCGGGAAAAAAAATGTGCAATCCACATATATATACCTATCTGTGGTTTTATGCATTCTTCCTATACACTTAGAGTCATTTTAGCTCCTTTTTTTCTCTTTAGAGTTTGCTACATAGGCAGTATACTAAAAGTTGTGGATTATTTTTCTCTACGAATATGTGATGAATTCTGGTAACATAATTTTTTGCACCATTAAAAGTAATAGCTTATCATTAGTATTTCCACTGATGTCAGCATTTTAGTGTCATACAATTTTATTTACTTTTTCACACACCCTGGGTTTCCATGTATCATCTGCTGTGCTACTGTGAGCTGGGGGATTGATGGTGTGATAATGCTTAGAATTGTTGGAGAAGGAATGTCAAGTTCTGCACCCATAGACTTCCAGTGTAATAAATATATTGTATGTAATATGTATATATGTAATAAATATCAGCAGTGGCAAAAAAAGCAAATCACGGAGTCATCACAGCATATCCCGTGTGGTATTTTAGATACAAAAGAACAATCTGAATTTCCCAATTAGGCTGTCACATGTGCTTTGTGCTATGTTACTCTTCCTGCTGACTGAGTGTACCAGATTGTGTGCCCCGACAAGCCCTGTGCAACCTGACATTTGGAAGTTGCAATGGAACAAAACGAAACGAGCAATTTCCAATTTCACACTGGGTGGGTGGATATAAATAGAAAATGCAGTTAGGAAAGTATTCTTTTATAAGTGGCTCCAAGGACTGCTATGCAAAGGGCAATTCCACAAAATCTGGTTATATCTGTAATGGTAACTATGGAAGTCTAAGTAGATATTTCAAAGACTGACGGCTTTCCTCTGTCTATGACTGCCAAGTCCCTGCCTAATCTAGTGATTTTACTCACTGTAAAAAGGAAGGTGTTCTTTGTACCTTGGTGTCTTATGTACCTCATGAGGGGAAAAACCAGGGCATCTTTCTTCTGTCTTTAAATATAAAGATAGCAAAGGATGCAAAATTTATTTAGGAGCTATTGTCTTTTCTTACGTGCTTGAAACACATGAGTTCCTTCCTATAGTTAGATCTTTGAAAAAATAGTGAATATGTTGGAATATATCACTAGTGAAAAGAACTGAATTTCTTATTGCTATAAGAATTTTTGGGTTTTAGCAAACATTTAAATAAGACTTTTCCCTCAAGGCTTGGTAATCACTGAAACTGCTATAAGCCAAATTTTAATGAATCAAGGACATCTTTAATAGCTTTATTTTTTCTTTAAATATTCATTGTATACAAGAGGTTGAAAAAGCAGTTTCAGAGTCTAAATTAATTGTAACTCTTCAGAAAACATAAGCAGACAACCAGATACACATTTGCAATTTAAAATCAGGATGGTTTTTTGGGTAGATCAAGCTTGTTTTCTGCTTTTGAAGGAAGATAGTGAGAACAGCATTCTTCTGTTTGCATAGTTCTGATTGCAGACAGTGATATGCTAACAATGATTGCTGGAGTATTCAGAAATCTGCATAGTAAGAACCCATTTACACTTGGATATTTGACTGCATATTCAACATCCTTTTAAGAATACCTTTTCTGAGAGTACGAATTCTTAACTTCTGTGTCTCCAATAAGGAAAAAATGAGATGACCCCTTAGGAAGTCACTGCCCAAAAGCCCCATGTCACAGATAACAAAATTAATTGATTTTAAAGCCATCCCTGTATCACCTGACATCAGTTAAGTTGCTGATAGGATGACTCCACTTCCTCCCATTCTGATCAATAGAGTTGCAACGTTTCCTTAGAATACAGTTTATTTATAGCTGTCCTTTATCTCTTATTTCTTCAGCAGAAGCTGCTGAAACCAGAGATTTGGTCATTTGCACTGCACTTAGCACAATAAGGTCCTGGTCTATGGTTAGTGTTTCCAGGCTATATAATGAGCAAATGGAGCAGATTTCTGAGACAATATAAAAGCATTGAAGGAAGACTTGGCTTCTCCTGAATGGAATGCTTTGTTAGGTGTCTAACAGGAGGTTGTGTGCATTCCTGCTCTGCAGTTCTCTCTTTAAGTAAAACACTGAGGTTTGTTGTTTTTTTTTTTTTTTTAATTTCTCTTTTATTGGCAGTTTAGATAAGAGGCTGTAAGTAGTTTTGGGCCAAAACTTTCCTAACTTATGTAACTGAAGAGCATTCAGCACCACTGCCTTGAATAACGCTGCAACAAATGTGATGTACAAACACATTAGCAGTGAAGATCCAGCTGAGACCAGGAGTATTAGGCACAGACATTTTTGCAGTGTTCCTCCTCCTTATTCACATGAAGGAAAAAAGGAAAAAACCCTTATTGAATTCCAAAAGAATAAGGTGAAAAATATTGATACTATTTTATGTTAGTACTAAGCAGTATCAAACAGTAAGTCTCAGCTGGAATGAATCTCAGTAGAAGTTGTTTTTAAAAGTGCAATAAAATTCTAATATCCTCTGAAATGTTATTATCCAAGTAAAGAAGGCATTTATGTGTAAAGCTATGCCAATTTGTCTCATCAAGATGAGGCTTTTCATGACACCAAATGTGAACTAATGCTTTTTTCACTTACCTTGTGAGTAGCTCTACTCCAATACTACTGCAGTCAATGACAAAGCTGCTATTAAATTCTTCTCAAATAATAGCACGGAACTAATGGTAAAATGGCCATGAGATAGCAATTCCAGCTGGCAGCATTTACAAAGGAGACTTTATGAGGAAGTTGGATAAATTCAAAGCCGAAGTGCAGTAGAAGGCAGCAAATTCTAAATCATTAGAGGGGATTTGCAGAAACAGAAAAATTTACTGTAAGAAATGAAAAAACCCTGACATAAGTTTGTAGTAGTGCCATTACATTTAATTGGTGGAATGTAGCAGAACTATGGAGTTATGAGCTGGTAAAGAGGTTTATGGAAACCAATTAAAGTATAAACACTAAGAATAGCTGTACTGAGTGGCTGAGAACAATTGCTAGGCATTTCCTGAGGTTGTGTTCTTTCACGGAGATGTTTTAATTGCTAAGGATAGTGCTCTGAAAAGCAAGTAGCTTGTTTTATTGCTTTGTATTTTTTCTGTAGCTAACCAATTACCACTCTAGGCTGCAAATAGTTTATTTCTGCTGATTTGGTTGTTTGTGTTTCTTTAATTTGAAGTTATTTGGGGTTATTTTATTTCTCTCTGCCTGTTTCTTCTCCATGGGGATGGTGGTCATTCATCTGTCACCAGAAATTCACCTGTCTTGCTCTGGCAAGCTTTTGAAGTAGTATGATCAATAGAAGATGCTTACATAGTAGTTGTGGACCAATCTGCTCCTAGCTGCTGGTAATAAGCTGAAGAGAAGGCAAAGCTAGTGACTGGATTAGTATGCAGCAACATTAATACGCCCTAAACATTTCTGTCGCTGAGTGTGTCATGTTACATGAGTCTCTCCTGTGGGATTTAAATATTTTTGTATCTGGATCTTTGTCTGTCCTCATACTTTAGCTCCCGACTAGTAAATTGAGAATAGTAGGATTTTTCCTCTTCACATGTAACTCAATCTCAGAAGCATATAAGGAGGACAAATATTTCAAAGGGACTCATTTACATGACCCTCCTTATTATAATTTCTAGCTAAAGTTGGTAAATATTGCCAAAATTTCTTTTCAGGCATGAAGATCCCAAAAAAGCAGCTTTTTTATAGTACTTAGAAAGAGAATGCTGATTTCCTAGGCTGCAAAATAGAAAGTTGGGGGAGATGCACGATAAATGTATTTAACTGATGCAGTTCTAGGGTTCAGGGAAATGTGCAAAATTGAAGAAAACCACAATACACAGCTTCCTCAAATTTAAACTGGTACTTTTTTCCTCCTTTAGAAAAAAACAAAGAATAAGAAAAATCTGGCAAAGTTGCTGTAGGACTATGTGTACTCATTAGCTCCTGTGTAGTCATATATTCCTATGATATAGTTTTATATGTGCTGCTTTTGAGTTCCACCCTATGTTTCTTGTGCTTCTGTGTGAGTGATGGAAAGAGTTCCTTATCCTGTTGTTCCAGATCTGTTGGCATTTTCATTTTTTGTTCAAGTTTCTCCTCATTCAGGTCTATCTTCAGGTAAACAAGTCTTTTTTGCAGTCTCCCTATGCATAAGAATTTTTCCATGCCCTTAATTAGGTTTAACTAAGTCCTTAATTGTCTCATTATATTCAGACAGAATGTCTAAAATGATCATTTGCATCACTTAGATGACATAGAGTGGTCATAAGCTGGCTGTAAATTCCCTGGGGCATGGAGAAACTGATGGCTGGACAGAATTTGACAGCTTTGAGCTTCCCCCTTCTCTCCGGCACGGATGATTTATGGGAGGGGGATGACTGAATCTGGGAGGTGGTGGATGAGCTCAGCTGTACTACGTCAGTCCAAGGCTGGGAAAGAGTATGGCCCAGGGGGGTTCAGCCACCTGTAAGATGCAGTGTTGCAGAAGTACCTCAGTGCTTGTGTTTATTTATGTAATGCGAACACAGTAAAATTTGACCACAGAAGTTTGGCTAATGATTTATATGTCTCAAATGGATGAAATATTTAAGTGCCACACTCTGCAAATCCTGATAACTGTGCTATTTAAGGCAAGTTCTGTTTTATCAATAGACCATGTGTGACATATAACAAAAAAGAAGGAAAGCCTGCAGCAAAATAGATTTTAGCTAGGTCTGAATTAGATTTTGTAGGTCAGCTATTTTCAGTTAATTCAATACCATCTGATTGCTAAAAAGGTACTTAATGAGGCCTAATTATAAGGGATGTCTTTTATTGTCATTTAATGCAGTGGCATTTATCTGAGCTCAAGGATTGGAAGTAGGTTTTTCGTGATTCTTGGGTCTTAATCTATATAAAAGGCCAATAAATGATCCCATCTGCTCCCAGGTTCCCTGCCTGATGTGTAGTGTAGACAGCATAAGGACAGGCTTTAGAGAACACGTGACCACTGCACAGAAAAAATCTCAACCTTAAATTGCTTCCTGGCTCGATAAAGAGAAATAAAGCAGTAAATGCCATAGGAAGTTGAAACCTGAATTCTGAATTTCAAGGGAATAGGAGTCTTATGGGAAATCCTACCATCTGCAAAGTCTTGTTTTCTATCTCATTCTGTTCTCCAAATTTTAAATTCCCTCAAAATACGCTCCATTAATATTATAATGTGGCATAATAGCACAAAAAATCCTGTTATCTTTCTAAAGAAGATTCAAGGATAGTTGCTTCTTGGTATTGACTCTATTATCAAACTTTTTTAAAGATGTTTCTTGTTTGTCATAACAAATTTGCCCCTTATGTATATTGTGCAGTAGTTCCTAAATATGTCATGAATATAAAATAAGACAGGTATTGAAAAAATATGTAAATCAGGAATTAATCTTTAAATCACAATGACAGCATTTAAAATAAAATCTGAAGTCTTTAAGAAATAAATTAATTCTTGAATATTTGGAAGTAGTTTTTTTAAAACAAAGGCAATAACATTGAATGCAAAACCTTTCAAAAATTTCTTGGTCTTGAAGAAACTCCAGCATTTTCAATTTTTTTAAAGGAAAAGTATTTGAAATTTACAAAATGTTTTCTACTGACCCACCAGATGTTACAAGTTTTGTGACTGGACTCCTAAGAGCCTGCTGTGTTATTTTCTCTGAGATACACCTGGTTCTGAACACCAGCACTGTGGTCTTTTAAGTGAAGCATAAGTGGTGTATACATATAACTGCCTACTGTGAAAGCCTCAAACTACCCAGTGCACAAATGTGGTTTTACCGAACTGATGTTTGAAATACGAAGGGCAGCCAGACTTGACTGTCAGGAAAAAAAAACCTCAAGGATGTTGATGTGACAATAAATGAACTGGGTTTCAATTATAGTACATGTATCTTCATCAAGCTCCCAGATGTACTTCTCTCACAGTTTAATGCTATTAAATTCTATACAATAACAGCCCTGTTAAATTAAAATTAAATGCTAATTTAACACATCTAAAGGCATTATTGCATTTTGTGCTGAACTGTATTTTTTAATGACTTCAAATCATGTGTGATGTATTTATTGCAAACTTGTGCTGCCGTTGTTCTGGAGAATCTGTTATTTTTATTTATTAAATTATATCCTATTTCCTGTCAACCTTTTGCAACAACCAAAGAAGTCACAAGAGTCAGTGAAGCACAAACTGAAGGCATAAACAAGGAAGTCATTCACACAAAATACATAGAATTCTAATGATAAAACAAGGGAGAAATAAGACTGTAATGAAGAAGATGCAATTAAGATTTACAGGAGGAATTTAAAGTTACACTTTCAGTCATCAAAATCTTTCCAACTGAAATGCTAGATAAGTCCTGGTGTACTCATACGTTGTTTAGAAGAAAAAGTGTCTTCCTTCTTTAATTAAATTAGGATATACTTCTTTTCAATGAAAAATAGTTGAACAACTAACCTTTAACTAATATGCTAATGCCACTTTCAATTGATGTATTTATTTAAAATGAGCAATTCTAGTGACAAAATATGAAAACAATTAAGCTGAATTTGTCAAAATTAGTGGAAGAGGTGGCATCTTCATCTTGGCCAGAAATGGCTATTTGAATCAATTGTTTTTCAAAATTTTTGTACTGTTTGTGTGGGATTTAGAAAAGATACACACTTCACGTTCTTGTCTTAAAAAAACTGTACTGAGCTAAGTGATCCGAGTAGATCCCAGGTGGACTGAGGTAAGAGTTGCCTTCAGGAAACTCATATTCGTTAATTCTTTCCTTTCTCTGATGTTGCTAGCAAAAGGTGCCCCCAGCTAGCTCTCAGGGATGTAACAGGCCTCCTTCAGATGCTAGCCAGTAGGGTACACGCATACTGCTAAGCAGGTCTGACCTTTGAAGTGCTGATGGACTTTGTAGATACTGTTAGACTTGTTCATGTGAAAGGATATTCCATGAAAAATATCTGTTCACAAGGAAAGTGAAAGTGCATAATGCAATACGTAACGTACTGTTCCACCAGCAACAGAGCTAAGCAAATTTAGTTTCCTGTAGATTTTTTCTCCCATGTTCCTATATCTAGCTTCACACTAAGTGCCCTCTGTGATGTGTTTTATTACCACAGTACCACTTCCATCCCTTAAGTCCCTCCATACTTGAAATCTTCTGCCTCACATTTGCTCTGGATCTCTCTTTTGGACACCCTTATGTTCTGTGAAGTATGACCACCTGTGCAACTTGGTAAATAAACCAGACTTCCTGGGCAGTGCCTGCTAACAGCGTCTTCTCTCTGGTGTTTGTATCATTATTTTATTGGAGGAGATAAACTCTCATTGTAATTATCGTCTTTTTAAAAATAAAAAAAAGCTGAAGTCATTATGCTAGTATACGCTAACCAAACAAGGGTTATAGTATACGGTTTAAGGATAAACTGGCTTGCTGTGTTTTGCAGAGTGCTTGCATAGTGTTTCTGCACTTAGTTGATAACTTACATATACTTGGATAAAACAGCTTAGATTTGCTATGTCTGTCCCATCTGCTGAGTTAAAGAGAAAATGCTAATCTCAGTAATGTATATTGATATCTTCCTATCTTCCATGTGTTCTGGCTAATCTTAAATGTTTGGAGCGTATTTCTGCAGAGTTATAGTACGTTGCTATTATTTTTGGAACTATATTTGATGTTGTATAATTACTGCTGTAAGCTCTGTGCTACCAGAAGCTTTCATTAATCACAAATATTTTGTTGTTCTAGTTATAACTCTTCCCTTGTTCCACTGACTTCCGCTTGCTTTCTTATTTTGTTTGAATCGCTGGACCAGAGCAGCTATAAAGTGTAGACATTTATGGCAAAAGCAAAGAACAACAAATTCCACGCTGGGCAATGTAGGCAGGCGTTTGTTTGTTTGCATGCTGAGAAACCTGCCAAAAGTACCAGAACTTCTCTCTGGTGAATAATGTAATAAATTAGATTTCATCATCGTATAACCACAGATCCATGAGAATAGGATATAAAAATCTTTCTTCAAATATTTCTCAGTGGAGCCCATCATGCTATACACACCAACTCTGAAATTGTACTTGCTTATTAGATGGCTGTTTGTTTTTTTCCAAAAAAACCAGGCTTTTTTACCTCAAAAGCTGCATGGAAGCTCTGCTTGTTACTAGCTAATAAAAATGCATAAAGAAGAGATGACTGTAAAAGTAGGGCATATTTGTAAGCATCTGCTACATTTATATTTTCTAAATGTGTCCATTTGAGTAGGCAGATACCACAATTCAGCTGAACTAAAACAAGACCAAAAAAGACTTTAAAAATATTCTGATTTTCTTTGCAAATATCACATTTTTAATACACCAAAATGTAGATAAATACATGAAGAGGACTGGAAATATTTGAGAAGAGCAATGAAGCTGATATGGTCTGGGAGCCTGAAAGCTACTTCTGTCATGTTTATTGACATGTTTTCATCTTCAAGCACGCAAGCCAGCTGACGGTGGGCCAGATGTGCTGGGGTGCATCAGTCAGCTAAAGCATGTCAGTCCTACATTGCTGAGGAGCTTGCTAAAGCCCCAACAAATGGAGAATGTGGCCTCTAGCTTATGAGCCGATTTTCCGAAGTATTAGTTCTTCAAAAGACATGTCAAAATTGTTGGTAGGGTTTGAAAATGCTCAGCCAAGGAAGGGATCTGGTGGATCCACTGCTGTCCTACCTTTCTGCATGGAAGATTTAAGGCATCCTAAATCAGGTCGTAAGGTGATAATCTTTAAGTGTTTTTCAATATGTAGTGCTAGGTACATACTGCATTTTTGTGATCACAGTGAGCCAGCAGCAAGGCATGGAAATGGTAGAATCAAGGGAAGGTGCCTTTAGACACCCTGTCCAAGAAAACGTTCTGCTTGACAGGAGGCTCCCGTACTGTACCCTTTTCTTTGGTGGCATCAGCACCATGTTTACAGCTCAGTGACCCACAGACCTCACAGTTTCTCTGGTAGTTTCATTTTGATAAGTTTCAGAAAGTGTGGGGTTTATTTTGTGTGTGGGCAGTGTGTTCATTTTTGTGTATAGACAGCATGCTAAGGCTCAGAAACCTGTTTTATTGTTTTAAATATCGCTCATTAGCATTATTTCATTTTTTTAATTAAGTGATAACTACTGCTTTGTGCGAAAGGCTTTTTACTTCTAACAGTCTCTTTTATTCTGCAGTTTAAAAGAAACATATTTTCTCCCCTTCCTTTAGTATAGTCTTGAAAATTTTTATACACTTACTGTGAGCTTCAAATAATAATGCCTTTTAATAGTCTTCCTGTCACGGGTAAGTGTTTTTACCCTTTTAACTGCTCCTTTTTGTTTACTTTCAGAGAGCTGGGTTTTTTTCATATAATCCTTTCCTTGGAATTGAGAGTTACTGTGGCTAATTTGTGTATGTGGCGGCTTCACACCTCCAAAGACACTGAAATTAATTTTGGAGAATTATTCTTATTTAGAAAGTTGGTCTTCAGTAATTGCAGCTTGTGCTGGGTCCAGTGTGCTACTAAAGGAGCAATGAAGAATTGCTTTGTGCTTCTTGATTCTACTTTTTTTCAACTACTAAATTATGGCATTTTGTTTTTCTGTTTCTGTCATTCATCTTATCATAGATATAAGAAATACAGTGTAGAAAGTATTGTGTATGGATATTGCAATTCGTTAGACAGCTTTATTTTTTAAAATTATTATAATTATCTTATCTGAACACTGCATTCAAAGGATGAAGATGGAGGAAAAGAATTCTTCCTGAACAAACCTTCATCCATTTACCTATCATTGTTTCCCTAAAACTGTAATTAGACAAGGTGTTATAAGGTCATATATGTCTATTAATCATCCCTTGAAGATAAAAATTATTAACAATAATCTGCTTGCATCTTTGTTTAATGAAAAGTTTGCCTTAAATTTCTCATTGCAGTATAGTAAAGAATATGCAGAAAGAATCTTACTTTCATGTAAGATGTACAAATTGCTAATAGAGTTGAAAATCCTTGTTTTCCTCAAAAAATAATCCAGGAATTTCCTTTTAAATTAAGAAGTTGATATTTTATATGATTACAAATATATTTTGGAACATTTCTCTTAGCATATTTGAATATGCAAGTCCACAATGCATTTTGAGCAAGTTTTGGGAAGATTCATTAGGGAAAAAATGTCGTCTTATTAATAATAATTCTCAGGAAATTCTGTTGAAGATTAAGTTCCTGTTAGACTAGATATCTTACAAGTAACTGATATAGTAACAGCCTTACATTGAGAAAGTGTAGAATCTGAGACCTGAGTTAGTAAGAAGTAGGTTGTTAGCTTCTAATCTTCCAATATTTACTCAGGTCATTATCCTCAATCAATGAACTCTGATGTCACAGTTTTCCATTTTAGTACATTTCAGAAGAGATAGGAAAAAAAAGAAAAAGGAAAGAAAAACCTCTTGTACTCTTAGTATTCAAATGCAACATTCTCTACTCTCTAAAGTCTCCTTGGACAAACACTGAATATCCAGAAGTTGAATCTGTTTTTCAGAAATGGGGATGTGGATTTGATATCACTGCATAACACCTTTGGTTAGAAATAAAGTTTTATTTTTCCTGTTCTTTAAAGCACATGGACTGTGCTGGGCTGGAGTTTTCAGTGAGAGTAATAGGTTGGCTTCACCTCGTGAGCAGCTGAGCCGTGTTGTTTCACTGCAGTCATCTCTTTTACACTCCCTTACGGAGAAATAAGAACTCAGTTTATTATGTCCTCCTTCACCAAACCACACCACACCACTCTTACAGGAGCTCTGACCAACACTTCATGCATATTTATGATGCAAATTATGAATATTTAAGATCCGGTTGGGAACACCACTAAATAAAATACTATGATTTTTTTTTTTTTTTCTTTTAAAGCATGTGATGTTTTCAAAATTAATTTGAATATGTTTTGCCTGTTATAAAATGTGATTAGGCTTAGATTGCTCATTTTAGAAAAAACCACTTTCAGTTTAAAGTAATGGAGAATTGCCATAAAATTATTTTGTAACTATTTCTAATGACTAATGCAGTTACAATTACCTAGTGTACCATTCATTGTTTTGAAATGTATACTGTTACCTGGAAAGGAAATTTTTTTGGACACAATATAAATAAGAAGTAATTTGTATAGTGAATAGAAGAAAAATAAATTAATGCAAATTAATAAGACCTGTCTCTGTACACATACTAAAGAATATTATATATATATAGAATAATTAATCCATTCTGCACCTATTACTCCTTGGAGTTGTGTTTGATATTATTTCAAAGGCACTTATTTTAAAATGTCATAGACAGAGTTGCTTTGATTATACAGATGTTGGTAGAGTAAACGGAGTTCAAAGATACAGGAAGAGCATTTGTTTTGATAGCTGATTGTCTAATACAGGGGCAGTAAAGAAAAGAGTTAAATGGAGGGCAGCTTAAAAAAAAGCTCCATGCAGGTCATCATTTCAGTCATTATTATTTTATTATTTTCATCATCAGTTGCAAGATTTCTTTTTTTTTTTTTTTTTTTTTTGGCATTGCATTTAAGTAGAGTATCATTTATTCTAATAGACAGCTAATTGGACTAATTGGCTAATGTAATTAGCTAGAGATCTAGTACATCTTTATTTAAATGTTGAAGGACTCATTAAAATCCCTCCTTATGAAGAGGGGAAGAAGGTACCATTAAACTAATTGTTCATGTGAAGTGAAAATGTTCTGCTCTTATGTGATATCAAAGATTTTAGTGCTTATAGATGCATCTTGGAACTCTTATCCAACCAGAAGGACTTCCCTTGGGATATGCTAGGAGTAGTGAGGATGTGGTAACCACTTCTGAGCACCACAGCACCATGCAGAAGCTGGAGTAGGGCAAGTGTTCAACTTAAAATGTTAATGCCTTGTCAAGAAGTGTAAAAGAGAAGCAGATAGATGCACAGGATTTCTGTCAAGAGAATTTTGGTTATAATGTCTAAAATTCAGCTTGGCAGAAATTTACATTGATACCTATGAGAAAACAAGCTAAAGTTGCAAGTTAACGTACACAGTGTAAAAAGCCAGGTTTTAGTTGTTAGACTTATCTGCTGATTTCAATTAGAACTTGAACATTCAGTAAGAATAACATGTACTGCATTTTGGTTTATTAATTTTGCTGAGATCTGAAGAAATTTTAGTGGTATTGTAGCTTTGTGTTGTATAAAGGGGGGTTGATGTTTGTTCTCATAGCTCACAACTAAGAAATCAGCTTCTTGTGTTTCAAAATAATAGTGAAATCAAACTTCTGAACCTGGCAGAGTAGGTCAGAACAATTACCTGAATCTTTTTAAGATAATTAGATTTTTCTACTTAGTAGCAAATGTTTTCTAAATTGCTTGAAACATCTATTTGTGTTTAGGGAAAATTCTTTGGATTGATACCTTGCACCTTCTTTTCTTCAGAGGGTACAAAATTGAGCTAACAGCCTGATAATGGTCTTGGGTATCTCTGTAGTCCTTTGCAAAGGTAGGTACCGCCAGAGTCACGCCCCAGTAGCTGCACTATGTCTTTACTGAAGAGAGCATCTATTGCCAGGCAAATTAGAGAAAACAGCTCTGAAACAAATCATGTACATACTTCAGAGCTTGATGAATATCCTGCATTACACACTCAGCAGGCTGTCGTTGCAGGACAGAGTTACGAAGTAGGCATGATCTTAAAAGTGAGGGTTTGGTAATTTTCAGCATCTAGGACTTTTTTTTTGACCTGTGAACCAGCAGTGTGGCTGCTGGGATCTATTGAGAGTGTTACTGCACAACTGGCACCTGTCATGCAGTGTTTATCAGGAAGAAGTAGGGACTTAATTTCCCATAGCTTTTGGCAGTACAGGTTATAACTATCTTTTTATTTAGAGGCCACTGTAATTTTTAGCATTAGAGGAAATAATTCCTATATTGTAATGGTGGAAAGCCAGTGGCTGCAGGAGTTTCACTGGGAATGCTAATCCTCCCCTAAGACCAGCTCCCACACAGCAACAAAGACAAACAAGTACAGACTGAAGTGCTTGTAATTCTGCTGCGTGCTGTGCAAGCCCTCAGTTTATTTCTCTTTTCTAAGGTTTATATTTCTAAATGTTCAGGAAGAGAAAAGCCTATTTAACTGTGGTCCTCCTCTCTCAAGATATCTTCATCCCAACACAGACCATGGGAAAGCTGATATCTTTCTCTTGGGAAATGGGTGGTATTCTTGTTTCCTGCTGCAGCTCTGCCTTTAGCCCCTCTGAGCAAACCAGGTGTAGCACCAAAATCTGTATTCAAACAATCCACTAATCCACCAAGATCCTGCAATGAATTTTATTGAAGTGATTATTTGCTAAAGAGGAGGAATAATTCAGTGATTTAAAGATTGCTTTTGGGCAATGGAAAATGAAAGCTCTTGGCCAGTTTATTTGATGCCCTCTTGTAGACTGATTTTTAAAAAACCTAAAAATACAGAATGTGAAGTAACAAGAGATTAAGAATGTTATTCTGTCAGTTACTTGTTACACATGCAGCTGGCTGGCGTGTTGACTTATGATCTTGTATGTTGTTGAGTTTGCAAACTGTTTTGGTAAGCAAAAACTTTTAGCAAAGTGATTCAGATTTGATGAGCTAATCAGCTTGATATAAGATGACTTAATTATATGCCATACCCTTGGAGCTTTGTATGCTTTGAATGTTTAAATGGACAGCACTTGTATAAGGCTTATAACTAAAGGATGGCTGACTTATTCCTGGAAGCTTAAAAAATCTTTTAGATGGCAATTTAAATATGGGTTAAAATATCATAAGGCAAAAATGAAATTTTAAATGTTGATCTGAGACATTATTACATTTTATGCAGGAGAGCTTTGTCTTGCAGCCATTTTTGGAATCCTTCTCTTGTAACAACTAAAATAAATAAATCAACTTTGGAACAATTTTAATTTGGAAGTTTTCACATTCTGCTTTAATATCCTGAAATTGTAGTATAATTTACACTAATCTATTTACTCTTCCTCTCTCGTATGCAGTCTGACCTCACATAAGCTAGTGTAAACAGAGAAATTACTTGTGCCAGCAAACATGCTGTAATTTGAGGCTGTTAAGGCAGAGGTTAGAATCTGGCCGTGAGTATAAATAGAATGTAATCTACTTCCCTGAGGTCTGCTGATACAGTAACTTTTGATATTTATGAATTCAAACACTAGTAATGGTTTGTGCTGACATGCAGCTCCTTGATGCAGCTCAAAACTGGGTGAAGGAAAATTTATGAGAGGGATGTATGTCCAGCTTAAGACTGAGACTGGAGGTGGGGCTGTGAAAGCGAATCCTTCATTCCTAATATGCTCCATCCTGTCCCTTGCATATACACACTTTCGCTCCTATTTTGTGTCCATATAGTCTACATATTTTTCTGCATATCTTGGCAAAAACTGTGAAACAACTTCTTAAAGAACATTTTTGTCTTTTGAAAAATAAAAAAAAAATCAAAGCCACAATATCTGCCAAAATCCTCCTCATGGTAGATTTCTACTGGGTTGTTTTGCAGGAATGACTTCTAGACTTCATTGTAGAATGGCATTTTCTGCTATACATCTTTGCTTTCCTCAAATTCCTCAGTGCTGCAGTGATCACAAGTACATTTGTGTTGGAGAAAGCAGCACTGGTTAGGTAGAACAGGTGACTTGTTTTCATCTTTGTCCCTAGACATGATGACTCGGCCTTATAAGCTGCAGAAGGCTACCCTTCTCATCACAACATGTATCACCAGAACTGAACTGATGCAAATGTAACGGTGAGAGAGTGGAAGAAAAATAAAGGAGTCTGTGGTTTGGATTCAGGCTGTGAAACGGAGAATGTTTAGGCTGTGAAATAGATCTCCCAGTCACAGCAGTCTTTCCATCGTTCATTGATGGCCTGCATTAACTGGCCAAATACCTTGCAGATATTTGTATTTGTTGAATCAACCATGCAGAATACAAAAAAAAATCATCTCTCATAGAAAAGAAATTACAGGCATCTCTCAAGTGTCTCTGCTGTCAGTTAATGATAATATTGTTAAGAGATAACTATGTCATCATATTCCTGATTGCATTTTATGCCTTGCCTTCATTTTCAAAGGGAAGTACTCAAATTTTCATCTATTTTATATACATATATATGTATGGTTCTGTAAATTTTCTGCTGTAGTTGTTTGCATACAATCATCAAATTTGCTATTGTAGAGCTATATTCTTGTAGCGCTCATTCAAAATGAAGGGAGCATAAATTGCTGACTTGAGCAATGTAGTGTTTCTGAAGTTTGAAGTAAATCCTACTTTAATTATCTTTCACTGTAATAGGACCAGCTAAATAATAACTTTGCCACAGTAGGCATGATGTGTGAGACAGCTTTCATTTTGCCTGATGCTGTGGAAAGACTAAAAGTTTCTACAGTTTGTACAATGGATCTAGGCTTTGTGTCTAGGTGATATAACTCACTTCTATGAAGGTCAGAGATGGTGTGAAGAAGACACTTGTATACACTACTGTCAAGAAGTTTTGGGAATGTTTTTCTGCATATGACCTAAAATTTTTCAGTCCATAGTGGCTTAAGCAACAAATGAATCCTATCTGGGGGATCGAAACCAGCCTGGATGGAACCAAGGGCATTGGAGCTAACCTCAGAAATGTCCAAAGAGTTAACTAAACTACGATGAAAGAGACAGTTATTGTCTTTAGATTAACAGTAGACAGCATATGTGGGTGGGTTAAATACGTGCATATTAGGAGAGCGTATGAAAAAAAAATAACTGGCGTTTCTAGGAGACAAAGTAGACGTGAGAATTGAGATTGACATCAAATAATGAGAAATGAAGAAATGTCATTACCATTTGCGGGTAAGAACTGAGTTACAGGAAAATATCATCTCGCATACAAAAATAACATCTTCCTAAGCATGGAGACAACTAGTAACAATAGTTCTGAGAGTTGTGACTTACCATACTTCTGGTAATGAATCCACATCTAGTTTTATCCAAACATCCCTGTTCATTATATTCAGTATTTAAGTGGATAGAAGAATTAGTCTGCTTTGAAAACCTCTAGACTATGCTTTACAAATTTCATTGAGTTTAATTTTTAAGTAAATTGAGTAACTGTAATCTCCTAGGCTTTACATAAAAGTGAAATGATTGAGAGAAGTCTTGACTGAGTGCAGAAATGTTTTGTGAAATTCTATTACTATGTAGGATAAACTGTGTATTCAAAAATTCTCCTACTCTAAATTATAAGCATTCCAGCAGTCAAATGTACCACAGTTTGGAGTGAGGGACCCCAAGCAGTGGGACAGCAAGTTCACTTTAATAAGGAGGTAATGGTGAACCATTATCATGAATGGTGAACAATTACCCAAATGAGAATGATTTTCTTTATTGACTTTCTTTAGTGCACTAAGCTTTAATATTCAGGTTTGCCAAAAGCATAGGGAAAAAATTGCTATTGTGCCTACTAATATATAGCTTTGGCACGTGATACAGCTTATTGGAACAACCTACATTTCTTTTTGAGTAACTGAGGTGTGAAGCGTTCCTGTGAATGGAATAACACGATCTGAGAAACTGCTGCTCAGTTTGAAATTGTGTTTCAGTTTTCATTTCAAGGCATGCATTGGAGAGTGGAAGTTACTAACAGAGTGTTGATGTCCCGCACTGAGTGCCTCCTGTGTCCATAAACATGACAAGTGTCAGATGACAAATGTTAACATCTTCAGGTCAAAGAGGTCAGGGCACAGATTAGTGTGTCCATCATTTTATGTGTCTTCAGCTGAGCTAGGCTTGATGTAAGACAGCTTTGGGTTCTTTGGATAGCCATTTGAAGCAATTGCAAATACTTTGTAATGCAAAAGGTGGTTGAAGTTCCAATACCTAAAAGAGACTAAATAAAAGGCTTTTTTAAAATAAAAGAGATCTGGGAAAATTTACACCAGTCAGCTTAACTTCAGTTCCTGGGAAAACACAAGAATACAGCTAGGCAGCTGTTTGGCTTACTCTGCCTACCTACTTCTGTGTAGTCAACAGATCAGGGTTTCACCAGAGAGTAATTCAGAGCAGCAAAGCTAGGGCTTCTCTGAATCACTCTCTGAAAAAAGCTCTCTTTCCTTTCACACACAGAATTGAAGGTGACTGGCCTTTACAATTGAGTACCCAAATTTGTGCATTATAGACACTCATCTGTTTATATATCAACAAAATATTGTAAGCATTGTCACCTGGATTCATTATTTCTGATTTTTGATACTGAAGTAAGGAGTGTAACTATGGTCCTACTTATCTTTAAGCTTCTTTATTAGTGGTGAAAAATAAGTGCTGGTAGGGACAATTTTAGGCCATATGGGTGATGGGAATCAAATGTAAAAGGAAATTTCAGATTACATACCTAGAATTTTCTAACTGTACGAATAGTTAAGTCTTGGAATAATTGGGCTGTGGAATGGACAGTTCTAAAGAATATATTAAATAAGTAGTTGTTCAGAACCGTTTAGGAAAAGGTGATCACTTTGGATTAGGACAGGAATACAGCAGCTTCCTACAGTTCTGGCCCACCTGGCTTCTACAGTTGTTATTTGCTAATTGTACCTTCTGTTAGACTGTGGACAGGCAGGTTGTGGCTGAGCCTGAATTATTTCCACAGCAGAAACAAGTTCATCATTAAAGGGTTCCAAGATTGCCTGATGAGTTCATTTTTTTCTTTTACTTTTGTTTAACTCTGCTAACTTCATATAAAAAATAATAGAGGTAATCCTGTAATAAACAGGGGAGAACTATAAAATGCACAGTTATAGTTACGGTCCTTTAATAATCTTTTGGAAGATTTACCTACTCTACAGTGTTTTACTAAAGGTCTAATTAGTGACAGAATTGCTGTTAATGGAGCCATAAGAAGTCAAGTTACACGTGGGTTTCATATACATATTTCCCATATTTAAAGTATCTATCTATTTACCTTCTGCTAAAGCAATAATGATGGTTGAAGAAAAAGTTGGTATTCTTTCTTCCTGATCTCATAATCAAAGAAGGAGTTTTGGATACATGGCAAATCACAGTAGGTGTCAGGCACTTTAAGACATAGTAATGTCTCTATGACCATTCACTGTGGGGAAAATATTACTTAATGATATGCAAAGAGATGAAAATTAGGACTGAAACACTCATCTAAATTTCTTTAATTTTCTAGCCCCATAAGATAGAGAATTAGATAGTATTTTATTTCATTCTTTTAAGTACAAAGAGTTTAATTTTAATTGTGAGAACAGTGCTGCTCATCTCAGTCAAGTCTGTGAATATTTGAGTCATGTTCTGTGTGACTACAGGACAAATTCTGAAGTACCTAGTATCTGAAAATAACAGCCATGCCTTAAATTAGGGTCAAAGACTGGGATAGAGGTGCTTTTCTGGAAACATGTACTAATAGATAAAGCTGAGTGTTAGATCTATGACTGTCACTAATGTAGAGACAAAGCTACAGTTTGGGTCTCTTTATGTGGCATTTATGCATGGATGGATCGGAAGTCACATCTGAATCTGCCAAACTTCTGACTATCGTTAGGTTTTACAACTTCACTTTTGGTGTGGTTTGTTTGTGGTGGTTTTTTTTTTTTTTTTGGTTTTTTCCAAAAAAGTTTTCCAGCTTGTTCATATTTGTTCAGCATAAGAACAATGGGCCCTTAACAGCATGTGTTTGGCTATTTCTGCTCAGTTATCAGCATCCTGAGCAGAGAGCTTTTTATAGGCTGACACAACTGTTAATTATGTGCATTGCTGTGCTTGGGCTTTGGAACACTAGTAGAAGATGAAAGTGATTCAGAGAGACATAAAATTGGCCCACCTTGCATCAGTGTGGCATGAAAAAGGTCTGATTTGGGAAGTCACCCTCTTGAATTCAGTGATCCTTGGAGGAGTTCAAGTTGGTATTTCTGGCTCATGTATAATGGGGTAACAAAGACATGGTTCGTTTTGCAAGGACTCCTGAACTTTTCTACAAGTGGAATTTTGTTTCCACAATTTTTTTCTATACCTCTCTCTTATCAAGGAAACCCTATGGATTCTATCCCTCTGTGCACAGGTATCATGGAAAAAGTTTAGTGAGTCTGTTCCCAAAGTTTTCCCTAGATGGGTTGTAATGAAATGACAAAGACACACAGTGGCTGGAAATAAGAAGGACTGCTCAGATGATACTACCAGGTGGCAAGAAATGTGGGGAAGTGACTAAGGGCAGGAGGAGGAGCAGCATGGTCAGTGCAGCTCTGTAGATGAAGCTAACCCTGGTCCTGAGTATGAACCACCCCTGTTACCTAAAAAAAACATACCCTGGGGAGGAGCTGCATTATTTAGTTCTTCCTGACACAGCTACCACAGCGTATGGGTGACAGATGCCTCTCAAGCAAAATCAGGTGCCATGCCATTTTTCTATGCAATACCTACAAATACGTGCAAAATAAACACAAACAAATAAGCAGACATCATTTGTTGTGCAGTGTAAGGAGAACAATCAGCACTATTTTAGTTCATTTCTGTCTTGGATTTCAGCTTTCTGGTAAACACAGCTTTCCATTTGCAGACAGTATTTAGCATAGCTTGAAAAGTGGGCTTGTTTATTTTTAGTGCTTAGAAGGATCAGCTCCCAGACAATTCATTTTTCATGATAAACCAACTCATAAATTACTCGGGTGTTCAGTCACATTCCAAATATGCCAAATAAGTGAAGGTCACATAATGTAAATTGAAGCTGTCCAAGTTCATCTACTCTTTTTTATGTTTGTATGCAATATGAGGGAAAGATCTTTTTTTCTTTTTTTTTTTTTTCTCCCCCCCTTTTTTTTTTTTCTTGAGCTGCTTTTCCACTCCATCTCCAACCCTTAAACCACTGTGCCACTGTGGGAATACAGTTTCCTTAGTGAATAACTGGTGTTGGAAAGTAATGCCAATTCAGTCTGAACTGGGCAGGGAAGTCAGACTAGGCCAGTTCTTTCTAAACAATAACTTTTTAAGAAATGCAATTTGCATGGGTTGTCATCATCAAAAAAAAACCCTTGGCCTTCGATTATTTTATTTATGTTGGGAAATTTAAGGGGAGGGGAAAAAAAACCCACCAATCCAGAACAAAAAACCCCCACAACTTAGCAATGGAAAATCCACAGTAGTTTTGCAAAAATGACAATGTACATTTTCTTTTTTTGGCCAACAATGAGTCTATGTCATTGCCAACCACAAACTGAGCTACTAATGACAGCCTTGGGTAGTCTATTCAAATTCCCAAACCCTCTAAGTGAAAAGAATGTCTTGTATTGTCTGCTTAAATCATGCAGTACCTCTTAAAACAGATTAAATAATCAATTACATAAGAAGCTCCTTGCAATTAATTGACACACAACTAATAGCTTACAAATTAAAAGCTTCCTAAAATGCACACTTACTAAGCAGTTAAACTTTAGATGGAATTCAAGTTTTGGTTTTTAAGAGTCTGTCCTTGCTGAGTACTGGAGCCCTGTGTACAGCTGAGGGCTCCCCAGGGCAAGAGAGGTAGGGATCTACTGGAAAGAGTCTACTGAGGGTCTGCGAAGATGATCATAAAATCAATCAGGTTGGAAAAGACCTTTAAGATCAAGTCCAACCATTAACCCAGCACTGCCAAGTCCACCAAGAAACTATGTCCCAAAGTACCACATCTACACATTTTTTTTTAAACACTTCCAGGAACAGTGATTCTGCCACCTCCCTGGACAGCCTGTTCCAGTGCTTCACCAGCCTTTCAGTGAAGATTTTTTCCTAATATCAAATCAAAACCTCCCCTGGTGCAAATTAAGGCCATTTTCTCCTGTCATATAACTTTATCCAGACTGAGCCTTGCTGCCTACAGCCCCTGCCAGGGAGCTGCAGAGAGCGGTCAGGGCCCCCCTGAGCCTCCTCCTCTCCAGACCAGCCCCCCCAGTCCCCTCAGCCGCCCCCCATCAGCCTCGTGCCCCAGCCCCTTCCCCAGCCCCTGCCCGGCTCTGGACACGCTCCAGCCCCTCCACGTCCCCCTGGCAGTGAGGGGCCCAAAGCTGAACACAGGATTCGAGGGGCGGCCTCACCAGGGCCCAGCACGGGGGGACGGGCACTGCCCTGGCCATGCTGTTTGGCATACAGGTAATGAAGAGACTGGAGCATCTCTTCTATGAGGAAAGGCTGGGAGAAATGGCAGTTTTAGCCTAGAGAAAAGAAGGCTTCAGCAGGGAACTTATGAATGTAGACAAATATCTGATGGGAGAGTGTAAAGAAGACAAAGCCAGGCTCTTTTCAGTTGTGTCCAGTGAAAGGACAAGAAACAGTGGGCACAAATTGGAAAAGAGGAGATTCCCTTTGAACATAAGGAAACGCTTTTTACTGTGAGGGTGACAAAGCACTGGCACAACTTTCTCAGAAAGATTGTGGAGTCTCCTTCCTTGGAGATATTCAAAAGCTGTCTGGACATAGTCCTGGGCAACCTGCTCTAGATGACCCTGCTTGAGCAGGGGGGGCTGGGCAAGGTGACATCCATAGCTCCCTTCCCACCTCAACCATTCTGTGAAAACTTGTAGCATACTTTATGATAAGAGAAACCACAAGAGGGAATGCAAGCAAGACTATATTATTTATTCAAAGACTGTATGTACAGTGCAATGAAACTGCATGTAGAGGGACAGATTTTCTAAATAAGGACTGCAGGGTTGTACAGCCAAGGGCAGCAATTAGTCACTGTTACAAGATGCCATACCTCCTCATCTCCTCAGAGCATGAGAGAGAAACAGTTTTCCTTAAAACTCTTTAACAGATGCTGTATGCTTTGTGTCCCCACATGCCCAGGGCTTAGGAAGGAAGAACTACTATCACCTCTTTCAAGCCAAATCTTCCCCTAATGGAATATTTTGGCAGCAAAGTTTGTTGTCTGCAAGGTCTAAAATATTGGCTAGCCCTTATGCGGACTGTCTAAAGTAGGTAACAGAAATGAGGGCTATAGTCAGGTTACTACAATTTGGCAAACTTCATTTCACCCACAGTCTAATATTAAAACAATTTTTTTCCTGTTTTTATAGGCCTTTATTTTGGTATGTGGGATTTGTTTTATTATTATCCATTTGCAGGCACGTCAGACAGGTAAATAACAATTTTTCCCACCTTTAGTTATATTTAATAATATAAATAAATACAAGTAATAATAATATTTTATGTTTCCATTGTTTTGTTCCATACCTAGTCATAAATTAGTACTTTTCAGTAGGTCTTAGAGTATCAAGGAATTCCACTTCCAGTTATGTGGTATGTGCACTCAGGTCTAAAAAATATAAGGATGAAAGACTAGTTGCGTAGAATGGTCAGCCAAGTTGCAGTGTTCACAGAGCTGGAGCTCGATCAAGACTTTACAACTTTGGAAATAATGGATTATTTCAAACAACAGTATTTCTTTTTTAGTTGTTTAAAGGATTTCTCAGTCTCTAAAATGACACTTTGATTTATGCCCCTACATTCTCGTGGCTTACTGCAAAATATTTATCTAATCAATTGTGAGGCTGTCACAGAAGAAAAGTCAAGTGCCTATTTAGAATGCAAATTGGTATATACTAAAAGCTGTAGTGTTTGTGTATCTCCTATAGCATTCTGTCCCTTTTTGTGTTACGAGCATCCAATGCTGCTGAATATTTAATTACATACTGAGCTAAGTGACTGAGGACTTATTATATTGAGCATTAATAATACGGGGTGAATTTCTAATGTTCAGCTCCAGGTGCATGCAGAACTCAGAGATCTGAAGTGTAGTTTAAAACTGATCTTAATATAATTGCAAGTATGTGAGGGTTTTTTGTTTGGGTGTGGTTTTTTTTTTTTTTTTTTTTTTTTTTTTGTTTGTTTGTTTCTGTTTTGTTGTTTTCTTTTTTTACTTTCCAAAGTATTTTGGGGCAAATTTAAAGTGCAAGATTCTGTATTTCTGTTAGGCAGTTTCAATTATGACTTTCCAATACTTGGGCTCTTACAAGCAGAGAAAGTTGTGACTTCTTTTCTGATTATGTTAGCGTAGTAGTCTTTCTCTCTTTGTGATTGCTAGCTGTCCTGATTTTCTGTTAACTACAGCTGTAAGTGAATAGAATCCATCCCTTAAAATGTCTGCCTGAGAAAGTGTGCCTTCCTCTGCACCAGCCATTCTCTTCCCGTGCACAAAACTTTCAAAGTCACGAGGCAAGATTAGCCCTTTTCAGAATCCCCAGGTCTAAGAATAACTGCAAGAATTCAGACGTATCTTTAAAGCCTTTATAAGACTAAACTTTACCTTAATGTAGCTCAGAAAGTGAAGCCATGTAATACAGGAAAATATCTGGAGTAACTTTAAAACTCTTGTTTATACTTTTTTGCCCTGTAATATTGCACAGAGTCTTTTTGTCAGGCATTGGGGGGTTGGGGGCTGGGTGGTGGGGTGGTGGTGTTGGAAATTGGGCTTTTGCTATGGCAACACAGAGGACTTAGAAAATGATCTTTCAGAATGGAAGAATGATGACTTCTAAAAATAGTGTAGAAGCATTGAGAACGAATGAGATTGCCTCTTGTGCCAAGGTCTTTTCAGCTCAGGAATGGGGGTTCTCCCAAAGAACTGGCTGTCATTCTCTCATCATTAAACTTCTTCAAATGTACAGTAATTTACAGCAACCTAAACACTGGTCTAATTTATGGCTGTCTGACTGTTGTTTGCAAGGACCGTGTATATATTGTGAGCTGTCAGAGTGTGGCAACACTTTGCCCAACTTTAATGCATCCCCAGTCTTGAAGTGAGGGGGAGGGAAAGGTAGCAGAGGAAGAGGATCCTCTAATTTCATACTACTGGTTAGCTCCAAATAGCCGAGAGAAGCTTATGCTAATTAGTGTTTTTAGCCAGATTTAGGTCCTTTGTACTCTTCAAAGAACTTTCTATGCAGGTAGAAAATTGATCACAAAGTGCTTTAGGAGCTGGCTGTTCTGATACATTAATCCAAGCAGCCAATAATTTATGAACAAAACAACGTCACAAATCTGTAAGGTGATGTTTAATAATACAGCATTGTGGTTGCCACCTTTGAGTAAACCCAGAGGAAAGAAGAGCTGGCTGTAAAGTTCTGCAGAGTTCAAGCTAATTACTTCAATGATTTTACAAATTACTCTGAAACAGTCCTCGGTGATATTTCCAGTTAACGAGAATGAATAAAAATAGCCCATATGCCAGATATTTTTCTTTATTGCTGACATGTGCATTCCTTAACCAAAAAAAATAATTAAAAATAAATAAATAAAAAAACAGTATCTTTTTATCCAACACAGAAGTAACAAGGAGCTTTTTGTAAGGCTTATTATCCTCTGCCACCTTCTGTGAGGACCATATAGAATTTTCACCATTTGCAACAAAAATCTTGCAAAATCCACTTGCAGGATTTCTGCATCATCCAGTTCAGTCCCTAACTTAGTTGTTCCCTTAATTCTCCTGCACATTGCATCTTACACAACAACACAGTAACATAAGAGAGATAATAAATGATATTATATTGAGAGAATAAGATCTATTTCGTACACCTCTTGACTGGTTCAAATCTTCCCTCTTTATAACTGTTTTACAATATTATCTCACAGCTTGCTTAACATATAGAATAGTTTATAGTCTACTAGCCAAATGTAGAGCTTTCTTCAGCTAGATTTGTATCTCTGGCTGATAGGTGTTTAATGGGATGTAATTTCTGCTGTCATTCATGACACTTCTGTTTCTGGCCCAACATGCCTAAGTGAAGAATGGTGTCTCATAGCCATGCACAAACTAGGAGTACTGTGAGCATTCCTTATTGGGAGTATTTAGTGTTATTTATTTCTGAGGTCAAAGAGATGGCAACTGTCTCCTGAGAACCCTATAGATTGCTGGAAGTGAAAACCATTTGTGTCTTGTTTCTCAACAGTTGCTTATCAGCCTCATGGCAAATGTAAGTATTTAAAGGAGTCCACTGACCCATAGCTAAATATGATGCACTGATCTTTTTTTGTTCACAGTGATGTTGAAGTACGTGAGTAAACATCCTTTGCCTTCACGAAAGGTTACTTGAAAGGTTTTTTGCAACTGCTAGATTTTGCTTTGACTTTGCCCTGTGTCTGTGCCCATATTATCTGAAGTTATTCAGACTTACACCTACTGTTCATATAATTCATCTGACAGTTGACATAACCCACAGGATGGTTATTATCTAGACTCAGGGATTCAATCAATGGCCTTTCAGCCTACATCCTTAAAAGAATGAATGCTTCATTCTGTGACAATAGTCTCCCTCTGACCAAATCTCTCCAAACACACATATCCCATGTGGAGTTTACAAATCCTTCTGTTCTTACACAACTCAGCTATATGAGCTTTCTGTGTTCTGCAATTATGTTTAGTGCACTTGAGAGGCTTACAACTGGTCTACCAGTTTCTTCTTGATGAGGGTTGTGATTTGTTTTCTTCTTTACTGCTGTAGTTGTGTTATCCTGTCCCATGAATGGCTGCAATTATTTTGCCATCAGGGTGTTGGGGTTTTGTATTCACCTTTTAGTAAAGGTATAATCTGCACACATACAATGTCCTTTATGCTATTATCACTAAAATACTGACAGTAAAGGGAGTTATATTGTTCTAACTATTGAATCACAGTTAAAAAGACAATTTTTATTTCTAGGCAAGATTGTGGGTGTCAATAAAAGTCAGTGTTATTAAAAACTGTGTGCTAGAAATTGTTTACCATTAGGAATGTGTGTGTTGTAAAGACAAAGACAAACCACCCAATTGAGATATCTATTTGTATTTTATAGCATGTGAATGTGAAATGCCTTCATTGCTATCAACACTGGGCTAGTTCTCCCTCTGCAGCCTCTCAAAACCCAGAATCTATTAATTCACTTATCCTTTGCCTTCACTGTGGTTCTCACCTTATCAGCCCCAGCTGAAGCATGTCTACCATCGGATTCTCTTAATACATATATTTTTGAACTTTTCCTTTCCCAGCTGAAGGGGTTTGTTCTCTTCCGCATTCTTTTCATGTAAATGGGGCACTTATGATCTCATACCCTTTGGAACTGGGATTAAATCTGTTTTGTTTTATGATGCCAAAGCTGCCTTCCCTTGTTGCTTATCATCACCCACATTGTATTCTTACACTGACATTGCTTATCCATGGGGAGGCAATTTCTGGCATGCAAAGTGCATTGCAGTGCTAACTTTTACTGGTGGCAGCTGTCGTTAACTCCAAGCATAGCAAAAAGAGCTCCCTTCATATTTAAAAGGCTGATTTTGTAGTCACGAGAATATCTGTACCCTTGACACTCCAAGATGGAAGCCCCTTATCTAGATGCTCACATGCTGCATCCAGAATCTCTGATATTTAAAACAAGAAATACAGTCCAAATCTTGTAACTAATTCAGTTAACTGAATGAAAGAAAAGTCATCTATTAAACCCACTGCAAAACATCTTTGGTAATACAAAGAGATGCCCATGCAGTCTAGAGAGATTATTAAGCATGCTCCATAGGACTGGAGTGCAATGATTCTGTTAGAGCAGGAGTTAATGGAAAACAATATTTTACTAATAAAAGTATCACAAAGAACAAATATTTGAGCATTTAGACTGTGGAACATCCTTATGTGAGTGGTCCTGGGAGAAAACCCTTTCTTGTTATGTGAAAACATGGACTATGGGGGAAAGGGTGAAGAGTATGTCAACATCTTGCAAAGTAAACGCATTATTTTAATCTCCAAGAGATGCTGGTTGATATGGTTCCTTGCAGCCTTCCCTCGCCCTTTCCGCCTCCATCTGGAGCTGCAGTGCTCTTCTCCTGGTGCTAGATCCCAGAGCATTTCCATTCCCTTGTGTTGAAGAATGAAGGTTGCAGTTTGCTGCACCTCTTACACTGGTGAAGGAGTCTCCTGAGAAGCTTCAGTTTTCTCCCCGTTGTTGTCTTCATTAAGAATAAATTTCTTTATAAACAAGGACACCTGAACCATGCCTGTGTAGAGTTTTGCTGGGATTTTGTTGTCACAGTGGAGAGGTAGTGAGACTACAAGGGGGAGCACTCCTAGAGCTTTGTTGTGTGCTTAGATCCTGCCTCTCCTCCTTCCAGTGGGTCTCTCAGTGTAACAGAACATGGTCATCTCTGGTTTTCAGGCTAGTTTAGGGCACTGCTGTGATGTTTAGCTTTTAATATTAACCCATTACAATGTTTTCTGCACCACATGTTTATACAAGACCTTGTCTCCTGTGTAAAATATGTAGCTTCTTTAAAAACCAGCTCCCCACTCACTCAGCTTTTGGGTGTTTTATGTAGGAACTTTCTTTGATGTACTGGTTAGTGCTGTGTGCTGACATGTGGCAGTCTCAGCCTGTTATGGAAGCAGAATTATCTCAGACTCCCAGAGAGCAGAAGCTGAGTGAAGCTGCAGAAAAATAAAGCGGGCTTTTTTCAGCTTTAAACCAACCTTAAAACCAGAGAGTTAAGGCTAATAAGATGCGGAGACACCCAAATGTTGTATCTCTAGGCTGGGCTATTAGAAATATCTGTAATTAGGGAAAGCAATTATATACATGATATAGAAATACAATATTAATTTGTATTCATAAAAAATTCTATACATGCAATTATGAGTTGGGAATATGAACATTAGGAATATGTTTTCTACAAGCAAGAAGCTCTGTCAGAAATCAGGGGCTTGAACTTAAAACATACTAAATGACTGTGACCATCATATGTGTTGACTACATGCATATTTATTCTCAGAGATACAATAAATTTCTTTCAGTTATATATATATATATAAAAGGGGAATACATAAAGAAGATATGCACATAACATCCTTAAAGTGCACCCAAAAGATTTCTAGCATCATCTGTCAAATGTTTCTGTAGTTCGAGAACCATTTAAGCTTTCTCTAAGCATAAGTATTACGTATAATGTAATATTATTTGTGAAGAAAATGTCTAAATGTAGTTTTCTAGATGTTCAGATAGCTGGTTTGTGTCACTCTTCATGTTGTTGCTAAGCAGACAACCTATTAAAGCTGATGCAAAAAATACTGTAATTGAAAATACAACAACAGAATCTGAAGATTCTTACGAGGAACATTTTTTCTCCTTAGGGTCAGAAGAAAATTAAGGTTCAGATTTCTACATTGCAAAAAGTGTTTTGTTTCTCTCCAAAAATGGAAATCAATCCATCAAAACCAACAGGAAACGTGGGAAGCACTCACTGATGTTTATTTTTGGAGTTGGTGGTATTAAGCCATCACTTATCTGGTGAGCTCTTTCCTTCTGGTTAGTAGTGGTCACTGGCCAGCAGTTTTACATGATGCCTCTTCATGATTACTGTACTAATATTGAAAAAGCTGCAATATAACCATGAGGGTAGAGGATGTGTTTTGTCATATGCTCATTAAGAAAGATAGTATCTCAGAAGAGGATCATTAATCAACAATGTTCTTGCAACTAATGTGAAGGATTGTGTAGACTTCTGATTGCACATGGAGCTGCTGATGTTCCAAGCTACTGCCAGACAGGTCTCCCTGCCTTCAAAAAAGGGCTGTGCCCTTGTCACCTGACTGCAAACTTGTATTTGAATATGTTCACACTTTTTGACCTGATGGATGAGGAAGAAAGGCAACCTTGCTGTAAACATTAACAAGTAACTAGATGGCAAAGCTATTTATTCCCCTGCACAGCCACTGGTCATTCAAGTTTGAAGGAACTTAATATCTTTGAGACATTTCCTTTTTCTGCCATTTTTCTTGAAATTAGCCACATTGTTGGAACTTACTGCTGATGGAAGGACAGTCACAAAATAATAGTTGCATAAATCTCATTTTGTTAGAAAATCAGCCTCATTATCTCAATTTTTCGAAGACACTGGTGCTTGATTCTTTCATAAAAACCTTTTCTTTCATAGATTTTGTGCTTTCTGACTCCATAAAGCACGTAATGAAAACTGCTGCTTATTTTAAAGAAACCCTATTCTGTAGTGTTGAGGGCTAACCATTCTTGGTTTATATAGTCAAGGATATGTTAAGAAATGTAGATTGCTGACTCTAAACTCTACTTTCTCACTTGGAATTTTCATATGGTGTGTGGTTACTTTTTCCCAATACTGTGGAATGTAGGCACTCGGAACCCCCAAATTTCTGTAGTGTTTGGTGCTGAAGCTCGTTACTGGCACTGAAGTTAATGGAAGTTTGACAGTGGTTTCTAATGGCCACTGGATAAGGTCTATGTCTGGGCCTTAAAAGACTAAGATAGTGAACTGAAAGCTATTATTGACTTTCTTGGGTGATGAAGAAGATATATTTAGGTCTTCATCCTAGCTCTGACAAGGTGTGTGGTATGGTGTGGGTTTTTTCTCTTTTAACTATTGACATTTTGTCATGCCTACTTTTTGATGTTGTGCTTTAGAAAAAACATCTTTGGTGTCTAAACCTGTAAACACACTAATAAAGAAATGCCTCAGTGCAGCAATCACAGAAACATTTAGAGTGAATTTGGTGGTAGTTTGGGGAAGATTAGTATCCTTGGTACGTCCTCTGAATGTCAAATTCTCGCTTCTAGGAAAAGTACTGACAGAGAAAGTGTAAAGACAATTCTTTTCAGTGATGCATCAACAGCTCAGAGATGGAGAGAAGAGAAAATTCTAAGTTACAGTTAAACATTAGACTTCTCTCCTACGTGACAAACATTAGTTCTTTTTTTACTAGAAAAATATATAATGAAAAAATAGAAAATGAGCTATGGTTTGAAAAGTTCCTTATGCTGTTAAAAAGAAAGGACAATGGTATTTATATGATCTGTAAAAACTAAGCAATAATGACACATGAAAGGCTTGAATAAATGGAACAAGGGGTGATTTGCTGAAGTGTTTAATAGAAATCTCTTCCCCTAGAAGCATCACTAAATAGATTAACTTATTAGGAAAGCATAGATTTTCACTGAAGGAGAAGGCTTTTTATCCTTAGTTCTGTCATCTATGTGTTCTGGTTGATTTCAGCATTTTTTAATCAAAATAAATTGTTAAATAGCTCGACTACATAGAATAACACATCTTGTTAAACTCCAGGTCAGCTAACAAATACAAATGGTGCTGGCCACCTTTAATTAGAATGTATTATTTTTTTTTTAATTTCTCCTGTCAGACTCCAAGGAGTCTACCCTTATAATCAAAACATTCTCCAGGGAGGAAAAAAAAGAAACCTGAACCACTAAAATTCAAACGAAAATGCAAGAAGTGAAATGGAGTAAGCATTACCATTTGAGATAAAGTGCTAATAAAATGCTCAGGTGTTAGCTTCTGAAGGAGAGTTTTATTTTCAGACAGTTAGAAATCCCTTGCAGCACTGGAAAGACTAGTATAATATTGTAATTGGCATCCCTGACCTGTTTTATATATACTGCAAGAAGTTTTATTCTTTCTCCTTTGGGAATGTCAATTTATAGCCTGTAGAATGCTTTTTCTTGCTTGCAAAGTTAACAATAAAACAAAGTTCCCAGAATTCCCTGGTCCTTTGCTTTGAAGGTCTAAAGTTATTAAAAATACTTATTTAGCCTTTTTATTAAAGTATCTGTGCCGATGCTGTGATGCTTACAGTTTTTTTTCATTGTAGCATATAAGAAAAATGAACCGATTTACCTGTGATACAGAGAGCATTATCATCAGGTGTTCTTCCCTGCACACTCTTAGATAATATTTTTTGTGATAGTCTTGAAGAGGATTCCACTTAGCAGACTGTGAAAGCATGACCTTCAAAGTTACGATATGTTATAATCATGTGTACAGTGCCCTGTAACCAAATAACGAGCTTTTGCTCATGTATTGTGTGTTTGGGTGTCATTTTTCAAAACACTTTTATTGCTCATATAGGCTTGGGAACTGTGTTAAAACCAAACCAAGCATTCATTCCTGTGAGAGGCAAAAATACAGCCTTATTAGCTGTGACAAGATTGGTATCAGCTCTGGCATGAGCAGGATTACCAAAGGCAAAACAAACAAAGAAAAGAATTCAGGAGCTGCAATATTTGATTGAGTTATTGAAGGTACAAGTATTAATTTTTTGCAGGCAGGTATAACGCATCCTTCTCACATATACCAGTTTAATTACAGTGATGAGGAAAATATTTTCAGGTCAGGTCCTTAATTTAGATAGTTCTGTCTTAATATTCAAGGGTAATAAACCGAAAGATTAACATTCTGAGTGCTGAAAGGATTTTTGTGCCTTCCAAGGTTTCACTCCAGCCAGCTTGTTGTGGACATATTCAATAACTGTCTTGCTTTGTAACATGATCTATGGTCTGCTTATTTCATTAGTTCCTAACTATCACTCTCAAGGTGGCAGCCTTTGTCAGCTCGGAGTTGTTATTTCAGCACCCTGTAGGGATGGGTGCTCACCAAAGGAGAGCAATAATGTGGGCACAGGGTTTCAGATATCCCCTTTCTCTGCTATGTAAGTCCTAGGGAGCTGCACCTACGCACCCATCCATGTGCCACACTCTTATCTGAAGCCATAGTGTTCAAATCGCAAGTCTTTCCCATTGTAGCAGAAAATACGTGTACAAAAATGGTAACCATTGAGACGTTCCCAATCTTAAAACATACTTTTCTCTGTGTGAAATGACTGCTATTGAACAGTAAAAGCATAGTCTTTGCTTTTCCTCTATTCATCAAAATCTCTTCCCCTTTCCCAGAAATTTGCTCCGTCTTGACAGAATATATGGTTTTCTGGGTCACAGCCTATATTAGCAAACACAAAGGTTAATAGAATTTGAGCATCTTGAAATGTGATTTAATTTGGAAGACTGTAGTCTGTGAATATTAACTACTAACAAATTAAATTATTCAATGACAAATCACATCAGGCACCTACATAATATCAATAGGTTTGGTCATTATAATAATTCTTCCAAACAGTAGGACACAGGCAATCTCTGCATTAGTATTTTGGCTTAAGGTGTTCATTTGCAAATGAACAATTCATCATGTGAGGGAAAAGGGATGTAGCTCCAGGTTTGTGTCAGATTGCCCTGGTGTTAACTGCTGCTCTTTGATGTGACGCTCTCTTAGACCTAATCCTAGTGGGAGTAATAGAGGGGGAGGGTGGCCATTCCATTATTTTGAAGGAATTAAACTATTGGCTGCTACTACCCAAGTATATTGCTTCTAGTGATCCATATCCATAACTTGCAGTAATGAAAAAATCAATATGCTAGGTATTTGCTTCCAAACTTTAAAAATACATCCTCTATATACATACACCACCATAAAATAAGTACCTAGACAATATCTTATGGTTATTTCTTTTTTTTTTTTTTTTATCTATTGAAATTTTTTTAAAAATTGAGCTGGTCTGAGCGATGGCCTGCTGAAATTAACAGGAATCATTCTTTTGTTTTGTATTGACATTATATTAGCTTTTATAGGAATGCATTACTGAACTGCCATCAGGGACATAATTTATTCTGGCAACTATAGAATAAAATTAACAATTGGAGGGTTATTGCATAGTGCAGCATAAGGGAAAGAGGTGCATCCTTACTCACATATAACAATGTACCTTATTGCCAAGACTTGTGCAGAGAGAATCTAGATTGTACCAAGGCACAAGTTCGTGTCCCAGCTCACAAAAAATGAGGGGAACAGACTTTAGATTTACTAATTCTGTTGTAAAGAAATAGATTTTAGGGTATGTTACTGTTTGTTTGAAATATTTTGTAATGGACTCTTCAATAGAAGAAACCTCTTATTATAACATTTAGTTTGTGCGTACATGGTAAAAGACTAGACATACTAGGGTTGTAAAGAACATTCCATTTCAATCATAAAATTCACAGCATATGCAGAATATGATGGATTAACATCTAACAAAGTCAAAGACATATTTTGAATGTCTCTGAATTCAATCAATACTTTGATTTTGTTAAAAAGAGCCCTGAATATTTCTTCTTCTTAAATTCATGTCTATTGCAGGGCTATATGCCAGGAAATAGATATAATTTGTTCGTCTTATTTTTCAAATAACGCTGCTTACTTTTGAAACAACACACAGCTGCTTTCTTTGACCTTTTAATATTTTTAATAGCATTCACTTTCACTTCTCAGACAGCCTCTTTTGAGATACTCTTTATCCTTTTTATAGATATTAAAAGCCTCAGTATAAGAAAACTAAATCCAACCAGAAATCTCTGCAAGGCCCTGAAGGTTTGTCTTTTCCATTGGGCTTCATGAATTTAGAAATAGTTTGTCCTGTCTGAAAAGGAACAACACCATCTCCTCCAGTTACAAAATGCCTTAGAACAGTATCTTCATTACTCTAACAGAATCTTGATACTACACTGAGAAGACATGCTAGGTTACCTTGACCTGCCAATATAGGATTACAGCTGCATTAGTGTATTTGACTTCTTTGCCAACTCTCAAATGATCAAAGAAACTTTTGTTTCTTCTCCCAAGAGCCATCTGCACAGCACAATAGACTTAGTTTAGGCTTTCTTCATTTATTGCTGAGCCTTTTGAGAATAGTAATTATTTGGTACCATCATAAAGAATTCTTCTCCCTCCCTAGTACTCACTGTCTTGTGATATGCCTCTCCTTTCTGTTTTGGATGGTTTAAACATGTTTAAATGTTTTTCACAGTCTCCTCATTCAAACCAGAACAATGAGGAAAGTCAGAGCAAAATTCAGCTCCTGTTTTCTCAGCTTTGTCAGTCCTGCTGGTGCTCCTCTATAGCAGAGTCACGTCAATGAGAAGCACTTCACATCACAACAGGGTGACACAAACCTGGAGCTATTTCCTTTCTGTTTCACATGATGAATTGCTCATTTGTAAATGAGCACCTAGAGCCAAAATATGACTCCTGACATTGACTACATTGTAGTGTTCAGAAAACTCTCCTAGTTTCCAATTCACTGCAAACTTGAGAAATCAGTGTTTGTTGACAGGCTAATAAAGCCTTCCTAGTCAACAAGGACACAGTTTACAGAGTTGCACAGAATCACCAGCAAAACTAAAGCTTGCCATAGTGTTGAGACAAAGGTAAATGAAATACAAATAGTTCAGCTACACTTTGTTTTACGGTCTGGGATTTGGTCTAGCACAAATGCAAGGCCATCTAGATCAAAACTTAACTTAATTTTTAAGTAAAAATGCCCACTTCTGTGACTGAGAATTCATCAGTACATTCACTCATTTTACTACCCTTTTTAAATTTATATAAAGGGCTTAATAGATTTTCGGTGTCCAGAGCGGTATGTTGTATTGTAGTTATTGAAACCCTGGTGTTAAATACCACCTAATTACTTTGTTAATTACATTGATTTTCTTTTAATTCTCAAGCCTCCGACTGGTGGTATTACATAAAACATCAAACCACTGCAGAATATTACAGTTAATATCAAACCATCAAAAACAAGAAGATAATTTGTTTTACCCTAAGCCTTGGAAGCTTAAGGCTTTAGGTATAGTAGAAGCAGATTTGCTGATAGAACAGCCATGTATCTGTGTACTAATAAACTGCTTCTTGTTTTCATGCATAGGCAATATGTATGTATGTACAAAAGCCTCATTGCTTAGAATCTTGTGAGTAGGATTTGTATGCTTCTAAAGTGACAGCCATTTCAAGATGCTCAACTCAGCTCCCATGGGAAGCCAGAATTGCAAAAATGGTAACAAAACAAATTTACAATGATACCTAGCTTCTTAAAGATTCAAAAAGAGACTTTTGGAAATGCACACCTAATTATTGGTACTAGTCTAACTACCATGGTAACAGTAATTAACTAACATGCCTATGCTTAGCAATCCAACTAAGTCTATACTTGCCAGATTTAGAGCATTAACAGGTTTTTAGGCATCCTTTGTGTTACCATTCATAATCACATCATTACGCTGGCAATGCAGTTAGTTTTAGTACTCTCTATCCAATACCAGAATGGAGAGCTGTTCACAGAATTTGCCAAGATTACTAAAATTATATAGCACTACAGTCAAGGATTTTAAAACCTTTCTGATATAAACCAGACCAACTCACAAATATTGATAGGTAAGTAAGGAAAAAAAATTGGAACATACGAAGAGCATAAACTGTTACCTCTTAATTAGCGTAGTTGAGTAGTGTCCTTCTGAACCATAATGTGGCTGTGATTGTAGGTCAAGATAACTCTAAAAGAAATTACTTTCCTTACTTTTCTGAGATTCATATTTCTCATTAATGAAATGTCAAAGTCATTTAGGAACCGTATAAGTCAATGAACTCCTTGTGCTTTCGAAAATTGAGAAGATACTACAAAAATGTTTCTTTTTATTTTTTCTTTATACATTAAAAGTTTTGGGGGTTTAGAAGACAAATGGTGTTATGAAATATTTTTGGATGCTCTAAATTATCTTATTTTTACTTACAGCACAAGTAATATCTAGATTTTATTATAATAAGGAAAAAGAACCCAAGGTAACTGGGCATGGCTCCCCCATAGAAAATCATTATTTAAGCTAAAGAAGTTATGTGTCAGTAAAAAATACCAAATTCCATCTCAAGGAATAAAGAAACATTCATGACTTCCATGACACCACACTGTGTACAGCTCTGACCATCTGACTTCAAGAAAGATGGACTCAGAACAGAACAGGTTCAGAGGATGATAACTAGGATGCCTAGAGGAACAAAGTGCTTCTCTTAAGGGAATACACTGGACAAGTCTGGCTTTTTGAGCCTTATGAAAAGAGGGCTGGAAGGAGATGGGAGAAAAACTGCAAGTTATGAATATCTACCTATAAAGGTAAAGGGAGGAGACATAAAGGGTCTTCTGAAACACCTGGCAGAGAGATAGTCAATTAAACATACACCGAGTCAAGAAAAAGTGGATATAAACTAGCCATTAATAAATCAGAAAAAAGTTCTGAGCTAGAGAAGCAATCAGATTCTGGAATAACCTTCCAGGGAAATTTGTAGGGGAAAGCACATAACCACATTCAAAATAGAGCTTGAGAGACTAATTAAAATGATGATATGAAAAAATGTTTGTGATAGCTGTGACTCTGTCAGTAATTGACATTCTTTTGACTCCTGTCTCCCCTAATAATATTTTCTTCACTGAAGAGACAGGGAGAGAAACTGAGGGGCAATCAGGTCCCCAGGCCCACTGGGAGAAGAACAATTCTGCATCGAGGGTTTGGGTTTGATGGCATATATTAAATGAACTGTACTGGCTGCTTGATGGATGATGGGGATATAATGTAATATTGACTAGTTACTTCATCTGGAACGTGCGAGCCACCCCAAGCCTTAATGAGGCTGGAGGCATTTAGAAAAAGTAATGCAGAGTATAAGAGGGCAGAAAGGTGGTTATGAGGGCATCCTGAATGCTGCCGTTTCATAACTTTTAAGTGTTTCATTTTAAAATACTAATATAAATCTTTTTTTAAAGAATCTTTCAGAATTACAGTACCCAATAGTTCAGTGCTCTAGAGTGACTATCAGTCAGCAGTGAATATATAGGGGTGAAAGTAACAGTGGACATATGCACAACGATGCTTTCCTTCTTTCAACAGTCATAAATGTAAAGAGTTCAGGAGCAGAAGGAGGCAGACCAGACAATTACAAACTTCTGAGTTTAATATCTTCTTCAGTACTGCTTAGAGGCAGAAATACTTGTGGCCTCCACAATACTGCATGGAGCTCTAAAATTTTAAATTTATTTTAAATCTGCTGCTTGATCATTTCTATGGCTAGGCATTACTTCTTTATCCTGCAAACTAGTAAATCCCTGTCTTGTTGTGGCCTGTCTTAAAGCATCTATTTTCAAACTTAAACTCATACACTATTTATTCTCTCAAAGTGAAGGTTGTTCCATACTTCTGATCATTTTCCTAATTCTTCCCTATCCTTTCTAGTTCTGCTGTGTTCCCTTTTGTTGGTGTAACCAGTATTTAATTGAACTTTCAAAACAGAGAGAATACCAGGGATGCACAAGGTTTTCTTATTTGTTCTCAGGTTTTTTTTCCTCTAATATTTAACATTACTCACCTTTCTGGACCTATAACAGGTATTTTCAGAGCACTGTCTGAAATGACTCAAATGTATTTTCTCCTGGTAAAAAAAATATGAATCCCATATTGCAAATGCTGATGTTATTACTATTGGTTGCAATAATACACATTGCATTTCATTTTATTCTGAGTAATTTGTATCACCTGGAAACGTTTTATCTCAGTGTTTACTCTTTTCCAATTCATTCATAAACATGCTGAACAGCATGTGTTTACAAAACAGATCCCACTGGACCTCTGTGGCAACCACCCTCCGTTGTGAATACTGGCTAGTTCTTTTTATCCTTGTTTCCTGGGTTTTAATGTGTAATTGATGTGTAATAGAACTGTTCTTTTTTATTCTATGAATGTTTTCCTTCTTGAACTCTGTCAAAAGCTTATTCAAAAAATCCAAGGATAATGTATTGACTGCACTGTACCTATCCCACATGCTTTTTGACTCCTTCATAGAACTGTAAGAGGCTTGAAGGACATACCTTCCACTTACAGAAGCTGCATGACTTCTTCCCTTATGGTTATCCAAGTATCTGCCAGTTCTAGTTTTTATCCTGATTTTCAGCTATTTCCCTGAGAGTCACAATTACTTATCTACAGTTTCTTGTATATCCAGTGGAGTCTCTCCTCAAAGGCTAGGGCTGCATTTGCTGCCTTCCATTCCTCAGGTGCTGATAAGGATTTAAGTGACAGATGGTATGACACAACAGTTAGTATATATTTTGCTTCTTACTTGTGTGTATTTAAGTCCTCTCTAAGGACTGGAGTGCACAGGAGAATACAAAACAGTTGTTTAAAACCTGCATTTTATTCACCTACTTCACTGAGATGAGAGACACTAATTTTTCATTATGGTGTAAATCAACTATATTAGTTAGCCAGCGTGACCTTGCCAGCAGATTCTGAATATCTTCCAGGCCTTGAGATTTTGTTTAGTACAAGGGGATCATATTCGGTATTAGCTATAAAATGTAAAAGCTGACTTACCAGTTATAAAAGCCTAATGAATAATTTATTAGGTATTGATAAGATATTTAGCATTTACCTGTCACTATGTTCTCAACAGGTAACTAAAAGTACACAATAATCAATACAAAGGGGAGGTCATACTTTATTCCTTATTTCCATCTGATGTAATCAAAAAAAGGATAAGGCGGCTTTATATTTTCATTAATATATTTTTGTCAGAGTAAGCAAGTGTCCACAGAGGCCTTCACTTTTCTTTTATAACACACATCTTGTCAGGTGAAGCAGGTGGCATGATTTTTACTAGAAGCAGAATTGTATTTATAAAACCTTCTTTGTCTGGAAATAATTCTCTGCTCACTTTAGCCTGCTCTCTCATGACCCATGTTAGCTCAGTGATTTGAAACCCAGAGGGTTTTCAGCCTTTTTTGTTTATTTCTTCTAAGTCACAACTGTCTGTATTTTAATTGCTATGTGCACTGGAGATTGTTAGCTGCTTTTATTTATGCTCACACTATCCTTGACAATCTGCTACAAGTAAACTGCAAGAGATTTGCAGAATTCTCTTTTTTCTCCCCCCCCCCCCTCCCCGCCCCCAGCCAGGTACTGTTGAAATAACTCAACCATTTTCCTGAAGTATGGCTCTGCTGAGATGAGCTTGCTTTCTTTATTGAAAAACAAAAAGCAGGTATATAGAACATAATTCTAATTTGCTTGCTATTTTTGTTATCCCTTCCCAGTGGAATGCCTCATGTAGCCGGGAACATAGCATGGGTGACAGAAAATCTCAGCCTCAGTTTTCCTGCCTCTGTAGCTGGAGCCTGACACTTTTCAGTGAGAACAGTTCCCATCACCAGCTTTTTGACATCTTGCATTCTTTCTTTTACCAGGGACTAGCTAAGTGTTGTACATTCATTTCCACCAAAGCTGAGCTAGTTAGGAAACAGAACAAGTCCTATACTGGTGCGAGTAAGATATGCCTTTTGCTGGAAAGAAAATGCTATTTAAATACTATTAAATCACACTTCATTTAAGACAAATCAGAATAACTTCCCCCTAAAACTGCCTGCTGTCAGGAAATATTGTTAACATCAATATGAAATATACACAATAGGCAGTATTTTTAGAAAGTGTCTACCGTATTGTTTAGGGTCACAGCAAAGCTATCAAATCCAGAAAGCTACAAATTGTGCTAGACTATAGTTTCAGCTTTTGGAAAATAGCTCAGACTTTACAATCCACATATTTTACTCCCTTCATATTCCAGAAATAGCTTTCAGTTCATTTCTGCAGTACTAATCTTCCCTTTCTCCCAGTTACAGGACACTCCCTCATCCATAGTTTCAGACTGCATGTCTCCCCTTTGTCCTTGGAGTTAGCACCCCAATAACCCCAGAGTTTTTCTAGTGTGGCAGCAAAATCCATGAGATTCTGCAACAAAAGCTTCTTTTGTTTCATTACCTGGAAGATCTGGCTGTGTATGTAATTTCTACTCTGCTTGGCCATCTCCTCATCTCTGCTTATGCTGAAGGGTCCTTAGCAAGCTGGAACTGTTCCTCTTCCTCTCTTGATGCCCAGATTTGCCCTTTTGGGCATCTCTCCTTCCACATGATCAGTTGCCTCTGGAAAGGGACAATCTGACTCTTCATTAGCCCTCATACCAGATCTTTCAAGGTAGCACTTATATCTAAGAGTGTATTATTTTAGCAGAGTAATTAAAAATTTTCAGACTCTCCTCATTTCTGAATGGTAAGTGGGGTTAGAAGAATGGATCATCATGCTTTAAAAATTCAGATGAATTATTAAGGAGCTGTTGTTAAAATGTCATGAAGAAAATGCTACTGAATAATGCTTTTTACTGTGAGGGATTAAGAAACACTAAATATGAAAGGAATGTCATCTGTAGAGTGTCGGTAGCAAAATCCCTGTATTCCCAAAACATCACTGGTGTAAGCAGGAAGACCTGGTTTTACACTCAGCTGCAAATACATGCTCATATGCAATTCTGTTCCACAGTCAGTAACATCTAAGTGAAACCTTACCAGGTATGGTAGTATGACTGTGCTGCCTGGTCTACATGTCTCCCTTAATACCTTCTGGGAATGCTTACATGGGATCTCTGGTGTAATTAGGAATACCTATGCTCTCTCTTTACCTATTATTTCCATCTGTCAGGTGACATTTTTATTTTCGGGGAAGATTTCTGCTTTAAGCACTGGAAAAGTCTAACTGAGCTGATTACTGAATAGCCAGCAGAAATCCGTGAGGACTAGGGTATAGTGATGCTTTGGAGGAGACCAGCAGAAGACTTTGAGGGAGGCATGTAATATAACAAAACATGTAAAGGCTGTAACCAGAAACAATACAAAAAGAATCCAGGGGCTCCCCTTTGCCCCACAGTCTATCCCAATAGAGTATTTTGAGGTTCCTTTGCTGCTGCTTCCAGAGAAGTCAGTTGTTCTCTGCTGATTTGTATTTGACCTAATTTAAAAAGCTGAAGGAGGACAAAAGCTTAAGAATTGATATTAAACATTTGATTTCTAGATTCCATAAAAAGTCAGTGTGAAGAGTTAGGAGCTTCCAAATGTTGTTCTTATTCCTGAATGCATACGCTACAATTATTCAAGAGCAAAAGCTAAATCTGCCTCATTTTTTAGTAAGCACAAATCTCCAGGCTGCAAACCCAGTCTTGAGTCTAGAGTAGATACTCCTAGACTTCAAAGATTATTGCAACAAGTTGGAAATGCTCTACAAATGTGTTGCTGTATTGTACTCTATTGGACAAGGTCCGTCATATTTAAAACTCTACTAGCCGGACACCTACCAAGAGTTAACTGACGTCTGCAACAATAATGCTCATTCTGGGGCTAGAACAACAGCCTGAATTTCCAAGCAAATTAAAAGAATGAAACTGAACAAGAAAATAGAGCTAAGCCACTATAAAAGCTAACACAGGGATTTTATTAAAAAAAGAGGGGAAAAAAGTTTGGTACAAAAAGCATCAAAGAAAGAATTTTTATGATGAAAATACTGAGCTTGGAAGCAAATCTAAGCCAAAAATAAAATAACCTGTTCCTTTTGGTATGTGCCTCATGGAAACGCTGTTCTGAAATTGTTTTTCTAAGTGTGGAACAAAGACTACACGTTACCATCAAGCTTTTGATATTATATTAATAACCCATTTCCTTTCCATTAAAATTATATAACCCAGTGTGGATGATGCTTTCTATGTTAAAAATATTAAAATGAAAATAGCACAAACTAGTTATAACTCAGTTATGGCTCTTTCACACTGTTCACTTTAACCGTTCCCTACGCTCTGTTTATCAAATCTGTTCACAGCAGCAAACACACTTTGTGCATTGCAATGGAAATTCTTTTTTTTCAAGCAATATGTTTTTTTTTTTTTGGCAATTTGTAACGTTAAAATGTTGATAACACATAGGCCTGTAGGAACATGGAGAAGAAAGGAACTTCTCCAAATAAGAAGCAATCTGATATACTGTATGCATAAACCAGGTGGTTCCATGCAGAATATGAGAAGCAATGAAGCTGGTTTCAGCGCAGTAACACCTGAGAAGTTTCCTGCAGTGCTTGAAATGTTTGTACTTATATGTAAACCAAAGCTCAAACTTGAGTAGAAAGAGTGAAGAGATTAGTTCTGGTCAGTGGCATGGAGTAGGAAGTTCTTTGGGTTTTTTTCTCCCTTTTTTTTGGCTAAATTACTTCTCTGTATAAAACAAAAATCTGAAATGGTATTATATGTAAATAACAACAATCTGTTTGAGTGGATAATCTAAATGCCCTGCAATATTTTTTTTTTTCAAATTTGCTTTGTAAGTAGAAACATACTAAAGCTTGAATTCTCCACCTGATTAGATATTCTACAACAGTGTAGAGAGGAATTTAAAACGTTCACTTAGAAAGTAAATGTAAACTAAGCCATTCCCTGGAAAAGTATCCTTGTATAAGCACAGGAAAGAAAAGCTGTTACAATTCACTTGTGTGAATGTTCAGACAATACTGAGTCCAGGTAACGGCAACTGAGAGGGGTTGATCCTTGTTTCTGGAGGCAATAATGAAACAGAAATCATGTTCCTTGTAGATGGTGTGAAATTGGAAGCTCTGAAAACTGACATAGGGTCTTCAACGGATTCTTCTCTCTGACATTTATTTGTTTCTCGTGGTCTAATTAATAGAGAAAAACTTAAGGTGTGAAAATGAAAAATTCAGCAATAAGATCTTTTTCCAGAGACATACACATCAAAATAGTGACAGAGCTGGGTGCATGATTGACAGTTCTTGTTCATATGAGCAAAGGTTATAAAACTAATGGGAAAATGCAGAATCTTTGGCCCTTTGCAGTGGTGTTTGAATGCATGTTGGTTTATGCACTTTGGACACTGTAATTGGTAGATAAGGTGAGTAGTTGTTAATATTTCTTTAGTATAAACATCATGGCTTTCTGCCACATGTCAGTCCCACCAGCATCCAGCTGGTTTCCAACCTGACTTACGCCACTTTCACAGCACTGACATTGACTTTTCTGTTGTGCTTAAATAACACTGCTTGTTAGTCTGCAGTTCCCTTTGCTCATCCCTGTTGACCTCAATGTTTCAGTTGATACTACTGCCTGTAGCATTCTGGCACAGCCTATTGGAGTCAGTGATTTCTGTTTCTATTTTCTACAACCAAATCAGTAACATACTCCACTGCCATTACATTTACATTAATGACCTTCAGTTAAATAATGGGGAGTTGGGCCCTGCATTTCTTATCAGCTCTAATTCTGGAATTCATCACCTTTCTGTGTTTGTGGCTTAGGAAAGCTCTGAGACACAAATTTTTGGAGGCTGAAAAAATATTGAGGATCACAACACTGTTGACTTGTTCATGTAATCCTTTAGACATTTGTTCGTGGCCATTTGAGGGAAAGGATGCAAGGAAATGGTGATCTTTGTTCTTATAGAAAAGGCCATTTTATATGTTCAACCTGTGATGCTTATTACTTGTAAGCAATTATTGTAGAGATCCATAGTCTTCATGCTTACCAATGCCATTCTCCTCTATGAATCCCATCAGTTCATAATAATAAGGGGATTCAGTCTGTAATTGTGCTGTCCAGGAGGGACAGGAATATCCCTTCTGAATTCCTCAGATTTGAAATGGTAGGATAACTCATGTCAGCTAGTGAGTATGGTTGAAGTTTGCTGAACTAGTGTCAGCTTCAGTGCTGCTTTTTTACTCATTTCTTTTTTTAACACACCAGCTAGCATAAAGGGAAAATAACTGAATAATGCAGTTATTAATTGGCTGTAAATAGATAGAAACATATGGTGACAGTTAATGGTGGTTTACTTTTTATAAAAGAGTTCTGTCACCTGTCTGTCTATAGGATCTCACCACAGAAGCATGGCAAAATTTAGTACGATACATCCTTCTTTCAGTTGGTTGTTTTTTTGTTTTGTTTTGTTTTGGTTTTTTATATGTGATACCTAGAGCTGAATGTTAACCAACTCTATTTTTTGCGGCTTAGAAATAAATCTTATATTTGGTTGTGTATCTCATTTGTATCACACTTTATTTCTTCTTGTGATTTAGTGTAGTTTAGTATAAATATGCAAAATAAACAAAGTTTGCTGGATATTAAACCAAAACAAATGTCTTTTTCCCACCTACGAATCTTCACTTTTGCAGTTAGCATTGTGCATAGGAAAACAGAGGCTGTGGAACATGTGTGAGGACTCAGCGTTACTGGCAGACAGAAAGCTTTTCAAATGTGAAGCACACCCACTGGGCAGTTCAGAATCTAGGGCAAAAATTGCTATTTCACTCACTCATTCCCTATATTTACAATTCTTTTATACAAACGTCAGTAATGCTTATTTGAAAGAACTCTGCAGCTGGATGTTTTTGGCAGGTAGGCAGAGCATTTTAAAATTTTAAGGCTTAAAAAGAATTGATGCTTGACAAAGGATAGTGGCAAACAGTTCCGTGCAAATAGGAAAAAGAATACACTGAATGGTCACTTGCCTCTACAGGATGCCTGAATTTACTTACAGGTAGTTTGAGTTTGCACCTTTCCTATCCATCACTGAATTTTGCAGGCTGAAGCAAATCTTACACCTCACCAAAACCAGGTATACACAAGTGGGGTTACTAGCAGTCTTTGTAGGTTTTAATTCACCAACAAAGACATTTCACTTTACAAATGCGCCATGTCTACTTTGTCAACTTAACTTACATAAAGCTCATTTGAATTACCCTTCTTAGTACAAATTAAGGAAGGTTATAGCGTATATATGGATTCTTTTGTCTACAAACACCACCACTGTGCCTTTTCTTCAGAGTGCGTGTGAACCAGTTACAGCTACGTGGAGGTCAGGGAAGAATGCGGGCATTTTTAACTGCACACTGTGAACGGTCATTTTTAAAAACTTCTAAAAAATTCATGTTCAGCTGTAAATTACCTGTCATTCTAGCAAGGCCTGGTGGTGCCCCCATCAATAACTCTGCACAGTAGCTTTGTGAGCAGCCTCTTGAGTACCCAGGTGGCCACTTCTCAAGCACGACCCTGAACTGTGGGATGTCAGGAGGTTTGTGGTGGAAGGACTGGGATGCAGCCTAGCCCTTGGCATTTGGTCAATGGGAAGTATGGCTTAATATCAAAAAATGAATGTTTTCTACTGCTCCCAGTACTCTGCTAATTATTCACATCTCATGAACTCAACAAGCTGTAAATAGCAGGCAATCACGCATTGTTTGGGAATCGCCTCCCTGCATTTTTACTTAGTTCTATAATACCAATATACACACTGAACATGGAAACCTGTGAATCATTCCCAGGGAAGCATTGTCATGTCCTATAGACACAGGGCATTTCCTTACATATTTACGGGTGCATTCTTTATTTTTTTTTTTATGGAAACCAGATAATAAATCTTCCTCAAGTGCTATAAATTATTGATAGATTATTGATATATCTGTAAACTAAATCCATTTGGTTTCTGGGATTGTCAAATATGGGAAATCTTATCTTTCTATTGATAATATTTTACTATAACTTTGTTCTTCTTGTTCCAAATGCCACCTCGTCCGTAGAAGTTGCACATAGAAGATGTAGGAAGTCTCACAGTTTCCGTATTCATGTTCAGTGAGATGCCAGATTTTGAAATATTGTGAAGGTGTTCACACCTCACACTAGATTTTAAACTCAATTTACAAAAATGTTTTATTACTGTTCCCATGTTTGATGCAGCTTGGCTGAGATTCCTTCCCCTCATCGGCATGATGTGTTGTTGTCTTCTTGTAGCAGTGTTGGACAAGGGATATCAGAAACTCTAAGGGTTGGGAGCAACCACTTGATTATCTTCTGTGATGCTGGCAGGCCTAAAAATGTGTATGGTATGGAGTGTGGATGGTTTGACTCTCCCTTTTTTCCTTGGCATATGCCCAAGTGCCAGAATCTCTTATAGATACAAGTCAAAAGAATGGACTTCTAGGAATGAAAGAAATTGTGAAGTACTGAAGAATCACTACTTTTCTGAGGGAGGTTCTCTGTTCTGCTCTTCTAGCTTCAGATCATGGTTGCTAAAAGGGGCCTAAATTATTAAAGCTCATATCTGAAGATCAGATTCTCTCTATATTAGCTGTAACTGCAATTTATTTTTTTCTCTTTGTTTTCCTAAAGATGGAAAAAGTAAAACCAGTGGAGACTTAAAACAAATTCAGAGCACAATGAAACAATGGGTTCTCACTACCTTGATACTGCACTGTAAGCCACTGTTTTCTATTTCTGAAAGTATTTGTTCCATACTGCATTTCAGTGCATTTTATAATATCTTAGTCAAAATTTATTCTTTACAGGAGCATATTCTCTTACTGGGGACCAAAAAAAAATTATATATATATTTTTTTTCATAAATTTCTTATCATCCTGATACATATTTTATGAGAATTATGAAAAAAAAGTATATAAAAATGCTAGAACACATTTTCCTTGACTTTCATAGCATTTATATTTTGATATATTTTGATAGATATTTGGCTTCCAGATTACGTAAACACTGAGCTGGGGTCTCCATATTTGAAAAGACAGGAAATTAAGAGTTTCTTCCTGACAAGTAAAATATAAAAACAATAATTTAACTTTCTGTATTAGGTGCAATCTTGCTTAATATACTTAGTAATTCCTGAAAAAAGAATTATTAATAGGAAGGCAGAAATATTTGCAGAGAGAACAGGTGTATGGGTTAGTCATCACTAAGGAAGACTGATTTATGGTGTGTGGGAATGGAAAGATGATGTTCATACTGTTTTTTCCAGTTTAAACATCAATTATGTGGTGAGGTGCTTCCAGATTTAGTGGCCCTGTGGTCTTATTCAGTACTGTGTGCTGATGGATGAGCTTCACCAAGATCATGACAGCAAATGAGATTCACCATCAACACATGTAAAGATTAAAACATCTATGAAAGTGGAAAGGATTTGGAATTAATTATTCAGTTCAGGAAAGAGATGTGGACATTATGGACAGCTTAATTAAGACTTCAGCTATGGTATGGAGTCCAAAAATACATTAAGAAGCATAAAGAATAAGATGAGGAATAACATGTAAAATATTAAAATTAGACATAACTGGGAAATGTTCCCTCTGCAATTTTGATAATTCTGAACAAAACCCACACTTGTATTTACAAAAAAACCCCAACCATTCAGACCAAAAATTTAACAACATTCATAAGGACTCTAGTCAATTAATAACAAGAATAACAATAAGAAGAATGTTCACAATTATTTTTGAAAGAGGTAATAAACTAGGTGTTTACTTTCCATGCTTAATCCCAGCAAGGAAATATTAAATGGGGAGGAGACATTATACCACAAATTGTAAAAACTGTTGTGCTGCCCACTATTAGAGAAGGATACAGGATTATAAGGCCCAGTGAACCACAGGATCAAGCTAGTGTAGTGTTCCTATATTTTGCCCTTTGCCTATGCTAGGTGAAAATTAAACCATGACAGTATTTAGACATGAGTTCTTTTGAGGGAACTAGGGTCTAGGCAATGCGCATTAAAAGGTGTCTCATAGATCAAAGCAAAATACTACAAAAATAAAAAAGAAACCGAAAAAGAACATTATTAAACTACAGGAAATTTGCTGTGTGCCCTTAAATGAAAGATACAAACACTTTTGAAATTGGTGTTGAAAAAAATATACTGAAGTTAATAATTAGTGCAAAGCAATATAGGACCTGATTAATATAACTGCACTCCATTGGCCTCAGTACAGTACAATATGCTGACTTCAATGAAATGATGTCACTTTTAATTTTAACAGTTTTATTAGGTATCTGCTTTAGGCTGTACTTGAACGGATACAGTCCAAATTCCCTGCTGGTGTAAATTAGTGTAGCTCCATAGGGATCTTGATCATTTTAGCATTAATGATCTGAACCAAGCTAGCTTGAACATAGAATTTCCTTTTGACCTTGTGACAATTTTTTTATTAATTTCATAAAGAAAGTAAATACAACTGAGCAAAGAGTAGATCCTACTACATTTGTAATAGTATTTTCTACAGGATGATGCAAAAGCAGAAAGTTCATAACCTCCATGAATGAGTAAAGGATACTGTAAAACACTTAGATGGAATGGAAGTAATCGCTGCTTAACTCTGAGGGCAAAATAAATGCATTGGTGTTTCTTTTATCCCCTCAGTTAGAGACAGTGAAATACTCAGTGCTTTGCTTTCCCTCTGTCAGGCTCAGTAAATTCTCATTTTCTTTGCTTGTTAATCAGAAACATTTGTTTTCCCCTTCTGTCTGTCTTTTGGCATCTCTCTCCCCTGCTTCCCTGCCCTCCCCACCCCCCCCTTTTTCCTTTTTTTTTTTTTTTTTTTTTTTTTTTTTAATCCTAGCAATTCTGTATTCTTTACAGCTCTTATATCCCATCTCCAGCTTCCTTTTATTTCATTTGCTTTTCTTTTAGGCTTCTCTTCACTTTTTTCTCTCTTATCTTTTTCTTCCCTCTGTCTCTGGAAAGTTCAGTGTGCAAGTTAATCTAACAGCATGAAGCTAACTGATATTATCAGAACTTGTGAAATAGAAACTAAGCTCTCACTGACTTTTACAGCCTTCCAGTGGCAAATCTCACATGAACAAATTGGTTCTTGACATATGATCAGGTCTGCTTGCTTCTTAAAATATGCTTTATAAACAACCTGTAAGCCTGATTCTCCTTTTATTCTGGAAATGTTGTACATCTTTTTCACAACACTTACTACTCTCTAGAGCTGTTCTTGATGTGATAAGTGTAATCAAGGTCAGTTATAGGAAAATTACATTTAGCATACTTTATTATAATCCTATATATTAACGAGAAGTTATTGTCTTCTTCTGTGTGCCTATAAAGATTCAAGCTTTGTAAGAAAAAATATCTTCTTTACATGATTAATATATATGGAAAAAGCAGACATACTTTTGGTCTTAGAAAAACCTGGAGGGTCCTAGGAAAGGAAGGTGGTCTGTTCACCCCTGTCACATTCCCTGGATTGATTCACTTTTTCTAAGCCTTTGGACTAACACTGCTACCATTCTAATGACCCTGAATATCCCTGCCAACCTGTTGTCTGGACAGATTAATTAAATAACTGTTGCCCCTTTAAGGACATAGAATATGCCTTATTGTAATAATTAGGTTCTTAATGAAAATAACTTATTAAGTTTGAAATTATCCTGTTGGGAAACAGACAGAAGAAGTATCAGAACAGTATAAGCTAACCTCTCTAGCCTACTGTAGGACACAGGACTGCAGCTCTTACATCCATTCCTGATCCTGATACACACAGCATCCTGCTTAGTCCTGTGCTAGGCATGAGACGTGACATTAAAGTCTGCCCTCAGCACAGTGATTTGGCTCTGAATTTCCAAGCTCTCTTTTGAGCAAAGAGGTTCAGTGACAGCATCCAGGTCCAAAGCCCATTTACAAGCAGTGTCCAGGTGCTCAGGAAAACTGGATAAGGCCCCTAGAGTATAGGTGAGCTGAAACTTCCACGTTGCTTGAAGGAAGCAGGAGACTGCCATTAAGGTTCACTTAACTCATCACGTGAGGAGCTCCCAGAGTACTTTGACGTGTCAGTCCGGCCATGAGCTGTTCTGTATGAAGCACAGGGCCAGCACGCGGCACCGGCGCTGCGGAGGCGAGGTGGTGGGAAGGCCGGCTTGCCACTGCAGCGGGTTGGGATTCTGAATTGTACATCCCGTTTCCAAGGGGTCTCTCACTCCTGATTTTACCCTTAACTAGCAAGTGATTCCTGCTCTTTACTCTTTTATTCAGAGGGTGGTTGGTATTGACCTTATGTATTTCAAGCAACTGCAGCAGTCCTACTAAATTTACCCACAGTTCCAAATATACATAGAGTATCATAACTGTAATGCCCTCATTCTGTCATATTTGCTTGAAATGTGTGTATCTATGTATTAGGTGGTTTTACCCTGACTAGAAAAATTATACAAAGCAGAATTAACTGTTTCTTAGTGTTCATACAGCTTCATTCTGTAAGTACTATTAAAATAATTACATTGACATCAGAGATAATTAACTCAGAGGCATGTTGATATTGTTTTCCTTGTAATTTTGTTTAATACAAATTTTATTGCGCTGGCTCAGGAATACTTTTTAAACCTCCTAGTCTAATGGAAATCTTGTAAGGAGAGTAAATGCTTTAAACCAAGTCTAAATAAATTGGAAATAACTGAATGGACTTGCTGAATGGTAAACTTTGATATATCTATTTTGCCACAGTAAAGTCGGTCAGGGCCGAAAAAGCTTTGTATATTTTCCCCAAGTACAGACAGACTCAAGATACAAAGTTGGTGCCCTCACCACCGAGATGCAGATGCTTGACTGGCCATGGCATAAACCAGGATGGTTATGGCTTCCATTTCAAGCTTCACTGTGCAGTACAGGCTCTACTAATACAGAAGCAACTATTCCTTTGCAATAAAAGATATGGTTGCTTTTATGTTGATCATCTTACGGGATAATCAATGGATATAAGCATTTGATAGCAACAGGTTATTAAAGAGAGTTGTTTGTTTTATATCGGTAAAGCTTTTGTTTAACCCCAAGCTCCTAACAGAACAGAGAAAGAGTGATTCCTCTGCTTGAAAGAGGATAGAAGGGCAGAGGCAGTGAGGGCTGTCATTCCAGTCTGTGTAATATGTGCATTAAATTTCTGTGGAAATCTCTGGGAGCTATGTATTGTGGGCATGATGCCCACCCTGCTGTGTCTAGTGGCAAAATTTCCACTTATTACATTGCTGTTAAATTAGGCTATTATTAAGTACCCTTTTTTTTTGTCTTTGGAAAAGTAGGAAATGTGCATGTATCTCCTGAAACTTTTGTGTATTCCGTTAATCTGGCTCTAAGATTTAAGGAGCTTCTTAAAAAGCAGTTGTAAACTCAACTGTCTTCAGGTTCCTGAACTTAACAGCAAAATCTTTCAGCAGCAGAGATTTGCCGAGCAGCAGAGGAAGGTCTGCTGCTCTAAGGTGTCATATCTAGGATACTCAGTAAGATTGCTAGTTTTTGCAGGTGTGATGTGGTCTCAGCGTAAAGCTGTTCATAGCAAGGAGAGGTAAGGCAGTTATTCCCAGGCTGAGAAATACGGCAGTGGTGAGCAGTCTCTCCATGGGAAAGATACAGAACCAGAAAGTGGTGGCTTGGCACATGCTCCATGGTCTAAAATTCTCTTTTCAGCCACAAACTCAGTGTTTCCTCACAAATCACTGTTGCTGTCAGTTATTTCATATTTATGAAATATTTATTATATTTCATATAACTGTTTTTCAGTTATACGAAAGCTTCCTGTACTATACCACTGCTGTTCCAGTAAAGTCTTTAATCCTGCTCCTACTGAATTTACATAGACTTCAGCGATACAGGATGCATTAAAAGGGTGCAACTGGTTTATAACATCTGTGATGGGTGTATTTCATTCTTTCTTAATAAGAAACAAAAAAAAAAGTAGATAATGGACCAATACCTTTAGAAGACTTGTCCCTACAGCCTGAATTTTCTTTTATACTTTGCGTGCCTTAGAGTGGAAAGTGAAGGGTATCAAATAACAATGAGCAACAATAACAATACATATCTCACACTTCAATAGCTCTTTCTGCCTGGGACTCTCAGAACTCTAAACACTAGCTGATGGAATCTAATGAAAAAAATACACACACCCTTCTTGCAAAGAAGGGAGTAATTCTGTAATTAATATGACTCATCTATGCGACTTTCAAAGAACTGCATTAACTTACTTGATTTCTCAGTTTGAGATTCTTGCTATAGAAGGAGACAAATTACATGCATTTTTGTGCATTTACCGAATTTACATTCTATTTGTGTATAAATTTCCCATGGGGAAATCCTTATCATCCTTACAGTTCTTCCAGTTAAGCCCACAATTATGCGATTATTGCATGGATGAATTGCCCTATTTGATCAGTTGGTATCCGAATATGTTCTTCTAGTGGAGCCAATGTAAATGAATGAGAGGTAGTTATTGCTGCTTTGTTTATTTTATGAAGGAGGGAAGTGTGGATATGTATAAACTGGGAGACAAGAAGGGCTCACCTACAGCAAGAGCACAGCCTGCATTGTCTTCCTGTCTCCTTAGTACAAAACAGAAAAATAAAATATGCATCTTTATTATTACAGAGAGCAAGTAATAAAAAAGAATGATTATTTACTTGCTATAGAAAGTAATATCCATGGCTTTCCAAACGAAGATTAATGGTGTTGAATCTGTGAGTAAGATGTTAAAAAGCCCAGTCAGGGTAGTCTTTGTTTTATGCATTGTATTACGCATTTTGTCAGTATGGTTCACAAGAGATGGATGGAGGCAAGGCTATTTGGGGAGGGGGGGTCTAGACACCTCCAGCAACTTGATCATTTATCTTTCTTTGACTTTTGCAAAAGGGATGACTAGAAGGTGTACAGTACAACCTGGGATGGCTGCAGGGGCACCTTTTTCCTTATGTGAGCATCTTGGAAAGGCTAAAGCAGCTACTCAGACTTGGGTTTCACCTTGGGAGCTGGGTCAGAGGCCTCAGGGGATGGTGAGGATCCTGTGTCCTTCCTGAAAGGAGTGTCCCTTAATTGCCTGAGGCACTCTTCCTCTGGACAAATGTGACTGGTGACAAAATACCAGCAACTGAAAAAAGAGATCAATCGCCAAATTTTATAAACTCACATGACTTGCCTGGGTAACAATAGTTCTTCATGTTTGCACTGCTAGAGTAAAGCAGGCATGTAGCATCTTCTAGAACTGCTCAGAGCCTGAGAAACAAATGAGCATTCACTGCTTAAAAATACTCCGTATTTCTTTTATGACTGTCTATTCAAGAGGTAATTTATGCTTCAATTCAACACTTAGACACCAGTAAGCCTTTGAAAATGCTACCTTTTCCTCCCAAGCATTTTCATTTACAAAAGGACATGTAAAAAAGACTGGGTGATTTTTCTCAGTGAGTAATAGCAGAATGAGGTCACTCTATAAGCAGCAACTGTTACGATAGACAGCAGATCATAAAGCCATGGTTGGCTAAGCAGAATAATTTTAAATACTTTGCTACTTACAGCAACTATATATGGCTGGCACTGCTTCAGAGTGATCAACATGAAGATTCACAGCATTTGGTGGAATCTCTTGCTTGCTTATTATTCAGTATAAACCTACTCCCAGTACCCTCACGGTAGTAACTCCTAGGCATCTCCCAAATGACTTTCTCTCTCTCTCCTGTACTTCTCTTAAATCTAGTTGAATACATGAGACACACAAGTATCTTTGCTACTCTTAAGACTGCTGGATCTTTCTCTTTGTGTAAATATATCCAAATGTGGCCTTTAATAGCTGGAGAGGATGTAATTTTCCTGCTGTTGTGACACGTGTTGCCACTGAAGGATCTATCTGCTAGAAAACCTCATTTGTGGTTAGAGCACCTGTGTTTTAGAAGGACTACAAATCTCAAGTTACATGTCTGAAAAAGCCCTGTTGCCTGTAAGTAGATAAGGAGGGAGATGGGGACCTATATCTTAGGTATCTATGTAGGATTTCAGGATTAGCTAAGCATTGCTAAAAAGATGGTTTTCACAGAAGTAATCTGGGCATAGGCATAGGAAATTTGGTGCAACATTATCTGTGCTGAGTGTCTTCGAGAACAGAGGTAGATGGAGAAGATTTAAGGCTCAGGGAGCACTGAGAATTTCTGGCTGTGGGCAGGAAGGAAAGAGGTGTAGGGGGCTGCATCCCACTAACTGTATGCCCTTCTCATAAAAAAAAATTATATAAGAGAACGTTTTGTTGTTTTGTTTTGGGTTTTTTTTTTTTTTTTTTCTTTTTTTTTCTCTCTCGGTAAAAGTTTTACCTTGCCTTCAAAGTGTGGACAATTCATTTGTTTCTACAAGAAGTTTGAAGGTTCGTATGGATGTGACTTGAAAATAAAAAACTGCTTTGGAGGTTTAATCTGATTCCTGTTCAATAAGACTTCCAGCTCTTATTTTAATTTGGGGAGAAGACTAGTCTAACTACCACACAAAGGCATCAAGAGTGCACAGACAATGACAATTTGCCTAGGTGGGTGACATGAGTCAACTTGTGGTGGGACTGATTTCTTCTGTTAACTACAAAAAGAACACTGATGATTAAACTAGACCAGGCACCTCATGCTTAGGTAAGTATTGTTAAATGACATAAATCTCACATGAATGACAAAATCGAACAGCAAAAAAAGCAACTTTTATTATAGAGAAGCATCTGTGGAGGCAATAATGCTTACAGTTCATCTGTCAAAGGACCTTCTCCTGTTATCACAGGAGTCTCAATGTCTTGCTGCACTGGACCAGAGAGTGCAGTACTGCCCTGTTTGGTATAAAGATCATAATTTCTCTACATTAAAAGGGTAGATCAGTGCACAATTTTCAAGAACAACTCAAGCACAGATTCCAAGGGAGCAGCTTTCCTTAAAAATTGATGTTGCTATGTGACCCACTTTATCCCAAGGGCAGGGAGAGTCCGGTATTCTTTCTGTCATCCGTGCTTTGAGAAGGCACTTGGAGTCAGGGTCAGTTAATAATGAAAACAAGACTCACATGTTCTTTCACTTTTGAGGTTTTCATGGAGTCCTTTTACCCTAAGTCTCCTCTTCAGGATGGTCCTGTTCATGTATTTGGGGCAAATGAGTATTTATCTCAGTCTAGAAATGCAAGGTTGGTTCTGTGGCGTTCCTCATCTTTTCTGCATGCCCTCCGCCCCTATTTAAAACCAGGCTGGTTTCTGAAGATAATATTGTTCATCATAGAGGAGACAAAACCCATTGGAATACAGCACCATGTGTTGGAGTATTAACAGAGGAGGAGAGCTAAATTATTTAAAGTTGTCCCCAATGTTTGCTGCCCTGTGGGAAACAACACTTAGCTATTAACACGGTATTGGCAATATGTTTTCCTCCACAGGGGCTGGGGACTGCATCCAGAATAGTGTCTGTTCATCCATCTATACCTCCTCCCAGCATTTTCAAATTCAGTGGCAAAGTGGGAGTCTTACTTGTTTGGTCAGTCAGGTCCCTTAACAAGAAGGCAGTGCCAGATTTTGCCTCCTGTGTTTGTATGTACCCTATGCACAGTGTGACTGATTTCAGTGGGTACATTCAGAGGAACTCCAACTCAGCATGACTAATGATGATGAAAAATCACAAAACCCCACCTTTGTAAACTGTGGGAGCTCTCTGATCTGTACTTTTCTGGTGGCAGCCATATCTGTTGTCACAGACAGAGCAGCAACATGCACATTCTGGGATGCAGTTTGTATCTTGGTGGCTCCGCCACTGGATTCCTATGTGACCACCAACACCAAGTCCTTCCTTTTATATAACCATTTTAATATTTACCTTCCTTTGTGCACTTGTTGAGGCATCTTACTTATTTTATCTTTTCTTTAATAGTGACAGCTTATTCAGTGCAATGAGATTAGGAGGGTCAGGGCAGACTCCCACGACTCTTGAAAGGAGCTGTGTGTGCTACTCACACTTTGCCAGTCAGCTGAAACACGTATCACTCCAGACAGGATTCCTTAGTCCTGAGATTTCTATCAGCCCATTGGATTTCTTACCAAATTAACCAGGTTTAGGAGAATGTTGACGGCTTTAGGTGGGTAGACATCAACCCGGTGCAACTGGATGAATGTGTATGCCCTGCAAGCAGTTCTTGGGGCAGCAGAAAGGCCAGATGCCCCACTGCCTAGTTTGGTTATGCCAAAGCCCACCAAAGTCTGATTGTGGAATGCGGGATGGCAAGTCATGCTGGAGAAACCTGTCTTTATGTGTGAGTGTGGGGGTCCCTCCTAGAAGGACAGTGGCCTCAGTCTTCTTGGTGGCCTTGATCTTCTCTTCAGGACTGTGCTTTTGTCCCTGTTGTAGTTCCACTTTTGTCCCTTACTTCCCCTTTGCAGAAGAAGCCTGGCTCTTTCTTAGCCTGACTGCTCAGCCCAGCGGCAGCAAAATTGAATTTATCCATTCAATTAATTAAAATAATAAGCAAAAATCAACAGATCAGAGAACTAGCATTGCAGTCAACATTGCAATCCATGTTGCTAAATGGAGTTACTTCAGCTAAGGGTATATCCCATGTTATTTCCACATTCATATTTTATTAATTTGGAAGAAACTCTTACAGGTATTATTAAATTGGAATCTCATATAATGGCAAGTGTTCTGGAAAGATGCTGGCAAGGCTTGCAAAGTTTTGTTAATTTTGCTTAAAGCTTTCACAGCTTTCACTGTGGCTTTTTCACAAAACTAAACTTGGAGGATTAACACCGCTCTCATGGTACTCTGTTTACCCATGGAATGTTGGTCAAAGGGAGAAAAGTGGACAACTTCAGACTTTTCATGTCAGTGCTACTTACAGAACAAATACCCATTGGCAGAGTAAGAGCCTGCAGAAGAAGAAAAGAAGCTTTCTACCTATTGTGCAATAAATCAAAAGGTTCCAATGAATTTCTTCCAGTGTTAGCAAAACTGCTTAATCTAGGATTTCAAAGGGTGATCAAAACTATTTTCAGTTATTCCTGACTTGCACTTGTATAATTCCAGACTGAGCTGAGACTTTTTCCCTTGTACGTTCCTTTATTTAAAGGCAATAGAAAGGAGAGAAAGAAGTGAATTTCAATGATTAGAATCCCAATGTGTGGGAAATATGACTTCAGTTCTTCCTCTGGAACATCTGAATGAGACCAAATAATTACAAGTTCTTCACTAATAAAAAGCAGAAGAAAAAAGAAACAATAACAGAACATTTTCAGAAATTGGATTTTCGTTATCTGTAATAATACAGGAAGCTTATCTATTGTGAAAAGAGCAAGCCTGATTCCAACGTGGCATAAATATTTGCTTGATAATAAGGTTATGTATTTAAGATGAACACAATATATCGCTCATAAAGAAGAAACAGCTGTGGCCATCCTTGGGAAAACATGACTTTCTAAATGTGACTTTCTGCACGTCCCAAGACTCTACTAGTCTTTGAAAGTACATTTACTGTTGCAGTGCACTTGCCATTGATTACAGACTCACATCCAGACTCTGAGGGTGGCAGAATGATATGCAAGAGTTGTTGAGTAGCTTTGATCTTTCAGAATAAGGAGTCCCAAATGGAGAATACAAAAATATTCCTTTCCTTCTCATGACTTTGTATTACTAACTCTTAAGACTTAAGAATTAAAAGATTTTGTAAAGCACCAAATGTATAAATGTATCAGCTGAAGAGTTCTATTGCATAATCTACTCATCTGCATCCCAAAATGAACTAGGTGGTGAACTTTCAGAGATCTTTTTTTGAATGTGACTAAAAATACCCAAATAATTGTATTGGTTCTAAAGCAGTGAAATTAAGGTGAATAACATAGTGTATTGCTTATAGTGGTGATCCCTTATGGAAAAAAAAATGTTGATTGCTTATGTTAGGAGGTCTACAAAACAAAGTGGCTGCATCCTCAGCAGCTATAAACCATTACAGGGAGGTTTGTGGAGCTAAATGCTATTTACAGCAGCTAAGGATCTGGATACTCTTACTTAAATACTAACCTCTGTTACTCTCAAGAAAGAAAAGTTAACACTTAAAATCTCTAAGATGAACACATTAAAAGGATCATTGAATGTTTACATTCCTTGATCTAGATATTTTCCCAGAACTTAAAGAGAACAATTCTTTTCAAGGACTCGTTGAACTACTGCTTTTGATGTACTTCTGCTGGTCCAGGACAGATGGTTTACACTGCATTGTTAGAAACATTTTGTGGTGTAACACAGATATTATCTTCTATATAAATAGCCTCTAAACAACTGCCAAATATCTAGAAATATAAAATTGTGCTTGAGATCAGAGCACCTACTATATCCAGCCAAAAAAACCCCATGTCATTAACAGTCTAGAAACCAGAAATAATTAATTTTTCATGTGTCCCATTTTAGGAAGGAGCAAGGAAAGTGAGAGCATCAGCCTTGGCAGTCTCAAAATTTAGATGGGCACAAAATCAAAACCTAAACCAGAATAACATGCCTAGCCAGTGAATGAATTTTTGTTGGCTAACCAAAAGCCAATTTAAAAGTGGAGGTCAAATTGTGGCTCCATTGCACTGAATGGATACACTGCCACAGGTTCCTGCAGCATGTAGTCCTACATTTACAAATCGGCTCTCTGTTACATCCTCAGATTGCTCGGCCTGACTTGTCCATGTACCTTCTGGAAGACTGTCTGTGGAAAATGCTGGGCTTTCCAACACACCCAGTTGGATTTCACAGTATGTAGCTGGGCTGTCATATAGAAAAACATGCCCACACTCTGCATTCAATGGGCAAAAGAATTATTACAGTAACTATGGAGTAGAAAAAAGGAGAGGTTACAGAGGACAGGGAAGAGAGAGAAAAGGAAAGCTGAATGAATTTCTTTCTCTCCCCAGAGTGCCAGGTTCTTATTTCAGCAGCTGTCTGCCACTCAGAGCCTCTTTTGGCTCACTTACTAGCATAAAAGCTGTCTGCAACAGTCAAACTGACTTCATGCAGAAAAAAGGTGACTAAAAAATAACTGGTACACTAAGAACTATTGCTGAAAGGATTCTATAGGGCAGAAACAGACAAGGTGATTCAACTCACCCAGAGAGGGAAAATGTAGGAGATGGGATATTGTGTGTTTTCAACAGTTTAAAAACAATCTGTAGCTTTTTTTGTTTTGTTTCACCATTTCATTCCATGTATGCCATCTCATTTTACAAGGAGATAGTATCTGTTTTTAACTGTAAAAACAGAAAACCAAACTAAATCTGAAATGTACACACCAGATCCTTGGATCAGCATAATATACGCCAAGCAAAGAAGCAGTAGACTATTGCAGTATTTGGAGGAAGCTATAAAGCCATAAGCACTGGCTTTGAAAAACAATTATACTGGACATTTCTCATCAGTAGATCTCACTAGACTAAGGCAGAAATTATCATCCTCCTCATTTAATGATGCAGAAATTAAAGCATGGGGACATAGGTATGTCTTGTGCAAGGTCACTGGCAGAACTAAAAAGAGAACACTAATTTCTCAATTCCCAGCAAATGAGCTCTTAACCAGGCCCACTGCCAAATAAATAAAAAAAATACAATAGTATAAACAAAGTCCTTCGTGGTTCAGTTTTAGGCATTCACTGTGAATTATCTATTAGGACTCTACAGCTAGGAATTATTCCCACGCGTTAACTGGAGAACAAGAAGCCATGGAAAACATAATCCACCAGCAAATTTGTAAACACTGCATTATGGAAAAGAAGAACACATTAATAAATAAGAATTATCCACTCAGCTTTGCTAAGTAGCTTATGAGTTAGATGGGATGGTAAATATGGTCTCAGAAAACACAAGCTAAAAACTACACTGCTAATTAAAGTGTGAACTGTAGCATTAAGCATTTTCCCCACTGTCTTTTCACATGAGCCGTGCTTATGTCTGAATTGCAATAAATCTGGTATAGCTTTAAGGTTGGGATTTCTCAACTGTCCAAGAAAATTGTCTGTCCAATTCCCTTAGCCATTAGGTAAGCAGTTTGTGTACCATTTCCCTTTAGAAGTTCCACAAAATATAGGCATTTGTGTAAGCTCTTTGAATTATGAAAGCTAAAGTCTTTTAGCTTTCTGATAAGTCTCCTTTAAAAACATCCTGACAGATAAAACAATTATAATCTAACTTCCCCTCCCGCCCTTTCCCCTCCCCCCCACTATCTTGCATAAGAAGACAACCCCCCCCCCCCACACACACACACAGACCAGGTTTTTAGATTTCCTTTTGATTCACTAATAATCATCATAAATCCCTCTGAAACCTTCAGAAAAAAAGCCCAGAAAATTTGAAAGGCTTTTTCCAACCTCTAACCCCCTCTTTTTTCTATTGTAAGTAAGCATGTAAGCTGAATATTATAAGGTTTTCCACACATTCTTATTACTGCGTATGTGTTTCAAGTTAGAATACATTTGAATAGAAGCAACAGTTCAGCAGAACACAGCAGATGTGATGGGAGCAGTAAAGCTTTGCTTGCTTGAGTGGATCATTGAGTTTCTGAAACACTTCTGAGCGGTTCAAGTCTCAGCTGCCCTGGTACTCGAGGAACTTGGCTATTTGTGAAAAAAGATAAAGGAAAAACAAAGACTTAGCCGAACATATTCCATTTGCCCACCATGACAAGAATAATCAAGGATTAAAATTTAGCAGAGATATAAGAAACTTGAGATTCCAAGCAAAACCTCACCCTCCCAGGAACAGGAGATGTGATGGCAGTTAAGATCCGGGCCGTGCTTCAAGCCAAAAGGTCACAGCGTGGAATACTCAAACATTACTGAAAAACTGATACTTAGTGGCTCAGGTATAAACTTGGTGTGTGCTGACTTCAGATTTATGTTAGTGAGCATTCAGTCTGGAAAACTCCCAAATGGCTTTTTAGGTGATGGTGAGAGGATATAACCATTTTTCTCTCTCCTCTGCCGCTCACACTTCGGTGCATTCAGTGACTGCCCTTGCTCGGTGAGATTGTTGTCACTGGTGTCAGTCCCAGGGGATGCTGCTGAAGCCTCTCAGGTGTAAAGCTAAAAATGGCACTCTGCATCCACACCCAGATCGCTCAGATTTGACTATACACTGACACCTTTAAAAGCCTCTCTGACAGCTTTGCTTCAGTATTATGTTGTTTGTTCTTTTGCGATTAGAAGAGAATTTATGTAGATATTACATTTTCACAGTGGTTTCAACATTTTCTGTTCATTTTAGCTGTCCAGCTAAGATACTGGCATGTACCAAGTCAGTAACAAATCCCTGGGGAGAAGGAAAAAAAGTTTTTATCATGTGAAAAAACTGCCTCAACTACAATTCTTCTGCCTCTCACATGAGAGGCTCTCAGAACAAAAATCAAGATGTCTTATAAATAGACTCTGTCATATTATCAGTGATGTCAAGGGGATTTTTTTCTAAGCTTTTTAATGGAAATAGGTCTTATCTCAAGAGGAGATAACTGCAACAGGTCTATATACATTAGCTGTGCCTTTCCCAATGCAGATAGCATTCTTAAAATGGCTGTACTGCCTCCGACTCAGAAGATAACTGGTGCTGAACACTTCTGGCTCTGGGAAGTAATGCACATGCAGGGCAAGAAAAGAAAATACAAGGAATCTTTGTTGCTAAGATGCAAATCTATACTTGTCCTGTTGCCATAAAGAATCCTGACGCCATATTGCAGACACTTTGTAATGTTGGTGTAATTTCTGTTACTGCGAATATGGATTTACATTATCTCCATTTCTAAATGGTAGTGCCACCTTCCTTTTTAAGATCAGCAGCAATGTTTTGCGTTCCTCTCAATTTGTAACCAACTGCATATATATTTTTTGATATTTTTGGTTTTGTGAACAGTTTGCTGAAAAGTTACCTTTTACAAAGGACTTTATAAGTTAAAAGACTATGGCGTTCATTACACATATGGTTAATTCATTGTATTTTAAAAAATAGAGATAAAAAAGTTTAGGAAATATTGCTACTAGCTCTACTCTTGCAAACTTTACCTTGATTACTTTTTCAAGCATACTGCATTACCACTGCAGTGGTAATATAGATGCATGCACAAATAGGGCAACAATCAGATAAGAACCAAATTCTGAACACTTCAGTTACCTGAACATCCTTAAAGATAACGGAGGTGCACCTGGCCTCTAATTTCATCCCTCCAAGTGTTAACAGCATGCAACAAAAGCCGCTGCTGTACTCAAACGGGGGCCCTCTGTGTTTATGAGCTCAGGAAGAAAACCAGTGTTATGATGTCTTGTTTTTCAAACTTCACTCGTACTCTTGAGTCTACTTGGTCTTTAGAATGACTGCATCTCCGAATGCAGCTCCAACATCTCTTTCATTCAAATGATCCATTCATCTGTATTCATAAACATGTCAATCTACCGGTTAAAAAAATTCAACTAACCCTCCAATAACAAAAAACCCCAAACCCCTTCTCATTAATCCACCTCCTTCATTAACTAGGATTAAAAACCTTAGTCAAAATGATTGGCCTTGTGCCCAGAAAAGCTATAAGATCGATAATCCAAACAGACTTAATGATCCTCCTACAAAAGAATAACTTCTGTACTTCTAGTACAGAACACTTTTTCAAAGTGAAGGGAAAAATACAAGAAATGCCACATCATCTGCGTAAGTTAATTTCTCTGTTGGTTTGAAGTTGTACAGTGGGGGGAGGGACTTTGGGAAATAGTGTGGGGTTTTTTTTTCCTTCTCTCTCTGTTAAATGACATTTACCATCTGCAAAAACAGTTATGTGAAAAATCACAAACTGTATCAGTGATTAGCCTGTAAAAGCCTAAGAAGTTTCATTAACATCTTCAGTATCTTATTTCACTCATGAGCAGTTTAAAATTATGGCATTTGTATTCCTATACAACATCACTATTCTTTAAGACTTTTATTTAGGCAATTTAGCTTGTTGGTATCCTTATTTTGACCCTACTAATTACAGCTTCTAACTTTAAGAAGTTTGATATTTGTTTTAGAAACTCAAGGGCTGATGGGAAGAAAACCAAACCAAACTAAACGCTACTGTATAGCTCTCTGTTAGCACAAGAAGGTGGTGTAAAAAGCCAGTGCCTTTGACTGAAGCAGGCTATAAACTCCATGGGGAACATTCCTCTCTTGGACAGAATGGAAATGTCTTGGGATAGAGACTAGCAGATACTCAGTGGAGAATGTGAGTTGCCTGTGGGTGCGCTAGAAAGCGATCAGGCTGGGCTGACTGCAGCTATGTGAGAATTAACCATCTAATCAGTGCTCATCATCTATCCTCTCTACATTTACTGGAGACAAGCAGGCATATCTGTAGCCCATTTCATGCCATATGTATTGGGAGGGAATAAATCACCTTTGGATGGCCTGGTTTTTGCTATGTACTCCGGAGACCAAACACAACCAGTTTGAGTCTTGAATTTTATTAGCTAATTTTGGCAAGATTAACCCATTCTGAAGACAACTTGCTGAAATTACAGGAAAGTGTGATGTGATGCCAGTAGTTTCAGATAGCTCATCTGTTGGTTCTTACTCAAAACCGCTGCTTGCATAGCCAGGGTTGGCACACAGGGAATCCTACGTGGAAGCTGAAACACTATTTGATCTTACACTTCTCTCCTCTGCTTAAGGAGTGGAAGAGGGAACAGCTATGTAGACCTTCCTCCAGCGTGGCCCCCAGGAATTCCGCTGGCATCAGGTGCCTTGGGGCTACTCAGCAATGCCACGGGAGGGGGTAAGGGCTGAGCTCTCAGTGCAGCAGGGACATCAGTTCCCTTCAAGGCTGAAATAAGTCCTCCAGAGCTAGCTAGGGAAGAAAAGGAGAGCCCAAGGGGACAAATATGAAAGGAAGGGTTGGGGCATTACACGGTGAGGGCTTGGGAAGCAGATAATAGAGGTGAGGTAGGAACTGAGCAAATGCTGGAACCTGAAAGGGTGAAATCTGATGGAAAAGAGACTGCAGAAAGGACTACCAGTGGGCTTTTGGAGTAGCTCCGCAGCAGACTTGAGAACCCAGACAGAAAGTGCATACCCTTTTGCAAAAAGCTGCACTTGGTTTGTGGGGAGAAAAAGGGAAGGCACTTAACCCATCATCTTCTGGGTGTTTTCTGTTGTTAGCAAAGCCGCATCACCCCAGGAGACAGATGCCTCCCTAGGAACCATAGGGCAGTCTGGCCACAGCAGTGCAAGGTTAGCATCTCTGTCCATTTTGCCATTGAAGTTACTTACTGAAAACCTGTTTCTAAGTCATCGATAAACTTTACTTCACGCTTACACAGAAAGATCTGTTAAAAAATGTATTCACGCACTGGAAGCGTACTGCCCCTCATTTTCACTGGAGATAACTGCGTAGTTTTAACAGTGCTTCGGTTGCACTGTTACTGTTTCTGTAAAGGTCAGTATGTCCACTTCCACAAAGGAAAGCTTATGAAGAAAGGAAACTGTTTCCTCTGGAAAAAAATACTTTGCTAACCTGGTTACATAATTTTCAGAGTTAAAGTTTTCAAACTATGAAGGAAAATTTTTTTCAGACTCATTACCAAGCCACTACTCAGGCAACCAGCTCTCCCCTAACAAGCAGCAGCTTCCAGGGCTGCACAGCTAAAGAAACGTACAGACCTTCTACACAGCAGCTACCGACACACTTTCCCTGTTAAACAAAATCTCTTTAAGCGTAACTGAAAAAAATCTCCTTCTCTCTCACCTAGACACACTATGAAAAGAATTGCTTAACGGATGTCAGCTGAAGGGTATAAAAACAAACGTTAAAGATCTACAGCAATAATGATTTTTCAGTTGGTACTGGTGATGCAAAATAAAATCTAGCCACTAAATAAATTCCACTAGGAAAGCTAAGGAAAAATAAGGCAACAGCAACCTTTGTAAAATACAGCTGTGCTACCAAAGCAAACATGCTGAGAGTCCGAGGATGAAACAGTAAAAATAAACAAGATAAAGTTACTATAAAGTTACTAAAATAATCAATCCCCTATCTCTGTTGTCTGCAAACATTAGAAAATTGAAAATATTTTTGTAGGAAAAATTGGCATTTTTCTGAGCAAAAAAACTGTAAATAGTTCTGGTTCACTAGAGAATAACAATATCCTAGCTGCTACAGTGCCAGATAAAAGATCCCACTCCTTTTGCAGGCAATACGAGTTAATAACTTAACTTTAAAATAATATTTCTACTTTTCTTAGGGCTTCAGTAATAAAGTCTTTTAATTACCCAGGGAAAGAAACCATAATAAGACAATCACTGCTGGAAGCTTTCAAACAAGTACCTCACTCGGAGGATGCTATTCCAGTCAAACGTTCCAAGTTCAACTAACGTAATACTGTTTTGGCTCCTTCTTGAAGTGAGACCATTTTGAAGGCTGATTCTTCAGTAGTTCATTGCAGCACTTCAATTTCAAACCTGATCTAATGAACAGCCATAGATGCTACAGACTCTAAACATAAAGAATTGACATGTTAGCATATTAACGTACTCAGATGTCACATAAATCATCAGAAGACAGTTTACTGAATGGCTCAGATATCCGGCAATATACATGCAAAGCCTCCTTAGCTCTTAAATAAAAAGCAACTTCCTTTTGGCAAAGTCCTGATTAGAACATTGGTTGTAGTTATTTATAGCTCAAATGCTATTGCTGAAAAATTTTCAAAGTTGTAGATACGGTATTAATAACTATAGTAAAGCTCTAAAAATCAGTCAGCAGAGGCCACTTCAATCTCCGCATGATAATAAAGGATTATTATGTGCAGTAACCTATTTATGAAAAGGAAACAGTGTGCTTCTTTCAGACTCCATCAATTGCTTTAATAAGGAATTGAAAAGCCTGGCCTACTTTATATGCAGATCACCATCCCAGTTGCATAAGGATTTACAATAGACAAAACAAAACTGTTTTTGTTGTAAATAAGGGCTGTTTGTTTAAATTGCACAATAATGTTTGCATCTAGAAATTATTTAGACGTTAATAAGACTTAATAAAGTTTGACTGTTTACTTGTTGATAAAAATGGTTTTAATATTCTCTGGGAAGTAAACGTAAACTGAAGGTGATAATGTAAAGCTTGGAGTAAGAGAGGCCTGAGTTAATGGGAAAGGAGAAGACTTACTGCATTTGTTCACTGATGGGCTTAAAAAAAAACAATGTTGAGAATAGAATTCAGTTAACTTAAAGCATTTTATAAAATTTAAGATACTGAACTTAATAGTAGTTTTTTTCTAGTAGGTTAGAATTATTGCAACATTACTTTTGCTGAAAACGACATAATTTAGACTACTGGAAGTTAGTGTGATGCATATACTGATTTCTGCTGCCTTGATTTGGAGGACTTAAGACTCCCAGGTTCAAATTTTAACTTTGGCATTGGTTCATTTGCCTGTATGTTAATAAATTTAATGAGGTGTGGGATGACCCCTGCTGGTATCCCTGCTTATTAAAAAATAATAATAATAATAATGTATCTGGCAGGAAAAGGACATGTTAATTTCAGTCCAAAAAAATTACAAATATAAACTGTCATAAATTGTATAAAAATACTTAATTTAATGCATACAATATTATGAATAATGTTCTCTTAAGTATGAAAATGTTAAACCACTGAACATTACTGTGTTAGAGCTGCTATGCAGTCTTTTAAGAAGGACATTAATTGTTCAATTCACTATGACATTGTGTTAAACGTCTTTTATTAATGAGCTATTACTCCTAGCTGAGGCATCTGATAACCTCTAGTCTGTTGGTAAATCCTCTCGGTTGCTGTCAGTAAATCACTCTAAACAAACCTAGAGGGAAAAAATACCCCAATAATTCACATTTGAGTCTGTAAGGTCCTAGAACTATCCATTTAAAGAAGGGCAGCTTTCCTATAAATCAAACCTTTCAATTCAATGCAGCTGACATAGATCTATTTTACAATTTTTTTTTTAATTTCAAAAATACAACACATTAAAATAGGATCAATTTATCAAAGCTAAGAGCAACAATTAAGTAATAATGTACTTAAAGTGCAAAGGCACTTTAACACAAAAAAGTGACGCCCAGTGGCTATACTTGGTAATTGAAACAGCAGTACTGTATATTATTATTTACAAAAGAAAGTCATAGTCCAGGAAAAAAGATCTTTGGAGATCTTCTACATAATACATTAAGTTTCCACTTTGAAATGAAAAGAAAAACAAACAAACAAACAGGAAACCCAAAGACCTCTTTCCTCATTCCCTTTCAAATCAAAAAGAATTTTGCAAGATCTATTACAGAAACATACATTTGCAGTGACAGTTCCTATAGAAGGGTCAAAAGGAGAGAGATCTAGAAATAACTTAAAGGGAACGTTGCAGAAGCAACACCATATCCCTGCTATGCTGTAAGGGTTCCATTTCTCTCACTCCCTCTCCAATTTAAAAAGTGGAAATGTTGGGAATGCAACAGATGACATCAGCACAGATGTCAGACTCAATCAAACGTGATGCTGAGATCATTTAAAAATTTTCCTTTGTCTCCCACCTCCCCCCTCACAGCTGACTGATTGCAGTTTGTTTTTCCAGAACTTCGAGGTAGTCTGGTTCTGTTTGTAGCTTTCCTTGGAGTAAAGGATGCTCAGGTTTAGACTGTTCTGCAAAATATTTCCTGGGAGTTCCATATAAAACAGTTTTATTTATCCTGTCCTGGTTTTGGCGTCTTGATTCATATGAAGGGGCAAACTGCCTTTTGGGTAAGGTGCAAAAGTTATAATGAACTAATCCTCCGGCAGGGAGTTCCTTGACCCTTTCCGCAATATTTTGATACAGAAGCTCTGGTTCCCTTGGCGAGGACTGCTTTTCCAGTAATTCAGCTGCACTGATTGTAAATGCAAGACTGGTGGGATCTTCCTTTTTGTGGTCAAGATTGCTATAGCTAAACTCATGGAGATTCCTGTAATAGGCAACTGGATCCCCCTCCTTTTGCATGTAGATTGGGTTTTGGCACATCTGTCCAACAGGAGGGGGAATGTAGTTATAAACATGTCCTTCGGTTTTATCATGGGTCTCAGTGTTGTAAGACCCATACTGGAGCTGAAACGAACTTATATCTAAGTTGTTTGCGCTGCTGGGCATGCTTTGCACCCCCTTCCGGCGCTTAAGGACAAAGACAAACAGCCCTGCCCCGAAACAGACCGACAAAATAAACACAACCAGCAAGCCCAAAATTAAGACAGACAGCGGAACTTCAGTGTGTATTTCTGGGTAGGCGCTGGGCGAGACACCAAGGAGATGGGGTGTATCTGTGTTCTGGTTCATGGAGAGGAGAGAAGAATCTGACAAGCTGGGGTTCTCTGGGCAGATTGCTTCTTTGCTCAGGAATTTCAGATGCTCTCCAGAGTGTTTGTTGGGAGACTCACATATGACTTCGTTGATAACCACGGGGGGATTGGATTGCTGGTTGTTCTGGTCAGTGACTTGCTCTATCCAGTTCCTCAGCCCCAAGATGTCACATGTGCAGTCCCAGGGGTTCTCCTGGAGGTCTATCTGAATTAGAGCTGAGAGCTGGTCCAAGACTCCTCTCACAGGCAGGTGTGAGAAATGGTTGTTTCTAAGGTTGAGTCTGGTGAGGGAAGTGCTGCCAAAGATGTCGTCAGGCAAAGATCTGAGCAGGTTGTTATTGAGAAATAACAGGTGAAGATTACTCAGAGCATCAAAGGTGCGTGGCAGGATCTCCTTAATGACATTGTACTCTAGGTAGAGATATTGCAGGCTGTGCAGCCCGTGGAACATAGACGGGTACAGAATCTCAAGGTAGTTGCCATTAAGATAAAGTCTACGTAAACTTGTGAGGTTTGTAAAGGCACCTTCTTGTATCACGGCAATTCTGTTATTTCCTAGATGTAACAAATCCAGAGAGCTGTACTCTGCAAGATCAGTTCTATAAATGACTTGCAGATAGTTACTGGTAAGGTAAAGTTTCTTTGGACTGGTTGGCCTAGGGTGGAGATCAGAGATGTTACTTATCTTTTTCTCTTGGCAGTTCACATTTAAGCCATTGTCTGAGCCCTGTGAAGTGCAGATGCAGCCAGCTGGGCAGGTGATGGGCACAGGAGACTTTGTCTGGTAAACCATGATAGGTCCGAATATTTGTCTGTCTTTTGACACAGTGACACGGGGTGTGGGGCGGTTCCTTGTTTTGGGTGGCCGGCTGGCTTTTGGGGCTCTGGTGGGACTGATGGCAGAGTTGGCTGTGGGCGATAGCCTTGAGATGTGTGGGTCTGAGAGGACAGGGTGTTTTTCCTTCTGGTTTGAATCACTGGAGCTTTTTCTAGGGCAGAGATCTTGCCTGGTGAGCTGGGTCACATCTTTCCCGTGGAGCCTGAAGGGGGTTTCGCAGACTATCTCACCCACGAACACGGTGATGGTGTCTAGCCAGGCCTTGAGTGGCAGCAAGTCACAGGTGCAGTTCCAGGGGTTTTCCTCCAGCTGGATTTCCATGATGCCTCCAATGTGCTCCAGCACACCAGCAAAAGGCATCATCTTCAGCCGGTTCCCCCGCAGGTCCAGGTGAGTGAGGAGCACAAAGCGGAAGACATTGCTGGGCAGGGACAGCAGGAGGTTGTCATTGAGAATCAGCACTTTGAGCTTGTTCAGCTTGCTGAAAGCCCCCGCCTCAATGGCGCTGATGTAATTGTAATCAGCCTGCAGGTACTCCAGACTCTCCAGGCCCAGGAACGTGTCCTCCTTCAGCACTTCCAGCTTGTTGTTATTGAGGTGCAGCCTCTTGAGGGTGCGGAGGCCGCTGAAGGCCCCCGTGCGGATCTCCTGCATGTCGTTGTTGCCCAAGTGGAGGGTCACAGCGTTGGAGTAGTTGACAAACTCATTGGGGAACAGGCGGGTCAGCGCGTTCCCGTTGAGAAACAGCTGGTAGATCTTGGATGGTGGTGGCAGGAGGAGGCTGACGGTTGTAAATCCTTTGTTTTCACAATTAATGTTCAGCACGTTCTCCTTCTCCTCGCAAGGGCAGCGGCTCTTGCTGCAAATGTCTTTGGCAGGTTTGCGACTCTCTGTCTGCGAGATCCCAGCCACTGTTAACAAACTGAGCAACCAAACACCCTTCAGCATCTTTATGCGCCGTCGATCCCCACTTTGGTACCTACAGTCAAACCTTTTGAGACAGGTAAGGAGAGAAAGAAGAAATCCCCAGTGAAAACAGCCAGGCGTGGGGGCTGCGAGGAGAGGGCAAAGCAGGTTGCAGGGCTTCGGGCAGAGGGGGGGCGGCAAGGCAGCGACTTGCAAAACTCCTCTGATCCCCCCCCCCCCGCACACACACACAGACCCATCCTTCTCCTCTCGGGAAGCGCCCGCGGAGCTGCTGGGGGGAAGCGCCGTCGGGGAGCTCACCGAAAACCGCCCACCCCCTCCCCGCGCTGACACCCCCCTGACCCCTCTGCAGCCGCCGCCTGCGCCTGGGCGGCCGCCAGCAGCGCGGCTCCGGGCCCGGGGCAGCCCCGCTCCCGGTCGCCGGCTCCCGCTCGCCGCCAGCGGTTTGAGCCGAGGGGGGGGGAATAAACGCCCCCCCCCCGCCCCCTGCCCCCTCCCGGCAGCCGGGAGCCGCCGCCCCGCGCTGCCCGCGCCCCCCGCGCCGCCCGGCTCGTACCTGCTCTCGGGGCGCCCGAGGGGGCGGCAGGGGCAGGGGCCGCCGCCGAGAGCCGCCACCGCGCCCCGGGAGCCAGGCGCCCGGCGGCGAGAGGCATCGCCCGCCTCACGCCTCAGGAGGAGCCCAGCGAGGCGGCGGCGCCGCCGTCCCGTCCCGTCCGGTCCCGTCCCGGCGGGAAGTTGGGCCGGGCGGGGGGCGAGGAGCGGCGGCGGCGCCGCTGCGGGATGGCGGGCGGCTCTGCGCGGGGCGCGGCGCGGCGCGGCGCTTTTGCCGGCTGCCCCGCACGGAGCCGCGCTGACGTCACGTCGGGGGCGGGGGGGACACGTTTTTCCCAGCCCCCCACCCCCATTCCCCCCCGCCCCGGTGGCTCCCGCAGCCGGCTCCGCTCCCGGCGCGGGGGCTCGTCGCGGGAGCGCCCTGCCAGCGCCTGCCGCCGCGCCCAGGACAGCGCGGGGACTCGGAGCCGGGCGGTGCAGTGAGGTAACAAGCGGATTCACCTGGGTCCGGAGAGGATTTTTGGCCCCGAGTCCCCAAATCCGTGCGCTCGGGATCGAGAGCAAGTCGAGCAGCTGCTTCGGCACAAGCCAGCTGGCGAGTGCGCACGCACCGCGCGCACACCCCGCACCGCGCGCACACCCCCCCACCCCCGCACCGCGCACACATGCACAGCCCCCGCACACACCCCCCACACCTTGCACCCGCACCGCCCGCACGGTCCGGCTGTCGGGGCAGGGGTGCTGCAACCCCCGGGGCTGGCGGCAGCATCGCCCCTTCCCGCACCGGCAGCGCGCCCCTTCCCGCACCGCCCTGCCCGGCCCTGCCCGCTGGGGCAGCTCCGCGGCTCCCCCCGCCCGGGCCGGCAGGTAGCGGAGCCGGGTGCCTGCATCCCTGCGCGCCCTGGGAAGCTCGCCCGAGGGCTGAGCAGCTCAGGCCACAGCTAACGTGATCATTCACACTGGCTAGACGACTCCTGCTGCCAAATTGCGATGCTATGGTATAGCGTTTGGCTGCCTATTTAAAAGAACAAGATGTTGGATGTGAGTTACTGTGACTTTGCTTAAGCACCATGCACTGAACACAGATCTGTTTGATGGGGAAGGATGACTGTTCTTGATCTCTATCTGGAAGGTAAAAACTTCGGGTTCACTTTTTCTCCAAAAAAAACCCCAAAACACTCCACAATTAAGTTTTAAAGTGCTAATATGGCAGGGTGCGCTATAACCAGATTTTTATAGGGAACTTTACTCACTTCACTTAGTCTTTAGAACGTAGAGGTTTGCTGCCAAAAGAGTGCTGGACTTGGCAAAAGTGGTGCCATCATCTTGTGTTATTCTTTAGCCATTAAGTACCAGAGCCCACGTTTTAGGAGCAGCAGAGATGTATTGTCTGTTCTTGCGGAGGTCTTGGGATTAGAAAGGGGAGCACCCTGCAGCAGCCAGCGCAGATGCCTTTGCAGCATGGCTGGGCAGGAAGGGTGCTGGAGTTTGAATTGGGGATTGCAGCAGCTGCAACTTCCCTGTCAAAAATTTGAGAGGTTGTGGAAAAAGCAGGAGCATCCCACACTGGAGCATGCTCTGGGTGTAGTGCTACATGAATTTCAACAAGATTGGGATTCTGAAATGCACTTATTGCTGCTCTGTTTCTAACTCTCTTTATCCAGCTGTATTCAGGAGCAAAAAATTGCTAGATCGGGAAAGATGTCTGTAGCAGGTCAGGGGTTTTACAACACTAATACACCAGCAGCCAGATTATGATTCTGTGAGATTGTTTTGCTTGTTTTCCGCTTTAAACTTTAAGATAGGGTATTCAGGTAGCAAAATCAGACCAGTTACAGAACACAGGAAATCTTATTTTCAGATCTTTCTAACAGAGTTTAGGGGCACGAGCCTGAAAAGAGAAGGTAAAAGTAGACCCAGGTTGATTTTTTTGTTCTGTTTGTCTGAAGGGAGAATATTCCTACACAGCCCTGGCCACACTGACACACGCACAGGGGCACACACACGCTCCTGTAACCTACCTTCAGCATGTCTCACCTGAGCAGCTCTGCACAGCGTTGTCAGCACTCACAGGGCTCACTCCAACACACAGCAAAAGCTGAAAGCAGAAGTAAGTCCAGTGCATTTTTCTCTCATCTCACAGTGTACATTTGTTTCATGTCCGTGAGTTTCAGTGACGTGCCGCTTTCTGGTGAGTAAGGATGATGTTCTGGAACTGGCTCACGGGGCAACATATACTGTTCCACTTGCCTGTGTTTACTAGTACGTAGGAAATGTATTTGTGGTAACAGCTGATGCTGCCTTGGAAAGGAAAGTGTACGCATGGCATGCCTCAGCAGTAATTACCAGATTCATGTGGGATGGAAGGAACAGCATGTTAGGGGATTGCAACAGTAATAAGACACAGAGATGATACCGATTCTATTACACTGCAAATGCATGCATATAATAACCACTGTTGTAGGAGGAGGAACAAGGATTTTAAAAAAAATAGCTACAGATTTTTATTTAGGAACAAAGTCATGATTTCTCAGCATGCCTGAAGTGTTTTATAATCCCTTCAATTAAAAACACAGAGTATAAAGGAACAGCTTTTTTTTTTTTTTTCCCCCCACCTGTTTTACTGCCTTTTTATTTTTGCATGTTGAATGCAGGAACATTTACAGGCTGTGACTATCTGGGAGCCTCCAGGAATGGAAGGCCAGGAGGCAGGTTGATACAGCAGCCTGTGAGGGTCTGGGAAAATTCAGTGTTACACCTGATCTGTAAGCATTGAGAGGGTTTTGGGTTTTTTTCCCTATCACTAAATTTGCTGTGTTCCCTCATCTTCCTTTTTTGGAGCAAAGTTATGAAGACTGAGTACAGATTCATAAACTTAGATTATAAGACTTAATGGAACTATTGTGGCTGTTAGATCTTGCATAACCCAGGCCATAAGCTAAATTGGAATTAATTCCTGTTTAAACTAGATCATACTTCCTAGGAAAAAGAAAAACCCCGAAAAACCGTAACATATCCAGGCATATTTTAGCAATTGCCTATGATGAAAATCTACCATAATGTCTGGTAAATTGTTCCAATAGCTTTCATCTCCCACAGGTAAGAAAATGCGCTTTCTTCACAGTTCTGCATCTGGCTACCTTCAGTGTGAAATTTTTATCCTTGTAACATCCTTGTCTGCTGGCTTAAGAGCCCTTAATTTCCCCGTACCAGTTTCCCATGGGGGCACTCCCAGACAGCTGCAGAGCAAGTATGAACTAAATACTTGCCTGATACCGTCCTTAACCAACTTCAAATAGTCTGTGTTAGTTGCATGTTGGTACATACACCAGAGCAGCTCTTGGCCTCTGCATGGTCCTCAAGCCATCACTTCAGCGATCTGCTGGCAGGGAAAAAAAAACAGCCAGACCACAGCAGGAAGCATAAAATTTGGTGCAGATAATTACCCTTCCTGCCTAGTGGACATCATGGTGTTGTCCTTCTGTAAGAGTAAATATCAAGGAGAAGAGTAAGTCTGGAAACGTGGAGATCATTTTCTATCTCCACATTGTATCTGCAGATGGATGCTAAAAGCTACTTATGCATCTTTACCTATCAGTTTATTTGTTTGTCTGTATATAAATGAAGAAGGAACAAACATATCTACTAAGTCTCATGGAATAAATAGAAGAATGCAGTGAGAAACTAAGCAAAAATCTCTGCAAATTGGATGGAGGGCATGATTTAAGTTTTACTGATCATTAGAAACTATCAAAGTATCCTGGGTGCTGGTGGTGGGTAAGCAGGGATGTATTCAGGTAGCATAAATATATACCAGTGTTGTTTTTTGTGAACAAAACATAGTGACTGATGTGGTGAAACAATGGGATTTTGTAAATTTAGGTATTTAGTGATCTCATGAGTTCCTCATCCTGTGATCCTGAACTGCATAATATGAGATGCCTCCTCCGTGTCAGCTTTTAGGGTTCTGAGATAATTATCATTACTATTCAACAAGTACCCTGTATTCTTGCTTTGCAAGGGGATATTTCTCTGTATGCCTCTGTGTGTTTGTGTGTCCGTGCCTCTTTGTAGCCGGAGACATTCTGCCTCTGTGAATATATACATTTTTGGAATCTTTCCTGTACTATAAGTGGGATATTTTTGTGCGTCACTTAATAGTAATTATTAAGGAAATAAAGAGTTTCCAGATTTAGCAGTGAGCAGTATGCAAAATAATTGTTACTTGTAATCCAAGTTTTATCTCATCCAGCAGCACTGGAAAGTATGCTGTAAAGGGGAGGGTGAAAGAGGAGGCTCTGGCTTTCACTTGCTTTCTTTGGGCAAGGGATGAGCAAGGGATGAGTGAAGGAGAGTGAGCATGAAAGACAGGGAGGAAGGAGCTGGCAGGCTTTGCCCTCCATGGCCCTGGCATCCATCCCTGCTCACCCGTGCTGCCCAGCAACAGCGAGCTGGTGTAATGCATGCCCGAGAGAGGCAGAGGACAGAGATGGTTGTGTTGAAGTGTCCACGAAAGAAGAGGGGGTGGATGTGCTGGTCTGGGGACAGAGGGGCACTCCTGAATGACAGTGCCTTCTGATGTGTGGTGCCTGCTGAGCTGTTTTTTTCTGACAGTCAGTAATTACCTGTATTGAATTTCCTTGGCTTCCAGATGTACTTTTTTAGCTCCATTTTCCCCAACCATTGAAACATATGGAGAGCCATGGTCTCCTTCAGAATATTGTTTACTGGCACTTCATGACTACGTACTGTATAAATAAAAGAATGCAATGAACTACGACTTAAAATCAACATGCATTCTTCCCTCAGTTGCTGCCTCCTGCAAGGTCACAGACCCTGGGCAAGGATACATATTTTTGGGACCCACTGTCTATTTACAATGTCATTTTTTTACGAAAAAAAACCTTCACCATGATTTGTTTTAATGTATCTGAGGTAATTGTTTTGTAACAGCACAGAATGATTTTACACTGGCCGTGCAAAACGCAGCAGTGAAACTATCAGTTTCTGCTGTTTTGTATCATTAATGTGGGATTCTAACTTTCTTACAAATAAGTTAATCTTGTGAGCTGAAATACCAGTAAGATTGGTTTCAGCAGGAAATGCAGTAGAGAAGCTGTCTGTCAGAAAGCATCCCAGGTAGCTGTGCACTGGGGGTACTGCCAGACTCACCAATATGTAAATAAGACTGCACTTTGTTTTAGCTTTAGCCCAATCTTTTTTTCTTTCTTGCATAGAAAAACAAATCTCCCCTCCTCTTCTACATACACTCCTATTAGCATAGAACCCAGCAAAGTACTGTAAGACGGTTGACATTTATGAATGTGTTCATCCTCCTCATCAAGGCAGTATGTCTGATCCAAAGCCCTTTGGTGTCAGTGGAAGGACTCCTGATTTCAGTGGGATTTGGATAACTTTGAGCAAATGTTTAACTTAAAAGCGTGCACTCAGATGTTATTGAGTGGATTAAATATTTTTGGAAGTGCTTTGTTTCATCATGTCAATGGGTCTTTTTCTCTGATAGGAAGAGCTAGATGAATCTTCGTGATAATAGATATTCTGTGATGACATTGCTGAGCATCAAGAACAACAACAAAAAAAAACCAGTATGTTTTTTTCCATCCTTAAAACAGCAAAGGCTTTCTCGTTCCTTTCGTTTTGAATGGGTGAATGTCTACAGTAATATTTACGACTACCATTTATAAATGCAATTTTTCAGATTTCCTCAGAGTCATAATCTGCTTGTTACATACTGTTAATGTTTTTAGCTCAAAATGTCCCATCATGCAAGCACAAGTGCACACAAGTGCTTTTAGTAATTCAGTCTTGTTGAAATTATCAGGTCGTCTTGCTTTGCTGAATCGACATGCCTTAGTAATGGGGCTCAGATTTGCCTAATGCAGTTGATGTATGGGTATGATGAATGTTCACTGTTGAAAGTCTGGTGGGTTGATGTGAGAGTTTTCTTCCCTTTATTTATTAGTAATAAAAGAAACATAATGAAATCTCTCCATATCATTATTTTTATGGCAGTAAAGTTGAAAGGATCCAAATCCCCACTGTGCTAATGACATATCTAGCAATATGTAAGGAGCAGGAGCAGTGGGTGAAATTCAGTCCTGGGCAGAGGGCCAGCCCAGAGTGATTCATCACGAAAGCCCCCAATTAAGACCTGAAAACAGGGCTTAAGTGGGACTTCAGTGCCCTATGTCTTGAGCAGTCTTTTTGCAATGCTGGGGCGGGGGGGGGGGGGGGGAGTTTCTCCAGATGAATTATTCATGATAAATTATGTATTCTATTAGTTTAGCCTTTTTTCTTGATTCCTTGAATTTATTTAATTGAAATTATTCACCAAATAATTTCTATGAATAATCATGGACTGAGGATTATTTTTGAGCAGTTCACAGTGAGCATTTCATATTCCACATTCAGACTGAGAGCCGTGTCATTGAGTTGTCATTATGCACAGAGGTCACATTTCTGGTTCTGCTCCAGAAAAAAATGAGATGAGTAGAAAAAAAAACCCAGCATTTTTTCAGACTCCATGTGTTCCCAAAAATTCCTCCCATTAAGTTCATTCTATGAGATGTTTGTAAACAGTTGCCGAATGAAGAAAAGCTGGACATTGGCTTTTGTGTTTTTACTTGGTTTCTAGGAGAAATGTAACTGTGCTTTATGTATGTGCACAGTATGTGTATATGCGTGGCTGTCAGTCAAAATCTCCTCCCTTTACAAATAGTTTGGACCAGATTTGATGAAAGGTGGTGGCCATTAGAGATTTCAGTTTCCCACTGCTTCAGCAGAAGTGACTCAGAAATGCCCCAGCCAGACAAAAGGTTGCAGCCTGGCATCATTTGGTTGGGTCTGGCTGAGATGGAGCTGATTTTCCCCATAGCGACCCTCACAGTGCTGAGCTTGTGCTGGTGGCTGGAGAGGTGCTGATAACACAGGGTGCTTTGGCTGGTGCTGAGCAGCACTCCCACAGCATCACTGCTGTCTCTCCAGCATTGCCCCCATCACTGCTAGGCTGGGGGTGGGCAAGGTCTTGGGAGGGGACACAGCCAGGACAGCTGACCCGAGGTGACCACAGGGATAGTCCATACCATATGACCTCTGCTTAGCAACAAAAGCTAAGAGAAAGGAAGAGGAGGCATTTGTTAATTACAGCATTTGTCTTATAGAGCGACTGCTACAGATACTGAAGCCTTGTGCCCCAGCAAGTGGCTGGACATTGCCTGCTGATGGGAAGTAGAGAATAAATCTTTTGTTTTCTGTGTGCAGCCTTTGCTTTTGATTTATTAAACTGCCTTCCTCTAGACCCAGTAGGAAATTTTATCCATCTTATTTTCTGCCCTCCCCCTGCCCTGATCCTGCTGAGGAGGGCAGTTATAAGGCAGCTTGATTGGCACTAGGCGTCCAGCCAAGGTCAACCCACCACGCACATCCACTGTTACCTATCAGAAAAATCCACATCAGAGTTTGGCTCAAAACTTAAAATCTGTGTTTTGGCTGCTCACACAACTGCCTGTCAGGAGCATGGACAGGGAATATGTTCTTAAACATTTGCCTTGTTGTTTGCAGGCTCCTGCGATATCGAGTGGTAATGGGCTGGAATAGCCTATGGTTTGAAAATGTTTTCACTTCAGATCAGACTTGCCGTTATTTGCAGGGCTGTTTCAAGGTCCTGTTTCTGCATAGGTTCAATATGAGTACTTCACTGTTTCATGTTACACAGGTGCAAAGGATCTTGTGGGACTGAGATGGTGGTTTCTGGTGTCAGAGGTGAAGCTAGTTTATGGTTAGTCACTCAGACCAGTGCAGGCCAAGAAGCCACCATGAATTGATAGGAAAGAAGAAATTACACTGAAAAAGCAAGCGGTTTATCTCTGAAAACAGGGTGTAATAAGTTGGAACAAACAAAAAAACCCCAAACAAACAGTGATGTAGCTTTTAGGAAAAATAGTATCTGTTTTGGTTTTCCAAGGATAGAAAAGTTAAGACCCTGAGAATTAAGGACTTATTTTTCTGACTAAGGAAAAATATTCTCTGCTTTTCTGCAGTCTTTTCCACATCACTTTAACCACAAACTTTGCTGTCTGTGAGCAGTAATCATTTACCTGAAAAATGCTCTATAATATTTCTCTTTGTGGAAGGCAGCTGGTTACAAATAATGACTTTGAAGCATGATGTATAACTCAAAGTGGCATGAAAAGAAATTGATGAGACAATTAGAACATATGAGGATGGTGGTTGCATTAATATGTTGGGGAGAATCACTTAGAATAAAGAATTCCAAACTCCAGGGAAACCTGAAAATTTATTTGGCATCTGAAGTAGCTCCCTGAGTTGTTATTGCTCAAAGCACAATACAAACATACATAAAATCCTGACCTAGACTTCAGCTGCTGACAAATCTCCCTTTGACTTCACGGGGCCAGGCTTTCAGCTGACTTCTGCTCTGGGGAGTTAAACACAAAAACATGCAAATCTCGAATAGCCAATATGACATTTTATAGGGAGATTTAAGTGCTCAGGTAGCAAATAGGCATACTTAGATTCTCCTCCCCTATCAAGGGTGATCAGATTCTGATGGTGCTTAAAATTACTTGATATCTTGACTCTTAATGTTACAGTTTGCCTGGTCTTGAAGTTGTTTTCCCGGGCATTCTCAGAGCCATCTCTGTCTTGACAGACTCATTTCAAAGCAAAGCAGGAATGCACCAAACGTGGTGCGTTAACTGAAAGGACAACAGTAAAGGAAGAAGCTAAGGTAATACTTCTGCTTTATATTATAGTTCTTGTGGTCCAGGATGCTGAAGATGCTCAGTCATCTCCCTTCTAGCCTGAATGCTAGGGGATGCCAGGGGACACCTGAATTTGTTGAATAGTCAGCATCCTAACTGCCACATGCAGATCTTGTTCCTTGTGTGGTGTCTTTCTAGTCCATTAGATTCCATGTGAAGTGGAACAGCTTTGGCAAGAGGGAGTGAACATTTGGCCTCAGTCTAAAGTGTATGTATGTATTCCATAACACTTATGTAATTTCTTTCCATTACAAAGCATATAATTTATGAATAACTGCCCATCCTTTATATGATTTTTTTTTTTAATATGTATCAATCTTTTTCCTGTAAAGCAATAAAATCCTTTACACAGCAGGAGATTTTAATGTCCATATCATGACTGAGCAGCAGGTGAAGCTGGAAGGAGAAGAGGACAGTTCAGTCAGCTTTGGTAATCAACTGTGGCTTGGACCCTTGAAAACAGTGGGCAAAACCAGTTATTTGTGCACATATTTGCTCCAGTATATTTTTGCTTTGCAACCACTAAACTCATTAGCATTTGAGCTTTCTGACTAGAAATCTTGTTGCTTTTGCAGATAAAAGTGTTTGGCTTTATTATTTTTAGCTGGTGATACTGATGTGCTTGGAATTAGATAGGGATGAGATCATTCCTTTATAGCTATTTGGCTAAGAACTGGTTGGTGGTCCTGATTATCTCAAGTATAAGCACTGCAATACTTTCTTTTTTAGAGCTGTTGTGGTTTTCTGAAGCCTGGCTTTCCTTATGACATCTGCCTAATTTTGAATAATATTTGGGTTTACTAATATAAATATCTTTTGACATAATACTTTAACGTCAGCCTCTAATGGGTGTAATTTTGTAAAACATAACTTACTCTCTACCTGTAGTAGAACTGGGCTGAAAGGTAGGTGCACTACATCTACAAATTTCTCCCCCCAAAAAACATATTTAGTGGTTATTTTTTACCGCTTTTGTCATTAACTTTTGTACTCAGTATTACTAGTATTTTGATGTTGCAAGAACATCTGATAACATGAGTTATGGACCAAGCTCTCATTGTTGTATTGTTAGCTATTTTTTTTTGCATATCTCTTTCTTTCTTCTGTAGAGTACAAATAAACCTTTGAGAAAGCAGTCATATCATTTTTGTTCCATACCTTAAAAGCTCTTGTAATATGAAGGTTTAGATCTAGAATTGTAATTGTGTGGGTTGCTGTATGCACAAGCAGAATGGTAGCACTTGCCAGGTAGTTTACAATGATGTACTGAGAATTTCACTGTTTTAAACTGAATATGGAGATGAAGGATGCACCTGTCTCTGAAAGGTAGGTATAATTAGATTGACAACTTGTATGTCAGACTTCTTGCAGGTGTCATTTAAAATAGCTGAAATAGTGTTGCCATTCCCTCCCTCCATCCCCTGAAATGAGGTTTGTACTGGAAATGCTGACAAGACCCTTATCTTTTGAGATGGCACCAAGCACAGCTCGAAATACTGGTTATAAATGTTAATGTGTTATCTGAAAGATATTTTTTTCCACATGTAGGCAGCTCAGGATAGAGTCTCAGTAATAAATTTAATGAGTTCAGGGGGGAGACACAGTATGCTTATGTGAGTATTATAATGATTGGCATTTTTGCAAACAGCGTATGATAAGTGGTGCAATTTTATTTTCAAAGTTTAATCAATAGAGAGCTCTTTGATATTGCCATGTACTTTGCAAATAGGTGATTCCTTGAGATGACAGCAAAACAACTTCTCGGTCGTGGTGTTTATGCTTAGGTTTTATCAATGTGTTTTTATGATTGTCATAAATTTTGCTATTCCAAAAAATAGAGAAGCTAGAAATTAATTACACTTTGTGGTGGCATCCTGCTGCTGCTAGCCCGGGTCATCTGGCTTTACAAAGGGATAAAAGGGTGCAAAGTCCATCACTGTGCCCAGTACAAGAGCATGGGCTATGTACCAGTTTATTTCCATGTGATGTAAACCCATGCTGGCTGTTGTATAGCAAAATTGAGGTGGATCTTCAAGGGCTTAAGAAGGACTTTATCAATATCTTGTGTTAGCTTTTGGGAGTAAATTTCATCTCAAATAAGAGGAGTCAGAAGTTACCTTCACCCCGACTACTGTGAAGCCACAGCATTACACTGCAGCCCCTCCCCACCCACCCCCACCCCAGTAATTTTGATCCACATGGGTAGGCCAAAGTGGTTGAAGCTCCTTCTGTGTGAGCATGAACATCCACCTAGTCAAAAACCCCGGGATGTTTCTTTCAGTGGGCCCCAGCACCCAGTATTAGTGCTCTGCAGGAGGCTGAGAGGAGCAGAGCATCCCTTACCCTTCTGTGGGACATTCCAAGCCACCGCAGAGGACTTTGAGGAGGTGCCTGCTGCTCCGGGTAAGCTTTGTCCTTGCTGAGCAGACTCCGATTGCCTGAGTCTCTTTTGTTCTTGAAAACAGCAGTAGCAGTTGAAAGTTGAACTTTGCAAGATCATTTCACAAGCAGTTGAAGGCTGGCCATGTCCACAAAGCGCTGTGGTGCCAGCCCTGCTTGTCCCCAGCTTGTTGTCCGTATTGCAGCAGCCTGCACAAATTCATGCTGGCCCCACAAAACCAGTCCCAGGGAACCTGCTTGGAACAGGCGGCATTAACGATTTATTGGATGTGGCAGCGTAAGGACACACACTATGAACTTGGAGATAACCTTTGGCAGGGAACTCTCTGCGTTCTCTCTCGTTCTTTCTGATAAAAATATAGTAACTGGTGGGCATTTTGGAAAGAAGGATGCTGGAGCATTTCAGGTGACTTGACCTGGATTTAACAGACTGCCACTAGCACTGATCCAGAACCTCCAGAGATGTCAGTAGGAGATCTGTGCCTGGCACCACTGCAGGGTATGACCCGGTCGGCATCGGGCTGGATCCTGATCTCAGCACAGAAATTCCTCTAGAGGCATGAGGGGTTACGGCAGTCTGACATCAGCGTAAGATCAGGGTTTATGTGTGCTGTGCATACTAGATGAGTTGATGTAGACTCCCGTGGAAAGAAATGGTCTGTGAAAATTTATTTATTTTTAACACTTTTTACGTGCAGCAAGAATGTACTATTTCAACAGCCAGATACTGCAGCTTCAGCTGTAGTTCTGCATATTTTCACACAGACAAAAGATCTGAGAGAATGACCTAAAGGCAGCAAAAGGTTTTTTCTCCTTTTTAATGTAATTTTATTGTGTGATATATGTGTGTGTGGGAGATCTGTATCTCTAAATATATACATATATGCATGTACATCTGTTTGTTTAAATAGCATGTGTTTTCCTTTGCTGTCCCTAGCCAACATCAATTTCTGTGCTGCCTTTGTAAATATGCCGTGATGGCTGATTCTTTTGAATTCTTTGTGCTATCTTTGGTTATGCTGAATAGCAGCCGACACTTTAATTGGGATGACTGAGCTGAGTGCATTTGCCTTTGGAAATGGACACTTTTCAGTGTAAAGAGAGGGTACCACAGGCTGACTCTTCTGTCTTTATCCTCAATCAAAACTCCATTAAATCAGACCTGTAGTTTGTAGCAAGGGGCATTCTCCATTGCATTGAAATGCATGGGAAAGGCTGGGGACTCACAATTTTTAAGGTTAATTAGATCCTGAAAAGGAGAATTAACTGAAGTTGTTTTCCCTATCTTTTTTTCCTATTTTTAAGAACCTTTTTAATTACCTTCATCTTCATCATATACACTTTTCCCTTTACAGGAAAAATACCATGTTTTTTTGAGTTTATTAAAAATCTTTTTGATAGACAGATTCTACTAATTTTTATTTTAAACAAAAATGAACACAGTGCTGGCTCATTGTGTTAAAATTTATGCATCAGATCTTCCTGTATGAGCCGTGCAGTTATCTTTATGTTTAACTGAGTGCTAACTTCATTCACCGCTTAGGCACTAAATGAGAATTTGGTTTTCAGATGGCTACACTGTGTTTGGAAAATACAGACAGGACAATTTAGGGCATGACCATTCAAAAATTCTTTGGTGAGGGTGGCAGTTTCATCAACCAAGTCTTTTTTTCAGGCTCCCATTACATACCTGATGTGGACCCTACTGTTGATTCAGAAAGGTAAATAATCTTCTTTTCAACTCTTTTGGAAGGTTGCTTTTGACTGCGTGAAAACATGCTTCTTATATAGTCATAGGAACAATAGTTAAGCGACCTGCCCATGTGTCAGTAGAAAAATCACTTCTGTGCCCCGTAAGGGGGCTCTCATGGCCTGTCTAACACTGCCAGCAGAGCCAGTCCCCTTGTAGGGGACCATGCAAGATTTGAGACAGTAGAAAACTGTTGGCTAGAGTCAGTCTTATAACTTCTTTTGGATATATCCCCAAACTTCTTTCATCTCCGCATGGCTGAAAATAGAGCTATCTTTTGATGCTTACCCTTCTTATGTCAGTATACATGAAGAATGGAATGGAATGTAGGAGGGAGACGACATCTTGTTCTCTTACTCAATTTTAATTGAACTGATTTTGCAGAGGAGGCAAGTTACATTCGTAGTCCTCCTCCCCATTCCAGGTTTCCTTGTGTTGCATTCACTTCCAGCCCTTTCCCCCACATCCCGTTAAAGGGTACTGTGTATTCAGTTCTCTAAACCCTTAGCAATAATCCAGGTGTAAGGTGGCTTGAGCAGCTTCTAGAAAGGCACTGTAATTTTAGCAGTCATATGGCTCTTCTCATTCTGCTGAAGTTCTTTGCTCCATGTTAGATTAAAGACGTTTTCTGTGGCTTCTTTACTATTTCTATACAACACACTTCAGTCATGAAAGAGCAATGTTCTCGGTGGATTGCAGAATTTTCTTCTTGATCTTTTTTCTTTTCCTATGATCTCTTTCTTCTCATCTTAGCTCTAGGTTTTAGATCTGTTGTACTGAATGTAAAATGCCTGACAAGAGCAGGACTGAACAGAGACTGACAAGATAGGCTTCCGATCAATCATGTTACAAAAAAAAAAAAGATAAATGTGGTCACACTGGAAGAGGCACAGAGGAGGGACTGCTGTGGGAGTGCAAAAGAAAAATTGGGTGAATTCCATTTTAAAAGCCCAGTTTGGAGATCCTGGGGTTGTCAGAAATAATCAAATGCTGGAACTGTAAAACTGTGTAAAACTGTGGTGAAACTAATTGTCCTGGTGTGATGCTGTCTCCGTGGTGTTTATGAGCTAGTGCATGCTGCACTGTGCTTTGTTTCATGGAGTAGGTTGAGGACCTCTGCAGCATTTGGCAGAAGGGCAGTCACAGAGCTGTTACCTCTTTTGTATATATTGGGCTGTTGAAAATCAGAAGATACCAATGCTTCTCTTGTTCTGCTCCTGTGGCCCTAGTGGCATTGTGACCCAGTCTTCTGCCATGACTAAGCCCTGTGTACTCTCCTGCTAAGGCCCCTCGAAGCCACAGTGTAGTGATTCCCAACTAGGCAAAGGCAAGCGAGTAGAAGCTAATATAAGAACACAGCTGCATTTTTCTTGATGTTTTAGTATTCTGTTTACCTGATCACCCATAGGATTCAGAGCTAATGAGCTACTTGAGATGCTGAATGAATACAGTCATACAGTCAGTCAGGCTCAGCTTCAGAAATTACCTTGAACACGGCTAGAGCTGGGAGTTTCACTTTTTCATTCTAACCTATGTTTTTGCAAGCACAGATTTTCTGAAAGGCTTTTCTGAGCATGTAAGACTTCAGTCCCCTATACTGTGTTGTGATCAGCTTTGCTTTGGATCCTTAGAGTCAAATGCCAAGTAGCTACAAAGAGCTTGCAAACAGGGTCAATGCGTGGTTCGGCTGCAGTGTTTCCTTCACGCTTAGGCATTTCAGACCAGATGCCATTTAAGAGTTCTTCAACACAGCATCATTTGACACATCCTCAGGCATCCAGGAACATCTGGAAAGTTATTGATTTCAGCCTACTTGCAGTGCACTCTCAAATCTTGGTATTTTTGTTTACAAATCTTTGGGGCTCTGCCATGTCAAAGCAAACAGACATCAGTTGACACAAACAGATGCAAACAGATTAACTGGAGATGAAAAGCAGTGAGGTAGGGGTGTTCACAATTAACTGGTGGCTTTTAATGGAGCTGAATTGTGGATTTCCCCTGTGGCTTTGAAACTGCCAACAAAAAAAGGTGCCAGGCTTATTTGAGATTTAATGCAGTACTACAGCTGGTATCAGTGCAGTGCCCAGGAACCTTGACTATGGTGCAGACGACCCTTGCTCTAAACATGGGAAAACACATAATAAGATTGTCATTGCCCCAAGCATAACTATCAAATGAAACAGAGATTCCTTGATGTCATCAATCAGAACAGCCTCCAAAGAGCACAAAAACAATTTCCTTTCAAATATATACTTGTTTTTGCTGATGAAGAAAACCAAGGTGTTTGGGTTCCATGCAAGGGATTATGGACTCCTCTGAGTCACTTTTATCCACAGAAAGTCAGGATGCTTTATGCGTTTTCTCAGTGTCAGAAGAAAGCTATTTTAACAGAGCTTAGCAAGTTACGGACATAAAGCCATCCTTTTCTGGCATCTCCTGAAAGTACTATATTACCTTGCTAACAGGTAAGATGCCATCTAAGCGGATGAGCTGAGGTAGGCAGCCAAAATACCATGGTCAGGTTCATCAAATGTGTTTGTGGAAGTCAAAGCTCCTGGAGGGCAGAGCAACAGAGGTGGTGTGTCCTGAGCTTCCGAGGCTGCCATTAGCTAATTGGATAGACTGTCTCTGCCTTAGCAGTGATCAGAGCTAATGCCCGAGATCAAAAGTTAGCTCAATGAAGATATATTTGCAGCATGAGAGAATTCATCGTGTAATTAAGTTACTGAAATACAGAATAAGCAAAGCATTAATATCATGTAGGTGTGCGTGAGAATGTAATGAGGTAAGATCCTGAGGCACTCACTGAATCTGAACAGTTTGCCATACAGTTTAAAGAAAATTAAGGGTCCTAAATTCTGTTTGAAGTTATGGGCTATTCCAAGTATATTAAAATTCCTCCCTCAGATTCTCTAGAAATGGTCTCATGTTCCAGAACATGCCACAGGACTTTCTGATTGTTGTGTGATCTTTTCAGAAATCCTGAGAGAATTAGCACACTGCCATAAAGGCATGTAAAGGCTGTTCCTGCACTGATGCAAAACTGGCTCTGCCTGCCATCTTTGGTGATATAGAGGACTCTTGACTGTAATGAAATCAAAGAAATTCCTGCCACAGAGGTAGGATTAAGGAAGCATAGTGTTGGGAATACTACTCTTCCCCATTAAGCTTCAGCCTTGTCTTTCATCGCCAGTGAAAATTTATTGTCTTACAGCTGAGTACCACTTATCTGTATCCTGAAGGCCTCCTTCACTCAGTAAAGGTGAGAACTTATAAATCGTGTAAGCTACTGAAACACTTATATTACAGTAATTTTTCCTTTTGCCGTAGTCAACAAAGTTTTTCCAATCTCTTTTCTATTCAGATACTTTGGGATATATAGCAGGTGAAGACTTTGGAAATAGAGTGCAGTCTAGCCTGGAAACATGGGGGAGCTTCAGTTAAAGCAGGGGTATGCACACAGACCTCCTATGCATACAGCTGCCTTTTTGCCCATATGAAAAGAAATGCTTTCCAAGAGTTTGCAGCCAGTGAGTCCTGTTTGCATCCGTTAGACATTCAGGACATCAAACTGTGATCAGCAGGATAAGGCCAGAGGGGCCATAAACTTATGTTCTGCTGGAGAACATCCTGGCAGGATGCAAGATAACAAAGAAACCCTCTTGGAGACTGCTGAGGAGGTCTATGCTATACAGGCAGCACAGCATCCATCCTCTGAAAGGCAGCAGAATGCTTACACAGAGCAAGAGAGCCACCTTTTAAGTTACATAGAGCCAGGCTAACATCTACCAGGAGCATTTCAAGGTGCCTGTGTGTTTTGCTGCTTCATTAGCATTACTCTGTGTAGCTTCAGTGCTCTGACCCTTGATGGCCTGTGAGCATGAGGCTTCTTCTAGTTTTTTGCCTCATCTACTTCTTCCTGATCAGGTGGCCTTTAGCAGACACCCACCACAATGTCACCGACCATGGGCTGCCCTCTAATCCTGACCCATAAGCTTTTGGCTGGCTCATCACCTCTCCCAAAGCACAACTCCATGTGTCCCAGTTGTTCTCTCACATCAAGGTAGTTCTCCCTCCTTGCTGTCCTGGCCTGTCCTTCCTGAAGACCTGGACCCAGCCATAGCAGCCCTCCATGGCCACTGACCACCCCTCGCCAGAGCTAGTGCACCACATCGCTGTGAACTCAGCGAGATCCCAGCCCAGCACCTCTGATGCCTCGTGTTTGTCCCCGTGCTGCATTCCATAGTGTACAGACACTTACCGGGAACCATTATGGACCACTATGAGCCAGTACTGAGGTGTTGCACCCTGCCCAGCAGCAGAGCAGGTGCAACAGAGGCCTGCAAGCCCCATATAAAGAGTTCTTTACTTGCACAGCACTCTGCAGTCCTAACACACCACTTGATACTGAGGGGCAGATAACTCACTGGTGGCTCAGGGACACCAGCCCCAGCACCTCAGTTAAAAGGTCCGGCACTCAGATGGCTATGGGAGCTCAGCTGTGTTTTGGTGATGTGTTTCACAGGTGTACTAAGTGCACAGAATCCAGCAAAACCATGACCTGAGCCCTCTGCGTAGCATTCATTAGCAGTGGGCTCAGCCTTTGGTGCTGCATGGTGCATACTAACAACTTGTTTTCATCGTTTCAGGGCATGGGAACTGCCTCTGTGCACGCCAGCATCCTCAGCCGTCCCTCGCGTGGCGTTTGGAGCCTGCACCGCAGCGGCTTTGCCTGGTGTGCCCAGCTGCCAGCACTGCGGGCTCTGGGGCAGCCCCCAAGAGACCTGCAGAGGTTTTGTTAGGTTACAGGTGATCACATTTACAAGGAAAAAAAAAAGGGAACTATCACTTGTTCAGAAGACTGCGTACAGGTTTGGTGATAAGTAAGATTTTGCATATTTTATATTTTTTTTCTTAGTGGTTGGGCACCTTTTTCATAACTTCTCTTTTGCCTTGAGCTGAGACAGGCTGCTCACTACGCTGGCAACATGACGCTATAGAGCTTTCTTTTTCACAGCCCCATGCTAAATGCAGGGCAAACAGGCAGAGGGAAAAAAAAATCTGAAAAGGGAGAAAGTTGTGCCATTCTGTTTTCCCTTCCCCCATTTTCTGCCTGCTCTTTTCCCCGGGTCTTTTGCTCTAGTACAAATGCAGGTAAAACCCTCCGAGCCTCAACTAGGAAAATCAAGAAAGCCACGGGCTCAGTCAGTACATGTGAGCTCTGATTTCTCTTTTCTCTCTCCTCGTCATCCAGACTAGTCTTGCATGTTTCCTGTTCCATTCTTTGGGTCAAGAACACACTGGTTAATAGCCAATTATTTCGTACCCTAAGGAAGTTTTGGGAAAGAAGTTCCTGGGAAGAGTTAACATGTTTCAGGAAATTAGACTAATATTTAGTAGGTGGGATGTTTCCCTTTGCTCTCCTTAATACTGTCCCATCCTAGCACAAGGCTAGATTTATTGCTACAATAGATATGGTTCAGGCAGAGCATAATAGTTTCCCTGAGTTTGGGGTTTTGGTTGTTGTGGGTTTTTTGTTTGGTTTGGTTTTTTGTTTTTTTTTTTTTTTCCCCTCCACAAAAAGTGAAGGTTTAGCCAGGGCATCATGGCAAAATTCCAGTTAGGTAATTAAATTCTGCTTACTGAAAATTCCCTTTTTAAAATCTGTCCCAGAATACAGTCTGCTTTTCCTGTGAGCACTTTAAAAGGACTGATTTATTTTAACTTCACAGCTATCTAAATTCAGAAGCCTGCTGAAATTATCCTTGACTCCCTAAACCAGAATGTGCAGTTCCACCTGAGGTATCTAAAAGTACATTTTTGCATGATCAGTTGTTGTTGTCTGAATTCTTGTTTAGATACAATTCACATAGACTCAACCTGTGTACAAAATAGGTCAGATTCTGCTGACTAGCAGAAGTAAACAAAAGTATTTGCATGGGAAAAGCAAGCGCTATTTAAAACTATATATTTATTATCATCTAGATTAGATCATGATTAAATTCTATTTGTGCCTAGAGGGGCATTTTGCATGTGCAAAAGTACAATTGTGAAAAAATAAAGGCTGAAAGATAATCTGAGGTGTGCAGTCTGGAAAAACAGCCCAGAACCAGCTGATCCACAGTATAAATTACTGTGATTTATTTTTTGAATTTACTTGTGCTACTTTAATTTATTATTGTTTATTCATTTGATAGATGGCATTTAATTTCAGTGTGAGAGCTTCAGCATGAGTGTTTGATGCTAATGGGTGGAATTTATTCCTGGGCAGAAAGCCAACGTGCCACAGCCATGTTCCATTTGTGCCCTCCAAGCTGTATTTAAGTGGCCTTCTTTTGCCCTTGGGGTATGTTTTACAGGGGAAGCTTAAAGCCTGATGCAGACCTGCAGCTCACTCGCTGGAGCGAGGGAAAGATGGCTTTCCCTCTCTTCTGTTCTCTTCAGCAAGAAAATCAAATAATTGGATTACTGGCCCTTCGATTGTGCTCAGCACAAATGGTTCAAAATCCCATTGTATTGGACCTCTGAGATGAAATGAAAATTGATAAAGAAAACAAATGTCTTGAATTGGCCTAGTATGTCGATAGTATGCTATTGCCTGATTAAGTGGGGTGGGTGGCTATGACTGGTTTTCTAAACAGCTAAATACACGTAACATCTGCTGCTAGCGTGGCCACAGGAAAAGAAACAATTAAACCAAAAAGGCCCACACACAGGAGCCTACCAGGAACATAAATTAATGCAGGTTTTCCTTTCTTGCTTATTTTTATCTCTGGAATAGAAAATCAAAGCAAACAGATCAATTCATTACAGGATTAAAATTAAAATCACCCAAGGATCTATGCAGCACATGAAAGATGGAGCTGATAGAGTAGAACCTGACTGCTTTGTTCTACATATACCTTAATATGCATTGACTTGAACTTTGAATTTCCTACTCTCTGTTGTTTGTTATTACTCGCACATATGGTTTATGTATTTATTTAAAGCTAAATTCTATTTGTTACATTGTGGTTTAGGACATAGTATTAGCTAAGACTGGGAGAAACAGCCTAACAGATTTTAGACTACATTATTATTGCCATTATTCTGCATATTCACACATGCATATCACTATCAAAAATATTTTGAGGCAAATCATTGAATTGTGCAAAATAAATAGGCCCATGTGAAAGTGTATATGAGTTAAATCTCTATACTTTACACAGTGGAGAAAACTTCTTTAACAGCCACGGTTTTGATTCTTATATTTTATGTTAGACTGCTTTCTCTACATGTTTCTTGTTAAAATCGTTATCTTACTGTCCTTTTGTATTGATGTGTATACAGAGCAATAAATAGCTATTGAAATGAGGCTGTCATCATGTCTGTGGGTGCATTTATTTCACTCCACAATTTTGATGAATACAATCTGTAAAGGGAGCAGAAGGCTGTAGCCTTAGATGATGTGAGTTGGTAGCTCCTGTGTTCAAGTGAATTTTTGGCTGGCAAATTATCTGAGTAGAAATTCTAATGACTGGGTTTAGAACAGAGACTCCAAACTGACTAATAAAATACACATTAAATTAGAAGCTGAGATATATTTTTGTAGCTTGTTGAGATTCTAGCACGTATTTGTATTAAGATAATAGATGCATAATGGATGTGACACTTACCCACCTGAACATTTTTGAGTTAAAAAAAGATTGACAGACAATGCATTCCATAGTTCTCTCTTTTACAACTGATAAACTTCCAGTTCATTAAGTTATTACATGCCATCCCTCATCTCGTAAATAGAGCCCATAATTCAGTTTTTCCCAGAGCTGCACATTCTTCAAGTCTACAGGCTAAATTACCAGAGCACATTTTGTCAATAAAGCTTCTGTTTGGTGAGGGAAGGAGGGGGCAGTTAAGTAAAGTAATTTGAAATGCAAGCCATTTTTTGTGTCATAGGTCATTTATTTGCTTCAATATTGCTTTTATTCTATTTATGCATTTGCTAAACAATGATTATTATGGAAAGCCCTTGGTTAATCACTGTATTGCATTTAAAATGTTTTACATTTCATTGCAGCCTCTTACACTTGAGACTCTTTAGTATTATCTTGATCAGTAAGCTGTCCTTTTGCAACGAATTCCTGACAATCCATTAGTTTAGCTATGCATTTACTGAAAGATAAAGCCTTTCTTCTGTGAGCAGTGGGAAAGCCACAGAGGCAAACAAAAGTCATCCATATCATGCACTCCTAAACCAAAAGACTTGTCTCTTCCTGAGCCAGAATTGCCCAGCACAGGTGCAGGCAGCCAGTGAAACCTTCTGCATGGGAAGTTATACGGGACTAATTTGTGTCCTATACCAAGTTTCTAACACTGCTCTTTTCACCAGGGCTTGAAGTGGCATTACTCTGCTCTGTGTTGACTATAAAATACAGTATCTATTTGTAAAAAATACAACCTAGTGATAAAATGCTTGCCTAGGGAGTGGGATAGAGCGATCTGGGCTCTTCACAGCTTGCAGTGATTTAAAACCATTTCTGCTATCCAGAAAAACAGGCAATCATGATGGGGAAAAATGGCTGTCTACCCTTTGCTCTCCCAGCATTGGCGTTTAGGGGGATGCTTAGATAAGGATCCCAATAGGTTGTAACTAACCTCCCCCATGAGCCAGCACTCTGTGACGGGGACTGAGGGTGAGGGGGGGGAGGGGAGCAGGGCAAAGGGTCATGCTGCAGGATGGTTAGCTGTATTTGGGGGTTGGGGGGACAGACCCTCTAAAGCATTGCAGTGACTTCCTTGTGGAAGAGTTGCTATAACCCTGGGGAGGCTCAGAGCCTGCCTTCTCCACTCGTCTCCTCCTCTTCTAATTAAAAACTGCTAGCTTTTTTCCTTTCTTTTAGTGAAAATTAGCAGCTGTGAGCAGTCGTACTTTTCACCAGAGGGAGAAGTAGTCATTCCCCACTCCAAACTGTCTCAGGGGAGTATGTGGTTCAATTTGCTGCAAGCGTGCTAGCAATTAGCATCACCTATATAGGAAAATAGGTGCTAAGTCAGTGTCAGTCTGAATAAGGAGAGGAATGAAAAAGATTAGCACTGAACAGCAATAATCAAGCCTGGACACTACTGGGTGGGGTATGAATAAAATTTTACCTGGTCCAGATCTGTCGAAAACATATCACACTGTATTACAGTACTTCTAGTAATTCTCATTAAATTTATAGTTAACAAATACACAGATGATTGTTGTCAGCTGAAGAAATAATGGTGTTACTGGAAAGCACTTTTTAAAAATGAAGAGTTCTAAAATGGTGCTATGACAACAGGATAATGGGGTTAACGTTCATGACAATTACAGACTGTGAATTATAAATGAAAGAATGATAGAAAATACAATGTTGGTGGGTGTTTTTTTTTTTTTAAATTGAAAATGTGATAAATTGAAGGGGAGCAAAAAGTTTCTAACTGATCCTTTTCCCAAAGATCACTGAGAACAGCTGTCGTGCAGAACAACCTATCTTTGACGAAGATGCAATTAGTCTATGTTCAGTCTCTGCAATATTACCTCACAGCTAAAGCAGAGTAAATATCTATAGATCCAGTGTTGCTTGCTCGGGGTTTATCTCCATCCAGACTTGAAACCCCGCTTAGAATATATCCTGACTTCACAGTATGGGAATCATGCTGCCTAGGCTATATTACTGCCTTAAGCTAACCTCTGAAATGAATGCTCTCTAGACCATCATGGAAGTGAGTTGATAATGCTCTTGCTTTATCAAAGCATTTATAAAATCAGATTGATCTAAGTAGCTAGATAGGGAAATATTCAGTATTCTAATGGAGTTTCTTAATGTACTGTCACTCTTTACAGTGATTGTAGCCTATGTAATTTGATTAGCCATTTATAACTTTGGTGCATAATATAATAAATTACCAATGAGCTGAAAACACTGGAAATGTTCACAAGAACCAGAAAAGCAGACAGGGAGCTATGGGTCTTCTGTCCACAGAAATTAGTAATGGCTGGCAGCTGGAATCTAGCCTCCAAGCCTCTGGCAAAGAGTAATTTCATTTACATGAGCTGACACCTCCTGAGAGGGCCTTACAGTTAAGTTATCCAGTACTTTTGAGCTCTTGATTTATGTTAAAAAAAAAATAAATCCCAAAACACAAAATCCCAAACCCAACACTATTCTCTTTAAGCTTGTTGCTTTTTTATCAGTGAAAGTTGTAATGAGAAACTTTAACTCGTTCAATGTTACATTTTCTACTAATAAGGTGAAAGTTTTTTCCTCTGCCAGCAGCTTCTGTTATCTGGCAGTCCTGAACTAGTGGGTAACATCCATGAGTAGTGCTATCCTGTTATATTATTTTTTTTTGTTAAGAAAAAAAGCAAAGAGGTTATTAACTACTATAGCACTATAGCATTTATATTCTGTGGGAACAGTTAAAATAGGCACTTAAGAGCTGCATGTTGTTTCTGTAATTCCAGAATTGGAATAGGTAAGCTCAGCCTTTCTGCTATAAAATATGCTGTTGCAGTAGCAAGACAATTTATGATTCAAAATAATACATTTGACAGCATAAGGGAGTGGTCTAGGTCACATCTAGTTACTTAAGCATGTATTCTTGCTTGTTGCTAATAAAAAACCCCAAAGCTACTGAAGAGATCAGTGTTCATTCCTGGCATGCTGGCTATTTTTACATCCTGGGTGTTTTTATTTTACAGGCCTATCATGAGCTGTTATGGTAGTCACTTTTTTTTCCTACTCAGTGAATAAATTACAAGTCCTGGAGCAGTGCTCAGTACACTGTATTTCTTGGCCATAAGACCTATGAGATAAGTTTAGGCTGAATGATCCACTACTCGGAGGAGTGATGGCTTCTTTTATAGCCTTCTTATTTTTGTCGGCAGTAAACCATTGATACAGACTATGAAGGCAAGGGCATGTTCACCATATCCTGGTCTTTTCCCGAGTCTTGCAGGTACTTTGATCTGTGCTGTGGGACTCCTCACACCTCACACATTCAGGACCAACTAGTAGTGGTATTTTTTCCCTCCAGTTTATATTCTGAATATTAAAACTCTGATAATTTCTAATAATGTTTATGCCTGTCTTTAAAGCAAATATCAATATATATTTCACACTTGAACCCATTTTTAAAGACGTTACTCTTCTTCTAATAGTTCTTTATCTGCCCAGAAAATGTGGGTTTTTTTCCAGACAGACTCTACTTTTCCTACCTCTTATTTACTCATTCACCTTGTAAACGTAGAACATTACTGCACAGAGAAAGCACAGCTTTTTCACTGACGTTGTGACAATTGCACTTACTGTAATTTTTCTTCTCTCCTGTCCATCTTGAAAGATCCAGCAATGTTATTTTATGCAGTATGTGACCTTCTTACCTGACATTCCTTCGTCTTTGCTCTAAAGCCAGGCATGAAGAGCAGAACAAGGCTGGGTTGTGTGGGAAGGGAGAGGCCAGGGTTGTTCCACGTGGATCACGAAGCAGGTGTGTCTCGGAAACACTGTTCTATAACACTGCATTAAAGACAATTGCATTGCATGTCAGTCTAAATGCTAAAGAATAGCACACATGCTCACGACTTCTTCAGATGTTAAACTATCTTTCATTCATAAAAGCAAGGTGACACATAACATCTTTTTATATTCATGCTGGATGTTATGATTGAAAAAACCCACCCTCAATACCACCAGCCCCTACCCCAGACCTTACTGGGTTTCTACTAGTGAGTAACATACTTCATAATTTTGTGTGACAAACTGTTTTCATGTATTTAAATATAATGTCTGACAAGGTACTGATTTTATTTTCCTGTTTAATTTATTCTCCAGATTCTCTGGTCTTCAGTCAATGCACTGGCTGATTAAATTATTATCCCAATAATGAGATTTGACACAATCTATGCTAGTTACCTATGTGACCTGCTAAGTAGGTTAATTGGCAACCCTGAATAATTATCAGCCACCTCATCTTGCTGACGGAGAGTCTGGCAATAAATGAAACATAAAGATGCTGAAAAAGACACACAGTTTTTCATTTCAACTTCTGAGTTGTATCAAAGAAGCCTTTTAACTAGCAGCTTATAAGTAAAATGCAGCAATTAAAAAAAAATCTTGTGAGCATTTTGATTGTATAAAAATACAAATGTTTGCTCTTGTGCACCATCATGGCTCCCTAGGAGAAAAGGAAGTCTGTGGGATATTAAGTAAACAGGTCCCTCTATTCTGCAAATTGCTTATATAAGGGAATTGTTGCATCCTGAAAGCAAGTTCAGCAGCGAGGAAAATTCAAGAAGTCCAAGTGTTTTTTTGTGGTGACATTGCAAGAATCAGGTTTTAATGCTTTTGTGTGAAAAAATTTGTTTTGAACACTGAACAAAATATTGTTCAATGAAAGCTGTGATTCTTCTGTTCCCATTTGTCAGGAAACAGAGTTAAGAAAAGTAAATATGGCACCTGGTGACACTGACATGCACTGTGTATCTACCTTGTTCATTTCTGAAAAGCTAAAACATTTCTTTCTGCTCTACAAAATAGAAGATCAGAACTTAGAGAGGAAGCAGAATGGCCTCCTAGAGATAAGACGGGGAAAAAAATGTAAGTTTTAAACTTGTGGTCTTTTCACAAGCTAATCAGAACAAATCGGAGGTTCAGAACCATCAGCTTAGTCCGACTACTCCCAAAGTCATTCCTCTGCACTGGCCAGAAATCCCACCAAAACCTGGGGTAGAAAGACCAATCAAATAATCAATTTCTTGTTATCAGCGGTTAATGACTGCAACGTGAGTGTCAAGTCTTTACAGAGAATCTTTGGAAAGCCCAACTTCTGCTCCCAGGGTAAGGGGAGGAGCTGCTCTGCCTTGTCCTCAGGCTTGTGGCACCACTGTCTGCCCTGAGCCCGTCCTTCTCCACTGGGGCCCTGCAACCTGCAAGCACAGGTACTGCAAACCAAACCACACAAATAAATATTAAATGCATAGTAAATTTGGTCAAGTTAGATCCAATTATAATGTGCCACTTCTCACACAAAATGTTAACAAAGTTTTCCAGAATTTAAAAACTTGCAGAGTTCTGATGTTGCATCCCCTCTGGCTGTCGCCATCATTCCCCTTCCTTTAGCCTGTGCATGCAAAAATACATTTCCATTTCTAAGTACATGCCATAATGGAAAGCAGAGTGTGCGCTTTTCTGTGCCCAGAAAAACGTCTCTTCAGACAGATGCCCAGTCCAAAGACATTTGATCTTTCAGTTAGTTGGCTTATGGGCTTTTCAGTGGAGCAATATGATTCAAGAGACTATACCGGCTACTAAACCTGGGCAAGTAAGCAGAGCTCAGATTATGCAAAAGTGACTCACATGTTAAAACTAAACATATGCTTGAGTGTTTTTCTGGATGGCAGCCATATTAAACTATAATGACCTAAATGTATTTACTCCCCAGACAAATTTACCCTTCACTTTCCTCCTACCCACTCATACATTTGCACCTCAACCAATCACTTACATATTTTTATTTCCTACATGCTACTTTTATTGAAAACTTTATGGCTTGTTTAATCTTTCCTAAGCATGCCTTTATTTCCTGTCTTGATTTCCTCTATGATTCATCAACAGGGCTATTTTACTTACCCCTGCCCAAAGGATTTCAATTTTACTGTACAAATTTAATTAAAGCAAAATTGTTAAGGCTTATTAAAGAAGCTCTGCTGTATTTTTGTGCTCCTCATGTTGCTCCCCTCCCCAAGAAAAAGATGTACGAGGTGCTGAAGATGCACATCAGGTGAAACTACTGTCTACAAATGACAAAAATGATATCTTTTAGCTCTCTACTTGTGGATTTTTTTCCCCGGTATGTGGTCCTGATGTCTAAAATTACAGGCATTTAGATGTCAGGTAGCAGGAGAGGGGGAAGGGGGGGAAAAAAAAAAAAAAGAGGTATTATAGTAAAATAGTAAAGAACTGATGTCTTGCTGATAGTTTTAAGGTATTTTATTCCTTAAAAATAGCACAGCTTTATAAAGTTTTTATCATACCTGAAAGAAAACTAAGGGCTGCTGATATTTTGCAATTCATTACTCATTGCTTGTTGATTACATAAGTGTTTTTGAATGAAAGACTACTGTAAGGTCCTGTCAGAAGCTAAGCTGACATGACTTCTGTCTTTGCTTTTTATTACGATAGTCAATAGCTCAGTTGTAAGGAATAGAATTGCTCTTTGTGACTGTTTAGACATTCTTTTGGGAGAGCTAGCTAAAATTTGAGAGCAGAAAAGCACTTCTGGAAAAAAAAAAACCACAAAAAACCCACAAAAAAAACCCCAACAAAACCCACCCAACTAACCCAGCATGCCAGACAAATCAATAATAAGTGGACAGAGCTGAATCTGAGACTTTTGGGTTGGCATTAGAACCTAAATCAAGACAGTATTGTGGCTATAAAGCCTGTATTTTTAGGGGTGGCTATATCAAAATCAATATTGCCTTCTTGCTTTATTTGAAATCTCCCATGCATTTGTGCAAGCAAATCCATTCTACAATTGTGGTTTTTTTCTTGAGCGAAAGTCTTCTGTTTGGTATGTGTGACCTGTGTACCATAGCTCTATGTAAAATAACAAAAGATGGTCTGTATATATATCTCACCAGTGTTCTCTACTAATGTCATTTATGAAGAAAATTAAATAGCTGTGCAAATTCTTCAATGTATGAATTACCTACAACTCATATATTTAAGTTCTCTACAAGATGTTCACCATTACCTCAGAAATTGGTACACTGATCATCAGAATGTGAAAGCATAAACTGTGGGCATTAATCATAGAATCAGAATCATAGAATCATTTAGACTGGAGAAAACCTTAAAGATTATCAGATCCAACCATTAACCCAGAATTGCAAAGTCCATCACTAAACCACATCCCTAAGCACCACATCTATGAATTTTTTAAACACCTCCCAGGATGGTGATTCTACCACCTCCCTGGGCAGCCTGTTCCAACGCTTGACAACCCTTCAAGTGAAGAAATTTTTCCTCATATCCAATCTAAGCCTCCCCTGGTGCAGCTTGAGGCTGTTTCCTCTTGTCCTATTGTTTGTTACTTAGGAGAACAGACTGATCCCCACCTGCCTTCAAGCTCCTGTCAGGGATTTGTAGAGAGCAGTAAGGTCCCCCCTGAGCCTCCTTTTCTCCAGGCTAAAGCCCCCCCATTCCCCTCAGCCGCCCCCCATCAGCCTCGTGCCCCAGCCCCTTCCCCAGCCCCTGCCCGGCTCTGGACACGCTCCAGCCCCTCCACGTCCCCCTGGCAGTGAGGGCCCCAAAGCTGAACACAGCTTGGAATGTTTTAGCATGGAGGTGATGCAGCATCAGCTTGCTATAAAGTCACTCAAAATTATTAACCGAGTATCCAAAGTTAAACCATCGGGCACACCATCCTCAGGTCCTTGTCTTCTGCAGATTTTAGAATGAAAAAGCATTGATAACAGACATTTTGCTTAACTGTTTTGTAAAGCAAAACCACTGCATTCCCGGTAAGCTCATTATGCTAGAAAAATACATCTATCACAGGTATCATTTCCCAACTCCTAATGCCTCTGATTTTTGCTTGTGCTACTAGTCTTCCCTTACCTACCTCATAAGTACTCTGTGTGTGGTATTCATAAGAGAATATCCAGGTATGATGATTAATCTCTTAGCAGGAAAGAAAAAACACAACGCACTTACTCAGCAATTCCTTCTGAATAGCGCTTTGACGATCTGATTTTCCATTCCTTGATATGACCAAATTATTACTTCAGCAAAACTGGTAGCCTGCAGTGTCAACAAGCACACAGCTGAAGTGATAATAATAGGTTTTTTTACACATGCATATGCACATCCTCCAAAATGCATTCTTAAGGATAGAGGTTAGAAAACCTATTTGATAACATGAGTGTGGAAGGGGTTTTTGTACAATCAATATACCTATACTCTTTGATACCTGGTACTGATTGCATCTGCTTCTACAGGAGATAATGCATATTTAAATGTATAAGATAAGTGTATTAAATACTAGCCCTATGTTTCAAATACAATAAAAAATTCAATTTATAGATGCGTTTTCCATTATTTTGTTGGTACATTTTAGTGTCTCGGAGTTAACATCAAAATTATTCCTTGGAAGAAATAAATTCACCCTCCTAGGTAAAACATTCCCTATAGAACTGGTGAAATTCAAGCTTTAAATTTGTGTGCATTATGAAATATGGTTCACTGCAGCATGACAAAACGTTTAACAAAAGATAGGCAGAATACAGAAATGCTTGACAACTGGAGACTACCTCAATAATGTGTGCTTGTAATTATGGTTTAGGTAACTAGTAGAAAAAAAAAAGCTATTTATAGATAAATAATAACAATATTCAATAATGAAGCATTCATGACAGGTAGAGGAGGTCAGAAATATAATGACCACATCTTTTCCTGATGGATTGCTTTATAAACGTTTCTGGGAGTATGTTGTATCATGGGATGTTTCCACCAGGGTACTGAAAGTGTAGGAACTCTTCACAAAGAAAACTGCATGGGCAATCACCCTGGTTTCCCTACAGCCTGCCCTCAAGGACTAAAATTTGCTTAAGGAGAAGTTCAACAAGAATGCAGAAAGCTCTCCAGCTTCCCACAGAACCCCCAGTCTCTCCAGCTTCCTCATTCTCTGTCCCTCACTGTTTCCAGTTATTGCCCCTGTGTTGTCTCTGCGGTTTTTAGGTTACTTTTATGAGGTAGATCAATGTACTGATCCCTGGTAAGAGTAACCAGTCAGAAAGATCAATTAACACACTGAAAGTAAGTAATTTAATAAAATAAAATAACCCAATCTGTGCCAGGAAAGGAACTATAAAAATCTGATGGGCAATCTCACAGTTTGGGCTTGGAAAAAAGTAAACCTTGAGAAGTCTGATACTAAACAGCAATGATTTAATTAAATAACAATAAGCAACTGCTCTCTCTTGTTTGCAGTTTAGGAATCCCTTTGGCTCCTGACAATACAAAACAAGCCCAGTAGCTACTAGGTACCTTTACTGTGCTTTGCATGTACATAAACAATCTGAATTGAAATGGACACTGTCTAGCTTTATATAACAGCCAGTAAGAATAGAAAATAGCTGTAATCCTAATGAATACGTTTTGACTACAATCAATTTCTTCGTGTGAAGTCGGCATGACAGATGAAAATCAAATTAGTGGTACACGTAACAACCTGAGAAGCAAATAGTCCCATTAAAATGTTTTGCCAATGTTCATAAACCAGTGCTTCCCAGAACTCCATCTCTGTCAAGTCAATAACTTTTTGTTTCGTATTAAATACAGAGAGTACAGGTTACTATGGTGATCAACAGAACACAGAATAAACTCTGATTCATCATAACTGCCACATGCTAGAGGAAAAAAAAAATCTGAACATCATCTTGCAGTTTCAAGCTGGATCTTTGAAAAATATTTTGAGAATATAAAATGATTTGATGACGTCCAAATAACATTGGGTGAAGTATCACAAAAATGAAAGTGTTGCAGCAATGTACCCCCTCAAATAAAAGTGTTTCGGGTCTGAAACATTTTAAAACTCATGATCGCAAACCTTAGGGGGTTTTGTCCTTTTTTTCTAATCAATGAAACATATAGAACTGTGACAACTGAAAGACCTGTACAGAAATACTATAAGCCATATTGTCATGAACGTACATTTTCATCTGGGCCATGGACACCCTCGCCTTTGCCTGTCACATACTTCCAGTGCCCAGTTGTTTTCAAGCCCATTTACTGTGTTCAAAGGGCTGAATCTTTGAAATTGGGTAGCCACTGAGCAGGGACTGCTTGATGCCAGAGTTTTGGAGGCTTCATTCTGATTAGGACACCCATGCTTTTCCTTGCATTTATTTGCACCCACTGTTAACTTTGCATTACCAAGGCTTAACAAAGTAATGAAGTAGCATTTACATCTGCTTTGTCAGTAATCTACGCTTTGATATAGTAAACAACACACTAGCTTTTCAAATACATGCGATGAATTTCACACAACACAAAATTAAATGCAATGTTATAGTTATTTCTAATCATCCCCAGAGTTAGTTTCTAGCAATGAAACACAACTTTGAGTAACGTATCTCAGTACAAGCCAGACCTTCTTGTTGGTCTTCACAGTATCATTGGAATGGTTTAGAAGCAATGAAGGCAGTGCTAGAGCTAACACAACTGGGTAAAAGACACACTTGTTGTTGCATGGCTTTAAATTGTATGCCATTAAAAATAAATAAATAAATATTTCAGCTTCTTTTAGCTTCAGTACTACCACAGATCTACAAAATACCCAAATCAGTTAAGACAGAAAGATCACCTTGTAGTTTGCATACTGACCTTCAGAACTCAACTCTGTCAAGTCACCAAAATCTCTATTCACATTGACCTGAAGAGCAGCTTTGAGGTGTGTGTCTGGTTTTTTTCCTGCTATATCCATTCAGTCTACTAAATAATAATATCTCTTTCTGCTATCCCGATAATTTTTTGAAAGGGATAATAAACTACTTTTTAATTTTAAGGCTGCACAGAGGACTTAGTGAAACTGATAAAAACCCCTTATGGTTCCTTGTAAGATACTCCTACCTACTGACCACTCTGGAGGTTCAGAGCCGTAAACGATTATTATCTGGCTTGTTCCTTTCTATTAGTTTTATCCCTAGTCCTGGGCATGCTCTCCCCAGACATTCATGGTAGTTTTACGGGGTCTGGCTGAGACAGACTTAATTTCCCCCCTACCATCCCTCACAGTGCTGAGCTTGTGTTGGTAGCTGGAGTGGTGCTGATAACACAGGGTGCTTTGGCTGGTGCTGAGCAGCGCTCCCACAGCATCACGGCTGTCTCTCCAGCATCGCCCCCATCACCGCTAGGCTGGGGGTGGGCAAGGTCTTGGGAGGGGACACAGCCAGGACAGCTGATCCGAAGTGACCAAAGAGATATTCCATACCATATGACCTCTGCTCAGTAATAATAATAATAACAATAATAATAATGATGATGATGATGATGATATAAAAATAATAAAAGCTAAGAGGAGGGAGGGCAGGCATTTGGTACTTAGGACATTTGGCTTCTGGAGCAACTACTGCACAAACTGTAGCCTTGCTTTCCAGTATGTGGCTGGGCATCACCTGCTGATGGGAAGCAGAGAATAAATCTTTTAATTTCTTTTGCTTCTGCGTGCACACCATTTGCTATTGCTTTATTAAGCTGCCTTTATCTTGACCCAAAAAAGTGTGGGCTTTCTCATTTTATTTTCTCCCCTCCCCCTGCTGAGGAGGGGAGTTATAAAGCAGCTTAGCGGGCACCTGGTGTCCAGTCAAGGTCAAAAAAACACATTAGTGAATTTAAGTTACACAAAGGTCGTGAAGTGTGAAAGTTTTCTGTGATCTTTACAATTCAAAAGGACATGCCTGTGGGTTCACAAATATATGAAGCCTTTCCCTCAAAAGGATTGAAAGTAGGTGATTCAAAGTCTACTAATACCCAGAGCCCACAGATTTTATCATTTGGTGATGTTAGGATGTTTACTTCCCAGCTGAATCTTGCTTACTGCTAGTATGCAATTTCTCAGCTGGGGTAGCTCCACTTTGATACCTGTGAGAGAACTGCAAACTCTCTTTGACATGGTGTCTCTTCCATATATCTCAGACGGGGGGCAGAGGGGGAAGACAAAGGGAAAGAGATAATACCTTTCACATTTCATATTATTGTCAACCTTTCCTGAATTTCTTAAGAGCTTCAGGACAATGTAAGAACAAAGTTGGGCTTTTTTTCTTAGAAGACATGCTGTAATTCAAACAAAAAACAATTCAGGAAACCCCTCTGATTTATGGCTTGGATCTGACTTTATAATCTAGCTGTATAATCAATCTATGAACCTGGTAATTTAGAAGGTAACAAGTATCCTTGTTATTCTGCACATGTCCATTATAAAGCAGCTTTTATTTCATAATCTTTAGCTAATTGGTGTCACTCTGGTGTTATTCTCTTAAGCCACCACTTCTCCCTACCATGGGTGCCTTTTGTCTTTAAAATACCATATTAAATATCATCAGCATTTGCAGTCTTCCAGACAGAAAACTTAAAATCAAAATACTTGTGGCAAATATATATAGACACTACAATCGAACTTATTAAATTAAAATCTATACAGATGAACAATTACTGCAGTGCCAGCTCTTCTCTAACCCAAATGTCGTTGTACATTATGGCCTGGCTGATATGACTGCAGCACAACTGAGCCCTAACCTCTAAAAGCACCAGGCATTTCAACCTTTACTTGTGCCTTTATTTGAAAACAAAACCAACCAATCAAACAAAAAAAAAACCAACAAAAACCAACACACATACAAAAAAACTCAACAAACAAGCTCCCCAAAACTTAGTTGCCCACTAACGGCTTTTAATAAAGGGCTCTGTATTTCATGTGTATGGCTAATATCTGTGTATGACTAATAACTTTTGTGGCAACCGTATAATCATTCCAGCTAATTGTGGTTTTTTGAGTTGAAGAAGCATCTGGAGAATGGGGACCTGAAGAACTGCCGAGGCTACATCTCCTCTTGTGGCTCACAAACATCAGTCTTGTATGGGATGAATATGCCCCAAACCCACGCAGATACAAATGCCTGTGTATTAGCCTGGTTGTGCCTCCCTAACCTCCATTCTGCATAAATATGCCTTCCTATTTTTACCTGGCATGATCATGGAAACAGGATGTAGTAAGGATATGAATATTCCCACAAATGACTTGGTTTTCATCTCAGAAAGTGATGCAGTAATTCTTCCCATGTTACTCCAACATCAATAAAAGTTCAGGCAACCAATAACTGTCACTTGTACCAAACTGTAGACAGAATATATACTGAAAACCCTGGACTAAATTTTGCATCCACTTCTTAGTTTTGCTCCTAAGTTTTGTTCTCTGTGAATCTGACCAAGAGATTTGTTCTTCCAGCTCTGTTACTCTAAACAGACAGATTTCCCAGCTGTACAAGCAGCAGAGACCACACATTGACAGGAAGGCAATCGGGCACCATGGCAGGTCAGATGCGAGGGCCATTAACACAAATCTGGACCAGTTTGACCACACTGTCTTCTAGTGCTGCTGTTACTAGCTTCTGTTCTTAATTATGTTCTTCAGTAGAAATTATAGGGGAAGAAAATCATCAGAAATGCTTTTCAAGAACATTTGATGAGGCAAGTTGGTGCCCTAGTGAGAGATTTCAGTAAGAGTGATTTCTTACCAGGGGTAAGCTTCAAAGCAAGGCCTGTGCACACTATTTCAGGCGAAGAAACTGACACTTTTTGGAAAGAACAAAAATATATCAGCTGCTGAGACGTGAGCTCAAGGTGGGTTTGCTACAAATGGAGATAAAGGTAGACAGACCAATTTTTAAGCAGACGCACTCAGCCTTTGTAGCTTTCCGTGTCAAAGCAGGCACTGACACAGGTCCAGGATGAAAATATTTGAACAATTTTCTTCGCATGAACTTCAGCAACACACACTCAGATAGCTGTGAGGATAAAACACAGATGCTGGTGCATCAGACCATGGGTTTTAGCTATTCTACCCAGAGTGCTGGATGTGTTTCAGCATCACATTTCCCTTGGGTGAGGATGAGAAGTACCTGCCTCTTGCAGCCTCTGGCTCAGTAAACACTGAGAGAGTGTTTACTTCTCCTGCCACGTTGTTGGCTTTTCTGTCCAGCCTCCTCCCTCTTCCCAGCTGCAATGGTCATTACTTCACTGGCTCAGGAAAGCCTGTAGCACCAAGACAAAAGGAATAGGTTTGGTTTTTTCCTCTGGTCACTTGGTTTGCTTCCTTGATGCACTTGGAATGGGTGTTATTCTAAAAGACAGCTTTGCTATCTGGTGGGACTTCAAGACTTGGTTAGTGACAACTGTTTCACTAGTGTCACCCTGTTGAGAAGACACATTTCTGAGTGGTAGGAATGCCTTTTTTGCTCTCCCTTGTTTGTTAGTCCCTGGAAACTTTACTCACACATAAATTTTATTCCTTCTTTACAGCATAATTTCTTTCAATGAGCACTTGAATTTTTGCCTGCCCTATGAATCCAAAATCATGGCCCATGTTATTGTTAAGGCTCAGTATGGCCTGAAGCAAGGGATGTTGCACCAACAGTATCCTGAGTCTTGTAGCTAAAGCATAACACCCACACACATGCCCATACACACGCCCTTCCATACATCCATCCTTTTGTCTTTGATTGTTCTGTACCAAACATTCTTAGGTAGCAAATGAACTTTTTCCCCCCCTTTCACCATTCCTAAGGTGCTTGAGCCTCTATTCATCAGGAACTCGTAGATGCTATCAAGATTCTACACAGCATATAGATACAGAAGCTACCAATTTCCTAGAAGCCAAGAGACCTGAAGCACAGAGGATTCAGTAATGTCTGTCCGAGTCCACTCTTTTTACCTATTAGTGCCCACACATACATATTGTAATAAAGTGCCTTTCCTAATATATGGGTTATCTGACATGTGGTCACATAGAACACTTGCTACCCTACAGCCAGTCTCCCAGAGCAAACCCAAAGGGTCCACTCCTCTTTCGTGCCTTCCTCACAGTGTACGTACCGCAGAGCACTCCAAAGGGGCATCCATGGGACCGCTGACATGCTTTAAGCTTACTGCTTAACAATTCCTTAGCACTCTAGCAGACTGAATGCAATTAGACCAGTTTTCTTGGGAGTGTCCTGCAGCCTAATGTTTGTGCCTTGCAAATTCATGAAGTATTTACCCAAGTAAAGCAGAAAAGCGTCCACTTTGATTTTTCTCAGAGCAACTCTCCCGTCTTCAAAACACCTTAGTAAACTGGCATGAAAGACCTAGATGGTTTGAAACTAGCCCTTTCATCCCACTGCTAACATTTGCATAAAAACACCCTCTTTTTCCCTTCTGAAACACAAATAACTTGTTTTGTTTCATATTGTTTTGATCAAGAAAGAATGTTAATTCTCTAAAATGTAATTTAAATGCAATTAGAGAGAAACACTATTAAAAATCCTACTATAAATGACAGAAGTTCCAATTTTACATTACCAGTTTTAGAATGCTTAAAAAAAAATAATATGCAAGTGTAAAAACTGTACCCAAATAAATTACATTTCAACAGTGGATCTAATAACACTTCTATTTCCTTTTTAATATTAATTCACTAAGGATGAATTTCACCATGGCTGAAACATTCTGCAATCATAATGTTTTGTATTAAACTCCAGTGAATACCTTCTTCCTGCTTTGTAACAGCAGATGTTGATGCAGGAGGAGGAAAAAAAGAAACAGTTTCTGGAGGGATGTGTCTGTATGGAGAGCTGCATTTAATTAATTGGAAGCCCATTTATTACTGAGCTCCTATAACACTTCTGAGAGGATTATAGGGACCATTCCAATAAATACTCTATTCCACTTGAAGCAGGAAATAATTAGCTTTTAGTTTGCTTCAGTTTTGATGAAAATAAAGAAAAGCAGTCCTGGTAGAAGCAGAATTTGAATTTTTACTTCAAAACACCATTATATGCTTAGCAAAAACTGAACAAAAGAGAGGTGGGTGGGCTCAGAACTTGTGGCCTTGTCAAATTGTGCATGAGCAGAATTTTGTGGTTAATTCATTGTGGCTTCTTAACCAGACAATCTAAGCAGGATTTTCTAGAGCTCAGGTGCGTATGCTTGCAAGGCACTAAGCAGCTCCTTTATGGTCCTGAATAGGTGGACCTCATTGCTGGAGCCGCTGGGGGCAGGGAAGCTGCCATTCCAACCTCCTCTCCTGTCCTGGCCAGCATGAACTGGAAGACATGGTCACTGTTTCCCCAAATTCCTTGGCAAATAGCTCAGAAGTCATCACTGCACAGGGATGTACCCACAAAAGCGCCAGTGCTGCTGCCTCCTGCCTGGTGCTGAAGGCAAGCCTCAGAGCGTGCGCCTCAGGCTGCTCCCAGCCGTGCCCTACTCTCCTAGCCAAGGCAGTAGCGTAATATCCAGGATTACTTTTAATGAAGACTGGGCAGGAGATGATTCATACATCATAAAGTCTATGATTTATGTGATATCAAGGAAACTAATCTATATGAAGATGCCCATTTTATGTTCCATTGTCACATATCTGTCATTTCTTTATCCAGGTCCTGTGAGACAGATAAAAGCCTACATGAAAGTATAGATCCATACAAAAGCAGAGATCATTGATAACTGTCTTTAATCAGAAAAATGGTAATTTTTGAAATTGCTGCTTACTTCTCTTCTAGTTTTGATGTATTTTCCATTTAGTAAGGAAGTAAAGAAGTTCCAAAAAAATTTCTGTAGATATTTCCTAAAAGTAACTTCTCTTCAATACCTGTCTTGGTTTTATTATGCATTATATCATCTCAGGACAGCTGGGTTGCAGCGGAGCAATTCCACAGGCCCAAGCCAGATCAGCCCGGTGTGTGTCACACACTTGGCTGTAGCTCATTGCTGTGATGTTCTGACACAGCCCCGCAGGATTTAGTGCTATAAGAACCCTGTTGGAGAAGGGATATTTATACCCAGAGGAGAGGGAAGGTTGTAGCTGAGAAGGTTTCTAACGCATGGCTTCCACTCACAGCCCCAATTCAGTTGTATTTAATGTCCCTGGGTGGAAATGTTCTGGGGAAGGCACTTTCTTCTACCTGAGGGCAAATGAATGTGTTATAATGATGCTGGAATTATTCTGAGCAGCCAGAAGGTCAGTAGGGAGGTCTTCGTTTCAGAAAGGGAAATACAATTATACTCATCATTGGATAACTTCTTTGATTTCTTCACAGGACCTGTGGGAGGTCCCCTGATGCTAGAATCCTTCAGTGGCCTTCATCTCAGTAGTGTCACTTAGATGACAAGACAACTTGGAAGCAACCATTGCTCCTTTGACCTGAGCATTTGTCCACACATTCCGGATTTTGCAGGGTGTTCTGCTTAGAAGAAATATGTGAGGAAGGCCAGCAGCTCTTTGAAGTAGACCCATGATTTTTTTTCGTTTTGTTTTTTTTTTTTTTTTTCTCAGAGAACACAGACCTGTTTCCCTGAATGCTGGAGGAATCAAAGAAGCAGCAGCAGTGTCTTTGCTCACAGCTTCTGCCCTCACATGCTGGGTTGACAGGCTGAAAAGTCCTCTCGTGCTTTTTCTCTCTCTCCAGCTGTTCTCAGGTCTGCACCACAGACAAATAGAGGTGTGTCCTGCTTTCAGCTGGGATACAATTAATTTTCTTCTTAGTAGCTGGTACACTTCTGTGTTATGGATTTAGTATAAGATTTTGTATGGGATTTAGGATGAGAATAATGTTGATAACACACTGATGTTTTAATTGTTGCTAAGTGGTGTTTACCTTAAGTCAAAGACTTTTCAAGTGTCCCATGCTGTGCCAGTGAGCAGGTGCACAAGAAGCCAGGGGGAGCAGAGCCAGGGCAGCTGACCCAAACTAGCCAAAGGGATATTCCATAGCATTGACCATCACGCTCAGTATGTAAACTGGGGGGAGTTGCCCAGGGTGTGTGTATCTCTGCTTGGGGACTGGCTGGGCATTGGTCAGCAGGTGGTGAGCAATCGTATTGTGCCTCACCTGGTTTTTTTCCCTTTGGTTTTATTCCTCTCTCTCCTCCTTCTCTTCATTACAGTTACTATTTATTTATTTATTTATTGTTGTTATTGTTATTATGATTATTTCAATTATTCAGTTGTTATTTCAATTATTAAACTGTTTTTAGCTCAATCCACACATTTTACCCTTTTCTGATTCTCCTCCCCATCCCACCTGGGAGGGATGGGTGGAGTGAGTGAGCAGCTGCGTGGTACTTAGATGCTCTCTGGGGTTGAACCAAGACAAGATGTGGGCTCCTTGTGTCTCATGCACAGGTAGGTACACAAGCACATTGTTTCTGCAATAACAATGTCTTCTGCCTCTGTTATCAATGGTCTAGAGTGACTCTTAGTGGCTTGGGTTTGGGCAAGAGATGTGCTGACAGGTTATTTCAGCACCTTTCATTACCGACGGTGGTTATGCCCTCCAGTTTTAAGTCAGTGCTGTTGTGATAGTTATTACAGGAACTGTCCTGGGCCACTGGTTGCAAATGTGTTGAAAGTAAGTTCCCCAGACTGTGCAAATGAGGAGGTCCAGCCTTTTTGACCATTACATGTGTCAAGTTTTGCAGACTGACCATTTACTTCAGCTGGTGGGATCTTCTTCTATGTCATTCAGTTTCTTCCCACGTTATTTTTATTTGTTAACATCTAAACATTTTCCAGTATTTCATTACAAAAGAAACCTAGAAAAGCCAGCTGGGTCATATCCCTCACATTGAACTCTTTTGATTAGAAGAGTATGAGATATTGTATGTGGGGGTTTTGTTTTAATGAAAAATTAATAAAGGTTCTGCTCTGACTTTGGTACAGTAATGGGTATGTGGCTACTTGAGGCTTCACTGGATCACTGAAATAGTTTTGAAGGCAAATATATTTTTATTAATATAGGAGGGTTTGTTTGTATAGTACTTCTGTGCTATACAATGTTATTAATACAGTATGCCTGGCTTCACAGCTTGAAGCAGCATATTTTCCATAGTCTTATCTGGTGGTGTAGTATGAGTTTTGATTCTAAATCTGTTTGAAGGAAACACTATAAAGAGGTTTCTGTTCATGGCAGAGCATGGGTGGTTTTGTTAGAAACAAAGACTATTTACACTTGCAGTTTCTAAGCTGTTACACAGAAGTCTGAATGTGTTATATAAAATTCCCCTCAATCCTACTTTCTAACTTAACTAAATGTTATAGGCAGCTGTGGTAAAAATGGGTTCTTTTTGGTGAAAGAGAAACAGGAGGAACATATTTATATCAATGCTGCCCTCCCAACAGATTATACCAGTCCATGGGACAGCTATTTATACATACTTCTCTGAGGAAAACATTGAAAGAAACTGTAACTTCTAGTGATAATGTTGACTCACCTGCTTTCCTGACTTTCTCTAAGGCAGTGGAGTTCTGGTGGGATCACAGCTCCAGGTCCATCTCCTGTGTAAATGGGATTTCAACAGACACCATTTGTTGGAGTATTATAACTCAGCACCCTCAGGCACACTTTTCATTTAACACTGAATGGGCAAGACAGAATCCCTATTTGAAGGAGGAACCCCTATTTGAAAGGGGAAATGATGACTTTTTGTTCAAGTGTTTAATCGAGAAGTATCTGATTTGGCAATGAATCTGCTAACTAGTCTCTTTAGTCCACAAGCATTTCAACTAAATGTAATCACTCCGACACCAGGCTGTGGTGAGTGCTCTTTGCGTGACTGGTAGTACAGAAAGAATTGATTTCCCATAGTCTGGTAGCTAAGATTTCATTTTTCATCAAGAAATCTCAATGTCTGCAGAGACATTCCTCTTCCCAGACTGGACAGCTGCTGGGCATACTCAAAAGCAGCCTGGCTTTATTTTGTCCTAAGAGGTCTATTGGACCCCCCACCCGATGAGGTGTCAACAGAAACTGAACAGCAGCACCGAGGGGTGGCTGTACATAGCTGCAGAAATTTTCACACCTGGCAGAGGCACTTGGCTGGAAATGCCACCTGCCAAATTTTTTTCCATCTCACACTAAATTTCCCCTGAAAACTCAGTGCAGATGTATTTAACCTAGTTTATAGTGCTGAGATTGTGTCGTGGTTTAACCCCAGCTGGCAACTAAGTACTAGGCAGCTGCTCGCTCACTCTCTTCCCCCACAATGGGATGGGGAGGAGGATCTGAAAAAGGTAAAAACCCGTGGGTTGAGATAAGACCAGTTTAATAACTGAAATATGGTTAAATATAATATTACCACTACTACTAACTGTAATGAAAAGGGAGATAACAAAAAGAGATAGAGAAAAAAACCTCAAGGAAAACAAACAAGTGATGCACAATTCAGTTTCTCACCACCTGCTGACAAAAGCCCAGCAGTGATCTGCTCCCTCCATTTTGTATGCTGAACACGATGTCCTATGGTATGGCCAGTTCAGATCGGCTGTCCTGGCTGTGTCCCCTCCCAGTTTCTTGTGCCACTCCAGCTCTCTCGCTGGCAGGGCCCGAGAGGTTGAAAAGTCCTTGACTTAGTATAAATGTTACCCAGCAACAACTAAAACCATCAGTGTGTTATCAACATTGTTCTCATCCTAAATCCAAAGCACAGCACTGCATCATCTACTAGGAAGAACATTAACTCTATCCCAACCAAAACCAGGACAATGAGAACTCATGCATTCTGGATAAAAATAATTTGTGCATTAAAAATTATCACACTAGCCATTTTTTAAGGTTTTTCCCCATCCTTCCCTACACCAAAGATTTCCAGGCAACCTACCATGGCTACAGGCTTGCAGCTCCTCTCCCTTATGTTGCCAATCAGCTGATGAGCTTGGACATGCCCAGTGCTCCTCGGAGAGGGCTCTTCTCTGTTCTGGTCCTTCCAGCCTGGGGCAGTGCTCCCTCTGCTCTGCTCTTTCTTTTCCTCTGGACTTCCAAGGAAGGAGTTACAGTGGTGGCAACAATTTCTTCTGTAGCTCATCCATACATGGGAGATGCAGGGAGCCAGATCCAGGGGTTCCGTGTGATTTAGTATGTACGTGCAAGGAATTTTTTTCTTTGTAGCATTATCAGTGGGATGGAAGAGTGAGGTAGGATTAGTATTCTTGGCCTGCACTTGAATAGAGATGGAATAATTCTTTACAAAATATAAAGAATGGGATTTAGTGGGCGGTTGAGGGTATATCTTAATTAATCTCTCTGCCAATTATAAGATGGAAGTTCTAATTAAGATGACCCCAAAGCAATTACTCAGACTTGTGTATTTACATTAATTAGGCTACCAATGCATTAAGAGTAAGATTATGACTTTCCAGAAAACACAAAGTCCATTTTCCTTGTTAAAGTACTTCACTACCTAACTTGTACTGAGGGAAGATGTCACAATATTGCACTACTTCCATGACGCCATTTATTTTGTCCCTCAGGACTTCAGGTTCAAAAACAAATTTAAGAGGATGATATTTGTGTTGAATTGATGGGTCACAACATTCTCCATCATTATGGGGAGAGTTGTTGTAGAAATATTTATTTGTTATGTGAAGTGGAAGTCCTCTCCCAGGAGACAACTGCTCTTTTCCCTCTTACTTTAGTATTCACCAAACTAACACCTAATCAAGTATGATATCACTACTGCTATTTTGCATATGCATTTGCAGTTTATTCTTTTCTAAAGCAAATCTAATCTACTCATAACCACTTAATTACCCTGGTGAATATGTGCAAGTTAACACCATAAATACTGTTTGAAAAAACGAACAGTCCATGGGCCATGAATCAGCAAGATATTTAAGCACATGCTCTCAACAGAACAGCTTGGATGATTCAAGAAAGGCAAATGGTTCAGGAGATGGGCTTCCCGTAGCAGGCAGTTTGTTGAACTGAGGTTGCAATGGCCCTAAATTGATGGAATAAAGTAAACCCGAATGACTTCAGTCAATGTTTTTTCAGTGAGGGAATGTGCCTTTAGAATTGGTGAGGGTTTAAATGGCTGTACCTTTTGTAAAAGTGAGTGCGGTTGGCTAGCAATGATAGAAAATCCAGGTACGTGTTTCTTCCAGTATCTGAAGTTCCCATTTCATAAGCTGTTGTAATTCTTTTCTAGATTAGGGCACCCACAACTGCTCTATTTTACTTAAGGTGGCAAGCAGAATTTTCAGACTACCTGCAATCCACCAAGTACCTAGAAATTTTACTTCTCTACTTGGTCCCTGACCTTTTTGAGGTGGAACTTCAACTACTTCTTTATATAGTGCTTGCCACACTGCTGCTTCTCCCATTTTTCCAGAGGCAGTCCCTCTAATTAGAATATCATCTATATATCGGGACAGTTTCACATCCTGAGCAAGTGAGACTGCCCGTAAAAGTTCAACAAGTGCAGCATGAGCAATTACTTGTGAACATTTATATCTCTGTGGGAGTTTATTACAGGTATATTGTATACCTTCCCAAGTAAAAGCAGATTTCTCTTTATTCTCCTCCTGTGAGGGGACCAAAAAGAACATCTCTCTGATATGTAGTACTGCCATCCATGAATGTGCAGCTGCTTTTAGTGTGGATGTTGAAACTGCAGTATTGGGTACCACAGCAGTTAGCAGGGCACTGTAGGTATTTAGGTGCTGATAATCGATTGTCAGATGCCATCTCCCATCTTGCTTTCAGACTGGTCAGATGGGTGAATTGTACGGGGAGTGGCTTCTGGAACTAATGTGCCATTTGTCCAAGTCTGCTTTTATATCAGCAGTTCCATTTCAGGCTGCAGATGAAATCAGATACTGCGGGACATCGGTAATTTTTGCGTCGGGGAGTGCAGGGACTGCGCAGCATATGCATACTGTAGCCTCTCGATTTCTGCTGTGGTTGAGGTTGATTACTTGAACCAAAGGACCACATGCAGCCATCTTGCAGGTGCCCATTTTGTCCAGTCAAGACATCAACACCCAAAATATTTTCATTGTGCTTTTCCATCGCAAAGCAAGTGGATGACATGCGCTTCTTGCCCAGGAGCCGTAAATTAACTTTTGCACTTTGGTGTGTAACACTTGCTGTTTTCTCCAGTGACTTCAAAGCTTTGCTGTCTAGGTTGCATGGCCAGCTTCTCAGTATCCTGTTATGCTAGTATTGAAATTTGTGCTCCTGTATCTACTAGAAATTTTATCAGTTGTTGTTGCGAGCCAACTGGAATTCACATGTAAAGACCTCCTTCATTTAGCCATTGGTAGGCTTCTACTTGCCGGACAGACAGGACAAGTTGCCATCCTGGTGCTATTCACTTTTTGACTTCAAGGTTGGCAGTTCCCCTCTAAGAGGTTTAAAAGGATTTTGGCCTCCCAGTGGAATCTGTCGGTGGCGGGACATTAGGGGATTGTTTAGTTTCCCTATTTCCACTTAATTTGTGGAATGCTTGTATTAAGATTGGTATTATACTCATCAGTCTTCCCTGCATTGCTGCCTTAGGAACACCTAACACTAATGCTTTTCTCCATAACTTGCTTCTACTTTCTTGAGCCTCTACTCACAGGTCTCTGTTTTGATATTCTGTTTCTCTGCCTCCCAGTCCTTGTGGGCGTGTTTGTGTTATGGGTCACACTTGTGGTTTTCCACTCAGGCTCTTGGCTTGATTTCTCCATCAACAGAGAGTCCCACCCCATTTCACAGCCACGGTTTACAATGCTGTGCATTAATTCTGCTGTGTAGGGAGCTGTCTGTGGGGATCACCACCTAACTCCACATTGTTCCCTGTGTCTCTTTTCATCTCCTCCCGTTTTGCAATTAAATAGGATTTGAGAACAGCAGGGGCTCCCCTAATTAGTGGCTTTAACACAGTGTAATCTCTATTAGCAAATGTTGGGGTATCACTGGATTTTCCCATTTGTGCATAGCTTGTATGCAAGTAGCTTTGGTGATGCTAGTGGAGAGCCCACTTAGGGAACAGATGAGAATCACAGAAGGTTAACCACAACCGAAGGCACCCATTCCCCCAGCCCAGTAGGCTGCTCTGCTGGTGATAGAATGGGCTTCATCTACTGGGTTGGGTGCTAGGTTTAAGAACACTCTTCGACCCCAATAATCATTTGCTTTGTCTGTGTTCTAACATAATTTGGTCACCGCCGCTGAGGCAGACACAGTATGAGTACTCTGTTTCAATTTCACCTGGCTTTGTGCCGTACTTCTCCTGTAAGCTTGCCAGCTGTAATGCAGCCCATGGAGTGCTTTGTGTAGCGTATTGCCGTCCAGCACCCCAAGGTCCTTCAGAGGATTCTGCTTTAATGCTGGGTCTAGTCTTACATTCACAGCAGTCTGAAATGGGCAGGGGGTTAACATTTCCCTCATCAGGGTTACCAGGATCACCCCAAATATCACCATCCCGGTCCTCTGGGGACCCTACTGGTTTTCTTATTTGCATGGGGATAGGAGGGCATGGAACTCACATGAGCATCAGCTGGATCTTTCTTCCAAGTTCTTTTTTCTCCTTTTCTTCCTTTAACTGCTTCCGTAGCTGTTCAGTTTGCAGAGACAGTAATAACTGAGCTACCTGCCTGCCTTCTATTTCCTCTGTTAGATCTTGTCTCTCTGTATTATGGTTTTTCCTATCCTGACAGGCAGCTTCCAGGCAGGTGCCTAACATCTTACAAATAATTCCTTTTCCTTCACTTCCTTTAATATTTCCCCTTACTAATTTAGATTGTTCTTCAATAGCACCCCAGTCATGTCAGTGGTCACAAGCCCCTTCTGAGAATTTGGGATTCAGACTTATTCTGTGCTTCCATAAGTAATCGGTGATCCTATGTGCCATCCTGCTGACTATGTCAATTTGTCATGTATGGGTGATTTAGATCTCTTAAAGAACCACTGTCAAAGGTATTAACAAAGTTCATTGGCAAGATGCACTCTATTACTGCACTGCACAGTCATTTGAACAGTGATTCAAAACTACTAAGGCAGAGTCAAAGGTACCAAAACACAAATCCAAGTTACCATAATACAAGGTTATAGGTGATATCAGTCACTTACCAAAGATCTGTCACTGGTTAAGGGTCTCTTTGCCTTGCAGAGCAGCCTTGAGAGGTGTCCCAGCCAAAGGGGAGATCACGAGAAGTGTCCCAGCTGAAGGGGAGATCACGAGACGTGTCCCAGCCCAAGGGGAGTCTGCCGCCGTGCAGCCAGGCTGCTTGGCAGGGAGAGCACAGAGAAGGCTCACTTAGGCTGACATATCTATGGAATAAAGGGGCTGGCTCATAGGCAAATTACAGGAGTGGGAAAGGTATGCATAAGACTCCTAGTACCCACAACTTTCTTTGATCCTTGATAAATGAGTCATGGAAAAGCCACCTGCTACTTATGTGTTAATCACATGATGGTGTTCCAAGCTAATATGCATTGATGCTCACGGTGTCAGTCTGCTCCTTTTTTAAAAGAACAGATTGGAACTAGAGAAGTTCTTGATCCGGTTACACCTTAGGGCTTTACCTCCTTTGGAGCCTGTACCAAACTACCGCTAGTTTGGTTAAGGAGTGGAGTGCATCTGTCACAGTCCCAAAGCTCATTGACAAAAATAGTCAGGACCAGGTATTTCCATATTAGTCTGAATTAGTCATTTCAACATTTCAAAAAATTACACTTCTTTTATGCGGGCGAACATTTCTAAACTGTCAAAAAAACCTTTCAGAGTGCTTGGAGTTGGTGTTCATAATTGCTAACAACGTTGTGTGATGCAGCAGAGGTGCGCTGTATTCTTTTTAAAATGTTTACACCTGTCAAATTTGTATTTTACCTGCTATAGGTCTCTCAGTATTTTAACAGAAAGACAGTCAAAACAATCTGCAACTGAATTATTGAGTGAATGAAAAATATTGTGGATAATAAAATTATTTTTTACATCATCACCTGAGACAATATCCTCTGACATTTATACAATTTTAAAGAATATATGTTTTGAAAAAGAGCAGGTTGAAAATCCGGAATGACTTGGAGCTCTCTGTATGCCCTCTGGCATTTTTGCATTCAGGAATGTCCAGCTGACATCCATGGAGGAGGTAAGGAGGGAATCACATAAATATTTCCCCTAAAAGAAGTGGAATCTACCTTAGTTTCAGGCTCAACACAAGTACCAATCTGCCTTTGCTTCACATACCCCTCAAAGTCTCTGTTATTTAACTTTTCTTCTGCAAAATTGGATGAAACCATACAAAGCCATGCCCACTTTTCATCTTCCAGTTACTCTAAGCGCTAACATACATTCTTTTTGCTGTTTATCCTATGTCCTGACCTAAAAAGTTTTTTGAAATAAGGCAAAATAAAAGCAGCTGGAGATTGGAGCAGCCTTACTGATTAATCTCTGTGTGGTTCAATATAAAGTGTTCTGAAAATCAGAATCTAAATCTGTTCACATTTAAAATGCCAGAATTGGACTATGTTCAAGACATTAATAGACTATGGGTATTATATCAGCAACAGAGGAGAAGGAGAAGATACTACTGGAACTAGAGAATGTCTGGAAGGATATGGGCTGTAGTATCTCTTTTGACCCAAGTAGCAGAATCAATATTTAATCTTTTGGAGAGTACTCTGGTTAAGCAGGAAAAAATGGTGGAACTGCTGCATTTCTATTTATTTATAAAAATGTACAAAATACTGCCTTATGAGCATACAGTGAGGCTGGTTTTTTGTGTTTACAGCTCCAAAATTTGTTCAGCTGTCGCATTACCTCAAAAGCCTACTTCTTTAATCTGTTGTCAACGTCAAACCCAGGCATTGCTCAGGCTGTACAAAAACATGTGCTGCCTCACTCTTCCATGTGAGCAGCCTGCCATGGCACAGATACATACCCCTTCCCTTAACAATACAGTACGTAGAAGAAATCCTGAAGCACACAATATTGAAACCTTTGTGATCTACAGTTGCCTTTGGCTGTGGAAAGGACCACGTATCTCCCACAAATTTCTTACATGAAAATAAACCCAAGCATTTTGAAAGTTTTAATCCAACCTGTAAACGTAGAACAAGCAAAAGAAGGAGATTTCCTCTGCAAGGCAGTAAGTTTTTTTCAAAAACAAAGCCAGAATTAAATTTTCTTCTAAAGCATTAGATTGTCGAAGTTGGATACCAATTTCAGTCACTGAAGTGTAAAGAAAAGGAATTTTAGTATTGCTTTAACTGTCCACTTCAACCAACCATCGTTAACTGTGGCATCACTTCTGACTTCTCCATAATGTGTGAGCATGTGTATAGATGTATATGCACACTAGATTTCTTGCTGGGTCTAGGCAGTGGACAAAAATTATCTGCTGGCATGAAGTGCTCATTTGCATAATGGCAAATACCACAGTCCACTGGGATTTACTCTTAAAAAGTATCCCACACTCCATTCAAACACACTTTACCAGTTTTCAAAAGTAATTTTTCAGTTTTCTTATGTTGCACTTTCTTAAGATACATAAATCTTTTTTCCCCACCCCCCGCCTCCTCCCTCTCATTTTAAAGTTCTGGTGGCACATTCAGCTTCCTATCTTCTTTTCCTAGAGATGATGTTTCCACCCTGAGCATCTGTGAGCAATGCCAAACAGAGAATTATCAAGGTTGCATAGCATAGGGACAAGCTATTTCACAGTTGAATAGATCTAAGCTCTCCAGGCAAGAAGATAATAGGAGTCATGGCCATGAAGTGACTGGGTTCCTTCTTTGGGGGGAAAAAATCCATCCCTACCCAAAGGTGATACAAAATACAGAAAAATACAGCAGAATACAATTGTATATATATTCTTCTCATGAAACTTTTACTCCTAGTGATGAAGGGAAGGGAAGGGGGGGGGGGGGGGGGGGGGGCAGGGAGAGAGAGAGAAATCAGTTTTACTGGTTCATGTATTATTTGATCTGCTATGGTAACCTTCCAAGAAAGAAGTGAAAAATCAGGTTTGCAATAATTCACTATAGAAAAGAATATTGCCTTTATCCCATAGTCAATTTACTTACCAAAATTAATGCACAGGCACTCTAATTTCATAATATGGAATACCTTAGATCACATTGAAATCTAGTAAACTTTAATGATATTTATCTTTCACAGCCTGGATACAAAGACTGTCAATGGCCTTATGAAATTGTACGTTGGAATACAGCATTCTGTCCAGAAAACTATGCGGCTATAAAGCAAAAGTGCAACATATATTCACCTAGATTTTCTTTCTAGTAAATTAATGCAAGTCTTTGATTTAAGCTCAGTTACGTTGTAATATATCAGGTGAATCTCTCTAGGTATTATAAATAGGTCCGGGACTGGTAACAGCCTCTGGAAAAGCTGTTACCCATGTGTTAGCATCCAGACAAGACTGAAAACAAATCAAGGGTCAGATGAAAGTCCTGGCACAACAGTGAGAGACTTCCGTTTTAAAGAAGCTAGTGAGCCACTGTGGACACTGTCTTGAATACAGGTAGTTGCCTTAAACAGAGTTGATAGTTCTTTCAACAAGAATAAGGCAACCATATGCCTGGCACCACAGCCCCCTGGAAACAATTTACTTGTTTGGTGGTGGCTGGGAGGACATGGTCCCAGACCCAGGACCGCTGCCATGTGCTGTACAAACATACCACTGATACGGTCTAACCCAAGCAACTGACTTTTTCAGATGACTTCTCATATTGTGGTATATTCAGCTTTAAAGGAAAAGACAAAAAACAAAACATGGGACACCCTCCTGCCCAACACCTGTAATGCCATGATGTTTTCAACAAGGAAAAAACATCCAAACTGACCCTCGTGTTCCGCTCATCACTAACCATCGTAACAGGAGTTACAGTGCATTTGTCATCTTTCTTGAAGTCTGCAGCACAGAAGTATTACTTGTATCTATGCTTTTTCATACCCCAGCTCTCAAACAACTACTCACCACTGAGATATTCCATTAGTGTCACGCTGGGAATGGAATACGTTTCTGGGTTTTGTAAGTTGGCTTTGAACCAGAGACTTACACTCTAGTCTTACACTCAAGATTACAGTTCATCTCACAGTCAGAAGGCAAAGTGGATGTGGTGCATTTCAGCACTTGCCCTACCTATGAAGTTATGCCATGTGCTGCCTGACACCCAGCTGCTTTGATCCCGAATGCGCGGTGAAACAGCCGGTACAGTCAGACCAGGGTACGAATTGTGACTCGGTCAGTGTTTGTCCCCTGCTCCTTGCTGGCATAAGGAGCAAGCAACCTCACACCTGCTTGTTAAGTACCTTACTCCCTGTTACGGATACAAAGGAGAAGTTCTCCATCTCTTTGTTTCTTTACCCTGCCACCTACCTGAGCCGACGAATGTCCGACGGGCTCAGCGACAGCGTGACTGAGCAGCAGCCTAAGGAAAGGGATTTTCTTTTCCATAAGCACCTCTTTTCACTGCCAAATAGGTTATAACAACACAACCCAAAAAGATTATCAATTGGTTGTGACAATTATTATTTGAATGTTTACTGTTCTTATTTGAGGACTGAAGATACTCTTTTCAAGTACCGAATGCACAGAAGGGCAGGATTGCGAGCTGTCTCATCTCTAAAGTGCTCTCTAATTCCCTTTTAGAGCTCATCTAGCATTTTCAGAGACTTTAGTGAAGTGTAGCGCTACTAATCTCTGATCAAAAGGGTGAGAGTCAAATCAGAAGCTGGATTTAAGTTTTATTTCTTCATTTTTATATGTGGAAGATGTTGCATTTTTTATTCATTGCTCTGTGGTCAATCTTAGAGGAAATGATGACCTTACATAATTTGATTAATGCTCTGGTTGTTAAAAGTTTACAGATCAGCATTTATCTCCATTCCCTTTGACCGCTGAGTCACACAGCTTACATTTTTTGAACTTTGTACCTTCTTTTTTAATTTTCAGTAGAATCTTCTTTTAGGAGTGGGGTAATTAACTTCAAAGGGACTGACTGCGGGGACCAGAGATTGACTGTTCAGGGAGAGGGGGATGTAGCTGGTGTGGAGACAGGGAGAGCAGCAGTGCTGTGGGGCTGTGATGTGATGTAAGCAGGAAAGCTGAAATGCCTGCTCACTAAACCGCTTAGTAAATCTGTGCTCATGACCTGAGTAAGATGAGTAAAGAGCAAAGGCTTTATTGACGTTTTTCTTTTTTTAACATGCACCCATTTGCTTTTACTCATACGATGATCTAATGAATCACAGTGCCATGACTGAAATGAAAAGCAGTAGCACTACAGGCTATCATTAGCTGCCATTGTTTCAAAAGAGTTTATGTACATTCTGGTAAGCAACAGAGCGAGCTGCCTGTCCTCAGAAATGGCTTTCCAAAAAGACCATTCAGAAAACTCAGTCATATCAGATAACACTCTGCAATGAGCTTCACTGACTTTATCTGAGAGGGAGGTATTATTCAATATGGTTAATGTTAGCAGAATGTTGTCCATGGTCAATCAGAAGGCAGTCTATTCTAATTATTAATAATAATAGTAGAGTAGAGACATGTCTAGAGTTTATGTCAAGTTTATCGGGTCCATCAATAACAGATCTAGCAGTGAGAGTAAGCCTTGCTACAATACAGCATTCCTTCCATGTTAATGGAAAAGAGGTCCTCATGGTCACCATTGAGACCCACCTCCCATCCCCTTCACTTGTATTGTACGTGCCTACCAAAGTGACCATAAAAATATGAAAGCACTATATAGCATCTTTGTGTTACTGTAAATCATTATACAGAATAAAAGCAAGGTTGAGTTGGGACCAAATTAACTCAGAAAACATTTTCAAAACATATTCTGTGATAATAAGGACAGAGAGAGGAAAAAAAAAAAGACCTTTTGTTAGTTCCCATTTATTTAATGATGATATAAACTCTGAGCTAGCTATTTTGTGTGTCAGAAAGTAATCGTGCATGACCAATTTTTGCTTATGGAAGAATTTTACCTTGTGGCTACATTCTGCTTAAGATAATTTCAAGGAATACTTTTATCACCTACAGGCTTTTCAATGGTTTGTTCACTTATTGAACAAGTGGAGGAAAAAAGACAAGAGGCTTTGTTAATATATATAATAACCTTCTGAGAAAGTCAGGATTCCTATAGGACATTTAAAGGCCTTGCAGGCCTTTTCAGTGCATATGACCACATCCCATGCTTCCCAGTAATGTGCTGAAGAGCTCCCAAACTCCTGAAAGATACTTCTGCCTCACAGACATTTGCATTATTAGTTTTCAAATCAACTCTGTCAGCCAAGTGAAGAATCAGTCTGCTGCCTTTTACATATCCCTGAGAAATGGACTGGAATGTCCTGGCCCGTGTTACAAGGGATATGAAATACAAAAGCATTAAAAGTCTAGACTTGAGACATTTTTATAGAATCATCCTTGACTCAAAACAGGCTAAGACCAAATAGCCCTATATTTAATGTGGCTTCTAGCAGTGTCTGTTGAGCTGATACTTTTATTTTTACACATCTATTGGACATTGTATTTGCTTTTCAGTTCTGCAAAGGTCATATTTGCTTTGCACTGTGCTAGTTACTGAAGTTCATGAGACTCAAAGCGTGTGCAACCAAACGCTTTAAAGTTTTGCAAGCTTAGATTACCTCTAATTGCACAGGCTGTTCAGGCCTGAAGAGTAGAGATGAGGCACTAATGTATTTCCAGCTGCAGAGACTTTTTCTAATGTAGAATTATACAGCTGGTTTAGGTTCTTATGCATACTGGAGACTACCTTTATTAATCATCAATATAGAAATTAATGATGTATATAATACTTAATGTAAACAATGGAATTACTTGTGGTTCCCAGTAATAACCAAGATTAAAATTCATATAAATGTCCTGAAAACTAGCCCAGGTTTCCCACAATGGCCAACTCTGTTGCGGAAAAAACCCCAATCATATGCATTTGCTATTTCATGTTTACTAGTTTCCTGTACGGTACATTTGATTCAGTAGATAATTGACATCTCAAAATTAAACCCTCTGTAAAGCAGGAATCAAAATAATTGTACCTACACCAAGAAACCTGTGTGTTACATGGATTACATCTCACAAAATTCAAAAATTCTTATATTAATCTCATGTATTTCCTTTTTACCTGTGCACACCAAATTAAGGCAGAGTGGGAATCTCTAATGCATTATTTAAAGGGCACTGAAGCCCAGGGTGTAGCTTTAAAAAGTAATTTGTAAGATACAATTTGTTAACATGTGATTTTTCATTATATTTTTAATAGCACTCAAATAATACAATGTGCTAACCTTTTTTTTTTTTTTTTTTTTCAGCACTGACCATGTAACACTTAAAATGTGAAAAACGTGTCAGGGTGAAAACAATGCTGATCAAAATTAAAGACAGATGATGCAGGATTTTAAATAATACAGCTAGTACTAGCAGCCTTGCAATTACCAGGCTAGTTCTCAGGAATTACTTTTAGTTCAAGATAGATAACAATAAGGTAATTTTATCTTTTCTTTTCATTCCTGCCACTCAAAAATACCCTAATATTTGAGATATCTCAATATATAAACAAAAAATGCAGTATTTGAACTCTCTTATACTAAATTGGTGGAATTTTTAGATAATTAGCAAAAACAATGGGCCCAGGTACTCCACTTTATGCTGTATACTATGACTACTATGTTAATATTAGTATTAATATTTAGTTAATAAATATCCAAATGTTTCATTGAGATTCTTTATGTTTAGGCATTCTGAAAGATCACTTGGAAGCTCAACACCTTACTAAAACTGAAGTTTTCATTAAACCTGTTTGAAAATAAGCCTTTAAAATGTGTATCATTCCCTGGCTTGCTCCCATTCCTTTTCCAGAGGTAAATTAAAGGGGAGGAGCAAACATACAAAGAGAAAGGTGATAAAACCGAAAATAAATGAAAAACCATACATTTCTATTTTCTTTTCCTCAAAATTACTTGTACATTTTACAAACCACTTACAAAGGCTAAAAAGGGAGATCACACGAAAGCGTAAGAAAGGAATAGCTTTTTTTTATAAGTTCTACATTTCTTTTGTAATTGTAAGTGGGGAGCAAAACAAGTGAGAAACAATAAAGGAAGGAAGGGCTGCTGTGGATTTCCATGATTCCTGCTGCTGGGTGCAGCACCAGTTCTTACCTTTTCCTTTCCTATCCACATCTCCATGACCACTGAGGACTCTGCAACCTGCCTTTTATTCCTTTTAAACCAGGAGAACTGGCCGCAATTTCTGTTTCAGCTCACCTTCAGCCTCTGCCAAGGGAATGAAAACAAGAATTGAACAAATCCTGTCCACACCAATGTAAAATCATTATATATATATATATATATTTAAAATGGAAACATAAACATCTCAAAATTTGTGCTCTGCCAACACATTCACACATCTTCTATTGACTGACATTACCTCTGACAAAAGCCAGTTAGTAGGAAAGGCTTTAGAAACCCTTCTGAATAATATTCCTCACAAAACTTCAGTAAGACAAAACCAGCTACACCAGAGTTCAGGTGAACAGGGCACATACCTCAGTATATTATTTTATGTGGCTATAGAATCCTGTGCAGTTGGCTGTTGCAGAACACTTCTTTCAACAATTCACAGCATTTCTTAGGGGAAATATAACTGTGGCTTTTTTCCTGCTATTTGGCTATGAGACCCAATAAATATGTCTTTCCCATAGGCAAATGGGAAGTTAATAATTTATATGAAGATCAGCATAGTCCTCTCATGCAGCTTAAGGTGTTTTTTTTACAATTTAAATGCCATTGTATTGCCACCACAATGGGTCAAATTTGCCCAAGGGGATTTGATGGTGACAGTGATAGGAGGGCTGGGACAGGCTCAGAGCAAGGTAAATACCTTGAACAAATGGGAACCAAGACAATGACTTCTGCAGAGGAGGTAAACACATCTCAGAGCTTCCTTTAATATTTTCATGTTTAATCTCGATAAGCAAATGGTGAAATCAGCTATGACTTGCATGACACACATTTAATGTAGGGACAGTGACAAGCAAAGTTTGAAGACTCTGAGCCTCGCTGACTAAGCAAACAACCCCCTTTCACATTCTCTCCTGTGCCTGTCAATGCAGTCAGCTGTATTTCTTTTCCCTTTTATATTTGCACCCATTTCAATCCAGGGGCAGCAAGGCAATGAGAAGCAACAAGGAAAGTGCACAGAGAAAATGAAATTACAGAGGAGAAACACATGTTATTTTCTTTCTTTCAGAACAAAACTTAAAAAATTGCTGAGGCTTTCTCAAAGTGAGTAATGTACGTAGATGGTGGCAAGGAGTTTCAAGGCCAAAGCTGCTGTGGAAAATGGGGATGAACTCGTGGCTCCTCATGTGCTTAAGAGCTGGTAGACATGGAAAAGGTTCAGATCAGCCAATCTGGGCCTCATGGTTTCAACCAGATAATTCTAGACCTACATATCCAGGAGGCATGAGGAAAAAAAACTTAGGTATAATTCAGGCTGGCTGAATCTAAACATAACTCTTTCAGTATCCAAACCATATTGTTTTCTTTTGCTGTCAAAAACTTCTTTTGTCTTTTCTGCTGGTATAGTAAATAGGTCTCCAACCTGATTCAACAGACGTAGGTATGTAAATTTTTCAGGTGAAAAAGGGGTGAAAGAAATGGTTGGTATTTTCTGTACTTGCTTATTAGAAGAGAACGTATGTGCTGGGGTGCTGGATTTTAAACTGTCTTCAAATACGTGTTGCCAGGAAGCCAAGGAGAATGCAAAACAAGTGTAAAATACAATCTCATTCAGCTGGGAGAGGGTAAACTGTATATTCATACACTTTGCTGACTGTACGTGAATACACAAGGTGCTAAGCAGCAGTAAATTCTTCCTGCAAAATTTGATCTGCACAGATACAGTATTCAGGGTATATAGCAGGAAATTAGATCTGCATAGAACTGTAGTTAACAACCTCCCCAAATTCTGATTTCTGTTCCACTGATTCTTTCCAACCTATCTCCTATGAGAGGATAGTACCGTATTTTGGCCTTAAAGACTGACTTGTTCTGTAGTGCTGTGTTTTAAATAAGAATTTATTTCATGTCAGGGAATTCAATGATTTAATAGTCATTGCAAAGAAAGTGTAAGAACTGTTTCTGGGCTGAAAGATGAATTTAAAGCAATCATTGCTACTTTTTCCTTAGGAATGTAATTGTATAAATGTGGATTCATAGCAACATACAGTTGAGATGTGGAGGTGGGAAAGAGTGTGTTCTTGCTTAAGCGAACAGGTGTGGTATAAACATTTTTCTAATGAACACACCTATTTCTCTACCATTGTGTCATATTTATCCTTTTAAATGTATGCATTCTTTGGAAAAAAAAAAAAAAAAAAAAAAAAAAAAAAGCAAATGGTGCATCCCCATGTCCTGAGTGAAATATTAACTCCTTAGTATTCTATTTGTATTTTGAAGTCTGGAGATAAAAGAGTGCTGTGTTAAAAACATGGTGTTTAAAAATATTTTGCAATTAGTCCTTCATCCAATATAAGCAATAATGATGCTGCACATTATTAATCTGAATTTTCTTCATAAAATGAAGTTTAAACAAAGTATTTCAATGTTATAATTTATAATCAGCTGGAGATGCAGGGGAAGGAAGAATAAAATGTCTGGGCTGGTCAATGATCTGTCTGAGGAGCCCTGAGCATTTGCAGTCAAGGGCTCAGTTGTTGCAAATGCTGGTGGCTTCATGGCAGGTGCGGTCCTGCTCCTGTGGCGGGGTGAGTGGTGCTGCTCTAGCGGTTCCATGGTGCGGGTGAGCTTCCAGCCTCTCCCCCACGAACTCCCAAATAACCGGGATAAGACATGCTGTTTTTCTAGGTTGGTTTTTCCTGTGTGGGAGTGGGAATACGGCTGCACAGCCATGTTGGACCTGTGGGGCTGGAGGGCTGTCTTTGGCTGGATGTACTTCAGCTTAGGTGAGTAGTGAGTCAGTGGGGTGCAGGAAAACAGCTGTCACATTTATTTTCTTCACACTAGCTACTGGGAGGCATTACCAGGATCCTAATACACCAAAGTGTACTTTGAACAGAGATGATCCTCATTTATTTGTCTACACGCACTTTAAAGTGTTGCTTTGTAGTGTAAGTTACTGGCACAGAAGGAAGAGTTTGAGTTTAAATTATTTTAAGTGCAAGAGATTAAAGCTGATTTGTTAATTTCCAGTATCCTATTTCTCATTGTACCGTAGGGAACCTGGTTTTGTGAGCCAATCATCATTTTTCTTAAACATATAGAGAAATTATAAAGGATAATTAGATCTCAGGGGCACCTTAATTGTCCCAATTACTTGGCCAGTTTTGACAGTCCAATCTGATGAAGTGAGATCTGTAGACATAAGACATTTCGTGTGGTACTTGGACAATATTCATGCTAAGCTATAGTAATCAAAGTATCAATGTTTAAAAGTATATTATATGCAATATAAAGCTGGAGGGGAAAAAGATCTTTGGTAATTTTTAAGAAATCCTTTACCCAGTCAGCCATCTGCACGAGATATACAGCATTAGCACTAAATCAATTATTATTAAGCTACACCAAAATTGGCAAATTCAATTTCCCCCACATTTCATTATAGCTTAGCTGCTATAATGATAGATTGGATTAAGCCACCTTTCACAGTATCTTCCAGGTATAGTCATTATCAAATACAATTTTACTTTTCTCATTTTTGGATGAAAATTAAACAATATATAATTGTCCTAGATCACTGATGAGGTTACTGGTTCTGGTACAATAGACTATATAAAACCCTTGGCATCATAGTAGGGTGCACAGATGTTAAAAAGCCATTTCAGATTTTTTTAGGCCTAATGGACATTCTTTAGCATTAAAGGATGAAAGCCAGATATTTGAACTCACAGCACTAATGCTAGCTTGAATAAAAAAAGAAAATAATAATAATAATAAAAAAAAGATGAAAGTGCAGAAACTTCCACTCCCTGCCACTTCTGAAAATTAAGCAATTCACCTCTTCTATTGGAAGGTTTTGGCTTTAGTGTGATTTAAAGAACATGGTTAATGTTGAGTACATCCTTATGTTCTGTCTTACAGAGGTGCTTTCTTGAACCGAGGTCATGGGTAATTATATAAATATAAATAGAGGCTTTCCACTTCTTCTGTCTGAAATGCCCTTACACCTCTAACATGGATTTAACATCTTGCCTAAATCAGTAAAATGTTATTCTGGAAATTTTATGCAACTGGCAGTTGCATAGAAGTAATTGGATCAGATATAAAATTGATGCTCTTTCACAAAGTTATACTTGGGTAATCAAGGAGGAGGCAACCATAAATTAAAGCAAAACTTTAATCAAATTCCCTGGTCCCTAAACCTCCAAAATAATTATTTTAAATTCTCACCTTTTTACAAGAAGAGTCGATGAGGAGCTAATAAAAATATCTTGTAAAATGCACATAGTTTGAATACCTTTGTAAAAGAGAAGTATCCAGCTTCTTCAGCCCAGGGTCCTCACTAAATGTGACCAGAAAGAGAAACAGGTTACATGTGAATAAAAATAAGCAGCAGTATTCAGTGTCTCTGAAATCATCAGGGACATATCTGTGCCCACATTGAAACACAGCACAAAACACATCTCCATGATGAACTACTAGTACAAGGCATAATCTATAGCCCCTGTTCCTAACAAAAATGTATTCATCATGTGAAATAAATGTGGTAATACAGTCAAAGGCTTGCTACTGAGCCATTCTTGCCAGTGTACGTATCATCTATCACACTGATACCCACAGGCAGATTAGCTCTTGAAGAAAAGATCATCCTCATGCAAACCCTTACATTACTCTAAGCCATTCTAGGCAAGCAGTAGGGTGCCTGTCCAATACTTTTCTAACAGATAAGTTTTTTTCTGGAAAAAAAGAAGAAATTTTTAAAAGCAAGGAACATAACCATCTGATTCAAGGTCCAGCTCACCTCTGTTTTCTGCTCTGATTCCAGAGATTAGCCTTTTTATTTTCTACAGAGAGATTAGCAGTCAAAAATAAACTATATTTTCATTGGCTAAATCATTTACAAGCAGCTTAGGTCTTTGGTCTTAAGGCTTCCATGTAACTGAACAAAACTCTTCTCCAATTCCAAGGGCATTAAAGCAGAATCTCTGTGTAAGCTGGTTCTGCCACCTACACATTCCTGTCCATTAGAAACCATTACAGACAGATGTAAAAACTGTTATCAGACAGAGAATTATGTCTTTCATATAATTCTTAGGGAGGATGGCATATTTTACAATTTCTTTGGACTCGGGCTACATATCTACTACATGGGAGACTGCACGATAAAAATTATGGGGCCAAAGTACTTAATGTAAAGATGTCCAATAATCTTGACGTTGCAGACTTCATGTTTGATATAGCTAAAACCCATTGAATATATATCACATACCAGATGGATGAGCCACAGATCATCTGTTTGTGAGCCATATGAGCCACAAGTTAGTAATTATTCTGTAAATAAAAACAAAATCAGGTCCTCTTACCTCCTATATTCAAGCACTTTTTGTAGTTTTTGCTAATCTACCTCAGTTTCAAGGCTGTTACTTAGAAGTGCAAACGTTGCATTCCATCCAAAAAAACTTTATAGTCACTTAGCAGCATTGATCTTACTTCCTGTGGGTCATTAGGATTCATGTCCATCATACTCCTGGTGGGGGGACAATGGATCAAAGGGAGAACATATGTGCTTGTGCCAGGACACAAATACATCCATTTCAATTTTTTACCACAGATTGAAACCTGCACTATTTAAATCCTGTAGATGTCAGCCAAGCATAGATCTTCCAGAGGATGAAATAGTCATGCCCAGATCTAATCCTGCTCTTCTAGTTGCTCAGTTTGTTTCCTTCTTGGCATTTTAAAATCTCCAAGTACAGTAATTTTCCAGCATAAAGAAAACTGTTCAAATATAAATAACACATGCCCATGGATTCCACTACAACTATGAAAGCAGTAGAAAGTATCTAGGCTCTTGCTTGTTCATTTGTGCCCCTTCTGACAAACATACAGCTTTTCATGTTCCTAAGAGCTCATTCCATCAGAAGGGATTCGCAGTACTCTGCAGAGCCCACTCTAGTACCTAACTGGGTAACGCAACTGAAAGCACACTTGGATGATTATTGATATTCACAGCCATGGATGCTTGCTGCAGAAATCCCATTGGAAATGAAGAGTCCATGCTAATGAGCTCTTCTATGCTGTCCCTTAAGGTAACTTTAAGTCCGATTTAAGTGTGCTGTACACTTCAGAGAGAGAACGGCTAGCACATGCCCTAACCTCAACTGCTCAGCTACCTTTGGGCATTGGTTTTCTAATTCACATTAATTAGCACTTAATACTAATGACAGTGACGTTTTAAGTATTGATTCACATACAAATACAGTATTTAATTTTCTGTGGTACCCAGGATGCCTCAGATAGCAAGTAGTTGGTATAATTTAATACTCTATCAAATTGATAACAATGTCGCTGCTTTCACAGACCTGTAGTAAAGTACAATTGAGCAGGTATCCTTATTATATTCTGTTAACGGGATTGAAAATCCCAAAGATAATTTCACTGTAATGCTTGCCTTGCATTGGCAAAGTACACATGGAAATTTCATAACCTTACTGATTTTTAATCATTGCGAACAAATTCATTCATCTTCAGGGAACGTAACAAAAATTTATTGGCCAGTCAAGCTAAAAAAGGATTTAAATAGCGTTGGTCAATGAGGCTGAATTTCACCCCAGGTCGCTGTGATTTCATGGACATCTACAGAAGTCAAATAAGCCATATAAATGTCACGTTGATAGGTTTTAGTATGTATTTTAGCGCGTACTGCAGGTGTTTCTCTATAGATTATTGCCAGTCCCTGGAAGCTAAGGTAAACAATGCTGAACCCAGCAAAAAAGTACTTTTAAAATAAGGCCAGTTTATAAAGCAAAACTTAAGCACTGTGATTGTAACATGTTTTGTACATCTCCATCCCTTTTATATAATCCACTTGATATATTAATTACATTTTACCTGTGCTTTTGTTACCCATTCCTTTTTGTCTCCTTTTTCCTTACCCAGCCATCCCTTCAGGTATCTATAAAGATAAGTTATACCTTTTACTCAAGATTACATGTGGAAGTAGTGCACAGGTACTGATTGTCTTGTAATATTACAGCAATCCAAGCTCACAGTCTCTGCTTCACGATCTCCCACTTGCCTGTTGTGTGTGTATGTCTGGGAGCAGCAGCTGATGCACACACATGTAAGGACCACGATGAAAGCGGTTGGTTCTACCACATTTTTGTCTTCAGCCGATTCATATGTTTTTTTCTAAGAGAGGTAAGGTGACCTCACATGAATATAACTTGCCATCAGGGCAATGTAACACATAAGGAGAAGGAGAAATGTTGCAGGAAAACCAGGGAAGTCTAAAGGGCAGGCCAGCAAAGAAAACAGTAAAGGAAAGCTCATGGAAAGGCCAGTGCCTCCCCTCCCAGACTGGGGACTGTAAGAACGACAGCAGCTGTTTCATCTCTACCATGAATCAGAAGAATAAAGACTTGCTCCTATTTCTAACGTCCTCCACAAATAAAATTTTATAGCTTGTCTTAATAAAACTTTAGAAATTACTTAGATTTATATTCAGTAGAACCTGCATTAAACACACAAAGATACACAACAAAGCAGCTGATAGGGCAGGTAAAACTACTTATTCATAAAAACCCTGATGAATAAATGTTGGTATTTTGGAAAAATTACCTTTTAAACATCAGCTTTATAACTGCTACTACTATTAATTTGCTCTCTGAAAGGAGGTAGGGATACTGAGCACTTCATGCTAGACACTGGATGAACACATACTGAAGAAAGTTAGTTCAGATTTTATCCAGTAAGGTGAGAGAAAACAGGTAAGTACAGTGCAGAAAACATGAAAACATAATAAGGGCAAGCTAGAAATGATCTGTCCGAAATATACTCACAGGAAAATTGAGTTTCCTAAACCCTTTTTTTTTTTTTTAATGAAGATGACATTTTTATCAGAAAACAAGTGATTTTGAAATTGGCCTAAAAAAAGGGGGTCAGAAGCAGGCTTAGCTACAACTTCCAGGAAGCATCCTCTGAAAGTAAACAAAACCTACCTCACTTTTGTCAATCTTTTGACAGCTTTGCCACAGTGATGTTTATAAAAATGGATCAGAAAAAAAGCCTTTTGTGGTAGCTATAAGGTTTTTATGAGTCATTTTCCTGCTTATGAGGCAACTCATGCAAATGCAGCTGTAGGAAAATTGACCAACTTACATCATTGACCAAACAATGCCGCAAAACTAATTGATTTTAAGCAAATGAGTCAGCTCAGAGAATCACAGGATAGCTTGATAAGAGATGGCACTTCTGGAGACCATCCAGTCCATGCCCTGCTCAATGCAGAAACAGCTAGAACAGGCTGCCCAGGGAACATGCCCAGTTGGATTTTGGATGTCTCCAGGACTGCAGACTCCACAGCCTCTCTGGGCATCCTGTTTCAGTGTGTGAGTATCTTCACAGTGAGAAAGTGTTTTCTTATGTTTAAGTTGAACTTCCTGTGTTTAAATTTGTGCCAATTGCTTCTTGTCCTCTCACTAGGCAACACTGAAAAAAGCCTGGCTCCATCTTCTTTCCTCCCTCCATCAGATATTTATACACATGAAGAAGATCCCTGTGAGCTTCCCCTTCTCCAGGCTGAACAGTCCCACCTCCCTCAGCCTCTCCTATGACAGATGCTCCAATCATCTTAATGGCCCTTTGCCACTCTGTGGCATCCACTGTTAAATTCAAAATCAATCCATTTTCCCTATCATGTTTATCATGTTTTATTGTTCAATTATTCCCAAGGGTGAACTAAGGCTGTCCCCATCGGCACTTTCTATCCTCATTGCCACCATCTCCTGTTTTGCCTCTTTTTAATCATGCATTCCTAATTGCACAGTTTTGATTGCATCAGGGCTCCCTGGTTGCAGCGTGACTGATAACCAAGGCTGAAAACTGTTTTAGCTGCCTAAAAAAAAGTAGTGGAGGAAGGACATTTCCCTTCCTTTATTTTAATAGCAATTAGACTCACCTTTCTAGTATATTTGGGAGATTAAATGTGACTGAGTTTCTGTCTTAAAGTGATTGCTAATGGTGTGCTTAATCATGTGAAGATGTTGTCTTCTACTTTTTTTAAGCAGATAGTCTCAGAACATGAATCCCATGGAGCATAATAGTGAACTATGCAGCCTGAAAAATATGCAATCAATTAGGCTAAAATATCGAAGGAAAAGAAATAATTAATAAGTCCCTTGACATTTAATGCCCATATGGGTCTGTAGACTTCTTTCAGAATAAGTACTTTGATGAGCTGGTCATGTCTGTTCTTTATTTTAATATCTTTATATTTAATTTTATCATTGAAATTCAGTTGCTTTCTCCTGGGTTTGCAGAAGAGCTGGTACCCTGCGAATTCTACAGTCCACTGGGAACTTTCTTTACTTATACTTTTGCACATGGGTAGCTTGCAGGATGATGTCTTGTAAGTCATTACCTTCAGTTTTGAGATCTATCCATTCAGCTGGGTGTACCTTTTGGTGTCTCCCTCAGGAGTATTACTGATGTCTGTCTGTCTGTCTTCCTATCTTCACTTGAGTAGGGAAGGATAGTCCAGAAATGTCTTTGCTTCCATAGATTTGGGGAGTAGACTGCTGGTGACTGGATAGCATTGGGTAAATGAGGAAAAGCGTTTCTTTGCCTTGTATCACAGCAAAATATTTTACTGTGTGCAGAATAATATCATGACAGTTCTAGTCACATATCTGAAATCCACTGTGGGGAATGTAATTCAACTAGAGACCAAAACCTACCTCATGCCCCAGTGGGGCTTACAATACAAGCATTAGGAAAGAAACTACAGATTGGTACTCACTGAAGGGAGCGCAGGAGTCATCTGTGACTCATAGTGATGGAAGCTAGCAAATGTGATGCCCATCTACAAGAAGGAAGATCCAGGGAACTACAGGCCTATCAGCCTGACCTTGGTGCTGGGGAAGGTTCTGGAGCAGATCATCCTCAGTGCCATCACATCATACATACAGGAAAACTGGGGGATCAGGCCCAGCCAGCATGGGGTTGTGGAAAATATGTACACCTTGATGAACCTAGTCTGCTGTGACAAGATGACCTGCAGTTCTTACCTCAAAGGCACTGTTGAAGTCATTTGTCCAGCTCTTCATCTTTCAAATGTAAGCTGGACAAAGCACCAAGACACAGATTTTAAAGATTTAAGGGTTAAAATTCCTTTTACTAAAAATAAATTAATCTTTCAGGTTTTTTGGGTTGGTTTTTTTTTGTTTTTTGCTTCCCTGGGGGAGCACTTCTGGTGCATGATGCTTTAAGCTGCTTGATCAAAGAGCACTCTTTTGTACATAGGTGCACGCATGTGTGCAATACGGGCACATACACACTTTAGAATGTGTACTTTGATATACTGATTTTAATTCCTGATAACATTTAATCTTAGACGAAATTAATACATACAGTCTAATGTTAAACAATTCACTTTGCTACAAGAAATAGTGTTAAACTACTGAACAGAAGAACTAGACCTTATGTTTTCCTTCATCTCCCCAAACCATCTGCAATTGTTTTACATCTTCCTATGCCCATGTTTCTTCCATGAAATGCCTCTGATGTACTGAAGCAGTAAGTTACCTGAAGATGACTCAGTAACTCGAATTCTGTCTCATCAGACAGAACACAGGTAGATGAGATTAAATGAACTGCAGGTTGCAAAACAGAAGCAAGAATAATAAACAAATAGAAAAAATGCAAATTATATGTAAATTCTCTGACACATTAGATCTTCTATCACCAGACATTAGGTCTTCTTTCTGTCTGCTTTCTTGCAGATTAGGAAAAATACATTCCCATGCAATAAAGGTCAGCCTTTTCCAGTCAAATGTAAGCATTAATTTTAAAAAATGTGTATTTTCTTGTTGGTTCTTAACACTGTTCTAGGCAGGGAGTATAATTGTGTCTGTCTTGCTTCTATCTCTTTTTGTCTCTTGCACAGAGACAAATGAAAATGGCATCTGCGTTGTTGCTGAGATATGAAAGTCAACGCTACCTGATATAAAATAGTGATGGTAACAAAAGAACAGGTGATATTTCAGTCTAATATTTTAGTGACATTTACTAGCATTTTAGCTTAAAATGTGTTGAATACAGATTTTTCAGACTTGGGCTCGAGTCTGACCAGATCTATACTTAATTTAACCAGGTATACCTTATGTCTGGAGTGAATGACCAGAGCCGAGTACCTAGACAATGTTTCTGAAACTGTGGCTTATAGCCCTTTAGTGTCATAAATGGGTCACAACAATCAAACCAGCTTCGACTTGCTGGGCACAGCTCTGTCCCCGGTTGTAACTGGCCTCAGTAATTTTAACTAATTCTCATCCTTCTGGCTTAGGTGAACAGGGTTGATGCCAGGAATAAAAGATGCAGGTGCTGCAGGAGTTTTCAGAGCAGGAAAGAGGAAGAGGAAGGCAGAGTTATGAGAAGAGACTGGAGCCCTTCAGTGAGTCGTGCTCATAGCAGTTCTAGAAATACTGCTGTAAAGAAAATGAAATGCTTTATTTTCTACTGCATTAGTGTAAACATTCATGGACAGGCTCCCAAGTTACAGCATCTGTACTGCAAGAAAGTAGAATAATAGTAGGACCTGAGACCAGAAATTACACAAAACAACATCTTGTGTCACCTTCTATTCACTCAGCCACTGCAGCGCACCAACTGTCATGGAACAAACCTGGACAACCCACTTTAGTACTAGAGAAATACTGCTGTTGTGGTTTAACCCCAGCCAGCAGCTCAGCACCACACAGCCACTCATTCACTCCGCTTCTCAGTGGGATGGGGGAGAGAATCAGAAGGGCAAAAGTAAGAAAAATCATGGGTTAGGGTGAGAACAGTTTAATAATGTAAAGATGATGATGATAATAATAATAATGATTATGATGAAAAAGAAAATAACATAAAGAGTGAGAAATAACCCTCAAGAAAAACAAGTGATGCAAATGAAAAACAATTGCTCACCACCAACTGATCAATGCCCTGCCTGTTCCTGAGCATCACGCCCCTGGCCAGCTTCCCCCCAAGTCTGTATGCTGAGCATGACGTCATATGGTACGGAATATCCCTTTGGCAAGTTTGGTCAGCCGTCCTGGCTGTGCCCCCTCCCAGTTTCTTGCGCACTCCCAGCCTACCTGCTGACAGGGCAACATGAGACACTGGGAAGTCCTTGACTTAGTGTAAGCCCTGCTCAGCAACAACTGAAGCATCAGTGTATCAACATTATTCTCATCCTAATTCCAAAACAGCACTGCACCAGCTACTAGGGAGAAAATTAACTCTGTCCCAGCTGAAACCAGGACAACTGCCCAATGTTCTACTTTGTAAGTAGGTGGGGAAGCTAAGTTTTGATACAAAAATAGAATTACGTATGTCTGCATGCAGATAAAGGCTAAATCTTGCAACTGAAAAAAATCCATAGGCACTGAAGAATGACACACTCACCTGAAAGTACAAGAGGCAGAAACTGAGTATTAATGTTCGCTTCCCACAGATCTTCAACTGAGTTCAAGGTCTTGGTCCTAATCCTTGTGGGCTCCACCACCTTCCCAGATCCTGGATTCTTTTCATCCACTTTGCAGAATGACATGGTGTTGCAACAGGGAAAGTACATCCATGCCAAAAGAGGATGTATGGCAGCAGAAGTAAATCTGCAGTGTGAAATTCTCCTGGGAACAGAGTTCCACACAGATCCTCTCATATTTTTCTTGAACTGCTATGTGCATTTCATTGATGTGGCCTTCTCTGAAATACATACATTATAACAGATAAATTAATAGCTGTTCAACCACTGCTACCCCTCCACAAAATAACAAGAAGAGTTAGTAAACAGGGTATGACAGATTTCATTAATGACAAGCATTTCAAGCTGGAACTCCAATTTTATTGTAATGATTGGAGCATCATAGGGACTCATATGGAACAGAAACTATGTTTTCCAGCTGACTCTTAAACATAACTGCCTGAGAACACACTATTTACCTATCTAGGTCTTTGTTGTTCATGTAGAAGACAAAAAATTACCTCTACCTTCAGCCACTCGCACCTCGAGTATCAGCCCTAGAAAGTTAAATTTCATATGCAATATAAATGAAGTATGAATGTTTTACAGAGCTTGTTACACTACCCAAGGTATTCTATGCTTTCATCCAAAGCCTTTGGAGACAAAGATCCAGCTAGACAAGCACAGCTTCTATCCCAGAAAGACATATACCTGAGGTTGTTTAGATGTACCTAAACCACTGAAACCAGGACAGCAACTTGGGGCAGCAAAGCGTGGTATAAATCTCAATCGAAACAAAAATATTTCAGAATCAGAGTCAGGAAAATGCTGAGGATAACTATAAAGAGAATACATGAATAATATTTTATAGTTAGATGTATTTTTGTTTTCCTTCCCACTATCTCAGAACTGACTCTATGTAGGCTCCAGATAGGAGAAGCTTGCAGAGAAAGTGATCCCAATGCCACCCCTACCCCCTCTAATCTTCTTTTATTATAATTAAAAGTATAAATCATACAAATTAAATTTTCACAGAAGATTCTATTATTTTATATTTACTTCCATTTTAATTCTGACATTGCAGATATGTTGTTTACTTACTCATCATCAGAGACATTGCTAAAAGGTAGGAAGTGACGTGGTGGGGTAAAAGTATGAAGGAACAAAAGACAAATCTTTCAGCTAGCTCATATTAGTAACTATCAGCTGATATTCTTCCTGCAATTAGTACATGGAAGAGAAGGTACAGAAAAGAAAGTCATTAAATATCTCGCATCATGCTGCCTACAAAATATTTGATGACAATTAAATTTAAAGCAATAGACATTGAGAGGGTGCCATTGTATAATTGCAATTACCCAATGCTAGCATGTTATAAATAAAGCATTTCAATCTTCAATTTTAAAACCATTTCAATTAGAAACTAAAAATATTTTAATTACAAATTGAGTTTAAACCCATCCCAAACAGAAGAAATAAAACCAGTAATTTCTTTTTGAGAAAAATATTTTTGGAAGGGATATTTCCAAAGGATTGTTACCATAATTTTTTGGATCAGCCACTGAACTGAAAAGTCCATAAAGAACACAAGAGTGTTCTTTAACTACAAACATTGTACAGTTACTTCATATTCAATTGTGTTGCTAAGTCTATTTTTTATGCTTTATATAATTAGAAATTAATTAGGAAAATATTTTTTCTTACAGGTTTCAAGAAGACTGGAGACCTGGTCGCTGCCTATGCCTGTCCATGATTACATTAAATAATTAATCTAATAGGAAGAAAACTGGTTTCAAGATCCTAACTGTTCACAGGTGTTGGAAAGATTCTCTAAGACATACTGTTAAACTGTAGAAGCAAATGTTTATCTGCTAAAACGGCCATTTCCAAACCACAAACCACTCCCTTTTGTACATTCTCTGCAAAAGAATAGTAAGGACCAAATGCTGAGAGTTTGTACCACAGGGTGTTCGTGCCTATTAGGGTTCCTTCTGAACTTGCTAATAAAGAGGTGCAAAGCCCGCTCCCTGCACTCTGTTGTTGTTGCAGCATTCCCAGTCCCAGCTCAAAGTTACAGCTTAGTTGTTGGGGTTTTTTTGTGGAACAGAGAAACTTTCTAATTTGCCTTCTGTCAGACCATAATTACAACAGGCATGAAACAGTAGAGATTATTTTATCAGTGTTATTAGAATAGTAAGATAAGAGAGCCTTAGAAGTGACTTTTCTTGCTGAGATGTAGAAATAATACAGAATGATTGAGGTTGGAAAGGATCTCTGAAGGTCATCTTGTCCAATCCCCTTTTTACAGCAGGTTAAAAGAACTCCGTTGTATGTTCAGGGAACAGATTCTTTCTGTGCCCTATCTAAAATGCTATAAAAGTTTATATATTGTCAGATTTATATTCAGGAGACAAGAAGTATTTTTTTTTTTTTTTTTTAATCTAACCACAGAACTTGGGTCTTCTGAGACTCAATGCAAAGTTCCTAATTAGCTCTTTTACCTATATATCCATTTTCTTCATGTTACTATAAAATAGAAATGGGCCATGAGAGAGAAAGCTGCTGATAAGGAACAGAATATTCAAAGATACACACTGAGACACCAATGGACAACTAGGCAAAAGGTGAGAACATAATCTAGGAGGAGGTAGGGAAGGGCAAAGAAGAAATGGGCTGGCAGTTGTGCATGAAGTGATACAGTGGCATAAGGACCCTTGGGCTGACGAAACCAAGGTGCAGAGGGTGATGACTGGGACAAGTGGCTTGTTCTAGAAGGTGGCATTAGTGTCTAAGCAGCTCTTAAACATGCGTTGATTGTCACATATGCACTTGACCACTGATCCATGACTTGGGATGTGCTCTCAGACCTCAGCTGTTTATTTTCCCTTTCTGTTTGACAGCCTTTGTATTTGTCTTTAAACAAGTAATTTTGCTACGCAGTGAGACAGAAGCAAACAGAGGACATTGTTAATAGGCTATCTGCACTGCCATGGCAATCTCCTTGGGAGATAGCACAGAGGTTCAGCCAGCATGGCTTTGTCTGGCAGCCAAGTCACTTTTCAAACAGCTTGTCCAGACCCAGAAGCTTTTCCAGCAGCCTACACGCTGCAGAAGGCCACATGATTATTCTGCTCGAGAGTGAGAACCTGCTGAGCCAGAACTCTGTCACTTTATTAAGTAAGAGTTTTTGAGGAAGCTGTGTGAATTAATCAGGGAGTCAGACAGCAACTTGACTAAATCACTGAGGAAGAGTCCTACAGTAGCAATAACTTATTGTATCCCCTGCTCTAGGGGGAAAGGAACACATGTGTCAGGAGCTATGCTGACTGTATAAAATGACCTGGACAAATTACTTGGGGATCTTTTGCAGAATGGGAAACAGAAGTGTGTGTGTCTCTTTCTCCCCAGAGAGCCATTGTCACAGAACAGTGCCTGGATGTTTATTTTCTCCTCAGCTGAAAATCCACAGATGAAACCAGGACATTTCAATTGCTTCTATCCATTACACAAAGAGCAACAGAATTAGGTAAAAAGGAAAATATTCCCTTTTTAAAATTGCTGCTCTAATAGAGAAATCTGATTTGCAACTGTGAAAAGTTCCAGCTGTTTTATTCTGCAAGTGGCAGGCTTGTGCTGCCAATGGAGACTGCACAAAGCCTGCCTGGAGCCTCCAGCGTGGAACTGGGCACAGAGAAACATGGATATACTCAAGCTTAGAGTACTTAATGGTTATTAATGCAGAATCTATGGTACTGCATGTTGGTTATTAACATATGTGACACATTCTCACACTGCACATCCATAACAGCAGTTCCCCCAACACTCTAATGTGCAGGAGGGCCATGGTTAGGTACTTAAAATTGTAATATTCACAAAATCACCCGAGGAGGACTTTAACATTAAACCCAGACATTAGCAGAAATAATTGGGAAATTTGAATCAAAACCTTTAGAGGATTTGCCTAATTACTTACACTTTTGTAGACACAAGTATTCTAATTTTTAGGTACCTAAACACTTGCATAGGTTTCCTCCAGATAATTAGCGCTGTGCAGACTAGCACAGAAAACAAAGCTGGGAGTAGGGAGGGATGAGGACTATCACAACATAAGCAACATTCATGTAAAATACGTTCATTTTCACATTCATGTGGTGATTAAGCTTCCCCACCTTTCACTTAGACCAAGACTGAATCTATCAGTGCTGTGAAGCATGAGATGCACTACTGAGAGACATCACCACTTTACGGGGGTGAGGACATAGGGGAAAAGTTGTATGATCTGTAGTAAAATTAGAAGGCACACTTTGCAAAATGTGGATGTATACAAACTCTGATAAAAGCCAGGCATGTTCTGATCTACCACTTTTGAGTATTTGCAAGGGAGAAGCTGTTATAAAACTTCTCCCTAAAATAAATAGTATACAGATTGCAATCCCCAACACAAACATCTAAATCTGCATTTGCCAAGAACAAAATACTCTGGAAGAAAAGAAAAAAATATCTCTCTTTTAAAGGATGCTCAAGAGTATTTGATTCTTCATTGTAACACAGAATCTCAGATTTATCTTCAATTATCATACAACTACCAGTGGCTTCAAGGGTGAATCATTGTCTCTATAAAACCTAAGAAATTTGAGAATACTGCTGCATTCTTTATTCATCAGATATGGGGAGTTATAGCTATAACTTACAAGAACTTCAGGGAGAACTGAAGCTTTATTTTTGTGTGTTATTGATGCTGCCACACAAGCAACTATAGAGGAGAACTTTCCAGCAATCTTCCTAAGAGAATTAGGAAGTTTATGATAACTGTAATCTTATGCTTCTTTATCAGTGATACAACTGAGTATAGGGGGTTGGGTTTTGGTTTTGGTGTTTTTTTTTTTCTTTAATCTTTGCGCAGCTGATATTTCTTCCTTATTCGTCTGCTCTGCAATATGTTCATTGCAACGTATCTGCGTATATTCCTGTGAAAGAGATGCCTTTAACCCTAACTGGTAAATGTGACACTGAGACACCGTGGCAGCTGCCTGTGTTTCATAGCAGCTGCCCAGAATGTCTGGTGTGTTGAGAGTTCAAAAGAGAGCCTGTGGCAGGAAGCAGGGCTGGCTTGTCGTCCTGCCCTCAGAAAATCCTAAGCGGGGTTATAACCCAGGGCGTCAGAGCCAGGCAGACACCTGGGAGAACATAAAATAATTCCAGTGACTATTTTTACGAGAAAGGATCGTTACTGTTAGTTAGGCTAGTTTAATGTCTCTGGCTCTAGTTCAAGACTCTGGTCCACAAAGTATCCAGCTGTGTTCCCAAGATAGTCCGTATTTCACACTGAATGTATCATGCTAGTTCACCAAGCTGGATTAGGTCCTGCTACGTTCTCTGGTGCATTAACTTCCTTTAAAACTTACTCTGTATTAGCTGACTCATTGCAGCATCCAGCTTCAGCTAAAGGACATAGCTTGCGTAAATTTATAGTTAAAATAGTATTGTGATCTTCATTTGTCTGTGGTAGTGGTTCTCTCTCTTAGCATGGGAGATAAACAGCTGCTTGAGGAATGTGGCAGCCTTTAACACTTACTTGTGTTTCTGGATTTCCAGCAAAATTTCAAGAAAGAAACAAGTCACCCATCACCAATCACTTTTCCCCACTGAAATCTCTTCCCTCAGAATGTATCAAATGAAAAAAAAACAAAAACAAAACACCAACCTTCAACTCTCATTAGGGGGTTATAGTCTGTACTTGAGGATGTAAAGAAGAAAATACAAACCCTTATTGCTCAGCTAAGAAAGTATTCTCTTCCAGAGTGTATAAATGTTAATTGGATAAAATAAAAGGCAGTGCTAATGGCTGATTTAAACCCAAAAGCCCAGAGACATTTACATTCAGTGCACTCAGCCAAGTAAGCTTCTCTGCTGAGCTAGGGTAGATGATGTAGTTTTCAGCAACAAACATGCCGCCTAATACCAGCTGGGAAAGTCAAGTACAAAAAGTGAATCTAGCTTGCTTTCCTGATTTTTACTAGCCCTTTAATTTTATCTAATGATACTGTTTGTTATTTAATCTACTTTTGAATGGTTTTGGTTTCTATAACAGAGAGGTAACACCACACAGGGACCTCTCTCCTTTGAATCAGTCTAACCAGAGTGAGAGCTTACTGGATTGTAATAACACGGTAATAATCGTTGTTATGTTATCATTTTTTTTTCCACATGGAAATCAAGGTTCGTGTGTCAGTGCTGGCACTGCATATCATGTTTTCTCGATCCTGTCATCAAAGAATTCTAGCTACCTAGTATTAACATGAATAACGAGCAAGGGTTTGCAGAGCCTATACCCAGTTTATTTTATCATTTCCAGTTTTCTGTTTAATCCCCCATCTCCCAGTGTGTAACACGCTTGCAGGGGTCAGGCAAGCAGAACAGACAGAAAGCTGCAGCTGAGTTCAGCTTTCTATTTTTGGCATACTACCATGATAGCTGGTGTATTTCTTCATTACTGCTGTCTATGTAACCTCCAAGTGATAAACACATGAAATACTCCAAATAGGACATAATTTGAGTAATGGAAAAACAGAGGTTTCCTTTGCAGACAGTGATCGAAAGGTGTCTGATTTCTATTCCAGCTGGCACACAGACAGCCCATGTCAGCTTTATCTGACAGCATATCTGAGCTAAGTTCTTCCATGTCATTTGCCATTGAGAATTTTAACCAAAAGCGTATATTGACAAGGGAATTTGTTAAGAGCTTTTCTTTATCTGTGATGTTGCCACATCTGTGCTATTGCCACATTTTCAACTTCATTGAAAACAGTAGGCATTACAACAAAATCAAATAATACCAATTAGCTTTGCTTCCAGGTGCTCTGAGCCAGGGCTTTGCAGACAGTGCCAAAGGTCACACACAACCTGCAAAGAATTTGTAGAAGATATTGCATTTAATTTAGGCATTGCATTGAAGATTAATTTTGTTATATAGCACTCCTAACCTGATTTCTCATGTTTAAATGTCTGTTTGTGAACAAAACTTGTAAGTCCTCGCTCTTGCTCAAGATGTTCTGAACCACAGCTTCTTTATTATAAAACTATCAGTGCTTGTTTCTGTTAAAAGTTAACATTTTTTGGGAAAGTTTGATCAAAACACCCTCAGGTCTGTGATTTATGAGAGAATGTAAAAAAATACATACTCTGGTGTTCAATTCAATAAACGACTGACTCTTACTATTTAGAAAGCAGCATTACCATGGCAGTGCTCTTCAGGATTGCAAAGATAAAAAAATCCCTGTCCAACAGCATTAGTGAGATGGGAAGGCTGATGGATCCTGGGGTCAGGTTTTAAAGCTAATGAGGAGTGCTTTCTGTGAATATTTATGAGAAATAACTAGATAGAACCGATATTGGAAAGGCCTCCGGTAATGTACAAACCGTGTGAATTAATATGATAGTTTCCAAGACATTTCCCCTTTTTGATTTCTTAAATCCAAATTTACAACATTAATAGTAAAATATTGAAACATAGAAAGCAAAAGAAAGTAACACACACACTTAAATTTGTGACTGGGGAAAGAGAGAGTTGCTAGGAGTAGACAACACTAAGGAAAGCATATCCAAGTTAGAAACTGCAAATTTTAAATTATATTTTTTTCTGAAATTAGTTTTAATCCTTGTATAACCCTCAGACCAAGTGGTGACCTGCATGTTGAGAGCACAAATCTAGAAGGATTATCACTGCACAAATATGTATGGTAATTGCTCTGTCTTGAAGGAAAAGGGCCCTGGCGGGGCCAATCAACTTTAAAATTGTGACAGTGTGGTGGAAAATGTTAAAATGCAAAGCTGCCATTAAACCTGGGCACAAGCTGCACCTTCAGTCACAGGTATTCCTTTAAAAGGAACTCACAGCTTGGTCAAATCAGATAAGGTCAAACAGAACTCTGAAAATACAAAAATCCCAAATCTGGTCTGGGAACTGCCCGTTTGTTTCCTTGTATATTAGAAAGAAACATTTTTGCTCTTTTTCCCCCCGCAAGATTCCCAGCTTGATTTGGTAACTTACCAGTCTTATTGCTTCTTTCTGTAGTTATCATGAAAGAATTGCATCTTTGCAGCGTGCAACCAGCCCAGCTTGTTACTCCTCCCAGTACCTGTCAAGAGGAGTGCTTTGACTTTGCAGGAGAGAATGTGGGTCTTGCAGATGCGCCGCTGCTACCCCTCAGCGTGCTGCATCCCAGCGCAGCCTGGGGATGCCCCACCAGGCACTGACTCAAGGGATGGAGAGCAACAGCTGAATTTCTTTACAAATCTGATACCAATGATCATGCCCATACTGTGTGGAGGAGTTCTGTTATCCTTTTAGTTGATGTAGGTACTCCAAATGCTTTGATATCAACTTTGAATACAGAGTTTGAATAACCTGAGTATAACTACCAAGAGCTTTTTCTCTGAGAGATTAAATATGCAATATTTTATAACCCAGTTTAAACATGTCCCATGCAAAATTCAGAGTTAGTTTTCAATATGTAATTTTCTTTCAATTTTTAAACAAGTTCTTGAAATTATTTTCATTTTATTATCTGTATCTGTGGAATTATGAACAAATCAAAATACGAAAATCTACAGATGATTTGATGTAATCATTAATCTATTCCTGTAATATGAAATTTTAACCAATCATAAATTTAGATGTAATCAGAACTGTATCTGTCACTAGATAATTAGATTGCTGAGTTGTCAAATAACAGGAATCCATTACCCTTACATAAATGTCTAGTTTCCAAGGCAATTTAGTCTCTAAGCTCTGAAGAGCTGGCAGCTAAATAAGTGTGGTTTTCTTTTAAGTTTAACTTAGAGAAAAATAAAATTCAAAATGAAGGACAAAAAGAGTATTATGGAACAGTCACTAAATGAAAATGAAATCAAAGTTGTTTTTTTAATATAAACATAAATTCTGGACAAAAAATATATCAAAAAAAATGTTTGGAAGAAATCTAGAATATTATTAGGAAACTCCACTGATGTAAGAGTCTTAATCCAATGCTTTTTATCATTAATGAATGGACTCCATTAATGGAGTCTCCAGACACATTATTTCCATTTTAGCAAATATAGCCACAGCAAGATTTAGAAATAATGCAAAAAAAAAAAAAAAAAAAGCTTACATGAAAAAGAAATTTAAATAATAACTGATTTGGGAGGAAGGGAAATGGACAGCCCTCATTTGCTCTTAAAAAGAAATCTATTCAATTGATCTAGCTTTTAGAGCCAGACAAAAAAAAAAAAAAAGAAATAAAAAAATATATAGATTATAGATCTACAAATGGAGGCCTCATTATGAGCTACACTGATTTTCAGTTGGTGGAATAGGTTGTGATTAAAAACCAACCAACCCCTCCAAAATTAAGATATGCATTATTTTAACTTACTGACATTTTTTGTTCTATGTTAAAAAAAAAAAAAGCAGCAAAACAGATCCCACTAAAAAACAAACCCCAAAACAAATAAGACCCCCCAAAAACAACAAAGCAAGAAGTGGTATATCTTTGCAACACAGGTAAAGATTTCGCTTTCCCTTTTCTTATTCCTATGCATGGGGAACTACCATCTATTTACTATTATTCTTTCACTGTACTTTTCCAGTTTTCCATCTTTAGAAGTCGTATTCCCTCCACAACGTGCATTTCCATTGCCCTTTTCTGCTCTCTAATTTTTTTTCTCGCTTTGAATCCAAATGTGGGATGCTTTGCAGGATGGTTGATTATTACAGAATGATAGAAGAAATATGAAAAAAAAATTTGTGTGTATATATGTAACCTCAGCTGACTATACAACAGTATCAGAAAACTGCACCTTACTGGGTTTTCTCCCTCAAACTGCGAATAATGACCATCCCGCGGTTCAAAAGAGCTTCAGAAGGCAAAAGTATGTATAGAGAAAATTAGAGATGTAGTTATTTTGAATGGGTTTGTCATGAAAATTTGTCTCTTCAACACCAGATCTCCTTGATGTCACCATTTCTCACCAATGAGCTTGTTCACAAATCAGAATCATCATCATCATCATCATCATCACAGTCATCATTATTTCCTCCAAAGTCTGTATGACAATACTTTAGGACACCATGAAAACCGATTTTCACAGTGGGTGAATACCATACAACTGTCAATCCAGAAGCTTTAGAAAAGAGTGTCAAACACTGCCGTGTACCGTCTAATTTCCTCTAGGCCAATCTGTATCCCAGAAACCCGAGGGCCAGAAGCTCTTCGTTTAGTTATAGTAAGTACATGTGGCTCTGCTACATTAATGACAACTCGTGAAAAATCAGGTTATTTCCTCAGAACCTCTGCAGCTGGGTATGTGTATAGATGTACTGTACAGATGGGGGAGTGAGGGAGCAGAATTCTCCTGTTTTGTTTAAAAAGCTCTTTTCCTTGTCATTGAATTAGGGAAGCAGGGCAGGTGGACTATGCTGTTAGTCTTAATGGCATTCTCAGAGAGCTTTGTATTACCAGACCAAACCCTCCCCACCAGCCCATACCACATTTGTGGAGAGTCTTCCCACTCCTCCACTGACAGTATCAACGATAATTTGATAATCATAAAAATGAACGATTTTCCCTTGATAAATTGATAAATTGTCCCTTGATAAAACTTTTTTGTTTTTACAACAGATTTTAAAAAATACTGAGTGCCTATAATCTAAAAGGATGTGTCATCTAGTTCTGTAACAGCATATAATATGCCTATATTCTCTCTCATCCCCTTATGCGGTCCAGTTTTGTCTTTTCCTTTTTGACTGGAGATGCCTGTTAAAATGTTGCCTGGATTTCTTGCTGTCAGGGTGTTGGGGGTTTGGGGTTTTTTTGCGGGGGAGAAAAACCTGTATTACTTTGGCTTGGACTGCTACACCACTGCTGTGTCTCTTGCCTCTTCCATCCATCCCATTCACAATTCAGACCACAAACTCCAAAAAGATCCAAGGTAAGAGGACCGGAGCCAGGAGGTGGCAGTGCCATGCAGACGTGGGTGCGAGTGCTGATGTGCAAGTCTGTGGGCCTGGCTGCTGCACGTTACCTTCTTCCCCTAAAAAGCAGCAATTGGCAAGCAGGATTGCAGTAGGCTGTGACTTGGCATGTAGTATCCTTCCCCTTCTGTGTCATGGGCTTCAGACAGACTAAGAATTATTCATGTGGCAAACATCTGGATTTACATTGCAGCTGGTAGAGCTAATCTGTTCTGGCATGGAGAAGGGACATGTGCAAAACAGAGCTAACAACCCTAAATCAGGACCTGGTGAGGGGCAGGCTAGTGCCACTACAGTGGCCATCCAGCTGGAAAATTAGAATTTAGGAGATGATTACAAATAATTACAAAGATTTTAGAGGAAGGATTAGATTGGCTGCTCGATGGCACATGGACAGCAGCTAGCACCTCCACAGCAGCTTGTGTCTAAAGCCATACTAATCTGTGTTTTGTTGCTAGGACTGATTTATTAGGAAGGCAATAAAATGAAGCAAAATAAACTCCAAAACAAAAAATCAACATCTGATAGGGCTTACAGGAAAGAAAACAAGAAGCTTACAGCAGTGCTAATGCATGCTGTTAACACTTACATGTGGTGCAGCTCTTGGTCTAGCGGAATGTTATTGATCTAACACAAGCAATGGATAGACCAAAGAACCTTTTAATCTAGGAATGAAAGGGGGATAAAAATTGTAAGAGAAAAATCTAAGAGATCTCAGATTCTGCTAGATTTTTATATCTTCTTGTATATTTATTTGCTCATTTAGACACAAAGAGATAGTAAAAAATCAGCTTTTGCATAGGGGTGATCAGTAAGGAAGAGGAATGGATCTCTTTGCAAGCAACTGCCACCATCCCTTTCCGCAGGATACATACCAGGATTAGGAAGACACTCTTACAAATATCCCCTGATGATCTTGCTTCTTGCAGGGTATGAGACTGTTTTCTGGGTATTTTTGTCTCGCTGGAGAAACCAGAGGTTGACAAACGATGGAGTAACTAACACCGGCCCTTTGAATGCCAGAATCTTCTGAAGGTGAGTGAGTTAGCCGAAGGCACGTGACTACAGGACCAGCTCCATTTGGTTTCTTAACAAATCCAAAATTTGTATGTACCTGTAGGATGACACCATGATGATAACCATACCTGAAGTGGAAGAAACACGTGATTATGTGCAGTTATCATGAACCATCTGTATCTACTCTTTTCCAATCAACTCCTCCTCTGATAGTTCCCATATCATAAAAGCTGCTTTTCCAAATTTTCTCTGGGGAAAACATTTCAACCTCTCAACAAAATAGTTGATTCTCCATGAATTACACCGATTTAAGCTGTGGGATTGTTGGCTATGAAGATGTGAGTCTCTTTTTTAATTACTGAAATAGACATGAAAGGAAGAACAGCTGGAAAACAAGGATTATAGATATGATAGAAGTGGGAGTGAGAAGTCAAACACATATTCTCCCATATGAGATATGGATTACATGAGAACGCCTGCTAAGGTTGAACAAATAACAGCTTTTCCTGCCTTTTATTATGTGAAGCTGGAAAAAAATGATAGCTAAAATATAACATGCCATGAATTATTTTCCCAGTTTCAGTAGTATGTTTGGTTGACTTCAGCTCTAAAAATATTAATTTAAAATGCTGAAAGAGATAATGTGACAGTGATACTTCAGTGTTTCACTGATGTCACGGAATGGTTTATTGATTCTATTTAACTCTTAATTGGCTCATGTTATTAAATTACCAGCATTCAGGCTAGAAAGTAGTTTAAATGATCAATCAAAGCAAATAAGGTCAAAATTATTAGTTACAGACTGGATAGGCAGATAAATAGATCAATAGAAAGAAATAAAGATAGATCAATCAGAAGTTTAGACTAAACGGAAAAAGTAGGTCGAACATTTTTATCGCTCTTAATTACATACCCACTGGCTTTTTCTGTGGGGACTCAAATCCTGAAGTCTGTTTCTACACTGCATAATTATAATTCTCAGATCTGACTGATCGTCTCAAATCTTCAAGCAGAACAAATAGTGAAAACTAAGGACTCTGAGATGTCGGACCATCAAATTACATTAGTAAAGTCACAGCTTAATGGAATCCTCTACTAATTCCACTAAGTTCAGATACGGAGAACACTGAACCACTTTAAAAAAAAAAAAAAAGCTCCATAGTAATTAAACAAACCTACAATATATCGGTCTAGACTTAAACTTATGTTTGAGCTTAGATTAGGCTGATGGTAAATTGACTGCAGGTTTTTTTTTTTAATATATCCCAATTAATAAGTATTGAAAGCAATGCATACTCTTAATTTAAGTAATATCCCCAAATCAAGGATTTTCTTGCTTTTGTTCTCTCACACCAGTGAATGGAACATGGTGTAATATCTAGCAAACTTTTACTTTCACAAAGTGTGTCTGATCTTGTCTCAGCCACATCCAGAACATCTCATATTTTGGCCTCATTAGCCAAGAATAGGCTGTATTCTTCTTAATGATCACTAGGGATCACTCAAATTTCTGCACAAACTAGGCCAAACTATTTCACTTTTCTGTGCCTTGGCTTCTGTGTCTGAAAATGAGGACGTTGTGTTTTGCCCTCTGTTCTGTAAATGAATCAAGATGCTGGTGAAGAATACTGTTTAATGTTAAAAAATCCACAATTATTTTATTTTCTGCTTTTCTACCAGAATACCACCTCAGGTTCAGATGTTAAAACCCCATTAAGACTGTTAAAAGGTATATGCCAGTTGCTGTTTTTAGGAAGGCTCTTGATTGTTCTGCTAACTACTCAGATCAAAATCTAGGTCTTGGGTTATGACTATATTAGTTCATGCAGGGTTTCCCAAAGCTCTCCTCCAAGGTATCTGGGGACAGGGACACCTTTATGTATCTCTGTACGCACCCAGGTGCACACCCAGGTATAACCCAAAGCATGGACAACCTTCTAGGTTTAAGCTCATCTCCTTCCTTGCCACTCCTGTCTCCATGATCAGCTCCTGTCCACTGTGCCAGCAGTTGTGTCATTGGAAGGAGATGGGCAGCAGAAAAGGTTGTATTCACAAGTGGTCTCACCCTCCAGATGCTGAGTGGATACATAACTTGAGTCATGACGATCCAGAAGGATACTTCCTTGGTGTAGCTGCCAGGTGACTTCTTCGCTACACAATGAAGCCTGAGGAACATATAAGCAAGACTTCTGGTAGCAAAGGATTCCACTTTACAAGGCAGAAATTTCCATGTTTCTATGAAAACAGAAGCCTCGTCCACTTGTAATCAGATGTAAAACTTTTTCATGTGTACTTACCAGTAAGTAATATATCTGAATATATATTTTGCTTTCTTTTTTATCTTTTTAAAAATTGTTTTCTTTTTCTTTTTTTTTTCTACTGTATCTCACACTCTTTAGCCCACCACTGCTATGCACTTGCCCGCAGTATCAGTTGCTATACATTAGAGCTGATTAAAAATGTAGAAAATTTTATTGAAGGAAGAAGTTATTGAAGTCTTTTCTGGAAAGTCTGCACAGCCATTTCATGCTTTCAGAAAGTTCCAAATAATAGGGAAAAGAAACATGTGGGAAAAAAATAAGGAAAAAATTCAAATAGTTCTTCCTGACAGCAAAAGCATGTTTCCAAATATTTCTGCACTACATTTTCAGCTCCGACTTGCCCTCCAAGCCTCAAATGCTGACCTCTCTGACCAAAGTAGTTTTTTCTCATTTCTCTTTTTCTCTTCAACTTCAAGGGCTGTTGCAGTTACTTTATTCACTCTTCCAGACTGCATACTGTTTTGCACTTTACGTCTGTAGAATTCTCCCACCTACAAACAAAAATCAATGTCTATCTGCCTTACAGCAGATAAGGACAGCACTAGATCTTTCAACAATCTTCTGATGATGTGTATTATTTTAGGTGTCTAGTCTACGAGTCTGAATACAGAAGAACAGATGAGACTTCTTTCTCTAGGCAGACTCTGCAGCAGCCTTTCAAACTCCCACTGGAAAGTCACTGTTTATTCTCTGCTCACCACCCACTCAGGCCTGCTGTGCCTCAGCAGCTGCCATAAACTTCTCCCCTTGATGCTAATGCATAGCTCGCATCTGCATTAATCAGAGTATATATGTAGAAGCAGCAAGGGGGGGAAATATACCCTTTTGTGAATTTGGAAGCTCCAGGAGCATCTAAAAATATGTGTTATCCTTTCCTTGAATGTACTATTAAAAATAAAATAAAGCATCTCAAACACACAGGACTCAGTTCAAGATACTCAGACATCTGAACTAAGGAGAGTTCATTTTTTCCTTGTTTATCTAGCTGTGTATCTAAACCCAAACAAACAATAAACAATTTCAAGGCACTCTGGAGAATATTTCAACCCTGAAATACTAAACTAAAATGTGAAATATTGCATACAATCTGACATTGAAACTTTGCTCAAATTGTCATAAATCATGCTTATCACATGCATTTGTATTAGCTGCTGAATACTGAACTGACTACACAACAACTAAGGAAATATCAAACCAAGTTAAGGGGGGAAAAAGAAAATGTTTTTGCAAATAAACTGCAACTACATACTACAGGGGTTACAAGAAAAATTGATAAATGATGGCACATCTTAATTTTGAGACAAAGCTATCAGTATGAGAAAATAAAAACTAAATAATTTTGCATTAAAAATAAAAATATTAGCCTGAGAAAATTCGAGTAATAGAGCTGATGTCACAGGGCAGATGAGCTCATCCTGTTTTAAAGAGTTATATTACCGATAGCAGACATACAGGTGTCAAAATATCTTTCTCACAGATATTCACTCTGTGATTTGAGGTTTGACAGAAAAGAAATTCCTACTTTACCACATTCAAAGATATTCAGGGGTTTGTCCCAGAGTACCCAGGGAGTACGAACCCAGGTTTTCCCCGCTCTGTGCATCTCTCTTGTGTTTTACCATGCCTGCTCAGCCCTAGCCAATGCTGTTATTATAAGAAGTAACACAGTAGAAATGCAAGTTCACAGCATCCAATTATGTCAGTTAGTCTCTGAAATGAATAAAGAAAGGGGTGGGGTGGGGAAGGAAGAAAATTTAAACAAATCTGAAAAATATGTTCTGGGAAGCACCTTACAGTTTTGTTTACTGAAGTTTAGAAAGGATGAAAGATGAGAACTGGAAGCAAAATGGATTTCATCACATAAGGCAAATGACCTACCGTAATAAAGTCATGTCTGTCATCTTTTGGGTGGCTTCTTGCATGTAAATAGAGGCGTTGTGCACACAGTATCTTCATCACTGATCTGAGGACACTGATAGATTACAGAACTGACAAAGTCTTTCTAGGACTTAGACATGTTCAAAGTATTTCTTTTATCTGTGAATAAATCAGAGGAAAGTGTTCAGTGGAAGGTAGGTGTACCCTTCCTGAGGCCGGTTTGTGCTGCTCTCCATGTACAGCTGATGTACAGCCCTCTCACCAGCTTGACTGAAACAGGAGATGGGCAAAAGCAAACATTCACCATGTGGATATTTTTGAAAGTGAGCAATTTCCTTCCATGCAGCTTAAAGGCTGTAGAGTTTAAAGGAAAAAGATCTTAATGTAGAATAAAATAAAGGTCACCATACTTAATAGGGAAGTGATGTTTTTTCAATATGTTTGGAAGTTTTTTATATATTTTACTATACTGTTTTAACTTCTTTTCAAACATTCCCTCTAGAATTAGTTTATCACTGTAAATGTTCCCTAGTCATAAAATAGTTACAGAAGACATTAACATCATGCCCACACTAATCATTAACTGCAATTTTAATGGAATAATTAATATACAGAAATTGATGACAAATAAAACTTGTACTGCCCTAAAGCCAGGTATTCAAAGAAAGATGGAACAGTTGCACAAAGGATGACTGCAATTTCAAAAGAGATAGCAATGAATGTCTGGGTGGAGGGTGGGGAGGAAAGAAAGAGAAAGCTAACAGTGCTGAAGATTATTAAAAGCAATCATTTTGATATGGCAGATGATAACAGTACATCTGACTTAGCTGGGTGATGGAAAATTGTTGAAAAAGCAGTAAAGTGAATGAAACAAAGGAGTTAATGGCTATGAACATCAACACACAAACAAGCAAACTTGCTGATCTTTTTCCTGGCATGGTCCTAAATACATAATAACATTTTACAGCAAGGATCTTTACAAGAATGAAGGAAAATCCCATTTAGGCAGCGCAGATGGAGAGAAGCTGAGACACATGGCTGTCATCTAAGAAACCATTTGCCTGCAGTCCTGCTGGGAACCAGTGAAAATAACAGAGCTAATACATAGGTCCGTGAGTTCTTTTTTGTAACCACTAGACCCCTCCTACTTGGAAGCAGAGTGGTTAGTGACTTAAAATGTTTCCAAACACATTGACTTTTACCAGCCTTGAAAAAATACCTTTTGGCAACGCCCTCGGCTCTTTCTGCTCTACTTTCCATCCTCATAATCTTTGCTGAAGAATTTCTCAATCAGATACTTTATTTTTAAATGTTCACAGTTCCTCATCATCTTCTGTGTTTCCTTAATTTGGTTTACATCTGTTCATACTGGTGTTCTGATTATAAGATTGTCTTACCTAGGTTATATTCGCCTTTTGATACAACAGACCAAAACCCTTTATGCCTTTAATACAACACATTTTTTCTTTCATATTCTACACTTTCTAACCTTATATACCATTTTTTCCTGAGTCTTCTCAAAAATATTTTCCTCAAAGCATGTCCATCTTCTGCCTTCTTTTTTCTTTTGAAAATACAACCTTATTTGAACAACAGGACAATGTCTCTCTCTTTCTTGAATGTATATGCTGGGAAGACTACCACTGCATTCACATTAAATTACATTTTCCCGTGTTCTTTAGGAATAATCTTCTAGAGCTTTGAAGGGAAACCCAGCATAGGTAAGAACTAATGCTCACTGTGCTTGAGAGGCAGCTAAGGTCCTTGGGAATCCTTGGAAGATCCAGCTATGGCTTTTGATGGAGTGTGACAGTGTATTTAGGAGATTACATGTTATGATTGGTTTGGCAGTTCAAAGAACATTTTCTACCATGCTGGCCAAATCTAAACCCTATTGTTATTTCTTAATACACCACATGGTAAAGATAGCTTGATAAACCAGAGAAATTAACTGTATTTTCTTGTCCCTCAGGTTATTGTTGTGTCTTTTTCTTATTTCTCAGTGACTGATGGAGAAACAAAAGAAATATTTTTGATAATGGTAATGAAAAAACTTGGAAAGAAAATACACTGTTCCAACACTCAATGGAAATGAAGCCACTATTAATGGATAGAGATGAAATGAAAAGAGTCTTTGGAGCAACCAGTATAGAGACGCCCATGTGCATAATTTCCATTAATACTGCAATATGCTTTGCATTTTTCTCAGCTGCTTAAATACATGATATGGTTACCAGTTTCAGATCTGCAGATGTTTACATCCTTAGAGTTAGAAGCAAATAAAATAAAGCTCTAAATTTTCATTTGACACACTTTTACAAAAGCTTCCTAATTGTCTGTGAAGAAATCTCTTTCTAAAAGGAAATAAGTATACTAGTTCTGACTCCCCTCTGCCCCATCAATATAGTAAGAGATCCATCTCAATATAAACTTTAAGAAATCTTTAGAGAGCAGAGTCCCTCTGTTTAGTACTTTCAGTACCAAACACCTTGACTCTTGCTTCTGCCTGGCTATAGAGACCAAAAGCAGGGAGGGATCCAGGTATCTATGTTAAAAGCTTTATGACTTTTAATTAAAAAAAAAAAAAAAAAAAAAAACCAGCAAAAAAAACCCAAAAACAAACAACCCCAACCAACCACACAAAAAACCAAAACACACCACCACCAAAAAAAAAACCCAACCCACCTCCAAAAAAAGAGGCATTTCTGTATAAAGATGTGTGCTTATACAACAGAAGTCAAAGATGTCAGATCTCAGAAATTTATTTATCTTTGACTTTGTTAAATGGGTGGTTTAGACATTCTGTTGGGGGAATTCAAAAGCTGATGCTGGGAATGGTTCAAAACTTCTGAACACTGCAGACAGATTTAATCCTTGGCTTTGCAGAACATGAAAATAATATAACTGTTGTAATTTATACAACTTCTATACAAACTTGCATCAGCCACTGAAATTTTAAATGTCAAAGAGCTGTGTATATCACAGTAGTATAATTTGATAAGGAATACCACCACATTTAAGTACCTTAATTCATGTGACCTTCCATCAGCAGAAAAACAGTCTATAGGCAAAAATACATCTTCATGGTCACTTAGGAACCTATTCAATCACAGGTTTAAACAATATCTAAGAGCAGGATTCTTTGCAAAACTTTTTCAGAGATAAATCGAACTACAACATATTAGAAACCCTTGCCTGAAATCAGGCCATGAAAATGTTAAAAAAGCAGTAAACCTATGGTATTTCTCTGTTTTTTTTAAAGAATGTCAGACTTCTTGTTCCAATACTGAAGAGGAATTCACCAGAACTGATCCAAAACAAACAAAAACAAAACAGAAAAAAGAAGAAAAAAAGATGATTCCATTCCAGTTAATTTCCTAGGTTTTCTTACAGAAGAGAAAAAAAACCAAAACACATCTACATGTCCTTATTACACAAGAACAGAATTCATAATAGTCTTCCTAATATATATATACACACAAACACACAAATATAAAAAAGAAACAACTGAGTTTTGTTTGTAAAAAGGAGTGTCAGAAAAGACATCTATCACTCACAGGGAGCTAGAGGAAATGTAAGACTCATCATCTGGTGGGTGGAAATAAGGAAATTTGTCTTTATTTTCACATTGAAAAAGTAATTTTTTATTTTTGATGATAGATTTTTATTGACAGATTGGATTCCTTTGCATTTTCAAGACCCTGAGCTAATTGTCTCATGAGAATTAAAAAAAGGAATTAGCACCAAAGCAACTTTCTTCAAGAAGTAGGGTGGTTTTTTTTTCTTGACACATTTTAATTTATCACAATACTCTGTAATGCAGGGTTCTTTAGAAAGAGAGAGATTTTTCTAAGTTGACAAATTACAGCTGAACCAGATTTGTAGGCATACTATTTCTTTATTATTATTTTTACTTTATCATACTACATGTTGTACTGATAGGGCAAGAAACACTGAAGACTTTATGCATGGAGTAAAACTATATGCACAGTACTATAAATTCTGTAATAAAAGTAAAATCACAAAAACAAAGCCCTTCCTATTTGTAATTGTTCTCTTGAGACTCTTCATAAATACAGAATCTCAGGTGACTGTAGGGAGTGGAGTGAGGGTAAATCAAAGGTGTGTTATTAGAATGTCTTAGTGGATAACATTCAGAAAAAGTGATTGTTTCGTGAAAGCTGATAAATAATATTGTAAAGAAAGAATATGGAAGAAAGACAAAAAATTTAGAGAGCTCAGATTCTGCCTTCAGAAAGAAAGCTCTACAATTTCCCTATAGGTAGCAGCACTGCCCAAAAAGAAGCTGCAATAGGCAGGATAAGGAAGTATTTGTGTTATTCCTAAAAAAAAAAAAAAAAAAAGATTGATGATTTTTAGCTCTGTCTCCTAGTGAAATACTATGAAATGGTCTGAAAGATTTTGTGTTCTATATCTATTTTTAATCTTAGTCTTAAATGACATATCATTTACATCTCTCAAATTTTCCAATTATATTAAATAAACTTATCAGCAGCTGCTATTAAACCGGTGTGGTTTCACTTCCGAAATAGACATTTCAGTGCGTTTCCTTTCTGACTGATAGAAGGGATTAGAAAGGATTTCCATGGTACCTGGAAAACATTCAGATGCTATGTGACCACTTTTCATTGGTGATCATGATAGAACTGTTAGCGCAAAACTCAATGGGCTGATCAAAGAAGTCCCATTTCTGATACGCTAAGCCAAAAGCACCCTCAGCCAAGTTCTGAACTGAATCTCAGGTGCAGTGGAACAAGGTATATCTACTTCTGTCTTTGAGAAGAAAAAGGGAGGAGGAAAACACTTATGCTCTGTGCCTAAGATATACAGGGGCTGCACTGTGAGTGTCCAAGCAGGACAAGAATCCAGTTGGACCCCTGGTTAGTTACAGCTGGTACCAACAATTTTCACCTGCTGAAGATTAACAGATCCAGTGGTTCATCTAAGATTAGTTGCAGTGAAATGGTCCAGCAGGACTTTTTTTCTGGTTATTTATTTTTAAATTTTACTTTCTTTCCTGACCTATTTTGTTCACCTTTCACATTTTGCAGTGACGTTAATTAAGCTTGTCATCAGTTTGTATTCATGACACATCTTCACAGACAAGTTACCCAAAGTTAACATTCAGCATAACATTAATGTGTTCATAATTCAATATTCACATATTCCAAATTAATTTTAAGGAAGGTATAAGCAGTAAGAGGATTAGTGCTGCATATTCAGATATAGGTAAAAGGATGTCACTCTGCAGTTATGAATAGACTCGTCTGTAATTGTTTACAGAATAAGTCAGTGTTAAGATTCTGCTTGTGTGGTTTTCTGCACAACTCTCTGAAGTCCGTGGAAAACATATTGGCTCCAATAAGCTTTAGATAAGGTACATAAAGCCAGAACATGGCATCTTATGTGCACAAATGTCAATGGCAGTTCATCTGTGACTGAATTGTCTGAGCCCAATGACACAAACTCTTAATCTGGAGGCTACTGCAGAGGTCAGAATCACATTTCTAAACCTCACTCTCCGCAGTGAGAAAATTGCAGGAGTTTGCCTTGATACCATTCAGAGGGAATTCACTCCACAACTGGCAGTGCAGTCGGCATGTTTACATGTGTAATATTTTCAAGGAAGATGTGAACTTCACCTGCTTGAGTTGGGTTAAACCAGGCAGGGGCCATAGTTACTAGAAGGGACTCAGAATCTTTCACTATAATGTATGGAGGAACCATGTGGTAGTCAGTCTCAGGACATCATCCAGAAGCTGCATAACATTTAGCTCAGAAGTCATTCTAAGAAAAAGAAGAAAAGGGGTCTGACTGAACCTATTTTCTTGATTTAGTTTAGGGTATTAGACTACTGCTTTTGGATAAAAATATTGTCATTGTTCTACTTTTGTACTGAGCTTTGAGGCATTCAGTCATAGGTACTCTCAGTTAATAATAAATTATGCCATACAGTGATGAGAGACAGATTATGAGATGTAAATTGCTTAACTTTGCTCTTTTTTGGTTTCAGAGATGTGAAAGAGGATCCTGATTATCTGTAACTGCTACTTTTTTCCTCCCAAATGGAACTGAGTTTTATAGCTGTCCAATGCAAGTCAAGCCCAGATGCCTCAAGTAATTTATCTTTGTACTTCCTGCATGAAGATATCAGAGCTCATGAAGGAATCTCCAAAGATGTCAACAAAAAAGATAAAGCACTAAAAAGAAATCCCAAAAGAAGTTTGAGATAGCATCAAACATGGCAGCAGCATTTATATTTGGAACTGATGTGATAAGAGGTAAACCAAGGAATACCGTCAGCAGGTGAATTAAAACTCTGAGAATAAGAAAATTAGAACAGAAAGATTATGGCAGTATTGAAGTTGACCCCAAAGCTGAGAGGAAGTATCTAATCTGGATCACAGTCTGCTTTTTAGAACTTAGAAAACTTTTAATGTCTTGATTGGATAAGGTGCAGTAATAATTGTACCTTTTTCTGCTGTGTCCTTGAATTGATTTTTTTTTTCCTAAATAGCATCCTTCATCCTCCATCTGAACTTAATAAGAAAATAAATGAACCAAGAAACACGGGCTATTTCAGAAACAAGAGTCCTTCTTGTGCTTGCTTGACATAACATAGGCAAGAAAGGATAACAATCAATTCATGTAGCATATTTCTGAAAGATTTACTATGCAGCCAGAGCAACACAAAGAAGCAGGAGGTGGGAGGCAGAAAGCAAAGGAGAAAAGGTATGTGGTCAGAATATGTAACAGTGAAGGACAAACTGGGTATACATGCAACTTTGATTTTGTATCTTCCATTCAAATCAAGGAAAACATGCAGACGAACACTACCTCCTTCCCAGAACATGGATTTCAGGCTTCTGGAAGACTGGCTTTGTGAAATCACAACTATAAGCTAGAAGTCTCTGAAAACAATTCTGGTTTACACCTTTTGTTATTTTTTTTTTTATAATTTCACCGTACCTTGTTGAGGAATCAAATATTTGAGAGAAATATTACTTGGAGAACTAATTGCATCCAATTTTAGGGGAAGATTTGCTCTCCAGGTTGATTAGCTCCACTCCATTCTGAGCTTGGAAGACTTCATCCAGGAGGTACAGACGTTGGGAAATGGTAAGCACCGTAGTCAAAAGCTGATTGTAGACATAATGCTGGAATTAAATAAATGACAACAACAAAAAATTAAAGGGTGCCTTTGAATCTATATCAAGGGCTTCCGTGAAGCCAAGGACAAAAGGGGCTGTGTATTGGAACTTAGTATAAAGGTTAAGTTTAATGTGCAAGGTATTCTCTAGTGCCTGTAGCAACATTCTACACCAACCGTTTCCATAATTCCTTTTATTACTAAACAAATTGTACACACTAAACTGTAAATCAGATCTGCAACTTACAGCTGGGGCTGGGAAGGAACGAGAGGCACTACATGCAGAAGCTGCACAGAATGGTGATTGTTTCCCATTTGATGCAAAGACACCTCAGTCCAAATCGTTTAAGCTCAGTTATATTTTGTCCGCTAGAAAATCAGAGATGTCGGAAAAGATAACACACTATGAGATGGGTGAAACTAGAATCTCCCATCAGTATCTCAGATTTTTTTTTTCCAAGCCCTTTAAAACAAGCAAAATAAAATAAAATTCCAACCGTAACACTATCTCATCTGTAGGCATGGAGTTTCAATAGGAAATATCCTGGTACAGAGGTACCAGACATGGGATGCAAGACTATATCCGATCATTGTTATTGAAGGGGAGAAAAATACACATCCATTAAAACTGTAATATAAATCACCGAAGAAAAATATTACTAGAGAAATATCACCATCATTAAGGTAAGTTTGTGCTTGGCAATTTTTTTTTTAATATAATTTTTTTAAGGATTCTGCTGTACAACAAAAATGAATCCCAGCACAGGATTCCTCAGAGGTAAGTACAGACTAGGAATTAGCCAGCTGGAAACTGGAAACATTAATCACAAAGTGTAATACTAAAGCTCCAGCTGACTTCATGAGCCTATGGATCTGGCAAAAGGTTCAGCAAAGATTGGATGGTGGTGGGACATGCTTACCCCCTGGTAATGGTGGGAGAAATATTTTTCTATAATAGATAGGCCTTGGAGAACCTGCTTTGGAAAACACAACATTTTTTAGCCACATATTTAAATCCTCTTTCATTGCTGAATCCTTCTAACAGTTTCAAATATATTTTGTTTTCATACAAAACTTCATTTCATGACGAGAAAATCCTCCCCTATGCCCCTCTCTTCTCCCAACATTATGGCAGTGAAGATCAATTAAAATAGGCAATTCTGATTCTGCTAGACATTTGATTCCCTCCACACACATTACCATGTTTTAATTCATATCCCGTGTTCCTGATGTGATTTTAGATAATTAAAAAACCCAAGTTGTCATATCTGCTAGAGTCTTTCTTTGTAACAGCATTCATTATTGCTCAAGTCAGTGTGAGAAACAGATAATACGCGCTTTGTTCTTTTGACAACTATTAATTTCATTGAGAGCATAGATGTGGTACCCTGTGTAGACACAGGATTTGAGCAAGCAGTGTTTAAATCAAATCTCATTTTAGAAAGCTTGATTGATATGGCAGTACGCCATGTGACTTTTTTGCAAATTATAGCTTATATCTACTAAAATAAAAAAAAGTAGAAAAAGTTAAAGTTCTCCTAGGCATGCCAGATCAAGTGAAAGAGTTTCATATTTTGAAGAGATTTGTTGTAGATGCCAGAAGTAAGACAAATGTGTATTTGGAAAAAAAGAAAACCCAGTAAAAAATTGAATATAATGTATCATTTGTGAAATCCAGAGTACCTTCTGCTCTCTCTTGAGGAGTCACTCCACTGGGTCCTCACAGAGCTTCCAGTGAACACAGCAGCAATAGCTCACTTTCTCTGCGGCAGGACCTAGTGAATTCTGGAGTATAAATACCAAAGATCAGGAGCTACATTCATGGGACTAGCCAGTTTCCCTAAGTGCGACAACCAAGAGATGCCCTGTGGTTGCAGGCTGCAACCTGGGAGAAAGGTTTTCCTGAGAACGTGGTATTGCCTCTACCCTTCCAAGATTCAGTTTGGTTGGTACTGAAAGTCATCCTGCAACATAGTTTTCAGACTTCAGTCTCTGAAAATGAACAAGCAAAAAGGTCACATACAAAGATTTTAAAAGTGCCACAGCACTCTCAAAATTAGCCAGCTGCAACAAGACTTTTACCACCCATACCAGGTTAAAGTTCAATGAGTAGTTCCTGTGCCTTGCCCCAGCACAGCCACCAGTCCCCCCCCCCCAAGGTTTCAAAAATTCATCTACTGTCCACGCTATTTCTTCACCCTCTTCAGACCAGTGCACACTGCTTCTTGCCTCCACTGTGTCCGCCTTTGGGCCCCCTGCCTCTCCCAGGGACTCTCCTAGATCCAGGGTACCCTCTCTCCTCCTCTGCTTCTCCCAGGTCTCTCTTCCTCCAGCACTCCTCTTCTGTGCCCCTCAGAGCTATTTAACGGAAACCAGCCACAGCTGCACCTCATCCACGTCAGCCAACCTGCTGCCCCTGAAGCCAGCCCACAGCTGTATATTATCAATGTTAATTAACCCAGCTTCGTTCCTCTACAATTCCTCTACAAAAAAAAAAAAAAAAAAGGAATCAGGCATCCCTCATTTATACTTGACTAGAAGAAACAGAACAGGAAAAGTTTTATTCCCCTGGTAACTGTATCATCCTCTTCCAGTAGAAAAGTGTGACTTTTCAAGCCACTCACCTAGTGCTCAGCCTGAGTCTCTTATGCAGGGGATGAAGCAGCAGCTGAAGTGAGGGTTCAGGGCTGCTCCCCCCGCCTGCAGGCTGACAACCTCCCCCTGGAGGGATGTGGCTCTGACCGTGCCTCACGCTTCAGGGAGACCTCTGTTGTCTCCAAAAATGTTTCAACATCTACCACAGCAGGTTTTGTGTCTTCTGCTAAGACACCTGTCTACTGAAGGATGTGAACCAGTAGCTTGTTTCAAGCTGCCCACTGCAAAAAGTAAATTATGCTCTACCACGGTGGTTTATTATTTTTTATGGGCATCATTGATAACAGAAGCCTTTCACACTCACTCTCCAGTAATTTCAGTATCACATACCTCCTGCTATTCTGTTGTGGCAGCCTTAACCCATAAAATGATGAATTTTATACACATATGTGTGGGATGAAGGCTTTTGAGACAGCCTCCACTTGATTGTTGGTTTGTCTCTCTTCTGGTGTTATGCATATATTTTCCCTCACTGTATTACATGCAATTTTTAGGACATAGCCCTTGTTACCTACCCTCACTTCCTCTAAAACATTTGCACCTTCCTGACATACTGTGACAGTACCTTTACATATGTGATTTAAGGTGAGATGTCACAGCTGTCCAGCTACGGGTGGGATGACAAAAAGCCAATGTCCTCCAACAAGTGACATAATTTGTGTGTGTGTGGCTGGTGAGCAATGGGTAGCCGGCACCACGAGTTACAGAACTAATGCACCACTGGAATAACTGACCTTCACATCTTGTACATGATTCAAAGGGGAGGGAGGGGTATGGTGTTCAGCTGACAGATTTTTCTTTTAAGCATGAAGTTCTTTTCAAGTTTCATGCTTGTTCACTAGGTTCATCACCACAGCTGCCTTTCTGAGAGAGGAAAGACAAACTGGATGGTCCCAAATCACTTCTCAAACTCATTACTACAGCTCATGCTGACTTTCAAGCTACCATAGCTAAGAACAAACCTCTTTTTGTCTCATCCATAGTAATTCTAACTGTTCTTGGTCTACAGTAAATCATGGTACCTTCAAGAAATCAAACACAATGTGGCCCTCTTAAGCCCTCCTTCACTGCAAAGCTAAGTTGAATTACTTGGATTTTGCGAAGGTAAAGAGTATATTCACAGAGGGTAAGAGAGGCTCAGCTGCTCTCTAGAATGATGATTTTTAATTTTATCCTCAAACAAACAGAAAGTGATAAGGCTGAGAAACCCCAAGTTCTGTATTTTATTTTGTTTTGTTTTAATTTAAAAATTCTAGAAGTTCCACAGTTCTTCAGAGCCAGATATTTCATTCGGAAATATCATTTCCCTCAAAACTTAAATGCAGCACCTGAATTAAAATCTTTTTCCTGCTCAAAGCCAACAGCTACTAAAATCATGCTGTCAGACCCTCAGTGCTGGATTCACGCAGAAGAGCTAAAGCCACCTTTGAGCAGGCTGGGGGACAGCCCTCTGCCTGCGCTGCCCCCAGAAGCCCATTTTGCTCTCAGGCAAAGCTGGGGCGTAGCTAACATCTGTGTGAAGTTTTGCACATGGAGGAAGCAGCGCAGCAGCTGAGCTGGGGCCGGGCCTCGTCCTGCTTCTGCCAGTTCTCTCTCACCATTAACAATTCCCCAGCCCAGAAATGGCCCTGACGTTTACGCTATTTAACATGTGTCCATGACAGGAAATCTAGCTAATAGCGGGGAAAGCAATTCTGCACCTTTTAACTTGTGCACTAGATTTGGGAAAGAGATTTTTCCACATCACAGCTGTTTCCAAAACAAGATTGAAAATCAACCCAATTATATCATAAATCTGCAGTGACTCAGTCGCACAAAAACAAGGCATGCACCTGATTAAAGACTTTTACATGTACTTTCCCCCCCATGTCTGACTCAATCATTAACGCCTTAATAACCAGTTATTTTCTTCCAGCTGACATTAAAGAAGTGACTGTAGTTATGGAAGAAAAAAAGACTAAAACAACTTAGAGATCTACAATCTACCCAGAGTAACATCTAAAGGAGGAAAAGAGAACTATGCCGTTCAGCCAAGATGATATACAATGGGGCTTGTACTCAGCAAATACAGGAGGAATAGGCCACTAGAACCAAACAGTGCTGCTCTGAGTTCATACTTTAGTTTTTTTCCTGAGTCTACGTAAACTGCCTAATTATTAGTAGAAACCGCTATATTGGACAAGAAATGATCTGTCATGTAAATAAATAAAAAACTTCACTTGAGTGTATAGTTAAATTTTCCACCTTGGAAAAGTATGAATTATGTTATCATGTTTCCATTTATTTCACTAGAATGCTTTCTTTAGTGTACTGTGTGGATCTTCTAAGGACTATTTCTCTTACAGCATAGAAGAGTACTGTGAAAGATGTTTAAAATCATATATGCTGTCCTTGGAGTTACTGAATCAGGATGAGCATTTCATGTGAGCACAAGGCTCACCACACTCAGCAAATGCAGAAGTTTCTAAGTGAGTTTGCAAAAATGTTTGACTATGATTATTGCTTTGCTCTTTTTTAAAAAAAAAATACTTTAACAACCTCCAATATTTAAGTATACAATACAATTCAAACCTATTTAAAAATTACCTTCACTTTGATTAATGTTTACCAAAGATATAAACATCTGTAAAATATAATTTTTTGTTAGGATTTTAATAGAAGTTTAAACGTTAAAAATTCTAGCCTACATTCATTCGACATATGTTTTACTGTAGAGTGCTTCAGTAAGAGCAATTTCTTGCTGCAACTCAAATTTCCAGTCAACTGCCGACATCTTTAAAATACAGCTATTCTGTAAAGATAGGATCCTGGCAAGCTAAGTATTCATGTTTGCAGCTGTCATTGCTTTCACAATCATTTCTTCACTTGCGAGCCTAGGCTGCTAAAACCTCTCTCAGACATGCAATCTACAATACTACAGAAAATGCCCGTTTTAAATGCTATTTTCCCTACATCTAATTTGGACACAATTAAATAACTAGAACCCACTGCAGACTTTTTTATGGCAGCCTTTCTACAAGCAGTTTTATTACTATGTACATCCCTAACCATTACACTACTATCATTACACTACTGTTAATTAGGGAACCATAGTTTATGTGCCAATGAAGCAGTGCAAGGGTAAACACAAAGACAAACTCAATTGCTCTTTGCTGCCCAGTTTAATGATGGGGAAATTGTGTTTACTTGTATTCCTGTTCCATATCACAAACAGTCAAAGTCTTGACAAGGAACTGCTTTGCAGATTGCTTTTATCTGGAAGTATTTTAAATCAAATTACCTGACACTTTTGTGTATTCTGTAATGTGTAAAGATGCCTCAACAGGTCAGTTGAACCAGAGAAAAAGGTAGACCTTTCCTATGGAAATCACAGCAAGACTTACCCTTAGCAGTTTATCCAAATCTGTATTTAGCAGAACCCTCTCCTTACCCCAAAGCTTAATAATATCAGATTTTTAAGGTTTTTCAGGATATTTTGGTTGATAATCTAGATTATGGGGCTGGAGGGTCACAGGGAACAGTCTCTGTGCCATTATATTTACCATATATACTGCAGAACGCCTTGTTTAAAGTACCACTTTAATAAACTGTCATTTGGCAAAACAAGAAGCAGCAACTGTTTAAGCTTGTTGTTAAACTGTTTAACTATCTTTTCAGAAAAAAAACCCCAAATCATCTTCACCTGCCACCCCTCTGAGGCTCTTAAACTGTAACACCATGTAACGAATCTCACCCTGGTCGTATTTTGTTATCTTCAGACCTTGAATGTTGCCATCCATTTTACATCCTCTCATCCCTCATCGGATCCCTAAGCACAGCTCCACATCATGCCCTCCCAGTTCCTTTTTTCCCCACAGTGGCTCTCCCTTCTGCCCCTGCCTCGCTCCCCATGGCTGTTCTACCCTTCTCTCCCATCCTGTGGGTCCACTTTCAGTGCATCCCACTTCTTGTCCCACCCTTTCATCCTTTGCTTTAAAAGTAAGTGTATTTTTTCAAACAAATTGTCCTGAAACTAACAATAGTGATTCCTAAGGGATTTGTGTCTCTTGGCTGAATGAATTTTAAGCTTATTTATATTAAGGTTGTGGCATCAGTCTATCCCTTACTAGACACTGGAGACTCTACCCAAGAGAAATACCACTGGAGTGGCTGTTTAGGGACTAACTACTAAGGATATAGCTTTTAGAATAATAAAACAGAAGCCAGCACATACAGAGATTTCATATTTCATAGACATTTTGAATGCTTATATGTAGCCAATATTTTTAAGTACATAAGTCCAGAAAATTTCAACTCAGAGATCAATGTGATATTGGAAAGTATTTATCTATTTCTCCTAATTAAATGGCACTGTTGCAGACTTGAGCTAAAGGTGGGTATGGGTGAAGATGCATAAAAGTGGGGCATACTGATCAGTCTATAAATGAAAACAAGAAAGATGTGGAAATAGTAGCAAGGAGATTTTTAGCTTTTGCAAGTGACAGGTCAACTACTTTGTTTGCTGCAAAAAAGGTTTGTACTTTTCTGTTAATGAAGACCGAGCTTTCAAAATGGCAAGTAAATGGGTTTTAAAAGTGTCAAATATGTTTTGCCTTGTTTGTCAAAGGTACAAATATTCTGCCTGGGAATCATGAAATCATGAAGTCAGAGTTTTCCACAGGAAATAAACATACAATTAAAAGTATGAGTTCCCACAGAAAATAAGTCATAACATTGCTTATTATTTTTCTTATGTACAGTTAATAATCATGTATATTAAAACAATTACTTTCTAATTCATGAGATTTGGACACTAAAGAAGTTGTGAAAGCGGAGAGACAATTTTAGAAGCTCATAAATATACATGACTAAAAAGTCATAAATAACAACATGTCTATCCAGCTAAGAAATGTGCTATTTTTGTGGTTTTGTAATCATGTGTTGAAATGAGATCAGCCAACTACTAGTAGCTGTGAGAGAATGGGACATATACACACATACCCTTGAATATCAGAAATTATGATCAACGTGCAATGTTAACTAGTGGTCTGATTCTATGCCTCTTAAAATCAGTAGAATAAGCAGGACTCTTAAAAAAAAGGTTCATACTGGTTCCTCTGTGGTGCTTTGAAGAAAGAAAGAAAGAAAAAACCCAAACAAACAACAACAAAAGGGAAAAAAACCCAGGTTTTGGAGTAGTATTATGATAAGCCAGTCAGAAGGTGGGGTGGGCTTTATATTGCTGTCCCCTAGAATTTAGCTCACATGTACCATGGCCTATAGACAGGCCTGAACATACTGAAGGTTTTTCATGATTTAACGTAGTCCTTCTCCCTATGTATTAAGAAGAAACATTAACAAAAGTTTTAGAGATTTCCCAAGAAAAAAAGCCACTGTTCTCATACCTCCACCCCAAAATATTACAATTCTGGTGGAATTTTTAATGAGGCTTTTTAGCATATTAAATGTTATAGGATATAATTTTAAAAAGCTATTTCACAATGAAATGGGATTTGTTTATTTTTTTCTCTGAAAAAAAGAATGTTCAGACTATCACATTTCCAAATCAGTATTTCCCAGGAGAAAAATATGCTGCCAGAAAATTTCTCAGTTCAACTAGAAGGCACCCTTTAAAATTGCTATTTAACAAGCTGATAGGTTTTGCTCTCAAATTAGACATTCTAGCTATGTCAGAAAGAAAAACAACTTCAGAATTACATCTTCTCCATCTGCGTATTATTTTTTAGCTTATTTATGGACCTACTCTTCAGACTAACCAAAGACGATTGTCAACAAGAAGTAAAGCCTTCTGTGCCCCCTGTTTCTGTCTACACAGGGAGGGAGTCGGTGCTGCCTGTGTCACCTGCCCCCTGACTGCACCTGAGGCACCTCATTGCTTCACCCATCAGCAGAGGAACAGGGAACCCAGGGTAAGTTCACTGAAAGAGGAAGGAGACACAATAAAAAAAAAAAAAAACAAACATGGCATACAGGTGAGTGCTTTACATTCATCTGGGTTTAACTCTGCTTATAATAATAAACAAGCACTTAACATTATTTTTATTATCGTCTTTTTAAAAGCAAACATGACATTTATACTGAGTATACACAAACAATGTGATCAGTTTCTTTTCCCAGGTAATGCACGTATTTACACATCACAACCCCCCACAATTTACCATGCAACAACAGAAACTTTACGAGCAGTGGAGTGTCAACAGAGAAAAGCGGCACTTTTTTTCTTTTGCTGTTGCAATTGTTTCTGAAAAGTAAGAAATGCAAATTCCCCTTCTGTGTTTCCCCACTAGCACATATCCTTTTGCTTTTTTGTGCTTTTTATGTAATACATACTCTTCAACACAGAGCTCTGTTCGCAGTACATAAAGAATGCTGGCACAAGTCAGCAAGGTGACCCTATGCCATGTTCTAGAAAGCAAGCCAAAGAGATATACATTTGAAAAACAACAGAAGGCAGCAATGCAACCTTAGCAGGCAGTTACTACGCGTGCTACTCTCTACTTTTTTCCTGTGTGACTTATATTGCTCTTGAATTCCATCTTTGTTGATTCCTGATTGTACGTTAATATAGACTTACCGCCTGGAACGCCTTTGAGACTGCACACAAGAACAGCTCTATGCAAACAGGTTTTTTCAGATGCAATTGAAACTTCCTCAAGGCAATGACTTTGCAGCCTTGGCTCTACTGAAATACGTACTGAGTCCACTGAGCTTCTCACTCGAGCCAGGACTTCAACCAGCCACCATGAGTCTCTAAAGTGTTGTACTTAATAGGCAAATGATTTAATCAGGAGCAGATCTCCTTCAGAGCTTTCTGCTGTTGTTTCATGCTCAGTTTAAGCTTACATGCACAATAGCATTGCTGAAAGGGGGGTCCTACAACTCGTATATAATCTGTACATTGCTGCCCTTAGAGAACAGGTTCAAGCATGCATGCAGCTGAATGATAAACCAGGCTGGGGAAACATGTCAGCTGAAAAGGGACCTGAGAGAGGGTGTGAGTTTCATTGAGCAACTTGTCTGCTTGTGCCAGTAGAAGGAAGAGATTAGTCTGGAGTGGGAAATAAGTGGCACTACATCAGCAGGTTCTAAGACCGTAGTGTTGTTTCATACCTCAAACCATTTCTTCTGTTTTACTCCTCCCATGACTTCATGATCCAACAGGTCCTTCCTCCAGTGTTTCTCTCTGTAGAAATTGCAATTAAGAAAATGTGTACAGAAATAACAGACTTGTGAGCTTGTATTTCTCAGCAGCCCACTGTTCACAGACTTTTCATTCTTTTGAATCTCTTCCTGATGAGTTACAATGCTAGAGGATGCAGCAAAATATTTTTGTATCTTGCAAAAATATTCTAGCTAAAACAAAGACCATGTAAATGTCTTTAAAAAAAATCCTGCAAGGCACTGAAAAGTGTTCTGAGCAGTCTGACAGTAAGATCATGCACCCAGCATGCTGGAAGGCTTTGGTTCCTCTCTCTCTTCTGAACTAGGCAAAGCACGAAGCTGGACCTGAGCTTCCCTCGGGTCAGGTCAGTGCCATAACCCTTTGCTCCTGGGCTGCCTGCGGGAAGAGTGGTCCCTGCTGATGTTTTTCAGTGCTCTCCACTAGGGAACTTTGATGAAACTAATATATTGTCATCAAAACTTTTCAGTTTAAATGGATCTTTGCTTTCTGATTAAAAGACACTCAGGAACAAAAAAATAAAAATACGGCATTGTTCTAAAGAACAGGAGATGCTGTTCATTGCTCAGGCTTGAAAAAAACCTGGCTTATATGGAGGGTGGAAAAAAATGAACACCCAGAGCATTTTCATATTTCACAGGAAAAAAGAATTTTATTCCCCTCAGCAGCAGCATCCTCTGCTCCATTCTGGCTGGAGCCAAGGGGCAGGGGCCAGGAAGCAAATGGAGAAAACACACAAGGAAAGAACTCTCTTTGCTCTGGTTTTGAAACCTTTACAGGAAAGTTGTGATGGACCAGCTCATCAGGAAGAAAGATTTCCACCCACACTGCTCCACACAGGTCAGCTCAATGAGGGCACACAGTAGGCTGTGAGATGGAAAATGACAGCACTCCACAGCAGCCAGGGCTTCTGCTGGAAAAGAGAAGGGACTGAAGAGGAACTGCAAAGTGTGTGGGGAGGATGGATCACACTGCAAAGCCGCTGTGCTGTCTGCTGGCACAGGTTCTTTCACAGCCACTCCACCTACACTGAGCAGGAGTCACAGGCAATGAGCTTGCAAGGGGAGGATGGACACTATGGCAGTAAGGCCTTGGAGGGTTTGAGTCTTGTCACTGTAGAACTTTGCTGTGATGTTGGTAGCCGTTTTGGCTAATGCTTTCTCCAGCAGTGTTTCATAAGGCCCTTAGGAAGGATATCCTCTGTAGGCTCCAGCCTTCTTCTAGGTCCATGGTTCAATCTACATGATGGTTGCTTTTCCTGAATGGCCAGACCAACGATATCCTCACATTTACCATCCTGAGGAAGTGTTTCATGTTTTCCTGAGGCTCTGACATTAAGTATCCTGATAGCTAAACAATATCTGCAGTCTGTCACTTCTGAAGGAGTGCCAGACAGTGAGGGATCATACAGCTGGATTTCTGAGGATTAGTAAGTGGTGGGAGGGTTGTGAGAGAAGAGAGCACCACAAATGAAAGTGGTAGCAGGAACTGTGTTACTACATGGCATTTGCAAATGACCCTTCAACTCAACAGTGTGACTAATGCATGAGTCATTATTCATATTAAAAAGAATTGTTTTTTTTAAAAAAAACCACAAACAACAAACAAACAAACAACCCCCCCCCAAAAACAAGTTCTGTGGAATTTTACTGACATATGTGTACAAGTTTTCTATACGAACTAGAAACCACTTATATTCTTAAGACTTACAAATTATTGACTTTTGACCAAAAAGCAGACATAATACATTAGGTGACTATATACCGCAACCATCAATTTATAGCTTTTGACCAAATTTAGATCTTGTGTATAGATTTAACCTTCTGCTAATGCATCCTAATATCACAAACGATTCCTCAGAAAAGACAGCTTGGAGATTTCTGCAAACAGCCAGCTGAGTTACATCTTAGCAGTTCTAACCTCAAAGCTTAATTGATTACAGTGAAGATTAAAGCAGACATGTTTCAACTCCAAGATTTATTGGTTACTGTACTAAATATAGGTTTCTATCACACTAAGGTCAATAAAGCCTTTCTACACTCACAAACAGCAAGAAAATACAATATAATTGCACTTCAGAGTTAGATGAATATCAGCCAAGAAAGGACAGAATCTGTGTAGCTAGCAGAAAATATGTTACAGGTTCAAAAATTGAACAATGAATTGAAAGTGCTACAGAAAAATGATTCTAGATCTATAAATTTCTTTTGATTTACAGCAAGCATGATGCACACAGATGGGTGAGAAATAACAGAATTAAAATTACTTTGTTGTTCAGTTACTGCTTAAAATAGCATCTGTTTAAATATTAAAGAAGATACTAATTTGGCACATTATAAATAATTATGATGGCTTTTAGAAACCAGAGAAAGGATTAGAAGCTTTCTGTTACCTGAACTTTACTACAATGCTTTTGCAACTAAGAAGTAACCTTAATCAGATGAGAAAATTCTTTCAGGAAAACATCTGCCTGAAAGCAGTTGTGCAGAATCAGATTATTAAATTATTTCTTGGCCCGTGTCTCAGAGTTTCACAGTGCCTTCATCTGCTTCCTGGGTCTTTGCAGCAAGTGATTGCAAAAAATGTTTGTGTAAAATTTAATAATTATTGGTTGTGCTTTGAATACATCAATGTGCACATGTAAAAACCACTGGCAACAGGGTCAAGTTGGATTTTTACCAGTGTAGGAACAGCAGAGGATTAAAAAAAATAATCTGAAAACACATTGGGATAAGAACATAGGCGAAATTTTAAGATATCAGATTTTCTGTAGTCACACACACATACACACAACAAAAAGTTCTGTGGAAGCCAGTCTTTTAAGCCAGTCCAGAGGCAGGGTGAAAGGCTGATACAATCTCAGAGAAAAGACCCCAGAAGACGATACCAGTTTCAGAAAAGAGTAGCCATGGCTACAGGTATGGGTGGAAGTCCTTAATCCAGAATAGTCAAACCCAGGACCAGAGGATTCTGTCCAAAGAACATTTGAGTGGTAAGGAAACAGGCTCTGAAAATTGTATGCAAGTCTGTTTATAGTGTTTCATCCATCTTCCTGTTTCTCTTGAGTTAATTAATGCAAAGAACAGTCTTTTTTTTTTTTTTTTTTTCCTGACATCTATGTTATTTCAATTACTAGATGGCCTGTAAAAGACAAATTGTTGGCACCTGAGGAAGTGTGCAGTCTGTGGGACTGAAAGCCACCCAGAGAGCCTGTACCAGGTCAGAAGCCTATGCCAAAAGTGTGCAGGAGGAGCTATGAGAGATCAAAGTCTCACACAGGGAAAATTCTGAAACCAAAGATAGGGCCTAAAACCTGCACATTACTAAACATTCAGCTTACATTCAAAGTTTCTTTGCAATATTAGAGATGGTGACTTAATTAAGTCAAGTCCAAGAATGACAGCACCAAGACCAGATGTTTCTGGTCTGAGCTATTGACAGCTTACTGAAATAAGATGATCACGATTTACATCAGGCCATCACCTGGCCTTGGGTAGCTGAGAACACAGATGTCATTGTAGAACGGAACACAGAAATACTATTCTGCTCACAGAAATCCGGGGTTTACACTGGGATTATGTATTTGCTGGCCTCCTCAGTGCAGTCATGCACGTATGAGAACAGTTACCTGTTAATTGAGACATTACTGCTCCCACGGGCCAAATACAGCGTAACAAATCCTTAGGATGTCACAGAAAACTATGAGAATAGGTGCAACTACTACACGGAGGTCACTACTGGCAGATATTTTTACCTTTGGAGAGATATAAATCACAATGCATGATATTTAATGGTAAATTCTTAAAATTCATACATCTTTTCCACATGTAATTTTTGGGTTTTGGGATTTTTTTTAGAGGCTTGCTTTGAGTACGTGAAATCTCCTTTTACTATTTTCCTGCTGAAGACTGTCCTGTCATAGCTATTGCTTACCTGTAGTACAAAACCAAAGGCTAACGACTCTGATTACATTTCTTACAGTCCAAGAATTCCCATAAAACAAAACCAGTCCCTGTCTACAGGTATCATAAGTTGACTGAATGATAACAACAATCCAAATATAAACTAAAGCTTCCAAAATTATGGCTAATGTTTTCTAAATTGGATTTACACAATGATATACTTCTTTGTGTGTAGTTTTAAACTGAACTGTCTCATAGCAGTGTGCCCACCAGGAAACAGAACAGCTCAGAAGATCTGAATGATTCAGATGCATCATCAGGAACAACAAGATCCCAATGCATTTAGTCATATTTTACTGCCTCCTACACACTTAATTTAATTTATTTGCTATACTATCAATCCACTCCTCCATTAGTACCAAAAGAACTGAGGTTTGAAATATCACTGCTCTGTGCTATGTAGAGGTAGATCTAAGTACCCATGGATGTAGGAATACATTATGACAGGAGAATATGCAAAGAGACAGAAGTGGTGTGGTGAGATATATTTCAGCTAGCTGTGGCAACCCACTCTTTTATACCAGCTATCCTGTCCTCCTCTTTAGTCAATGAGTCTCTCCTAGAAAAGGGAGAAAAATGCCCTCTGGCGTTGATTGTATATTGGTTTTGGATCCATTAAGTGCCTCTTAATTTCCGTTGGCTATGCTGAATATGTCACACTAGGCACAGAGCCCTTGGATAATTTTGTAGATTGGAGCCCAGGCACAAAGGCTTTAAATTATTAGATTCATTCTTAGGGATCAGAAATTGTGTGGCCCAGGTAAACATCTCTCTGTATTCCTGAAATTGAAGGCAAGCAAATTTCATTGTCTTTTAGACAGTTTAGTGGCTATAAGCAACACAAATTCTGTTAATTATTGAATATTCCTGCAGGACAATCAAGAGTTGGCCTTTGTCTGGGTGACATGTGCTGCTCAGCGTAGCAAAATAGCACAGGGGCTCTGTTCTGCATTGGTCTAGGCTACATGGCAGCTGAGAGTCTTACAAGAACTTGGGAGTCCTGAGTGAAAAGTTATTTCTCAGTTTAAAATACATGTTGCTGACAATCTGAATGTGTCATTGCCAAAATAATAACATCCACTGTCTGGTTTTTGGGAGTTGTTTGTATTGGTGTTTTTTTAAGGACTATAATAAATTACTTTGATAGACACCTTGATTATAAAAAACATTACCAAACTGCATAATGACATAGAAAATATGCTTATTAAAGTCACAAATGACTTTGAGCAGAGAAGGGCCACAAGCATGTGCTGGAGGACAGGTTTAAAATTCAAAATTATTTTGACAAACTGAGAAAATACTCCAGGGGGAAAAAAAAACCAACAAAAAAAGATGCTTTTTGATAAAAACTTAACACTTGGACAGGAAGAATAGACTGCAAAAATACTGGATAGGGAACAATTCACTAGGCAACAGTAACTCTAAAATGAAGCTGAGAACTGTAATAGCTCACAAACTGCAAACTATTGAAACAAGGAGAAGGCAAAAAGAAGGGTGTGGTGCAATATGTAATATTCTCTATTGCATTTGGAACAAAGGCATCCGCCTTCACAGGCTGGGACCACAGCATCAGCTGTGGCTCATATTGAGAACTGCACTTCAGGAAAGATAAATATAATGGTGCCCGATGTAATTTTCCTATTCCTCAATATAGATAGTCTATTTTTAAAATGCCCAGTATATACACATTCTTTTACAAAATGCCATAGCTAACTGTATTTGGGAATAATAGAAATAATTCACCTTCTGATTTATTGTTTCACATTTAATACAGAGGTCACCAAAAAAGAAATCTGTCACAGCCTGGAATTTGACATGTTTTTAAGAAGACATGATAACATTAAAAATGCATGGAAATACTGACATATTTCGTTCTACTTTGCTGACCTGAAATGAAATGTTTATTTTCAGCTGGCTGTTAGCTGACTTGGCCTATCTTAGACACTTTGCTGCCCAGTGGGAGCCACAGTGTCCCTCTTTGGCCAGATTTCAGTTCCTGTTACTTATTGTTGGCTCAAACAGACAAAAGCTAAGGTTGGTCAGAAACAAATTATATCCTGATAGGGAATTTTAATGATGTAAATTTTCCTTTTGCAGAAACTTCTGCAGAGTTAAATGAAAACCCATTTAGGACTGAGAAAGCATTTGAAATGAAACCAAAGATCCTCAGAATTTTCTCTTTGAGGAAAAAAACCCCAAGCACCAAGAAAACCTTCCATCATGACTAATGTTACTTATCATCTCCCAGAGCTAGACATCTATGTTTTAATCTTCATGCATGCAGAATATCCCACATGAAGCTCAGAAAACCCAACACTGTGAGAACACTGAAAGATGTTATTTTGTATCCTCTCTTTGCTGGCCTGCTGACTCATTAACACAGAAAAGGTCCCTCTTTTGAGTTTAACAACATAGGTTTCGGGGATTTCTGATCCTTTTCCAGCAAGATTCAGATTTTGCAGCTTGAATGCGAGAGCTCTACCATTTACTTTCAAAGGTACATTTGCAAATCAGCTTATTATAATTTGCACTGAATTATTAACGCTGAGCTAACTGATTCATTTGAAATGTATGTGCTGGTTCTATCAGAGCATGCTGTGCTCTACAGAGCAAGCGGAACTGGAGCAGATTGAGAGGGGCAGAACTTGGGCAATTTCTTTGCTGACCCCTGCAGGCATAAGCCGATTCTGTCAACTTTTACCTTTGACTACATCTGTTTCGTACACTTTTTACACAAGGATCTCAGGAGGTAACTAAATATGGCCTAAATCTACATTCTCATGCAATTCTAATGCAACACATTATTTCTAGTAAAAATTCCCCTCCCTACCCCCACCCACCCCCCAAATTAATATATTTAATGATCTAAAAGAAAGGTTAGTCCATTGAAATATTTGTTCAGCTCAAAACAGTACAAAGTTAGAGGAACAGATAAGGGAACTATTTGGCCAGATTTTTCAAACAGCACAAATAAAAATTAAAGCCTTTGATCTAGAGGGTGATATTCACATTTCATTTTTTTTTTTTTTTTTTAAAGATTTCTTTTTCTCTAGACTTTGACCAAATTACCCTTTTAGGGTGTATCTGCATGATTCATACTTAGCATCATCAAGGTTAATGTTTTCTAAACTTCTTATTGCCTGGGTTTCCTTCCTGGCATCCTCCTCCTGCTGGATTTGATGCCTCCCCCAGCCTCTCTGGGCTGCCTCCTGGGCTCTCCAGCCCTGGGACACTTGCTGCTGCTTCCCCCCTCCCACTCCCAAGACAACTCATCCTTTCTCTTCCTCAGGTTTGCGCCCCTATTTCTTACTTTCAGACTTTTGCTTTTGCCTCCATGCTCAGTCTTCAGTGACTCTTACTACTCCCTTTTTCTCTACCTCCACACTGCATTTCCTTGCTCCTTCCCCTCAGCGAGTCTGCCTCTGCTTCAGCTCCTCACATCTGCCTCCCACACCTTGCCTTGGGCTGGTGTGCCCAGCTGAACTCACGGCTGGGCTCCCCGTCCAGCCCCAGTGTACTCCAGGCAGTACCAGTACCTAGCACCCTTCCCTAGCCAGCAGCACCAATCCGCTGGAGACAGCTCATCAGTCTTTTGATGACATGACCATGAGAGCATCCTCCCCTGCTGTATCCATTCTCTGCAAGCTGCTCTCTCCAAGTAGAGGGATCAAAGTAAAAAATGGAACATTTGACGATTTTCTGAGTTGCAGAAGATGAAGAGTTCCTATTCATGGAAACACAACATAATTTTTAGAGAGACAGTTATAAATAAACAACCAACAAACAAACAAAAAAATCTAATGTGCTCAGCTTGTTTTCGAAATCAGACATAGTTTTACCAGAGGGAAGAACTAGTGTGAACTCCTAACACTATATAAATAATGCCCTTGGGAAAATAAATAAAACAATATTCTTTTTGCAACAGTAGGTGTGAAATCTTCAAGTATGAAAAAAAAATCCACTATTCCTTTTTTAAAACATTTCTATGTTTCCTGAAACTTTTTACATCCAGAAGCCTAGTGCCTTCTGAAGCAGGTGAGTAATAAAAGATGATTAACAATAGTTGCTTTCTCAAGCGATCAGGGAACATTGCATGCAGATCTCAAATAAGCTGAATGTGAAAAGCATTAGTCCTGTGTAGACAAAACCATATTTTTAAGACAAGCACGTATTGCATAAATGGGCAATGGTCTCATCAGCTACTTGAAATGTGGACTGTGATTCCTTGGACATTTGTTCTTTTAATCTAATAAGATCATGAGAGTTTAGTATGATTATTGATGCCTTAGGTATTTCAGCAAAATTTTAGTTGTCCCATGAACTATGTACAATGGAGGGGAGGGGAACCCATGTAACTATCTAAATACAGTCACTGAAGAACAAAATAAATCAAGTTACTTACTGAAACAGATAATGAATACAAATACTAGACAAAAATATTGTAAGTTTAATTGGGCATGTTTTTAGACTCAGATTTTCCAGCAGTTACAACAGATGATAAAGCCTTTAAAAAAATAACCTGGTACTACACCTAAGAAAAATTAAGTTCCCATGCTTCCTCAGATATCCCTCCAGGTGAGATTCTCAGGCAGGGGATGACCAGTCACATCTCAGGCTTCAGTTGGTATTTTCTGTCTGGTTATTCTAGTTTTTTTTCCTTAGACGACATACTGAAATAAACATAAAATTCCAGTAATTTGTGAAATTATAGCAACTGAAAATGTCAGTGACAAGATTGGAACAATCTTCACATGAAGAAAATCCAAGAATTCACAGGTTCTACAAATCAGTCTGTGCCTGAGACTCTCTGACTGTGGGCAAGATTTCTTGATCAACATAGACTGAAACAAAGGACAATAAATCGATGGCTGACTGGAAGGCCAAAGGTTATAGTTAGCTCTGAAATAAAACTATGAAAAGGAAAATTAATTCTGAACATAAGGAAATATTTTTAAATTTGTGTGTTCTCTTAAATAACAAGAGTATGTGCAGCCATGAGAGAAGCATTATGAGGGGAAATTTTATAACTGGGTGGGCAAAGTAATTTTAAAAATCCTTTAGGGCATAATTTTACATTGGATAAAATGCAGGAATCATATTTTGCTTTTGATTATTTCTATAATTCTAAGATGAACTGAAAAATTACTGACCTTTAATCACTCCCGTCTCTATTAATACTTTTGTATCAGGTTATTGCTTTTCATCAAATCTCCCTTTTCATCGAGTATTTCTAATAAGACAGAACCTGTTCTGGGTTTCGAAATGTGCAGCAACTTTTAGGTGTGCAATACCAGGAAGATATGCAGATGGCTGAAAGTACTTCTTGGAACCATTAGATAGCTAATGGCATCCTTACTTGCCTAAATCCTGAAAAATACAGCTCAGATTTTCTTCTCCAAACTTTCTAGTGGCATGTAAAAAGCTGTAAATTACCCTTCTTCAGAAATGCCTTTTCCAAACAATATTGTTCTTTCCAGAGTTATTAGCTGCAGGATGTGAAAATACAGATAAAGTAAAGTTAACATAAAATAAGGTAAACTCTACAGACCTTGACTACGATTTGCCCATGCTCCTCCTTTGTCATTACTGCCATGTGTCTTAATCCTGGTCTGTGGCAGCAAACTGAGAAAGTCCTGTTAAAGGGCTGTGACTTGTCCTGCAAAGACAAATCAACAGATAATGCTTTCAGAAAGTCAGTTTAATATGTTGTTCAGGATTTCTATTGTCTTTTCTCTTTAAACATGTATTTCTCATTCACGTTAATTATCATAGAATCATAGAATCATTTAGGTTGGAAAAGACCTTTAAGATCACCAAGTTCACCACCAAACCATGTCCCTAAGCCTTGACAACCCAAGGAGCAGTTTTGTCCTGTCTGAGCATATCATTCCTTGCTATATTGCTCTTTTTTATTAAGGTGAAGAGGAAGTCCTCAGTCAAGTAGACTTATGAAAACAGACAATAGAAAGAAGGAAAATTACAAGGCAATATGACAGTATTAGGAAACCCCCCATAATTCTCTGCGAAAAATCTATATATTCTTTATCCCTCTAAACAGCTGCAATATCCTTAGGATATTTCCCTTCATGCCTATTCACTCATACAGATGCAACATATTAAGTTTCTGTATCTAAAGAGAGATTTTTATCTAACTATCCAATTAAAGTAGCTTGGGGAGAGGTGGAAAGAATAACTTATCTAGTTCACTGTTCTTACCCAGAGGGCAGGTAAAGAAGAGCCTGTTTTTCTGTAGATAGACAAGTAATACAAATCAGAAAAAAGTAAATAGATTGAGGTTCTCTGTCTACATTTATATTGAAATTGCTATCGTTACCCATTTCATATTACTTATTTCTCATTATTTTGGCTATTTTTATTTCAGTATGTTATTCTTCTGTTCATTGTTTACTCAAATACTATGGAACTTTGACTAGGGTTTGTTTTCTTCAAATACCTGTAAAATCTCCACTGATTTTGATGGAAGCAGAGGTAAGTCAATAATGAGACCCTCAGAAAATCCTCGTCTTGTCTTAAGAGTGATTCATTACTGGGCAGAGAAGTACAATTTTATGTTATGCTCTGTCTCAATTCAGAATAAATTACGCAAAGCAACGGAGCAAAGGTAAAAAATGTCATTACGACTTTGCAAAGTTACAGAATAATAAAGAATCAAAAGTCTTTATAAAACAATGGCTCAAGTCTCTAAATCTCTGTTCCACAGAAATTAAGAAGCAAATTAATGAGAATAATATGCCACTATTCAGTTAAGTGTACTCAAAATAGGAGTATGCATGCATACATGACTGAATAAATCCTCAAAGATTTTCTGTTATAAGCTCTCCTATAAAGTGTTATTATGAACAATTTAGTTCATAATTTCAGCTCAGAAACGTGGTGTTGAATCCTACTGGGCCAATCAAAAGGTGATCTGTAATAATTTCTTGCGAAAATGTATAAGGTTCAGAAACTGTCAAAATAAGTGTACTATTCAGTTTGATTTTGTTGCCATAATGTAGGCATAATTAAAAAATTGAACAAAAAAACTGTGTTAACTGCCCCACTAAATTTTGGTGGCTTAATTAAATTTATTGCTTAGATTAATAAAAATAAGGTATTTCAAGGTTTCTGGCCAGCAAGTCAGAGGCAATGGAGTAGCAATACTTCAAGTGAAATGCTTCTTTCTCTAAGCATCCCTGACAACTTCAGTCCACTGAATGAGTTAAGTCAAGCAGGCTTGCAGAGATGATGGAAGAGGTGCTATAAGCACTCGTTCACTGACTAAAGCAGCTTTTCTGGCTTTGAAATGACCTGATCCAATATACAGAAGATTTTCCTATTCCAACTCAACCAGAATTTTAAAACCACCCTCAAGCATTCTGAATCAGAGGTAACATAAAAACTGCTTTTAGCAAAACTGAGGAAAAAAGCATCAAACCTTCAAACCTCTGCCAAACAAAGCAAATGAACAAACAGAAATCTCAGAGCAGAATTATACTCAATGAAATCCTACATTAATGCTTAATCTGTTGAGCCATAGGGTACCTTTTAGGCAAGTTAGTTAATTTTTTTCTGTACTGCAATTTCCCCACCTATAAAATAGGACAACAACATTTGCTTAGTTACAGTGATTGTGGGAATTTAAACCCTACACACATTCACTTTTGCAGGCAGTAACAAACATCCATTTGAATAGTGCAGAGCTGAGGAAGGTATCATTAATCATAAAGAATATTAATCTTAAAGAAGAGATCAAGCAGTTCCCTGAATTGTTCTGGCAAAGGCTATTAACAATAAAAACAAAGATGAGACTTCAGTCTACTTGCACTTCTTCCAGCTTTGGGCCTCTAGCAGACCCGCCCAAATCAGAGGGCTCATCACTCTCAGTTCTTTCTGCAGCTTTTTGGGATGGTGTCATCCTCCAGATTGTGGTCCAGACGCTGCCCGCTACGCATTGCCCTCTGCAGCTGCCTACCCTCCTCCGTGCACACCACCTAAGGTGAGCACTTCAGGTACTTCAGTTGTAAAATGCAGTGAAATAGGGAGAATCCAGGCAATAAATCCAAAATTTATGGTAGGTATCTCCATGTAATTGGGATCCAATCAGATCTGGTAATCCCCCAAATGCATGCTTCATTCATAATAGTAGTAATGCTTGCTTTGCTGCACAGACATAAGTTCTTACACCAACACTGTGTTACAATCACAGATTTCTGTGTAACGATCCATGCATTGAAAACTCCAGTGTAGGGGTGGGTTCCACCCATTTTACCCATGCTGCATGTGCATCTTTGAAAGCACAAACATTTAGACAGATCCATGGTGCATTCATAAACATAAACAGGGATGCTTTTACTCTTTCTTAATCTTATGCAAAACATGTTTTCAGCACTTGGACAATTCTCTTAAGATTCTTATGCTGGAATACATGTAACAAAGGTTAGAATTTTCACTGTTACCAAGAATACAATTTAATGACGCTAAGCATGGGCTGTTAGAGACATTGCTATGGCAGGTTAATGGTTTTTCTGCAAAAGCCCATTACTTCAGGCTACAATGATAATCTATTTAATAGTAACGAGTCAGGTTTGCACAAAGATTTCCATCTTTTGTAATCACATTTAAGAAATGGGTGAGGGGAAGTACAAAAAGTGTCTCTGATAATACATGACACCAGAAAAAAAGAAAAAAAGAAAAGAATGAAAACATAGATGCAGCTGCTCAAATAAGCATATCATTGGTTGCTAGGAAGAGGATGTCTTTACTATTATAAAACCCTCTTCTGAAGCCAGAGATAGAGGAAATAAGAATATTTCAATGGGCACTTCAGCAAAACAACTAAAAATAGCTTTCAAATGTTCTCCTCAGCTTCAAGCATTGGTAGGATGCTTTTTTGTTTTCCTCTCTCACCTTTCCATTTTTTAATTTTTTTGGTTTTTTACCTGGCTATTCCTTTCTCAAAACATGTTCTAAGAATATAATTTTTTTAAAGATCGACATGTTCTCTTCTTTCCTAAATGGACAGTGATACTGAGGAAATCACATAGATTTTCCATCCAGCAGAGGCCAGTTAAATCCACTGACCCATTGACTTGCCAGCTACCAGGCAGCTATAAAACCTCTGGGCTCTTAGCAACACATGGAAGAAGAAAAGGGTTTTAATCATATTCTTCACCAGTGAAATATTCTACTTGGAAATAGATTTTATTTAAAGGAATACTGTAAGAAAAGAAAAAAATATACAGTTCAACCTGTTCTCTTCCTCTCTACTATTGTTAAGGCAACTTCAGGGTTCCCCAGGCAGGTGATCGACTCTCCCAGCTTCTGCAACTCTCTGTAACAGCTCTAGAAAAGAGAGGCAATTTTTTTGAGAAACAGATTTATGAAGCTACAAAGTGGCAAGAGAATCAAAAGCAGATGTAGTATTTGAAACTAATTTTAACTTTTTTAACTGACCAGACCTCAGATTGGTCTTGGACCTTTAACTTGGACTTGCTTTAAATTTTGTAAGCCAATTACTATTTCCATTCTATTAATGGGCTTAAAGGAAAAAATGCAATATATACTTGAGTTCCTTTTATGTAGCATTGTACCTATAGACGAGCACACTAATGTATCTGAACAATTAAATCTTGGTCTCACTGATATTGTTAGGAGACTTGCCATCAAATTAAGGAGTCCAAAAGTTCAGCAATAATAGAGAAGATAAGATTCATGGTGTTTTAAAGATCCCTGTAAGCCAGTCATTTCAGTAATGACGGTATAAGCAGAGTTTATAGTATAGCATATATCTAAATGGCACTCACACAGTTTCTGACTCCCTAAGAAGTTTTGCAGATAAAAGGAGTATCAGGCAATTTTTTTTACGCAATTATATGTGAGTGATTGTGCTGTTCTGAATATATGAAGATTATTCATCATATCTCTCATCATTACTTTCACAACTTGCTGGTATAAATCTATATTCTGTTCTTATTTGCCATTTATTTGTTTTTAATCTATCATCAGAGAAACAGGATCTTTGTCTGGTCAGAAGACTTAATTTTACTTGTCTTTTAGGTCTTTCAGTAACAATTAGAATTGAGCTCAACCTTGGGAATTATCAACCACATCCTATATGTGCCCATTTTAATCTTCTGATTACAAAACTGTTAAAGAGAAAGTAGAATTGACTTGTGCAGGACATACTGTAGCTGACTAGGAAATATAATTCACATCCTCTGACTTTCATCCACTGATCTACATGCTCAGTAAATGTCTCTAGGGTAGATAACGGATCCTGTACACAAAAAAAATGAAAGAGGAGCTTTCACCATGAAGTTCAGGTCTTAAACAACAAGATGTTCCACTACAAGGTCTCACCGAAGACTTATTAAAAACAGATTGAATGGAGGATTCACCTATTCTGCCAAACAGGTAAATTTTCCTTATTTGTCATCTCCACTGGGCTTCTGATAATATGCATAATTTTCTTTTTATTTTCTTTTATGCTTGACAGGTGGGATATAGAAATGTAGCCACCTGAAAATTGTCTGTTCCTGACCCCTTCATTCTGCTGAAGAACCTTCAAGTGAAAAAAAAAAACCAAAAAAAAAAAAAAAAAACCCCAACAAAAAACAACTCCCAATGTTTCCACTGGAAATTTAGCTTCCACACAGCTCTGATCTTTATGATGTGCAGCTTCTGCATTTATATTCTTTCCAAGAAAGATATGTAAGCCTCAGAAAATGATCTAAAGAAATCATCAAACACCAGGCTCCCCAAGCAAAATAATTAACAAATGTCTGTATAAATTGTCTTTCTTGCATTAGAGGAAAAACAAAGAGAAAAATACAAGAAAATCCAGCAACATGAGTGGAGGAACACCTCATATAGAAAGATGCCCAACCTGTTTATTTTAGCAGAGAGCTATGTCTTGATTAAATTGGGAGTAATTACAGCCTTTAGAGGCTCCTTCATCTCAGGGGAAAAAGCATAATTAGAACCAATGATTGGAAGCTGAAGCCAGACAAGTTTCAGTTTGCATTCAAGCACAAAGCTGTTCTGTTTTGGTTTGGAATGGTGAAGGATAAAGGGAAGCAGTGGATCCTTGTGACTTGTTTGAATCTGATAGCATCACTCAGGTATTAATTATTTATTTAACTAGATTAATTTATACCACCTACAATATACCAGAATCCAGATTAGATGGTACAAATATCTTTGTGTTCCTCACACTTCACACAGATAGTATATGGCAGTAGCTTTATAATAAAGCAGGCTTCCTTTCCCTGAAATTCAAATTACACCACACATAGTGTCCGTAAGTCAGGATATATATAGTTGCATGCAATATGAATTCAGGAAGTTTATCATAAGAAAACTGTTTGAAGGTTCTCATCTGTTCACCACTACAGCACAAGATACTATTAATACAATAAAAGCAAAAATTTCAGTTTCCTTCATTTGTGGAAAAGGAAAATACTTTTGTTTCCTGTATCATAACCACTTTATTTACTGGCTTTAATATCAGTGATGGCAGATAAAAGGACAAAATTTCCCATTGACATTTCCTTATATCTCAAAAATCAGCTTATGTAAGAAGAAAACATATTCTAATTACTGGCTTTTAATTTTTATTTTTTTTAAACTTCTTAGCAAATTCAAGATTTGAAATGTAATGAAGGCTATTCTGTCTGACAAACCATTTGAAAAGACATCCCTCCTCTTCTTGGCAAGGGTGCTTGGGATTAGAGAAACAAGAGAGTAATTTACAAATGTCTCCTGAGTGTCTACCATTTTAAGTACCATTAATATATTTCATATACACAGGAATAAATACTTTCCATCCTGTAGTACTTACTCTGACCCCTGTAGCATTTACTCTATATGACCTACCAGGATTCAACCCCGAGGAACAACATACTTTGCAGCCGATCACTAAAAAAGTCACTAAACCATCACACTAAACATTATTTAACATCAGCAGATGTTTTTCTTCTAATGTATTTTGCTTTCAGTTAGTAAATACCTATATATAAACAACTCCCAAGACTGTTTTATCCATTCACCTATGCAAATTAAAACCAAACTGAAATTCATCATTTGAAGGAAGATTTCAAATGTATATACATTCATCACTGTCGGTTCCAAATGAATAAACACAACTTCTGTTCTCATTAAAAGAAGTGGGGCAAAAATAACTGGTGACTCAGCTACTGCAACAAGATACAGATTTATACAATAGTTATAGGCAGCAACACACTGGAGCTATCCAAGCATGTTATAAGTCTTAGGAAAGACATGAATAAGCAATTCCATTGAATTTTCAGGAATGGGACATGATTATTACTGTTTTTCCAGGAAAAGTATGAAGAGGAAGGTTTTCAGCACATTTTTTCTATGATTGTCAGCTTTTTGGAAAAACAAGGGCTTATCTGAAGACATTACCTTGAAGATACTACTTTTGAATGGAAAACCAAGGCTTGCTTATTTTTATTTGGGTTTTTTTGTGTTTTTTTTTGTTTGTTTGTTTTTGTTGTTTTTTTTTTTTTTTTCTCAGGGTGCATACTCTCAAGCACAGATGCCTTCTGCACAGAACAGCACTAGAAACTCAGAAAACCCATAAATCCCAAATCAGAGTATTTGCATACAAACTGCCTTCTAGAAACAGTCCCTGGAAAATTACGCTAATACCCAGGTCATGCCCTGGAATTCTTTGGATTGTATTATTTGGCATGGACCAAAAGCCTTCCTGAGGTTCTTTGTACAGGTTAGCAGCTCAAGTGAATTAACTCCGGCACCCAGGGTGGATGGTTCTTAGTCTTGCTTATCTCAGTAGCACTATATGAAACTCAAGCTGCATCTCTTTCAGAACACTCTTCCTGATCAGATCAACTATGTACATATCAATTCTTTCCAAGTTCTTGTTTAACTTGCTCTTTAAACTGTTTTGAAGATGGGTCAGCTCTCCTAGATTGTCTGCTTCTGTGCTTAGCTATCTTACAATTAAGTTTTCCTTCATGGAATACAGTCTACAAGGATACATGAGAAGTAACGTATTTACAAAGTTTAAGGAAGCCCAGGGCAAGCAAAATAACCTCTCAGGACCACTTTTAAAATGAGGCTATAAACCTCAACTGGTCAGTTGTGTAGAGTTTTGTAATCTTGACAGTATCTTGGTCTTTATTCATTGTGGGAACCAGCAAAGTTACTTCCAGCACGATGAGACATTTTTTTCACCTTTTTGTCTTAAATTGCAAGAAAAAGGAAATATTATCTATTAGTTAATGATCCACTACCTCCAAATTTCCCTTCCTCTGCTTCATCTCATGAGATATATTATTGGGTTTCTGAAGTTCCTCTTCAGATACTGCAAAGTTTATGATTGTCATACTTAATTTGAAAGTTTGCATATGTTCATGGTTTACTTTAATAAGTATCAAAGTGAACACTCTTTACAGTACATTCACACCCTACAAACAAAATCTAATTCTCATACTTGAACCATTACTAACACTGGGCAAAATCAAATAAGACTTCCTTTCCTCAAGAGCCATAGGTTGGAATTTATTTGTTTGTGCCCTTGATTGTATTAGTATGACTTAGGAGAACTGTGCCTAATGCAAACATCAAGAATATGAAAACAGCAATGGCTCACCTACAGACATTTTCATTGAAATGCAATACAGTAATAAATCATGCAGAAGCAGCATTAAAAAAAAAATCCATATTTTTCACGAAATAGAACTCACTGAACCCAAACCTAAACTCAGTACAACTAAACCTAAACTGCAGATTCATTTATTGCAGATTCATTTTCTAGAAGAATAAAGGAAATTTTCTTGTCCTACTATTCAACATTTTCTCTGAGCTGCATGTTCAATTATTTCTTAATCAGGGAACTAATGTCTCCTTCGTATAAAGTAGTTGCTAACGTCATAGCTTAGACATCTCTGTATGCTGGCACATAGCACAGAGATACTGATGTGGTTTCTCCCCACACCACAGAAATTTCACAAGTAGCCTGCTGTATATTTCAGCAAAAGATGTGGAAACTGGAGAGACATGGATTTGGCAGGTGGACCTTTTGGTGGGACGAGGAACTGGCTGGATGGTTGCACTCAAAGAGTTCTGGTCAACAGCTGGATGTCCAAATGGAGACCAGTGGCAAGTGGCACTCTTCAGGGGTTGGGATTGGGACTGGGGTTGTTTAACACCTTTTTCAGCAACACAGACAGTGGGAACAACTGCACCCTCAGCAAGTTTGTTGACAACTCCAAGCTGTGTGGTGCAGTCAACATAGAAAAACCCTTTTAGACTAACATGTAAATATTAAGTGCATAGATGTGTCAGTAAATGAGAAGCAAAATTAAGACAGTGCCTAACTGACATTGCTATCAATATTATGTCTTATAATTTTAAACTCTGTTTCACAAATGATATTGCAATAACTCCAGGCTGAAAAGAAGTCTGTATTTCATAACCAGCTAGAAGGTGGTGGTATTTAGAAACAATAAAACTCTGCATCTACCTGTACCCAGAATAGAAGGCACAGGGACTATTGAACATGGTTATGTTCCAGATATCATTTGTTACTGCCAAATGCCCCGCTAGCATCAACTGTTGTGCACCTATATGTGAAGAAAGCATATTCCTTACATTTTCTCATTTTCAACTGTTTTGCCACAAGCAGAAAAGAAAACAACCTCAAAAGACAATGAAAGCTGAATCTTTTCTTTAGCCCAAGATGTTAACTATCACTTACACTTTGTTTGCCAGCAGCCTGTGTTCTGTGTTTGAAAGACAGAGCTAATAAACCTGGATGGTGTATATACAGGGGAAGTTATTTTTCAGATTGGGAAAGTGGTGCTGAGGCCTTTTCCCTTATGATTATTTTTTTTTAGTAATTTCCAGTAATATATTAAACTGAAATTCAATTACAAAGCAAATATATCTCCGCTAATATGAAGATTGTCTGGGCTAGCAAGGAGAAAGAAAGGGAAGATAGAGTTATTGAACAACAAAAGGATTGTCTGTTGTGAAAAGGCTTATTTCTAGGTTTATTCTTTTATACTTGAAAATCTAGGTGACATTTAAAAGGACAAAGCAGCATAGAAAACTAAAAGAACTATTTCAGGTGTATTTGTTATGGTACTTAATGAGAGATACAAATAAAAACTATATGCCTTTTCATAACCTCTAATATGTGATATAGTAATGCTTTGATTTTATTATATATAAAGAAAAAACCTTTAATGTGTGATTTTCAGCTCTGAAAAATAAGACAAACCTAAGTGCACATGAAACACAGCATGCTTGAAGAAACAAGTGTGTGTGCATGTGTATCTGGAGTTAGAGCAAAGGTGTTTGTTTTGTTTGTTTGTGGGGGTTTTTTGTTAACTAAATGGTTTTGGAAATAAAATATATTTTATGCAAAAACAATAATTAAAAAATTCCCAATATATTGCTTTTGGGGAAATATATAGGCACAAAATAGGAAAGTTTACCAGAAGGGGGAAAACTAAAGCTGATTCTAGTTCTTCACAGAAGCTGTAATTTGCTCTTTGCATCCTATACTCTTCTGTGGATGAGGAACTTTAACAGAACGGTAGCTTCCACAAAGCACCGCAGCCCTGCATGCCCAGCTTCTGACTGCTGCCACAGCCACCAACATGTAGTGTGAGGGACTGTGGAAGAAAATAGCAGATGCTTTCTAGGAAGTTCTCAACTTCTAACCTCTCAACATAGTTCTCAGATCACACGTAACCAACACAAAACTTTTAACTCCCCTCTCTTGTCCTTATTTCACACCCTATACACCCCAAAGTAAGCAATGGCAGGAAAGATGCATCATCATCCTCCAAGCAGCCAGAGCTTCATGGTTCACAGCTTTACATGGTAATTCCTGGTTCGTAGAACTTAAATATTTGGACAGCAATTACTGTCAAAAATATACTGTGGAAAAAACAGATAAATTATGATAGCACTTAACAACTTCCTGAAAAAATGTCCTTTTGGGTTCTAAAGCATGTTATTCCTCTTCTGAAAAGAAACATCTACCATTCATCTGCCATTCTTCTGAGGCATTAGTCATATCTACCTCCAATTTCTGATTTTCTGATTAATAAATTTCCTGCAGATCTGATTTTTATAATGCCCACCAGTTCAAACAATATTATTTTGGTCAGTATTAAGGGTGCCTGAATGTACAACAGACAGATTCCACATAATTTACCCCACAATAAAGACAAATGTATTAAAATTTCTGCTGGCAAATACAGTTGAGGTTCAGCCAAATTCACTTTGTGCAAATTTAACTTGTGTTAAGTGAATCAAAATGGATTATTACCACAGAACAACTGGAATATGACCAAAAGGTGAAAATAAACTTCAGATTAATTAAATCTTTGACTGGTAAGAGAATAGATAATACCCTTTTTTTGTTGGCCATGCAGCTCTTACAAAGATAGGAGAAGCATTTGACATTCTCTGTTTCCAAAGGATGAAAGGAGGTCTTTCATTTTTTTATTTTAATTTTAAACTTTTTTTTAAAAAAAGCTTTTATTTTATTAATTTATTTATTTTTAATTTTAAGACAGTTATGATGCAGTTTTAGGAGCATTTGGTGGATCATATCAGCATCTCAGGTAATATCAGTTGGGAATCTTCTGTTATAATGAATTTCTGCCATAAAGTTCAGTTTCTGAAGGAACAAAAATTCTCTGGGAAGATCCTGATTGTCAAATAGCGATGAAAAAAAATGTATTCTTTTACTGGGAGTCTAATTAACTAGGATATTTTGACTACTAAGCTGCCTCAAAATACCTCACTTGAGTCAGATTAATCAGGTATCAAATATCATTTTGTTATGCTATATCTCCTAATACGTACAGCAATTTTCTGTCCCTTTCTTAGCTTGTCAAAGTCCTTGGAAGACATTTCTCATGAACCACTGCACCATTTTTCTTCCATCCAATCTCTGCTGTACTTTATGGAAACACGTCTCAGATGCATTAAAAGAAATAGGAGCTCATTAAATCAGGAGGAAAGACAGTTTGTAGACCTACATTTTCATCAAGTATTAATTGTAATACAATAAGCATACATCAAGCTACAAGGGAAGGCAGCTATGGTTCTATGATGCTGTAATTCTAAATTAAGTCTAAGCAAGTTAAATAGGACACAGGCATTTTTGAAAATATTGCCCTTTATATCTTTTGAGATAATCATTGTCTTCCTGTCAAGCCTAAATAAAAAGATGAAAATGCAAAGTGCTGTGTTAGGTAGGTAACGTAGTCAGCACCACAGTCACTAGGACTGAAATTTCCATTTTAATCTCAGAGTAACTTTCCTGAACTGTCTCTTTCTGTTGTTCTCACTTTGAATTAAATAGCAGTTCTTCTTGAATGACAACCAAAGGCTGTGTCCTACAGAGCTGGCTGTGTCTGCTCATGCAATTGCTCAGTCACCTACCACCGAGGGATCCAACTACCCTGCATCTTCCAAGTTCCTTAGTGACTTCAATTTGTAGCTGCATTTCTGCTAAGGTTTTCTGTTGTTTGTTCCCCACTTTCCTTCTCCCTCCCCTGACAATTATATTCATGTCTGACCTTTATGCTATTTGCTAGATTTATTTTTTATTCTTGAATTTCAGTCCTCAGTTTCTTTTCTTATAAGTTGGTCTTTACTGAGCCATAGTGTGCAACAGCAGCCTTCTTTTCTGCCTCTCAGTTCAGCATTGCTCTTTCTTCTTTACTGGGAGGGCAGCTTAACTCTCCTTTCTCGGTTAGCATCTTAACTCATACCAGTGTAATCAGGGGTAAATATATTGATTTTCTGTGAAACAGTTCATATTTTCATGTGAAAAGAAGAGTCCAGTAAGAGAAAGGAACCATTTCAGAGCAGTAAAGAAAATTTTGCTGAAATTTGTCTTACCCTCTATCTTTCATTCTGTGAATTCAAGTGATACGCCTGAGATGCTGTGTTAGGGATCTCGCGCCTTTTCATCACTGGCACAGAAGGAACTAAATCAGTCAGTCAAGACTATAAAAGGTTCTGGGGTTTAGGTGTGAGCTAAACTCAAATATCACTGAACTCACTAAAACCCCAGGAGAAGTTGCATAATACAGCCTGTAAAAACATCAGTCTTTTAAGAACTGTCCAAAAAAAGTACACCAAAACTTAATTGATGGAAAAGGGCAAATTCCCAGATTTTTACACCCCTTTAATTGTTTCATTTTATAACCAAAGAGTGAATTTGTCTGTTTTTTTAAAGGTTAAGATTGCTAGCATGAAATGCAACTAGCTACAGATTATGTAGGAAAGCAAAAGCAAGCATTAGCTCCTTCCAGACAGTTTTTTTTCCCCAACAATTATATGTTCAAAACAATGCAATTCCAGTCAAGACAGAATCCACTGATTATGCTTCTAGAGTCTTTTGTTGAAGAATAACAGCAGCCTTTCTCTCGTCGATGCCTCCTCCCCTGGTTTCTTGCATGAATCATATTTTTGGCAAAGGGGCTGCACCCTCCTCCTATCTAAAATTTCTCCCCATAAGCTGAAAAAGATTTAACCTTTTGTACCCATTTATTACATCACCAGGCCCACATCCACTGTTATGCATTTGGAAAACAAGCAGTACAGCACTGAACAGTATGGCAATTATAGCACTGGCTCCCACCCTGAGCCTTTCTACTAACGTGTGCGTGCTTGCACATACACACAGAGTCAGAAGGAGGGAGAGAAACCCTGATACTGAGAAACTAGCTACAGTTCAACAGAACTGATCCATGGAGTTCACTTTCTTTTGAGCTGTTTCCTTCAGAGGGAGGTACTTGCTTTGCCTAGGATGCATTTGGAGATTTTAAAACCGATGAGGGTCATTCTCATACACTAGCACTACCTACTCTTTTCATGAGGATGGCATGTCCCCATATATGCACGAGTCACAGAAGCTGTTGCTCATTAATAACCAAAACTCACAACTTCCTTGGCATTAGATCAAATCAAAGACCACCTGTTCCTTGCAAGGGGCTGCAGACCTGAGTGAGGTGCCACACTGTGAATCCAACAGTAAGTCAGTCAAAAAGCCTGTCAAAGAAGTCAGCTTGGCAACTGTGACCCCAGAGCTGGCTCTTGATTCCTGAAATCCCAGAGGCAAGGTTTCCAGCAGAAAACTTGGAGACATTGTACAGTAAAAAGACATCATGTTTCAGTTCTTTGCATGACAGTCAAGGATGTGGACATCACATGCAGACACTATTATTTGAATGGTATTGAGCCTCCAGATTTGCAAATTTGTACCTTTAATAAATTGGAAATATGTAGTACACTTACAATCCCACCACTCAAGCCTCTTTTTATAAAGATTTATAGAAACTTACTGCCTTCAGATACAGAGGTTAACTACCTACAATTTTGCTGATAAATACGTTTCTCTCCCAGCCCATGACTCTAATCTTGAAAAAATGGTCATGCCTGAATTCCTTGAGACTACTTCCGTGATTAACTGCTTAGAAAATGAAGGTTTACTTATTCCTATAAAATTATTTGCATACTATCTAGGCCAACACAGTATGTGATTAAGGTGAATAGTAATCTACCTAACAATGCAGAATTCAAATATTCAATAGGCAAATCTCTTTGGGAAAGATAACTGCCTTATACAGATATCTTGATCATTTAAAAAATCATTTACAAATGAAAACATTGTTTTTGTAATTTTCAAATTGAAGATGTCTAATTCTTGTAAGCAAATTTATCTCTGTAAGGAAAAGAAAATTTGTTCTGAAGGTACTGTCAAAAAAATTAGAACATCATGATGGGAAACTGATTTTTCTAACGCATATGCCTACCTTAGAAACCAGTATCTCCAAAGCATACTTCTAAAGAATAAGTATTTTAGCCCCAAATGTCCACTTTAACCTCAAACATCAGCTGGAGTGTGGGCTAGGAAGCTTCCCAAACCTTTATTTCACTACTTTTTCCCTATTATGGCTCACTGACCGCTAGATTTCTCTGTATTCTGATGTGAGGCAAATTAATAGGCTATGAACAACCAAAAGACAGCTGTGAATAACATAAAATGCTGTCTGTTATTGTTCTTCCAGTAGTGGAAGAAGAAAAGACATTAGAGAAAATTTCAATGATAAAATTTGACAAAATTTAAAACTGCACCTTATTATTCATGAAAATACAACAAAAACACAAAGCAAAAGAAACTAAAATGAAATAGTCCTGGCTAAGAAGAACAGTAAAAGCTTCACACATGTATGTGTATACACCCACATATGCATAAATAAATTCTCAAATTAATTTGAGGCCTTCTGTTGCAAGATAACTGCTGCTTCTACACACAAAAAACAATTGGGAATACTTTGGTATAATTAGGGACATAATTTAAATATCAATTTCCTTCATGATGATATTAATTATACATTTTAGACAAGAAACATAACTGTTGCTCTTATTTAAGAATTATGCCTTAAAAGTTTTGTAAAACATGACTTTTCAAAGATGAGCTAAAGCTCTTCCTGTCTACTTTTTTGCTGCAAGACTGACCCAACCTAGATTTTTTGACTTGCATTCTGATTACATGGAATATCTATTGCCTAAAGAAGCCCCATTCACCACCTTTTTTCAGCCCACTGCATGTAAGCTCCAGGCTTCAAAAAGCACTACATTTCTAACAAACATATTGCACAATTTCATTTCTTATATCCAGTGATTATGTACTTCTGTTTGCATTTGTCTGTCTGCTTAGGTGTTCATTAACCAGACCACAAAAAAACCCAGACAAATCTTCATGCCATAGCACCATTTAACATCCATCTTTTACTTGCAGTCACTGAGCTATTCACATGGGCAGTGACCCCACTGGGCAGTCACATGAGCTATTCCCAAATCAGCTCCTTCTTCCTAAATCACAGAATCATAGACGGGTTTGGGTTGGAAGGGACCTTAAAGATCATCTAATTCCCACCCCCTGCCATGGGCAGGGACACCCTTCAGCAGACCAGGTTGCTCCAAGCCCCATTCAACCTGGCATTGAACACTGCCAGGGGTGGGGCATCCCCAGATGCTCTGGGCAACCTGTGCCAGTGCCTCACCACCCTCACAGTGAAGAATTTCTTTCTACTATCTAATCTAAATCTACCCTTTTTCAGTTTAAAGCAATTCCCCCTTGTCCTATCACCAACTACCCTTGCAAAAAGTCCCTTTCCAGCTTTCAGTTACACCCTCTTTATGTACTGGCAGGCTGGTGTAAGGTCTCTCTGAACCCTTCTCTTCTCCAGGCTGAACAACCTCAACTGTCTCGGCTGTCTTCATAGGAGAGGTGCTCCAGCCCTCTGATCACCTTCGTGGCTTCCTCTGCACCTGCTCAAGCAGGTCCATGTCTTCCATCAGCTGGACCCGCAGCACTGAATGCAGTACTTCAGGTGGGGTCTCTTCCCTCAACTTGTCATTCACGCTTCTTTTGATGCAGCCCAGGATACGATTGTCTTTCCAGGCTGCATGTGCACATTGCCAGGTTATGTTGAGCTTCTTGTCAACCAACACATCCAGCTCCTTCTCCGCAGAGCTGATTTCAACCCATTCCGTGCCTAGCCTGTATTTATGCTTGGGATTTTCCTGACCATGTGCTGGACCTTGTATCTGGCCTCGTCATACTTCATGAGGTTCGCACAGGCCCACCTTTCAAGTCTGTCAAGGTCCCTCTGGATGGCATCCCTTCTCTCCAGCATGTCAATGGCACCACACAGCTTGGAGTTGTCAACAAACTTGCTGAGGGTACAGTTGTTCCCACTGTCCATGTTGCTAAGAAAGATGTTAAACAGCCCCGGCCCCAGTACCAGCCCTTGAAGAGTGCCACTTGCCACTGGTCTCCATTTGGACATCCAGCTGCTGACCAGAACTCTTTGAGTGCAACCATCCAGCCAGTTCCTTGTCCCACTGAGTGCTCCATCTGTCAAATCCCCGTCTCTGCAATTTCCACAGCTTCATTCTTTTAAAATGAGGAAGTACATTTGAATTTCTCAGATTACATTTCAGATGACAGGTATCTTATGCCACTAAGTTAGGTCTTGACAAATGAGGCAAGGTATTAATTACTGCAGTGTTTTCCCTGTTGTGGGAGAAATACTAAATCACAGCGTCAAACATCCAGCAGTATATGAATAAACTTAGGTAAGGATATGTGCAGGTTAATTAAAATAATTCTCTCATTTCTTACTTAAACTTTGATATTATTTAATATACTGTGAAAATACTTTCCAGCTTAAGAATAACTACCATAATAAATTAGTCATGGATGCTAGTGGGAAAAACTTTATATACTATGAACCTCTCCTGCAAGGCTGATTTTTTTTACTACTCAGACTGCACACTTTCTGAAAATTTGGTACAACCTTCTGGTCCAGAGAAGTCAGCAGGAGGCACGGTATTGCTTGTAACAAGGCCAGGATTTTACCTCCTCTGCTCTGCTTAAGGGTAGAGACAATTTAAAATTTAATTGCAGATATTGATGAAACTTTCATAAAAATCAATATTCAAAGCTCATTCCATCAGTTTGTGAATTTGTCACAACTTATTTATCTGCTTATCTTTGCTCAATATGTTTAATAGCTACCTGAATTTCTGATAATACATCTTGCAAATTGTAATCTCCCTTCTGTTTTTCTCAGTGGCATATTAGGCTACCCTCTCAGTCACCACTAAATAACTTCTTTTGAAACTGTGAGAGGGGAGCAAGGGAAGAATATGTCAAACAACTAATGAAGTATTTTGCTATTATAGTGATTTAGTCTCGTTCTTGTCAAAAGGAAGCTTCCTCCTTCTTAACAGGCATCAGTTTTACATGTTTGTAAGAAATAAGAGTGATAGAAATGTTAGTTCAATTAGTCCAAAGCAGTCAAATCTTAGCAAGAAAAAACTCCATGGTCCCCAGCACTCTGCCCAACAGAGGAATTTACAGTCAAGCACAGACATTGATAGTGTCTTCAATTTCAGTCCAGTAGTTTCCCATACCCAGAGATACTGCAGAATGTCCAATTCCCAACAGTATTTTGTCCTTAAATTAATTTCAGTAAGATAGGCTATTTTGTATAAAGGTTATAGGACAACTTTAGGGACCTCAGAAAAGTTAATTTCATCCTCCATTTTAAAAGGAAACCCCTCCACTCTCTCCTTATAGTAGCTGACAGCAGCAGGACTAATCAATATGGTAATTTTCTACTCTGAACTAATGACAACGGTGATTAGCTGCAGGCCAGCTGGGTTACTAAATTGTTGATTTATATTGTATTTAAAATGAGACCTCAGAAGACAAAACCTTATGCTTCTCTCCAGTATCCAGAATTAAAGGTTACATCTGACTGTGGGATTTGGGGGCTTTTAATGTATTTTTCTTTACCTATAGTACTTGAGGCTTTTCATGTTCATTGACAATATCATATGGAAGTCCAGTTCCACTGAAAAGAGGAATTCTGTAAATGAAAGAATAAGGAAAACAGGGAAATGGTTTAGTGCTGTTTAGTCTCCTATTTCTATTGCCATGCAGTGGATACATTCCTTCACTTGTCTTGTTCAATAAACAGAATCTCAAGTTAATTGATTTCATATTTTTTGTGACACTGAACTGAGATTATTAGAAAACACTGAATATTTAAACTGCTATTAAAAAAAACCTTTTCCAGTTAGGCAATTGTAATTAGAGTTTTGATTTTGCAGTAGGATGAAAACCTTGCTTATATATCTTGCACAGGCTTTTAAAATATTCATTTGGGTACTCCAATAGTCACAAATTGATTATTTTACTTTATTATAGTGGAAGCTTATGGCATTAAACCAAACGTATATAAAAAATCAATGAATTATTAAAGTTTTAAAGGAAAATAAGTAGAAAAACAATGACATTCATCTTTAACTTCTGAATGATCCAAGGAAATCATACTTCATCTGGTTATTTTAGAGACAGAAACTAATAATGAAACTTATTTTAATGTCTTTCAAGAATGGAGGGGGGGAAACAGGGAAAAAAAAATCTGGAGAACTGCAAATATTAGGGCCAAATGACACAACTTCAAAGGTGTTTCATTTACATAATTTGAATTTCCGTTGGATTGAAGGTAAATTCCTTTTTTTCAGTATTGTTTACAGACATGTAGAAAAATCTATGGTAGCTTCTTGAGAAATGTGGCACCAATATAAGGGATAATCCAAACTACATAAACTTTTTCAAGTTTCCTCTGCTGAAATGAATTAACAAACGTTTTCCCCAGTGTTCCAAGTGCTAATAAAATACAGAAAGTCAGCACCTCTCTCTCTCTCTCTCTCAATGAAATTAAATCCATCTATAAACCTCATTCTTCATGCATCTAGTCAGAACAGGAGTGCTGTTAGTTCAAAACAGAGAACAACCTCCATGAAGACTGATGAGACACTAAATTGAAATAGTTTTTTGCATTTTTCAAGGTGCAAGATATCACTTTTATTTTGTACCAATACATTTTGCTGCTACAGTATATTCTGCCATTAACATGCAATTATGAAATGATGTGCAGGGAAAACACAATGATGACTTTTGCATAAGACAAGGATGTGCTCTAGTGCTTTAGTATGTATGTGTAATAGAAGGAAGACAGGCTATATCTCAGCTATAGCTGTAGCAGTAAGAAAACTACCTGACAAAATTATCTGCCTAATTTTGTACATCCAAAGTTAGTGAACCACATTTCTCCCGAGGTATTTGCAGACCGGTTCTGCAAAGTACTTGATCATTTGCCAGCCCAAAAAGATGTAAAAAGCCAAATGGCCTATTTAGGTGTTTCAGGGCAGATGCAAGCTTAAGTTCTGTGCTGAGTAAGATCATTATTACATCCTTGTCTATGCTTAGTCCTCAATCGTCACTATAGTTATTTCATTCCTCTGAAACTAGGCCATCTATTTCTTTGCCTAAGATTTTGGTTGGGAACAGAAATACTGTCATACTAGACTGAATCAAGGCCTATGTACTTCATTCATCTTGACCAGCACTGCACACTAAAGAAAAAAAGGGAAGCAACCAGACATGAAGCAATCAACTTCCTCCATTTATCCATTTACAAGAGCTGCTAAAGGTTGAAGCTGGAGGTTTAATATTGCTTTTATATTTTTACTAGCCCTAGGTTTTCTCTGAATACTCCTATTTTTGTTTATATTTTTGTATCTTGCTATTTTTTTCCCCTCAGCATCTTCCAATACCAGACTTCAGCACTAATGACAATGTTTGATTAAAGAGAAACATTTTCTTTCTCCAGTTTTAAGCTCTTTTTTCCCCCCATGTGAACTTTCATTGTTTTTTGTTGTCTTAACCACCCAAGACAAGCATTTTTGACAACAGCAGCACAGACCTCTAATAAATAGCATTTACAATACTGAATTAGAATGACTTGTCTAATTCACAGAGATATTTTGATAATTAATTATTGATATATGGATCCACATAGTATGCTGAGAAGCCCAATTCCACTTCACTGAATTCACTGAACTTAAATGCATGATTCTATGAAATGCTTTGAAGATTAAAGCCTAATATGATAAAAAAAAAAAAAGCCAGCAACACCTAAACCTTTTTTAAAGTAAATATATGGAATTCTTTAAAAATTTATTCCTCTTATTAAAAACAGTAACAGTAGTAACAAGTTAATGCCTACCTTCCTGAAATAGTAGATGTTATCCTGCCATTAGAAGAGATGAGGTCTGGGACCTCAATAAAATATTTCTTTTACTTCAAATAAAATCCCAGTAGCATAGATGTAGACACATTCTTTCTAAGACTGCTAAAATTAAAGATTGTTAATGTTATTCCAGCCTTCTCCAAAAAATTGAGACTCAAGGGTGGCATAATCATGTAAAAATAAAACAGCCTTCTATTCTGTCTCTGTGGCTGAGGAGGAGGCTGAAAAAAACTGGATCAATTAAGGATAATAAAGAAAAACATTTACCAACATAACTGAGGCACTGGCACTATTATTGAGAAGATAATCCAATATTATCTTTTGTCTTCAAAGAAGATGCTCTTGTCCGCAGATATTTTAAAATAACTAAGTGCACTATGAAACCACAAAGCCATTTAAAGGAGAATGCTGAATAAGCCATTTGGGATTAGAATAAGCTACTCTGGGATTCTGTGGCAGCCACAGAGCATTTTAAATTATGCTTATAGTGTGTTTTTTTTTCTTCAGAAAGATTGTGCAACGTACCTTAATGGAGTGGGAATATACATACCTAGTATAGAAGTCTGGTGAACCGAACAGCACTCAAACATTTTCTCCTTACCAACAGTAACCCTGTCTTTAAAGAGAGCCATAACACACTATATTCAGGTTTACCTACTGATGAACTTGTATTTTAATGGAAATTTATCTTAAATATGTATCATAATAGTTGGCGTGGCAGAACATGACACATCAGGAGTTTTTTAAGTTAATTCCAAGGACATGAAACCTCTCCCAGGTATCAGAATGTGTTATAGTACTGTAACATGAGAAGAATCTCTCATGAAACCCCTCACGAATTATTTTTACCGTAAGACACAATTTCATGGAGAGTAATAGTCTAAAATTACCCCAATGTGAATAGAAACTGTGACTCTGTGAAATGTGAGATAACAAGAACAGATAGTAAAAAACCTGTAAGACTGAAAAAAAACCTTAAAGCCCCTTCAACGTAGTTTCTAATGTTCCTGAGCACTCACTAGTGCGATGTACATAGATCCGCTTCAGGTCAAATGAAGGAGTAAGGTGTTCGTGCTGACCTCGGCTCTTCAAAAGATAACTTCACTGCCACTCCATCAAACTTTACAGCCAAGGCAAAATATGCCACGGTGTTTAAAAGCTACCATAAATATGTGTATCTTCACTTACTACCCCAAAAGAACATGTTGAGAAAAAAATTAGGCAATCTCTGTTAGGGATATAGACACTTTTCTCACAAATATCTATATGTTTTTTGAACACTTCCAGGGATGGTGATTCCACCACCTCCCTGGGCAGCCTGTTCCAGTGCTTCACCAGCCTTTCAGTGAAGAATTTTTTTTCTTAATATCCATTTTAAAATTTGTCACAATGGTGCAACACGAGGCCATTTCCTCTTGTCCTGTCACTTTTTACTTGGGAAAAGAGATTGACTCCCACCTGCCTACAACCTCCTTTCCCGTAATTGTTAAAGAGCAATCAGGGCCCCCCTGAGCCTCCTCCTCTCCAGACCAGCCCCCCCAGTCCCCTCAGCCGCCCCCCATCAGCCTCGTGCCCCAGCCCCTTCCCCAGCCCCTGCCCGGCTCTGGACACGCTCCAGCCCCTCCACGTCCCCCTGGCAGTGAGGGGCCCAAAGCTGAACACAGGATTCGAGGGGCGGCCGCACCAGGGCCCAGCACAGGGGGACGGGCACTGCCCTGGCCCTGCCAGGGTGGTGTTGGCTTTCTTGGCCACCTAGGCACACATATGATGAAAAGAACAACCCAGCAAAGCCTAATTTATTCCTCTGACAATTAGAAACTTCTAATTTACAGTTTGAATTTATCTATGCCCAATTAATGCTCATTTGCACTTGTAATAACCTTGTCCTTTACACAACTTTATCTGTTATTTACCCCTGATATATTTGTTAAAAACTGTCATGTGCCCTCTATATTTATATTTTATATCTAAATTTTTGTAACATCATTAAAGTCAACTAATAATCATCAGTTCACAAAATTTTCTGAATTTGAAAACATATAAATGTTGAATAGTATTTGTTAGCAATAACAAATCACAGAGTAGTAATCTTAAGAAAATATGTTCTCACTTACATTTCTGATTAATCTGCAGAACAAACATATCCTTCTTGGTCTGTTGTGCAAAACCTAGTTGGAGGCTGTACTATTGGTAACTCTTGCAAATAATTGTAATCATTATCAAATTCATGTTAGTGCTTTGCCTTGGAGTGATGGGCAATGAGTAAATACCTTGTTTTTTAAAAAGATACAGATACAAACAAAGAGGAAAGTTAAAAAACCAACCCAACCAACAAACCAGTTCATGAAGCATTTTTGCAGGAAACCCAGTCATCATGAGCAGCCCTATTTTCATTTTCTCTTTGACCACAGTTTCTCTTCACTGCTTTCATACTGCTCTGCTCCAAACAGCTGAATGTCTGATGAAAGGGCTAACACACTTACTTACAAATGTGCTTCACCATATATGTAGATATTTATTTATGTCTGCCACCATCCTAATGAAATGTCATGGAAAAGACCAGCAATAAATAATAGTCTCAGCCAAGAAAGCAGAGTGCTCATGTTATGGTTTTCAAGTGACATTTTCCATACTGATTGTTAAGCTCTCAGAAGCATGAAGTTGTTTAAAAAAGTAAAATAATCTCTCACTCATAACAGTAATTATGTCAAAAGAAATATTTATATATGAAGTGTTGATTGATTTTGTTCTAACAGGGCCATTTATTAATATAATTATTCTGAAAAGTTACACCACCACGCACAATGACAATGACCTTGTGGGGAAGAAAGTGAAGCTCAAGTACCTTCTCTCTTCTATATATAACATATGTTACCACAACAGAAGTTAAATATAATTTCCTTAATGGAAAAAGGATGTACTTAATTGCTTTATATAAAAATCAATTTTAATAGCAGAAGATGGAAAATGTCAAACTCTTAAAAACTTACTAATTATATTTCCAAATATGATTTACCATTTACAGTTCTGTTATTGACAGATTTAGAAGACAGAGATAATTTTGTGAGTCCAGGTGGAATGCTAGTAACTTGTGTTACAAAACATATAAATGACATATAACATCGTTTTATTTTAAGAGATACCACAGTACAGTCTGTCTAAGCTAAGGCATTTGTCAAAGTTCTGTAAAACTTTTCCCACTTAAAAGGTACTTTGGAGGTAGACTGAGTACCTGATTTAAGTATTCAGCTACTCACAGATTTTTAAGACCAGATGAGAGTATAAAATTATCTGGTTTCATTATGTACTTTTGTGGGTTATAATACATATGTTCATATTTGGAAAAATAAACACACATCACTCAGTGCTGACAGATTCACAGAGGATGACATGCATCTTTGAGATCCTGGCATTTAACCTGTGACAGAAATTCTGAGCAGCTCTGGTAGCACAGCTTTAATTCACTATCATTTTTGTAGTCTCTAAATTCAAATAAATGAAAGTTTTCTGTTTAACTGTAAATATCTCTGCTAAGGTAATGACCTTACTGGCTTCTGTGTTGTCAATAATTTCAAAGCTCTCTTTCAAATGGAAAATATATCATCCTGCCTATTTATATTAAAATGACTGGTTGTTCTCCTATAGTTCAGCTTCTATAACAAAATCATTCTCCTTAAAAGAAAGAAACATAAAACCACTTTACAACACAGCAATTGGCAACATTAAACTCACAGACCAAATATACTGCTTTGATCAGAAAAGGTAAAGAAATGTGGTGCGAGATCAAAGTTGGATTCAGACAAATTTAGATCAAACCATTGTGAGGCTAAGTCCAGTCAGACCATCTTGAGTTTCTTGCAAGAACTGAAACACACTGTCAAAATAGGCCTTTTGCTATGTAGAAATACGCATGTGGCATTATGAACTCAAATGACTTGTATATGGGAGCTGCCATGACCAAAACAGAACTTAACACCAAAGAAAAGGTTTTCTCCATCATACAGTTCTTCTCTGGCTGCCAGGAGTTCCTTCCATAATTATAGCTGCCCAAACCCACCTTGTGCTTCCTCCCCACGCATTTTCTATTCTTGAAAAACTCAGGCTATGGTCTGGAGAAAGGCTTAGTATCTGTGTTCTTTGCATCACAGGTCTTTTCCATCTGATACCAATTCTACAAGGAAATCCAAAGGAATTAAGAATACAGCGCATCTGAGAGTAATAGGAGTAGTAGGGACAGTAGGAGCTCTTGGTCAGCTATGAGGGAGTTCATTCACCTGAACTAGTTGTTGACATAACAACCAATTCTCAGTCTTCCTATTAAAACTAACACTGAGCATGTATCCCAAGAGTTTGGGGGGTTTTCTTCATGCTCACTTGGGTGGCTCACTTACACTTCTCCCTCCCACTCAAATTGGATTTTGCCTCTTCTGAAACATGCTAAGGATGTCGACTTACCATTGCATTTGACTTTGAAGAACTCTTCCTCCCTAAACTTGGTTGATGCCAGCCCACTTTTGCTCTCAGTGTTACAAGCCTGAAGCTAGACTGAGCCCAGTGTTATCCTTGCCCTTCTTTCAAATCCTCTTCAGAGCCAGTGAGAAAACATATAATTCAGTCAAAGATGGTCAAGAAGATCAACAGCAAGTTACAATTAGAAAATTCAGTGATAGTCAACTTTTCCCTCACTTAAGCTTGCTATTTGAGCAGCCTTTCTGACTAAAAAACCTTCATCTGACATACTGGGGGAGATGAGGTTTACAATATATTTCATAAGAATGACTAAGCGAAGAGGCTGAAATCCATCGTAAATCTTGTCTGGAACAAGAATGAGAGCCTCGGTGTACTAAGGCTGAAATATTATTCTTTTAACTTGATTGGTTTTGTGCTCTAAAAGCTTTTGGGTGAGGGTTGTTACACTGTCGCTTTACTAGATGCCCTTCCATAACACCGACATGCCGTTAACACTCTGTTCCCTATAGCCATTTTATATAGGGATTCAGTTCCAACACAAAAATGCTTCCCTTCCTCCCGATTGATTCTGTTCTTTACAGCTGTTGATGGAAAAGACTGTCCACCTAGTGATACCCTGAAGGTTGCAAGGCACTTCATAGCACCGTCAGTCATCCTGTCACGCCCTACTATTGGAAAACCTCCTTTCAACTTCTACCATAACTGTTTTCCTCTTAACTTCATGCCGCAATGACTTTTCCTCAAGTCATCCTTGTTAAATTCAGTTCTACAACTGAAGAATTTAATTTCTAACCACTCTTTAATCAAAGAATTCTTCATATTTTCACCTTCACATAACATCTCTAATCAGATATTGTCCTTCACGTGGATCGGAACCAAAAACATCAGAAAAAGATATCAGAACCCCAGCACGGGAAAACATGGGAAATCCTGCCACATACAGACTGACAAACAAACAAACAAACAAAAGATTTAAACATGAGGTTTTAATGTGAACTCTGGTTATTTTTACATATTTTACTTTCAGAATCAGGGGATTTCGCTCAGTGAGACCCAGGGAAGTCCAGTTTGTCTCTGATTCAGTAGGCAAGTTGAGCTCATGTCAGGCTCCTGTCTGGGAATTTCCAGAGGAAGGTGGAGGATATTCACTGAACATTGAGTTGACAAGAAATGTATCTCCTTCAATTAATATATCTGCCTGTATCTCCATGTTATCATTTTCAGTTTTTCCCCCATTAGCTATTTTTTGGTTGGAACTTACTCAAGAAATGCCCCCTTTAAAATTAATAAGGTTGAATGAAAAAGCAGCAGAAGGGCAGCAAATCACGGCCCTTTACTCATATACTTGTATGAAAAATGTCGCACTATACCTTGAAATGTCAGACTTATTGTTCAAGACAGAACATTTCTCTTGCAGAGAGTTTTAAGAACTACATCTGTTTTCCAGGCTATTCTTTTTTTTTTTGGCTTGTTAAAAATGAAGATGAAATTCCATGTGGCTACTTAAAATCAACATCTAAAACCTTCAATGTAAAATGTTCATGTTAGTTTAGAATCACAAAATGGCATATTTAAGTTACAGAAAATTGGACTGTGACATGCTTACACAGACTTATGCTCTATAAGCATTATTGCCAGACAATATTATTTGAAAATAAATAAAATAATGGGTAGAAATATACAAAAATAATGCCAAATATTTTTTCTACCAACAGAAACAAATTAAGAGCCAATATATTAAATAAAATGAAAACAGCAGAGCTGCCATTTATGAAGAAAATCTGTCAGCTTGGAGAATGCAAACTGGTACTGTTAAAAATGCTTTTTGAGCAAAGCAGTATATCACACTGTCAAAAAATATCAGAAGCAGTTAAAAAATATCAAAGCAATTCATACTAAATAAAATTTTAAATTATTTTGATGCAAATAGATTAGTAATTAGATTGCAAAATGAGCCTAAACAGGGAAACAGCTTAAAACAGAAACTATTCCTGTTTTCTCCTTTTAAATATTTTTTTCACATAAGCAGGAACAGAAATGAAAAACATTCAAGTGCAGAGTAACAGAAAGCAAAAATTTACTGCCACTTCTAACACAAGTACTAAAGTGTATTGAACGAAGTCAGTGTGTGACAGGCTCTCAATAAATAGAAGGTATTTCTTTACGTAATGTTACACCGTGAAACTTTTTAGGATGTTTTGGATGCAAAATGTTTTTTTCAGTTCCATCAACTGAACCTGTTTATAAAGATGTCTGTCCAGGGTTATTAGTACAGAACCATTATCTCTGACCTGGGAAGCATCTAGGCAGGACCAGAGGTAATCTGTAGAGTATGCCGGAGGAGTATCACTAGATACTTGTCCTATGCTTACACTCTTCCCTTGGCATTTGCTTTTGGTAACTATTTGAGGTAAGACACAGGGACAGCCATACCTTTGTTAGCTGTCAGTGTCTTGTTTTTATGAGAAAGAAAATGCACTGCATCCTGAAATTCTAGATGCTTTGCCTACCACCAATACCAACTCATGACCATGCTTTGCTGCAGGGCAGTGGCAGGTAATCAAAATTCCCTCTGCTTTCCACTTTGCACACCAGAAAGCCTCCAGCTAGCAAACACAGGGACTCCCTCTACCATGTGGCCTTTCCAGAAGTAGAAAGACATTGCTTTGATTATCTATGGGTAGGAAGAGTAACAGAAAGCAAAGGAAGAGCCAATAAAGTTCAAGATTGTCAGGATATCAAAGAAATATTTTGAGCAGGGCCTAAGTCTTAACAGCCTTTGATATTGGAAATCCTTTGGCAATATATGAATATTCTCATTTAGTGGTTAGTCCATGCACTGATCAAGAAATTCTGAACAGAGAATTAAAGAGTGTGTTATACGGCACAAATCTGAAATCCAGCTTTGCTAATGGCATCTTTTCATTATCAAGTGTTTCCTTTTAGTACAGTTCTTATTTTTTTGGCTACTTAACTATAGAAAGTTCAGTTAAAGCAGGATGTGCAATAAATCCATCTCTTTAACAAGCTCCTGTACAGCAGGAGTTTTTGCAGGCTTCGTTTATATGGACAGCAGCATTTTTAGTTAATCTCACTGTAGCTTTACTAATCTTCCATGCAGAAATCCAAAGCACAGAAAACTGAAAGCATACTGTTTCTTAGACCAAGTGGCAAAACAGTTGGTCCATTTTTCTTAAAGATGTGACAGCCAAATGCTGAGACCGAACACAGAGAGTGACTAAAAAAAAAAAAAAAAGAAAAAAAAAGAGTGAGCAGGGATGAATGTGGTCTATCATTATGAACTAGATTCACACTGTGACTGGCAAGTGGCAGACCAGATTTTTTGTAGTTCAGATAATTTTGCAAATCTTCATGCCAGTTTATGTTCTTTCCATATCACTGATGTTATTACAGTTGCAGCATTGTAGCTAAGTGTTAAAATTAAAGCATGCCTATTTCTCTTTATTGCAACTAGACCATGATTTCACTGTATAGACATGTGTAGGATCAGGAAAAAAAGTCTTCCTTTTCTTCCTCCTCCTCCTGCTGCACCTTTCCACCCCACAGTTTCAAACTCAAGATTTGTATTTTACAAAAAAAAGATCACAGTCTCCATTTACATAAGCAGGCAGTCTCAGTGTGCTTCTCCTATGATGGTTAGAATGTAGAATTGCAGATAGTACATTCACTGGCTTCTTGTTTCACTAACCGTAGGTTCAGAAGGTTAGTGACCTTGAAGAAAAATACTGACCTCAGCTTTGCCTCAGCTAATACTTCCTTTCCAAGTTAATAGTAATTTTGGTTTTGGTCAAAAGTAAACTTTATCTAAAACAGTTATACATTAAAATTATGAAGCAATTAAAAAGCTTTTATTCTGAAATAGTAAAATGCAAATTTTCAGGTGAGATTTGCAAAACTGAAAGTCACAGTTTATTGGATTACTGATCGAGAACATGTCTTGATCCCTTATCTCTACCTTGTAGCAACATAAATGCAATACAAACATTAATTGACCATATTTACTACCATGGAAACAGCACTTCTTGCTTTTGAATAACTTTGCAAACACTAACTAGTCTCCAAAACTGCTGGGGAGACAAGAAACCACTATGTCTCTGAGGATCTGAGTCAAAGCAATGAGATGACCGACAAAAGGAGATTGAAATCTTAATAGTGACTATAACCAATACAGAATTAATTCATTTTAAAATACAGTAAAGTGAACTTCATCACAACACTAAAGTACATAACAGGTTATGTCAGTCTTGTAAACTTACATCTTAAATAGGTATGACAACATTTGGAACAAGTCCTAAGTATTGGAAAAAAACTAAAAGAAATTGATTTCTATTTTATTTAATTGTTGGTGTAATTAAGCATCTAAAGTACTGCTTCACAGAACATAAATGTTCTATTGTTGGCCCTAGACTATATTTTTTGGAATGCATTTAATAATAGCATCACAGTATGATTTTGCTTTCTTGATGTTACAAACATTAATAGACTTGTGCTGTAATAGAAAAGTTTTTGTTAGTTTTGTCTCTAACACAATGGCTGTTAGAGGACAAATCAAAAGATGCATGAGCAAAGTGGTCCTTCGTTTCACATGATGTCTCAGCTGAGAAACTTAAACTTTAGGGACATCTGCAACTGAAGATTGTACCTGGACTACCTTATTTTGTAGTTTCTGAATGATTATCTTCCACTGAACTGTCTAATCTCTTTTTTTGAATTTATTTATAATTTTGGTTTCTAAGATCTCCCATGGCAATGCTTTCCATATGCAAGTTAAGTGTTATGTGAAGAAGTAGCTCCCGTCTGATCATTTTGGAGGCATCCAATTAAATTACTGTACGTGACAACTCTGTTCCCTGCTCACTTTCCCTACAGAATTCATTGAAGTTTGTTGCATCTCCCTGTTGCATCTTTAATGCAGCTCTGGCTTGAAGCATAGTCAGAGATAACACTTCACAGGAGCACAGAAGACACAATTTTAAGTCCTAGATCATTCGTAATATAATTCCAGTAATGTTTACCATTGTCTTGGGAGTCTTTTCAGTCTTTCCCGACCGAGCAGGCTATATTAGCTGCTCAGAGGGAGCTGATTTGCATAATGCAATGCATTGATATGAAAGGTTTTGCAGTTCATTGGAAAGTTGGGATTATCATAACAGCTGTGTGTGGGGGGGTGTGTGTGTGTGCTACTGGACTATTAGCCACGTATCAGTTTTGGTGGTCAGTGTTTCTCTGGTGTATGTGCAGCCAAGGTGTACTTCTCCTCTCATTACAACCTGCTTCTCCCAACCAAAACCCCAGAATATTTCTGAAGCCAACAATTTTATGAAACTTCCATTTTCTAACATAAAGCAAAAAATGAAACAACCCTGAAACTTCTTGATTCATAATTCATCTTTGATTCATCTTTATGCAGCAGTGATGAGAATGAACAAAACAACAAAGAAATCGTTGTTTTTCCATGAGTGGAAGAAATGAGTTTTTTGTTCCTTTCTAAATCTATACCTTGAGTTTTATGAAGCCATGTAAAATTTGCCTAGTTTAAGGAAACTAACTTTGGGATCAGATGGGGCAATTCAGTTCTTTTTGGGAGAAGGGTCAAGAAAGCATACCATGATATTGTGAATTAATTTCTAGCTCCTAGAAAGCCACTTCTCTGTGGGCAGGAAACTGATGATACGGAAAGTAAGATTTCCATTTCCAAGTGAAAACTAAAATTTGTTGACATGAAGGAAACTGCAACATTAAAAATTTCAAGAAAATTAAGGAAATGACAGGAAATAACACTAATCAGTGCAGGATTACAGGGGAAGAAGAATTATTCAGCATAATTATATTAGAAAAACAAAATGTTATGAGAAATTTTACTTATGGATTTCACAGTGTAGCAGAGGTCTGAGGGAAAATGGATCTTAGTTTACTAGCTGTATTGGCTTATTTTTACTCTTCTCTGCTTTCACAAAAAGCATGAAACTACTTTAAAACATTTATTTCATCTGATAGTGTTATATGAGATATACTAGTAACTCTCACAGAAACCTCATGCTAAGAAGTTAGTTTTTCCTTTCTTCTTAGATTCGTGTGAATTAAGGATATGATCATAAAGTGAAAACACCCTCTGTTTACTGACTCACTGATATTAATATTTTTCAGCATTCTTATTATGTCAGTTATTATGTTAATCCTGAAAAGCTGCATGAGAAATTAATTTAAATATCTAGCAGCAAAAGTACTGAAAATGTATCATACAAAGGTAAATAGAGAGGTTTTACCTTTGAATCAGTTAATTTACTTGTGGATGTGATTAGGCTCACAACAACATGTTTCCCAGTGACCTAAGAGCACATAAAAACTTTACTGTGAAAGAGGCACCTTTCTTCTGACAGCATAACTAGCTGGTGACAGTGGTTTCACTTTCACTTATCAGTGGTCTAGTAATGAACTTCTTATCTTTTTAATTAATTTTGGAGTCCAGTTACATTTACAACTGGCTTAATTAAATGTTACATTTGCATATTGAGATCAGAATTGGCTTTAAAATGATATTCTGTTCCTAGACACAGGTACAGTGGACACTGCAAATAGTGTTTGTTAATAACATGCTGATGCTGATAGTCAAACTCAAAAGCAGCAGCAGGAAAGTTAAAACAAATTAAGTAATCATCAGCTATAACAGCTACAAATTAATCCAATCTCTACGGTAGTGTGAGGTGAGTGCACTACACCTAACAAGGAGCCAAGACTTCAGATCGTAAAAAGCTGTAACTCCCTGTTTTCTCCTCTTCCTTCTACTGATGTAGACAGTTCTGTCATCCTATTTGCTTTAAAAAAATATCATTATACAAAATAATAAAATTAAACACCGCACTTCTATTCTTATGCATCAGACAAGTGTTTTCTGTAGTTAAATTTCAATTCCTTTTTCCATGTATTTACCAGTACTCTAAAAGTATGGAGGAATACAAAAGGGATACTTTTTGGGAAAAATATGGAAGTTTAAATGAGCTGAACTGCTAAAGTTAGAGAGGCTCCCACTGAGAGTGCCAGAACCCTGCAAATACTGTTTACCCTGCAGCAGGAATGGTACTGGATGACCTGCTAAACTCCTTCTACCTTTCTCTCATTCCCTGATGTACCAAGGAATCTATTTGCTGTTCACAAGTGCTGTTAGATTTATAACCCACAGGCACCGTACCACAATATTGAGCACCATGTCATGACAATTTGCAGGCTAGGTACTCAGACTGACATACACTGGAGTTCCATACTGGGATGAACAGGAGCATCCTGTTTGGCCAGCAACTCCTAGAAGCATGCTGCCTGGAACAGTGACAGCACATCCCATTCCATGTAGCTTGTCCCATCCCCAAATCAACAGTTTTTCCTTAGCCATTTAAAATCAGGAATAAGCTTGATAGCTAATATTTTAGAACCCCAAAAGTATGTAGATCACTTCCAGCAATGTTTTGAGTCATCAGCGGGTTGAAGTCCTCTCAAATGCAATCAGTAATTCAATCCAATTGATAGGAGTTTTTTTCTACTTAATGATTAAAGAAACCAAATTTGCTTCTTTGGTCTTCTCATGTCTACTCATCTGTGTAGAGCCAGCATTTTCATGGAGGAGACAGCTTTGTAACTCAGCCAGTTATGGAAACAAATCTGTCAGTTTCCCATGCCCGTATCTCAAAAAATCTCCAGACCATATATGCAACACTTGCATAAGACCTACACATTCCACTCACCAAAGAGCAGGCACCCAAGATTCCTGTACCTCGGTGCATGCTCTCCCAATGTGCACATATCCTTTTTTTCATACTCTAAATCATTGTTTCCAAAAAAATGTCAAAATATCTCATGACAACAAAACCAATAACCAAAAACAAACTACCAAAAAACCAAACCCAGCTGCCTTTTTGCCATGGATACGTGTGTTGCCATGGTACAGAGCAATAGAATAAAGCTGATCCCTTAAAGGTGAAAATCTTGGCAAGTTTTGAAGCTGGCAGCTCTATTTTAACCCTCTGCACATCCCCGTGGTATGAAAAAAGTCAATACTATGCCAGCTTTTTTGGTATATGGCAATAATAAAACATGGTTATATGAAATTCCACACTGGTATAAGTTCTCTCACAGTCTTAATTTTTTTTTCCACAACAAATAAATTTTGTTTTTCAGCTGGAAAATTTACTGATAATAGAAATAATTCTTTTTTCTTTTTTTTGGTTTCTCATGTGAGACTTTGTTTACTGGCTCAGTGCTTCTTCCAGTGGTTAGATTGGTCAATGCATACTAAGAACTCCCTCCTAACAAAATCTCCCACCTTCGGACCAAGTTAATATCATTAAACAGTTGTTATGTGTCTGTCTGTACAAGACAGGCAAAGTACATCCATTAATTTACTTTCTTTTAAGTATTAGAAAATCATTAACTGATTGAACTGGGCTTTGTTTAAGAATCTGTAAGGGTGGTTATGTAGTGTTTTCCTTGGCCATACTACAAAAACTCATTCAATTACAGTTCTGCTCCCTAATGGTTTGCCTCTTATCAGAGTCATGCCAGGAATTTGAGTGTATTCAAAAGTCTCTTTGTATCTCTATTTACACTGTCTCTCAAGGCCTTAATTTATACATTTTGTTTTGCCTTGTTTAATAAATGTTGTGTTCAGAAATGCTGGGGTAGATGAATAACCAGATTTCACCCAGATGCTTGTTCTCAATCATGTAATTCACAGTGTAGTACACGAGAGCCCCATCCACTCAGAAGCAAACCCAAGTCTGCAAGTGTTCCTCTAAAGCAAGCCCTTAAAATCTACTCCAAAAATCTGCACAGTTCTCCTAGAGTAATGTATCCCTACATTCCGATTTGCATTTTCAGTCCTCATGTTATCTTTTCTTCAACTTTATAGCTTACCGTTGACCCTCAGGGACCTAGTCTAAAAGAAAAAAAAATGCAAAATATTTACATATGATAAGATTCATATGTGGATCTTTGTCCCATATCATTGCAACCGATTACACTCTACAGAAGAACCTGAAAGCTGCAGAACATCTATCACCACAAGTGGTTTCAAGTGCTCTCCTTGGACTAGAAAGAATTCCTGGATCAAAAGGACCAGATCTCATCCCAGAGAACACTGAGACCAGCAATGAAGTCACAACAAAAAGAAACTAACTCCAACCTTGACATGCTCTTCTCTGGCTGAAGTTCTGTCACTTATGAATGTCCTTGATTTCTATCTCCTTGGGACATAATAGACAATAGCTGGATGACCTTTGGAATAATTTTGTAAGGTATAAAAGAATAAATGCACAGAAAAGCTATATTTTTACTGATAATTTTCCCATCAAGAGCATTTTCCTCAAGTCCTTACAGGTAATACTTTAACAAGTAATTCTTTATAAAATTGCTTGCATTCCTTAATGCTTTACACCACAACTGTCCAGTCCTGCCTCCCAGCAAAAAGTTTCATTAAGGACAGTTTTAGGAGAAAAAGAGGAGTATGTAGTCTGCTTTTGTGCATATGAAGCATGAAATGGGAAAAAGAAATCAGGGACAGACACTAATTAAGCATGGACACTTTCAGCTAAGTTATAGAAAATATGCAATTATTTTTACCCAGAAAATATACACTTTCAAAGATGTATAGGAATATTTATAAAGACATGTTGCAATTAACCAAAACATAGCAACTCAGACTGCAACCCAAGACTTGTAAATACAGTTTTGCAAAGTGAGCTGCATTCTCTGGTTAGTGACCCAGCCTGAACACCTTGTGACCTAATTTACAGCACTAGTCTCAAGATCTAGAAGTATGAACATTTATGCTGACAAAGTGGCAATGCAGAAAGGTGATTGTATATATATGTATATAGATATATTTTTACAAGTGTAAACAAAATACTTTTTTCTCTTCAGGACTGAATTTATCCTATTCTTAATACACAGAAATTTATGGAAAGTAACATAATGAAGAAACATATTAGCTTTGATGTGCTAGCTATGTAGTTATTTCAGATGTTATCTGAAGGATTACTTTGCATGTAACCTTAAAATGTTAATCCTGAATCTCAAAACTGTTTTTAGATTTATAATCCATCTGCAAACATGCTGTGCTTTTCAATTTAAAAACCTTCTAATTGCATGAGCTAGAGCAGAGTTCCTCAGCAAGGCTACTAATTAATGCAAAATTATTACTGACAGTGAGATTCAGAGCTTCATAAAAGCAAAGCTAACTTTAATGGAGTTTGTTGGATGTTGTTCTACAGAACTGTGATTTGTCCCTGGAACAAGAAGTTGCATCGCTGAAAGATGGCAAGAGTTTTGTAAAATAACATGAGGGTGCCAGTTTTTCTTATAGATGTTTTGGGGTTTTGGTTTTTTTTTGGTTCTTTTTATCTTGATCCATGTTGTGATCTTCAAAAAAACCTGCACGTTAGCCATTTGCCAGTATAAATAGATCTAACTGCAGAAGTAGGGTGGTGAACAACAACTTACAGTGCTTGAAATTAGAAAGTTGAAAGCACAGTCATAAATCTGTATGCTCCTCCAAAGAACTGCTAGAATTCTTGACTGGTTTTGTCCTTTTACTCTCAACACAGATCAATTTACTCCTTCCACAACTTCAATTTTTAGCAATTTACAAACAAGTACCTTTTGTGATGATATCAGTCTTTTATCCAAAGTCTCATAATATTGCTGTCTTTTCCACTAGATAAGTGATTGATAGGGGATTTCCTCCCTTTAAAGCCAGAATGTTCTCATCATATAAAGCTGTGGTTTAAGACAATACATGCAACTTCAATATAGTGGCTCAAAGGACCAACTCTAAGCAGGCAGATACATGCTCAAAATATTAAGTCCTAATAATTTTTTTCTGCTAGAGGGCCAAAAAAAAAAACATTAGAAATCTGGTATTGATACACCTTTCTGTACGTCTGTATATTTAAATGTATTTTTTTTTTTTTTCTGCGTGAATATTTCTACTACACATTTGTATCCCTGGAAATGGTGCTTACTTCGGTAAGCATCTTAAACTACAGCTGCACATTGTCATTAAGGAAAAGTCTTAATGAAAATTGTATACGTTAACCTTATTATAAACTCTTTAAACAAAAAGCATTTTTGTACTAGGCATATACACATTTTCTTAAATTCAGTATGTTGTTACACTAAATCCTCTAGAACCATCTTCATTTCTGCTCCCTAGATTGCATAAAGCTCTCTCTGAACATTAATCTTAGATGCTGTCTCTAATTAATTGGCCCTGTACTCCAGTGGATCCACTCATAGAGACACATCTGCATAAGCAAATAGTTCCAAACTTGATAATGAATATATTAAGTAGCTTTGCCTTATCTGAAGCCCAGCAATTTCTAATAGGGTATTTGTTGATCATTGTTCCTTTTCACTACTTCCTGAAAATTACTTCTGATATAGTTGCATGGAATTTTCAATCTCATTTTCTTTTTCCATCAGAATACTTACAGGTTCTCAACTGGAAGTGCAGGAGTGACCCAGTTGAACAGTACTAGTATAAGAGGATATCTGAGTACTCCCACTGAGAAAGCAACACAGCTCCTGGAATAAACCCTGAGGCTGACAGTGAAAACCAGCTGGAAGACTGCATTTGCAGTTTGTATCAGAGAGGCTTCTGCTCTCCAAAGCACCCATGCTGCTGAGCTTATTCAGACTAACAGCCCCAACAGCCTCAGTGCCCCTACCAGTGTAACAAGCTCCTCACCAGTGACTCAAATTGAGTAACAGGAACATGAACAAAGAATTAGAGCAGCAGCAATAAAATTCTGTCCCCTTGGAAATGGCTAGTTGCATTCTCAGTGAATTCCATGGGACTAAGAGTACTTTTCTTTTTCTACTTTTCTGATTAGCAGAAGATAACCAACATTGCAAATCTGCAATAAAATACATAACTTGATACCACACTATTCTGCACATTTTAGGAAGACCCTCTATCCCACCGTCTCTAGCAGCTATGCAAAAGAGTGCTTAAAAAGGCTCTTAACTGAAGACACCTTTATAAACTGTATTTAGGTAGTGTTCTACAATCTTAAATTGCTGTCCATTCACTTGACTGGTTTAATTTACCACTTGATTACCTAGCCCTTAGGAATTATGTTTTTCAAGTCTTTTTCACTATTTAAGTTTCTTTACTTTTCTTGAAAGAGCAGCTGAGATTCTTATCTAATAGCTTATTCTTTAAAACTGGTACTTAAAAATATCAACAGCTTTTAAGGGGCTTGCAACAGCCACAAGTGTACTCACTGCTTTGTGTATTGTCAATTTGTAATTTGGTGGAGACAAGAAAGATGCTTATTTTTGCAACAACGTGGCTCTTGGAAATATGGGCTTCTCTGCATAAGAAGAACCAAGTCAAGATATCAATATATGATTCTTACTAATAAAAAAAATATGTAATAGAATGATACTGAATTGCTATCAGAGCATAAAACTGTTATAAGATGTGAAATACTAAAAATGATAAATTTAATCTATATTTGCTTGTTTACAAGAAACTCTTTTGTGTGTTTATAATTACTGTTGCTTGAATAAAGTGCGGTCAGAAACCAGTGTGCAGCTGTTAGGTTATCAAATCATAAACCTGCCAGTGGAACCTCTAAAAATAGAGTTAACATATTTCAAATTTTGCTTAGCATATACATATTTTTGCTTCCCTACAAAACAATTATTTTAAATTCAGGTACCTTCCAGTAAGACTAGAAATTTTGTAGTCACTTATGAATACATACTGAGTCTACATATTTTTGTAGCAATCCAGAGATGCAAGCATAAATAGTTTTTGACTCTTGCACAGAAATGGCATGTTTCATGGTAATGAAAAATGAACAGTAGAAGATTGCACTGGCAGTCCTTCCAATGGAAATAATTGACATGATGGCATGGACCACCCGATATCTAGCCTGAACAGATTGTGAAAGGACATTGAAAGAAAGGAAAGGCAGAAAGAGTCCAGACCAGAAACTAGACACATTCATTACAAGATCATAACCATGCACTATTTCACAAATAAATAAATAAATAAATGAATAATAATTTTTAAAAAAGGAAATAACCTAATACCTTAAAAACTGTCAGAAATGTCTATGCTCCAGTAAAATCTCTTCAGAGCTGGAATGAATATAACATTAACCTAACATAACCATATATATGCATTTCTGACAACTGTGCTATATAAATAGCTATTTAAAATATGCTGCTTTTGCTCTAACTCAATTTTAAAAATCTTGCAAGCACTAAGATCCTCTAAAATATATTGCACTAGGTTAGGGAAGAGCAGTTGACTATTACTTTTTCCTCATTAGCTTCTTAGCACTCGGCACAGACAAGAGAGAATGTGCGTAATTGCAAACTACTTAAATATTCCACACAGGTCTATTTTAAGCACTCATATTTCAATCAATGGTTCAGAAGGAAGCTGCAGTACAAACATACTCCATTCAACTAGATTTGCATATTGGTGTCAGTAGTTTGAATCAAACCAATTAGACCATGTAGTTATCTATGGAAAACATATGGCGGACTGATAAAAACCCACTTCTATGTTTAAAATCTATAGCATTTCATTTGCATAGCAAAAAGCAACTGGAAGAGGATGCTACTTTTCAAGGACTAGGCAAACTGATGCAAGGCAAACTCCTTGGGCTGGGTTCTCAGCTGGTGTAAATCATGCTGAATACACTGGTGAATTGAAACGGAACTACTCACTGTAAAACCAAATGTGCTCATACAGACACTGAATCAAGCACTGATTTCTCTTTGTACGCAGTTCTTTACCCATAAAATTGGGCTATCCCATTTTCTTACCCATTCTTTTCTCAGTTAGAGCAAAAACTCTTGAGAAAGGGCACTGTCTATTACTTTGTGTTTTCAAAAGAAAGAAAAAAAAATTGGAAGAGGGACACCATCTTGTTTTAGCTACTGCCCTAACATGAATAATGGTAATGGTACCTCAGCCTTTCTATCTCTAAGTTTTCATTGCATCCCTGATCCATTGGGGTGCAAATAACGAAACAAGACAAACTGTAAAGCAGTTGCTGAGGAAAGAAATAAAGGTCAGATAAATTAATTTCAGTTGGAAAGACAACACTGTTTCTAATCATCTTTTGCTGTTGCTGCTTCCCATATTAAAAAAAAAAAACAACAACAACAACAACAAAAACCACAAAAAAAACCCCAAACCCCCCAACAACAACGACAAAAAAATCTTTGAGTAGTCAGTGATTTAGCTATAAAAATATCTGGTTTGTACATGACTAATCATCTCATCAGTGCCATGTTCAGATGACCAGACCTATATGTTGTTCTGGCAATATCTGTATGCTAAGCACTAAAACCCTTTTTAATAATATGTTCACGGCTCCAAGATTGCTCTTTTACTGAATGAAGCATCCGCACGATTTGTTGGGTGACATAATTTACAAACAATGACATTGCTGTCTGGAATTAATATCACTAATAAAAAAAAAAAAAAAAGAAAAGAAAAGAATGAATCCACTATCATCTATTTGAAATTCAGGTTTAGCAATGTATGTAGTGAAAATATATGCTAATTTCTCCCCCCTCCTACACATTCTTCAGCAAGTAAGTCACATTCTTCAGCAAGCAAGTCAGCTCATGACAGATAAATTATTCCACAACTACTGAATCATAAAACACCAGAGGGCATTACTATGGGACAGGACAACACTGATATTATTTTTTTTCATATACCCTCTCCCCACCAAAAAAATGTATATATTAAAAAATAGTCAGATCCTCATATCAAAATCATCCACATCTAGACAGCAGTTGAGTTCCAGTGGTATTCAGATAGCAAATGCTGAAGCAAGGAATTCTGCTAAATGGCAGTGAACCCAGAGATAACTTCTGTCACTTGTAGAAGATTTTATTAAGTTTCTATGAATTACATTCAGTAACAAGGTTAGTAATAAAAATAAGTTTTGCATATATTAAAATTTTTCCATTAAATAAAATACTACCACCTGAATACTGACGTTAATTAGGAATCACACAAATCTCTGTTGATACCCCAGAAAAGAATGTCTCCTTTTGCATATCCAAATCAAATGCAGTCCCATCCCAGGCAGTTTCTCTCATCATAGAATCATAGAATTATTTATGTTGGAAAAGATCCTTAAGATTATTGAGTTCAACCATAAACCTAACACTATCAAGTCTACCACTAAGCCATGTCACTAAGTGCCATGTCTACACATGTTTTAAATACCTCCAGGGATGCTGATTGCCCTGGGCAGTCTGTTCCAGTGCTTGATAACCCTTTCATTGAAGATATTTTTCCTAATATCCAATCTAGATAAGATACTTACACAATTGATTTGTTTGTCTCTGTGTATAATGTCTATCAAATTCTCTTGCAACTTACCAATGAACATTAATACTAACTCTTCCTTACAAATTACCCGTGCAGAGCTTAGGAGTATCCTATTGCTTTAAACAAGTGATTCTGCTTCTCTTCCACATAACACTAATCAACGCTTTGCAGTCAGCTTGGGAAAACAAACAAAGCTTTTCTCTCGTCTTAGACTCACGTCCAGTTTTAGCTGATCTAAAAGGACCTCTCTATTCTCCTACCTTCTAAGAAAACTCCCAAAATAAAAATTAATGTCTGTTCTCCTTCAATTTTTTGTTAGAAAATACAGAAGAAACAAACCTGAAAGAAGTATCACTTACTGGTCTAAGTAACAGAAAGGTTCTTAATTTTTCAGGAACTAAATAACATCTTATATTCAGTTCATTTATCTTTTCAAGAGTATGTAAAAATTATACAGCCAGACAAAATATCAAACTCCTATATGCAACTGAGTCTGTAGTCAACCAGAAAACTTTGTTTGATCGCATTAGTTTTCACTAGAAAAAGAAATACAAAAAAAATTATCATTTCTTCACTGCACACTTTGTCAAATATATCTTTCTAAAATCTTATTCTCAAAGCAATAACACTTGCTTACTCTGGGTGCTAGTATATAAATACTTGCAGCAAAAGTGAATTTATTTGAGACTAACAGTTCCAAGGCCATGTACTGTCTTTGCTTTAGGACAATCAGAATTCTCTGATGTCAATAGAAGTTAGACTGAAGGTCATTTATGGCTCAAATTGCTGCTGATGCTCTATTGGAAGGATTTACTTCTTCCTTGTTAACCTTTCCTTTCAAAGTTTTATTTCTTGACCATAAAAAACCAAAACAAACCAACAACCAACCAACCAAAAAATAATTCAAAGCTGTTACTTTGAAATAATATGTACAAGGTATTAGGCTGCAAATGTTTCTCTTAAAAATATTGCAATAATGTAAGGGGAGGGTGGAAGACAAAACAAACAAACAAAAAAACCCCCAGAAACCACTGAAGCAAGTCTCAAATGTGATCGACTTTTTTGTAAAAAGCAATGGCTTAATTTTGGTTTCAGAGGCAGATAACAGCCTAACAGAAAACAGATAACATTTTGAAAATTTCCACAACTGGTTGTAATTTGCCTTAATTATGGCAAAGAGCATCATACCTTTTTACCTTTCATTTCATGGGTTCTTGGAAACAGTGCATTCTCAGATACAGTGCAATGTCACAATATATCCTGAAAATGTGACAGAGGTATTGTCAAGTGACATGTTTTCAAAGAAACTAAAGCAAGCGCTAGTTGACACAGGTCAGAAAGAGAAATATTTCCAGATGGTGGAGGACGTTGGGAAGATGAGACTCCTTATGATGTTGAATGCAGAGTTTGAGTACTGCTACACTAAAGGCTCTGTTTTATGGAAATACCTTCAGATACCTGTAGTAGCTGTTGCCTTGAAGTGCTTCTCACACTCTCCCTGTCTTGGAAGTTCCCTTCCCACCCTCCCTGTTGGAGCTCAGCTCTATAATGCAGCTGGTGAACTGCAGAATTTACAAATAAGGATATTAAGTTAAATCAGAACTTATTTCAGATACTCTCCTGTTCTATGCTGCAAGACGTGACAGCTCAGTCATGTTTGGGAAGGAATATAAATAAACTCATAGTGGACGGTCCTCAAAAGGATAAGTCTTTATAACCCATAAACCATATATGTGGTTTCAGATCCACATATGAGGGTAACATTGGAAAGGTGGGTACACTCCAGTAACATTTCATTCTCAGTTACGACAGGTTGAACTTCTTGTTATTCTTCATTAGAATATCTAGCAATAGTTAAGCATGGTTTAGAATTACATTTGTAAGTTTTTGTACATAAAAGCCTTGAGTCCTGCATTTTTTATTTACCCATTAATCCTTTTTTTGTGTGTGTTTTGTTTTGAAAGGCAAGCATACCTGAAAAAAATTACCAAGTTCAGTCTATCTTTGTGGAGTCAATTGGTGACTATAAATGGGAGAGTGAGCAGTCTCAAAGGAAATTATCTCTGATTGATGCCTTGAGATAAGTTATGGAAACTGAATCAGCAAACCCTACTGCTGCTGTTCTAGTCATCAGATGTAAAGTATATCAGCAGAGACTATCAGCATCTGCTGGTTTTGGAGATGGTTATCCCAGAAAGGAGTTAGCAGTAAACTCCTCCTTATATTTGCAGATGAAACTGTTCAATAGTTCAAAGGTAAGAAAAAATGAAAGATACCCTCACTTTAGCTCTTGCTCTAACTATAGATTCAGAAAAGTTAGAAAAACCGTGTATGTTACTGTTTACAGTAAGCAGAGAAAAGGGTACTATGCTGCCCTGTTAACCTGATGAAATGATAGCAGTCAATGCATTAAAATCAAAGCAGACATGCAGTTATGTTCTTGTTTCATAGTATGTCCCACAGTTTTAACCATCCACTGCATCTTAAACATATATGCCAGAATTTAAAAATGAAACAACACAAGCTAATGATTTTAGGACACATACTGATATTCTGTCTGATATATGTCTGATATTCACGATGCAACAAGATTAGACAGACCTAATTAGAAGTCAGAAATTGCCTGTCCCCCCTGTCATGGGGATAAAAAAGCATAAAAAACATTAGGAAACTTCCTGGAAAAATCTTTTTTCTGACAACATAAACAGGCAGGTGCATAAGTTCCCCTAAAACACCCTAGCTTTGGGTGAATATGAGACAAACACTGGATGTGTGTTGAGTCTAGTACAGAGATGATGGAAAACCATTAACTACTGATGTCTTAATGTATTTTTTTAAGCATCTGATCATTTAGAACTGACAGAAACATGTATTCTCCATCTTAGTGTTTTGAAATTGTCCAGGGATGAAACAGCTGTGGCTCAAGCTAGTTAATATTAATCTTCCAGCACAATCATTTGTGAATATACATCCATGTTTTTTGTTGCATTGTTTGATGCACTATTACAAGATATATTTGAATAAGGCAGTAACTAATACAGGATATGAAGAAAGAATGGGAAGCATCTTTTAAATCCCAGACTATGAGATAAAGAACAGAAACACAACAAGGAATTCAAAGAAACAACCGCTAGGGAACCACTATCATGCAGGTACTTAACCTGCTAATTACCCACCACACAAGCAGATATCAACGTCATTTCAAGGGTAGCAGGCTGTTCATCATTCATCAATTCTACCGCTCCAACAGCCTGCTTTCCTGACACAAGGTAACGTAGCATAACCAAGTATGACAATTCACAACACTATTTTAGGAAAGAACAGCGTGAAAAAACATCTCCATCTGGAATGCGCTTCTAAGCTGAAGGACTCAGAGATTTCAAACAGTAAAATGCCACTCGGCATTTTGGGAGAATGCATATATATACAGGCACACATGAGAAGAATCACTTCCAGTGTGCTGGACTTAAGATTTTGCAGTTAAATTTGTCTTTATTACCTACCTACCACATCTACATACCACAGATTTAAAGCAATGAATTTACACACAAACTTTACATAACTAAAAGGAATCTGACTGCAAATGTTGACTTTAACTTAAAGGGGAAAAAAAAGACATCTATAATTTTTTTTTTTTTTTTTTTTTTTTTTTGCAAACTGATATATGTACATATCACTTCTATTGAAAATAAAATGCATACTAAAATGAATGTTAATGTTACATGTAACTAAGAAAGTTACAGAATTTTTTTTTCGTTACTTAGCTTAAACATTATCCCATAACCATTTTGAAACTGGCCAAATCCCTAAACATTCCAGTAATTTAGAAACAATTCCTGTTTATTTTTAGCTCAGATCACTGTAATTGCCCTGCCCTTCAACTCTTTAATTAAAGAATCTTAACTGAAGGGTAATTCCTACTTACAAAAGAAATATAATTAGCTATAGCTATTAGGTCAACATGGAATTAGTATGGGTTTTCCCATTTGCTTGCTTTTATGTAGTCCTCTATGATACTTTCTGGCTGAAGAGATTGCAGGAAAAACTGGCAGATGTCATTGCTAAGCCATAGCATCTCCATCACCTTTGTAAGGTCATAGAGAACAGAATAAGTGCCCAAGAGCTGGAGGAAAGCTATTGTCACTCCAGTCTTCACAAAGGGCAAGAAGGAGGGCCCAGGAAACTACAGGCCAGTCAGCCTCATCTCCATCCCTGGAAAGGTGATGGAACAGCTTATCCTAGAGGTCATCTCAAAGCATGTGGAGGAAAAGAAGGTTATCAGGAGTAGTCAGCATGGATTCAAGGGGAAATCACTCCTTACCAACCTGATAGCCTTCTATGATGGAATGACCAGCTGAATAGGCAAGGGGAGAGCTATGGATGTAGTCACCCTGGCCTCAGCAAGGCTTTTGACCCTGTCGCCCATAATATCCTCATAAATAAGCTCAAGAAGTTTGAGTTCGATGAGTGGACAGCATACAGTGCATGAGGTGGATTGAGTACTGGCTGAATGGCAGAGCTCAAAAAGCTTATTGATGAAAATGTTATCTAAGGCATTTCTGGATTGTTCGATACCTGCTTTTCCTGGGTCTGTATGGAAGGATTTTTACAGTGTGTCAGTAATATCTCCTGGAAAAAATATGTTTCTGCCTTGGTAATAACAACATCAATAGTTGAAGGTCTACATCTAGTAGGAGTGGACTGACACAGCACATTTTCAGTTTGATCATCACTGCTTTGACTTTATTATGCTATATGTCATTACTAACTTAAAATGCAGTATCATTTAGCATATGGTACATTAGGGCTTGCAGCACAGAGAGTATTAAGGACTATTTCCCCTTTATACAGAGTACATTTGTAATATCCTGAAAGCACAGCAGTGAATCACATTCTAATGCAACAGCAATGTAACATGGACCTGTCATCAGTGCACACAATGGTCTTGAATATAGATATTTTTGTCTTAAGTCAGCTGCAACAGTCATAGAAGGGCTGGAAGTTTGTGTGCAGTGGTACAGCCTTTTGGGATATAGGATGGCACTGGGCAGTTTTTACAAGGATAGTACACCTCTCATCTCTTCTGTCTAACTTTCTGTCTACTGATGATAATAGTAATTAAGGAAAAAAAAAGCCCCTGAAACAAACAACACCCCCTTCCCCTACTCAGCTCTAAAAATAACACATGCAGTGAATAGAGGCATTTGTTCATTAACTTCCTTTTCATCTGGTGCAATCTTCTTCCTTTGATATTGTAATTTGAAAGAATTTATCATCACTAACGTGGTTTCTAAGAACGGAAGAAATAGTAAAAAGTATTCTACTGGTTATCCTGTTTTAAATATAACAATGATCAGTAAGATGTCACTGATGCCTTTCCATCATTTTATGTTTTGACAGAAGATCCGCAAAGTGCAGAAATGTAATTAATTTCCAGGCTCTATCACTCCTCAGTTTCTTGCCAAAATTTCCATAGAGACAATACACTGGCTTTTATGACATGAATCTCTTCAGCTAGTAACTATACTGAAAGCAGAAACTTATTTCACAAAGGCTATCAATCAGTCTTTTGAGAACAAAACTTGCAGGGTTACTGCTTTGCCAGTCTGGTCTGTAAGTAGTTATTTAAGGAAAAATTTTGGAATATCATTACTAGCTCTTTTGGACAGCCAGACTTACACTCAAAACAAGCAGAAAATATTTCCTATGAAAAAGCATTGCTCAAGAATTCAGAAGAACTAGCTTTCTCGTGTCTGTCAGTTAGCCACACAGTAACTTTTATTTATCTTACCTATAACAAAGAGTAGTCATTCACACATTTCTGTCAGCCACCACATTATAGGAAATGCATAAACCAACCCTGACCAGAGGATACTGGCAACAGAAAGTTGTTTTCTAGACATCAGATATATAGAGATTGTTATAAATAAAGACATATTGCCAATATTCTTTTCTAGTCTTATGGGATGCTCAACAGTCTGTCAAAGCATCAGCTAGTATAAGCTGATGTAGCATGAGTGATTTAAGAAAAAAATATGTTAAAAATCCCATCTTGCAGCAGAAGAAGATCCAACAATGTTTCGGATCAGTGCATTTCTGTCTTGCTATAAAGCTTGTGTTCCAATAATTATGAAGACCATTGGCAGGACTGAACAATAAACAAGTCCATACAACCAGATGTGATGCAGCTGAAGGTGCTGAGGAAGCTGACTTTGATAGGGCATGATGCTCAGGAACTTTACTGATGACTGGAGAAAGGCACATAACCTATCTTTAAGAAAAGATAGAAGGAGGTTCTGGGGAACCTCAGTTTCTGGGAAAATTATGGAGCAAGTCCTCCTCAAAGCTATTTCTAGCCACAAGAAAAGAAACAAGAAAAGCGACAGGGAAAAGCTGAAGTCTAGCTGGTGGCCAGTTGCTCATGGCAACTCTTGGGGATCGATACGATCTCTAGGCCAAATATTTCTCAAGCTTTTTATTAACAACCTGGATGTTGAACAGGAGAACACTCTCTGCAAGTTTGCAGATGATACCAAAATGGGGGTAGTGGCTGATATATTGAGGGTTATTACCTTCTATCTGGTGATAGTGATCTTGTGAGACTGTATCTGAAATATTTTGTCCAGAGCTGGGCTTCTCAGTACAAGACAGACATAGACACAACCAAGATCAATGAGTTGAAGCACAGAATATGGGTTTGTTTAGCCTTAAAAATACATGAGCACTCACACCTGTCCCTGTATTGCTGACAGCGCTTTCCCCAGTGCTTTTGCTTTCAGAGTATTTAATCATTAATCTTGGAGGATCTTGCCTGGCTAGGAACTATTTCGGTATCTGCAGCAGCATTCTGTCCATCAAGAGAAATACCACATTAAGGAGGAACAGCAGCAATTTCAAACTGTGGATAAGTACACGCTGCCGTGAGAAATTGTTATCCTTATATTAACTACATCCAGAATATACTTATTGTAACTAATAATAAAGGCATGTCCTCTGAAATGTAAATATAGTCTATCTTAAACTGTAGTAAAATTGTGGAAAACGCTGCTCAGCCAAACAAGCATGTTACATGTCAGTCTTCACAGTTTCCAATAAAAGTGGACATTATCAGAGTAGACATTATTGCTTTGTAAATAGAATTGTGCTTAACAATGTTTAACAGATGTGATGGTGATTATTATAGGTTGGGCAGACTAAGCTAAATCTTGCATCGCTGCTTCCATGCCAATTTACTTTAAAACTGTTACTGTAAGAGCCCTAACAGGAGCGACACCACAGCATCAACAAGCCTCATCACTGTTATATCCAAATACATCCAGATGCCAGTACTGAAGCATGAAGATGTTGTGAGCACACATGCTTTCGCACTTCCACAGAGGCACGGGCGAGGTGAGACATTCAGAGGAAGCCTGGTGCCTGCAGCCAGCCAGAGCGAGCCCTCGGTGCTGCGGGCCGCGCCGGCCCTGCACGTGGGGGGAGCAGCCGCCCCCCGCTTCCACCAACCGCTCTCATCCCGCAGGGCCAAGGCTGCCTGACAACTCACCGTTTATTCACATGATGAAGCTTTTTTATTTCCTTCTAAGAGTAGCGCAGACAAAACTCTAAAGGGTAGGGCTATCGATGGATAAGCCTTAAAGGAAGCAACTTGTAACTCAGCCTCACGGGTGAAACCACCTACAATTTGCAAGGCCTAATCCTCTAACGTATAGGTTATTTGCCTGCTTCCAGTTGTTGGGGACAGAGGCCTACCAATATAACAAAGGCTGTCTTTGTACAAAAGGTAATTCTGAAGATATTCTGTAGGTTTGAGAGCTTAGCAGAAATTTTCACTCACTCAAAAAGTAGGTCTTCTGAATAAGCTTAGAAAATAAGCATTCATAAAACAAAGTACCGAACGTATTAATTCATAGAAAATCTGAAACCACCCATATCTAACATGTACAGCTGATTTTCGATACTGCAAATTAACTTTCACTTAAAGAAAGGGAGAAGAAAGGACATTTTGGCCTCATACGTGATTTTCTTCCACATTAATCACTGGTCTGCCTCAGTTTCAAATTTGACAAGTTGGACAGCAAATTGAAAACCACAGGAGCAGTTTGTTACCTTCTATTGCTGTTAGCACTGACCAAACTATCAGTGACTCAAATCGTTCTGTTATGGTCTGCTCACTGGATTTCACCCAGTCATTTTCATTGTAAAAGATGGTATTTTGGATGGTTTCCAACTTTCAACTCTTTTTTTCTTTCTTTCTTTTTTTTTTTGATGTTCAAATGCATGTCTTGAAAAAATCAACAGCCTTTTATCTTCTGTAGGAAGAGTAGTTCAGTGCAGTTACACATAAAAACTTGAGGATAATGATAAGTCTGTTCCTATATTTTTGTCTCACCTCTTTCAGAAATGGGTATTTTTCACTTATTATTCAACCTACCTATCAAAATGAAAAAGATTCTCACTTACATGGCTTTCTGTGTTTCAAAATCCTATTTTTCAGAAATGTACTTTTGATGTATACCTTAAATTCTGCAAATATAGGGAAATATCAGGCCATTTTCAAATTTAAATTAGGATAGTCTAGCTGCATTATCTTGGCTGATCAATAAACCTTTAGAAACCTGGATAACTGAACATTCAGTCTGTTCTGATAATACCTTATTACACAATCTTTATCTGAATATTATAGAATGACTGTAATCCTGACAAAGCAACACGCGTAATTTTACACAAACATAGTTTTCTAGTCATTCTTCATATCGTAGTGACCAGTCCCCAACCATTCAATCTTCAAAACTAGAACAAGAGTATGTGCTATGTCAGGGTGGAGAGACAAGGAAACGAGACCAGAATGCCCCCAGCTCCCTGGCAGACGCTCCACAAATGATGTACCCAGGCTACCAAGGAAAGCAAGAGCCAGAGCCCTTTCCGTAAGAACATCCATCAGCCGCAGAGGGTTTCCTTCTCACCCGTGCTGAGGTGATCCAGGCACAGAAGAGCTGGGTCATGGAGGATCATCGTTAGCTCCAACAATATCCATTTCTTCCTCCAATAACAACAGAACATTTTGCTTTCCACCCTGAGGGTCATAATTCTCAGTTATTGCTGAGCTGAGACTCCTGCTGCAAGTGTTTAGAAATATTGCTTGCATATAATGGATTCTGATACATTAGTGAAGCTCCTCTGGGACTCTCAACAATATAGCGTGCCCTCTAGCAATTCCCAGCAGCTTAGCAGAGCTACAGACGCTACAGTTTGTGGTGTTTTATTCTTATCTCACTATTGTGTGGCCTAAAATTAGTGCATTGGTACAACGAAACCTGGCAGCTCTGACTATAGAAAACTATGCTGCAAGTGAGGGCAGCTTTATACTGTGGTATGGTGGTTCCTTCCACAAGCTTGAAGACGGCTGTCAAACAGACCTGTACCTTTGCCTTGATGCACTTCTGTCCCTGATCACTTCTGCCCTTAGCTACACAGTGCAGAAGAGCAAGATTGCTACTCCTTTTGACTGACAGGTTACCTTCAGACTCCTGCGTATTACTTTTCAGCTGTTTCTTGAACATGGTGGTAAATCCCATCATTACCTCCTGAATTCAAGGGGATGGAAGGGGAAATCCTTCCCTCCATCTTCTAGAGACCATATCAGAGCTACACGAGAAAAGGAAGAGAAATATGAAAGAATACCCCCATAAATTTAATTTCTATTCTATCTCAAATATATCAGCCAGTGCTGTATCAGTAACAGGGGAGTGCAGCAGGCAAGAAAGCACAATCTGAAATTCATTTGAAAGACACTGGTACAAAAATGATTATATTTTATTGCTACTGGAGTTCTGATTTCATTTTTGTTTTGCTTTGGGAAGCTGCTCTTGCATTTCAGAAAGTGAACATAGTGTGCACATTTGCTTTCTTGACCTTCCACTACATAAAGGTCCCCCACATCTTTCCCTTTTTGGAAAACACTTTAAAGTAAGAGTGCTATATCATGGCAAGCCTCTTCCCAAGAGTCACAGTTCTTTGTCAAAATATGTGCTGGGTATTTTTTCCAAGGTTACTGAATGGAACGTAACCTACAACATCTGGTAATGGCTGGAAACCTACTGTGCCTCTGAATGAGATTCCTATGACAGATGAGATGTGCCTGCCAGGAAAGAGGCTTTTAAAATAGACCATCCATTACTTTTTAATTTACAGAGGTTACATACACAACTCTTCAGATATATTTTAGGAATTTGTTTCACGAAAGGAAGAGAAAGAGGCGAGACAGGCACAGAGAGGATGAAAAGCACAGGGAAAAGAGTCTCCACGACTATTTCACGATGTACATTCACCATCACACCCTCGTGGGATCTAGCTCTTGCAACAAGACAGATGCTAAAAGGCAGTTCAAGCCCCAAGTTTTGGACACCTCTACCTCTTTTCATGCGTTCAGAATGCTGCATTTCTCCACTCAGTCCTGAAGGCTACTTCCAATTTTCAAACCTTTTCAGTCATTAAATCAGAAAATACTTAAAATAATTTAATCCCACAGTTGCCAGGGCTCCTAGGAACCTCCAGCCTACTGCAATTCACAGTACAGGCAGAAGATTGTTTTGCTTTGGAAACTTTCTTATGTGCTGCCAGAATTATACATTATGGTAATTTCACCAAAAAACCCTTGAACTCTAAACAGAAAACAACCCCCTAACATACACCCATGCACACATACACCATGCATTTCTACTGACTGGGAATTTTAAAAAAAAAAAAAAAAAAACAACACCAAAAAAACCCACAAACCACAAAACCCAACAACAAACCCAGAACAACCAAACAACAACAACAACAACAAACCACCCAAAAACCTTCAAGGAAACAACAACAGAACCACCACCACCCACACAAAAAGAATCTCCCTCTCTGTCCCCCCCAAACCACACCAAACAAAAAATTTCCTTAAGATTGGTATGCAGAACTCTGTCAGCTTCAGACATAAATAAAAACTGAGGGACAGACAGACAGAACCTTAATAAAAAAAAAAGCCCATGTTCCAAAAAGATCATCATGCCTTAGTCCCCAGTGTCCCAGGCTCAATCCTGAAACTGACTCGTGTCAAGGTGTAACAATGTGATGTTCTAGAAATATAAAGATATTACTGCCATGTTAGTTTTCATTTCCATCTCCCCAGTTTGTACCAGCAGAAGTGTGTCTAAAATTTCTACTAGTTCAATTGATTTGGTTTTCTATTACAAACAGAAGATATGGCACATAAAATAATTATTTGAAAAGGGGTTCTAAAGTCTGATTTTTCAGCTGAAGTAATCATTTCCATGCACAGCTCTTTGGCCTCCAAACATCTTAATTAAAACCTTTTGGGAGGATAATAAAATTTGCCATTCAATAGAACATTGGACCATTTTACAGCTGATACCAAATGCTATATGATAAACTTAGAGCTGAGTTTTAAAGCATCATTGGCAGTAATGACAATTAAAGACAGAGCTGATCTAAAAATATCAGGTAATAAGTTTCTCTTGTACTCATTACTGAAGCAGAAATATTTTTATAAACCAGTGCAAGACATTTTTTTAACATTAGTATAGAAGCTAGTTCACGTGCAATCTAGCCGAAATTTAGTGAGACCTGGACATTAAACCCTGCATGAGCAAGTCTACACACCTGCTATGAAAAACAATTTTTTTTTTATAAAAATGGCATTCTGAAATATGTCAAGTCCCACTATGTTCAATACAAACCACTAACATGAGGATAGATTAACGTAGAAAACACAAGCCATCGGTAATACACAGACTAATTACACAGTGTAAGGATGGAATTTTCCACTAATATGCCTACCTTTCAATACAACCTCAAACACATTAGAGAACTCTTAATTATTATACAATTTTTGTAACACATACACATATACAAAGCTTTTTAAAACCTGAACATCATATAGCTGAAGAGATGAACCACTGGGATTGGTTTGCTTTCATAATGCTCTTTGAAAGCCTCCTTACTCCAGGCTCTGGAGTATTTGTTTCAAAGTGTTGCACCCAGCTGCTGCCCTGGAGAGAGGGCAGTACTTCCCAGAGCAGCTCTCACCACCTTTGCCCTGCCCGTCTTAGAGGGAAAGGTAAAGGATCTAACAGAGCAGACCCACTGTAAGACAGACCTTGGGAGAAAACATCTTTTGGATCTCAGGAGAAGGTTAATTTAATTTTTGCATGTTGTTTTTCCCTATCAAGGCAAAGCTAAAAGGAACATTACAGAGGTTTGTGGAATCTTTCAAACAGCTCTGCACCAAGCTGATGCTGCAGTACTCTCCTAACACCTGGGATAGTGTCTCAATTGCAATTCCAGCAGTGTGGTGGTTTTTGGTGGGTTTTTTTGTTTGGTTGGGGTTTTTTTGTGTGTGTGTGTGTGTTTTTTTTTCTTTGGGTTTTATTTTTTGTTCTTTTCCATATTCAACAGACATTATGTTTAGCTGTTTCATACTAAAAAAAATATTTCTGGTGGTAGGTACTTAGTCATCTAGCACAAAAGAGAAATTAGCTTTTAATGTTTAGAAGAAAGCTTACTTTATTTTTGGTTGGTTGACTTTTTTGTTAACATTTGAAGATGATTTAAAATCTCGATAAAATTGCTTTCTAGTGCAACTGCAAAATAATTCATGTAAAACCACACAGTTAATTATTTCTGTGAACAACTGAATGACTCAAAACTTCAAAGTCCTACATTTAACTTTCTTGTAGCCCACTTCTTATTGGCACAAAGTAAGGAGAAATAAACTGTTGCTGTTTTAGAAAACAAAGTCACAAGGAAATTCATTAGATGGACAGAAATCCTCAAGGTCTCATTTCTACAATTAGATGGATGATACTGAAGGCCTGAAGTCTTCAGAGAATCCCACAACTTTGAAACAGAGTTTCAATTGACTGCCATAGGGTACCAGACTCCATCAGAAGAATTAATGAACAGGACATACTTGAATCACTATAATTTGCAAAAATTTATATACAATTTAAATCAAGTAAACAGACTTTCTTTACATTTCTGCCATAAAGAACAAAGTCAGGAAACAGCGCACAAGAAATACAAAGACAACATCCTAATTTTGTGCTCTGCAATAAGAAAAAATTCTCCACTTCATGCATACTCTTTTTTACTTTCCTAAATTAAGTAGTCATTTGCTGGAAGAAAAACATAACAGAAGTACAGCCAGGCCTTTTTCTGCCCCCGATACAACATATACTTTGAATGCTATCACCACCAAAAGTCCAGGGAATTGTCTGTTGCTTCCTGCAGTGAATTTAGTCAGCATTAGACCCTGCTGTATGCATGGACTCCATGAGACCAAGGACCACAAGAGAAACTATGTACACTGTAGATATTAAAATCTGTCATTTGAACTGCAGCATAGAATCATAATAACATAGAATATCTCAAGCTGGAAGGAATCTGTAAAGATCACTAGATCAGGATTACCTAAAACTAAACTGTGTGACTAAGAGCATCGTCCAGATGCTTCCTGATCTCTGACAAGCTTGGTGCCATGACCACTACCCGAGGAGCCTATTTCAGTGAACAATTTCTCAGTGAAGAACCTTTACCTAATGTCCAGTCTGAACTTCCCCTGATGCAGCTTCATTCCATTTCCTCTCCATCCTATTGCTGGTCAGCAGTAGGAATAGGTCAAGGCCCAGATAGTGGAAACACTTATGAATATATATTTTCTTTTTTTCTTAGCTCCTCTTTGCTCACGGTGTAGCCACAAAACTTGTTTCACTGTATGCTACAAAAACACCTTCTGAGTTTTCTTTAGAATGAAAGTTTCCCTTCCCATTTTTAATTTCACAGATTGGAAAGACACGCAGTGATGTTACTTGCACATTTTAAGGATGCAAGACTGAGGCAAGGAGTATTAAGTGTTCATTGACTTTGAAATAATTAATAGCTCGAGCTACTTGAACTACCACTGCCAGAAAATACAGCTTTTTATACTAAATTTTGGGCAAATGCTGATAGAACTAAGTTCACCTGGTGAACAAAAGCTTTGGTGTATGTAAGCAGCCCTGGTACAGAAGCAATGTGCCTATTCTAATAGGCATCTTGTGCAAGGTGCTGTAGCAGGCACAACAAAGTGTTAATATGACCATTTGCATCTGGACCAGAGATCATGCATGTCTGTCTGTGTCTAAACTCATCTTTGCCAGCAGGTAATACCCTGAGAACCTCCACAGAGCCTGAATGTCCTGAAAATGGGACTTACAGAGAGCCTGCAGGCCCACATAATGAGGACTGCTCACAATAAGGCCACACTAGCATTGCGAGGAAGCCTGCACAGGAATGGAAAAAAAATATCTCTACATAATTGTATTACCTTAATCGTAAGACTGTCCTTTACCCCTTCTACAATCTGCTTTATAGACTGTCTTCCACTTTCTGCAAGTGAGATGGCAGAAGTTCGTATGGAAAAAACAAACAAAACAAAACAAAACAAACAAACAAACGAAAAAAAACACAAACCAAAACACCTTAAGAACAAAACAGTCCCAAGAAGGCTTAAACTAAGAAAGGAAAAGTTTGCAGTCTTTTTTTTTTTTCTCTCTTTTAACAAAAATTAGCTATCTGAAAAATGCAACTAATCTTTCCCTGATTGTTTTATTTTGGAATTTGCAGCAGCTCTTTTTTAACTGAAGCTCAACCTGTATTCGTTCTCTATGAAACAACAGGTTATTTGCACATATTTTCATTTTACAAAAATTATACCATCTAGGAAGCTAACATAAAAAGACAAGAACGTTGCACTTTTCCATTTCTCAGACAATTGGAAGGAGACCACAAACCCATCAATTTCTGGCTAAGAGAGTAAAGCATTATTTTTAATTTTAAAAGGAATTATTTTGGACTTTGATAAAGCAGCTTCATAAGAAGGTTTAAACTAAAATAAAGTAAAAGGGAGCACTGAAATGGCATTTTGTTTAGACAGAGGTTGACACTGAAATTGAAGAGATTAAATTAAGGTTTACTGTAGGTCCATATGCTAATTATGAGTTCAGATTAACTATAAAATCCCAAAGCATAATCGGGCTGCTTTATTTCAGTCATGTCCTCTAAGATGCTTGATTCAGGTTTTATAAATTAGCACACCTTGCTAATTCTAGTAAGTAAAAGAGCTTTGCCTACTGCACTGGATGTAACTAAAGGATCAGTCTATACTTGTGAATGAGTATATTAGAAACTAGTCTTGAGGGAAGCGAAGAAAAAAACCTGTAAAATCTTAAAGATCTTGATCCTTAAGTTCCTCAGGCATCAAGCAAGAAGGATACTGTACTAATAGGACACAATTAGGCAAAACATAAAACTGCATAAGCAGGGGTCCCCTTGAAATCTGGACTGGGGAACCTGAGTACTGCTTAAGGACTAAATGGTACAGGTGGTTAAAAGTTAACTTCTTTATAGAGGCTAATTTTCACATTAAAATAAAGTCATAGAGATGTAATATATGTAATTAAACACATATATATATACATAAAATTTAAAAATACTGAATTCAAGTACAACAATTAAATTTCCATGCTAAAATTACAAGAAAAGTTAAATGATTTGACACAGACTTTGAAGGTTTGCTTTATCCTAGTTAGTCTAGAGACTTTCTGGGACTTATTAATGTAAGACAAAAGAGAAATCTCCTGAACTAACAACACAAGGACAAAAAGATTTTGTCCTCCAAAAGATAACTAGAAGCTGGGCAACATATTGGGTCACTACAGTACGGTAGGTGAATATATAGTACCTTCAGTACTCAGGGGAATAGCTAAGGCAAGACACCTTGAGAGCAGAATATTTCTACCTAATTTAGATTCCAGAGCAGAGAGTTTAAGCTGCTTATCATCCACCAGGTAAGCTTCTATCTCTTCAGAATATACAACACTCTCCCCTACCATGCTTCAAACAATTACAGGTCATACACAATCTCAGTTTTTCCCCAAGATTATGATTTACTTACCTCAAGCTGTTACACTTTTCCTTCTTTTCCTCCATCCATCACAAACATCACAGATTTTAGTTACTTCTTTGAGAATTATTTCTGGGGCCCCTGCATCATTATATTCAACAATAAAAGAATACAAGCAGTTTCCCTCTGTGATGACAGATTTCAGAAGCTGTTACTGAAAGCAATCAGGTAGGAAGTCTATAGTTCTGCCACTCCTTGACCTTGAAAAAGGTTTTTTTTTTCCATTATTCCTTGTTCTCTGTTACTGGACACATTCACAAATATGTCCAATTTTTTTTCATCAAAATTGTTGATAAAATACTGGGTTTTCAAACAGTTTCTTGCCATAAAAGAGATTTTCAGAACACTGAGGGTGCTTTGGAACTTCTGCCACTGGTCATTATTGCAGTTCCAGTTTTCTTATATCTTTCACAAATTGGTGTGTTCCTCCTTCCAGCCAGGGATACCCATTATGTGCTGGCATTGACCTTCAAGTTCAAACTCCTAATAGAAGAGTCAGTCTAATCAGGTAATCCAAGTTACAAAACAGGAAGGAAATAGTATTTCACAATACCTAAATACTATAGTGGGGCACTTGACAAATGAGATTTGAAGCGTCAGCAGGTCTGGTTTTAGTTTTTCAAAGGAAACATTATTTTAAGGTGTTCCTAGTCTTATCACAAAATTCCTTCTTCAAGTATCAGCACAACCTGGAGCCCCTAGTGAAGGCCACAATCCACCAAAATTACTGGATTTATTCCTGAACTCACCACAATAGCCAAAGAACTGAACACAGTGATCTGGGCTCTGTGCGAGGGTGGGAAGAATCAAAACAAACATTCATATGGTATTTTAAAAAAGAAGTGGAATAGAGAAAGGTATTTACACAAGAAAAATCAGAATAAATATTGAACGTATGTAATATTCCACTGGACTGAACCGTACTAAGCACACTAAAGAGTGCTTCTTCCCTGTTTCTAACAGAAGTGCATTGAAGCAGTTCACCATACCTAACAGTGAGCATTTCTACAGAAGTGCTTTCTACTTTCTACAGAAGGAAATGTTAAAGAAGTGAGAAGTATGGTTGTCCATTATCAGACAGACACCTTATAGATCATCCTTATTTTCTTCCTTCCTGTCTTGGTTTCAGCTAGGATAGATTTCATTTTCTTCTTAGTAGCTGGCTGGTACAGTGTTGTGTTTTGGGTTTAGTATGAGAATAATGTTGGTAAAACACTGATGTTTTTACTTTTTGCTTAAGTAGTGTTTATACTAAGTCAAGAGCTATTCAATTTCTCAGCCCTGCCAGCGAGAAGTCTGGAGGGGCACAGGAAACTGGGAGGGGACACAGCCAGGACAGCTGACCCCAACTAGCCAAAGGGATATTCCATACCATAGAGCATTATGCTGAGTTTATAAACTGGGGGAGTTGGCTGAGGCATGCCGGTTGCTGCTTGGGGACTGGCTGGGCAACAGTCAGTGCATACTGAGCAACTGTACTGTGCATCACTTGGTGGTTTTTTTCCTTTCCCTTTGGACTTTATTCCTCTCCCCTTCTCCCTCATTCCTCTTCCTCTCTTCTCACTACTTTTTGTACCCTGACTCCTCTGCAACTGTGTAAGTCCAAGAGTAAAATGGCATTCCTTAAAAGCAGCAAAGAATCTTTTCCTGGTCTATAGTGTTGTACTGCACTTTTAATTCAGACATTTAAGGCAATGCACAAATGAGAAAGCACAGTGTGGAAAAGGGATTGGAACCAATGGGCACTGGAGCTGTATTGACATAGTTGCAAGCAAGGATATCTGTGAAATGATGGCCTCACACTAGCTGCCCTTAGCAGTTAGCTAATATTTATTTCAGTGGAGCAAAGGAGATACAGCTGTATGCACCACTGACATGCCAGGGAAGCAAACCGGGCAATCTAGTCATTAAACTCATTAATCATGTTCAACTGAAATTCTCACGAGTTTGAAAAATACTACACTGAAACCTGTGTGTCAACACATTTCTAGCAATGCAGCTCTATATTCTTTATGATATTACTAGACTGGTCCAATTATTTCCAGGAAGATTTTGTGTTTTGAATAGACTCAACAATTTCTAGATCAGGTACCTAAAAAGTCTTCATAGTTTTAACTCTGCACCTAAGCACAGGCTTTTCTGGTCAAATAGCTATTGGAAACCTAAACAAGGCTTGCTAACAGAAATGGATATCAGTCTGCAGCTATTAGCAACAAGGGCAGTATGAAGATGAACATACATTTACATATTAAAGACGTCACATCACCGTTTTTCTTCACAGTAAGATTTTGCTCCTACAAATACCATTGACAGAAGAAATATCTACCTACCAAGTAAGAATGTGATGAGCAATGCTCTGTATACTGGGAGAATGGCATCTAAATTGAGGAAAAGTTCACATATTCCCATTAAGGCAAAATTAGCTATAACCAGAGGTTAATGAAATAATACAATCACTTCCTTTTAGAGCTTCTCCTGAGAGTTAACAAGGTTTTGTTTTAGAGGAAGCAGAGAAAGAAATGTATATGTTACTCTCTTTGCCTTCAACTGTATGTTTTGGTTTGGAAAGACTGAACATTACTTATGTTGAGATTTTATTAGGCACTGTTAGAGAGAGCTTAAAACATTCCTAATAAAGTTTATGCCCTTTCTAGCTTCCTGTTCTCTTTTTAAAGTAGAATGATGGGAAGAAAATGTCAATTGGAGACCTATTTTGTCTGAGTTAGCCTATACTGAACATTTGGAGTAATCTGAATATCTCCAGTGCAGAACTTTATTATTTATGTGACAGCTGCAGTCAGAGGTTGAATCAAGATCAGATGACGCTATGCCCTGTACCATCATAAAGTGAGATAAAGGTGTCCCTGTCCAGAGAGTTGACAGTCTAAATTTGAGCTATAAACTTGCAAATGCTTTGGATATTTTATAAAAGGAAATAGTCCAGCTGGTTGCAACAGAATTTCTCGGGTACATCTCTGTTGCACCAAGGAGTCTGGTATTACCCCAGGTAAGTTAGCACTCTGAAAAAAGTGAATGAGCCTTCCTAACATGGCATTCGGAAAAACGTGAGTGTGCCTTCCTTATGCAACTCTCAACTCAAGCTAGTTAGCAGGCTTTACTGTCCTGCTTCCAAGGCCAGGCTGATGTTCACAGAGACACCACACTGGAGATGTGCCATCTTGCTGGACTTGTTTTTAAAGACAGACTTTGTGCAAGTACTGTTCACGTGTACTTGCACTCGCATGATGAAATACAGTCACAGTTCCCCAGAATGCTTCAGGCAATTAGGCTACATGTTTTTCCCCCACCCTGTCCTCAATTGAAGTATAAGTCATCACCGTGGCAGTCAGTCAAAAATGATTGAGTACATATAGATAAAGTGCTGCTGCCTTACTCCTAGGCAATTGTACAATGTGCGCAGCCAACAGTCTGTGCCTGCTTTGTGGATGTAAAAGAGAAACAACCGATGAAGGCAGCAGATATACAGTCATGTTGCCCCACATAGGTGAGAACAATTTGAATTCAAGAGTAAGGTCATGGAGTTCAACGCAAGCATGTTTCTGTACTTCTAACCTCTAGAAAGGTGTCTTGGTTTCAGCTAAGATAGAGTTAATTTTCTTCTCGGTAGCTGGTGCAGTGCTGTGTTTTGGGTTTCCGTGACAATAATGTTGATAACACACTGATGGTTTTGGCTGTTGCTAGGTAAGGCTTATACAAAGTCAAGGACTTTTCAGTTTCTCAGGCCCTGCTGGAGGGGCACAGGTAATTGGGAGGGGACACAGCCAGGACAGCTGACCCGGACTAGCCAAAGGGATATTCCATACCAGTGAACATCATGCTGAGTATATAAGCTGGGCGAAGGAGAAAGAAGCAGGGGGACTTTTGGAGTTATGGCATTTGTCTTCCCAATCACCATTAGGTGTGACGGAGCCCTGCTTTCTTGGAGGTGGCTGAGCACCCTGCTGATGGGAAGTGCTGAATGAATTCCTTGCTTTGCTTTGCTTGTGTGCGTGGCTTTTGCTTTACCTGTTAAACTGTCCTTACCTCAGCCCGTGAGTTTTCTCACTTTCATTCTTCCGATTCGATTCCCCATCCCACTGAGGTGGAACAAGCAGCTGTAGGGAGCATAGTTGCCAGCAGGGATTAAACCACAACAAAAGGGCACATTGAATTTAATGAAGATCCATCCAATTGAGTAGGAGTTGGATGTCTGAATATTTAATCTTTTTCTTGGAAAGAACAAAGCAGAAAAAAAACACTCAAGATCTCTCAATAATAGTCAAAAGTTCCCAGACTGTTACTTTCCAACCATCTGATCATGTATCAGATGAAAACTGTAGTTCAGGAAAAATCATCAATGACATTCTATGGCTATAACAAAACTGAATATATCTGATTTATTTTGTACTCCATTATTCTTATTTTAGAATGGTTATTCTGCAGGAACAAATATATCAGAGTAAACATACACAATATACAGTCAGGACTCTCAGCAGATGCAAGTAATATTCACTATCATTGTTGGTGCACAACGATCAATTTTGTAGCAAACAGATCAATTTTCAGCCTATTTACAAAGAATCCTTTACTTCTTACAGCTTCTAACCTGCAAGTATTTGTAAGCCATTGTTTTGTTTTTCTGCAAAGGATTTTTCCCCTGCCACAATTTTTAAAAAAGTGTGCAACATTTACACAGATAAAGTAAAATCCTCTTTGAAATATTTCTGTTTTCACTCTGAAATTAAAAGAGTTTAATAATAAATGACAATAACAACACCACAAAACACAAAACCCCAAAGTATTACTTTCTCATAAGGACTATGTATTTTCTGAATCTTTTATCTTTTGCTGATAAAAGATACCACAGTTTGCCATGTCCAGTATTAAACTCAAGGATTTTTAGAATTATTAAACTCGGGCTTACTTCTACATGCAGTCTTTTCAATGTTAAAAACAAAACAAAAAAGACTTTTCATTTCAACTGGACTGGAACTTTAAATGGGTGGTTGCTGCACCTCTTGCAAGAAATTGTTTTTCTTCAGTGCTTACATAAACCTGACATGCGGTCAAGGAACTCCTCAGACTGATTAAAATCAAGCTGCTAATAATTAACTACTCACAGATGTCTCCTGTAAATCAGACATCTCTTTGATTTGTATGTCAAAATAGAAATATTCTGGCAGGACACATATGAATCATTTCTATTATCACCTGCTTGAAACTTTAGATAGAGTTGCTATATTTAATACTCTCAGCAAAATGGAGATTGAACACAGTTATTATCCAGTGACTGTACATACTATAAACATTTAGCTTTTTCCCCACTTTGTTCAGTCTACAGATTGAGTTTAAAAATAAAATAATTTTAAAAAGTACCATGGGAACAGCAATAAATCCCCTAATAGTTAATCTGGGAAAGGTCAACTATTTTTTTTTTTTCAATTCTGGTCAAGATTGAAACATACTTCCATTTTTGGTATGTTATTAAAGACAGTGTTCTACTGCAAGAAAATTGAGATTCCAATAAGGACTGGTGTACACTGGGGATCTGACACCATTAAATGGTTTAGGGACTTCTCAGTGAAACTGCATTCAACCCATCTCATTGTACTAACCTGTACTGTATACTGTAGCATAGGTACGTCTTAAATTCACCTTTTTTTTTTTTTTTTTTTAAAGACTGTCATTCCTGTACTTCAACCTTCATAATCCAGTTTTAGTAACTCCCTCATCAGAAAACTGTTGGGATTTTCAAATTCAAACAACTAGAGCGTAAAAGGTGTTTTTTTCTTTATCCCCCAAATTCAGCCGAATAGCTGCCCTTATTTGTAACAGGTGCTTTTTTATTTTTAATTGGGTCCTAGTGCTCTGAAGAAGCATCAGAATTGCAACAAGGATAAGAATCATGACAACAGAATACACATTAACAGCTCAGCTAATTTACATAAGGACTATTATATTACTGATGGAGCCACACTTCAGGAGTGCACCAGTAGACTGGCTGCTCTAAAGCACCTGTAGCCTCCCTACTGTGTCATCTTCTGCAATCTGGTCCATCCCAGCCCCAGAAGCTCAGCAGCTGGTGCTCAAAGTCTGCACCAGTGTGGCAGGTGTGTAACCTCCAATCTGGTCACCAGAGGGAAATTGTGAGAAAGAGCAATTAGAAGCCTCATTTGGGGCCCCATGCCACCACCCTCTGTTCCTTATCTCAGGAGCTGCCCTTACCCTCAGCTCTTGCCTCAGCTATGCTGTAGGTGTAATGTAGGTGTAGGCAGCTACTTGCCTTTCTCTTTGGCTTCTTGACCTGAATTCAGATCTGCCTCATCATTAGCCTTCTCTGGTGTTTTGTTGACTGCTGGCTGCACCCCTTTTCACTGACGGCATCGTCCTGCCTGCCTTGCTGCTGCCCTTGGCTCTGGCTCACCTCCCTTCACAGAGCCCTCTCTTTTGCTGTTCCCTGACACTTTGTTGATGAAAGAAACACAAATGATTCCCCATTTCCCTTGAGAAGAAGAATTTTCATTTCATTAGAAAGAGTTAGTTAAAACCTGAAGGAAAATCTGCTCTTTGTTTCTCACCCAAAACATCCTTCAACATGCTACTTCCAACTCTGGAAAGGAGGGCAATTGTCAGACTAATATTTTTGGTCTGAACTTGGAAGCGCACATAACTTCATTTCACACACAAGATTCTATGATCACAGAGAAAATATATTTATTGTGACTGAAAACTGTTCTGGACTTCAGCTCAGAGGCTTGAGGTTGCCAGTTCACACAGCCTCCAGAAGGAGGGACCTCTAGCAACTGCCATGCCATACGATGGTTGGCAGCAGGCAGCAGCTATATCCATTTCACAGTGGATGCTCCACCTGTTCTCAGACCTTTCTGAACAGAGATGTACAAACAAGACAGTGGTAGTAGATTAGTGGAGTTTGCAGATGAAGTAAAATATTTTTAGCTTCCAAGAAAAGACATTTTGGTAAAATTACCTTTAAATGTACTTGAGGTTACATTTTGAACCCCATTACAATTAGCCACAGAATTCTGCCAGCTTTAATAGAAAGAGAACTTTAGCAACAGCAAAATTTATTGCAGTTCCCTCAGAACAGATGCTTTAGTAGAAGTAATTTCTAAAACTATATCATAAGATCTACTCTCAGTTACGTATATCATCTTTCTGACATTATTGCTCTGAGCAGAGCTCCTCAAATGCAAAGTGAGAACATTTTAAAAATGTGATTCTTTGTTAAGGAGCAGTAAAGTTCTAAAGAAAATTTGAGTGCTATAAAAAGTGATTAAACCCCAGTATGTTTTGCAAAACATTTTCACTCATGATTCAGCATTCAAATCTCTTTTTCAGTATTGATGAATGTAACTATCAAAAACTGTCTAAATTATCATAGCTACTGCTGTCTAAGGTAGCTCAGTGTGGTGATGCTTGCATTTTCTGAGCACAGCATGGAACATCTCATGAAGGCACAGACACAATTTGCCCCAAACAACTCCACTATATATGATGCTTTTAAAGTAGAGTATGATCCCGATAGAGTTTTTAGGGATCTCTGAATATTCCTGACTTTTGCTAGCACAGTGCATCTGTCCATCCATTCTCACTACCCTTGGGCTCCGGTTCCTTAGCAGGAGTTCCGGCTCATTGAAACTCAGATCAGGTCCTTATCAGAAAGGGCACGGAACACTTTCTGAAATGTAATTGTCTTACACACCAGAACCAACAGTTTGTCAGGTTATGTGAAAATCATTTTGGTTCATGCAGATGAGAGTGAGTAGATTAATGAAAAAGTTGAGTTGGATGCCCCTCAGATTTGAAAAGGTAGAAGACGGAATGAGCAAAGATCCTGGATTGTCTCAAGCAGAGTCACTAATCAGAAACATATCCAAGTCTCAAAATGGTGAATAGAAAAATCTTCTCACCTGAACATTGGCCTGGGATTACGTGAGTATGAGTAGAACATCTTCCTTTTAAAAAATAGCAAAAACTACTGAACTGCATACAATCTTGAGGAAAGCTGAACTTCATTAAGCTGCTGCAGTATGAAATTTATTTGACCTACTGTATAGGTAAAACACTAAAAGCAGTGAATATAATTGTGGAAAAGATTACATGGGATAATTTCTGATTTTCTTTGAAGTATTCCATTGTCCAAAAACACTGGACTATGTTGTTCCACTCAAACAAAACTGTTGAAGACTTATCAAGTGCACAGCCTATTTTGGTAGTAACATTTCAAAAGCAAGTTACTCAACATCAATCACTCAAAATCTACATAGCATCAAGACCTTTTAAAAATTATAACTAGGACTATTTTAATAACAGTATGACATTTTTCAGCAGACAAGTTACCTAGAATAAAATATCCAAAGCACGTAATCAAAGGCAAGTTATAAAATCTGTTTGAAAGTGACCCATGTGCCTTCTGAGCATAAAACAATTAGAATAAATGACAGGAAAATGCTTGCCTCATTATCACTGGAAACATTCTACTGTTACAATAAACAAAACAATTTAGAAGGTTATGTGAGACAGACTCTTGTAAGACCTGGTGCAAGTTTGAAAAAAAAAATCAGTTGAAAAGTTATATGTGAGAATGCTTTTTTCAAATTAGTCTCTTGAGACCTTATTAAGGCTGAAAACCCCAGGTATTTGCATGAAGTCGGTAACCACATCCTGTGGTATAACAATCACACTGGTAAGAGTTATTGCTGAAATTTTGTACCACAACAAAACCAACAGATACGGGTCTTTAAGGGTCCAAAGGATAAATGGAAATCTAATTAGTTTTGAAGACTGTCATAGCTTTGTTTTGAAGACTGTCATAGCTTTGTGTTCTTTTGCTTGATGGAAGTGTCCTACAGCAAGAGTATTTCTAGTATTTCTCTTGTACTATACACTAACATCTATGTCCCTAAAAAAAAAAAAAAAAAAAAAAAAAAAACCAACGAAAAAATATTAGAAATTTATCTACATTTTAAAAAAAATAATTCTTTCAGTTCACTGGGAAATTTATTATCTTTCCAACTGATATCTTTGCTTTAACTTATGCATATTCACCATGTATGAAATAATTTAATGAAACATGAATATGTAATAAAACAAGTATTAGAATTACTAATACACAGCTTCAACAGTCCATTTATGCAGCAATTTAAGGTTTTGGTTTTCCTTGTTATTAATCTATGATTTGGTAATCAAAGTCTATGGGTGTTCAGACTGTCAAAGCAAGCTATAGAAACACATGATGTTTTCTTTCCAGAATAGTAGTGTGTGGGGCTCAGTGAATGCAAAAGAATATTCATGGTATAGTTCACCTTCTCCTGAGTCAGGTTTGCTTCTCCTAAAGAATTCAGAGTTCTGTCTGGCTTGAAAAATGGCAGTTAACGCGCTTGAACTTCAAAGAATTTTCACTTTTGCTCTATATCAGTCTCAGGGACCTTTTGGCTGCATGGGATCTAACCCAAGACTTACTGTATCGAAGGTCAAGGACAGTCCCTTTAAACAGAATTTGGTTCTGAAATCCCTCGATCCCTCAACATCTCTCTTTCCCGACAGAAATGTATTTATGCATTGAATAGAACAAAAATCCCTTCTGAAAGCAATCATGCCACTTGTATCAGCTAGCTATGCATGCCCCAACACAAGCAGCTTTTCTGGTTTCTTCCCTAAGTGTAACAGCATCTTTAGTTACTTAAACATTTTTGGAACTCTACCCTTCATGACTGAAGCAGTCTATTCCCTTTTTATTCTCCAAAGTTATTGCTTCTCAGCTTTTCTATCTCTTACATCAAATTAAACTTCCTCAGGAAAAAAAAAAATAAATCACCATGTTGCCTCCTGATGGACTTTCTTGGGTACCAGTAACAAAAGAGTAACAGAGGAACAAGTCACTTTCTTACAGTTTGTAGGTAAGTTTATTAAAATTAACAGTTAGACCCTAGCACTATTTATCTCTTTGACTTGTACAACTCCATCTGCACACTTGAAGCATCAGTTTTCCTGATTTGCTGCTCAGGCTGAAAGAAACCATATGCACATTTCACGAGCTAAAATAGCATTTCTCCCTTTTTTCTACATAAAGCCTCAGGCTGAGGTTGGTGGGTGTCCTGGTTTCGGCTGGGAGAGAGTTAATTTTCTTCTCAGTAGCTGGTGCAGTGCTGTTTTGGATTGAATATGAGAATAGTGCTGATAACACACTGATGTTGTCGTTGTTGCTAAGTAGTGCTTACTCTAAAGCAAGGATTTTTCAAGCGTCCCATGCTCTGCCAGTGAGCAGGCGCACAAGAAGCCAGGAGGGCACACAGCAGAACAGCTGACCCGAACTGGCCAAAGGGATATTCCATAGCACAGAACGTCATGCTCAGTATATGAACCGGGGGGGTTGGCTGGGAGCTGCCAATAGCTGTGTGGCGAATGGCTGGGCATCAGCCAGCAGGTGGTGAGCAACTGTATTGTGCATCACTTAGGGTTTTTTCACTTTGGTTTTATTAATCTTTCTCCCTCTTGTCTTCATTACAATTTTAATTATTGTTGTTATTATTTTTATTATTTTTAGTTTATTTAAATTATTAAACTGTTCTTATCTCAGCCTATGATTTTCACCTTTTTCTGATTCTCCTCCCCATCTCGCTGTGGGGAGGGAGCAGGAGGAATGAGTGAGTGGCTGTGTGGTGCTTGTCTGATGGCTGTGTTTAAACCATGACAGTGGTTCGAGACCACAATCATATTATGCTTTTCTCAGGAATTTCTACCTTGAAACTTGATAAGTGGCTGATGAGTCACAAACTTGCATTTTTTCTTCTATTCACACGGTCCCTTGTATATTCTTATATAGAACATAAGAGAGTTCACAAGCTCACAGGAGTCCCCTAATTTTCCTTATCCATACTGAGGTCTTTTAGCTCACTTTCTCTGAGTTACTGGTTTTAGTTGTCTTTACTTCATTGTTCAAACAATAAAAAAATTAAGAAATAAACCTACTTTTTCTTATTTTTTTATGCTGTCACCCATTGATTTCAGAAAAAAAGGGGACTATTCTGCTTTGCAATCATCTGCTGCAATTCAAGAGTGATTCATCTGACAGTACTTTTCACTGTGCCATTTTTACTGTCAGTATTTTTCTGTTTGTTTTACTCTTAGCATGATGTGTTGTTCAAAAATTACTCAGAACTGAAGAGTTCAGAGACCTCTTCTATCAAGCTGTTCTCATGGAACTGGCTGCTGTATTACAAAAGGTTTATGCCAGAGTCTTAAATATGGCCTTTTTTTTGGTGTTCTCAGGACTATGACACATTTCAGAAGGAAGCACTGATGTTCATCTTTGCATGTGGTCACTGTTGGGCCAATCATCCTACCTTTAAGTCAGCAGAACAAGTTATTCAGTGTGAAGACAGCCAAACAACACATTTCAGGGCTTTCAAAATGTTATTCTCCTCTACCATGTTATCAATTTACCTGAAACAGCGGTAACAAATAGTTGAAAGAAGACTGAACTGCCAGAACTGTTTTGCTCAGAAATGCTCAACTGTGCTCAATTCTTTTTTTGTTTTTCTAAACAAAACCAAAACCCACATGGGAGCTGGAACTCCTGGCAGAATATGCTGCATTGAGTGTCTATCAGAATGAGACATCAGTTTTTTGTACTTGTTAAAGTAGCTGTTTGTACTACATTTTATTAGCAAATTCAGCCTTATCTCAAAGGTTCACCTTCAGAATAGAGAGAGGAGTATTTCTAGTTCTAATTCTCAGTCAGTAGCTGTCACTTTCTTGCTTTTATTTTATTGAGAACGCATTCAGTTTATTTTTCCATTCTTGTGTCTCACTCCTTGCAGAACACTGACAAGCTGTGTGGGAATCAGCAGCAAGGAAAAAAACAACACAACCAACCACACAAAAAACAAACCCACAAAAACCCCACAAGGTAGACAGTATTTTGGCCAAGATTTACTTATAATCTTGGGGGCAATGGAAGAGGTCTGCCTTGCTGAGATTTCCTCAGTGAGATCTTAGTCAAACAAAGCAGTTAAGCACCGTGTGATCCTACAATTTAAATTCAAGCAGAGTCCTTTCAATTGCTTCACTGAAAGGGAAATAGTCCTGCTTACAAAGAGAAACCTAATAAAACCTCTAGTTCACTTGGTATCATCTCAGGTTGTGGCTCTGCAGTGGTCAGGGACTCATCTCTGCCCAAACCACATATGCAATAGGCAGGACAGAATTCAGTTTCTATTATCCTACCAGAGCCTTAAGGAATGAAAAAGGTTCTTTCCAAATGTATTACTACTAGCTTTAGAATAACAATAAAAGAAAGGATAAATCTGACTTATTGTCATCAGTTATGGTGGGGATAGCGCCATTCTCTTCTGCAGCACTTGAATCACAACCTACAACATGCTTTCTATCTCCTGAAGAAGCAGGAGATGACTCTCTTGACAAAGCATTTTCATTTCTCTCCATTACCTGCGTCCTGAGATGGAAGTCATCATTCAGGGTAACAGACCATAACTAGAAAGTAAGTAGTTCTAAACACAGAAAACAGATTGACAGGCTAATAAATAAAGTAACTCTATATCCTAAGCCTCTCTCAATCAGAGTGATATAATACTCCTTCTTTTTCCTTTCCTTACCCTGCTATTCAAAAATATAAAATTTAAAAAAATCTGTCTCTGCAACAGAAATAAATATTGTCATCAGCATAACTACAGAAGATAATCTTTTATTGGGAAACAGAGATAAGGAAGTCCTAGACTTCCTACAAGCTTCTTGCTCGTTATCAACACTTTAATTTTTGCAGTTTTGAATTCCCACAAGCACAGTGATGAATATGCATATATATTTGTATACTACTTTCTATAAAGCAGATGCACAGCATCTGATCCCTCACTGCTTATGTACCTGGTACTGTCACTTCCATCTGTGCCTCTGCTGTTCCTCCAGTACTGTAAGATCTAGCATGACTGTGGCAAGCTCCCTGTCGGTCATATAAACATCATTCAGATTGCAAAATCAAGTAACTGTAATCCACAACCTGCTGCTGAAGGACACCTGGTGCAGAAGAGAATCTGACTGAGTATATAGCTGAACCTCCCACACCCACCTAGCAGCAAGGTTTTATACTCAAATTTGTGTGTCCATAAGCACATTATAAGGGCCATTAACAAAAGCAAGTATAATGTAGTGAAAACACTTAAAATTCACTCTCAGAAAAAACCCCAACACATCCATTTTGGGGAAAGGGAATTAATATTTAAAAGTTCAAGAAGATAAGAAAAACATGAAAATACATTTTCAAAAGTAATTCTTAAAAAAAAAAAAATGACTCACAAACGAGAAAGCTGTGGTACCAACAGCTACCACACCGTGGCATCCTACGATAACACAGTGTTTGACTGTAGCGTAGCAAGAAATGAACGCTAAGAGCAGAAACACTCCTGATAATCCACTGCAAGATATGTGGGTAAATTATGACCTTTTTAAAATCTAAAACAGTAGATTTTTCCTCTCTCAGAAATCTGGATAAGATATTGTATTTTAATTACGGAAGAGCATTTAAACTATAACATTTGGAGTTACCTATGAAGAATTTCAAAGTTTTCGGGGAAAAAAAAATAATTCTGGAGCATTGGCAATGAAAAAGATTGTCGTCTGGCTGTACTGAGTTATTCCAATTTTTTAGTGATATAACAATATTCATACTATTGCCTACAGTTTTACTCTAAAATTATAAGCAGTACTTTATCTTTGTAAAAGCAGAACTAATTTTTTAATCAAAGCAGAACTATTACTGCAACTTCTGTATACATAAGACACTAACATTGGGATAGATACTTCATGGTATATGTGGAATGGTGCTAGAATAAATTTTAAATCTTCTGAATTTATACAGCCCAGTTGCATTCATACCTGAAGATTTCATAATAATTCATCATATTATAAAGCATCCTCAAGGAATGAAAAAATAAGGTCTCACATATTGGGTTACCACCTTGTCTGTTCAGAGGATGCTATTTTGCTGAGACCTTCTAATAAATGCAATTCAGTCACAGGTTTGCTCATCACATTTTTTGTATGATCTACTAAAAAACTACAATGGAAATACAATTTTGAAGTACATCACAAGTCTGTTACAAAATATTTTTTGGTTTCTGGGCTGACAGCAATAATGAATAAGTATATATCAGAACAGGTAACTGATCAGTAAGAACCACCCAGTTCAGTCTTACGACTTTTCATTCAGGTGCACCAGGCTCATCAGTTGTTCCTGACACCTGCCAGATCATTGATTTTGTAGCACGTGCTTCCTCAGAAGGGACATACAGGTATGTATGCTTCCCTTTTTACTGGAATATTCTTACTTTATTGGAAGCTGTCTGCCAGAATGCTATTTTCAGGGACACTTTCAGAGGAGTTTGACTGCATAGAACCTCTTTACACTTCAACACAGCAGGTCTAGAAAAGCCACAACCTAAGTCTTTTGTTACAGGTGAAGGTTTGCAGGCTAGATAATTTGTTCAAGTGGGGGGTGTTGTTATCTCAAGTGCTATAGATGGTTATCACAGACCTATGAATTTGTTATCTCAGCTGGAAGAAAATTCCCTTCTGTAAAATTGCTCATCTCAGCTACCATACCTAATGCAATGTGGTTAAGACAAGGGGGGCTGACTACACTGTAGGAGGAGCACAGCTAGATCTGCCACCAAGGGCTTAGAAATATGACATGACACGTTGTACGTAAGCTGGGAAGTAACAGTGTGGCAAGCTGGTTAACCTGCAAAACACAAGCCTCTCTCCCTGAGGTCTGCCTGACATCACATCACCAATAGCTATTAAAATGCTTTTAGATTTATTCAGTGCACTCAGCAGGTATACAACAGAAAGGACAGAAGATTATATGCCAAATTAAACACAATGGTATTTCTCTCAGTGTGTGAATGGCTTTGTGAAGCTTACTATCTGATGAAGTACAAGGTCACAGAGAATGACCCCAGCCAGCTTTGAACGTAACCCTGCGCTAAAAATAGTGCAGCTGTACTGCACTGTAGTAGCTGCCCAGACTAATAGAATATACACACTCAGTACTACTTAACTACCTTACATACAGTTGTACTTTTTTATGCCTTAGTCTCCAGTGCATGAGAATTCTTTCAGAGATCCCAATTTCAATATATTGCTTTGACAAGGCAGAGGCAAAAAACTTTCCCCTGAAATCTCACAAACACCCCAGCCTTCAAAACAATGAAATTTAGACGTATGAGAGAGTACTTTTTTAATGGCACAGAAAAATTACCAAAACCCCCACTGAGCACTTAAAAAAGTTAGCTCAAACATAAGCCTGCAGTATAGACTACTTATGCTCATTTGGGTTTTGTCAACAGGAGTAACCACAGCCACAACAACGGAGCAGCATCGGAGCCGATCTCATACTAATCATCAAGTACTGCAGTATCTTGAGATACTTTCATTACCAGACCTCATACAAGCCACAACCCTGTAAGTTCTCCATATAGACAATAATATATCCTGAGGATGCATATATTGTATGGGCACCTTTTGCCTATATAGAGAAGATAGCTCCTGGCAATTTTTCCCCCATTTGATTGCTATATTTGACATACCCTAGTTCAAGAAAGCTGGAGTTTTCAAAGGTGCTCAAGGATCTATAAAGCCTAGGGATAATTTTAAGAAGTACTCACAGATGTTCCCAAAGTTAGATGTCTTTCCAAACTCAGGCAGTTCATCTGGGAGGTCCTTCTTTCAGTCTCATACTATCTTCTCTTATTCTTTTACTTTCTTTCCTTATGTTTCTAATGTTGTCTCTACTCACTTAACAGCTCTAGGTTTTTTAAACCCACCTCAAAGTCTTCAAATTGAAAGAGGGTAAAAAATAGTCACCCCCAATCTTTGGCTTAGGAAAACCAACACTTTTTTCTCAAAAGTTTTAAAAAAATAGGGGGAACTGTCTTTCAGTCATCATTTCATACAGCAGTGTTCTCTTACTCATGCTCAGTGAAAGCTGCCTTAAATGATCCCACTGATTTAAATGAAAATACCTAAAATACCATCAAAAATAAACAGATTCAAGTGGCAGGAGGTATCTCTCTGAATTCAGATATTTTGCTGTAACCACTGTAGGCTATTTCTTCTTTCTAACTCAGTTGTTGTTTGTATTTTGTGTGGTGCTGTACTTTATGTTTTGTTTGAGTTTTGGTTGGGTTTTGTTTGTTTGTTTGTTTTTTCCTTTTAAAGCAATCAGCTTATAAACTAAGTCTGAATTTTAGTGTATGTATAAAAATATTATGCATATAGTCAGAAGTAAAAACTTGACTTGTAAAACTTGACTTCTCTGCACTCGTCTTTTATCCCAGTGCATTTATTTATTTAATTATTTTTTTTTTTCAACAGTAGCATAACCACTGATAATAGGGTTATACTAGCTCTTTCAATGTTGAGAAATCCAGGGGGAAAATATAAAACAAAATAAAATCAACCCAGGTTCAAGATACGGTTTTGCTATCAGAAGGAATGATCTGAACAGATCTGAAAATACATTAGGGTGGGTGACATGTTCAGTAAAGTGAAGGCAAGGCTATTCCTGTAAATCATCATGATGTGGTAGATTAAATTTAAAGCTTCTCAGGATATGTACAATGGGCTGTTCTAGCTGGGTTCTTATACACCGACATCAATTAAGACTGTTTGTTTTTTCCTCTTGCTCCTAGAATATGCCATGTCTTTCTGACAAGTTGCTTTTTCCATTTAGGGGGAGAGAAATAACTGGAATGATGATATCAAGAATATTCTACCTCGGTCAGAACTATACTTCTGAGAAAGTGTTTCTTCAGATAGCTTGGAACATTTTCTGTTTCATTGACTTCATTTCACAGTAAGCAAATAAAGTTTAGTCAGTGAAATTCTAAAGCTGAAACGTTACTTAAAGACACATTGTGGAGAAAGAAGCACATTTGTGGTATAGAACAAAGTAATCTTCCAGTGTTTATTGTCAGCGAAATTTAAGTATCTGTAAAGGACCTAAGATTACCTTGTGGCTGAGGTGAAACAGGTTTTAAAGTAGTCAAGGTAGTGGGCTTCCTCTCTGGGTTGAAGTAGACTGTTCCACTGGCGGCATGTAGGGAGCACAGATGCACCAGATAACATTTTGTTTCTTTTTAGGGAATAAAGCTTAGTACAGCACAGAGCCACAGCCTAAATGCTTATATTGTTTTGGTTTAAACTCATACACTGAGCCAGTAATTTCTTTTTTATTCATGATCTGATGACTGTTAAGAAATTGTATGAAGTGTTACCTGATATTTGATAAAATTTGCTTATCACAGTCAAAGTGGCACTCACAACAGCAAGAGCATCTTGTTTAGAGATGTCTGCTCAGGCACAGCACTTTTATTAGAAGGAAATGAAAAAAATATGAGCCCTGTACTGCCTTTCTAAACCATTCATGAGCAGGCATGATTTTACCTGAGAAAGGCAGAATTTTGTAGCATTTCCTCTGTAAGGTCCAGGAATGCAAAACAGTCGAGAACAGCAGCAGAGTACTGGAAATGCACTAAACAATCTCAGCCTACTTGCAAGCTAGTAGGCAAGGCAGGACTGTCACTGGCCCCATCCTTTAGGACCCAAAGGATCTAGGATAAGAGTACAAGATATTGACGAAATGACAGGTTCTGAAGAGGCTTCAATCCTCCTTGGCTGTCCTATACCTGATCTTGCCCTGCTAACCCTGCATCTTGTTTGGGATACAGCCCAACTCCACCACCCCATACCCCAGCACCATCTCATTTATAACCTATGATAGATTGTTTAATGAGAACTGCCAAAGATGCCTAAAGACAGTAAACCACACAAGACCAGGAAGAAAACACCTCACTTGAAACTTAAAAGAAAGGTATTGAGAAAAAACCCAGCTTTTTTATTTGATATAGCAGTCTTTTCTCACTTGCTTTAGCGATATTATGGTTTTATTTTAACTAATCCTGTGGGCGTTTTTTTTTTTCCAGCCCAGTCTGCTTGTGCAATAAGGTAAAGATGGAATATGATCAAAAAAACCAATTTAAATGATTACTTGATTTAACATATTAAGTGTTATAGACTAAACTATATCTGAATCAGTTACAAGAGAGGGATATAAGACAGCACAGGACCATCAGCCTGTAGTACCACTTGTCAGTAAGAGCAACGCCAGCAACCTCAGCATGGTACAGGATGATAAAGAGAAAGAGGAGTTTGGTCACCATACAAGAAGGACTGTTGGGGGTAGCAAGAGTCTGGATGTCTTTTCAAAGTCATATGTCCCTGAAAAGGTGGAAATCCTTGGAGATGGAAAACACACAACAGATTCCCTTACTTCCTAAGCCTCCAAGAAAAATCTAAATGAATAGTTGAAGTAGTAATAAATAAATTAAATCCTGAAGTGACATCTGTCTTCATCCACCACTTCCAGCAACCCAGGTGGTACTGGCTGGGCAGCTGCACCAACTACCATTCATTTCACTTTGTTCTTAGACCCTCCATTGTTATGCTTATGTCAAGCAGCACCTCAAGATAAATAAAAGCCAAAGTGGCAGACTTCTTGAACTAGCATTTTCTCTCCATTTTGTGTAACTGGAAAGAACATTTCTGGCCAGGGTTAATGAGGAACAAAAGGATTGGGCTGAGCTACCAAGGGTACCTTTTGACAAGGCAAACAACATGCTGCTGCCTCCCGTTGCCTGCTCCACAACTCCCAAGCATGAAAGTAAAGAATACTGAGGCTCGACAGCTATAGCCGAAGGACAAAGTATTGTGTGCACTACAAAGCAAAATAATCCAACTTCAGATAAAGTATACCATCTATCAGTTTTAATTTACTGTCTGATTTCACACAAAACTACTCCTAAAACTAATGGAGAATGATCCATTCTTTATTTTTGGTTGCTTCCTGCATTAACCCCTTTCTTGCTATATACAACTTAAAAACTTTTTAAAAGAGTACAATGTAACAGTCATGCTTACATTTTCAATGATTTAAAAAACAAATTAGAATAGCAATGACTATTAGTACCAAATTTGGATTCCATTGCATCATCTTGGGAGTTTTATAGTAAATGTTATTTAAAAAACATTGCCTCTAGAGAATGCAATTTTTTTTATTTAGTCCATGTATCATATGATTTAATGGAGCAAAACAATATCACCAAGATTTGGGCTAGTATTATTTAATTATTTTAATATTAAAACATGAATGAAAATACAAAAGGAAAATCAGAAGATGTTTCTACATGAAAGTCATTGATCTGGCCATTGAAAACAGGAAGTCTTTCTGCAATGCCCCTAAGAAAGGATGATACCAAAGTCTTCATGCAAGACATTAATAGACAAATTCAAAGTTAAACAGCTAGCACAGGATTTTGTTATACCCTATCTGTTCATCTTGGATCTGTCTATAAAAATCACTAAAACTGAGGGGGAAAGTAAAAAATAAAAGTGACTTAAGATATTTCAACACAAAATCACGGGCCAAATGTTTGCAAATTCAGCCCTTCAAACTAAAGGATAAAATTCTGGAAAATATCTGCAATTAAAAAAAAAATAAAATAAAACCTGAGTTCACCTTGTGACTAAGATTCAATTCTATGCAATATAAAAAAAAGATAATACTTTTTGACCAAGGTATAACCCTCTGAAGATATCATTTAGTAATCATGCATCCTTAACTACATTAGTGTTGCTTGTGCATCTATGAAAGCCTGTTGTTACTTAATTTTAAAAGGTTTCTAATCTTGTAATGAAACTGCATTTTTGACCAGCCACAAAGCAGAATCTGATTTGAGCACTACAACATAATTAATCATGGATTTTAGCGTCTCATTCAAAATTATTCAGATCTGACAAATATACTGCATGTCTATGATTGCATTACATAAAAAGCAAATAAATTACATAATTGAAAATGAACCACATGTATTACTTGTCATAAAATGAAGCTACCTGGAGTTTAGAGCTTGGGGCCAACTAGCTTGCACTTTGACTCCTGTTTAGTCACTGGCAGCTATACAATGAGAGACTGAAACTCTGCTGCATGATTTTTAGTCACTTTAACAGTGCTGGGAAAGTGGCAGGAAAAGTCGGTTCCATAGTATTCAAGAGTCAAAAATGAGCTTCACATTTTCTGGGCAGGCACCAATATTACAGTGCAACCTGTACTTTTATGACCCTTTGTATACTACTAAAGGAATGAAAAAAAAAAAAACCAAAAAAAGAAATAGAGAGAGGGGAATTATGTGGCCTTTGGAGATGCACGGTACAGAATATAATTGTTTGGATTTCCACCTGCAGGTTCTGCATCTTCTGGTATCATCCCAAACCTGAAGAATATCTAGATTAGTAACGTTTTTCCATGTTGTTTCTGAAAGCACTCTTTGCTATGTTATCCACCAAGTCATCACCCATGAGTCTAATAGCACGTGGTAATTAAGAGGTGTAATAGGCCAGTTTCAAAGCACGACCCATAGAACCCACCGGAAAACTGGAAATGTGTGTGTTAATTGAATGCTTTGCTGGCCTAGCCAATTCCCTACAGCACAGAACAGAGCCTTCTGGTGTTCAGCTGATGCTACATATGGAGGACAAACAGACATTGTGGTACTTAGAGCACATAACACAGCTAAACGGGAGTGGCAGAAGACACCAGACTACAGATAAGTCAATATGTAGTTTATGTTCCAGCCACAGTAAGGAGGAATCAGAGAGGATGCTGAGGCTAAGAACACAGGTTGCATAACCTCTGCTGGTAGAGCTTTTAACTAGAAAAGATACAGCTCTTTGCTTCCTTTCCTTTGTTTATGCTGAAACACAAACAAAAAGAGTCAAGATTTGATTCAACTAGTAATTTCCATTTTATATTAGGGAATTCAGGGTAGTAAAATCCACCTAGATAGACTTGAGCATCTATGTTCTAATCTTTGCTCAAGACCAAGAATTGTCCAGAACCATTCCAGTGCTGAAAGCTACATGCGTATTTTAGTCTATCAGCTCATAGCCTTGGTACTTCTGCAACAATAATATGTCAGCATTTGAGTCATGTTATAATCCTGTTTAACTCAGTATAATGACATTTAAACTGTATCATTGGTAGCACCATAAATTTAGCAGGGCTAATACTGCTCCCATAACCACTTGCACTTTTTTTTTTTTTAAACGTGTGTAAATATCTACAACTATTACACACACATGCAGACGTACTTTCTTTCCTCTGGTTACACATAAAACCTATCATTTTGTATCTTTTCATTTCAACTGTTCCCAAAGGGATGGCAATTGAGATTATCGATATAGAAGTAGTAATCCATAAAAAACATTATTGTTATGATAATTCCCAACAAAGGTAAGGACAGATCACCCCAGCTATTTAAAACAAGGATCTGTATATCTGGTATTACTACCTAAAAGAATTTGATCTTTATTTTTTTTTTCCAATTCTTTGCTTTTACTCTATACATAATTTTCATGTGATTTAACCTTGCAATTCCCATCTCTTGGTTCACTTTTTTGCAGAACACTGCTTTGCTGGGTTTACTGCTATCAAATTTCTTTTTTAAACTACTAAAGATGCTAACAATAAATAGGTTAAACTATTCATTTATTTATTTATTTAACTATAGGTTAAACTACATAACTCCTTATAACTGCTGTTTCCTCCTAAAACACCGCTGATCATAAGTATGATGAAAACTAAAACTCCAAGAACAAGTAAGATGCAGGCAAGATGATGATTTGTTTTCTGGTGCCCACCTGGGATGGCTGTGTGCTCTCTTTCTCAGACTGCAGCATTGCAGTCCAGCTCAGAAGCATTTGCAAGATGACATTCACAAAGATGAACATGCAAATCTATGTGGAGATTTTGTCCAGAGTCTACGCTGATTTGATTGCAACAGCTGCTTAAACACTCCACGCTGATAGCTTATTCTTAACACCGTTCTAACCCTTTCCCAAGTAACTCACATTAACAATATTTCTTGCTTGGTAGGTTCTGCCTATTTTTGAAATGGTGGTTAGCTAAGGTCTTTCAACTTTTCACACCCACTGTAATCACCATCAAGTTAAAATGGCTGTTGTTAATTTAAACAAAATAGTCTTCTTTTGACTCTCCTTGTGTTCACTTCCCAATTAGATTTTTTTAAAAAACAAACTTCTATTGCCACCATTATATTTATTCTAGGAAGAGTGTGGAGTACACAGGCAGTGTAAGACCAAACTTTTGTACATGTGCAAATGGCAGAGGCACATTTAATACATGCAAAACATGCACACATAGTTGACTGTCTGCCCAATGGACAGTTGGTGAGAGAAAAATGTACAGAGAGAATCCTAATAATACAAAAATCTGCATTTTACACATTGAATAGAAGTGCTTTGTGATGAGATGCTGATACAGTGGAAGATATTTTAGGAAAGAAGGTTCCCCTAAAGCATCCCCATGTCATTCCTAACAAAATTCTATCATCTGAAACTACAGTCTATTAACACAACTAAATTAGAATATCTCTAGGCAAACATTTCCAAATGTTCAATTACATTAGTGTTGCAAAGTTTTCCCAAAGACTGAACTCATTCTTTTGTTAAAATTTAAGTTCAAGGTATTTTTATTCTACCCACTATCAGCAGAAAGAAAAGCTTATTCCTTTCTTCAAAGTCTACAGACATGTGGCCCTTCCAACCCTTCTTTTTTCAACTAAAACTTGATTTTTTTTCCATTCTTTCCTCATAGTTCATGTTTTCCAGCCTTTTGATAGTTTTCATTTTTTCCTCTGGATTTCTCCAGTTTATCTACATTTTTGTTGAAGTATATCAAAACAAAAATCCAATATTGGCATTTTAGCGAAGATGAGTAGAAGGATTACAATTCTGTTGAAGCATTCCAGGCACATTTTTAGGCTGTTGTGAGACAGTTAACACTGTTGACTTATTTTCAGTATGATATTTAGCACAACATCCAACAGCATTTCTACATTACTCCCAGTTGCTTCCTTAATGATCTGTAAACTATGGGCTCCAGCAACTACTAAGAACTTAGCAGGTACTTTCAGTGAGTGCAACTTTCACTACCATAAGATGTCTATTTCTCTGCTTTGACAGTACTGGAAATTTAGACAATTATCTCAGGTGTCTAAGTGTAGGCATCTCAAGTTAGATGAAAGAAATCTCACTTTAAGTATTTTTGGATAGTTGATGTTGCTCATTAGTGCTAGATATTGTCCTTGTATTATGTTTACGTGACAGGGTTTTGGTAGCCAGGAGGGCTACAGGGGTGCTTCAGGAGATGCAGAGGGCTACAGAAGATCCCAGAAGCTTCTCTCATGTCCAACAGAGCCAATGCCAGCCAGATCAAGATGGATCCACCACTGACCAAGGCTGAGCCAGTTGGTGGTAGTAGTGCCACTGTGGTAGCATATTAAGAGGAAAAAAAAACTGGTGTGCAACAGCAGCTGGTAGAGGAGTATGTGAGAGAGAAACAAGTCTGCAGACACAGAGGCAAGTCAAGGAGGGAGAAGTGCTCCAGGCACCAGAGCAGAGATTCCTCTGCAGCCCATGATGAAGACCATGGTGAGGCAGGCTGTCCCCCTGCAGCCCATGGACAACCACAGTAGAGCAGGTATCAGACTGCAGCCCACAGAAGACCTCATGCCAGAGCAGGTGGATGCACCCATAGAAGTCTGATGTCATGGAGAGCCCATGCTGGAGCAGGCTCCTGGCAAGACTTGTGATCCAGTAGAAGACACAACACTGGTGCAGTCTGATCCTGAAGGACGGCACTCCATCGAAAGGATGCATGCTGGAGTAGTTTGTGAAGAACTGCAGCCTGTGGGAAGGACCCGTGTAGCAGCAGTTCATGAAGGACTGTCTCCTCTGGGCAGGATCCCACACTGGAGCAGGGAAAGAGTGAGAGGAGGAAGGTGCAGAGACAACACTTAATGAACTGACTACAACCCCTGTTAACCTCCCGGCACTGCTCAGGTGGAGCAAGTAGAGAAATCATTAGTGAAATTGATCCCAGGAAGAGGGGGCAGGGGGCACATGATTTAAGATTGTTGTCATTTCTCATGTTCCTGCTCTGATTACCAATTAGATTGGTAATAAATTAAATTAATATCTCCAAATAGCCTTTTTTGCTGGTGATTGTAATTACAGTGGTATCCCTGTCCTTATCTCAACCCACAAACCTTTTGTCATATTTTCCCTCCCTTGTCCAGCTGAGGAAAGGGAGCAATGCATCAGTTTGGTGGGCACCTGGCATCCAGCCAAGGTCAACTCACCACAGACCTTTTGGGTGCCTCCTTCCTCGCCCCTTAATGGATACATCTCCTTTATCACTTCCTTGTTTTTCCTGTCCTTCCAGTTTGTCAATCAGTACAACATTTCCTGACACATATTTAACTTTTAAAATTAATATATAAAATTACATTTTCTGACTAGTAAGAATTCCAGCGTAAAATCCTGCTCTCTTCAAGAGGAAGATTCTGAGCTATCCACATTGATTTGAATAATGTGTTCTGCCAAAACTAGTGATTGTCATGACACTATAGAGAAAAAGCCTGTTGGTTTCTATGGAACTATTTATCAAGCATGATATTGTGATGAACAATACATCAAAATTTGGTGTCACATAAGCAAGTGTGGCAGAAGTTCTACCCATTCATTTTTTTTGTGTAATTCTGTATTGGACAAAGATGACATAATTCGACCCTTAAGAGAATAGTGCATTTATGCAAACATATGTGCTGAAACCATCTTGTCAGACTACCATTCAAAACTAGGGCTAGGCAGATTTTTATGTATTATTAGTTTGCTGTTTAATTCTTAAAGTGCCATCAACTTTTTCACCAATGAATCAGTCAGCACAAATCCCAGTACTCGTTTGATATATTAGGTTCTTACAGGAGCTCTCCCACACTACATGTTCTTGGCTTGCTATCTGCTTTCCCCTTTCATTCGTCTTCTGCTTATGACCTTACAAATTTGCAAGCCCTGCAAGTACACAGATCACCTAATTGTCTTAGTTTACACCTGGAGTAAGCTGCATGTTGCTAAATGTAGAAAAAATTATTAAGATGTACATATTGCAGCTGTCTTGAAAGCCTGGACAACGCAGATGATTATGTGACCCAGCATCATCTTTTAAAGAACTCTCCTACTGCTTTGTGTGTCTGTGTATATTCATTTTGAAGCACTATTAATGACTTGATTGCCTACCATAGGAAACCTTTGGGAGAGCTATCATCCAGTATTTGACACTTCATCATTCATCTAAGGTAAGGCTTCCAAAGCCACTCAATGCAATTGCCTCTATGCCCCATGCAGTTGTACTGCCCAGCCATTATGGACAAGTACAAATTTCCTTGGAGATGGAATTCTTATCCTAGAGCTCAAGGGAACATATATCTTGATGCAAGGCAGACCTAGTATGGGCAAGTGCATGAGAAAAACACCTATAAACTGTGCAAGTCTGAACAATTTGTACCCTTCAAGAAAAACAGAGTCAGTGAAAGGCTTGAGAGGAAGGCCTTCTGAAAGGTAAACTAAATACATTAGCTTCCACTACTTCGTTATTCTGTATGGAAAACTGGTGATTTTATCAGGATTAAAAAAAAAAAGAATATATCTACTAAATTTAAGAGCCAAAATTAAGTCTAGTGACATTTGTACACTCATGAGTTTAAATATTTTTTTCTGTCCATTTTGATTCTGCCTGATGCTGACTGATCTACAGGAAGAGTGTAACAAGTACTTCTCAGGAAATGCTGAGTGTGTTGTAGTGCTGTATACTTAATTTTCTTTATCACCTTTCCCTTTGGTAATATAGAATCAAGTTCTGGTAGGAGATCAGGAGAAATGAGCAAATGGTGAAAAGAATCGGCACACTCCCAATTCAAGTTTAGAAAAGCCAAGTGATAAATACAGAGTTCTACAGTCTTATTCTGAAATTCAAGGAGACAGTGAGCGAAGTAGCAGAAAGGTTTACAACATCTTCAAAATTTAATGTATTTCTCAGTGTTTAATTACATTTTTTTCCCAACATATATTACAAAAAAATTAGAGGGACTAGAACTAAAAAAAAACTGGAGGAAAAATGGTACTTCTATAGCTCATATCACTGTTATTTGGAATCACAGAAAACTATGGAAACTAACACTATTTACAGCGTGCCTGCAGGCAGATTTTATGACATCACTTAAAGTTGTCCTATTACAAATCATCACAGGGAAATTAAGATTTAAGTTGTTTTCCGGTTTATGCTGGAGAAAAGGGGCATAAAGGAGCCTTCCCTTCCATAAATTGCTAAGGGCTAGATCTATTTGTTAGGAAGCTAACAATTTCTCACTGAAGTCTCTACACTTCAACACATGGTCCTCACAAAATGACTGTTTTTACCAAAATAGGGGAAATATTTGAAGAAGAGAGCACACATGCTAGTAGTATTCCCTAGGGAATCATTATTCCCATCACCTTTAATCAACTTGCCCTACCTCAGATTTCAGAACACTGTGGGCCAAAGGAGACCACACCAACCCTTCCTAACAGAGTAAAGTGCTTTGCTGCAAAAGTTCGGTGTAATGGAATAACTGGTAATGCACTATGAATGAGTAAAACTATGACAAGCTCCTACACAAAATCCTACCCTAGGTAAAAAGGGTGATTTAGCATGAGGAATGCAATGAAATGCCTTGACATTTGAGAAGAATCAATTGTTAAAAATTATTTTTAGGCCAATAATCTTTAGTCAGCTTTTTGCACATGATAATATTTTAGGTCTTATTTCCTCTATTAAGAGGATGCCGGAGATCAGAATTACTTTTCTTCATGATTGTTACACAGGCATTTGTACTATTCACAGGTTGTTAAATCACAAAGCTCCTTCAGGAATCAAAGTTAAATACATTCCAGGTTCCCTTCAGAATTGTCTATTGGAAGGAAAAATCAAAATCTCATACAGGCATTCTAAACAATTGTATCGATTAAACAGATATATGAAAGCAATATTCACAATATATGGTAGTACTAATGCCTTACCTACTTGTTTCAAGACACAGCCCTGTAAATCCTATTCATGCCAATGGTCTTACTGTAGTCAATGGAGCTATTTGTTTTAGCATTACCAAATTTTTGGTGTTTTTTAATTTGTTTTACCAAAACTGAGTAAGCTTATTTCAAGAGTAATTATGCCTACTTTGGGTTTTCTTAAATAATAACATAGATTAGAATATTTGTATTTTAATATGTAAATGGTATATATTTATATATATTTAAACACAAATGATTTATTATATACAAAAATATCACACACACTTTAAATAGAGATTTCAGGGGGCCAAATTCTGCCAAGAACTGAGCATCCCTTGCATGTTGCTCACTAGCTTTGTTGACCACCTGAATTCTATACATCAGGGTCAAATATACTGCTGCTGTAAACTGGAACAGCCGGATCAGGGTAGTTCCTTTATGGTGCTGCTGGTGTGCGGAAAAAAGTAAAGTGCATACATCTGTCACTGTTTTAACTTCTGCATGGGAAAGAAAAGAATAATCATTTCATGGAGAGAGTGATGCATTTTGCCTTCTCAAGCAAAACTTCAGAATGTCTTTCTTAATTGCCTGCAGTTATAACTAAAACTGGTAAGAAGTGTATGTAACACATGCACGATTCAATGCACAATGAATCATACAAGAGACTGAAGATGTAAATAAGAAGTACAGAAATTACTGCTTTTCAGGGCCTACTGCCATGAATCTCTCTGTATGTACAGCCCACAGCTTTTTTATAAAAGAGGCCTGGAAAAATCCATACCATTTTAAGCACTTGTTCCATGATATTTTATTGTAGGACACTTGCAGCTGCAGTGTGCCTTACTTATGATCCAACTACACAGCAGATGCATTAACATAGATGAGAACACTCCAGGAAAATATACACACCAGGAAAATGCTTTTCAAGGACTTAAATAGCTGGCAAGGCAGTTTTGCTTTAGTTTCCAGTTAAACCTAATTAAAGCTAATCTCATTCTAAAAGGAGGATTAATAACTTCCTACAAGCATAGATATTATATACACAGTTGTGGTCAACCAACAAACCTATAGACATAAGTTTCTTGTTTCACCCCAAGATGTTTTCCTTATGTACTTCATATTACTAGTGTAAAGCTAAAGTATGTTACACTTGAAAAAAGCATAGGTAAGTAAGCCTGAATGCAATCCATGTTGTCTTTCACTCTTCTGCTCTTTTTGATCCAAAATCACCCTTCACAATATGCATTGCAGAAGGCAATGACTTAACACTGAAGTCCCAACCAGTTAGAGACTAGATAATTAAGCAATGTGATGTCAGGCTGCTTGTGGTACATTTCACTTATCCTAGATTTGCAATTTATGCAAATGCAAACTGTCTGCTAAAGTTACTTGTACACTTAAATCTAGTTGGGAAGGAATCCAAGAATGATAATCCCTAGAACAGCTAAGAGTATTTTGTTTTATTTCATTGTTTCTTTTGTATTCTCCTTGCTTTTGAATTTGTTGTAGCTATTGGTGGGCAAATACATGTCGGTGGCTGCAGATACAGTGCTTTCATGCTACTGTACTGAATATGAATGAGAAAATATTCCAGTTCTTCCTCAGGCAGTTTAAAACACAAACAATCCCAAAACACAAACCCTAGCACACTTGGGTACCATCACTCAACCTCAATTTAAGATATCAGGTTTCTCCAGTTACTATCATAAAGGTTTGGGTTTTTTTTTGTTTTTGTTTTTTTTTTTTTTTAAAAAAAAGATATGAGGAGTTGGAATTGATGTTAAATGCCATGCATGGTATTCTCCTACTCTCCCTCCTGAAAAAAAACCCAAACCCAATGTGGTATTTAATTCAGCTTCTTTTCTTACTGCCTATTTATGATAATTATTTTATAACAGAAGTAATTCCCTGGATATCAGTGTGACTATACGAAAGCTTGGTGGGAGTGAAACTGGTGTTGGGAAGCAGCCTAATGACTTTCTAGCCAGTCTGATGCCAAGTTGTCAGAGAACATGGCTTTATTTTTGGCATTAAATTTAGGAATGTCAAATTCAGAATTCCACAGCTTCATTTGTCCTGTCTCTTGTTTTGGTTTTAAGATTTGGAGGGTTTTGGCACTTGCAGGGGGTAAGGAAGTTCTCAGACTGCAACCTTTCAGCAGCATACAGCTTGCTGTTGCCACGACAGCAATTGTTATTCAGTATGTTATGAGCACAGAAAAAGTACAAGTATAGGACTTGAAAGTTCCTAGAATCTGCCCAGTAAATGCATCCATGGTGACTAATATCATACGAATGATTATTTAAAAAGAAATATTTAAAAAAGTAAAAATAAAACATTAAAAAAAACTATCATTTGGCAGAACATACTGGACCTCTGGTATTTCAGACAGCAGATGGGAGGGAGGACAAGGGAACAGACACAAAATTGAAAACGTAATGGAAAAGAGAAAGAAGGACTTCAAATGGCTTGCTATGCACATGACATGAGTCTTTTCAAGTCCCATTTGATAAGAGTCTTTCGGCTGAAATATGACATTGTAGATTTTGTGAAACATCCTGAAGAACTGTGAGGACATAGTTGTACTTATTCCAGAATATAAAATACTCTAGGGAAGAGAATGATGGTACATCTGCATTTACATTAGCATAGGGTCTGTCCTAGAAAAGCATATCACTGAATATTATAGTTTACCTAGAGCACCACGTGAACAGTCCTTTCCTCTATTAAAAACTAACTTCTTTAAGAAACTTGCAATCAAATATAAAACATCCATTCACAGTTCTGTCTCAAGAAAATAGAAAGACACTATTAATTTCTTCCCCATCTCATAGTCAAAGTCAAATCTTTTTTCCCCTTTCTCATTTATGAGGGTTATGAAAAACAGCAGTACAAAAGTAACAGAAAATTGAAATCCCAATAATGTTTTAAATTTATTGGATTAAAAATTTATGTCCTTTTTGGAAATTGAACACTGGGAACAACTAAAATGGGAAGTGAAATAAAAGACAGACTCTTAATCATTCTTGTATATTTTTTGCTTGATTAAGAAAAACTAAACAGGCATTTCTGGCCACACAAATATTTAAGTGTTCAAGCCTGAACAAGTAAAACTATCCAACATTTTATCTAACTCCTTGCACTAGGTAAGTAACAGTATTCCCTTTAGTAAACATCTAGAACCACATGCGGAATGCATATTTGGGATCCCATGACCACTCTTTTTACATCTTGGCATTTAAAAGTATGAATTTGAGCTTCTTGAACCAAATGCTTTGTAAGTTTATGTAGTAGATAATAAAGAATATTTAGAGCTCCCTTTATAAACATCTTTGACTACTATGATCACTAAATAATAGAAATAGGAAACACGTCTTGTGATCACCATCTCCCCAAAGCAGTACTTTTTAAGGTACTCAGTAAAATCTGTAGGAAAGAATACAGAATGCTGAACTGCCCAAGGGAGGGGGAGATAGATAGGTACCCCATGACCGAGGCTTCTTTGGTCACAGCACTCAAAGGCAGTACAGGAGTTTCCCTCATTTACGTTAGTGAGCCTGTAAGACCAACACTGTCACTGGGCAGGAGACTAATAATGACACGAGTACTCCCACCTTAGCATGCATCTTATTCTTTCCTCAGGGAGACTTCCATTTGCTGCCGAAATCTGTTTGGCAACATTCATTCTGTCCCTGCATATGAAAATCCCCTGCAGCCGGCTGCTGTTGCTAACGTTAGAGGGCTGCCAACACAGCTGGACTGCAGGAGAACCATGCATCTGCAGTGCAGCCCCTACTAAACACAAGCAAAACCCCACGCAATAACACACCCTCCTAAGTATAAGGAACAAGTTACTAGCTTAGTGATTTTGCAGCAGAGCAAACAACTCAGTCTGGAAAAATGACTTTGACTTCATTTCTTCACAATAAGTCATGAGCTTCTACTTTTCACCCAAGACATTCAAGCAAAATCAAGCTTCAGCTTCATTATTATGTCTCATTTTATTGCCGCATCAGGCAGATTATTTCCTGCTAAGAGTTCAGTAAAAATAAAAACAAGTTTTCACACCAGTACCTCCTGAAAAAGCAGATTAATTTATTCATGCTAGCTTTTATAGTAACCATGGTTGTTAATTAAATGGAACTGAAAGATATGATGTCAGAACATGCCTACATATCTTGTTTTTTTTCCAAACAAATCCTTACAGATACCCCAGAACACTGAGATCTCACTTCGTCCAATTGCAACTGTGTATTTAATACACTACATGCAGCTAAATTGCTCCTAGAACTTCTCTACTTTTTAAACTGGAATTCTTCTTCAGTTGACTTTCCACTGCATTTAGATAGCAGGTAAAATACATAAAGTGTTCGCTACTGTAACGAACAGTTCAAAACTGATGAACATCTTTATTTGCTTTTTATACTACTTTTATTGCTACTGTTCATTCCCAAAATTCTATATACTATGTGTGATATTACTTTTTCAGTGTACTGATACACAAATTTTAGCAAAATTCACACCTTCCTTTAAGAGCATAATCTTTATCAGATTAATAGAAGATATATACTGACCCTAATCCTCCCACTCAGTTCTGTATAAGTTTTACATCACCATTTTTCAGTGGAATGACTTCTCCAAAGTTTGAAGCACACATTGAGCTCACCCTTGAATCCTCTAAAATATGTCATAAAAAACATTCTGAAGAACTAGCAAAATTAGTTTGCCCCTATTCACTAGTTTTAAAGCCTAATAGAAACTCTTCTGCCTAGATATTTTGCAGAGACAAACTATATAGGGTATTTCAATACCAGGTGTATGAGTAAGGGGTTTCTTGCTTGATATATTGACTCAAAAGCCAAGTTCAGAATGCCTCGTGTGGTGCACCTGATGCACAAAGATCTCAATTCTATTATTCTAAGCCTTAGAACAGGAAAAGAAGTTAACACAGCACCATGTTCATGTCTATTGACTTCTGTTTAGGAAGCATGATCTTAGAAAGCTTTCAGCATTTGGGGACCAGAAGACTAAATTTCAACATGTGACATCAAAAATTGACTAAAGTTTTTGTTCAATGACTTCTCATAATTTAGATAAGCAGTGTTTTGAAATCCTGTCCAAATCATTCCTGCAAGCTGAACCCTTGGAAAACCTTTTGACATTTGTAAAGTAAAGGTTAATTTGATTAATTTTGTTCATGTGAGGTTAGTAACATTTCAATATGCTAAAATGGGCCTATTTCAAAGTAAACACAGTAAATTCTTTACAACTCAAATAGATTTAGTTCATTTAATTTAATAGTGGAAATAAGGTTTTCAGTTCCCAGCAAGTCACAAGCATACTTTTACTTACAAAATGAGTTAGAAGAATTAGAACATTAAATGTTCCTGAGAATAATTAATTTATAATTTTACCCAGGAACATTTGTAGTGATCATTGGAAGGAGAATAAGATTAACAGAAAAAAAACCCTCAACATTTTTATTCAATTCCAAATCATCAATTTCCTACAATTAAGGTTTTACATTGACATAACACTTGCCTTCTGGCTCTTTTCTGAGTCAATTATGTTGTCTGCTTTTGACAGAAATGATATTTGACTTAGATATTGAAATTTCATCAACAGAAAGTGCTTAGTGAAAACAAAAAGCAACTGAAGCTGTTTAGAAAATAAGTTCTGCACTGACTTGTGTGCGTCTATGCTTCTTTCCCTTCCCAGTACAAATACATTAGATTTTCTACTATGCTGTTGTAGTTATGGCCTTTTACCTTCTCTCTTCCTCCTTCATTTAAAAGCTAAAGGAATATATTCCTTTACAAGCCTTTTATTGAGGTTCCTCCCAATCAGTTCCACATCAGGTGTTTTGTTCCTTAGTCAGCTGCAAGTCACTAAGATCAAATGTTCTTCCACTTCTCTGTGGAAGAGGACAACACATTTTTCATACTTGTTCCAGTGTCTTACCAAAAGAAATCAAGAAAAATACCCACTGCTTTTTCTTATTGGTACCATTTCTTAACAGTAACTTCATAGATGAAAAGCTGTCTAGTCATGGACTGAAAGTGAAGAACAGATAACCACAAAACAAGGTCAGTGGGCAAAAATACACCAACTAAAAATCAAGAGAAAGGGACCTTTAAGAGAAACATAGGAGCTGTTATCTATTCTTCAGTACTTGCTTCCTTTTCACTATCATGCAAATTCTCTAAGGACATAATACACTAGTTTAAGCGACAAAGGCATGTTTTATTCACAAACACCAGTTAGACAACGAATCAGAAAAGGTTCTCCCTCAATAGGGGGCCAGACAGCCCTCCAGCAGCTAAATAGTATTAATGGTTTGAAAATGCCAAAGCAGATTCTCAAGGAGTATACGTTCTGAAAATGACCTTTAGGCTATCTAGCAATGATGCTGTGTGATTAACAAGCAAGAAACATTAGAAACACAATTTAATAGGAACCATTCTTTACACAGCAGCAATTACAATAGCTTTGATTGAAAAAATATTAGGAAAAATAACTCCTTTGTGACATATCTGCTTCCTAGATTTTAAGTAATTGTCTCCCATCAGAAAATTTTTGCCTACTATATGCTTCAGTAATTCAGTCTGCTATGCAACATTCTCCAACTCCTTGTACCAAGCTATAAAATCCTAGCCTTCCAACATCCTCATTCCTTTTGTTTTCCTAAAATAAGCCTATAGACCCTGTCTTGATTTAAAATGTGTATCAATTACACGGCAATGTAAATATATTTCAACCAACCATTTCCACTTTTTTTTGTTTCTATAAAAGAAATCTCCAAGACAGGGTTTTTTTTTATATCAGTTTCACAGAAGAACATTGTACTACTCAAATATTTGGGCACATTTTTTTGTCTTCCACTTGCCTATGGCAATGTTTGCATTACTGAAACTGGAGACCAAATCTGGGGCAAAGAACTGGAAGAAGTAGGTACAGTTACAAGTTGGTAACAAAGAGGTGCAAGTCACAACTGGTTATCCATTTGCAACGACATTTCAGCACTTTCCAAAGCTTCATGGAATTCCATCATTCAAAAAATATTTTTAAGGGTCATAACGAACACATGAATGCTGAGTATTTACAGTAAACCCATCACACTTTATGGATCTCAAAAGCTGTATAAGTTTTGTGGTCCTTTTTGTCCAAACTGAATTTGGACCATAGTTGTACAACTTAAATCAAAAGTAGGACACTAAGAAGACATTTAAAAAACTCTAAATTACATCCCTGAGTTCATTTTTAATGCAGATGAGCCACGCACAGGACTGATTATATCTCAGTCTCTTTTGCAGCTAATTCATCTCAGAGCAGACACTTCAAAGTTAGAAATAATACCTAAGTTCAAGTAAAAATGACCTTTTTGGAAATTTTTCATGTCACACATTTAAGACACTACAAACCATGCATCCATGAGAAGTTACCTTTTTTATTTTTGCATATATTTCCTCTTGGATGCATGTTAAACTTACCTGAAGTAGCTCCTATGCATTGAGCTGAAAGACTACTAAAGATAACTCAGAAAGCATCTGTAGTGCAACACAGCTTTAAAACACAAAGCTAGAGGATTACTTTAAAAATGTTGACTTGTGCTACCTAAGTCATCAATCGTTATAACATGCCTTGAACAGGCAGTCTTAGAACTTATCAAATAATATCTTCTAACTCATTTATATTTTACTCACCAGGAAAGAGAGGTCTGAAGGCTGAGGTCGATGAGGATACATACCCATTACTATCTTTAACCTGCAAGCAGACAGACCTGAGATGGTTTCTCTCTCCTATGTATCCTACCTAGGAGGCAGCTTTAGTGTTTAAAACAGTGACTATCATTCTAAGGGAATGACCTGCAACAGAAGCAAAAGCACCATATGTAGGTACCAAGACTTTCTCTACACATGCAATATGTATCTTTTTTGGCTTGTGAATTCAAGGAAAAGCCTATGAGCTCTAGACTATTTATATGATATAGGGTAATTAAAAAAAAAAAAATAACCTGCAATAGATAATTGCAGTAGATAACCTGCTGCACCTGAATTGCATTGCCATTTGAAGTTTAGCAAGGAATGGTCTTTCATTAGGAGCTACTTACAGCCTCTGATGGGAGGCCTCTCCCACACAAACTGAGAGGACTTGCTTCTCTCACAAAACTTAGCTGAAGGCTAATTAGTAGTACTTGATTCTGCATATTCCTCTGTCAGATATTCTTGTAAGACTTTTTCAGCAGAGATGCAGATATTAAACCTAGAAGTTGACAGTCAATGCATTATTTTAGTAAGGTTACTGTCAAATATTTACCAGTCTTTTTAAAGTTAAAAAAATATTTTTTCCTCCACTGGATCTCTGTATCTACTTAAAATCAACTTGCATTTTACAGTAATGATACACATACTTAAACACCTATGAAAAGTTAAAGCAGAAATTATATGAAGCTCTGGGAGTTATAGTTAAATAACAGTTGTCCCAGGGACAGTTCTCCTAGGACTAAGAAACAACAGGGATTGTGTAAGGGATCTTAGAGTTACAGAGTAATTTTTAAAAATGATGTATATAATAATGCATTTCATCATGCAATGTTTGACTACAACAATCATATTTGAACAGTGGAATACAAAGTTCAAATAATAATATTCAAAACTAGCAAACGGAAATAATATAAAGTGACTCAGTTTCTTCAGACTGATTTTGTCCCATTTCCGGGAAGATTCAAAATCCTGATTTTGTGCTGAATGAAAGACAAAATATATGTCAATTGTTTTCCATGGATACACCTAAAAATTTTAAAAACTGAGGCAAATACTGAGGAGTTTCAAGTACTTCAGAACTGAGGACTCCTAAATATTTTAGACAGCAAATAATAAAAAAAATCAAGCACAATAGTAAAATGATGATGATAATAATAATAATAGTGATCCCCTTTAATTAGCACCTACTGGTCTTAATTAAATTTCAAATGCCTTTCTTCCTCCTTATCTCACATCTGCCTCCTAGTCTTTAGTAATGTCAACACTGTTATAATTGCATTTCCTTAAGATATTTTCAATATGAATAAAAATTCTGTATCTCTGTTTTTTTATCAACATAGGAAAAATAACCCCAAGCATTGTAACAATTTAGTGTCTAGTAGGTTTCAAATAATAATAAGAATAATGAGCAAACAATTATTTACAGCTAATATATCACTAAGCCCTTCATACGCAAAGGGAGGCTATCACTCAGGAAGTCTACATTTCAATTAGATCTAGGTACTGAAAACACTGAAACTTGGATTTTAAATTTAAAATTTAACTGAATTTGCTGCTGCAACTGCATGAAATGTATCCACTTCATTTCTTATTTAATTTACTCTGACCATGCTTATAGTCCCTGAGTCCTCCATCAGTCCATGCAAAACTTGTCTTGGCCAGCTGAGGATATCCTTATTTATTATATCACTTTGTCCATCACTCTTTCCTAACACAAATTTTGCAACTACTGATTCGAAAATTGCCTGAGTTAACTCTCTGACTGTCCCTTTACAATAGGAGTGGATTTTTTCTAGCAAAAACGAACTGAATTTAAATGAATCTTGGGCCATTTCCCTTCACTTTGCCTTCAACTTTATTTTTCGTCTTCAACCAGGCTGCTAAGGGTGGTAGAGGTATTTAAAATCTAAGCTTTTCTTATCAGCTATGTATGCAAAATAAGGATTGCAAAGTTTGCATACCATATTTGAAAAAGAAAAAAAAACCCAAACAAACCCTTACTAAAATTAATGCTTATTCTGTATGAAGTAAAAAGACATTCCTAAAATTTTAATTGCAACCATAAAGTTATAGTCAAATTTTTATACATTGGCCATATTGCCTGTATTAAGGTGCAAAACCTCAGAACTACACAGAAGCTAATGGATAAACAGGGCAGAGTCAATCAAGCACTTTCTCTGGCTGTTTAGATGAAATTGTTCTGAGATAATAATCATAGGACTGATGCCCAGTTCAAAAGAAAGGAGCTTAGGTGTTGGGTGGCTACATCCATGTGATTTTGTAGATATGGTGCTACAGATAATCCTGGAGTTGCCCCTTTCATTCGCCCAAAACCATAGCATGACTCACAGTACTTTAAGGTTGGTGTGCCCATAACAAGAAGTCCTTGATCTTACTAAAGGCTGAGGATATTAAAGAGACAGTTTTTCACCAAGTACCGTTGCAGTTCCTTTACTTCGAAACTTACGGTAAAAAAGAGGTAAGGGACCCTGCTTTTGTCACATATTTTCCTATCCAATAGCCTGTATATGGTGGGTTTCTATTAGTATTAGTGAAATTAAATTATAACATAAATTGTAATTACTGAACTGTTTGATTCTTACAGATATAACTTTAAAACAAAATGTCACTCTGATGATTGTAAAAAAGACTTGTATTTCAACATATTCTGTTTATTAATGAGTTTCTAAAGGTGTGCAGGTGGAACAGGACAGCATTAAATATCTCCAGCATCTCTGGTAGTAAGGAGATAATGAACAGCCTCATGTTCTTTGATGTGTATCAGCAGGACAATTTTGAGGAATAAAATCCTTAGCTGTGATGTTTACATGGTCATTTTCATCTTCTTTTAAAAGCCCAAAAATATATCAAATAATTATTTTTTTTCAGGCTGACTTAGTACTTGAATGTAATGTTTTAGCCCTGCAGCTCAGGAACAGCCAGCACTCAAGAACAGAGTCCGGAAACTGAAAATAATGAATGTACTCTGGGAATGAACATTTCTCAGAGAAGGAGTATTACAAATCATACATTGTTTATGTATATCAGTCAAGAAAATACAATATGGTTTTCCTTTTCTCAGGTGCCGTAGATTAAACATCTTGAAGACACACACTACCACTTGTCCCTTTCATCAGCCCCCAATCCCAGGAATCTAGGAATCGCACAGACAGGCAGTAGGGTCCTTTGAAAACAAGACTTCATGTCCAGGCCAGCATCAAAGCATGAGAAGCTGTTGCAGACTGCTTTCCTAAAGGCTTGGTATTTTAAAATATTTGGATATATTTGCACATTTGAGGGAATCTTTTTCAGTAAGAAAATCTTCCTGAAGGAAGATATGGCAGCAATTCACAGTAGAGATAAAGAGGAAAATGTAGACTGTTAATACTTTCCTACCACTTCCTCGGTTGCTATGTTTAGGGCATAATAGAATGTCAGAGTTGGCAAAGTATTTAATACTTGATCTGTTAGAGGCACATCCCTGTAATGCACATACATGAGAAATAAGACACCTCCCAATTCAGATATTTCAAGAAAGTAGACAGTTTAGATAGAGGAAGTTTTAGAGTTAAAATCAAAACATAAACCAACCTGAAAGAGTAGAATCTGGACCACAGCAAGAATTTTTTCAATTTAATTTATTGTCATTATTTAGGACTGGAGTATTGTTCCGCTATGCAAATTCATTCACCTATTTTCCTTGCCTAAATTAATTCCAAAAATCTCCACTTCAGGCTTCTATACCTACAAATAGGTTTGTTTTGATGATGATAAACAGTGATGAAGCTTCACCTTAAAGGCATTGCATTGAACAGTATTAACAATTATACATCATTGACCTTTACAGAGCCATTGATGGAAGTCTGCACAGTCTGCACATGCATATTGTTTTCTGTGTGGGTTTAAAATGAAGACCAGTTCAGGCACCTGTGTAAGCAGATACAACATTTTAAAAAGCCAAACAAATTAACAGGAATATGATATGAGTGTTAACCTATTTAAACCAGCAATATTCCATACTACTCACATGGACCTCAGTAAAATCAAACCTGTCCTGCACAAAAGTAAGCATAAAGAGTATTTACAGTTCAGGGAAAGAACAGTTTTATTCCATTAGAAGACATAGTTTCAGTCCACAAGTGAAAGCATAAAGAACACAGGGCTTAGTAAGACATGTCCATTCATCTTCATGGATCCTTTAAGGCATTAGGCCTGGAAATTGGAGAAAGTTATTTCCTGTTGTCTGACAGTGAATTGCTGCATATGGGTACATATCATTGCATTATCAGAGCTCCACTGAAAAGAAGCATTTATTAAATATTTAGCCAGAGAGCACCCCTGAGCAGATACTAATGCAGAGATGGGGAAGTAAACCACAGAAAGATTTATGTTATCAAGGAGAGATCATGAAACAAACCCGTGCAGGAAAAGGCACCAAAGCTGTTTCTAGCTGGCTAACACTGGGCTAACCTGTAACCACTGAGATATCCTTCTTTTCTACAGCAAAACATTATCCCTCGCCCACAGCTACCAGAGTCCCTAACAAGCCCTGTTGTCACCGTCCCTGGAACTAACCTAGCCAGGGAAGGGAAGGGGCTGGGAGGGAGGAGGGAGAAGGGTAGAAAAGAGTGGAGTGGAGTGGAGTGGAGAGCAGAAGAGGAAGAGGAAGAGGAAGAGGAAGAGGAAGAGGAAGAGGAAGAGGAAGAGGAAGAGGAAGAGGAAGAGGAAGAGGAAGAGAAGAGAAGAGAAGAGAAGAGAAGAGAAGAGAAGAGAAGAGAAGAGAAGAGAAGAGAAGAGAAGAGAAGAGAAGAGAAGAGAAGAGAAGAGAAGAGAAGAGAAGAGAAGAGAAGAGATGAGATGTAGGGCCTTTTCCTGGAGCTACTGCTAACAGGATGGAGGATAGAGAATCCCGATGACTGTGTAGGATTCTGGAATCGCATTCAGCAATGTGCTTAGTTGTCCTGGTTTCGGTGATTTTTTTGATCTGTGAGATCATGGACTTGACAGGCTGTGTTTTGGTACAATATAAATAACTTCCAGCACATGAAACAAAATGGTTATGTCATCACTGAAGTATATAACCACACATGCACACATTCAAATATACCTGAAATAAATAAATAAAATTAAAAAAACCAAACCAAACAAAACCCTCAGCATTAAAAAAACATGACTTTAAAACATGCCATGTTTTACTATAAACTGTTTTAATATCTCTGGATTGTACTGATAAACACAATCATCAAATCTTTCATGCTTGGCTATAGTTTATAGAATGAGAGCTGATGCAGACACAAAAACTAATTCTGGAAGGCATACTTTTCTATGTGTATAAACAATATATTCTAAGAAAAAAGATTGAAATTAATTTCATTGAAATTCATACTATTTTTTTAATCGACATAAATAAGCAATTCTTGACTCACTCCCAAGCTAAGCCTTTGTGATCCATTTTTTGGCTGGAGGATTTTTTTGCCGTGAAGTCATAAAACCTTGAAAATAAAGTATTATATTGTAAAGTCTGTGAGACCCTGAAGTGTAGCAGTAGGAATAATGCTTCTATAATATTAAGAAAAAATTCATACAGCTACTTTAAAAGCAGAGTAATAGCCAAACAGCATAAACTGACATCAAATCCAAAACACAGCAGCATTTTAATAGAACAGAGTAAATTCATTATTCTGGCAGTCAGTAATTTTATAAAAGCTCCTGTACTCATTATGCCTTTTAGTGTTTTAACAACAGATGAAAAATAGAAACAATTGTAGGCTATTCCCGTCAGACTTAAGTAGGTTTAAGGGTAGCTGACCAGATGGAAGAGACTTACTTTTAAAGCACTGTATTTTACCTTCCGTTCCCTCTGGCACTAGAAGAGAGGAAAGCACTTCTGAAAATTTCAGGCCCTGCTTGTGGAAACAGTAATATATGTTTAGCTAAAATTATTTTAAATAGGTTGCTGTTACTGATTAATTTACTATAATAAAACAACTGGAATATGTTTCATATAGCACAAGAAGTAGCTGGGGAAACAATAAACTTAGAAGAAAATAACCTCAGGTTAGGATAGGAAAAGCAGTGTGAGCTTGAGAAAATGAATGTGTTCTGTTAAACATAAGGCCATAGGTCTGGAAAGGTTTATATGGAACATGCATATTTACATTAGCATATTTATAACAAAACAGCTATTTAAAGCTGTTTTGAGGAAAAAACACTTGTTCTGGAGTAGTGACAGAATTATTATCTTGGTCTGTCGTTTGAATCCTACCTCATGTCCATGAAAAAAAAAATTATCTTCTGAGTATCCAGTGTAGAGAGGTTACTTTTAGTCTTAGCATGTTCAGAAGCATTAATGATGTGCAGTATAGAGTGTGAAACAGATTCATTAATCAAAAATCTCTGTCCTTTTAAGCAGGCCATAGTCAACAGGACTCAGCTGACTCCTCTCACTCCATCCCTATGATAAAATATCTTTGACAATATTAATTGGGATCCAATTCTGATCACACTGACAGTAGTATAAATTCAGTGGCAATAGTGGGATAAGCATAATACCTAAAACAAGTTCATCAAAAAATCTGCAAATTTTTAAATAATTTAAACTTGAATGGTCACTAAAACTCTGTATTAGGCTTTTTAGTAATAAAATGACAAGGAAGAGAATGCCAGTCTTTTGTTATGCTAGAAAAGTTTGGAAAGATTTGGCTGCTTTTTTTTGTGTGTGTGTGTGGGGTACCAGCATGAGAAAACTCACATTTGTGACTTTTTTATTAACTGTCACTCACAGTGATGTTGGATGCTCTGTGTTTGGCTGTTATATAAAAACTAATGGTTTTTGAACTTTTACTAAAAAAAATGTCAGTGTTGTGTTCAATGGCCAGCCTGGAGATCAAAGCCAGTGGTAAGATTCTCTGTATGATTTCTGTTGAAAATGCGTTCAAGAGCCCACCCTGAGCTATTGTGCGCTGCCTTCTCAGGAGGGTAAAACCCATAATGCGCTCAAAGTAAGGACTGACTTTCAAAGTAGGCAATGCAAGATTCCTATCTATTCAGCAGACAGTAAGTCTAAGTATAAACAAGAAATTAATAAGCTGATAGCACAAATAAAAATAGTCCAAACCTGTTGGTGCATAAGGGGCCCAATGGCAGCACACTAGGTCCATAGACAGTATCTCACAAGCGCCAATATGTCTGGTCACCTTTCATACAGGCAAAACAAGCTCATATCTATTTTTTTCTTACTGAAATGAATTTTACTGCAAATGCAGAGCAAGGCTTGGAATCTTCAAATAGTGTAAGAAAAAGAACTACTTTGTAATTTTATCCCAAACAATACAAGTTAGATTGGACAGTTCCACTGATTTCATCACTCCAGCTCCTTCCTGACCTGATTAGAACTGAAAGTGCAAAAGGTGAGCAATTCAAATCCATGGATGAACATGAGATATAGACTAAGAACAAGTGTTTGAAGCTTGATTGTTAGGGACCTAATACATTCCTGATTTTTCCACTAACTTTTATGTAAAGCACAATATATCTAAAATAGATTGCAATAAATGCTAAGAAATGAAGCCTAATAAATCTAGCAAAGTTAGGATTAATCAATAAATAGTAAGTTGGTTGTCCAGTTTGTTGAAGGGTGCAATTAATAGCATTACTGCAACTGAAACTTGCAGATACTACATTTGAACCCATGGCTTGTTCTCGTTTTTTGCTCATGCTACCTTAGTTTACAGAAGCTGAACTAGTGAAATCCACGGCAGGGAAGATTTTCTCTCAAACATACTGCCCGCTATCTAGAGCTGGGTTCTGATAGCTTTCTGATATGACCACTTGCCTGGCAGGCACCTTGGTCTTTTTCATATATATCAAACTGAATAGAATTTCCTTTGATTTACGAGTACCTAAGGGATAAATTCAAACTTACACCTTTAGAGTAACATTAAAAATAAAATAAAATAAAATAAAATAAAATAAAATAAAATAAAATAAAATAAAATAAAATAAAATAAAATAAAATAAAATAAAATAAAATAAAAAGCCAGTTGAGGATTTTAAGGAAGAAGAAAAACTGAACAAGAAACAGAAATTGGGAATGAAGATTCTGGAAAAGAAAACACAGGAAACCTGAACACAAATCTAAAGATATGCTTGACAGAGCCAGCCTAAGAGTGCAGATAAGCAGCAAGAAATCAGTCAGAAGCTGGCTTTAAATTCCGTCTTTTAAAAAAATGTTTTAGGTTAATACTTACAGAAGTTGCCCTATAGACAGAACCAGTGGCTTTGCATGGTTCACTGACTACAATGCTCTGAACTACTCTGCCCTTACACACCTTTAGAGCTTTTATGACTTTTTTTTTTAGACAGTTGTTCCAGTTACATGATGCAGTGGCTACCAGAGTGCCTTCTTACTCCTGCCACTTATAGCTGTGGGAGTGTATTTGCATTTTACTACATAAATGTCCAGAATGAATAAACAGGGAAGTTAAGCAGACATTCTGATTTTCTTCTCATTGCAGTCTTAGCTGTAATGTTCCTGGGACATGTTTATCTCTTACATGGACTACATCACTCATTTTGATCAATGGCCTCTTAAATACTTATATTTTAGTATGCCCATGTAGTTCAGTCTGCTCTGTATATAAGAATGAGGGGTAAATACCAGGGCAGGAGTCAATAAGTGAGACTGGGGAGGTATAAAAGCAGTCTAAACCCCACAATTTGTAGTCCTTCCCACACATCTTTTCTTATCAAAAACACATAAAAAGAAAACTAAGAACCTCAGTAAGTTGATGAATCCCACTTATTTGACTTGCATGAGTCAAATGATTGTATTGAAGTTTTTCATAGCAGCCAAGTTAGCTGTATTTCAACCTTGCAATGTAAACTGCAGTTGTCTAATCCAGCCAATTAGGATGAAAACCAGGTTATCTTCAGCTCAGCAATGAATTATGCTCCCAAACCCAGTATTTTATCCCTAGTTATGATTTAAAAATACCAACAACAATTATTAACACTTTCACATACAGTACTCATCAGCTTATAGTAATCACTTATCTTGGGCATTGTGCATTTAGGCTTTACAACGTTCACATAATAGTTATCAGGTCACATTCATCTCAGTGCAGCTCAGATATGTGGGCAATACAAAGTTTTACTTCTCCAAAGATAAAAGGAGACAGACTATAGACATATAGATGTGCAGCCAGGAGTAGACATATAACACATAAACATGTGGCTTCACAGCTGCTGCTGTTGTGAGGGGTCTGGCTTCTATGACAGTGAGACATTCTTTGACTATAGTCTGTTAGGGATGGATGCGATCCACCTGTCTAGAAGAGGCAAGGGAATCTTTGGCAGCAGGCCGGCCAGCTTGATGAGGTGGGCTTTAAACTGAAGGACTCAGGGGGAGAGGTCCAAAATGGCAATATTCATGCCATCACATCCAGTTGGAGAATAAGTCAGCCCAACCAAAGCAGTAATATGTGTTCCTTAGTTGCCTCCCAAGAGGAGTACCAGAAGGCCAGTCACTTCAATGATGTCCATGGCTATGGTTTAGCCTCTTCATTCATCCGGAAAAACCCAAATGCTCAGTTACATCTCTGAAATGCCTGTACACCAGTGCACGCAGCATGGGGAATCAACAGGAAGAACTGGAGATCTGTGTGTGGTTGCAGGGCCATGATCTCATTGCAGTTACAGAGACATGGTGAGATAGCTCTCATGACTGGAATGCTGTCATGGGTGGTTATGTACATTTTTAGGAAAGACAGGCCAGGAAAGAGAGGTATTAAAGTTGCTCTTTATGTGAGGGAACAACTGGAATGTATCGAGCTCTCCTTAGGGGTGGATGCAGAATGAATTGAGAGCTTATGGGTAAAGATTAAGGGGAAGAACAACATGGGGGACACTGTTGTGGGTGTTTGCTATAGGCCACTTGATCAAGAAGAGGAAGTTGATGAGGTCTTCTGCAGACAATTGGACATAGCCTCACAATTGCAGGCCCTGGTTCTCATTGGGGACTTCAGCCTCCCTGATATCTGCTGGAAAGACAACACAACTAGGCTTATGTAGTCTTGAAGGTTCCTGCAGAACGTTGATGATAACTTTTTGACACAGGTGGTGGAGAAGCCAATAAGTTGAGATGTGCTCCTAGATCTTGTATTCACAAAGAAGGACTAACTGGGGTTGTGAAGGCTGGGGGCGGCTTTGGCTGTAGTGACCATGAGATGGTGAGGTTCAGGATCCTGTGTGGAGGAAGCATGGCAATAAATAGGACTGCAACCTTGGACTTCAGGAGAGCTAACTTTGACCTCTCCAAGTGCCTACTTGGAAGAATCCCATCCTGAAGTTATGGGGGTCCAAGAAAGCTGGTGATATTCAAACATCACTTTGTCTAAGCTCAAGGTAGCTGCATCCCTGTAAGTAAGAAATTAAGCAAATCTGAATATGGCAAAGAAGTTCTTTACCTTGGGGGTGACAGAGCACTGGAACAGGCTGCCCAGAGGAGTTGTGGAGTCTCCTTCCCTCCAGACATTCAAAACCCAGCTGGATGCAATTCTGTGCAGCCTGCTCTAGGAAAACCTGCTTTACCAGTGGGTTGGACTAGATGATCTCCAGAGACCTTCCAACCCTGACCATTCTGTGATTCTGTGACTAAGAAATCAATCTAATAGCTCTAAGGGAAGCTAGGGGGACAGTAATGGACGAAGGGGGACATCCTTGAAGATGTGACTGGTAATTGTTGCTCGCCCTAGACAGTCCTAGTAATTAGAGCTGCTGCCTCCCATAGATACTTATTTGTCCATCAGTGATTATATGGCAGCAGCCAGGTAGCTTTCCAATGCTCTACAATAAACAAAATATGCAAAATAATGCAAAAACTTGGCCATTTGTCTGCCTCCCCCCTCCGGCAGTGCAAAATCTACAATGCAAAATCCAGTATCATATAATTGGATGCCAGGACCTCTAAAACAAAGAGCCCAAGTGCCTTGTCCAAACCAGGTAGACAGCAGGAATTCTGCTTGTGGTTCCTAGGGATTTTTGCCCCCTTAGTTTGCGCTCCCAAGAAAACACATTTTGTTGTTGATGTGCCAGTTTTTAAAGGGTTTAAATACATGCTTCATGAGAAGAAATTTAGGTGGATGCTTAAAAATCAAACTGTTGACAGACTTTCCTGAAACAAGGACATACAAATAACCACTTATTTTCCAGAGTACTGCTTGCTGAAAGCTGTTTCTTTTGTGTCACCAGTCACTTATTCTAGGTTTTCAGCCAGAGCTGCAGTTTCAGAGGAGTCATGCAACCTGAGGAGCAATTAGATGCACAAATAAAAAGCATGAGCCTGACCATAACTGTTTTTTCTTCATAGCCTAGTATCTGTACAAGAGGATTTCTATAGAGTGAAAGTCATCTTCAGAGTTACTGAAAGCCATGCAGTGAATACTTTTATATAGCACCAGCAGCACAGCCACAGGAAACTGAACTACGCCAATGAAAGTTGCATTGATTCTTCTTGCATAGGCTACTTGAGAGATTAGCCCCGAGAATTTGTCATGATTGTGTTTCAAGTTTATTGAAGACAGCCATTAGAGGACAGCAGATTGTCATCCATATGATTGCAATCTATTCAGCTACGTAAGTCACATACTCAAGCTCACTGTTTGCATATTGATTATAGCTTGGCCATAACAATTTGTCATCTCACTTCCCTTCCCCATTTATTATGAATTCTATCATTAAGTGACTGTTCATGATTTCATTATAAAGTCCATTTCTCCTTAGTGAACTCTTAACAATTGATGATATGTCAGAAATTGGCTAGTCCTCTTGGGAAAAAAGTAAAAGTTTCAGCCTAAAATAGATGGGGTTTTTTGTTTGTTTGTTTTGTTTTGTTTTTTTTTAAAGGGATCTGGATATCGTGCACTGTTATTACTGTATAAAGAGGATTAGGGTATTTCACAATATTGCGAAGAAGATGCTGCTTAGCTACATCAGCTGAGCAAAAGATACAGTATGCATGATTCCTGTGTATATATTATAAAGGTTCTCCACCCTTTCTTTTAATAAACAGAGATAAGGATAAATATAGCCTCTGGATCTGAGCACTTCAGCTGTAATTCTGCAAAACCAAAGAGCTACAAGAAGATTTACTGACTTTGAAGTTGTGCAATTCAGTTATACTGAAGAAATTTTGTTCAGCAGAATAATCACTGTTTTGCAAATTACACCCAATTTATGGCCAGTACCAATGAATGACTAGTTAATGTTCACATCTCCCACCAATATTGAGAAATACTGCTCTGCATGAGTATATATTCACATTCATTTTACAGTGAGCAGGGAAATTTTTTAGCAGATAGTACTAAGCCTGGAACTTTTCATAGTAGGTCTCATGACACATTAAAGCAGACTTTACAATAGAGGTCTCACAGTACTTGAACAGAGTTGGGTTCTTCAGGCTGTGGAGATACACTGTAAGTACACCTGTTGTAAGCAGGATCTAACCTCATCCTATGTAATATAGGCACACTGACATACCAAGTTGACTTTCTTCAATGAATGCCCCATAAAACTTATATTGACAACTACGATTGACCTTTCTTGTTATGTGTTTATTGATTGTGCTTTTTACTATTTAATGGATGCCTTTATGGTTGGACCATGTTATAGAAAATCAATTTTAAATGTTAACCTTGACTTTGATAATTTTTTTGAACTACAAAGCGAGACTAAGTGTTACCACAATACTTCTGTGGGTTAAATGAATTCACAAACATATTTGAAATAGTTTTCATATTCATAATTATTAAAGAAAAGTCTAGCGGAAATATGTGCAAATTATAGTGAAACTGATGGAATAAGTTTTTCTAAAAATGTAAACTTTAATTTTAAAAAGCCTATTTCCATTTATTTATTATTTATTATTTAATTATTTTATCTTTATAATGTTAAATTATCAGAATTGTCTTCAATGTTATATTCTATATTCTACAGTGCTTTTCTTGCAATGCTTGGAAAAAAGAACTTAGGTGGATCATATCAAGAAACTGTTTTCTTATGACTTTAGTCTTTTTGAGAGTTATTGGAGGAAAATTTCATGTAAAACTACAATAGAGTTTTAAGTTCCAAAGCATTTGTAGGTGGAAAAACAGCTCCCCTGAAATCCCATATGTTACACTAGAAATAGCCATATATTTTAATTCTGAAATGTTACATTATAATAGGAAAAAAAATTGTCTTACCTATACTTGTTTCTCCAATTCAATTAAAAAATAATTTCAAATCCAAAAATCATGGGACTTACCTTTGCAAAAGTATCAAAATAAAATATCTTTATATCTTCAAACATTTTCCATTTAAATACACCGAAAATCACAGATTTCCAAGCTTTTTATGAGCTAACTTTTTCTGAAGGCAAAATTTCCAACTATTATTTCTGGTGATTCAATGTATAAGATCATCACATTTAAATTTATTTATCATTTGCAGGTTTCATTTAAAAAATCCCAAAAGTTTAGTGCAGTAATATTGCTTTTAAAACATATTTGTTTGGTATCCAGAAGAAAACATATCTCTCTTGGTAAGACAAATGGCCTGCAAATATCTGTAAATTAGACCAAGATATATAGCAAGGTGGCATTTATCAGTAAAACTTTGTCCTGCAAATGACCGATCATACTGGCCTCAGGGCAACTCAACAATAATGGGCTATTCACTGTTAAACGTTTAATCCATGCATAAATTCTTTAGGATATTAGAGAATGATACTCAGACTCTAGCGGATAGACTTTATAAAAAGCATGTTAGGAAATGTACAGTGGGCTTAACATTTTGTTCTTAAGTGTGTATAAATATAGCAATGGGACCTCTTAACTCATAATCGTATAGGAGATAAATGTCAGACAAAACGTCAGGATGTTTCAATGAAGTAGCACAGAAATGCTCAAGCTGTACCACTAGCACACTCACTCTTACCTGAACTAGCTCATTCATCGCTCTGTCAGGCAACTTTATGATGTACTTTACTGGGTAGTGTAGATATATCTGAGATTTAAACAAAGGACTTGGTGAAGCTTACACTAGACGGTCAGCAAGGGTAAAACACATGACCAAAGAACTGCTGTAGATGATATGGGTTTCATCAGTAAAACCTCTATCCCTTTTAAAGGGCGTTTTTCCAGTTCAGCACATTGGTATAGATGAATGAATATGAACAAAGTCCATGGCCTGCATTAGATTCTATGATCCACCTCTCCACTACTCATTTATGAATACTGGCTGGTTTACAAAGAGTAAATTCCGAAGCTATAGTCAAGTAGTTTTGCTACCAGGTGTAAGTATATCAGATACATAGGACTTCATTCATTGGAAACATGAAGAGAAAGAGAAATTTAACCCAAAATATTTTGGCTGAATGCATGTCAAAGCACTTGAGGTACAACAGAACATGCATAAGACAAATGGATGGACAGTACCTTCAGGTCCCAGCGCTGAAGGCCTAGCCAAATGATACATTCAGGTCTCAGAGCCTTGATATCACACCATAAACATTTCTACAGCTTGCACAGTCTCACCTCTATTTCTGTTGAGAGAGAAACTAAGGAGAGATCCAGCCTTTCTAGATTTGCATGAGTCTGTACCCACTGCTGTATGTAAGTGGGGGGATCCCAGATACACAACAAGTTCTGGACGCTGTCCAGTAGATTCTCTCCTTCTACTCTGCCAAGCCTTCTTATTTATTTTCTTGCTGTAATTGTCTGCCACCCACAAAACCAAATGAACACTGGCTTGGATGTGGCACACAATTTCCTTCCTCTGTGCCCATGCTAATCACATTAAACACCACTGTTCTATGGGAAACAGGTGAAGCTTTAACCCGGAAAACAGAAAATCTTGCAAATGACAGACTTCATTATTCCCAGACAAGAGCATGGAGCCATCCAGATCATATACATTATATAGACAGAATAGCATGTGAAGTCACTAATGTGCTACAGTTCCAGACATAACAGGAAGATCAAACCTTTGAATTTCATAGGCTTTAAATTTCAACAATTCCTTTTTTTCTTTTTTTCACTGCAGTCGCTATTTCACAAAAGTACTGAAACTTAAGAAATGTCTGCAAAACATGGATAACTCATGGAAAAAGTTACTCATGACCCACATCAAATGAGTGTTTTCTTGCAACTTCCCTACACAGAAAAACACCAGGAATCCAAACTTATCCATGGCCTCAGTGTTAAAATATACGGAACCAGTCTGTACCCTGGTCACTTAGAGTTGAGCAAAAAACTCTAAAATAATCCCATGTTTCTGTTCTTACAAAACAGTCAGAAAAGCTGGCAGCCTGTAGGTGTAGGACTAGGCTGTGATGGTTGCACAGTGCTTTTTTCGGTATTCCTGCTCTGCCCTCTCCTGGGACAGCCAGTGCACGGCTCAGAGACATACCACAAGAGCTGCTGCGGGTCACTGCATTTCCTTCAATATCAAGTAGAACAAATAACCTAAAAAGCAAAACGATTTGAGTACACATATACTATTTATTATCTCATGCTAATTCATAAATCTAAAAGAAAAGTGCAAGTTTTCTGGGAAAAAAAAAAAAAAAGAAGAAAGAAAAAAGCATGGTAACACTTTTTTTTTTTTTTTTTTTTTTTTTCTGTTAAATCACCTGAATATCTTCTTTCAAATTTTTAACTTCAAAAATAAAACAGAAACTAGTAGATGCATATCTGTCTAGATTTGTAGACAGATTTTATTTTTTTATATATATCAGAAACTGTATGTTCATTATATCATTCATGGGTTGGTTTTGACTGACATATATTCTTCTTTTTACTCGCTTTTCAATGTACAGAGGTATTTCTATGTAATTTCAGATTAATCACCAATTGCTGGCCATCATTACATGTAACCGTTCAAGGAAACGAAAGGTTAGCATTTTAAAATGAAAATGCTTAAAAATAAAGTCTGAAATACATTTTAGGAACCTAAAATCACGCACTGTTTCCAAAGCTGCTGAATGCTTCCAAGCCATTTTTGGGAAAAATAACCCCAAACCAATCAAGATTTGTTTGAAAGCCTAAAAACCAGACAAACTGCCCTTATTTGAACTTGTCAGTTTACCACCATTTGTGAAAACTTTTAAGAAATTGAGAAACAAGGTCAGAAGTTCACGTCAGTACAACTTATTTTTTAAAATGAAAACACTCTTTGTGTGGTAACTGCTTTCAGATGGGCTAGTCGGTCTTTCAACCTGTTCTTTGTACAAGTTAAAAACCATTCTGTTAATAATGCTTGACTGAGTAACTCACTTTGCAGCACCAATATCCATCAGACAAAATGTGTACATCTCCTTCAATTACAGGCATACAAGAATAAAAATTACAAAAACAAAGCATCTGAGAGGGAACATGCTATTTTCATTTACAAGATCTCTATAATAGACTATACACTCTCCAGGCGAGGTAGATCTCTTGTCTTTGTGACTTTTGATCTACACATTTTGTAAAGCCAAGAACTTAGACAAAAATTCATCAGCAATTCATCAAGGCACAGCATAAGTACACTTCATTATATGTTCATTCACTGTTTAGTTAATGCAATGACCTGTTGTACTGAGGATAAGTTATTAAGTAATAAGATGATTGGATTAAGCTAATTACTTGCTTTGAAATGACATTTGTACATAGATTCTTTGGCCTTGCCAGAATGAATTATATAATCTAAATGGTGTTTTTTGCATTCCATTTCACGACTTCTAAAGCCATATTTTCCCTGATAGTTGGGATCACTAAAATTGTGATTAAAAAAATAGGTCACATAATCACTACTGCTGTGAAGACTCTGTACTAGGAATCACATGTTAATCTAGCCTGAGATGCCTAGGCAAAGGATGTATTGATAAGTATAATTATAATAACAGGTCTGATCAGATTGTTCACCAGAACCAATATTCTATGCAGAGTGATATAGAATCTAGGATGGCAAAGTTTTATGTTGAAAATAACCATACTGACAAAAAGGCTGCAGGATGAAGAATTATTTTGGTAAATAATTACTAGTAAATAAATAATTACTAGTAAAACCGAAGTTCATAAAGTAGAAGGCTTACTACAGTACCTCTGATGGGGAGTCCTTGTGAACAGGCTAGAAACTCCCACAGGTCCTGCTCCCCATCTGCTCTTTTTACTTTGTGTGGGTGAAGGGAGCAGTTAATGGCTCTCTGGGTAGGAGAGTACAAAGCTGGTAGCTGTTTCAAATTTAGTCCCACAGCAGACACAAGCCAAATGAGAAAAAGTTTCTGTGGTACATCTTTACCTGCATTGTATGCCCTTTTATCTTAATCCACCCCGACAATTCTGCCACTGTTTCTGGCTGATGTTCTGACAAGAACAACTGAATGGGGAAGATAGGATCCAAGATCAATCTATCACCAGCTCAATCACTGCAGCCTCTGGCACAAAAGACAGAGTGGGATTAGGGTCAAGAGAGGCAGAATGTGTTGAAGGAGTGCAAACAAGGAGGGGAGAAGAGATAACACACGCAAAGGAACAGAAAAGAATAAAAGAAATGGAAGGTGCTGAAAAAAAGATAAAGATGGGTCAGAGGCAGCTGATTGTCGCCATTGCCATGCTGCCAACAACTGACCCATTCCCATGGAATCTGAAAGACCTGCACATGCAGAGATGACTGCTATAGGCTGGTTTTTGAGTACTTTCTGTTCTTGGGATAATTTTAAGGCAAGAGAAGTCCAATAAGAAGTGAACAAGCTTTCCTCGCAAACATTAAGCACAGTTCAACAGATACTAGTCCTGACCTATTTCTCAGGGTGAGGTTTAGGAGGAGGCGGGTGTCAGGGCACTGCTTCATCCACCATTCCTTCCGAGACCCTTGTCTTGGGAGATCCCAGGCTCTCTGCTGAGAGTTGCTCACTGCTGTACGTATGGCACAGATGTGCAGCTTGTCCTACAGTTTCATGGCACAGTCTTTCTTCTCACTTCTCTAACTCATCAGCCTTCCACAGCAGCTGAGGTACCAAGTCATGATTTGTTTTAGCAAAGACTGGAAGGCTGGCATTTGTGGGAGTAAAACCATGCTACTGAGTTAGAGAGCTCAGCTTCTTAGAATAACTGTGTGTTTCCCCTGGGCCACCTGCAGCTTAAGGCTAAATTAACAGCTTCTGATGTTTTGAATGCTAATAGGCATAAAAAAATATAATTATTATCCAGTATTCATTCCCATGAACCCATATATATATTTCTTCCTCAGAGTGGCAGAGAAAATATAGTGAGATTTTAACATTTTAACACAGCTCGAATTATCTCTGTGCTACACTGGTCAAAGTTACTTAAGTTATACTCACAAGCAGAATTTATATTTGAAGGGACTTTTCACAAAGTTTTAATTTTACTAGGGTAGAATTGCAGCCTGTGTACACCCACAAGGCAGCTAAGGGATACCATAAGGCATACCATTTCTTGTCTCAATATCTCGGATTCTTTTCATATTAAAAAAAAAAAAAAAAAAAAAAAAAAAAAGAAGTAAGATTAGTCATTAGTTTTATCTATTTTAGTTGCTAATTCTTTCCTGAAAGAGAATTCAATTCTTGTAAAATGACTTGTTCTTTCCTTTGGTGTTAGCAACAAATTATGTGTCACCTCAAACATTTATCTTGTTCTATACTACGTATTTGTGCCTCCACTTGCATGCATTTTGGCTTTGAGATATATGTTCTAGAAAGAGTTCTACATGAAAGCTAGTGTTCTGCTTCTCTTGTAAGAGAATCAATCTGCTTCTCTTAAACAAGAATCAATCTGCAAATAACTTACAAGCTGGTAGTGTTAAATATATAAACTCAGTTATAAGTATTACAAAACAGGATCCTGCAGAGCTCAGTTAGGAACACAGAAAATACAAAACAATGTAGTCTGACACAGCTAAAACACTGAAGAGGTTTTGAATGTTGGCTTGTTGGAGTGACTTTCACCTGAAAGGAAATGGTCTCTCTTTTTAAAATATTATCTTTATAATCTAAGTGAAATCTTGAACCATGGATAAGTAGTTAGCATCATTTTTCTTGCTGTTTCTAATAATTTTTTATAGCACAGTACCACCTAGAGGCTCTCTTGTTCCCTGTGCTGTTTATGTGAGAAGTGGGAAGCAAAACTTTTGGAACTTTTTACCATTTGCATACATAAAACAGACTCAGCATGAGAAAGGAAATGGACCCCAAAGGTGTGGACAATGGAGTTCCTTCAGAAAAAAAAAAAAAAAAAAAGTTGATCTCAAAGAGAATAGAAGCCAAATTTCCTCAGTCATGATGTTTCCCCAGTACAAAACAAACAGCCATTGAAATTGGTACAAAGATTATTTTAGATCTAAACCAGATTTGATATCCAGCCCTTTTGCATGTCTCACGTCATGCCATGTCATATGAAAAAAGTTTGTGCAAGTATTTCCTATGGCTAATACGTTATGGAGTAGGCAGATTTTTCCCTCTGGCAGTTATACGCTCCCAAACTGTCATACTTGCAAGCATTTTCAATGCAGAAATAAAAAAGCATGATCACCTCTACAGCACAATTTTACTTTAATTATGGTACTTAAAATTTTCCTTTCTCAATCACTAAATGAAACCATTAACATTAGCTGTACCGAATTCTTATCTAAAAGATAAGCATGACACCTTATTGTCTAAGAGTCTAAATCTTTTTAAAGGCAACAAAAATCATCAGATTAAAAGATTTAAAATATTTTAATCTTTGCCAGCATAAGGTTGTGTCTGTTCTATTTAGCATATGTCATGCCGCCTGCAGCCTGTGAAATTTGGAAGTTATAGGAAAAGGTAAATAGAACCAGTATGATTCTTTGTCAGTTACTGTAGAAAATCCAGGAAAGCAGGGCCTCAGAAAGTTGTTGCATCCATTAAAGGGAACCAGAGGCAGTGTTTCTGGCATCCCCACTTGCAAGGTTTCCACCCATATCCTTTATCTTCTCTCTCTGTGTAACAGAAAATTTCTGTTCGTGTTAATAGAAGTACTGAAGTGCATTCTTTCAGACAGAAACAGATCCCAATGCAATTAAGCATAATCCTCTTACCTTCTTAACACAGTACAGACTAAGTAAAATACTGAGTAACGTTTCTTATAACTATATATTTTATTGATGGGTATATGATGAATATATTAAATGTAATTTTTCTATTTCTAATGTGACAGGAAATTCCTCCCATGAATTTCAAACAAGATGTGTCTTTTAAATTGCCTTTTAATAATCAGGGACCAGATGTGTGTTTACTGATAACTGTTAATCTGGTAATGGATTGTCAGAAACGTTAAATAGAAAAACTAGTTAACTTGTTACATTTTCTGAATATTTTGAAAAGCTCTTCCTTATTCCATGTCAGCAATCTGTGTTTGTCATGCCCTCTTCAACACGTTCCGTGCAGGATCCTGTGTGTATGGCACTTTCTGTGAACGTGAGACTGCATAGGCAGGGCTCTAACGCAGACAAATAGAATTCTTACCATTTTAGATTGCTTCAAGGGTGGGATTTTCAAAAACAGCTACTGACTCTCCTTGCTTTATGGTCTCACCTGGGATTTGACACTCAGTTTTTCCTAATTGAATAGCCCTTCTATGACAGCAGAGACACTCAATATTTGCAGGTATTTCATATGGTTCCCTGGGTCCTCCCTCACCCTTCAAACTACCAATGTCTCTTAAGAGAAGCTCATCATTCTCCTTGACTATTGTAGCTTATAGATCAGTTTTTGTAATTCAGTATGATCTGTTTGAAAGTGATGCTGTCTCACTCTACTGTGAGCTGAAAGTTTCATAAATAGATGGTATAATCTATTAATATAGAAACAACAACAAAAAAAAGTAATCATTTGACATTATTTCATCAAAAACCTTTAGATCATAGAAAGCAAGATAATTTCTTTGGGTCTTCACAGAACACAGAACAGGTAGTGACTGCTTAAAATTGGAATGCTCAATACATAAAGCCTAAAGTAGCTTAATGTATGCGCAGAGTAACATTTCTATTAGTTATGCAGGAACATAAATTATGGCAAAATCTGTAGCACAATCACAGCCAATGTTAGGATGAGTACTTCTTTGGGGTCATTTCAGAGAATAATCTAGTTTTGAGGTGTTCTAGTGGTCCTTTCTACTTCTACCTACAATTTTCCCTGAAGAACTCATCAAATCATATAAACAGCTCAAAAAGTTGCAGCTGAGCCTCAAAACATCAAAGGACGTCGAATGGAGCCAAGTATACTTATGAGTATACAACCACATAACTTACTGTATGTGCTCTCTTAGACTAAAGGAGTTGGTATTGTTTTCTAACTTTAGTTTAGTTTTTAACTTAAGCACTCATACACTCTCACCAGCATTTCTGCCATATACAGTTGATGTTAGGGCCAAAATTCAGAGGCTTCTGTTTCTGCACCTGGAAATATTTTTTTATGATGATGATTATTTACACTAGCGTAATTTGTGAAGCTGGATTATAAAACCATAGCAATGTTCTTCATGAAGAAAAATATACTATCCCGGAAGAGACAATAAAATAATACAAATAGTTTCTGCTTTCTAAATATTTTTTTAAATCATTAGAAATTTTAACACTGTTAAAATGATTAAATGTTGTTGCTAAAAATCTTGTCTTTCTCATTAAAAATATTAAAGTCAAGATTAAGAAACTGGGTGAGTAAGACAGATTTTCCATTGCATTTTAGTGTTTATTCACACAGTCGTGATTATTAAAAGATATACTTTGTTAGGTTCCATGGTATTTTTTTTTAGAAAGTAAAACCAGGGCATAATATGAAAACAGAAACAGAAATTATTCTTCCTAGTACAGATTCAAAATACTGCCTTGGTACATGGGTAGTTATAATAAATTGCCACAAATACTCTAGCTAATATTATCTTATGATAATCACCTCATGAATGTCAGGTGATTTTAAAATTACACTTAAATGAAGATTGAACAAAAAAGAAAAAAATCACACCAAACAACTCACCTAAAATTGATGGCTTATTAGGAATAGCTGATTCTCTCTTATTCCCAAATATATTCCCATATATTTTTCAAAATTCTAACTGTATTTGAGTTCACTATTATTCTTCTGACAGCCAGAAAATCACATGAAAAGAGTTTGGGTCCAATGGAACTTTAACTACCTCCCTCTATCTATTTCAGAGTATTAGCTAAGGATGTTAGATAAACACTGAGCAACGTCTCACATCATATTCTTAAATTTCAGTAATCTGAATATCAAATAAACACCATTATTTTACAAAGAAGTGAAATGAAATAAAGCCATATCATAAGAAATGCACTAAAAATTTCCACAAGTTTGGTCTTTTAGCATGTGGAGCAGTAAGACTTTAGAGAGGTCTACATATGCATATATAATCTATATTAATAAAGACATGTAATGCATATAAATGTTATAGGCATACACTATACGTGTGTGCATGTGTGTGCATGTACACTGTGTACAAGTATATATAATTTACATGTATATATGCTTAAACATATTTTTATTATTGTGATAAAACCCTCATATTACAATCAGAGAAAGAAACAAAGTAGCTTGGAAAAAGCCCTCTTTGAAGGCCATGGATTTAATTGCACATTTTCCTAACCAGATGTCCAACCAAGAAATTGAAACAGCGAAAGAATACCCCTGAAGAAGAGATTTTTAACTGAGTCTAAAGCAATTTGAGAAGCTGGACTAATGCTTCTGAAATGTTGTCTGGATATTAATATTGCCTAGACGAGAACAGCTTTTCTTTGCACAGCAGGTCTCCTTCCTCAGATGCCTTTATAAAAGCTTTTTGACGATTTAAGTAGAACTGTCTGGTATATTCCTGTGGGTATGTCTGGTTTCCAGGTTCTGTCAATCCAGGAAATGTCATTTCTGTGGTGAAGCTCTAATGAGTAAATTTATCTTGGATACAGAAAGACCTGAGAAGCTCATTTTCTACTGCATAATCATTTTTCGCTCAGACAAGTCGTGGGATCAGTGCAGGGGTGGTTGACCAAAGGTGCTCAGATGAGGGCAGGGATCTGAATTTGGGTCTCTCACATCCTGTGCAGGTGCCTGGATAGCAAGACTCCTGAGCAGTGTAAGCTCTTCCTCTTTGGTAAATGCATTAAGCTTTGGATCTAAGAACCATCCTCAGTGAAAACATTGTTCAAAAAAGTACATTTTTGCAAAAAAACCTACTGCTTTGACAAAATGATGTTTCTTACAAAAATCAAAATAACAGTGAAGTATTCCTAAGCAGTGGCAGCTATACTAATTTGTTATTTATTAGTTATACTAATATATCCTGGAAAATACAAGAAAAAACGTGCCAGTTCTGCAAAATGTCAATCCTAAGCCTTCAATAACAGGAGGTCTTTGCTGCTGTACTGAAGCCTCAAGGTAAGGAGCATCATGTAATGAATAAGCAATCTGGAGTCAGTAAGCAGAGAGGTGGCTTCCTGAGCTTTCCTGGCAGCTTGGCTGCCTGTGAAACTGTTACCAGATATTCTGGATTGGACTTGTCAAATGACAACACAGGAAAACTTGTCTTGCTTATTAGACAAGTTTGCCATCCTGGATTCTTGGTTCAGAAGGACATATCTTCACAGCTGCAGCTGGCTACTGGATAAAGGCAGACTGGCGTGGGTAATGTCATCACATTTTAGCACACTCCCATGGAATTAAAATTCTTTCCCATTTAATGCGATTCTGTCATGCCTTGGAGTGCAGCTCAAGGCCACAGCCATGGCACAGTTCTCTGGAGGGCAGACAAGATTTCTAGTCTTCTGTCTTCTAACACCCTATGAGCAACCCAAGACCTACAGACCTGTGGAAGGTTTTTGGAGGACCAGTTATCACTAACACAAATTGAAATAGAATGAGCACTCATATTTAAATGAACATTGTGATCATCCTGTGGAACCATGTTGACTAGATTATGCATTTAGAAACGCAAGTTACAATTAATCTTTGCCTGCCAAAATTTTCTCCTAAGCATGATATTTCATACTGAACAATTAATGTAAAATCACTGGCATGATATATGTTTATTTCATTATGAGATCATTGCTTTCCATAGTAATTGTGCTAGTTTCCTTTGTGATTGCAGGTTAAAAAAAGTGCTTTTCTGTGTATATGAGTATCTGTGAGAGCCCCCATTCTCATGCTTCATTTACTTTTTCATGTTCATACAATATGAATATAGAATATAAGTTTTAAAAGGTGTCTTACTGATAAATATGTTTCTGTCTGCATGATATTTTTTCCTGTCAAGCAAGTTATATTTATTTATTTTTAACTCTCCTTTATGTTAGGATAAAATGTTGATGGATATTGGTTTGCATCGATTCCATGAGAAGTTGGAAAGATGATTTAATATTTTCTATTTGCAGTGCAGGAAAAGGCTTGAAGAAAAATGACAGCATTCAAGGTGTCTTGCCATTGCTAGACTGAAAATCAGTACAGTCTGATGTGGGGTTTTGCTTGCTTTTCTTTGCTTTCATTTTTTGCTTTTTGTATCACCACTGCTGAATTTAAAAATAAACAGTTAAGCTAAAGCCTCATTAACATAGGCAACAGGATTTCTCAGCCTCATAAGCTAACGTTTAAATCAGTAAAAATTGGACTTCTGATGGTCTGCAGTACAGTCACGTATTCTGTCCTTTCATACTCAGTTTATTGTCATCTTCAAGTTTCTCTGTAGAGGGCAATACGTAACAAGAAATGCCTAAGCTCTCATTTTCTTCAAATACCATCAGAAAAACTTCAAAGAAAAGATTGATTTTACCAAGTCAACTAGAAGTCCAGTATGTGAATTATAGCCCTTTATTGTGGAAGTTTATGTATGTAAGCTGAGGGTTTATCTGCTATTAATCTCAAAAAAACTGACTAAATGATTGTCCTGATTTTTCTAGCTTTCAGACTTCCCTCTATGAGCTTTCTTCTTTTGTACTTTTAGGGAACTGCCCTATTTGCTGCATTGCCTAACGCAATGATGCACGGTATGCGCACACACAAACTCACAAAGCACACACTGAAAGAAGCCTATGGGCACGCAAGAGGGAGCAGATAATAAGGGGGGCAAATAGTTGTCACTTCACTGTCAGACAATTCTACATAAATGAGCACACATCTTTCAAAAGAAACAGGCCCTAAGATTAAGCAGCTGATGTGTAACTGTTGGTTATGCTAAGTGCCATACAAGCACTGGCTCACAGGAGTGTGCATTTCTCAGGGAAGGAAACCACGTGAATAGCACAAAAAAGATGATGAAGAGGAAATTGCTTGAAATAGGATGTAAAAAAAAAAATGCTTGCACTTCACCTTGTATTTGTCAGGGCTGGTGAAGCTAACAGAATTTGGTGAAGAGAGTTTAAATTAAGTAATAGTAGCAGGCGTCATGTTGAATAAGGACAGAATGGAAACATATTCAGGAAGGGCAGAGCAGGGAAAGCTTCAGTCTCCCCACAAAGCTTTTGTTCAGGATTCTGCTGTTCAAATATAACATCAGAGACCTTAAGAAACTTAATACCTATGTCCTTAATACAGGTGTTCTGACAGATAACTCTCATTCATTAACATATTTAGACCAGAAACAAATACGAAGCTTCCATGGTAAAATACCTGAGAGAGTTCACTGCTGCTGCCTCACTCATCAGACCTGTAAAATCTCTTTGATAAGGCTCTGAAGCAGGCAGACCTTTGCAGTGGATCTGCCTAGACCTTCTCCTGTAATTCTAAGCAGAGGAACTCTCCAGAGGCCAAAAAGCTTTTGCATTAAAAAGAAACCACCAACAGTTTTTATTCAAATATAAACCTGGATAATTAGCTTTTTAAATGGACAACAGATGATTACTGGGGAAGACAGAACAGAAGTGAAAAAGAGTTATATAAAACTCTTCTCCTGCCCACACATCTGTGCGATGCAGATGCTTCAGCCAATTCAATGACTGCAGCTCTGATCTGCAGCAAACTGACTAGTCCTTTTGGCCATTCCTTCCACCTCCCCTGGCCTGCTGCCTCCAGCCCTTGCTGAGCCACTGGCTCCTGCATTGCCTCAATGCCAGCACTATCCTCCTAAGCATGGAAATCCCTAAATAACTCCTTTGCTCCTTGCAGTCCTGTGTGGTTTTCCCCTTGATCAGCAAGATTGCCAGCAACCAGCCTTTCTTAGCAACAGCGATATCGAGGCATTTTGTGTTGGAACAGCATTTGACCCGATTTAAAAAGGACTTCCTGCCAAAAAGCTATGCTACCCCATTCGTAACTTTGCTCTTCTGCACGACCCAAGCAGAACGCCATGAAGTGAATCTTCCTCGGTCTTTCTCAAAGTCTCACTGCACATGGCCAAGAGCATTTTCTCTTTAATGCTTGTGCATGGCACGAAACATGAATATTAATAAGTAAGAAGAGGAAAAATGAAATTCAGATGCAAGATTTTTCTTATTGGCTTTGATTGTTCCAAGTGAAAATACAAAATGCAAATATGAAGCTACTATAAACAAAACCCCACAAAAGTTAAAAGTCTATTACTAAATCATAGTAGCAAAAAGGATTTCAACTGCATGCGTGAATTGAAACAACAGAAGTTACTTCAATTCCCATTCAAGCACAATGATGTCCTCTAGAACAGAAAAAAAAGAAGTAACTAAATTTACAGATTGAAGTAGTTGTGCATTGGTGTCAAGAATATATTTAGAATGCAGTATTTCTTTGTGTCATACTATATCAGATTCCAGTGTGTTAGATAGGAAGCAGCATTTCTCTGCAGGGTTTCTGATGCCAGGATGCCTCTCAGCAGTTTATTAACATAATTTGTTAATCTTCCCTAAATTTAGTGTTAATAGCTGTTCTACCAAGAATTCTTTGTCACAATCCACATCTCTGCATGTATGTTGACTCCATGCCCTTTTTAAATCATACTCTACCTTGAATGAGATGTGATCACTAAATTCTTCATACACAAACAATATAACTTCAAGTCACCAAAAGGCAAATACTTTCAATGCTCTGTATTGGTAATTCCTTGAAATAAAAGAGACATGCAGTGAATGCTTAACTTTCTTAAAAGCCAATCTGATACATTTTGAGTTACTACTCAAATATGTTTTCAATTACAGATATGTTACTACTCTAATATTCTTTGAATTACTACTCTCTAATCAGCATGTGGGTTCTCTTTGAAGAATCTTTTAACTCTTTAGATTCATAGTTCATAATCTTGCTAAGAGGGGCAGGACTCAATTACGGAGAATTTCCTCTTTTTCAGAAACTACACAGACTCTAACCCTACACAATATAAACAAAAAACACTATGGCAGATGCCTAATCATTGAAATCATGGAAGAAAAAAACAAAACCAAACCAAACAAATAAAAAGGCTCAAAACCAAACCAAAACCAAAATAAAAAAAGGACATAATTAAGTACAATAACCTGGAGAAAGACTGAAAGCCCCACAGAGTTTTGAATTTTTAAACACAAAGTTCATAAGTGGTTAGATCTAGCAATCACAGTTTGATTACTTTCATGGGTAATCATACTAGCAGCAGCATTCTAACCAAGAGTCAAACAGGGCTGTGCTTCGATTACGGTGAAATCCAGTGCTTGGTTCAGGTGCAAAAATAACACCTAAACTACATTTTGATCAAAAAGCATAGCAAAAACTATATTCTAAGAGACAGGTGCTATAGTCATTGATCTTATTTTTGTATTTAACCCATCAGAAAGTCTATTCAGCTAAGGGACGCACAGTACAGGTTAGCGACTGGAAACAAGAAAGTCAACAGAGACGCACAATATCATTTTCTATTCAGATTTCTCTCAATGGTTGTATGTTAGCTGTTTTAATACTACTGTGTTAAGAGAGTTTCTCCAGCCATACTTACAAAACTGCACTTATATGAGAAGTTATTGTGGGAATACAGCATTTTTTAGATATTAACCAATTTCTTTTTGTTGCTGTATAGTCTGTGCAAGTTTTAGTGCTGTTGTTCCATTACCACTCTATTATTCTGACACAGCTGCCATATCATGAAGCCTCCCATTCCATGCATAATGACTACTCCTACTTCCCATTTAGGTTCAGAGCCAACTTGCTAAATGTAGCATTTCGATATACCTGGGAACAGGCAAGTTTTCAGCCTCGATAAAAGAGCTGGAGTTCTATGAGGTCAGGTCAAACAGCATACCATACAACTCTCTTCCATGATCTATCAAAGGCCCAAGCTGCACAGAATTGTTTTTTGGAATTTCCCCTCTTGACCGCAATTCCATGAGGTATCATGTTGGCATTTTCTTCTAATAATGTTCAAGTTATATGAAATCAAAGGATTATATTGTGTTTAGATCAACTGTGTCAGCTTGCACTTCTCGGTGCAAAAAGAATATGTTGTCAGAAGCATAGAGAAGTACAATACATTTAACCTAGGGGTGATGTGATCTTTAAAAGCCATGTGTAGCTCAAGGAGAACCAACATAAGATCTCCCTGGAATGTGATTGTAATAGAAAATGAAGAGACATAAAACACTGACATTAAAACTAAGAGCCTCAGCTGAAAAATGCATCAGAAAACAAAATCACCAAGAGTTTCTACATTTGCAATGTACCTTGTGGAGACTAGCTTATGTGTTCTGATGACCCTTCATAAAATGTATCCACTTTTACTACCAGAATCTATTTAACATCAATGTTTTCATCAACAGCGCAAGATACAGAATTATACTTTTTTCACAAAGCCTGGAGCGTGGAGACTCATGAAACAGGTTTACATCTATGTCTGACTTCAAAACACACTTTCCCATGGTTTCCAGTAGTTTTTCTGATCTTATTGCCCAAGATCCTCAAACTGTTCCTGACAATATGAATTCATTAATCTAACTCATATTTATTAACTGATGGTTCATGACTCTCACTGTGGCATCAAATAGCAGTTGTGCGAGAATGTTACTATGATCTAAGAAAAAGAAAATCTCATGGCAAAAATTCTTTCACAGTATTTGAGAATGAAAACTTGATCTCTAGATATCTTTCACGCATTAATTAGATAGGACTATTACCAAGGAAACATTTAGGAATCTGTTGCTAGAGGTAAATCTGAGAAAGGAGGGGAGAAAAATGGACCTGGGTCAAAGATTTCTAATTTTTTTTTTCCTAATATGAGCAATGATCCAAAAGAATTGGAAAGATGCACTACATTATTAAGATGGGGATAGGCACCTGAGGAAGACAAATATGCAGAGCTGCTCCACACCTCCATTTTTAAAACTCTGAGCATTAGTGTAGTCTAAATTTCGGTGGAAAATGTGTGCCTCTGAAAAACCTTCAGGAAGTGAGAAACTTGCACAGAGAGCTGCAACAGGTGAATAACTGCTTTCTGCAAACACCGTGGGGAGGGAGGCATGTAAAAAGCCACAACTATGACTTCTGTATCCAAAATACCACAGATCATGTGTATCAGGGTTACCTTGTCTTTATGAAAGATTACACCTTCTAGCTCTTGGGTCTGGCTAAGTAGAAAGCTCAGTGAAAAGCAGGGAATAGAGACCTTAGCATTCACAAAAATGAAATACTACCATTGACTTCCCTCTTGTTTAAACAACTACCTTTGGTTGAGCTCACATCCTCTCTTCCACTCCTCACTTCATGAACTGATTCTAAGTTCCTGCTTCAGGAACATGCTACAGAAATGTTGCCATAAAAATTGCTCAAGAGGCTTCAGTCCTTGACCCTCTGTTGTTCCTTTCTCCTATCAGAGCTCCAGTGGTTCCCTTTTTTCACCACCTGTTTCCATTCCTAATCTATAAAGCAGTATCAGCAAAGTGGTCCACAGCCTGCCTGAATCTGCCTATTCAGCTACCTTTTATTGCATTAAAATGAGAATGTCTTCCTCTTGGGATTTCTGCTGTTGCGTTGTTTTTTTGTTTTTTTCTTCCCCACATTCAGCAGACATGAAACATTCATTCTGTTCTGATTGAAGATGTATGTTATTTGCAACTTAACTGATGTACCTTCACTGCCACCCCAGCAACACAGCAAGTATAACAACGCTGTGAATTGGATCCCTGTTGGAGAATGCTGAGATGTCACTATGCACTGCTTACACAGCACTTAAAAAACCCCCCTGTGCTGAGTAATCTCCTTCACAGTTCTTCCGCATGTCCACTAAAGACTATTTTTTCATAATAAATTCTGTTACATCAGGTTAGATCAAGTTAGGTTAAAAAGTTAATCCAGTCACTTTAGAGCAACATTCTAGACAGAATTCATATACATTTTAACTAAATTAGCACAACTGTTAAACATAAAAGGAAAAAATAATGAAGTTATATCACCCTTAACATACAGGAAAGAAAATATACTGCATTTCCACACAAATTCTTCTCCATGTAACCAGTCTTTCTTTATGAATATTTTTTTAAGGTCCTTGTCATTTATCAATAAATAACATCAAAATTCCAGAAGGTTTATTCCTTGTTCTAAAGTGAAGAAAGTATATCAATAAGCTATGACATAGATACTGTTTTTCCTATTACTCAATATTAGAAAATACTTTATCTCAGAATTCTGAAGTGATAATGTTTTAATGAAATGCACTCTTAGTTCCCCATCAGGATTCACATTTCATTAGTAAAGGGCAAGTTCAAATTAGATAGACAATAACCTGTTCTTTGTTTTCATCTGTTATCTACACTAGACAAGTTTTCAAAAATTTCTGTTTAAGGTCTGACAGGAGATCCAGCTCTTTAAGGAACAGTGATTAGTAATCCTAAAAATAACTTTTTGTTTAAATCCTGCTCCAATACATTTAGGAATATCATGGCCACCATATATATATATGGGCTTCTAATATGTTTTACTTTTCTGTCCAGAAATATTGTCAGATGGAATTAGAACCTTTTTGTTATTTGCCCAGGATTCCTGAATTATCGGTAGTGTACTCAGAGCAATAGCTACTTCTGGGAGGACTGCAGATGTCTAGAAATCCCAGACAAATGTCCAGTGATCAAATGCAGATCAAAAGCATGTTGCATGAATTAAAAACATTCCCATGAGACTTCTATACAGTATTACACCATACAGTCTTTTAATATCGTCATTAAAATATTTAAAAAAATCAAACATGCAGCCTATGAAATAGAAAAAAAATACATTTCAAGAACTATCTTTTTAAGAGCTTGGTAGTAAAACAGATTTACATGTAAAAAATACAGTAGTATATTGTTTATTCCAAAACCCATTATCTCTTATAATCAGTGCAATGATACAGCTTGTGGTTATCCCCTCCATCATTTATTTTAAAAAGAAGCAACTCCTATGTCCAAGAAGGAAAACCACAACAGGAGGTTCTAGCCCTCATTCAGTGAAATGTTTGCTGTCTCTGCTTTAGTTTGTCTGGTCTCACCATGCCCACATACTTCTGCAGATCGGATAATAGTATGCGAGAAATTACACAAAAGCCTTAGCAAGCTGAAGTTTCCAGTGCTACAACTAAGAAAAAAAAAAAAAAAAAGTTGAATCACCCTTATTTCATGGCAGTGTTCAGGCTTTCGAGTAAACACACCTTAAAGTAGAAAGTATTTACTTTGGCTCATATATAAGGTAGCGAAGACAGCAAAAGGAACAGAGAGAGAGGCTGAAAAAGATTCTGCGCTTCACTGTCTCATAGAAGCATGCAATTCCCTCGGTTTTGGAAAACCAAAAGTATTTTCCTATAGTCTGTACTTAGGGAGCACAAACTTTTTCTAAAGGAAGCAGATTAGTCTTCTAAGTGGTGTCTGGGACAATATATATGCTCTCCCTTATTCTTTGCTGTGGGATCCTAGCTAAGCTCTTTGCCTCTCTTTAATAAGCATTTGGAGTTCACAGAAGCACAGAATGGTTGACATTGGAAAAGACCTCTGAATGTCATCTTGTCCAACTGGCGTTGCTCAACCAGGGCCACCTAAGGCAGGTTCCCAGGACTATGTCCAGACCACTTTTGAATATCTCCAAGATGTGAGACCACACAACCTCTCTGTTCACCCTGACAGTAAAAAAGTGTTTCCTGATGTTCAGAGGAAACCACCTGTGTTTCATTTTGTGCCCATAGCCTCTTGTCTTGTCACTTGACACGACTGAGAAGAGCCTAGCTTAATTCTCTTTGCACCCTTCTTTGAGGCATTTATACAGACTGATAAGATCCCACCCGAGCTTTCTTTTCTATAGGCTAAACAGTCCCAGCTTTCCCAGAGTTTTCCTCAAAGGAGAGATGCTCCAGTCCCTTAATAAACTTTTAGTCTATGTCCATGTCTCTTTTGTACCAAGGAGCCCAGAACTAGACACAGTATCCAGGGGCAGTCCCACCAGTGCTGAATAAAGGAGAGGGATCACCTCCTTTGACCTGCTGGAAATGCTTTTTCTAATGAAGCCCTTACTGGCCTTCTTTGTGGCAAGGGCACACTGTGGCTCATGCTCAACTTGGTGTCCACCAGGACCCCCATGTCCTTTTCTGCAAAGCTCTTTTCCATGTTTCTGTCCCCCCAGCATGTATTGATACATGGGGATGTTCCTCCCCAGGTGCAGGACTTTGCATTTCTCCTTGTTGAACTACATGAGGTTCCTGTCAGCTTATTTCTCCATCCAACTGAGGTCACTCTGGATGACAGCATGACCTTTTGGCATACCAGCCAGTCCTTCCAGTTTTGTGCCATCTACAAACTTTCTGAGGGCCCACTCTCCCTCAGCATCCAGATTATTAATGAAGATTTTAAACAGAATTGGACCCAGCATTGACCCTGGGTGACACTGCTAGTTACCTCCAACTAGACTTTGTTCCACTGATGACCATGCTCTGGGCCATGCTGTCCAACAAGTTTTCAATCCATTAGAATGAAAAATCCTTATATTACCTATAATAATGTTTCATAATAATGAATATTTGTAGAACAACCCAACATTTCTTATAATATTTTGCAATAAACATGAATATGATCAAATTAATTTTGCTGTAGCTTATTGTGAATGCACACAGATAATTCAGAAATAAGTAAATTCAAAATTCTTTCATTAAACAGCTTGCATCAAGCTTACCAATTCATTTTTTAACTCAAATGCGAACCTATTAGTCTAAAAGGGAACAAGACAAAATATGTTTATGTTGTAGAAATAATCTGCTTTTGGTGAGGTTTTTTTTTGGTGTTTGTTTTTGTTGTTGTTGTTGTTTTGAGTATAAATGACCTCTGATTATCTTATAACCCTCTAAATTCTCTTGGCCAGATTCTCAGCTCATGTAGACTGTATGAAAGCAATTATAAAGTGGTTTCCTTCAGCAGGTTATCCAACTAGCAAACTGTCAAAGTTAGAAGTAATCTCCAAGGATATACTGAATTTCCCATACTTTAATTTGCCCTTTTATAGAATAGTCCTATGATGGGCAGGTGTTTGGTAGATTAATTGCCTAATGACAACTGAAGTGGCTGCAGTTCAGTGATGTGTGAAGTGATCCTTATATAAAACTTGCACAAGCAGAATAGCGGATTTAGATCGTCTAATGGGTCATTCTTATTTTTGATGTCCAGAACTGTTTTACAGAGTCAGTAAATCAATGTAATATCCTTCTAAAACAGAAATGTTATAGATGTAAATGCTATTAATTATATATAAATCTGCAATTCATTTGGTAGAACTTAAGGTAGCACTACAGTACTACTACATATGTCTAAGTGCCAGTATTTTTCATTTAGTGCAATGGATAATCTGAATGGTTAATCCAATGGCTTTCAAATGAAGTGGTTATTCCTTTGAGTGGACATGTAGAAGACTGTGGTTGGAGTTCAAGGGCATAATTCCCTCATCCTTTATTATGTGGTTTAGATAATGGTCTGTTATGTGTATGCCATCATGTCTTTATTTCTTTGGGCTCTGGTTGTGCGATAACTGTGTACAATTCTGATGAGTCATTTCACTGTTTATTACCCAGAGGGCCATCACAGACAATGATGCCTTGCCCTTCATAACGTGAGAGGACCAGGCACTTGTTGCTCAAATGCCAGGGGCAAAGGAAGTGCAAAAAAATGTTTCCACTCTGTTCTGTGCATAATAGTGTGCTAGTAAAAGTGACATTGACAGACATCTCCCCCCTTCCATTTGCAACATTCCCCTAAAGAAAGAGCCAATACACAAAAAATCACTGTTTTCTGATTTGAGACTTAGGAAACGCAGATCAGACTCTGATGGTTGTGGCTGACATATGTTTATGGAGGAATATTAATGACGGGATGCCATTAAAAGAGCTACTACTACTGTGTAGCTGTGGGTAAGACACACACCAAGCTGTTGCACTGTGCATCAGATATGTGATGAAAACTACCTGCATGTACAGTTGAAGTAAGTGGCCAATGCAAAATAATCCTCAACCTGAAATGAAAGAGGATAAACAAACCAGGAAACTGGCTGAATTTTCAGCTTTAGCCAAAACACTCCAATGTGATTTTCTCAGCCTGCAGAACTGCTACTGCAACAACTCAAAGTGCCTCCAGGGTGCAGATGGTCACAGTGAGGGTGATATTTAGAAAATTTATTAACATAATCTAACCAGAGGAGAAAAAATGACCCATCTCCATACTGGTGAGTCAAGCTGTAGGAAGAGGAGAATGTCACTCTGTCACAAGAACAGAGAAACGTGGGGAAACGAGCAGTGTTTCAGCTCACTGAGAAAGAAACTCATTCTTGGATCAGACTAAGCACTAAATTGGTCTGAAGTGCAAGCACCTTGCTAAAGCTATTAACTCATCTGTACCATCATCTATGACATCTTCATGGCAAAACCCAAAGAAGTGTAAAGGGTGCTTCAGTAAAGAGAGAACCAATTGGTAATATGCGGCATTGGTGGGAGAAATTCACCTCTGAACCTGGCGAGTCAGGACCAAGATATCATCTGAATGCTTTCTGCAGTTTGGAAAGAGAGTACACTGTAAAGTATTATGTGAATTTGCAGTGTATTATCTTACTGCGCATTCATTTCCATCAATACACAACCCCCCAAACTCTATCCGACAGGGTTTAACAGGTGATTCCTGATCCCTCAATTAAGCAAGCACTTCAACCAAAGATACACCTCCACAATGCAATACAAGCACAGGTGGGTAATTCTTCTCAGCAAGATCCATTTCCCAGTGCATTGCTATGACAACAGAAGATTTTAGGTGAACTCGTTAAGTCTTTACTACTCAAAACTATACTGCATGTTTAAGGTTGCAGCAATGATTTTATAAGTTGTAATTCTGGAGTAGCCTGGGAGCTGATGATAACACATGGCTGGTTATCTGCTCTTAGGGAGTGAAGAGAGACAAGGAAAGGAATCTCTATGAGAGCCTCTCAGCACTGATATTTGCTTTATGAAATATCTGTAGCATTCCTTGATTAAATCTATTGGGAAAATACATATAAATACTTCAGAGTATTGCTTCACTATTAAAAGGGGGGAAAATGCAAACATGTTCAAGGTATGATTGCTATTTCACCAGTGTCCTTACTTCATATTAGCTAACCTAAGTAGCAAATAAATGTTCACTTAAATTCTGACTTGTGGTAGCAGGTAAAGATAAAATCCCTGTGCCAGAGTGCTGCAAAATGTGAACTGCAGATAACCATACTTGTCTTAAAAATCACACATTTCCAATTTGATTCATTCCTTTACTCCAATAATACTAGCTACATGATTTAGGAATGTAATTGCCTTTTGAAGAGGTCTGATTTTTCAAAACCAGGCAGTTGCCCATAAACGCAACTATATATCATTCTGACTATTAAGGAAGTGTCATCTTTAGGCATCTAGAGCCTCAGTCTCTCTCTCAAATACAGGACAAACCACTTAAATTATTCCACAAAGGTCTATGTTATAAAGTCAATGGCAGAAATGACAGCTTCCCACATCTACTAGCATAACTATGTCAAGAAACATGTGTTTAATTATATGCTACAGAATGCAAATAATATATTTATTTTTTTCTAACATTCTTCATGGGTTTCCAAAGTTATATTTCTCTTTGGAACCCCTTGGGTATCCCTGAAATGAGAATGAAGTTTCTATGAAGAGAATGCCATGATTTTCTATTTTATAACATACTTTACTATCTCATTATTCCCCTCAGTAGCAAGTATTGTGGGGAAATATTTTTGGCCTTTTCAGCAGAAGCATTTTTCTGCTTGGCAGGTATTTCCAACAGTTATTTTTATCAACTAGGGTGATATTTTTGAATTTTACCTATACTGTGCAGATAGATAGATACATTCAGACATATGTACATAATGACCTCCCCATGGAAAGCAATTTTAAATATGTGCTTTGGAATGAAAGATTCTTATGGATTCTACTAGATTTTCATTATATATTGTATCATCCCTTCTGTATAAATGAGTGGTTTCTTTCTCTTTTATTCTCATGAGAAAATGTCTGGATCCCTTCAGTCTGTCATCTGATCTCACTATATATAATATTTTGAGAAGAACTCTAGTATCTTCCAATCTGTAGAAATCATTATCACTGGAGGTACAGAACTCTAACTCTTTTTTTATTTTATTTTTTTAAAAAAGGGAATTGTATAAACACAGAAAATTCATATTGAATATATTTAATTTTCACTCACCACACTTTCATTGCTGTTTTTAATTTCTTTCTTTGCCTATAACTTCTTTTTCACAGTGTGTGGAATTTAATTTTCAAATCCAGTTTTGCTAAACCCTTCATGCACCATACTTTTCAACTTATCCATTGAAGACTAACTTAAAATGAAATAGACTTATTACTCATAAACAACTACATCAAAGTTTCTATAATTCTTTACTATCTGATTCTGGAAGAGATGACATTCTGAAAGTAATTTTTACATCTCAGTGGATATTAACCTATATTTTCTTCCCACTCCAATCCAAACTCCCTGTCTTCCAAAGTCTAAGAGGGAGACTGTAGCAGAATGAGGAATTAAATTGTAGCAGAATGAGGAATTAAATTATTTCTTCCAAGCATGTTGTTTCAAAAACAATCTTTTTATTCACAGTATGTTGCTTTGTTATAATTATGATTTTATGGGGAAAAAAAAAGTAACGCTATAGAGGTCCTATACAGGCACATGTATTTATTGTTTCCCTGTTCCAACTCTTTAAATCTCTATTTACCCTTCTTTCTATTTATTTTGTTTATTGCCTCCTACTCTATGCTTTTTCAAGCAGACATTAGCTTCATGTAGATATGCACAGCCGACAGCATAGAATCATAGAATGGTTTGGGTTGGAAGGGACATTAAAGATCATGTAGTTGCAACCCTCCTAAAGGATGCCATTCCCAACCAGAGCCTCTAGGCACTCCTGCAGTACAAATAATAAACATTACCAGATTCTTCTATCCCTTTGACTCTCTGCCCTCCCCAAGCACGGCTTTGCTATGAAATGAACAAAATTGTGGCATCAGTTACATCCCAACAGTTTATAAGTTTTTTCAAATCTTCAGATTCCTTAGGACATAAAGACCTAGATAAATCTACCAAAGGAGCCATTTCAAATCTAATGGACACCCTACCTGAGCTGTTACAGTTTGCAGGCGATTATAATTTTCTTGGGGAGATGTCCAGGAAAGCTTTCCTCCCTAGTGCTCAGCACACACTTGGTGTTTCATTTCTGTATGGATTAAGAAAAATAAAAAGCATGAGTCTACATCATTGATCACCTATGCATCCAACAGACAAGAAAAGTCTTATCTCTGCAAAACTATAGCAATGTAGATACTGAATTCTGCCATTTTGTATGGCTTTGAAAAATCATATGACATCACAGTACCACAACTCTCTCCAATCCTTTCAGAAATGGAATAGTAATTAGTTGCTGAAGTCAGAGAAGGTCCTGCAAAGTATCTTTCCACAGCACATATTAAAGATAGTTGGAAAGATCCAAAATATAGAAACTGTAATCTCATTGAAGTGTGATGTCCTATTGTCTTGTGGTACCTGTGGAGCCACATTCTGAAGGAGTTCTTTGCCCCTTTCAGAGTAGGATTTTCATAAGTCTTCAAATTCTCTTAATAAAAGAAGAGCACTGCAATGCTGAGGTCTTCTGATATAGTTTGGCCAAACAAGGAAGTCCTGATTTAAAAAAAAAAAAATCCCCCTTAAAAAAATTGTATTTGAACGTGTAAACATTTTGGGATTTTTGCTTTTTGTCATTCCTGGTTCATAACAATCAAATTCCCAATGTTCCTTGTGAATGTGTGGTGTCAAAGGACAGTAAGCAAGACACTGCCATGGCACTCATTCAATTTTTCTCATGATACTATGATATGAATGAACGATGGCTTATGTGCTGTTACAGATATTTCAGAATATCACTATGTAATTAAGCCCTCATGGTAGTAGGGCCACAGAATACAATGGAAATACAATGCCCAGGGAGCTAAACACAGTTCACATGCTAATAAGAATACTAATTACATATCTATGCCAAACTGTGTACAGAATGCCTACCTTAGTACACTAAACTGTTTAAGTGAATTGAAAAAATCAATTACAATGCTAATCAGTTTATTCCATGGAAAAGCTAGTTGTTGTTCGGTAATTTAATTTCACCACTTAGGCTATTGTTGTTTAAGGTGAAAACAAGAGATAAGCAAGCTTTCTTAGAAGTAAAAGTAAACTAACAATTAATAACATGTTACTAGGTACCACTATTGTAAATGGCCAGTCTTTATCATCAGTTTTCAGGGTACCACTACTCAGTGAGTATGGAACCATGCTAAATCAGGAATTCAGCTCCTCTGCTAGTGCAAAACTGAACCTGAAATCAGTTTTTGCATGACCTGAAAAACAGGCCTTCCAAAACTTGCAAAAACAGAGAAAAGCTTTCAAAAACACAGTCTTAGAACATACCTAAGTGCCTGCTTACTCTACAGCATTTGCAAAGAGGAAAAAAGGGAATAGAATCAAACTTTATAGTGATCCCCAATAGTGATGCAAGAATACCATGGAAGTTCTGCAAGAAGGTATATATTTGCTGATATAGCAGGAAAAAAATACTTCAGCAAATTAAATTAATCAGAAAGATTTTGGCAAGTTCTCATGGACACAAGGTGCTTTAAAGATTTGTAGTTCCAGCACACCATTTGGCAAACACTCTCCTTGTGACTGCCTTTCTGAACATGCTCAGCATCAAAAACAGTTCAACACTCCAACCTGCAAATATCAGAAAGCTCTTACAGGAGCAAAAATCATGCTTTTATACATTAACCATTTATTAACACTATTAACACTTAACAGTCTATATTAACACTAGCAAGTACTAGAATCCATTGTTTTAAAAAAGGGGTAATGGCAATCATAAGAAAAAAATAACCAGCTCCAATCTTAACAAAGCCAAGTAAGAGTTTTGAAGTGCCTAGTTTAAAAGAGCACAGTGACTGGGACACTTAAATAGATCCTGTTCTTCTAACTTCTAAGAATCTATGAAAGTAATTATTAGGATTTCAGTAATAACAAACATAAAGATACGTAAAGTTTTAGAAGACTTTCAGAGTCAGGAGGGCATATTGCAATAAGTAAATAAACGCATTTATTACTCTCCAGAAATATTAATTCTCATAATGTTCCCTGTTGAGGATACATAAAAAAATTATGAATGCCATCTCTAGAAGTAATTCAGTGTGAACTAGCAGCTTAGTTAAATTCACAAAGAACAGTCTCCTCTTCTGATTTATACTTTGAGGAGGCAGGGATGCAAATTGTAAGACGTATACAGTGTTTAAGATGTTCAAAGTGCTTATAGACAGATGGTAACAAACAGCACCCAGTCATGTAAATCATACGAAGCAAAAAAAAATAATTTAAAAAGTGGTTTAAAATGTTACAAATCTATTTTTCTGGGGCCCTGATTCTGTTAATCATCCTTTCTTTAAAAAGTTGAGAGTGGCATTCCACTCAAAACAAAATAGAAATTCATTCAATGCTGCGAATGAATCTGACCTAGAATAGCAGAAACATGTTGTGTCTTTTTTGTTCTTCATATTTCCTTTTTTTTTTTTTTTTTTAATGACAGATTACATCACCTAAGATGAAATGTGATGTGTGTAGGAAAATGAAGAGTCAGCAATTTAAACATATTGAACTTTTATGGTAGACAAAACCTCAATTATTCATTCTGCCACTGTTTTACCTGAACCAGATGCATGGAGGTGTGTGTAACTCTATTAATAATTCTGACATAGCTGTAACTTTGTGTTTCTTTCTATACAGTGAACTAATAAACTTGGCAGTGTTAACTGTCCCTGACTTAATTTTGTGTTGAAAATACCGTAAGATAACATTTTCTTGATGACAATAATGAATGTGGAATAAGGTCCTCACTACTCACATCAGTGAACCCCCAAAACAGTCCTGGCTTGAAGACAAACTGAACTTTTCAGATACTGTAATTGATCGCAAACTTCAGAAAGTAAAAGTAAGCAAGAAACTGTAGCTAACTTCTTCAATGAAGAATCCTTCTAATGCTCCTTTAAAAACATCACTTGAAATATCTGATTAGTCAAAGCAGTAACAGGAATTGACACCCAAGAATTTCTTAGCTTCCCAATATCATGAAAGAAAATCTTGTATCTAACAAGTAACTATTACCAGGCTGTAGAAAAACTTGGCAACTATCACTACAAACCACAATTTTCCTTGTTAATGCATTAATTGATCAGTTCTGTTTTCTAATCAAAGTGGGTTGGTGGAAGGGGCATTAATAATTTCACTTTGCTAATCTTGTTTATGTTTGCTGAAATACTGAAAAGATAACAGAATTCAGCCAAGAAAGTTTATGGGAAGTTAGATGTACTTTTTTCCCAGTTGGTTCAATGCATTTTTGTACTGAAAATAATTGTAGTGTTAACAAAGAAACAATATATCAGTTAATCACTGACACAATGAAGTACCATGCTAGCATGCCCTTCCACAAGGTGGACCACAGTTCTTTTAAGTTATGATAATTTCATTGTTCCATGTACTGTTATGGTTTAACAAATTCCAGATTAATTTGTTCACCTATTTTGCAGGCAAATACAACACAATTTTAATTGTGGTTTTTTTTAATTTAATTGTTCTAAATTTTCTCTATGTTTTTATTCTCTTTTGTATGAGCCAGGGTCTAACAAGGACTGCTCGTGAACAGAATCTTATGCTTTACCTTAGATCATTCAAGAAGAATAGAAAGAGAAAAATTTCGATCTGCGTTCCAATGCACTTATTCCATTAGACCAGTGGACTTACTCAGTCTATCTCAGCTGAATATATGGCAGAACCTCTGACAAAAGGAAGAACTACCTGTGGGAGCTGCAACATGTCCCAGGATGTGTCTACAACCGTTGTGAAGGAACACTGGACAATGAGGCAGATTTTCATTGCCCCTATGCAGATGGAGCCTTGGGAAAGCTGGCATTACTGACAAGTGACAAATTCATACCAGATAGGTCTGACAAAGTAAACACACCTCATGAATATACAGCTTTCCAAGATACACAAAATCCAAGTCTGTGTTCTTATCAGAATCTCAGATAACAAACTAGAGATACTCCAGTTGTCTCCACTAGAACCTTTTTTAATGGTCTCTGCAGAAGATAATTTTTAAGTCACCTTTGAAGTTACTTATTATTCACCTTCTGCCCCAGAAATGAATCTGATCAATTTATGGCTCTCTTTTTTTTTTTTTTTTTTTTTTTTTTTAATCTTTTAAAAATCCTGGCTATATTATGCAAAACAAAGAAACAAACAATATTACAATCTTTTCCCACACAGCAAAAGCCATCCAGAGTAAGACCTCTGGCAGGGTAATGACCTCAGTACAGCTCTGCTCCTAACACTAGATGTTGCCTCATGTTTATGATCTTTTACCTAAGCTCTTATATTTCAGCTGATCATATAAAACCATATCTAGCACATTCAGATAGTCATGATGTAAAGTGAACTTACTATGCAAAACTAAAGTAATGTCATTTATATTGCATTGCTCTCAGGCAAGTGATCTTAAATCAGGTTGTTAGAAAACAATTACAATAAGTCATGGCCAGAGCTGAGCCTGCTTTACATTCAATTCATTTAACTTCTTTATCAACAGAGACAGATCATGGTTCTTCACATGAAAGACCACAGAGAAGATTGCTTTTGAATTTCATCAATCCTAGTCATGAAAATATTTCACAAATTTTCATACAGAATGTAAGAAAGGAAATAATAGCTTCATTTTTCTTAATAAAATTGTAGCAAGTTGCTGAATCAGCTTTTTGAAGACTGAGATTTAGATGAAAATGAAATACAAATAAATGCTTTGACAAAGATGGTAGGAGAAAGACAATGGGGTTTTAAAAAATAGGGGGAAAAAAGTCTGTCACCGAATGAACTGCTACCGATGGTGCTCCAATCTGAGAAATTTCCTTTCCCCTCAAGTTTCAGAAAACCAATGGAAAGGATAAAGGTAATAATGGTGGTAGTAATATAATAGTAAGAGATGTTTATATAAATGAACATAATGTGAAGCTTTAGGAATTAATGTAGATACCTGTAAATATAGGCTTTTTCTCTGTTACTATATGTCATGTTGGGCTTAGGAGGCATTACGTAGTAAACGTTGCACATTAAAGATGGTGCGACTCTGCTCATATGACTCTGAAACAAAAGGTGTTCAGCCATTTGTCCACAGAAAGGTAGTACTCACTTGTCTGAATAGCACCTTATAGATCATGTGAGTTGGCCACAATAATAAGAAAAAGATTGGTTTTATTTAAAGGCAACTTCTGTTTTTGTAGAGTCTATAGATCATACAGGCACCCAGATATGCATCCCCAGCTTTGTAAGAGCTAGTGGTAGATGAGGAGGCTACTTTTGGCAAGCTTCTGGATGTTTAGATGCCCTGAAAAATTGCGACTGCACACAGTATTCCCAAGATGTCTGGATGAACTCAGCAAGCACCATATTAAGTTGCTCTGCCCAGGACACACAGTAAATAAACATGGTTCAGGTAAATGTGTATCTTTGAAAAAAATATTCTTTAAGGAAGAATATTTTATAAGGCAGTCTACAAAAATTGCTGAAATTCTAACAAGAACACTTCTCAGAGACAGTGGCCAACTGGTAACTGGCTGTTACTTATATTGGAGGATTGTCTCACTGTGAAGTTGTCAACCATTCAACTGGTCTTGTTGGGTACAAACCATGGGGTACCTCATTGCTTTGGTGTCATAATATTCTGGTTTTTACCTTTTTTGTGTGCTTTGCTGTTTGCATATTTATTCCTTTACATTATCTAACTTACTATTTGTACTGTGTATGCTACTAAACACCCTAGCATTTCTTACATGCACAGAACTTTTAGAGGCATATTAAAAACAAACTGAGTTTCCCCAGATGGTTGTATAGCAGTAATCAAGTAAAAATTGCTATTCCCAAGGTGTGCTCATTTCTGCTAATATCATCAGTACTGATGCTGCATACTCAGGCAAGTTAACAAACAGAATCAGATTAGCTTTTGTTCTTACAGAACAGCAGGGCTAAACTTCATTAGATATAAAACAATGAAGACACACGGAAGAAGATTGAAATGTTATGGGTTTGTATCTGTTGAATGCATAATCTGTATAATTATTTGACAAAATTTAACAAAAAAGATAAGATTGGTTAAAGAATTTAAAAATTCAATCCATTTTCTAGCTTTCCAGTCAGTAATATATGAAATCCACTGGTCTGACACCACAAGATCTCATGAGTGATACTCATGAAGATAAAAAAAGATTTAATTCTCTGGTTGCCAACCAAATGCACTTCTTCAGATGGGAGAAGTAATAAAAAGGAACAGTTGTTATTTCACACCTAGAATGTAAAGAAATTAATAGGAAAATTTCAGGAAATAGAGACTAGATATTTTTTAAGTGTATTGCTGTGGGGAGGGGATGGGGGATGTCTAAGTGATGTCTTTTCTAGAGTAGAAATGTTTCTTGGTGGAATTGTATTTATTGGGTCAATGATTTTTAAAATTATTATTTTTAAAGCAATGCCAGATCAATGATTATTCCTGAACAACATTAAAACACTGAAAGGACATTTCATAGGAGCATAATTATTTCCTTTTTCATGCACACAGATAAGCACACCAACATAGGGTACATTTATAGCAGCATTGCTATCTATGTAAGAGATGCTAAATGATACAACCTTTTAATTAATACATGGTTTAATTCTTAAAGGAACAGGATCTAATGAAGACTTAACACAGTTCTGCCACAGCTTAATGCACAGTGATTTCTTATGACAGGCTCACTAAAGTCATCGGAGCGCATTGCACTGTAATCAAGCTGGTTTTCCTGTTACTTAATCATGTATTTGGCTTCTTCCAGCAAATGTCTCTGCAGTGACACATTCAGGAAAAGGTTTTGGAAAGAGTTCTAACTCCTGTATTGAAATATCCAAGCTTTAAAACGGAACATTTCCCCCTACAGTGTAGCTATCTACCTGTAAAATCACTACCCAGTGCATCTTTGCAAGTTTTACCATTTGACAAGAATATTCTCCTGAAATATCCACCATAGGAGCCTTCTCAGTACTGTGACTTACACCTGAACGTGTGTTATCAGAGTATGGCCTTTAAATAGATTTTTGCTTATTAGGAGGTATTTTATCTGTGTTTATTAACATAAATCAAATGCCAATTTGCTTCCACTACTGTTTTTCTTTTTCAATCCCTGAAACCACTTCCCTGACACCAGTCTGCAGCATTTTTCCAATCCCCTCTAATTCAGTAAAGCCTTGTGAGACAGGCTGACTTGCTGACCTCAAGAAGAACATTTTCCCAGTGTTGCCAGCATTGCTGGTTTTTTATGGGCACAAATACTGGGGAAGGTGTAGTTAAACATTCAACAAGGAAACATCTTGATAAACAGCCCTTGTACTACTGCAATTACCATATCTCTTGATTGCCAGGAAATAGGCACTTGATAAACATGTGGTTTCATTGTTTACCCATGTTTGTTTTCAATTAAAAGCAGAAACCGATAATGGGCATTAGAACATTGCTCAGTTTGGTTTGAAACTAGGCAGGTAATTAATGACTAGGCATTGCATCTATTTATTTAGGACAGTCTCCCCAGAGTTCAGTGACTGGTTATTCCAAGATAATAAGCTTGTTAGAAGTCTAGAGGAATAGCAGTTTATTGAAGACTTTTTCATCCTGCCCAGTTCTTGCATCTTAAGTTTTGGGTTTTGGTTGTAGTGGGTATTTTTTGTTTGGTTCGTTCGTTGAATTCTTTTTTAAATTTAAAGTTTTTTGGCTAGGTGTCATATGTCCAATGCAAGCATAGCCCTTCCCCACACTCTGTATCATGTGGTAAGCTGGGTGTTGCAAATTCCAGGCTTCCAGCTACCCAAAGCATTTTTCAGCTGGTGAGCAAATCATGTTGTCTAAACTGTTTATTTGTAATCATTTTTGCTTAGCAGCTAGTCTGATTAATTTTTTGCACTTTGTCAGACTGTGACTTGGTACTTCCTTGTATCAATAGCTGATTCACAAATTTACTCAGTACAGAAGTATTGTTAGATATTACAATATCTCTTGTCAGCTTTTGGAGATAAACCACGTTGTATCTGCAGTTACCCCAAACCATTTGGTTATCATCATGTCTGGTTTCAGTCAAGAAATACTAATAAGTGACGTGCATTTATACCCTTGAGGAGTCTGTATCAGCAAAGACTGAAAGCAAAAGCAATACTGGGACATGACGTACCACACTGAAATGTGCACACAAAACCATCAGAAAGGGGATAGAGCCTGAGGTGAGTGCCATGAGTGCCATACAGGAAAACAGCACCCTACCAGCAGTGCCATGCACGTCAGCTTTAGATCAAGATAGACAGACCTTCAGGTAACATCAGATTAAGCATAAGTTTCCTTCATTACCTCCCCACAACTTCAATAACTTTGCATTTTAAGCTATGTTTTTGTGGTAGCTACTGTAAGTGAAAGCTTTGCTTAGTTTTTTATCTTAACCTGGTTACAATTAAGTATGATTTGCAAAATCAAGGGATACAACTTCCTTACAAAACAAGGAATTTATCATCTGTCCACTTCCTAAGCATAAGACAACAGCCTTCATCTTAGAAGATACTTGAGTCAAGTTTGAGGTCTGGTACCACAGGATTCATGAGAAGACATATCTCCTTCATTGTAAAATATTAAGTAGATGTACATGTTGGCATGGAATGAGGCAACAGAGAACACTCCTGGACCCTCAAGTCAAACTGGGATGAGCTCAACAGCAGTGACAATATCTAGTAGAACACAAGCATTAAATAACAATTCTTTGAGTAATTACCCAACTTGCAAGGGAAGATGCATATATAACATTTCATATACCCTAAGTGAGAAGTCATTTTAAGTAGCCGCTAACTTACAGCAGATAGAGAACAAAAGATTCCATACAACTTTTCAAAAAATATTAAATTCTTAAATATTTTTCATTTTCAATGAGACCTAGGCACCTAATTTAGACAAAAAAAGTAATATGTATGGTTTTTCTGACTTTAAAAAATGAACTGAAGCTTTCAATTAACAATAAATATTCTTCATAGTGTATTTCCTTCAGTCAGAAAAAAATTTATACATACATGCATATGATATACAGATGCACATTCACACCATATATATAATGTGTGTGTACACACATAAAAATTAACAGATATATTTTATTAGTACATGGCTAATCATTCATGTTACCTCTATATAAAACAAAATAAATCAGTTACATCATTTAAAGATCAAAGTTGCATTTTCATCATACTTGTGTCTATGCATTATACATACGCATCATCCCTTTTTTAGACCTATGTGACTCATTTCTGTTTTGAAGTTGCTCATTCATTTGCATAACTGGAAGTTGTGCTGATGTGCCTGAGGAACATAAGTTCTTTTATATAAAAGAGTATTTCACAGTTTTTTTTAGTGTAAATAATATGGTCATTAGTCCTAAATGACACAAATTGCTTATTAATAACGCAAAAAACCCCACATTAAAACACCCTAAATGCAGTCTAGATTGATTCCTTTATAGAGATAATGAAGACATAATCACAACATGACCATTTATGTAATTTAATAGCGATTCACTGAACTGCTAGTATCATATGGCTATAAGACAACATAATGTTTTGCAGCCACATCTGTTGTCATTAATATAACTCCCACTGAATTATATGGAAAAACATCCCCTCAATTCCACTGGAAATCTTACTGGACTTTTGCTGATTTCAGTATGAAATTGATTTTGTCCTTAGCAACAGGCACAGTGGAATTCAAGACCAGTATTTGGTTCAGAAGCTTGAGAATGAGACACTATCTTCCACTTGGTCATATTTATAATGCAAGAGATGAAATTCTGTTTAAATCATGCATTTCTGCAAAAGAACATGAAATGCAAGCAGTTGATCTTGTGATTTGGAATAGCTCATTGGTCTAATTTCTACACTGCTGCATATAAAGACACATTCATAAATTCCTTGATGAAGTAGGTCTTAATGAGGCAATCTGTTTTCTCTCAAATCAGGTCTATATTGAAAATGTAAATCTGAAATATTTCTGATGTACAAGAAGTTAGGAAGTGTTCTCTAAGGAAATGTGCATCCATGGACAGGTTGTGGGGTTTTTTGTTTTTGTTTTTGGTGTTTTTTTTTTCCCTGTTACAAAACAGTCATCGTCTGTTGGAGTCTGCACTTATTAAGGAGACAAGAAGAAGTTCTGGCAGACACCATTTACTTCAGAAACTACAGTAAAGTGGGACATGGCCTGCAGCAACATCAGCTGCTTAGTGGAAGTTCTCCAGAACTTTTATGGCACACAAACCAGTAAATGCATTGAAAACCACAGAGGAAGTTGTGTGTGGTTTAGGGACCCAAACAGATAATGATGGATTCAAATTTCCTCAAAGCTAAAGGCTTTGCCTCTTGAGGTTTACTGACCTTTATTGCAGCTTTAATTTCACGGAGACATGCACTACTGAGAGTCTGTCATTTTTCGGGTAAGGACACAGGCATATTATATTCATCATGGTAATTATGCATGCCTATAGGGATTGCCCAATGATAACAGACATACTAACTTTCTGGTTCAACATGAAGAAATAGAACAGTGAGCCCCTTCCTAAGTTGCTGCATTTAAGACAAAGTTCATAGTTTCACTTTGGATGGCAAACTACTGTATCAGATGGACAGAAACTTTCCATTTGAAAGGTAGCATTGAATTCTGTGCAGTTTTGATGTGAAACTTGTTAATCATAATTTTTCAGCATTTGTATTAGTGAAAGAACAAAATATTTTAATCATGTTTAAGTATCTAATTTATTTGTTGTCAAAGAACCGAGCAATTATAAGCTACTGGAAACATCTGCACTATCAGAAACTACAAATGGATTTGCCTTGGGTTTGCTTTTTGTTGTATGCAATGGTCTCCACACAGAACATTCTCTCCCTCTCAAGTATAAGTTACTTTTTTTCTAGCAGTATGTGTATTTCATTTTTAAAAGGTATTTCAGAGAGACCTGGGGGTTTTATGTTCTAGAACTGTAGTTCTAACCTCTTTCATTAGAACAACATTATCCTGTGCAAAAACTCTGTCAGAAATACTGGGCAGCTGTGTATCTGAACAGTCTTTCAGATTCAGTTTCTTATTTCTAGTTCCAGGCCTGAAAATGTCTACTTCTATCAGCAATAGAAGACAGCAGACAATTGTAGAAGGTCAGCATGTACTCATAAAAAGAGATAAACATAAATTTAAAGAGGAAGCAGGGGAAGAAAGATAACATTGCAAGAAGACACGCAATGTTAAAATAATAAAAGAAGGAAAAGAAACATATATACACAATGGTACTAATGGATACAGAGTCAGTAAGGGAAGCATTCCAACTTCAGTCAAGTTGTGGGCAGAAAGCTACAGGTGAAAAAGAGGCAAAATTCCCCTCTGCTTTTTTTTGAGGGGGTGAGGAAGTCTTGAATCTTCCACTAAGTCCTCACTCTAGCTCCTGCCACTGGGACTCCAGAATCTAGAGAGGCTCCACAGTTCTGAGAAACAGATCTAGCTCATGAGGGATAGAAAGGATGGGATCAACTGGAAAAAATATGCACTGCCTAAAATATCTTCAATGGCAGAGCATCAGTTGTAGAAGCGACCCAATTATCTTTTCCCACCCTCAGCCAATTCTTTACTCATACCACTATACTCAACCTACTGCAACATTGTTAAAGCGCATAAAGATTACAAAAAGAAAGAATTTTCAGCCGATCTTAGAAAATATTCACAGAAAGAGGGTATTGAAAGGAGTAACAGACAGTATTTGTGCCAGAATGCTAAATTATTATGTTACATGTGTCAGTCCACACAACAGAATATTAATGTTTAATCTGGTTGAACCACAACCATTTTATATGCGATCAACTTGCAGTGAATGCCTAAGAAGCAGACAAAGGGCCAGGAAATACCTGAGTTTCAAGCTACCATACATGGACGAATTATCATCCATTCATTTTAAACATACAATACATTTAAACATTGCATTGTTGCAATTAAGGAAGACAGTTTATCAATTATATTTACTAGAAATTGTTTACATTCCTTTATCTGTACCATTTTGAAGATGACACCCAGAAACAGTTTGAAGATGTAGTTATGGAAAAACAGAGACCATTTTGATTGTTCTACCTACTTCTAACTGTCCTGCAAGTTTGTATTTTAAAATTATCAAGAAGCAAATATCCTTTACTTTGTTATACATTACTCTTAATCATCTATTATTTAACCATTCAGACACTAACTAAATAACAAATAACAAACCTGTTACCCTTAACATTCAATACATCACACTACCTTTCAACACAGAGTATGTTCTAGTACCATTACTGAGTTTGGATAAATAAGACACCTTTCAGCTTCTCCAAGCAGTGGAGGTATCTGAAGCCATTCTGTTCATTCAGCTCAGGTTTGTTTGGGGTTTTATATGCCACATCACTGATTTAGGTACTTTCATGAAAGGGAGAGTTTTGTGAAGTGGAAAAAAATATATCTTGTGGTGAGAAACAGATTATAAAAATATTATGGATTTTGGTACTGCTAAACAATGCTGCAGCCTGATTGTGTAAGTATGTTACCATCCAGTGTTTTAGAAACTGGAATAGGAGTTTTGTCATCAACTATACCACAGTGAAGATAATTTCTCTCTATTATGAAAAGATAATTCAGTTCTAAGTATTATGTAAAAAGAAGCACTCCTTAGCCTGAAGAAAAGATGTCATTTCTTTTAAGAAGTAATGGGTTAGCAAGTACTCTGTTTCTGCAGTATGTGCTTTACTACATGGATTCACTCTATATTGCTACCTTGTTTTTTTTTTTTGGTTGGGTTTTTTTTTTTTTCTCACTGTAAACAATCAAAACCAAAGCAAAACACCTGAAAACTTAAAAACAGTGAGGCAAATGAATAAATTTAGGTTAACAGGTATTTTAATTTACTGGAATTTAATATAGTCTGCTTGAGTAAGCAAACACTTCTGCCTGAAGGCTTGTAGGATTATGACATGCATCTTTAATGGGATAGACTAAAATCCCCAGCACAAAACGTCCTGAAAATCTAGACATTTGAACATGCATCTGAACTTCTTCCTTCAGATCTGTGTAATGCAGGTTCTTCACATCATCAAAATCTGCCAAAGCAGGTGAAACATATTTCTAACAAATGAAAAACTCATCAAACCTCTAGCATATGTATTATCTGCAATGTGAAAAAGTATAATACTCTTATATGGTCTTCCAGCAAGCCACATACAAACAAACAAAATGTTTCCAGAATACCAAAATAAAAAGGCTAACATTTAAATTAAATAACATGGCAATTTTTCAGCGTAACTTTTTATTTACAAGGGGACAGATCTTACTTTTTGTGTCTGAGAGCAACTATTTCATCAATCTGTTTTGTTGTGAAAGAAACATAGCTACGTAGGAAGATCTTGTACTTCTCATCATATTACATGTCTTCTCTCTAGCGTAGCCTAAATTGTCTCCCATACAGCTTTTGTTTCCTTCCATTCTAGAGCTGTCTAGTTCAAAATATTTAGTAAATTGCTAAGCTTCATGTGAGCATGAATGTTTTTATTCATATATGATAGCCATGCTTCCTTTCATACTTAAGATTCCTATGAATTTTGTAGGCACCCATTGTCTAGAATGAAGGAGATTCCTCTTCTTGGTGGTATGCCTTCCCAGAAATGATAGGCCTATAAAACCTTTTTGGATTTACAGGCTTGGGAACTCTGTAACCCTTTTTTCTTCAGCATGAAATAATCCAAGTCCAGTTTCAAATTCAAAAGTTGAAGATCATGAGCCAGATTTTAAATTTAAAGGTGATTAACTGTAGGACTGCGTTTGTACCAAATAACACCCAGCTGGAATGTGGCTCAAGGTCATTTCAGCAAATCTGCATGTAAAATAACATGCCCTTTCAGCCACTATTTAAATTAAGTCTGTCATTTTTAAGACAAAGCTATATAGACACTGTCTTTAAACTATTTTCAGTAGTTTTAAATATTTGCCACAAAATTATTAATTCAGTTAAATTTTCCTGATTTCATAAATGAGACCTGCATTCAGTAACTTACACTGTGTTGCTTCATAAATACATTTTAGATCTAATTTCAAGTCTCCCTCAACCTATCTGGAGATTTTTCTATCATTAAAAAAATACTTTCCATATTTTTACTAAAAAATGATTAATAATCGTATAAGAAGGTTCAATTAACTATAAAAATCCGGTATCTTTGATCCATTTCCTATTTCAGTAGAAAACCGAACTATAAGCATAGCTTTGTGAATCAAGTTTAGGTGCTAACATTCTAGGCATATCTTTGTGAATAACTGCAAAGAATAATTTACATAATTAAAAAGCTTTTCCTGCAAGCAGTCATGTTTTCTCAAATTTGTTCTACAATTTGTTATGTGAATCAGATAATGATTTACTTCTAAATGGATATCAGCTGATATTTAAAACTTACCCATTCCTCTTTTCTTTGATTTGCCAGGTAAGCAATGGGTGTGCCAGCTTCCTCACTGATGGACTGTATGGATGTCCTTTGCCATACTTGAAGCCTATAATTTAGAAATTAATTTTTCACAAATATTAATCATTACAGATCTATTGTTCAGCTCTTCACATGAAATGAAAGGTATGGTATTTTGTCAGAATAAAATACCTAATTGAAAATATTCTCAGAAACACATTAGTGATATTTACTTGGGACCAGTCTGATGTAATGAATTCATTATACGGCCACACCTGAAATCTCAGACAGATCAATAAAAGAAATACAACCTTCATGCTCTTGAGATAGAAAAAAACATAGCTATGTGGGGGTAATATTTTTTGCAAGTTGGAAAAGTGGAATAGATTCACCAAACTGACAGGAAAAGCAGAAAAAAATTCCCCTCTTGATTTGTTATCTTTCCTTGTCCCATGTAGTGCTACAAATGTTATTGTGAATGAATGGGCTTCAAAGGCCTTCCACTAGTTTTAAAATGGGTACTGCAACATCTGGGTCATACTTGTGTGAGATTTGTATAAAAATAAACATAACATACCTTTAACCTTTTGGTGTTGCTGCAATTCTGGGGAGATTTCTTTAATTTTTTGGTGCCTTTAGCTGTCACATGCTGCTAGTGTATTCTCAGAGACCAGCTACAGATACAAAAATCTTCAGTCTAGTTTAAAACACAAAAGTAACAGTGGTTCAACATGACACAATCTCTTCTACCCCTAAAAATTATCTTCATGGCTGCTATGAGAAGCCCGTGAAGTCTCATAACCTCCGTCTCATTGTAGGCTTGAAAATACAATATGAACTACATTTTTTCTTTATATATCACTAATTTTTTTTTCTTTCATCAGTATCTGGAATGCAATTGTCTTTCTGTTTGCTGATAGCACATTTTTCTGTCATTTCAAAGACCACTGCATCATGCATATCACACACAAGGAAGGTTTGACATTTTCTTTGCTAATCGTTGTTTTCAGAGTTCTTTTGTGGGACTAAACACAGAACTGGTAACCAGTGACTTCCAACATTGTTCAATTACAAACATCATTCAAATTTCAAATTCAGTGACTAAGCTATTCAAAACAATCTCTGCCTACTCGTCACTCCTCAGGAAAAAAGCCACCAACAAACAAACCCCACCCCACCTGACTTTCTCTCTTCTACAATGTCTGTTTATAAATGATCTTGGATTATTAATTGAAAACAGGTTTCAGTGATGATTAGTTTTTCAGGTGTCTTGAGCATTAGTATTTTGAGGATTAATACCTTTACCCCTTTGTTTCACTGGGTCATGTATAAAAGTATGCAATGTTTCCTTTTCTCTTGTAGGGATGAGAGCTAATTTATATATAACAAGTAGTTTTAAATATTAAAGTGCTGGAGTAATATGTGTGTTATTACATCAAATTTATTTTCAATTTGTCTTGCAGTAGTCATTCAAAGGCTGTCATTTGATGATTTTTTTTCTTTTGAGCAGCTTTTGTTCTGTTACAGATGCCAAAAGTACATGAACAACAAGTAAAAAAGGGTTTTCCATCTTGATATTGTACTTGTTTCTATTAGTTTGACCCTAACTGCTGCAGTGACGTGCCTAGTCTTGAGAAACAATGACAAGAACAGCAGAGTCTAGCACCAGAGATAATGACTCTGTTCATTTTCTTTTTTTCTATACAGTGTCTGGCAGGAAATATAAATGGCAGATTTAATGGGAAGGTTGATAGAACTGACCTAATAATTTAGCTTTCAGACTATTTAAAAGCATGTAATTCTCTCAAAACCTATTTTCTGTACCTTCTGTTCAGTAGAAATAGCATTCTGTTTTCTTTCCTTCTAATGCTAGTCTTCTTGCATCAGTAGGAGACAGCTTAAAATGGCATGCTAATAATCTGCACCAGTTTTGTGCATTTTTTTATACATTGGCTAAAGTGTTATGAAGGAAGAATCACTCATGACTATAGCTGATTTACTGTATTGCTGAAAAAGCAAAGAACTCTTGATGCCTTTGGACTCAGCTATTTATATAAAGCTGTTTCTTTTCCCAAGTATTTTCAGTGTTGGTTGTACTGGTCTATATTAACCAATTTATGATGAAGGTCCCTCCCTAACCTCTTCTGGGGCAATTTATAATATTTTATAAAAGACAAAGAGGAAAAAAAAATCATATTCTGAATCCTGAGCATGAACTTTAAGTATTCCCTAACACTCAAACTTCTTAACATATCAAACAGCAGTAAGTCATACACACAAAAAAACCCAAAGTTTCAGTGGTTTCCACCCTACAGAGAATTTTGTAAGGGAAAAAGTCCCAAGCACAGAAAGAAATTGAAAGCATTAATATTGAATTTGTTACCAAATGATATATATTCAATGTTTAAACCCAAATAAGAAATATCTGATATATAACAGAACCGCAGAATGGTCGGGGTTGGAAAGGACCTCTGGAGATCATCTAGTCCAGCCCCCTGCTGAAGCAGGTTCTCCTAGAACAGGTTGCAGAGAATTGTACCCAGCTGGGTTTTGAATGCCTACAGAGAAGGAGACTCCACAGCCCATCCAGGCAGCTTGTGCCAGTGCTCCAGCACCCTCAAGGTAAAGAACTTTCTCATATTCAGATGGAACTTCCCATGTTGCAGTTTGTGCCCATGGTCCCTTGTCCTGTTGCTGGGAACAGCTGAAAAGAGCCTGGCCATGTCCTCTTGACACTGCCCTTAAGGTTTTTTGTAAACATTGCCAAGATCCCCTCTAAGTCTTCTCCAGGCTAAACAGGCCCAGCTCTTTCAGCCTTTCTTCCTAAAGGAGATGTTTTTGTCCCCTAATCTTTTTTGTAGCCCTCCACTGGACCCTCTCCAGTAGTCCTCCATCTCTCTTCAACTGGAGACCCCAGCACTGGACACAGTACTCCAGATGTGCCTCACCAGGGCAGAGTAGAGGGGGAGGATCACCTCCCTCCACCTGCTGGCCACACTCCTCCTAATGCCCCCCAGGACCCCATTGGCCGCCTTGGCCACCAGGGCACACGGCTGGCCCATGGGCAACTTGCTGGTCACCAGCACTCCCAGGTCCTTCTCTGCAGAACTGCCTCCCAGCAGGTCAGCCCCAGCCTGTACTGGTGTGTGGGAGCGTCCCTCCCAGGGTGCAGGACCTTACACTGGCCTCTGTTGAACTTCATTAGGTTCCTCTTCACCCAGCTCTCCAGCCTCTCCATGTGTCACTGAACGGCAGCGCAGCCTCCTGGTGTATCAGCCACTCCTCTCAGTTTTGTATCAGCACCAAACCTGCTGAGGGTGATCTCTGTCCCTTCCTCCCAGTCATTGACGGATGAATGGAACAGGACTGGACCCAGCGCTGACCCCTGGGGAACACCACAAGCTACAGCCTCCAGCCAGACTCTGTGCCATTGATCACAACCTTCTGAGCTCTGCCACTCAGCCAGTTCTCATTCCACCTCAAGTAGGTGTCTTCTACCTACTTGTACACTATTTAAATCACTGGCTCCTTTCTGAATCTTAGCACAATTGAAATTTCACAGAAGCTAAATGGTGCCATGGAGGACAAAGACACTCCACAGCAGGTATAGTAATCCTCTGGCTTTCTGGACTCAACTGAAATTTCCACGTTCAGTTTTTAGCTCCTCCAGAGACTCATTAGTTGCTAGAGAGTTAGACAGCTCTTTGAGATGATGATTAGAGTTTGCAATATTTGATTCTCCAAACATGAATATCTGTAACTCAGGTCCTGTTCAAAATGTTATGGGAGACAGGGATGTGTTAGGAGAATGTGTTAAGACTGCGAAGAATTCAGACTTTACAGTAGCAAAGTAGGTAAAAATAGCTTCAACTGCAGAAGGCTGTTGGTCTTCTTATTGGCCAAGCATATTTGAGTTTCCTCTTCATGCTACAATACATCTTTAATGATACTGCAGTGGAGAAAATTACTGTGGTGAGTTGATTATACCGTATGGTGTTTTGTTTCTAAATGAAGATGTTTGGATTGCCAGCTCAAAGCACTGCAGTGCTACTTAAATTCAACAGACAGCTACAGACGAGCATTTAGAGAGGTCTTTTTCCAGACTGAACAAACTGTTGATTATTTATACTAGAACAGTGCCTTGGAGCATGACTGATAGGTCAGAACCCTATAGAAGAGGTGCTGCAGATATGCAGTATGTCTTCCAAAATGACAGCAGTTCCACAGAACACTTCCCAGTACTGATCATCAAAAGAATGGAAAGCAACTCTGACATGAATTAGGTAACAAAACCTAATAATAATAATAATAATAATAATAATGAAGACATGCTGAATAATGAATACCATGCTGTATTGAAATGTTTTCTATCATGCCCTCATTACCAGATTACCTAAGCACTTCTTAGTTGTGTATCAAGTAATATAATTCACATCCATCATAAATGAACTGTAGAAGCAGTGTTACATAACTTTCATTTACCTTAGTTTGTGGTGTGAATTACATTTGAAAACCAGAAAACAACGGTGGACTCAACCACAAAATACTCCCATGGCTGCACTGGTCCCCAAAAATATATTCCAAAGTTAGAGCACTGGAATTCATATGACAATTCTGCAGGAGGATACAAAATGTACTAATTGGTAGGTTTGATTTTCAGAAGCACTAAAATGATTGTATAGTGATCCCATTTCCTCATTATTACATGCAGATAACAGTTATAAGAGCAGTCCACTGCTTTTCAGATACTTTCTATGTTTGTAGAGTTATCTTTTATTAGTGAATACAGGGTCCTAATACAATTAGGCCAGAAAACTTCCTTATACACAAAAGCTATAATTGATCTGGCAAATGCAGCTTTGATTTATTCATCTAAATATATTAATAATGGCCAGACATAAATAACTTTAATTCAAATATGATAACATCATTAGCTTGGTTTACTTGTGGGTCTATATACAATCAAGATAGATACAAAAGAAAAGACACAGCAAGTTTGATGGAATGTAATCATTCCCCAAGCTAATTGGATTTGGATCTTGTCCTGATTTCAGCTGCAATAGAGTTAATTTTCTTGTCAGTAGCTGGTGCAGTGCTGTGTTTTGAATTTGGTGTGAGAGCAATGCTGATAGGACACATGTTGTTAGATGTTGCTGGGTAATGTTTATACTAAGTTAAGTACTTTTCGGTTTCTTGGGCCCTTCCAGCAAGAGGGCTGGAGGGGCACTGGAAGTTGGGAGGGGACACAGCCAGAACAGGTGACCCAAACAGGTATTCCATACCATATGATGTCATGAGTATATAAACTGGGGGAAGAAGAAGGAAGGGGGGGACATTTGGCATTATGACGTTTGTCTTCCCGAGTAACCGTTACACATGCTGGAGCCCTGCTCTCCTGGGGATGGCCGAACACCTGCCTGCCCATGGGAAGTGGGGAATAATTCCTTGCTTTCTTTTGCTTGCATGCGTGGCTTTTGCTTTACCCGTTAAATTGTTCTTATCTCAACCCTTGAGTTTTACATTCCTTTCCGATTCTCCTCCCCATCCCTCTGGGTGAGAGGGAGTGAGCAAGCGGCTGCGTGGTGCTTGGTTGCCAGCTGGGGTTAAACCACAACAGTTGTCCTCTTCCAAAACACTCTCAACATCCTATTTGAATAGAAGTGATAGGCTGCACTAAGGACGGAAAGGAGCTTTCAACAGAAAGGAGCCAAAGGGTCCTGTTGAGTCTGTAGGGTCAAGACTTTGCTCTAAAGAGAAAATGTCACCCTTTCAAGGGAACAACTCAGACTTGTCTGTGAGAAGAATAAATTGATCAATTCCAGTAAATACATTTGTTTAAACTTTGTAAGTACCACATAATAATTTCTATCTTATTGACTACATTTTCTTAGATTTATGTTACAGTTCAATTTCTCAAATTTAGATATTAATACAAGTTTTACCGAAACAGTCATTTGAGGGCCAACTGGAATACAGCTCTTTCAATCAGTTTGTGAATACCCAAGATACTAAGTAATATATTTTCTGTCTCCCTGCATTTTGCGCTAGCTTGTCCATAACTCACACTCAGGACATGTCTACTGATTGGAATTCCTTGCATGGCATAGACACGAAAGGCCTAGATTATTGATCCTGTCAAGCTTAGTAAGAGATTCCAAGTTGGTCTTTAGTATGATGAGATATCCAGGCTACCCAGATCAGAATTTCAGAAGGCTGGAAAAAGTAATATACGTGCTATGAACCCTAGGCAGTCTAAATGGGAACTGACTAATTTTGGTAGGGTGATATTTTCAGTTTAGGTGGCACAAGAGATATTTAAACCTGGTTTGATACTGGGAAAGCTCATTAGATGTAAAGTCAAAGGGCAAATATGACCGGATTTAAGAATCTAAGTTCATTGAGTTAACAAACTCTTTTGTGTCCAGAGTGCCTGAAGCAAACCTTGTATACCTAAAAGGGAGATTTCAATTTTGAGAGACATACCAATGCTGGTTTAAACCTATATGACTCAGATTCTTATTCCTATGTAATTATAATCACCAAGTACAGCATACAGCAGTACACCAGCAGCTGACGCAAAATCACACTCTGCTCTGTGTTTTTGTTACTATGTTACTAGCAGTACATGAATCAGTGACTTTGAGATACTCGTATCATGAATTGTAGCACAGTCTTATGAGTCACTTTTGAAAAACAGGTTTTCAGCCTTCCAAGATCATATCACGTGATTTGCTATAAGGGGTTTGTTATTGCAACAGCCAAGTGTATGGTAGTACATTTACAGGGAACAATATGCTTTCATGGTAGCTATTCCCAGTTCTGTCCCTTCATTGCAGAATGATCTGGAGCATCATTAACCATAATTGCAGTTTGGGTTTTTTGGACATGAAACTGAACTGGAATATTATTCCCTATGCCCCAGAAGTATTCTCAGACTTATGAAAACCTTGCAAGTGTACACAAATGCATGTGTAAGAAAATAGGTTCTGGCAGTTTCTTTAGCATCCCTATCAGTCTTTGGTCTCTCAAGAAAGTATTCTAAGGCACTAGTACCAGTAGTAGTGGTGACCGATTACATGAGGATGCTTTTACATTCAGATTTAGTTGATGATCTCTAAATATAAGCCACTAAAATAAACAGAAGCAAAATACTTTTAATTCAGGTGCAGATGTGAGTGGGTGGAAAGGAGAGAATAGTTGGGATGAAAGTAATATAAAATCATGTACATAGAAGGAACCCCTTGCTGGTTGTTCACTAGAGAAACACAGTGCTAAAGTCTTCTCCCTCATCATGTAGTACAGAGCACGTCAATGTGATGTTAGATACTGGAGCTTCTTCAACTCTTCAAATGAATTTATGGTTTTAATTTCTTGGAGAGAATGAAAATTGAATGACAGGGATGAATTGTGTGTACCGTAGCTACGATGTTATTCAACATATGTTAACATTTATTATTTCAGGAATCCTATACATATATAGAAAGATCTCCCTGTTACTTTAAAGAATCTTTGAACAGATGCAGAGTAATACTAAATATATTACATCATCCAACCAAATGTTCCTTGCTGTTTCTAGAAACAAATTTATAATATTTAACGCTCATTTAGTGCATTTCATTAAGAATTATCAAGACTCATCATAACAAAGGACAAAATCATTGCTTTCACTTTGCAATTAAGCAGACTGAGGCATTAAGCAATGACATTCACTAAGCTACAAACAAGATTTTTCAGCCCAGTTGTTTCCTCTGTCTACAAAACCCCTAGTAAGGCTTCAAAGGTAAATCCAAGTAGCAGAACAGAGTAAGATCCATCCAAAGTGAGTTCTGATTGTTTACAAGGTACTAAAAATTAGATTAAGACAACAGTGAGAAAAAGCAGTACAAATATAAAGAAATAGGTATTTAGAGGTGTTAAAGGAAATTAAAGATTGAATATTAGTGATTAATCTTGTTTATGAGAAGTTTAAGAACCATTCCACTCACCATACAACCTAACTGTGCTATTAATCCATGCTAATTGTGATATTACTCAAGAGCCAAGCTATATTAAACACCTTCATTAGGCACCCTACCCAGTAAGAAAGTCCCTGTCATAAAGAACTTAGTTGAAACCAATGAAACAAAGACTACCCATAACATCTGATATAAATGAGACAAAAGGAATAATCTTAAACATGACAATGTGATAGCATCAGTGCATGCACCAAGAACATTACATTAATTCTAATGGAAGTTACAGTCTCCTACTGCAGATTTGGATTCTATTTGTTTTTTTTTTTTTGTTATCTGATGAGGGAAAAATACAAACCAGGCTTTTACATTAGGGATGAAATTGTTTAAACATTAACTTATCTAGCATACTGTGGGAAAGTCATATAAAAACCTGGTTGTTTTTAGCATAATTCTGGGTCAGTAAACTTCTTTGATTAAGGAAGGGGGAATGTTCCACAAGTACAACAGAAAATCTGCCACTGTCATCATGTTTTCACAGTTCACACTGGGTATGATGACAATATGGGTGCCCTAGGGATAGAGATTTAAAGATATTCTCTTCTCTAATTGTGGTTTTCCTCAGCAATTTTTAGTAGTACTTATGATAGCTGGCCCTTCGCTTCAAGAAGTGATGTTCGTCAGACTTTGCTTTCTTGACTACTCGAGCAGCCCATTTCATGGATGTTTTGCATCATGCAGCTCTGTAATGCTTACTCCTTATGATGTTACTTATCCTTGATCAGGATCTTTCATAACTGCAAATTCTATTTCCACAGTAACATTATGATTGAATATAGCTAGCTGTGTCCAAGGAAGCATGCCAAGATACATAAATTCAAAACAGTTTGGAAAGTACTTGAATAGAGAAGGAAAAATAAAAAGTCTAGCTGCTCAACAAGAATGACTTCTGACAGCTATTGCATGTCCTTCAGAAAAGGACTGTTGGTAACCACTGTTTTCCTAGGCCTGTTTCATTTCAACAGTACAGTGGAGACATCTTCTGAGACCTCACAAAGAGATAAATAGAGTATTAACTAATATCTCTATTGAGAAAAAATTGTAAATTTATTTGTTGAAGACCTTTAAAAAAAAGAGGCACTGTTCCTCTGTACAGCCCATAACGCAAAGCTCGTGCCAAGAACTGCAGTTGAGAGTACTATAAAGGGAATAGCAGGTGGAACGTCTCATTCCCCTTGTGCCCAGGTGCCTAAGTACCATGGCCATTTTAACAGACAAGTAGTCATTTCAAGAGAGATATAAATAACATTACTTCAAGCAAGGGACCAAGAATGGCCCGTGAAGGGCTCTGCTTATGGCAAGGGTTTTTGTATAACCAGCCCCACAACTGTTGGCTGAGCATTGCAAAGATCCTGCTCTGACACTCAATTTTTGTGTTTAAACACATTTATTCATCCATACCATTTCTATACTTGATAAATGTATCTGAAAAATCCTGGGGAATCATAGCTTATATAAGAATCCCTCCAGCTTCTCTTAGCTGAAATATGGTTTCTTCAGTTGGGTAACATACATAGCAACAAAAAATGGCTAATAAAAATAATTAGCCTTGGGGAATAAGCAAGTTCATTGTAGTTTATAAACCATTTATATATAAAACCATATATCTCTCTATATATAGATATTTAAAACACCGTGTGTACTGTCCTGCCTGAGATTTGATTGTGGAAAATAATTTTTGAATGGAAGATTATTCCCATGTTTATTTTCATCAGGATTCAAATAGAGTTTTGTTAAAATCTAATAGGAATCTAAAGCCTATGTTGTTCGCGACATCACAGTAAGGCGTTATTTGGGGTTTCCCAAATCAGTTGTTAATACATGTGTTAAATGTATTGGTCTAAGTTTCTTTAAGATGTCTATTACAAACGCTCACTTTTCCAAATTGCTATGCAATTTTAAAGTCTTCTAACCAATCAGAACACCTGATATCAAATTACAAATAATTCAAGCAAAAGGAAACAAAAAATTCAAAAAGTAAAGAAAATGAGATATGAAATAACCCGATAACAAGAATATGAAAAAATTCTGTTTGCCTCTCTATTCCCTTTTACCTTTTTTTAACTCTTCGAACAAAATCACATTTGAACACGTTTAGTTTCATACTTGTACATTTTTGATTTCTTTCTATGCTGTCTGCTCTTTTGATAACTTTTCTAAAAAAATATTTGGAATTAGGAATGAGGTAAAATGCAAGCACTTGGTTTCTGGTACTGTTTAAAAAACGTTAATGGTCATCAGCACTATGAAATGTATGCTGACTTTTTAAAATATTTCCATGTAACTCAGATTAATTTTCGAACATTGACCTGAGTTGTGTCCTTGAGGAATGGCTTTCTTCCAGTGCAGAATTATATTTACTGAAACTAGTCTTTCATGTTCACTACCTAGGTTCCTAAAAGAAGAAAATATATTTTCAGCAGGGAACTAATTAGCTGCAGTGACTATGAATGTTAACATGCAGGAACTTCTTAAAGACACCTGATATAGTACTCCTTCCCCTTCACCCCCCATTATTTTCTGCCAGAAACTGTTCTACTTGGTTTTATTTAATTTTAGGTCATATTTCAAAATAATCTCATATACATTATTCACTTTTTACCCAGAAATTGCCTTAAAATCGTCACTTAACACATTGGTCCATGCTCTGGAATTTGACTGACAGAGAGTAAGCTTGAGGTACAGTGAAAAAAATTGGAAGAAAAAGACTTTGGGGTAGTTATGGATCCTGGAGGTAAATTTTTGGCACCAGGAAGCTTAGGGCTCCTAATTTCAGAGACTTTTAAGGTCTCTTAAAGCCAAAATCAAAATAAAGTCTTTCACGTAGCATGTAAATTATACTCCTTGCAGAAGGGAAGAAGAAATAAAAGAAGAAGAACAGAGAGGCAGGAACAAAGAGAAATTGTGCTATACCTGAAAATCAGGAAACAGAAATTAGCTCAACGTCTGTCTACAATTTAGACATAAATGTCTAAAAATGTCTAAATCTGTAGAAGGTACTTTAGTCTGCAGGACAGAAAACCACAGCCTAAAATGAGAATGTAGCCAAGTTGTTTGGAAGTTTTAGTGCTAGAGTATTTCTAGGGAGAAGAGTAGAGAAGGAAGAGGAAAAGCCACTTTTAGAGCAATAACCAAGAAATTACCTGCCCTTAGGACATGAGGAGAAAGCCAGGAAGCTAAATGACTCAGATCATCTCATGTGCAAATGGAGGAAAGATTAGTCGTATTTTAGCTTCAGCTGGGGACTCTCAAGAGCCTAAGGCTGGAGGCTGTATCTTAAGTCACTTTGGTGAAGCCAAAGGAAGTTGCTGCTCTTCCTAGATGAAAGAGAATAAGAGAAATGGGCCAATTACTTTAAAAAGTGATACAGAACTCTAGCTTTTTTTAATCAAATGCGAAAGAATGAGTTTCTTTGAATATTAATTTTTTACTCCACTATGACTGTAAAAAATCCCCAAAACATTAAAAATCCAAGCCTCTCAGCTGAATCCAGAGCAAGTTGTGCTTTTACCCTTCTAATAACCTCACAGCAAGTCAACTAGTTAACCATCGGCTTGAATTCTAGTCCTATCTCATTTATATGGGGCTATTCCTAGGTTAATTTGGTTCATTGCTTTAGAAACAAAAGAGAGTTTCAGAATACTGTGAAAGTAATTAAACCAAATTTTCTGTGAATTTCTGTCCTTGAAGTTCCACCACAATATGCTAAATTCTCTTTCCCACATCTGCTGTAGCATCAGCTACCTGTGGTACCTCCAAGTATCTATGTCCTGGTAGTCACCTGCACCGAAATCTCTTCCTTTGTGAGAAAATTAATTCTATACCGTTAAGTATTTTCCACAAATTCTTTAAGAACTTAATTACTTTTAAAATCACTCTTTCTGTTTAGCTTGTGTAGCCAGGGAAACAATCATATGATCTTAATTTTCTTAGGAAAGGAAGCTAAAATGAAAGACCCATTCAAATTTAGTTCCTGAAACACACTGGAAAAATCAGTGTCCTCCCATGTGTAAAAAGTATGACATTTCTATGAAAGCACACTTTGTTTTTTACTCCATAATTCTGAGAAGTTATGCAAAGAAAAGCATAATCTGAAAAAGTACACATCAGAAACAAGTATCTGAAATATCTGTACTAAAAAAAAAAGAAAAGAAGACAATTCATAACTAGAAAAATCATACAAAAGTAAAGGACTTCCTATAGATTAGTTAAATTTAGAATCTAAACTAAGATAATGTATTGATTGAAATTTATGTGCTTATCAGTTTTTTCCAGAAAGTTGACTCTAATTGTGTATCAGATACCCAAATCTTCTTGTAGATATTAATACTCTATTAAAACTAAATTTTTTTGTTCTCAGCCGCTGAGTCTCCTCACATTCTACAACACAAAATTAGACTATTTTGACGTGTTATATTTTAACTATAAACATCTTCCTAGAGGTGCATTTCAACCATAAAATACATTTAAGTCACAAAACTATTGAAATTCCTGACTTTCCAAGCTTAAGAGAGCACAAACATATGTTTAACACTTTCAGGTGGAAACTAAACTTTTCTATTAGGTCATTTATAAAACCATAGGATTTAATTAAATGATAATTTATATTTTCTAAGTCTCCTTCCTCTAAATGCAAAGATATTTCTTTGTATCTCATTTGCTAGTGAGCAATTTTCTATTGTTTTTGCAGTCATGTTGATATTTCAACAATGACTGAGAACACAATTTCATAATATTCACAACCCTAAAATTAGTAGCAGAATTATTCCTGTGTCATGCATTCTTTTTAAAAACAGACAAATCTAGGGCTTTTCAAGCATTTCACTAAGAGGAAGTCTTGTATCCCTAAATCGAATATCCAGAAAACAACAAAAGTAACTAATTTTTCTTCAGTCTATTTTCACTAAGAATTACTCTCACAGCCTTGATTTGATTCTCAGTTTATTAAAAAGCCTTGGAAGGCACCAGCATGATGGTCATAGTTTCTCAGAACCTTTTCGTGTAATACACAGAATTATATGTCAGTTTTACTTTAAGGTCCTTTTATAATATTGAAATGCTTCATTAATATGAGAAGTATCATTAAAATGCTTCTCACTTTAGGTTCATCCAAGTTCACAAGTTACATATTTAAAACCCATTTCATAAGCTGACTTAGTACACTTCTAACAGGGTAACCTATTGCTGCCTGAACTGATGACATTGCGATGACATCGGTTACTGTGGAAAGGATGTATTTCAAAGGCGAAGAACATGAAATGAGACTGAAAGAGAAAAATGCTAAACATAGGACAGATATATGCAATACACAAATATGTCTGTATATGTGCTGGATTGTTAGTTAGGAAAAGGGAATATTAGATTGTCTATTGCCACAATTTCATACAATTTAGTTCTCCAGCTTCCACTCCCTCCTTAAGATGTATAAACACATCATCCCAAATCATGTAAATGTTAGAAAATTAAGCTCCTCAAACAATTTTTAAAAAGTATCCAACTCTTTTGTCCATGCCTTGATCCTGTCTTCCTCTTTGGTATTGATGCCTTTCAACTCTTTTTCAGAAGCATTTTGTAAGATTTCTGACAAAATAAACTGCTTAGCTTGTCTCTGGTATAATATAATCTCCTTTTCCAGGCTCACCATTACTGCCTTCTCTTTGACACCATCAGACACAAAATTCTGTCCTAATTTTCAAAGTCCTTCATTTTAAGGACTCCACTTTATGTTCTCCCATGAGAATCCTTTAGTACATGACAAAGAAGAAATAAAAAAAAAAATCATTATTATTTGTCATTCTCCTCTAAAGACTCCTATCTTACCAATCCAGACATATAACCAACATAGAAATGAAATACAAGTGACCAGGGTGAATAGCATCATGGGTTGTCTAGTAACTTTACAGATATGTCAACTCCAGCAAAATAAGCTCCCGTTTTTATTATTGGAGTGTTCAGCTGCAGCCGCCTTCACCAACTATCGTGTTGCACCCTCAGGTTTGTTTCACTCACATTTCTTTCTTTTTCCATGGCAGGAAAATGCATTAATTATATGGTCATCATCACAATGCTTACCATAACAGAGTTCAAAGCAACACGTTTGTACAGGTTTGGGGGAAGAACAGTATTTGCCACGGTGTTCATTGTATTAGTTTCACATCATTGATGTAGGAAGATCTCCCTGTGTCTCTTAAAACAGAAAGAAAATATGCTGTTCTCTAAATAATAACACACATCATGGTTAAAGAATGGAAGAATTTCAACAGCCTCAATCAGCTTTTATTTGGCGACATAAGAAAGTCTGCTGGCTAGGGTCAGAATCTTCTATCAATTCCTTTTCTGGAAAGCATATGTGACGGATTAATATTCCAGCAATACCATGCATAAGTGATGGGGATGGATAAGGATAAGCACAGCTTCTTCACTATTAGTTCATGAAGAAAGCAGTGAAAGTGAGGTCAACTTCCTGCGAGCCCTTGTCAGTAGAAATTGAACTGGTCTGGATTTTACATTGAGTAGGTCTCGCTGACTATCAAATTACTATCTGCAGAAAATACTGATATTTTAATGTAAGTTTTGTCCCCAGATAGAGAGAAACAGTTTATTTTGTGCAACAGTAATTTCCCAACTTCATGACCTGGAAGCAATGGTTTGAATACTCTAAGATATTACAAGCTCAATACATTAAAAATGAATATACTTTATTTCTGTAGTATGTTGAAACAAACACACTCCTACAGCATCCTTCAAATGTAACAGAAAGAGTTTATTGACAGAGAATTATTCCATTAAAAACATCTCAAATCTTGCAACCATTTGTTTTTCAGTGTAAGAACAGTTCTAAATACGGTTGACAAGGCCTTGGTTGAACTTACCAAATGTTTTGCTAGACAAGAACAAGTTCTTTTTTTTTTATTTGAATAATCCTTTCCTTGCTGACCATACGTTTGCTAAATGGAGGTAAGCCATAATCTTTTTCAGGAATATTTTAGAAATATAGGTCTATGTTAAAAACCAGCTATCATTAGTAGAGACTAGAAAGTTGTACTATGTATTACAATAAAGGAATGCAAAAAATAGTATTTAGTCATGTAAATCTTCAAGTTCACCTTGAAACCTTGTATTCAATATCAAGAGAAATGCAAAAGTCTAAGACCCTGAGACTACAAGTGATTCCATATAGAAGAGTTCAAATGTTTGAATAGTGCTCTGTGGGGCTGCCCATATGTTAGGTTACAATATGATTGGACTTGCTATCATTCCCAAATAAAGGAAGTAAGTTGTAGATCTCCTTTTCTTTCTTTCTTTTTTTTTTTCTTTTTCTGAGTAAAAAATCCAAGTTCTATAATTGCCTCTTACTTCAGAACAAACCCAAACCCAGCAAGCCTCCACCACATTACTTCCCCTTCCACTGCTTTCTCTTAATAGTTTAGCTGTGATAGAGAAACACAATATACTCTTCAACCCACTTCAAACTGCACATTACTTACCACACATCAATAAAATGTATTGCTCTTTCCTCTTATTCCCAGATATCATGTTTTTCATACATATAAAAAAACCTTTGTACTTAGAATAAACAAAGTTGGATCAGCTGCTGATGAAGGGATGACCAAATTCAGTCACAGAAGTTTGATACTGAGACAGTTGTTTTTCCAGAGCCAATATGAGATAAAAGAAGGTGATACTTGATGTTATTTGACTTTCAAAACCACCCTCCTAACAGCATAATCAATGCCAGATTGTGCTGCCAGGCTACTAGCACCATGTGAAAAATATTAAAATCAATACTTTCCAGGGGCAGATTTGAATAAGACAAATGAGAACTCCTTTTCCAGTATTAATTTCTAATTTATACTATATTTTAAACAGAAAGTCCATGCTGACTGCAAAAAGGATCAGATTCTGCTGGTGCTGCCCTCCTCTGTAATTCATGAGACATCTGGAATATCAGAGAAAATCAGACATATCTGGAATATTTATTTCTTTTCAATATCTGGCCAACATTTTCCTGAAAAAGAGAAGTTTCTTGGAGGAGAAAGCCCATTGCTTCATGAAGACATATAACTACTACAAACAAGAACCCCTCAGGATTATGAAGCAACAAGATACTGGTTGATCTTCTGTTTGCAATGAAACACATTTGCAGATATTTGATATGCAACTATGGTTTTATACTCTATAGAACAGGAAAGAAACAGCCTTAAGAGAGACAAATGGCAGCCAGCTGCACTTGCACGCAGCCTGCTGAAGCTCCTACTAATGCATTTACATTTCATAAAAAATACCAAGGTAGTGTTGCTAACACCAATGCCTTTATCAAAACTTTTGCTGTGTTCATCTCCTTTTTCCTCATGGCCTCTAGGGGCATTTGCAGACACATTATTAGATAACCCAGCTTTCATTTCTTTAAAATAAAATCAAGTTGAAGAGGCATGAGTTTCTGGTCTTTGTTACAATGGAAAAAAAGCTTGAAAATATAGAAATGTAATGTGAAAGCTCTGTGAATTTCTTAAAATCTCAGGATTACACTGGCAAATCAAGATTTCTTTTTCTTCTGGATAACCCTCAGAAGATTTTTTTAACTCTTTAAAAATTTCTCTATACTGCTACACAGTTAAAAAAGTATTAATGGAGTTCACAATATTAATGTCGTTGAATAGGAGTTTTCCTAGCAGTAAGTTACAATCACTTAATGCATTAAAGATGGAAGATATTGCAAAAGATCACTTAAATTCCTGGGGTTTTATATAATTCCATTCAGAAGTAAGCATATATCATTCAAAAAGATATGCTAAGAAGAATGATGGTCTATGTAGACCAGACAAGACTAAAAAATGTACTCTGGCTGAAGGAGACCAAAAGTACACTAGCTGCTTTCATCTAGAACTCTTTAACTGAGTTCAGGATTTATAATCTAAAAAGCAACTTGTAGAAGGTGAAAGAGCCAAATGTATTCCCTCTCCTAGTTAATCAAATATAGATTCTGTCAGTACTATAGAGCCATAAAATAGTTTCTATGCACACACCCACTTTCTGAATCAGCCTAGAATTTAATAAGCCAGTAATTAGAGGCCAAACTGAGTGATCTTTCATTTCCTCCTATTAGTACTGTTTGCTTCCTTTTAGCAACGTTGTTCATTATCTTCTGAATATCAAGTGGGTTTTATTTTTATTTTTTAATTCTCTCAGATAAATTACATGTGTCTGATCCACTTAGATAATTCAGAGCTAAGATTTTTCTAATGTTGACCTTTGCAAAGGTCTCTTTGCCATCTGTTTTTATATTTAATTAGCATTTTTTCCTTCTTCCAGAAATCTCTTAAAGAATGAAATAAATTGCTATAATTATCACTATCAATTTGCCCTTATTTGATCTCCTGACCGTAGCATCACATGCTGGTGATTACGCAATATTTCCACTGCGGATCAGTCATTAGACATCATACTTTTTATAAGTATTAATCTTGATAAGAATATAGGAGATAGATTTCTCCCTTTTCCCAAGTAAACCCTTAATCCACAACCAAAGAACCATTTTATTAGTATTCTTTCTCTGTTTCATGTTCTTATGGTTGTTTCCACACAGCTTTTGGGCAATCTTATATTTGTTAATCAGAACAATTTAGAAGTATTTAGGTATTGATATAAGTAGCTCCACTGCTGGTAACACACGATTTCTGTCAGCTAAATATGATTTAAAGTAATACAAACACAGACTTAATATCAGAGATTAGACTGGGCATTTCAATCTTCAGAAGCTGACCAGCAAAATGGGAATCTGCTCCTGGGAGCCATGTCCCACTTTAAGGCAATTCTTTGCACAGCAGTCTAAGCATAATATATTAATTCGAAACAAATAACCCTGGGCCTAAAGTGTATTCATCTTAATAGTTCATACCATCTTTTCATGTGTTTCAGGCAATGGGTTTTTTTTGTTGTTGTTTTTCTTCCTGTTTAGACAGGCTCATTTCAGGGCAAAATCATCCATGCCTGGTTTTCCAGGGTATCACTTAGGCATGCTTTAAATTGGGGCAATATATAACTGGAGCAAAATTGTCTGCCATAATAGAAAGCACTCCTCCGTAATAGGAATAAAGTGACCAGAATGGAGGAAAGACCAAAAGAAGGAGCTTATACATCTCCATGCATTCAGCAGACAGGACTCACTGGCAGGGAGCTGCCACCATGCATGCCAGCAGCTGCAGGATGGTGCTTCTGTTCCATACTGTCTGAGCTGCCTGTAAAAACTGGATCTCACTCCTTCCAGTATTTTTACAGAAGTCTCAGCGTTAAGCCTGATTATTAGCTTATCGTTCAGTAAAGGGGTGAATTTAATCTTTCTAGCACATAGCTTTGGAAAAATATTTTATTCTTTTTAAAAAGCATTTAATTTGCTTCCTAAATTTTTCACAAGATCATGCATACAGAATTAATATTGTCCTGATTAACTAGGCACATGAATTCCTACCTCTCGAAAAAAGATTTCAAAACCTTGTATTAAATATTTCTATCCCATAAATTGAGATCCTCTGTATTTTAATTTCCAATGGATGCCTTTGGTCTCCATGGAAACTGCTCCAAGGAGGTTTGAAATGTTACATATTATTTAATATATCTTACATTCACATAAATGTTGCCAGAAGATCTGTCATATCTGTTCAAGTGTAAAGTACCAAGGGAGTTAAGCAAAGGAACACATTAAATTGAAACTCATTGTAGCCCATCACTGTTGACACCACTGGCCTTGAAAGATTTTCAATGAGACTCCTGAGAACTATCCTGAAAAATCAATATTTTCAGCAGAAAATGCACCAAACTCATCGATAATCACCATATTATTTAATCCATGCAATTGAATTCTGAATAGATTTTAAACAATTAAAGCTTCACTTCTCAGTCAAACTTAAAAAGTAATAAAGTTTACTGGGATTAATGTGGTGATCCTTTGACATCTAACAGAAGTTGTACAGTTAAAATCTGTAAAAATACTTTGGTGATAAAGGAAATAGATACATGACAGTTTGCTGATACTCTTTAAGTTTTCACAACACAAATAACTCATAACCAAATCACTGTTTAAAGAAAAAAGAACATTATGCAACTATATTTACAGTTATTCTAAACAGAATAATGAAATTGTTCAAAACAGTGCACCAAGATTATACCTGGATTTAAAACTACTTCTACTGAAATATTCTTATATTATGGTACAAATTGGTACATGAGCCTCAGGTTCTCTGGCAAAACATAAGCATCTCATAATAAGAAGTAGATGCTTGAATACATGCAACTGAATTGTTTGTGGATGGTACTGCCTTTTGAATAGTTTCCAATTTCTAGCCTTTATGGGAAATTACCCTGCACATGTGTGCATCAAGTACAGGGACTTGTAATAGCATCAGTGACCCCTGGCCACTGATCGACTTACCATGTGAACTTTTCACTAAACTTCCCTGGGCCTCTGTCAGTGCTGAAGTTTAAAAATGTGCAGATTAAGGGGACTGTCATTGAAAAACCCATTGCTTTTCTCAGTTGAACTACATTCAGGTCAAGCAAATTGCCAGGAAAAGAAAACACCCTGCTGTCAATGAGAGAAACTTTAAAACAGGTCCTGTCAAACCCTTTATTAAAAGACTGAAGAAATACAGAAGATCTTACTGTCACTGTAACACACAGAATGGCTGCAAATTGATCTTCTTTTCAAGAAAATGAGAAATAACAAGAGTTCTGCCTGCCTCATTTTTAAATATTGACAAAAAAAGTTAGAAGATTGCACTACTGCATTTCGAGATCTCTGAGAATATTTGTTTCCAAAGAACCAGACGTGATAGACTACAACTGAAATTTAAGAGAGGTGTGTGTGTTTGGGTGTGTGCGTACGAAAATATCTCAAACCAAAGAGTAATTTAAATAAATGCATAGTCAGGGAAATGCCTACATAGCAAGTGAGACTGCAGCATACACAAGTTCAACTGCAGCTAGCACAAAACACAATAGCAGTGAAGACACGGTACTCTGATCTGCAGATATTCACTGAAGACCCTTGTCAGGTAATTGTGCTGCAGCTGTCTCTTCTTTCTTTCTGCTACATAGGCCTGCGGTTTAGCAATGAAAACTCTGCCTGCAATATCATTGGCAATGAGGGCCTGCCTACTGTACTTCATTCTCCATGGCTTTATAATCCTGACTCTCAAACAGAGGTGCAGTTCTCTATCAAGATATCTGGCATACTGCATCTGACACTATGGCCCACCTTTTCTCAAGCTGTGAAGACTTGTTGCTGGAAAGGCTGTGGCCCAAAGCAACTTGTCAAGGACACTTGCTTCCTCTGTCTCTAAACCAACGTAGTAAGTGTATTCCTGGTGTTTGCAGGGAAAGAGGACTGTGAGGCAGGAGAATGTTCCGAACAGGGAACAGTTATCCAGATGAAGTACCTCTTAAAGGAGACAGGCTCATTTCATGTAGCTTTGCTTAGAGCATGGGGACTAGAAATATTTCTCATATTTGGTTTTAACACCTAGGAAGCATTTCCCTCCCTCCTTTACTGGCTATTACTAGTGTTACAGTGAGAACAGACTACCTAATGTGCATGGTAATTATAGCATGCAATATAACAGCAGTATTACCCACTAAAGAGTTGACATACCTGTGGGATTGATTCTTTGCTTTGTATTGTGCTTAGAATAATAATAATAAAAGGTTCAGCATAAAGGATTTCTCTGGGATTAATGACTGACTGGGTTAATGGCCTGCAACTCAGTTGCTATTTCTTAATAATGATGCTTTACATTCATGTAGTTCCTTTCTTTGAAGGATCTTAAATTTTAAGTATCAGTTTTCATTCAGTGCATTTATATTCTGAGTATCCCAAAGTGGTAGTGAAAAGATGTGGGCAAGGGCAATAGCTATTATCTGCTTAGCAATAGTGCAGAGGTTTGAAAATTAGTCTAGTAGCACTGATAAGAGAGCTACTCTCTACAAAGGAAATACTGCGATGGATTAGCGAAACAACATATTTATTTTAACAGCTCATTCAGAAGGAAGGAAAAGTAAACAATAGTTCATGCACAGCAGACCTCTGAAAGACAGGCATTTTTGGTATTGCACTGCCATTCCCAAAACCTTCTGATAAATTTCCATATAAAATTATGGTTGTTTTAAGCAAGCTATGACAGGAGTGAGCAGATCCTCAGCTACTAGACTGTTGTCATCTTTGGCTGGGTGGTAGATATCCCAAAACTCAAGATATTCTGAAACTCAAGATAAAGGGTTTGGCAAGGCCAGTGAGAAGTCATCTAGTTCTGTCCCTGTTACATCTATTGTTTGCAGTAATAAATGCTTTACCATTACCAGCAAGGATCAAATATTAATTGGCCCACATTTTATTTCACCTGTAGAATTAGAGGTACTATGTCGAAGTTGATATATTCCAGAACAGCGTGTTAAGTTCACAGTGAAAACTTTGCTGTGTGGTTCATTGCCAGCTGTCTTAGAGGTGAACTGTGAAATGTGGGAACTCAATCTTATCATGAGGAAACAATCATTTAGCAATCATGTTGACTCACAGCAGGGAAAAGGTTCATGTACGAAGTGCTGTAAAGAAACTGTATTACATTCTTTGCAGAAATGATAGATTTTCTCAGTTCTTGAAAGTCTGGACATGAGTCCCTGCCATTTGATATCATATATGTTGAATTATAATTCTACTTTCCCATTGTAATCTCCCATTCAGAAATTAAATAAAACAGAAGGCTGAAGTGAAAAGGGGTTTGAGATTGCAGAAGAAATCTGAAGTTTCTTATGAGTAATGGACTGTTAGACCATGAATCTCAGATAAAAGGGGAAATAAAGGTAAAATTCATTAGAACATAATGCATCAACATGTAATTTTGTGCTGAATAAGTGTGTACATAGTTGCTGGCAACTCAAGTTTTCGTGAGTGGGTTTGTGAAACCTCACTGTGTTTAAGCCTGCCTAGTCTAATGAGTGATTTAAAAACAGAAGCCACCCAAAACCCTAGAAAAAAACCCCATTCATTCATTCATTCCCTTGGTCAATGTTCACAACATGTGATTCATAAATCAGCTAGAACTTCTAGAGATGTTTTGTGGATTTCTGGCATTTGAACTCATGGAGAAAAATGCTAGCCACTGTAGGTCATAGTTGCCTGAGTGAATATCAAGAACTTCATACTATCACTGGTTTTGTAACTTCATGGACAGTAACAGGATTGTCTAAGGAAATGAGAGTCTGGCCTCTAGCTCCCCTCCTTATACCCTGATCCTCAGGCACATTCGCCTTTCATCTTGTCATATTCACCATAGCCATTTTCTTCATTCCTCTTCCCTGAACTCTTCCCAGACCTAGATACAATTCCTAATTGTGTTTCCCTACTCCAACATACCTTGATCCAGTTAGCTGCAGTTCATCAACCTGAGTCTCTTACATCAGTCAGTCCCAAACATATTTTACATGTGAACCATTGGGTGATGATCTGCCAGAAACTTCCTATCACATAAAACTGTATGTTTTTTAAAATAATATCTTGGGCAAATATAGGTAACAACAGTTTTTAAGGTGCTGCTCTGAAACACAGTGGGCAATTGAAATTAGCTGCTAAAAATAATTCACCACAGTTTTTATTTTATTTGAAAAAAGCAAAACCATATGTTTTGCCTGATCTGACTGGCAACACAACATTAAGAAAGTATCTTGAGGCAGTCACAACCTCAGACTGTTACATATTGGTAGTCATGTTTGACTACAAAGGGTTAATTAAAAGTGTCAGAACCCTAAACAAAAACTATGTCCATAATCAATATACAGGTATCTGTTGCTTCTCCAGTGATAGCAGCATAACTCATATTAAAAACAGTCATTTCACAGAAGAAAAAATTGCCTTTCTATTAGTTATAAAGGCTTTGAGTACGTATCAAGATTCATTAAAAAAGAAAAAAAGCTTGTTTTCAAAGCTGATTTTTCAATGAGAACAATACAGAACGAGCTAATTCCCTCAAACAAACAGAAGTTTGTGGTATATCGTCAATTCCAGACTTTGGAATTGGGGATTTCTTCCCAATTTCACAATTCATTTATAAGGAAATACATTTGTATAAATTACAACAGTGTTACTTCTTCTGGACTGCTGTGATATATGACTTGTAGTTTTCTGTCCATAAATTGGCGATAGAGAAAAACACATCTGAACACAAAAGACAAGAACATAATCTAAGAGATACATTCTTAGTTAAGAACACTTAGACTGAAAGACAGTGGAGTGGAACAGTCATAATGGGGTCAAGATAACCCTCATTATACATCAGTACTAGATGCTCAGTTAGGTCAGTTAGCTCAGTTAGCTCTGGACTAATATAGTAGTTATTCTTGTTTTGATTACATCCAACATCTTGTTTATCTAATATTCAATGGCATTCCAACTAAACCAGAAATATCAGATTAAGTACTTCATAAAATGCTTCTTGGAAATTTAAGTGCATCATATCCAACTGTACTTACTTCTTCTATAATGGCAGTAATATGTCTGAAGAATTTCAGCAGTTTCGTTAGGCACAACCTCCCCTGTTTTCACTCAGTGAAACTGTGCTTATCAGTAGAGGAGTACAAAATAGCATCAAACTAAACAACAGCAGCCTCTCCTCTGCACACCAAAAGACTGAGAGAAAAGACATTTAAATGCAGTGGTAATTTAACCCATCCTTTACTAACAGCTTCATCCTTTACTAGGACTAGGAAGGGCCTTTCAAGGTATTTTGTCTTCTCATATACATAACTTGTATTCAAATAAATCTGTGCTTATATATTAAACTGACATTTTTAATGCAAAGTTGTATGTCCTGATGTTTTTTTGTTTGCGTGGGTTTTTTTAGTGGTTTATTTTTGGTGGTTTTTTTGTTTTCTGAGTAAAGTAGCAAAGCGAACATTTTAGCCAGAGTAAATAATAACAGACTATAACCCATACAGTTTTCAAACAACAATATCTTATAATTAGAATTTTTTAAAAGAAAAAAAGGAAAGAAAAAAAAAGAGAGAAACATGATGGATGTAGTTAAATCTAAAACTTTTTTTAGTGGTTTGAGAACCTATACTGTCAGATCTCTGCCCTCTGAATTTAGTTAGACAACAAAAATTTTGTGTATTCCCATCACCATATGAATCAGTAATTGTCACAATTCTACCTAGGGTCCAGTTCTCTATGGAGCTGATAATTTCTTATAGAATTGTTTGTGTGAAATGTATCAGAGAGAAAAACCATTTTGAATTGTATCTTATTCTTTTTTTTTTTTTTCCTTCTATATGATGAAATCAACATCAGTCGGGTTAATAGCATTAGATGTACAATTAAGGTTTTTTTAGTTAAATAGTTATCACAATGCATACCCTTAAATCACATTGCAAGTGATGTTGAGGAGTGTCTACTGTCTTTTCTAGAACAGAAAGCTCTTTAGGAGAAGGTGATTGTGGACATGAACATAGTAGGACAGAATTTTCTCAACAGAGAAAAGATTTGTATTACCAGGTACTGTATTAAAAAAAAAAAAAAAAAAAAAAAAAGCCTCTTGAAAGAAGCAACATTCTTTCCAATTAATGCTTGTCAGCTGCCAATGTAAAATGCAAGTTTAGAGCATCTGAAGATGGGAAGCTTAAGTGCAGGTGTCCATTTTGCTTATCTAATTATACAAGCAAAAACAGATTCAGAGAGAAAAGAATTAATCATCCCTTCATGTGTTCACTGTACTTCAGTGTTTTCTAATACCTCTCTCCCACTCACTTCCTTAAAACAACCAATTGCATTTAGAATTGCATAATTACTCAGCAAAAGTATATATTCTTTTTGATGTACCAGAGAAAATATAGTTCCCTTTATGACAAGTTAGTCCAAACTGGCTTATAAGATTTGTTTTTTAAAACGTCTATAGGTTGAAACTCTTCCCTATTTATTATTATTATTATTAATAATAATAATAATTGCACAAATAATTGTTTTATAATGCACAAGGTCTCTAACTGTTTGTTTGTACCTCTACATTACCTTTCTTCCCAGTTTATTCAAGTCTGTACTGTTCCCTAGTAAAAAACTACTTCGTTGCAAATACTTACGAAGAAGAAATCTTGGCACAAGATCAAATAAGGTGTTGTAGCAGATGAAAAAAATGGTTTTGATTATTGCCCAGATGTTTCCACTTTCTCTTTATACTTCATTATACAATATATTACATCAACATTATTTTCACATGGACCAGCATACTGCATATCTATAATACAGGTACATTGTCAACCTCTACCACTCAAATTTTCTGAAAATACTTTGGCACAAAAAACTTCAAATCTAAAAAGACAGAAAAAATTCTAGTGACTTCAGTGGGCTTTTTAGCAAGGCCAAAGTTACCCATTTTCTCTCCACATTTTTCAGGTTAAGAATACATCTGGAGATGCAGTATTGCTTATACAACAAATTTGTATCTTCATATCTCCCCAATATCAGATTAGGAGAGAGATCAGGAGAAAGAATTATTTTTGCATGAAGAACAACATCAATAGAGATGAATATTCTTATAAGAACATTTTGTTTTCTTTTTTTATAAAAAAATTATTTTAAGGAAAGTGCTTCAGAACATGTGTTCTTCTCAATAAGAAGTTGCTCAATCTGTACAAATTATAACAAGAAAACACAAAACAGGCTTTGCTATTCAAAAGGCTGAAGAAAGGTTTCATATCTACTTTATTTGAAGTATCTAGTATTTCTGTTATATTCAATGAAAGATCTTTGTGTTGCATAGTACAAAACCTACAGTAGCTGAGTAGAGAGGGGCTGGTTTAGGCTGTACAAGTGAAGCACAAAACCACTGGCAACTTGAAATTTTCTTGCAGATGTGAGCCTGCCATACAGGGAGATACAATAGCAGCCTAGGCTCTCTGGGACTGTGGCATCAAATCCTGCAACAAGTAGATGAGCACTGATGCTCCATTCCATTCCTAGTTCTGTTTCTATTTGCAAGAGTGCCAGTACACAGCTGGTATTTCTCCTTTTGCCACTCTATCACATTTACCAAATGCAGATAACATTAATACATGAAGGCATAAAATACCATTCCCTGAATTCCACGAGAAGAATTTTCTAATCTCTTCTATGTTGAATGTTTCAGAAATATTTTGACAGGGAAAACCCTTCACTTTCCAAAAAGTACTCAAACTGCCTTTAAAGTGTACTTTTGAAGGTAATATTAACTCCTGAGTGTATCCAGTAAAGTACGCTTTTTATATATGGGAAGATAACAAAGTTAAATAATAATCAATTGTAGAAATCTTCTGGCAAGTTCTGATTTCAAAATGTAATTCTCCGAGCCTAGGCTCTGTAACTCACTATATATCATCATAGATCCCATCCTTATTGACTGAACTGGGAGGCCTGCAGGGCTTGTTAAACTCTATAAAATCTATTTAAAGAGTTTCAGCTTTGGCATTTTATAGAAGCAAGCTGACATCAGCTAATCCAAAGTACTTTATTTATGCAAATAAATATTCACTTTGGTTCTAGAATTTGGTTAAGACAGGAACTTTAATTTTTATAAAAAATATTTTTGGCCACATGATAAAATGCAACATATCAAGATATTTTCAGCATCTGTTTTCCTTGTAAAAGTTTACTCTATAATGTAGTCACTTCAGTGGCATAACTTTGTGAGTGGATAATCTTTAGTCTTGCCAAACATTTCTACTGTGTCGCCTCCCAAATGGTTCACACTATAGAAGAACAGCTGCACTACCTTTCTAAGAGTGTTTAGTAACAGATGCATCACATTTTCCATGTAATTATCAGTACTACATAGAGTAAAATGGGTTTATATTTTTGGGCCCTGGTTCAACACTTAAATACAACATGCAAGAAGTCTAACAGAGGGGTGATAAGTACATGCCTAGATACTGCTGAATAAATACTGTCTCCCAAATATGTGTGGGTTTGTTTATTTTTTTCTTGTAGATATTTATTTATGCAAAATATTTCAGAGTTCAGTGTAGCTTCAGATGTCATACTTTTTATTGATTCCAGAATGTATAGGCAGGCATAAATGAGATCTAAATAATCCAGTCATTAGTCTCAAATCAAAAAGACCCTTCTGTAACCATTAAAAATATGCAAATTTCAAAAGGTCTACCAAGGGTTCCCTGGTAAAGAGATTTCATATTACAAAAACCTCCTGCTTGTGCTCAGCCTGTTAAATCCAGGGGTTTTACTTACTCTAAATAATCAGGGTCAGAATGAAGCTAAAACATAACTGCAGGAAAGTACCTCCCTTTCTCTATTATAAACCATTGCCATTAACCATCATAAGCTAGATCAGGGGTCCTCAAACTTTTTAAACAGGGGGCCGGTGCACGGATGAAGTGGCAGGAATTCATCTGCGGCTGCTTGGTTTCCCAACCCCCCCGGGGGAGGGGGCGCGTCTGTAAATACCAGGGGCCAGATTGAGAACCCTGGAGGCCATATCCAGCCCGTGGGCCGTAGCTTGAGGACCCCTGAGCTAGATCATCTGCTTTTAAATTTTTCTAACCAAGACTTTGCCCCGTATTTATTTGTTAGAGGACTGTTAGGTAGTTTTTATCTGTTTTGTGTTCTCCCTCCCTGCTTTAAAGTTAAGGTTACAGATGTAAAATATTTAACAGAATTAAGGATTTGGAAGAGAAGACCTGTCATTATTTTGCTTCTGGAAAACATTTGATTGAAAGGGTAATCTGAAGATAGGGGTGATAGGCAGTTCATTGGATTTTCTGCTATGAAATTTGTAGAGAATACCTTTAGTTATTACTGATTGACAAATGAGATGTTGTATATTGGAAGGCAAAGGCTGTATCACAAGCTACCATTTATGTCAGAACAGTGACAGAGTATTTTAATTAAATGTATAAGGAGTTGTTTGATAAGAGGGGGAAGGAACTCTAACACTGCAAGTACATACAAAGCTATCTAGACATTTTAGCCATGTTGCCTCAGATATACCCTTTTATTGTGCTATGTTAATAGCACAAAGGTTGCAGGGCTAAGAATTAACTTTTTGATCTGACAGCACTGTATTACTGAGAGATTCAAGAGACTCAGTGCAGTGCCTTTTCTCTCCTGTGAACCTATGCAAAGGACAAAACCACAGTCACTTTTTGTATGGTCAGTAAAGCACTGCAAAATGTCACATCACTCTTCCCTTGTCAGACTGATCTTACTGAAGATGCAAGTGTTTGTTTGCTTTTTACAAAGAATATGCCAAAAAGATAGCATGGTCCCTCGTAAGCATCATATCACACAGACATTTACAAGCAAACTTTCTTCCGGACAAGCAGTATTGTCTGATGATGCTACCAGTTATCATTTGTGGATATGGATTCAATTGTTGGTACAGCAACTGGTCTCTGAGGATAAGGTAGATTAGAAGTTAGGGATTTGCCTTCAGACTTCATTCTTCATGCTGTTGTTGGCTTCTTGTGCATCTTTGGACAAGAAGCTTTTGAGCCTTTGACTCAAGGATTTTGGCATAACATTAATGTAGGGACTAATATCCTTCATCTCTCTTGGAAGATATGTGCTTCCATTAAATTGTGTCATCATGGTTTTCCTTTTGGCCCTGATGTAGTAACATGTCATTTTACAGAACTGCAAGTATATCAGGAAAAAAAAACGAACTACCAACTTTAAGAGATAGTAATCCATTACAGAAATCTTATCCAACAATTAAATGCTAGGAACTACTGAGGACCAAAGACTGACTAACGCCCATTAAGAGATACTTACTGAAAAGTTGTATTATTAACTAAAGGTAGTTCTAACAAAAATACTAATTCTTCATTAATAGCAGCAAGCAATCACTTCTGTTTAATTGTATTATTTTGAGCTCGGTGTTTTGCAAACCGTTTTCACTTTCTGCTCTTTTAAAGCTACCAGACTTGCAAAAAAGAACTAAATGCATGATGTGATGTCACATACAGAAAGAACAAAACAGAATAAATACAGAAGAACAAAAAAACCCTACTGAGCATGAATTCTAATGGCCACATTTGCAAATGCATAGATAACAGAAATATAGGCAACTAATAAAGACTTTTCTTTTGCTGGAGAAGGGAAATAAGTTAAATGGGCTTACACAGTTTCACCACTGTTCTTAAGAAAGCAAGAAATATTTTCTATAATGTGGGGAAAAACCATATCCCATAACTAGATGGACATTCCTACTAGGATTCTTCTGGTTAATTTATCCAGCCTTTGGAAACCAGGAATCATGAATACTGGATTCCTGGACAGAAGAGGTGCAGCAGCCTTTTGTGCAACATCCAGGAAGTGTTTGCCTGCAGGTAGAGTTAATCACAAAGCAGTCTTACTGCAATCAAACTCTGAATTTGCAAATGAAATTGGAGAAGATGGAGGGAATGCATGAAAGAATGTATTCTCCTTTACCACTGCCCAAACTCATGCTGTTTACACGATGTTTACAAGAAAAAATATACCAGTTATATTCTGGCAACAAAAGACAGAAGATTTCAGACTACAGTACTACTAAAGGACCCCAGCAGCCATTGTTCACTCTAGTCTGTCAGAAATATGGCTGAACCTAAACAGAAAAAGCTTGAAGTACTGCAAGGACAAACAATAATGATTTTTTTTTCTTTAATTTCTCTCTGCTACTATTTATTTCTTTACACCACCTCTTATCTCCATCCCCCCTTATGTGTCTGAGATCAAAAAATGAAGGCAATAATTTCTGGCCAATAGATGATGTTTAAGCATGAAAGTAAATTGACCCCACAGCCTAAGGAGAACTATTTTCCTGGAAGGTGTGAAAGCCAACAAAGCACATGCTGACTCAGAGAGCTACCTTGGACAACAGGGAACGGAGTCACAACAAACAGTAGCAGATTTTGTCTTCACTCACTGATCAGGAATAGCTAAAGTGAAATTATTGTTAGGGAAGAGGAATGACAAAAGCATCATAGGACTAAAAGTAATAACTTCAGGTATCTGGGAAACTGATCAATGTTCCTGATCCAGCCCCCTTCACAGCACCAGCAGAAATAATGTCAGATGTAAAGATATTTTTAGGAACAGTAGAATGAGAATATATACAGGGAAGAATGACTCTGATGTTTATATCAAATAGCTGTCTGAGTATGCATACAGTTCTAAAGCTGCAAAAGAGCTATTGGCAGCATGTTTTATTTTCAAATTGATTTTCAAGACAGACACTAAAGCTTGTTTTCTTTCTCCTCTCCTTCTTCCAGAAGGAAAGCCTAAGTAAAATGTAATTTAGCATGCTGGAGTTCTGGACACTTGTAAATGTAATTATTTGGGAAGAAGGTGTTGAATGTTTGGAGGTTTGGAGTCTGAACAGAAGCCAGGAAAGGAAATAAGAAATGCCAGAAAAAGCAGCATAGCAAATAGACAGAAATCCTATTAAAAACTTAAACCTGAAGAGAAAAGCATGAGAAATACACAACTGGAACAGACTAGAAAAATAGTTTCTTGCATGTATTTCCCACAACTAAAACTCCAGTAGATTTAATAGGTTTTGGATCAGGCTTCCAAGAATGGAAATACGAATGACAAATCAAATAAGAAGGTATTGGAAAACAATTATCTAATAAGGAAGAAATAAACTCTCAATTTAATAAATGTTAATATTTAGGGACACAATTTATTGTTTAAAAAGGAATAATTAATTCAGCTTAAACTCAATATGTACTGCACAATAAATTGTAGCTTTGAAGCTTTGACTAGTCTATGAGCAAGCATACAGCAAATCTATATTTGAGTTAAATACTATTTTAATATAAACATAACTTGAACTGGGAAAAAAATTGAATTTTCAAAATTATAAACAGAATAAAAATAATCTTGAAAAGTCCTGCCCATATAGGACTGGCAAGAATTAATGTGTCAATAATTAAAGTAAACAAAAAAAACCAAAAAAACCCCACAAAACCCCAAACAACAACAACAACCAAAAACCAAATACAAAAATCCCACCCCCAAAAAAAACCTCTGAAAAAAACATGAACAAATGCAACGACCAAACCCACAAAACCCAAACCAAGCAAGCCCCCTTCATCTGGTATTTTCCCTTGAAGTATTTTCTGCCATGAAATAAATCACAACAGGGACCCATGAATTGGTCATTTTACCTATCTATATCCCCATCCAAGACAAATATTCCACATACGGGAGCAATCGATATGATCTGCCTCCAAAGCTCATTATGCTTCCTTTGGTCTCTACACAGAATATTTTATCCAAGTGACCTTTTTTCTCTTTCTATTTGACATTTTGTCTCTTCTTATCTGCTCCTTGAATTTCCCTGATTTTACCGGTTTTACTCTTTGAGACTTGTAACTCCCATCACAGAAAAGAAACAATTTTCTTTTCCTCCATTTATTCTTCAGTCCAGATCATACCATCTGTCAAGGCAGTGTAAATTAGTAGTAACATGGCAAAAAAGGCTTTTCATATTGTAGTGCACTGGGACATTACAGGATTACTGATGATGACTGACTGATGATAGAAGGTAAGAAATTTTTTTCACAAGTGTCCTGCTAAAAGTTGTCTGAACACAGTATTACCAATGAGAAGGAAGATAAAAAAATACTATTTTTTCTATCACTACTGATATTAATTAAAGGCAAGAAACATAGTTGCCCCACTAAGTTTATTCTGAGAAACATATTTGACTAAAATCTATATTTCTTAAAGAAACAGCTTATCCATTAAAAATCTACTTTTCTGATCAGCTGTCTTTGCTTTTACTATCCCTTGATTTTAGGAACTCAGATCTGTCAGTTTTAGAAATAGAAAGGGGGCAGTTTCTATTCTTATTAACAGATTCACTTATAAGTGTCATAATGAGCTTGTAGCAACATTTCATATTTTTTAATTTGTTTATTGATTGGAAACTGCAAGGAAAACAAAACCGACACCATCACTACAATATGGGAACTATCTTTCTTTGGGAAACTGTAATTGGTAAAGGTTCTGTTTTTAATCGATGATATTTCTTATTGCTTCAGGAAAATTTTAAAATGTATTATCATTCTCTTGCATGCAAAGCCGATAGATGTATTTGGCCACTCTTCATTGACCACTTAAAAGAACTTAAATCAGGAGGGCAAGTCAGACACTGACTTCTTAAATCCCTCATAGTCTGCTTGCTGTTGCGTGCAGACTGCCGTGGAAGCCAGAATCTGAGTGTGCTGTTCATTTGCTGTCGCAACTTTCCATGCCTATAGCAAATGAGTCCTGAGTTCAGAGGTGGTGGTGACAGGTAAGTATTATCCACCTGTAACATCAACACTTGTACCTAGCACCCCACTTCCAAGGTCATTACAAATCTGGACATTTCAAAAACATTCCAAGATTTACAGCATTTTACTAAAGCAACAAATGTGTGCATGTAAACAAAACTAATTTTGCCACAGTGAGATAGCAGAGTTTGCCCAGCAACAGTCTATATTGAGATTAAAAAAAAACATTTACATGTTCTCTTAAATATCATGGCAGAAGTAGAACAATAATAGGAAACACTCCAGGAGACAAGCTTTGTATACAGCAAAAGACAATCTTAGTGCAATGTTTAACTCTGAGAAAATCATACTGTGAAAGAATAATAACAACATATTTTATATTAATTTTCAGTTAAAAAATATATTCTTAGTTGTCTTTACCAGGGCACTTTACTGCAAGAGCACATTGTAAAGAATCTTACCATGAAGACTAGTGACTTATCAGTAGAAGCCTTATCAACAGTTTAATTAAAAGAATGGGGAATGTGATTTTGCTGACTTGTAAAAGTAAGGATGTTTCAGGACTGCAGTTCTCAGGCAGAAAAAGGGGAGACCTTAGTGGAAAGCAGTCGAGTAATTTTAACCAAAAAAAGCACAGCATGGTTAATTGGATCGTAAAGCACAGGTTTTCATGATATATGGAACAAAACAAATAAAGAAACAAACTGTTGCTTTCCTGAACACTAATTCCGCTTCTGTTTTTTCCCTGGGATTCTGGTAACAGTTTGAATATAACCTTCACACTCTCCGGTGTTAAGGATAAGTTATAGCAGGTCTGTTCCCCTCATCTGCAACACAGAATAACAGAGACAATTGCTTTCAACATTGAAACACTCCTGATTCTTAGAATAGTTAAATTATCCAATTTCATCACTAAGCACACATTTTGGGAAAAAAAAAAAAATATTGTTGCATACAAGGATGTAATCCACTAAATTAATAGAGCATTATTCTCTATTTTGATACATAATCTCTGATGTCTCCTTCTTCATCCAAACACAATTTTTGAGAGTAAAACAAATTCTATTCTACATGGCCACTTAGAGTTTAACTGATCAGATTTATCATTAACTTGTTCTTTCTGTTCCTTAGAGAAAAACTTGGTTTAGTTCTTGTCTTCTGACAAATCTATTAAAAACTTATTTTTACTCTGAGCTGCTTTCTACTGAGACTTTATAAAAAGGGATTTATTTAATTTTTCAAATTGCAGTATATCAGAGGCTTTAAAGCTATTTGCTTTAAATTTCAAATAGAAAATTTAATCTTTGCAAAGGTGCTGAGTTCTGTAAAACTCTATGCCATTGTTTAAATTTTTGCTATGGGCTAATAATAATAAAAAAAACCTCATCTTTTTATTAGGATGTGTAATGGGAGACAGCATAAGAAGATTTCTGGTCAATGTGCATTAAAAGTAGTATTAGCTCCAGGTTTTTAAATCCTCTGAGCTAGTTACATTCCTATTTAAGCATCTGTTTTGACGATTTAAAATGTGGTAGTATGGGGGAAAAATAATTACATTTTGCTACTTGAACAAAAGAGGACTACATTTTATTAACTTTTACCATTTTAAATGAGACATTCAAGCTCAAAAACCCCTAAGGACAAATAAAATTATCATTAATTAATTGTATCACTCATGTATTGAATGCAATTATTATGTTTGAACTGTTTGTATGTACTTTTTTTTGTACCTGATACCACTGTACCCAAGTCTATTACAAGTCTGAGCTAAAGAGCCTGGTTCTCTAATTCAAGCCATAAGGATTTAGACTTCTAATACCTACAATTTCAGAAAAAAATCTAGTCAGCCAGTATAACTGCAAATATGTATTGAGCTTCCAGGATGGACAGACAGACTCTTGCATGCTTTACTTACCATCAGAAACTCATTCTGAGAAACAAGAATGAAGGCAGAAATGTCTAAGCCTTTGTCTTTTACTCGCTTAGATAATGACATCAGGGTAACATCCAACTTTATCCTTCATAAGCAGGCTGAATCCTTTTCTGCACTTAAGGAAATATTAAACAGCCTGTACAGGTGCAGGTTTGATTAGCATAATTGTTGCATTGGAAAGGGTCTTCAAAGGAAAGATATGACATTTGTAAGAAAATCTGACACAAGAACCATGTACAGTTACCAACTGTACAGGGATAAATAGACTTATAACAACAACAACAACAAACCCCCACAAAAAAACCAAAACAAAACCAAACAAACAAAAAAGAAGAAGTTGAATATAACATACACATATCATAAAATCACAAAAAAACCACTTGCTCCTGGAGATTCTCAGAACAGGGCTAACTTTAAAGACAGATTAGCTTTACATTCAGCTGAAGTGGAATTCAGAAGGTGATATTCATTGGACAAATTGGTATCTGAAAATGTTACTTATAAGAATGACCTTTTCACCTACAGTTAGAAGCCAATCCATTTTCATGATTATGTGATTTCTTGTCATTCTTTTGGCTCCACACAGGAAACTCTGAGATTCATTGGGAAATTCATGTTCTCTGGCAGAGCTTTAGATCATCAAAAGGAAATGAGCAAACTCATGCATATTTTGTTTAGCTGGTAGTTCAGAGAATTTACAAATCCAGTTTTTTATGGAGCACTTTTTGTGGAGCAATCTTTTTAGGGAAAAGGTTCTTCATAGCAGAAACCTATCCACTGGGAAATTACAAGTGACATCTTTATAAAAGCTGAGGCATCTAAATACACAAGTAACTGGTACTAGTTGGATAATCAATATGCCATACCAATACCCTAATCCTTTCGTCTCCCTCTTTACTAATAGACTTTCTTTCTCATTAGTACTAATAAGTAATACATACAACCCTAAAGCTGAAGCTGAAAGCTTCATGATATATTACCAGATTTCAGAATTACTTCTACTATTTCATATTTATTACTCTGCTACTAACAGAGTAATTATAAACATAAAACAGAGTAGCACAGAAATATTTCAAAGAAAACCAGTTTTCAATACATAAACAAATACCTTTGTTGCTTTTTTTTATTTGTTTGTGTTTGTTTTTACACATACACACACACATATATAGTAAACAAGTTTGTAAGGGCAACTTTTTTTCCTAACTACCTGTAGGGTCATTCTAGTGTAGCAGATAAAACATCCAAACTTTTCAACTATAAAATAATAGTTTTAAAAGGCTGTTAAGCATTTGAATGTGCCAGAATATTCCAATAACAGTACCTTTGGGATGAACTTGTGAAAAAATTTAACCCCTAGCCTACCACATTTCAACTAAATTAGCTTTTCTCATTTGTCTCTCCCTGCCCTGAAGCTCAAAATAGTCTTTCTTGGAAAACCTGACAGGGATCCACCTTATTGTAATGCAGCAATTTTCATCCAGTTTCTGTTATTAATGTGGTTATAAAAATTCTATTAAACTAGTTAACCTTTCATTTGGGGGAAAAAAGGAAGGCCGTCGACTGTGGTCTTATGCAATAAGTCAACTGAAAGATGTTAAAACCAATTTGGTAGCAGTAATGACAGGGTATTTCTGCAGTACTGCACACCCAGCATACAGGTAACTTGGTCTTGAAACAGCATCTCTAAAGAGTGTCTGAATATATATAGCTGAACTTTTTTATGCCTCAAGTTGTTTTGGATCTAGTATCAAGCATATGTTTGGCATTTGCTGACCCAAACATGAGTTGTAAATCAAGAGTTGAAGAATTCTGCCCTGAAGTAACTAAGTACTTCAAAGCACTATTTTTTAACGATCTCCACAGAAAAAAACATTAGCCAGAAAATACAGAATGTGAATAAAAATATAGTGTAATTATAGTTTTATAAATCATTAAACTGAAAAAAAAAATTCATCAAACGTGGATGTATGAGAGATTAAAACCCATTTAGAGATGACCTGTTAGTCAGAGGAAGTCTTTTTAAGGTTCAGATGTCTAAATTGAGAAAGGTATCACTGCATATGCAGGAAGGAACAGTAATGTGAACTGAGCTCAGCACCAGAGGAACACTTTTTGTCATCTAACCCCTCATATTTAACCACATTACAACAAATTTGGCATGCACATGAAGATAATTTTGGCACCTTGTTTCTGAGAGACAAAACATCAACTGGATCTTAAGCCCTGTCAGTCTGATTGTCAGAGGTGACTAGTTATTAAATCACTAGCTATTACCATTTACTTTCATTCCTTTTTTGAAACCTCCTTCTGATCTAAGGCCAAAACCTTGACTGATAAGCAAAAAGTATAAAGGTCTCCCCAGTAAGGGCTACAAAGTTTGTTTTCATCACTAGCTCTGACTTGTATACATTTTCTAATTACTGTATACATTTTCTACTTGTTCTGTGAGGAAGGAGCAATCTTTTTTGCATTTCATGTGTGCAACACATAGCAAAATGGAGTCTTGACTGGTGAATGGGGTAAAGTCTACGTTTTACTACTAGTAAAGTCTATACCTCTTTGAATTATAATTTCCAGTTTTGTGGCATTCACATTCCTCTTTTACCTCCTTACAATGCAAGCCACATTTTGGTTTGAATGTGGTATCAAGTATTAATAATTCTCAGTGCAGAATGATTTCATTTGCTTTCACCAACAGACTTAAACAGGAGTAAAATTAAAGTTTGAAATCATAACCTTTGAAGAAATAAAATTTTACTCTTGCATTCAAGCCTTGGAGGCTTTTTAATTTTTTAATAAATCTTCCGATTTCTACTTTTTCAGTAATTTATCCCAGCCCAACCATTAGTAAATTTGTTATCAAATGATACTGTAAATGGAAAAAGAAACCCTCAAACTTGAAACTTTGATGCCACATGTTACTAATGCTTAGAACTTGCAAATATTTCTTGCTCAAACAGTTTAACATTCCCGAAATTGCTAAAAAACTCTATGATTCTGTGATTCCATGAAAAATGGCAAGGTAGCATTCTAAGTTTCTAAGTCAAACTTCTATTTTGCCATACAAAGGCTTTTCGTTTTATCTTTGGGTACATCTATGGTTAGACAAAATCACTGAATGTTGAAAGGTACCTCTGGATATGGTCTAGTCCAACACACTGCTCAAAGAAGTGTCAGCTAGAGTACATTGCTCAGATCCTTGTCCTGTCAGATTTTGAGTACTTCCAAAGACAGAGACTCCAAACCCTCTCTTTTGCAATCTGTTACAAGTGTGTTTCTTTACCTTCCTTTTCTAAGGGTGTTTGATGACCCTCACAGTGAAAAAGCATTTATCTTGTTCCAGTGGAATTTCCTGTGTTTCAATTTGTCTCTTGTCCTGTCACCAGACACTGCTGAGAAAAATCTGGCTTGGTGACACTAAGTCAAGAGACACCAAGCTTTTTAAACTTTCTATCAGATATTTTCTCACTTTCGCCTTTAGCCACTTGGAGAGTGTTGCTCTTTTCCACTGTTACAGAAGCATTTAATAAATACCTTGGTCATCTTTGCATCAGGCTTTTGAATACCAAGATACCTGGACTTCCAGGAATGAAACAGACTGCGTACAAATCTGTTCTGATGCTGCAGTTATGGCTGGCTTCTGCTCAAAACATTTATATTTCTCCTTTATTTCCCAAAGCCCATCCTATTTATTAACAACAAATCCATCACCCTTAATCGTTTTTGTGCAAGATTCATACAGTGCTTTAGCTATAAAACACTGGGCATTTGCTTAACTCAATTTTAACATTCATTGTGGATTTTAGTAGCAATCAAGGTATTATTCAAATAGACTCTTAGCTTAAATTTTCTCCCCATCCTAGTACTATTTCATTAAAAGTTCCCTGCTGTTGCCTACAATATTGCAATATTTCAGAGACAAAAAAACAAAAAAAAAAAAAAACAAAAAAAACCCCAAAAAACGGTAGCCAGTAATTTTGCACTTAATTACTGTACGATCTCTTGCAGTTTTCACCACTGAAGCTCTTGTAAGTAAGTAAACTGAAACCTGCCCATTAGCAAAGAAAATAAACAACTTAGAAAACGTAAAAATTCAAAATTACGCTATTATCTGTTAAAGCTCTAACAAACATGGCCTTTTAGCATTAAAAAGGAATTTAGTTCAGAGGTACTATCTAGGTTTACTCCATCCTGTTGCAGTACAGTGTATTAAAATATCATGTATTTTTACTTCTTTGGAATCTCTACATAGACAAGGGTGTTACATTATTATGATGGAAACACTTACATATCCAAAACCAACAATGAAGAACACAAAAATTTCACTCACCAATTACAAGTAAAACACAACATTAATTTGAAAACATTAGTGTCAGGTTCATTCATAGTTTTTTGTTCATAGTTTGTATTGTTCATGTCTGACAGAACAGACTCACACCTTAGCTAATGCTTTTATGATTTCTGATGATACAAAAGAATACACAAAACCCAACAGAGTACCAAATATTTTGTCTCCCTCTGCCTCATTTGGTAAGAAGGTTATCATTAAGTCCTAAAGTTTGCATGAGCACGTACAAATAGAACATGTGCTTGTCATTCTGTTTAGATCAGTTGGTATAAGAGAAGGTGTATAAAGAGGAAGTTTTTGGAGATATATTTCAGCAGCTAACTGGTAGAGGAGCGGCACATGGTTTTAAAGGGGCGAAAATTAACCTTGCCTACTTTTTTGAGTCCAAAATAGCTCTGATAACTTGAGACACTGTAATACAGGGAAATTTATAGCTTCCAACATCACAGATCTAAAAGGTTATCTCAAATGCAAGTATAAACCTTTTGTAATTGGTTCATATTTATTGCTTTCACATCCTACCAGGTGTTAATGTTCTTCAAATGCTGTTAGTTGAATGGCTTTTTAGGGAGCTGAACGTTCTGCAGGATTAGGCTTATTGTTTTTTGACAATGAGCAACACTCACATCGTCCCATCATACTCTTTTATGTGTTAAAGGCCATCTGTCCATCCTTTTTATATTCCTGGTTCTTGAGCTTTGTCTGAATGTGAGATAGGGTGAACATAGTTTTGCCTTTAACAATAGATCTGTGCAAGATGATCGCTAAAATTTTTTAAACCTTTTAGGTATTAATATTAAGTGGATTTACATTGAATAGGTCTGTCTAATGGATCAGCTCATTGTATTCAGTGACAAAGTCATCCACATGAAGAAAATGCTATTAACTGTACAGCATTCTAACTCTTCTCTGAAGAGGAGCCCTTCTTAGCAGTCTTTTATTCTCTTGATGTCAATTATAAATCAGGAGTATTCTGACCTCTGCTGCACATTAGCATTAAGAACATTCTAATGGTCAGCTCATAATTATGCTTCTTCTTTGTTTTCCTTTTATTCTTAGTTAAAAATTAACATTATTTTAGATGTTCTAATTCTCCAGGTAATCTATAAAGTCTTTCATGTGGGAAAATTAATTTCAAAAAAAAGGAAAGGCAATTACACATTTCTAGTGTGTGTCTTTCTCCTTCTAAACACTCTCATCTCCATTAAAGTCTCTTTCAATGTGTATTATCTAACCGATTTTATAATACCTCATTTATCTCTAATTTTCACTGACCCAAAAAAAGTAAAAATAAAATATATTACAATAGCTTGATATCACCTGGCTTGTATTGTCTGATTTCTAGAGCTAGTAAGCTGCAGCTGGGATCAGGTTCCTCTATTGGCAGGCTTGTCTCAGAGCCCATAAAGTCAACAAAAGGTTTTCTGTAGCACTTGTGATACAAGGATTTCAACAGGCTGTAGGTTTCAAGAGTTGACGCTGTTCCCATACCCGTTCAAATGGCCTGTAATTAAGGATGTTCCACAACCTATACATTCATGACCCTGCATCCAAACAGGCTGCTACTTTAATTTTGCTTTTTTTCAAATGTTATATCTTTCTCTGAAAGATCATTGACTGTTCCTATGCTCAGGAAGAGCAATATTTACATATTTACATAAAATATATAAAATATATTAAAAATATCCCATGTTACCTTGAGTATAGACATTATCAAAACTAAAAAAAAATATAAAAATATTGCATTTAGAGAATAGGACATGTTTCAGATGGGATAAGTAAAGTGTCTTTACCAGAACACTAAAATCACCTCAGCAGACTTGCCCTCTTTAACTCATGAAATTGCTGGTAAATTACTTTACTGGTACATTATTTTTGAAAATTAAACCAGAATTAGTACTTACTCAGAACTATTTTTGTGCTGTGAACTGAGCTGGTGAAAAGATCTGGAGTAAAGAGAAAAAAAGACAGCTTCAGTTCAGTAGGTGTTTCAAGGCTGAGGAACAGCATAGTTTCAGGGATGCTGCTCAGCGTAACGGCAGAACAGGCATTTTTCTGTCCGCAGTCTGCCAGATGGAGTTGATGTGAACATCTTGCCATCCTGCCTCTCTTTCTGTGTCGTAAACTATGCACAAATAATCTGAAGCCAGATCCTAAAAAAGTCTTAAACACATCATGAAAATTCATAACCCTTAATGAAGGGCCTAGGTACCTCCATCAGCTTTGACTCCCACTTTGAGAGCTCCTCATTTTGAGCCAGGCTGTGAAGCCAAAAAGCAACAAAAGTCTCCATGTACAGAAAATGACTGAATAAGGCAGCCAGCAACTATTTGATGTAAAAAATGGAAATAATCTGCAGAGGCATGTTTCTTTTCAAATATGAAGGCTCCAGTTCCATCCTTTCTCTCACCATACACACATCCCTCTAATGAGATTTTGATAGGTTTCTTAAGGAATTAAACAGCTTCAATGGTGGACACAAGAAGCCCTTTACTCCACCCCAAAACTCTTCATAGTATTGTAGCCCTGACCAGGAAATTTGGAGATAGGTGCCTGAGTATCCACAGGCAGAGTCAGGTATTGAATAAAATTTTGGGTAAGATATTTTCCATATCTTGGCTGAGCATGCTAAACTAATTCATGGAAGAAAAGAAATATCAGTGCCACATACCATTTTCTTAGTTCCTCTAGTCACATAATGTTCCTGACCTCCAATTCAGGTGTTGTACATACATAGATTGATAGATGGACAGATGGTGACCAAGAATGTGCTACAATGAAATTTTAATTTTGTTGAAAGACATACACTTTGTTTTTTCTCCAAAAAATATTCCATAAAATTTGTAAGCTAGGAAATACATGTCCCATCTAGGTTTACAATCAGCCTTTAATAAGACTGTTAAAATACTTGTCATCTTTTCAAGATCTGTTTTTATTGGGAGGAACCCAGATCCTTCTGAGGTATTTTAATGAAAAGTTCAGAGAGAAAACAGCACTTGAAAAAACAGCCTAAAACCTGCTGCTGATTGCATGTATGCCTAGCACAGAGGAAAATTGGTAGAAATACCTAACACAAATCAAGCAGAGATATTCAAGCAAAAATCTCATCCTGCAGTGAGTCACTTTACTTCAAGAAGTGATTTGATCTTCTCTGCAATGTGAGCAGGAATCAATTCCTATTTGAGACTAAGAAATCTTTTCCCATTAAGATTTAATTGAACAAGACAGATACTGTCAAAAAGTTTCACTTTTGACAGACCAGCTTTTCCTGACCCTCTGACCTTTTCTATTAATGTCCCCTCCCCCCAAAAAAACCAAAACCAAACCACCCAGCATATTGTCCGTCAGCTCTGCTGACTGTGATTTCCAAGTAGCTTCACATGAACTCTTACAGTAATGAAAAGTAATTAACACGTTCTCTTAACTCATGTTAGAATTTAATGTTGAACTCAGGCAAGCAGCAAGGACTATTAACTTTTATGAGTGTATAATGGCAGAACAAAACCTCCAAGTGTAAGTGACCTCCAAGATTTGTTTTGATTCCCAGACATTAAGAAATAAATAACTAGTTCATTATATCACAAGGGGAATTTATTTGGGCAAATAAATCAGGCTATGTTAATTAAAAGTAACATCTGAACTTCTATAAAATTTGGAATGAGCTATTATCAAATTTGTTTAGTATCAAACTAGTAGAATGATTTTAACTTTGGATTTCCCAACAAGAACATATGTATATTTGCTCCCACTTCTGCTTCTCCCTTGCCCTTCCATTAGTTCTCTTTGGACTAATACCGTCTAACTTTCAAATACACTACACATGATTTAATTGTCCTAACATTAAAAATAGGTTATCTTAGGATAGATAAACTGTTCAAATTTCTGCCTTCTGACAATCAAGACACCAGAAATGCCATTGTAAATTCTTGTTTAAGTCAAAATACAGAGGCATCACTGCAAATGTTATTTCACCTTAAAATAACAAGAAAATTATTTCTAATTTCTGTTGAGAATTAGTTTTGTGCTGTCATAGCTCCCTGAATCAGTGTGGTGGGTTGACCCTGGCTGGATGCCGGTTGCACACCAAGCTACTCTATCACTACCCCTCTTCTGTTGGACAGGGGGAGAAAAATGTAACAAAAGGCTTGTGGGTCACAACAAGAACAAGGAGATCACTCAGCATTTACTATCACAGGTATAAACCAGAACTGATTTGGGGAAATTAATTTAATTTATAACTAGTCAAATCAGAGTAGGATGTTGAAAGATAAAAGCCAACTCTTAAAAGACCTTTTCCCTACCCCTCCCTTCTTCCCTGGCTCAGCTTTAATCCTGGTTTCTCTACCTCCTCCCCTTGAACAGCGCAGTGAGATGGGGAACGGGGATTGCAATCAGTTCATCACACATTGTCACTGCCACTCCTTCCTCCTCAGGTTTTTCCGCTGTTCCAGTGTGGGGTCCCTCCCATGGGAGACAGTAATCCATGAACTCCAACATGGGTACTTCCCATGGGCTGCAGTTCCTCACGAACTGCTCCACTGTGGGTCCTTTCCGTGTGTCCTTTCCACAGGATGCACTCCTTCAGGAACAGACCATTCCAGCATGGGTCCCCCAAGGCATAACAAATTCTGCCAGCAAACCTGCTCTACCATGGACTTCTTTCTCCACTGAGTGACAAGTCCTGCCAGGAACCTGCTCCAGCATGGGCTCTCCATGGCATCACAGCCTCCTTCAGGCACATCCACCTGCTCCACGATTAACCCCCATGGGCTGAAGTGGGACAGGCCGCCTCACCACGGTCTTCACAATGGGCTGCAGGGGAGTCTCTGCTCTGGCATTTGGAGTACCTCCTCCCTCTCTTTTTTCACTGACTTTGGTGTCTACATAGTTGTTTCTCTCACATATTCTCATTCCTCTCTTTTGGCTGCTGTTACATAGCAGTTTTTTTCCCTTCGGAAATACAGAGGTGCTACCACCATTGCTGATGGGTTCAGCTTTGCCAAGTGGCAAGTCTGATTTGGAGCCAGCTGGCATTGGCTCTGTCAGACACAGGGGAAGCTTCTAGCAGCTTCTCGCAGAGGCTATCCCTGTAACCCCACTGCTACCAAAGCCTTGCCATGCAAACCCAATACAATCAGTTTATCACACTGTCAGGGAAGTGTGAGGGACATAAGAGCGGAGTCAGTGCAAGTAAAAGCCTGATAGAAGTTGTGAGTGAAAATTATGTTCCCTGGAGTGTTAACTCATTATTAAATTAACATAGGCATAATGCAAAATGTGACTTTTGAGATACATGGTATAAGTAATATGCTGGAAGTGTTTACCTGTCTTATTTGGCTGTGAGAAAGGGGACAGATAGTTTTGGCTAAATATCTTCCTTTTAAAGCCTAAAGCTGCAGTTAGTTAAGAGAAATCCTGCCCAGGTTTACTGGACTGTGCCTTGTCAGAAGCAGAGATCAGAATCACCTGCCCCTTAGCTTATTATATATTAAAATCCACATTTCTACATTTGTTTTGAGGATCTTTTTCATTGAAACTGAATAAATAAAACTGTATGTTGTAGGCTATCTGGAAGCACAGCATAAAACTGCAGTATTTTATGACTGCTTTTTTTTTTGACTAGGGTTTCTAGTCATCAAGACAACTTGAAAATAGCATATATTTCAGTCACCCATAATATGCCTGATATATAACTATGTTTATGTGCATAAAGTGTATGAAAGAAGGAATCTTCACTGAAAATATAATTGGTCAGTTGATGTATACTTGGATAGTGTTGCTCTAGGAATAATTCCTTCAATATAAAGCACAACTTTCTTGTGAAATTTCTTTTTCTTACTTTCTTTTTAGAAAGCTCTAGTGTGGTAGAAATTCTCTCATGGGCCTTTTTTGCTTATGTCTGTCTTTCACTGAACCATTAATTTCCATTTTCTCCTCAAAACTTTCTTGCCTAACAGACTTTATTTCTTTTTTCAACCACGAAACTAAAAGCTCTGGCCCCAGAAGGCAGCACATTCACGCTTCGCTTTACATGTGCCATGGGTCCTGCCGCCACAGGCCTCAGCAGGCCAGGCGGGGGGCAGCCCACGCTCCTGGCGCCTCAGCGAAAGCGGGACAGAACGGGCTTATCTGCTTCACAGCTGCCATAAGCAACTGCAGCACTGCCTCCCTGCCTCCATGAGGTGTTTTCTGTAGCTGTAACAGCCACTGGGCTCTCGAAACCATTCCTGAATCTCTAAGATGTCTTCTGAGGACCGGGGCAGGTGTTGCATAGCTTTTCTGAGGAGATGGGGACTGTGCTGCTGAGGTGAGGGAGTGGACAGGTGCCTGTGTCAGTGAGGAGGAGAGCACTGGAAATGCCTGTACGGCCAAGGGCTGTGCACAGCTGGAGAGCTTGATCGTTCTCAGGTAAGGCAGTGGACTCGGAGGCTACAAGCCTTTCCCCATGGGCCAGCTGTGGGCTGGCACTGAAAGGTGCCAAGCTGCAGCGTGGGCCTGGCTCTGGCTCCTCAGGTGCTGAGCCGGCATGGGGCTACTGCCCCGCAGCTTGCCTCAAGCCAAGGCACTGCAAGGGTGATTTTCACTTCTGTTGGTTTATGAGCTGACTTAACCCCGGTGCCTGGGATGTATGAAAGCAAGAGTATGAAGTGCAGTAGCAGAGGGGTTTTTCCTTTTTTTTTTTTCCCCCCGCCCCTGTTAAGTTCATTCTCCTGTGTTCCTTAATGTGATTTTTCCATCTCAAGCTAAGTGTCTCTGATGACATGACATTCACAGCTTCCTTTTGAGAACAAGTGCATTTAGGATGATTATTTTGCCATTATAGGTGCATTGCTAATGGTAATAAATAAACTGTGAGCTTTCTGGGCCTTTTACATTTCTACTGGTAATTTCTGCTTCAGAGTTTATTGAAGAAGGATAGCTCCTGTCTCTTTTTTTTCTGCCTCTCCCTACCATTTCAGACCCTATCTGTGAAACAACAGATGACTTGATTGAAATGTGTTTTGCACACTGTTGATTTTTTAGTATAAACCCTTCGCTTCTGTGGATTCTTCCCACACAGCAATGCATCAATTTCTTTTTTGTCAGATGAGCTAAAAAATCTTTATCCAGCAATTGTTACTGTTTTTGCTTCAATTCAGGTAAAACTTCGTGAAGTTAGTGGGAGATTTGCATGAGTGAGGACTGACTATAACTGAGCAAGAGCTTGAGGGATTGACCCTTACTGAGACTGAAATAACTGTTCTTTAGCTTTTTCACTGCCTTTATATAGTTCATAGTTTTTGTTATGCTTCTTCGCAGATGTAACAATAATATTCTTGTTTTATTGCTAGGTACTCACACATAACCTATGGAGTTTCAAAGCAATCTCATACCAAATCAACATGAATCTTACATCTTCCTTAATGTATTCCAGTCTAGTTCTCAATAATCAAAATCTCCTATTTGTATTTATCAGGCTTCTCCTATGTTTTATATTTTATTCGTTCACCCATTTCACAGTGTAGCTATTTTTTTCTCGGACAAATCTATGAATGTTAAAATAATTAGTTTATACCCTGTAACCTTTCCAAGTACAGTCAGTAACAATCATGTAATATTCGTTCCTCTAAAGCCCATTTTTTTCTGTGGCAAACCTTCTCTAAAGAACACGTCTTCCATTGCCAATACACATCCAAATGTACTTGGCTATAATTACTACAGCAACATAAAATGACTAATAAAAAGAAATGACTGAATGAAGCATAATTATACTTAACAAACTAACTTGAAGTTTTAATTTGCTCATTAATGAATACTTTGAAATTCTCTTGTACTACATCATCTTAGGGGTTTCTGGAAAATATAATCTTCTGGAATTATGTGAGAAATTATGTTTGTTTCCTACACAGAAATGCAATTTGGCCTCCAAACTATTTCATGGTCTTTGACCTCAGATGACTACCCTGAACATCAGTTTTTCCCATTAACTCTTTTACTGCAAATGGAAATATCATTCCCTTGCTGTCAGGCTGTTAGTGCCAAGGGCTGTATTCTGGCTAGGGCTGCATGCAGGCATCTACTGGTAAGGGAAAATTTGCAAGTATAATTCTGTTTTGTCACCACTTAAGCCATTGAAAACAATCCAGCTAAGCAAACAGAACTTTGGAGAAAGAGAGGAGAGGTGAAAAACCTCTATTGTGTACATGTATGAGCTGAACAACTTTCAAATCTAGGGTGTAAATTCAATGAATCACATTTGGTTTCTTTTTAGGTGACTTTTTACCAGAAAAAATAATTTAATACACAAACAAGAAAGAACTGAACTTGAGATGGTGTTGCAAAACCTCACTCTTCACTGGGTGCATTGGGTTTGCATGGCAAGGCTTTGGTAGTAGAAGGGTTAGAGGGCTGGCTTCTGTGAGAAGCTACTAGAAGCTTCCCCTATATCCCATAAAGCCAAAGCCAGCTGGCTCCAAGTTGGACCCACCACTGGTCAAGGCTGAGTCCATTAGCCATGGTGGTAGTTCCTCTGTGGTAACATATTTAAGAAAGGGGGATGGAGGGGAAGAAGCAACTGCAGGTAGAGAGAAGACAGAATATGTGAGAGAAACAACTATGTAGACCCCAAGGTCAGTGAAGAAGGGGGAGGAGGTGCTCCAGGCACTGGAGCAGAGATTCCCTTGCAGCCCATGGTGAATACCATGGTGAAGCAGGCTGTGCCCCTGCAGCCCATGGAAGTTAACAGTGGAGCAGATATCTACCTGCAGCCTGTGGAGGACCCCACGCTAGAGGGGGTAGGTGCACCCCAAGGAGGCTATGAGCCCATGGGAAGTCTGTACTGGAGCAGGCTCCCAGCAGGACTTGTTGCTCAGTGGAGAGAGGAACCCATGGCAGAGCACGTTTTCTGGCAGAATTTGTGACACCCATGCTGGAACAATCTGTTCCTGGAGATCTGCAGTCTATGAGAGGGACCCACAGCGGAGCAGTTTGTGAAGAACTGCAGCCCGTTGAAAGGATTGATGTTGGAGAAGTTCATGGACTACTGCCTCCCATGGGAGGGACCCCACACCTGAGCAGGGGAAGAGTGTGAGGAGTCCTCCCCCCTGCAGAGAAAGGAGTCGCAGAAGCAACATGTAATGAACTGACCACAGCCCCCATTCCCTGTGTCACTGAGACAGAGGAGGTAGAGAACAAAGGAATAAAAGTTAAGCCCAGGTAGAAGAGAGAAGTGGGAGGAAGGTGTCTGTAAGATTTGGTTTTTATTTCTCATTATCCAACTCTGATTTGATTGGTAATAAATTAAACTAATTTCCCCAAGTCAAAACTGTGTTGCCTATGATGGTAATTAGTAAGTGATCTCTCCATGTCCTTATCTCAACCCATGACAGCCTTTCATTATATTTTCTGTCCCCTGTCCAGCTGATGAGGGGGTGTGATACAGCAGCTTTGGTGGGCACCTGGCATTCAGCCAGGGTCAACCAACCACACTAAGTTTTGTCAATGGTGTGATTTACAGCACAATTCCATAGTATCAAAAGCAAGAAAGCACCACAGCACAGCTCTGCCTCACTGCTGCCTTGGTCAAATATTGGTGTTCAATGCCAGCATTCATATACAGCCTTCTCCAAGAGACTTGTCACCTCTTTTAGTCTCTAGGGTCTCTGTAGGTGCAGAGATTCATTCATACAGTAGGACTGGAGCTGCGCCACTATACAGGAGATGATTTTTGAGTATTCAGATTCCAAATCTCCAGAAGCAGATAGATACTTGACAGTGGTTAATCATGGCAACGTGGTCTCAAAATCTGTCATAAATTCTTCCCTGCTGGTAGGACCTGGGATGATGGTGAATCCCTTGAGGCTTCCTGCTGTGCTGTGGCACCTTACAGCTGTGTGGTTTGGAATTCAGGTTTTAGTTTCTTCCAAGGTGTTGAAAATGCTTTATACCTGGCACTATGCAAGAGCATGTAGATATTAGCACTGCTAGATTATTACTTACTTTCAGGGAATGCAAAGGACCGGACTTTGCAATCTAAGTGGTTACTTCTTTTTGTCCATTCCTAATGATGTAGGTAGAATATGGAGGAGAGCTGAATGTTTACGTATGGAGGTAAATTCTGAAATATGTGCAAATGACAGGTTTTTCTCTTTGATCTTGTACTTTCAATACCCTCCAGTTTCATTTTTGTCAGCAAAATTGCTACAGAGAAACTGGGAAAAAATCAAAGCCTTGGCACTGCATATTTTTTGTTCAAGAAAATTATATTCCACTTCTTTACAGTGGTGTTGAAAGAATTCTCAAAGGAATTTGTGTGATTTTAGAATATTTTAGAATCTGATTCAATCCCAGGAGACAGGCTACCTTTTAAAAAGTGAACAAGAATATACCTCAAACTACTTTAGCCCAGATGTTGGTATTCACAATGTGGCAAAGACAGCTTCAGCAGTTGGGAATAGAATGCATAGATCCCTTTCCCACATACCTCTGGCGGGTGGTATGGTGTCACCTCTTCTGCTTGTAATTCTGTTCCTCTTTCCCTCATGGTCTGTCATCTCTGAAGAGTGCATAGGAATCTACTTCACACAGAGTCTTCAACACAGAGGGGCCCCAAATGCAGCTAATATCTTTACCTGTGGCTGACAGACAAGTATTGGTTTTAAAGGACAATCAGGTAGAAAACAAAATTAACCAAAGACATCTATTGCTTAAAGAAAGAAAGAAACCCACCCATTTTCTTTACATAATCTTAGATTCTTGTTTCTCTTTATCCTCTCCAAAATAATAGTTTTCAGCAGTAGAAAGGAACTTTATAATAATTAACATTTGATACTGAAATACATGATGTCAAGAGTGTCTGGTTGCAGAGATTACTATAAAGAGTTGCCCCTCCTTTGTCATTATTGCAGATCATTAAATGCCAATGTCTTAGAAGTGAGTATCAATGGTTCACAAGTAAGAGACTGAGGCTCTTGGAAACCCTAAAGGTGTCATATTTTCAGCCATTACCCCAATACAGTAGTAAAATGTTAGTAGTGTTAGAAATAATTGAATCCTTGCCTTATTACATATGGACTCATTTGAAAGCTCATTACTTATTTGGACAGTACTTAGCATAACAAATTAATCTAAAGTGACACATGAGAATAAAGTAGGTAACTAAGCTGAAATCAAGATTAAAGAAGTAAGATCAAGCCTATTTATATCAAACACTAGTAAGATGTTTTGATAAATGGAAGTTTTTTAAATGGCTGTAGAAAACTAAAGAGAAACCATGGATAAAGGCAGAGATAACTGCATTTAGAGACTTTATTAACTGAAGAAGGGTACAGTGTCCAGGAACTCTACAGAATTCTTTCTCATATGGTTATTGTATATGGTTTATTATATATATTTATGTATATGGTTTATGGTGTATACCCGGGAACTTCTCTTTAATTGGACAGATGTCTTAGTTACAACATTACAGTATTATGGTTATCTTCTCTGAATCATTGTAAAGGAGCCAGAACTTCATCTTTGTTTCTTCACCATGTATTCTCTCAGGAGTTTCATAGAACAGGTAAAGTGAGCATGAGTGTCTCAAGATAGATGGCTATGCAGAATGAAAGACAGATATGTGTGTCCTTGGGGAAGAGAGCAGAGGAAACAGATTTGAGTGCTTCAGTTTCACTATTAGCATAAGCAAATTGGAGTACACTTGCAGCCTGTGGTGGTTGCAGCTGCATAGATGTCAGATGGGGCAACTTGAAATAGGCTTCAGAGTATTTACTGCACAAGCATATTTTATTGCTTCTTTTTTTCATTGCTTTTTCACTTTATTTGGGTCACAATCAACAAAACATTTAAGCATTTCAAACAGGTGAATGCTTCTATTGAATTAAAAGTTAAACACATACTTAAGAACTTTGCCAGTTCAAGGCCTGAATCATAAAATGTCATAAATAGGGCAGTGCAACCATTTGTGTGAATCAGCAAGATTTACTTCTTTGCATCTCTTGAACTTTGGGACACAGTTTGCATACAAAGTACTTACCTTTATTATAAGATACAGTTTATTTCAGGGAAGTACAAAACCATAACCTACTGCTCTGTAGGCTGAGTGGTATAGATCCATTATGGAAATGAAGCAGATAAACTGGAGCTGCTTCTAAAAGTGTGAGACTAAGTAGCTATATGAATGCATACTAATTACTGTTAGGATTTCTGAATATTAAAAAAAATAAATTCTGTTTTTAGCTGAAGCATTAGAGTTTGAGAGAAAACTTAAGGAAACTGTTGCAATTTAGTGTAAATAAAATGCGAGACCATATTAACACAGAATAAAAACCTGAAGGAGATATTTTAAAGATTTCAGCTCAAGCAATGATTCCTAATCAGTTCCAACTGGTTGTAATAGATATGCAGCATTGCATTATTAAAGAAAATGACCAAAAGGTCATAATTTTATATGATAACTCACAACAAACCTTTCATATGATAAGTCACAACAAACATTCTCAGCAGAACAGCTTTGTAAATCCAGTTTCCTGTGAAGTAAAATTAATAATTTGCTACAGTTGTCTTATTTTTACATAAAAATATTCAGCCACAAGTAATTTTGGAAAGAATATTTTATTCCTTAGGAAGAAAGTAAGAAAAATCTCTACAAACCCCTCAGTTGCATAGCTTCAAATAGACTTTGGGTTCACAGTGAGTAAAAAAATTGTGATCACAGATGACAGAATGATCAAGGTTGGAAGGAACCTCTGGAGATCATCTAGTCCAGCCCCCTGCTGAAGCAGGTTCACTTAGAACAGGTTGTGGAGAGTCATGTCCACATGGGTTTTGAATGCCTCCAGAAAGCAAGACTCCACAACCTCTCCAGGTAGTCCGTTCCAGTGTTCTGGCACCCTCAGAGTGTGGTGGTTCTTCCTTATATTCAGAAGGAACTTTCCGTGTTGCAGTTTGTGCCCATGGTCCCTTTTCCTGTTGCTGGGAACAGCTGAAAAGAGCCTGGCCATGTCCTCTTGACACTGCCCTTAAGGTTTTTTGTAAACATTGCCAAGATCCCCTCTAAGTCTTCTCCAGGCTAAACAGGCCCAGCTCTCTCAGCCTTTCCTCCTAAAGGAGATGTTTTTGTCCCCTAATCTCCTTTGTAGCCCTCCACTGGACCCTCTCCAGTAGTCCCCCATCTCTCTTCAACTGGAGACCCCAGCACTGGACACAGCACTCCAGATGTGCCTCACCAGGGCAGAGTAGAGGGGGAGGATCACCTCCCTCCACCTGCTGGCCACACTCCTCCTAATGCCCCCCAGGACCCCATTGGCCGCCTTGGCCACCAGGGCACACGGCTGGCCCATGGGCAACTTGCTGGTCACCAGCACTCCCAGGTCCTTCTCTGCAGAACTGCCTCCCTCCCAGCAGGTCAGCCCCAGTCTGTACTGGTGTGTGGGAGCGTCCCTCCCCGGGTGCAGGACCTTACGCTGGCTTCTGTTGGACTTCATTAGGTTCCTCTTCACCCAGCTCTCCAGCCTCTCCATGTGTCACTGAACGGCAGTGCAGCCTCCTGGTGTATCAGCCACTCCTCTCAGTTTTGTATCAGCACCAAACCTGCTGAGGGTGATCTCTGTCCCTTCCTCCAGCCAGGATGGATGTATTCATGGGTTCTCTTGTTACAAGATTTATTCAAAAAACATTTTCTCTACATGCCACAAATTTGGCAAAATTCTTACTCTTTAGTTTTAATTAACCAAGACCTCATTTTTTTCTAGTAAAATGGCACTATTCAAAACTTTGTTTTAGTGACTTAAAATATATGTTAATGTATCTAATAAGCTAATTAATGTTGAAGAGCATATACTTTAACACATATTTAAGGCTTTCTATAAAAATTTGTAACCATTTGGGGAAAAAAATGGATTTTTCAGTGATTTAGATTTTAGCCAAGAGTTTGAAACAACAACAGAAACATCATGTTTATCATTGGCAACCTGTGGTATGTAAAAGAAATAACTATAATTTTTTTTTTCTGTTAGCATTCTTTCCTTTTTCCTGAGTTATTTATGGAATTCTGTCAAGTGATAGACACACACAGAATGCCTCCTCTGGTACATCTAGCCAAAGCAAGTGGAGAAAGTATTCCTTTTTGCAATTTCCAAATACCATAATATATGTATATATGGACTTGTGTAAAAGTTTAAGAAGGGAGGAAAAAGTTAAGAGAAGCATTTATCATAAGGAACTTTGCTCTATTTCCAGTGAATTGAGTTTTGTTTGTCAGTCCGAGTAGGTCAGTGCATAACAAAGAAGGTATTGATGATAATACAAAAAAGACCTGAGGTTTTGGAGTTTGGTGGTTTCTTTGTCTGTTTTTTTTTTGTTTTGTGTTTTTTTTTTTTTTTTTTTTTTTTTTTTGTGATTGTCTGGGAAGAAAGATAAGGTGTCAGAACTGAGGAAGAAAGACAATTCCATCGGAGAACACTCCATTGATTTTAATCCCTTAAAATAAAACTCCGGTTAATATAAATCATGCTGTACTGATTTTTAGGTAAATGTGAGTTAATACATTAGGCAACTTCATGTTTGTCCACTTTTCATGTGCAGCAGACACATGAGTTTACTTATTCTTCTTTATTTGCCCGTATATGATTGAATCCATATGAGGAGCATCTTTGATGGAACACAGTTAATGTATCAGTTATTGACCAGTGGGAAGTAGGAAGAAATCTAATGAACATCCTGATCCTATTACAAACTAATGTGGGGTTAGTGTATTTATTATACTACTGGTTTTAAAATACGTTTTGTTTAGTCAGCAATTCCTTTTTTTTTTTTTTTTTTTTTTTTTTTTTTTTTGTCAGAGCCAGATAATAAACTACCTCAGCTAGAGAGCTATGAATCCAGGTCTCTGGCCTTGTTATTTTTCAAGACATCCAATTGTAAAAGGAAATGGACATGGTCAGTAGCCAGCATGGTTTTCTGCTACTTTCTATGGCTTAAATTACACAAGCTGAAAAGTTAATCATGCTTTCAGCTTGTTGCATGCAAGTGCTATATATCATACTGTGGGGATAGCTGAAGCTACTGGAGTTGGAAGAATCTCTGCTTCATCATATTTCTATGAGTAGTGTTTTCATAAGTTATATGGCTGATGCTATACTTACTGGAGAAATTAAATGCTATAAAAGTACTTTTAGTAGCACCTTAGGGTGACATTAAAGAAATAATTGTACTAGCCTGTTTTGAAGTACATAGCCATAATAATCTATGCTTGCTTTTTAATGTTTGTAATATTTTAGGAGTGTCAAATGCAGAACCATTACAACATACAGGTACATGTATTTAGTTAATTAGGCATAACTTAAACTTTCCTTTAACATAAAAAAGTATATGAAAGGTGTGGATAGAAAAGCCTACAAAATGAAGCCATTGCATCTTCTTTAGTATGAAAGCAGATAAAGGAATAACATGAATGGGAATTATGACCTACATTGATAATGAGAGAATAGTGAAATCCCAGTAATGGTACACCTGTCTCCATGTTAGCTAATTATATGTTGATATTTTTAATGAGAGAAACCAATTGGACTGAGAAACTGGGAGTGAAAGGCAATGCAAAAAAACAAACAAAACAAAACATGGGATTGGGAGGAAAAATTAATATGATGATAAGATGAAACAAAGGAGGAACATACCAGGCTTAAAAAAAGTCAGATTTTCTATCTGTTAAAGATGGCAATAGAGAAAGAATGCATTTCACCTTTCATCTTTGTTCAGTCCCTTTCCTGACATCTGTGAGGATTCTTTGTGGAAAGTATTTAATTTTGATTTGTGTCATATTATGAGACTCTTGCCTGTGACCTGAAGAGTGCATTCTGTAGTTACTCTTTGATTCTGGCTTTCTTATTGATACATCCTTATAGCTATAAATCTTACTTGGGTTCCAGTCAGAGCTGTGCCACCATTGTAGCCCATATGGATTCTTCTAGAGATGCTAGTCCTCTGAAATTTCTTGGCAGGCAGACCTGGTTGGAATTTGGCTTAATTTAATTTCACAGTTTAAAGAAGATGAATGCTAGCCCTTTAACTGATTCTAGGAAGTGTTTCCAGCAAACTGCTGTTACTTTTCAAGGCCAGGTTAGAGAGGGAATCAGTACAGTACATTTTCTAAAAGGTGCCACATGGGCTGAAATCCACTCTGTCTCTGAGGAACAAGTCACACAGCAATAAAAACATTGTTAAACTGCTTCAACAACATGCCTTTACTGTGAACTACTGGAAGAGATGGAAGCATCCTAGCCAGTGGGTGGAAACAGTGTGCTCCTAATTCATGAGGGTAGAGGGTCCAAGTTCAGTTTGATCCAGCAGTGATTGCTAATGCATGCAGACAGTCTGCTTTAAAATGTTTTCACGTATTTTATCATTTGATCCAGTCTCACATTAAAAAAAAAAAAAAAAAAGAGCAAGCATGCAAGATGTCATTTATGCTTTTTTATAGCTTTTGGTGGCTTCTCCTTGTACTTGGAAGCCTAGACTGTCAGGTGTCCATAAAATGTCTAGTAGTCACATGCAATAAAACATACAAGGTGTCTGGATGCATCAGACATACTGTGCAAAAAGGCATAATTATGCAAAATAGTGCTGTTCATGCATAATTTCTTTTAATGGGACCTCAGAGGGCCCAATAAACATACAATCTTCCAAATCCTTAGCTAATACAGAGTGGAAGGCTAATCCTTTCATCATTCCAAAACATTTTTTGTGCTGTTGTTTTGCAGCTGTAAGAGTTGCTCGGTGGGCTGGATAGACAGGCCACAGAACAATTCTGTTCAATTTTGAATTCAGTTCAGTTTTGAAATGTTCAATTTTAATGTCAAAAAGAAATTGCTGAAGTATTTGTAGTCTATTGACAAAGGCTGAAGAGAAAATAGGAATGACTTATGTCAAGGTATAATTCGTAACATTTAAACAGAGATCTTTTTAGGACTTTGCCATATGTTCCATGCATTCCAGAAAGGGTCCTGTCAGTCCCTCAGAGGTGTGACGTACACAGTTTGGGATGATTCTGTCTATATTTCCTGTCAAGGCCCAAACTGATTGTTAATACACTGGAGATAGAAATACCTGGAAAATTAAACATACACTCTTTTCAAATCTGTGTTTAAAAATATGTGACTTGCCCAACAGGTTTTTGAGAGAGAAGTAGGAAAGTATGCCATACTTACCATGTCCTCAATTCTACTTTACGTGAAGAACTCCTCTCATTCAAAGCTGATAATGTGAAGTATAGACACCATTGAGATAGTATATGTGAGATGTCTCTATCAAGTTTTATTACAACTAGAATTTGTTCACCCTAAAATGTATTACGCAGAGAGGTTACAATATTATCTACTTTTTTCTTCATAAATTCCTTTTCATGAAGATATAAGTTGATATGGGACATAGTATTGCTCCTTTACATGTGACATTTTCTTGCATTACCTAAAAATTCATTTTGTTTCTTGGCTTTAACACAATTACTTCATGCTGAAAGCTGTAGAAACATGTTTATGTCTGTCTTGTGAATATTGGGGATTCTAAATTATATTTCCATGTAATTGCCAAAGCTATGCATAAAATAAAATGCAATGTAGGATGTTTTACCAGTTATCATCCTTCATTTTGGTTACATACAAACGTATTCTGCTACTACCAACCATTGCTGCCTCCCTGAACCTTGAACTTTTAAGAAAAACTTGAAGCAACATCATCAAATGGGAGAAGTCCATACCTGTGAAGCGCCAGCCAGGCAGTGCTCTACTGCATGTTGAAAAGGATCCAGGGTCCAAGTGCCAGCTGCCCTGTGTCAGACGACAAATGCATTCATTACCTGTGCTGGGCAGAGGGGCTTTGAGGTCTTGACCTCAGGGCATTAGGTAAATGGAAGCATCCATACAGATGTATCTGGATTTTCTAGGAAGGGTAGGTGAAACTTCTTAGAGTCCTGTTTTTCTGGTTTGGTTTGTTTGGGTTTGTTTTTTTCTCCCTTATTGAGTTCCCTCTCTCCACAGGAAAAGTAATTGCAGTAATAATCATTAGGAATAGAGAAGATAAATGCAGCAGAAAGCAGAAATTGGTTATATAATTTAGAAAAAGTGAAATTCTACAGAATATGTCAAAAAGGTGGTCTGTACTGCACAGTCCCTCTTTTGGAAACATAAGCTATCTCCATATACTGTTGGTTTGGTAGAAAATACTCTTCAGGTTTGGTCCTAGGATTAAAATTAGGGAAGACAGGATAATTTCACAGCATTCAGTAAACAGTGATGTTAGTTCACTTCCTGCTTACAGGACATTAATCACGTTGATTCAGATTGCTCAGATATGTAATTGTACTGCAAAATCTGAGCAACTGCAGGGGCAACTGTACAGTGTTGCTTGTCAATATGTAATTTCCATTTTATTCATAATTGTGTCTAATTTGCAGTATTTTTAACTAGTTTTATGTGTTAATTGTTTCTCACAGGCAATGGATTTTACTCTTGACTGCTTTGAAGGGTTTGTATGAGACAGAAAACCCTCTTAAAATGGTGGAAGCAGAAAAAATATTAGAGAAATATTTAAATTTGAAGGAGTCCTTTTTTTTGAGAAATATTTTATTTAAAAGCCTTACAAATTAAATTTTAAAACATAGTTTTTAAACCAAGGAAAAGAAACAACTTTCAATAACCTTGTTCAATGAACTCTTAATTCTAAATGTTTTTGACATTTTTTCTAAATCATAATTGCCTGGTAACAAAAAATTATTTATCCATTTAGAGTTTTTATTACTTGCTATGTGAAAATTAAGAAAGTGGAAATTTCTCAGATTCATAAAAAATATTGTATTCCTTTTCATTCTAAAATTAATAAATGCATGCTTATACAAAATATATACTGCATATATCAAAACACAACCATTACCAGGTAAGATGAGATCAAATTTAATTAACAACATTTAATTAACTATACAACTATCAACTGAATGCCATTTTCTAAAAGAAAATTCTTATGCCCTATCTGCTCATTATCTTTTAGACTGCTATCTTGTCTGTCTGGCATTTGTAAAAATAATATCTACTTGGCCCACTTCCCATCCTGTTGTATGCACTGATAAAGCACAGGTAAGATTGTCTTAGTTTTACTTACCTTGGTAGTTACCTTTTCAAATTCTAGTCTTGATTTCTTGTCTCTTGCTTCTGTTTAAGACCACTTATTCCCATTTTCAAAGATTGTGTGTGTGTGTGTCCCCTTTCCTCCCTTACCTGGAAGCTCAAACATATTTCTATTATAGTGATACATGTATTGTCTTGTCATCATAAAACTATTTTAGCTAGGGTTTTTGGTAGTAACATATCCCAGAAATTATGTGATTTGATATCAGATTAAAGGTGAAACTGTATAACATTAAAATGAAAAATTTATGTGGAATGAAAGTACTGTCTATTGTGTATTTCTTTAGCTCTGTTATGCTCTTTGTGTCCCATGTATCCTTTGTACTCTTCCTGATACTCACTCTCCTTATTTTTTAGGTTTATTGTGATTTTTTTTTTTATTTATTTTATTTTTTTTTTTTTTTTTTGTGAAGGATAAAATAATGGCTGAGAAGTCATAATTAATACTTTGTCAGTCATTTACCCTACTGTCCTCTCAGGAGAAGGAGGAATTTCTCAACTAATTATTTAACAACTAAATCTGAGCTACTTCTGTACTGCTAGTTTAGTACAGACTAACCTTATTCCAGAGCTTTTCGGCAGCTAATTTATGAGTAAAGTACTTCCTTGACTCTCTTAATGTTTGAATGGACTCGAGCTCTGCAATTCCTTAATGAATGACAGCATTGTCCTTATCTCACAGAACATTCAACTTCTGGCTGATATTACACTGAATATCAAAGCCAGAAAGGCTTATAAAGTATTTCTTTAGTAAAGTATGGGAATAAATAAGCCTGTTGAGGGCATTTTTTTATTTTAGCTGGTTATAATTTTCCTCTTTACGTCCCTGTGGCTTTATGGTAGATGTGAGTCATCAGAGGTAATAGCGAAGGTGGAAGCTTGGTTAGTACTCTTGCAAAGGTGATACAGCTCCTTCCATCACGTATCACAGATGACATCTAGGTCTTAGAAAGGGTGTATAGGAAGTTAAAATAGTCAGAAATGTAGGTAAAGGCTTAATGATGTAGGATTAGATTATCAGGGGAAAAAATGTAGGCACTAATCAGAACAAATTATGCACCTGCATATTTGCATTTTTTACTCACTGTTTAGTTGGCATGCTTAAAGTGTGCAGCTTAGTGGATAGTTACAGTGGAGTACTCTGATTCGGTGAGGTGATCAGGTAGTACAGTTAAAGCAGCAGGTAAGAAGAATTATACAAGTTATTTTGTATGTATAGTATGTATATTATACAATATAAATAACATATAAGTATTTTGTTGTATTGACTGGCATTGTCAATATTAATATCTGTGAAAATTGTTTCCATACCAAGTCTTAGCAGTGAGGAACTTCTCTCTGATATCTAAATAAAATTGGCTATTTCTTAGTGTCAGCTTGTGCTTAATTAGCATGTGCAATTTGACCACTAATCTAATCAGTTTAACATGATCAACACCTTTATTCCTGGCACAAGGATATACACCTGAGACAGATTTTTTCCTAGCAAATTTTTCACCACATAACCTAAAGTTCCAGAAAGGTTAACTGACTTGACAGGTGCCATACATTTGTGAATTTCAGCTGCCCTGGAAGCTGTCACTGACAAACAGTTTTCAATGAAATAAACAGGCTTCCGAATTAGCAGCTGCAGGCAAGGTAAATTAAAATGAAGGAACAAAGACTGCAAAGGTGCTTTAGAATTACATGTGTACTGTGGTGTTCTTCTTTTTAGATAGAACTTCCAGCTTTTATTAACAGATCAGTTCATCTCCCTAGAAGCAAACAGCTCTGTCCTACAGAGCTGTGATGTCACCTCTTAGTGTCATTATTTTTATAGCTGTCCATGGCAATAACTATTACAGTCAAGGTTGTAAAGCTTTTTGTTATATCTCTTCTCCACATGCTTGTAACTTTTATTTTGAGCTGACATTTTCCACACCTGGCCTCTGTCCTTTTTAATGTACATTTTGAATATGTTGTTCATGGTAGTCACCGAGATGTGCATGATATATTTTTCCTTAAAATAAAATAAAAGCATGACAGTAACTTAATCTTTGACATGATAAACTTTGTATGAAGATGACAACTAGTGGACAGGGGCCAAGACTTTAGAGCATGAAGGACTTCTGTATTTGGACTTGGACAACTTGGCAGAAGTCCGTACAGGAGATGAGGAGTTGCCCTTTGTCATCTTTGTGAAGCATTCAGCCACAATAAAGCCTTTCTTGCTTTCCTTTGTCCTACTTGTTTATAGTAACCTGCAAAATATGTGGAATACTCAATTTCTCAAGCTCACAGCTTGAGTTTTGGCTTGCTTAATTACAAAATCACTATTAATATGGTTGTGGTGGGAGAAAAAAATAATAAAATATTAAAGGCACTAAATACTGTAAAGCAAAATTATTTTGTTTCTCAGTAGTACAGATGCAAAACTGTGGAGGTTTTTTATGAATGCCTTGTTCTGCTTAAAACATGTTATTGAAAACACTAAACAGAGTTTGCTTTCAGATGCTTGGCATGAGTACATCCATTTAAAAAGGAAGAAACCTTCATTTCTACAAATAACGTTCTGTACTACAGTCAGTATGTCTGATATGATGGACTAGTTTCTTGGGGGAGTTGGAAGTTATAAAGTTTACTATGGAAACTTCATATGAGAAAGGTTACCAGATTCTATCAATTTAACCTATATCATTTCATGTGTATTGTTATGTTCCTTTGTTAAAGGAAGTTAGGGAAGGATGGAAAGGTTAGGTAGCATTCCTCAGCATGAGGAAGAACTTTCTCACAGTCCTTCTTCAATCCCAGGTATAATATGTGATGTTCCTCCTGACTATGGAAGCAAGACAGACACAACAGATTAGAAACAGTGGGGTTTGTCCAGCTACAAACTGTGGCAGTCAAGCACAGGGATGATCAATAGAAACCCCTGTAATCCTTGATTACACCATTTGTTTCATCTGGTGACCTTGGTGACCCTTTATTCCTGCCTTGGTCCCCACTGGGCTCCAATTTGGCCCAGCTGAAGTATATTCCCCAGGTATATAGGGTAGCTTTATCAACTTCAGAGCTATGTGTGATTACAATTTTTTGAGTGTGTGTTTTGTTGAATTCTTTTCAACTTCATTTTTCTAGAGGCTTACTGAGCAGTTAAGGTTAGTGCCTAACCTCTAAGGTTTATTTATGCACTGAAGTAATTCCCTGATACTGTATTTCAAAAAGAAGGGGCCTGCATCTATGCTTTTGATTTGATTGCTGGTGCCTACTTTTGAATGATTAAAAAAAAAACAAAACCAAACAAATACTGAATATTATTTTTTTCTTGATTTCTTTAAGGGGAGATTTAATCTGATGTATGTTCCTGTTCAAGTATGCTGTGTAAGGCAACACTCCTGATTTCTGTGTAAGGTAAAAATTTTACTTTATTGAAATTCTCTGTTTTTGTACTCTGAGCAGCATGGAGGGAGTCTTGTGGCTTCAATTGTTGCTTAGTTTTGGGATTTTTTTTAAGGTATTTTTATTGTTATTATGCCTTAGCTATGGTTGGGGTTGAGATTCTTACCATTGATGTCTTCCTGTGTTGCAATTTTCCTAAACATGCTGGAATGTTGTTTCAAGAAGTAACTCAAAATCCAGAAGGAAACAAGGATTAGAATATCTTGATATATGTATGCAAAGATGGATATGCAACTGTTGATGACTGGTGCGTGCAGTTTTCCAGTAAAATTTCCTCTGAAATGGAGTATTTTACCCTTAGCACTGGAAAGGCCAACTTAAATAACTTAAGCAAGTTTATTAATATAGCTATGAAAACAAAATACTTCTGTTGTGACTATTAATTTCTCTTATGTTCAGTTTTTGAGCATGTTGGAAACATTTTATTTCACAACATGTTCTAGTGCCCTTGCTGCTGCAAATTGTGTTAATTATTATTTATATATAAATATAAAAAATAATGTTTTTTAAACTTTAGTATTTGGAACTTACTGCCTTTAGACTTGAAGACACAACTACTGTTATATGTGACTACCTTGTCTAATAAATGTCTTTGATACTGTTTGACCTTTAGTCTTTGTGGGTTTCCATGGAATTTTGATTTGGAATAATTAAGTTATTTGAAATAAATGAATTTGATTACTGTATTACAGCTTTGTATTATTTTTTTAAGAAGCAGAATTGTAATGAATAAATACTTCTTCACTGCTTAATATTTTTTCAATAAAAAAATGAGATTTAGAACTCGCATGTATTGTAACTGGTAGAACTTTGTAAAAGAGGTATCGCCCCAGTTCTATATCCATGGAATTTTCTAAGTCTTGATCAGGTAGTTTCCTTTAATCTCTAAATAAATTGGCAGCATAGGGTTATATTTTGCATTTTTGCCATATTTATTGTAATTTACTGCAGGAATAAATACATGTAGAACATGTGTATGGACTATTTAAATCAGATATTATTTCATTTGTATGTTAATTTAGTAAGATTCCCACAAACAGATGAGACTTGCATTGTGAGAGACTTGTTAAAATAAGGAGGGCAAGTAAAGGTTAGGAAAAGTGTGGACAGTAGTAGAAAAATAAATGGTTTAGAGACTGGAGTGCTAAAAAAATGTAACTTAGGCCAAATAATTTCATCAGGTTATTTCTGTAATTGAAGTTTATATATAAGCAAATAGCTATACTGAGCTCCTATAAATATGGATTGTGGGGGTGAATGAATTTTTCAGGAGAGAGTGTTTAATAAAATGGTTTTGGTTTTATTCTTTTAGCTTTAAAACTTTACCTCAGCCAGAGAAATTTGTATGGATGAGTTTTGGTAGACCCAGTAAATTTCTACAAGATTTGTTTTTGAACAAAAAGTCACCTTATTCCCCACCAGAAAGCTGGGGTAAATACACATTCTGCTTAAATAAAGGAATAGTATTTTTCAGTGAGTCAGTGGTTGTTACCAGTAAAAGATTTGCACTTCATCTGTTTTCTAGAATTTAAAGTGGCCCTGCAGATTGTAGTAAATTTTCAATAGATGATAAAGGTATGAATGAGAAATGGAAAGCATTTGTGGCGCGCTTTTTCCCCCTCTCTAAGTAGCCCTGACACCAATAATTATCCACCTTTTGAATTCCTTCTGATCTGTTTTAAAAATATGTTTTGGCAGCCTTTAAAGATGGAAAATTTTTTTCAGTTTACTTTCTGGAAGTTACTCTGTTTGTAGTCCCTGTCTGCTAGTTCTTGAAGAGATTTTAGGATAACTGGGCTTGGAATTAGTTGAACACACTATATAAATGTTAGGATACAATGCCAATTGTATTCCTCCGGGCAAAATAATGAGAGCTGGTGTACACACTCAAAGGTATAGACTGGGTGGAGAGAGGGAGTACAAACATTTGGGGTGCATTGATTTGGAATTATGACCCAGCATTAGTTCAGAATCTAGTTCCTGAACTACCACAGGATTGCTGTGGATGTGCTGGCCATGAATGCTGGAATTGTGTGAAGAGTAGGACTACATTCAGATGGTGATAATTTGTTTAAGTTTTATGCTCTTAATTGTGGACTATTGGGACTTCCAAGTTGTAGTTGTGTTTAAGAAATATATACAAGTAACTTTTCACTGATTCATGAAACCTGACTTTGTTTGTCAGTCAGTTCTCGGTCTCACTTGCATTTGGTATGGCAAATCAATCCTTTTAAAAACTTTAAATCAGTGTTTTCTAAAAATAGCTCACTTGCAAAATATTGCTTTCACAGAATGCGTACCTGCTCATGTGTAATGGTGCTGCAAGTGCTATAGAGCTCTCTGACAAAAAGTGGCCCTGTCCTCCACTGAACAAACTTATTTTCTTTCTGGGCTGTAGTGGACTAATCTTCTGTCTCTAGTTTGCTGCGAATGAGCTGCAAACCAACTACTGTTAATTAGACTTCCTAGCCTTAACAAGGCATAGATGAAGGAAAGTGGAAAGACAGCTTACCCAGCACAGCTGCCAGCTTTATTAAAAGGGAAGTACTGTAACAACGCTTTGATGACTGTGCTATCAATCTAATTTTCCCTGTCTTTTCCTTCTGCTTTTTACTAGTTGTTTAAACAGCCAGGTTCAACACTTCCATAGATAAAACTGTTGTTCCATGTATGTATATATTGAAAATGGGCTTTTTGTGTTATAATTATACTTGAAAGTTATGCTGTTTGTAGGTTGAATTTGAATTCATTTTATAGGTAAATCAGAAGAATGTGAAGAACCATCTGCTCACAAAAAGCAGCCAATAACATTGCAACACTTCTTCCTTGTACTCCATCAATCAGCTATCCAAACATGCAAATTGAAAAAATGTACTTGGAGGAAGTTTTTTATATACTTACTTGAATAAAGTGTTGTATCACCTACAAAAATCCATTTGGGACATAATTTTAGAGGTGTTTGGTATATATGGTATTTTAATATGGTTTCCTCAAAAACCGAGGACAAATAATTGGCAAAAAAACCCCAACCTTAATTTTGCCTATCTGTGTCTTGGGAACGAAAAAGCTTTTAATCTTATTCAGATAAAAAAAATATTTTCAGTAGTTCCAAAACAGTTTTAGGGGTGGTGTTTCCACCACCATACTCCAAAAGTTTTTTAGTAATCTGTACAAGCTAAACTTGCATTGTGTAGGTGTACCCCACTGCTCCACCACCCCAATCAAACAGCTCATCTCTTGCTGCCCATGTGTTCTGGGAAAAGGCACTTCAGCTGCTTTCATTCTCTGGGTGGCAGTATGGATTCAGAACTGTAGATAAATATAGATAGGTAAAGGTGACATATATTTTGTAACTGATATCTGGAGGTGATACTTTTGGAAAGATACTGAGGGTTTCCAGCTATTTGTAACCCTCAGCCACTCGGTTTAAGTAGAAAAGCAGTGGTTCAAGGACATTGCCTGTTGGACCCCATGTGTTCTACAGTACAGTGCACTATTCTACAGGAACGGTGCAAACGAGAATGCAGCAAGAACTGTGGAAGTTTTTTCTCAGCACACAGAAACTCCATAGTCAAGCTGATTCTAAATTTAGTAACTTACAAGTATGCTTGAGCTTCGAATGAGCAAGGCATACTTCATGGTATTTGTAACTTTTTTCTCCTGAACGTAGCTTCTCCCAAAACTTATTTAATCCATCTCTCTGTTTTCAGGACATCATAGGTTTATTTTATTGGAAGCTTGTGTACATTTGCAAAAAAACACCAACCCCATATTAATTAAACTCTTCCTTCCCACCCTGCCTCCCTGAGTCCTCATTTGGATGGTTACAGGTTTTATGTAAGCTTCACTCTGAACTTGTTGCATTGGTGTCTTTGGAATGAAAAATACTGGCAGAGTGCTAAACATTTTGTAATGCTTAAGCATTTTAACAGATACTCAGTGTTACAGGTTGGTTATATTTGTGTCCCCATGAAATCCTTCCTTCAAAGGGAACTGAGAAATTAAAGAATATTTATGTTGCGTGTTTACTATCTCTTTCAATAGCAGCTTGATTGCTGCTGGAAGATTTCAAAAACATATGCTTTTTAAGTATTTATACTACTCTTCTCCCCCGCCCCCTGAGCCCCAGTTGTAGAAGGCTGAAATCATTAAAATCAGTCTTCCCCTACCCCATTTGTTGTTTATCTTGCCTTCAGGATATCTGGAGTTGGGTGGAAAACTTTGTATAGGAATATGACTTGTGTTTGTTTTTTAAAGCAATAATTTCCATTACATATTTTTAAATGTGAAATTTCTGCTAGCTCTTGCTACATCATTCTGTTAAATTTTGCACCAAGCAGTTTGGATTTAAACCATACTGTAATTCTAAGTTGCTGTTATACTACTCTATTGTTGATGGCTGGGTAATGGGTATAATGGATTATTCATTGTGTGTATACAATGAAAAGAATGGAAATGATAGTGGAATGGGTTATAACTTCTGGCACATCAGCATAAAAGGGGCAAAAATTATAGTGCAAGCTGGGCACAGATTAATGTTTTTCTACCTGAGTTGATCTTCATTCAAAACATGTTCTGATCCTTTGTAGGTGTCTTATCAGAAAGGATTTGTCTTGAAACTGTAAATCAAGAAGTGAAACTCAAGGGAAATGACCTTCACCTGTTGAGGTGTTGAATGTATTTCTCAGAGGGCATGGGGTAACAGATACGGTTGTGGGATGGCTGAGACACCAATATAGTGCAGTGGTGGAAAGGTTAGTATGGATTTGAGATATCCAAGCAAGATCCTTTAAAGGAAGCAGAACTATTGGCAACTGCTCATGAATATTCAGGAAGGGGGGGAAGGAGCCATAAATCTTAATGACAAGGAAAACTACTTAACTTGAAGGATGACCTGAAAGCAAGTTCAGGTGTGTTCACAACTACTGTTTGTAGGAAGACTAGGAATTTGGAGCCTTCTTTCAAGACTTCTACAAATTTTGTTACTGAAAAAGTGAGTATTTGTTTCTAGTAAAGGAGCCTGATAAAGCTTTTGGAAGGGGCTGACAGAATATGGAATTACTGAAGAAATTAAATTTGATATGGACCCTTGGGTACTAGATATGTTGGTAAAACAGGGTTGCAGGTGAAGGGTGTGAAGAGTGATTAGGTGGGTGGTTGTACTGTATTTGTATTCGATTAACTTAGGTTTAAGGGCTTCTGCTGGTTATCTGCCGGCAACCAGAAAAGATTCCTCTCTCTCCCCTTTCAATACATAACTTGGCATTTAGGGTTTATATTAGAATTATTGTTTGTTTGCTTTTTTCCTTTCTTTTTGATGTATTAGAACTTAAGCACGAATGAAAGAGAATGGAAGTAGGATGCATTGGTGCAACCTGAGGCTGATTTGTGGCTTTGTTTGGTCTCCCTCCCATCAGAAAAGGCAACATCTTTCCTAATGCTTTTCAGTTTTGGCAAGCAAGTTCTTTGTGACTGGAGAAAAAAAAAAAAATCTAATCACATCTTGTATGATGAAATGCTTTACAATGGCTAGTAAAAGGCACCACAACTAGTCTTTAATGTTCTGCTGCATTTTGTTGAGGTCTGTAGTTGTAAACTCTGCTTTTCGCTTCAGCAATCTAACTGTATTGCCCTTCCAAGCCATGCATCCATACCTTCATTGCAGGACACTGAATTAAAAAAGGCTTGTTTGTTGTATTATCAGTGCAGGAATGTAATCAGTGTCCACTAATTTCCTGCCCCCAACCCCACCCCCCCCACCCCACCCCCCCCAAAAAAAAAAAAGGGTAGAAAAGTAACAGCTCTTGGACATGAGTAAAAGGGGTTTTCTGAACTAGACCAGCAGCGCTTTTCTGTTTGTTCAGCCTTTTAAGTTCTTCTTTCATGTGGATGACTTCTGTACCTCTTGGAAGGATAACTGCTTTCACAATTAGAAGGCTGAAATTTAGTACCAATTGTGTCAAGGTGTAAAATGTATTTTTATCACAGATCCTTTCCTTCCTCTATGAAATATCCTATAGTCCCTTTGTAACACAAATATGGTATAGATTCCAAATGGATGTGATAATTAGGCATGATATTGCTTAGGGGATGTTGAACTATTACATGAGCAATAGTGGCATTTTGGGGCTCATGCGGGTGTACTATTTGAGTGACGTTGTTCAAGTATTACTGTGAATACTGAATCCAGTCCTGCTGGGCAGTCTTATTGTTTCAAACTTCCTTCATCCCCACATATCCACCTTTTTGTGCTTGTAGAGTGCAGGGATCCTTAATTCAGTATAACATGGTAGACAGTGTTCAAGTGTCAGTACAAACATAGGATATCTCAGTCTAGAATTGCCTCAATAGCAGAATTTTTTCTTGCTAATGGTGAAGTAACATAAAGTACAAAACTAGTTCAAAAGCTGATGATCCTGGGGGTAATTAACTGAAAAAGCCAGAGAAAGAGGAAAAGATAGTGTGTGCTTCTCAGTCACTGTGATTTTGCCATGCTGGAGTCCAGAAAAGCAAATAATCTTCTAGCAGATGTGTACCCCTGCTTTGTAGATGTAAATTATGTATGTACGTATATAATATATCAAACAAGCCATTTACAATGGAATAACGATGCTGAATGTTGTTTCCCACTGTAGTCCATAGGGAATGTATACATGTATCAAGGCAAAGTTTGTCTACTAATGTTTTGCTTGGTCATATAGTATATATGTATCTGTACAGGGGAAATATTTTAAAGGAAGAGCAAGATTTGCCCAGTCTCATGGGCTGAACTTAACTCTCCCTAACTTGAAGCCTCTTCTTAATGTTCAATGCTATGCCTGTGCTGAATGTACATAAGTACACTATCTTGCCTGTGTCATGACCTCATGTGCTAGATATGTTTGACAAGATACATGGTTAGTTACATCTAGCAAATGAAAATGGGAGAGAGTATCGTGAACATATAGGCTTTTCTGTTGATAGAACTCTGTGCTTGTTCTATTGTTGTTTAACTCCAGCCAGCAACTAAGCACCACACAGCTGCTTGCTCACTCCCACCAGTGGGATGGGAAGAGAACTGGAAGGGCAAAAGCAAGGAAACTTGTGGGTTGTGATAAAGACAGTTTAATAAATAAAGCAAAAGCTGTACATGCAAGCAAAACAAGGAATTAATTCACTGCTTCCCATCAACAGGCAGGTGTTCAGCCATTCCCAGGAAAGCAGGGCTCCTTCATGTGTAATGGTGACTTAGGAAATCAAACACTATAACTCTAAATGTCCCTTCCCCCCCTTCCTTCTTCCCTCAGCTTTTTATTTTATTGCTAAGCATGATGCCATATGGTATGGAATATTCCCTTGGTCAGCTGTCTTGCCTGTGTCCCTTCCTAACTCCTTGTGCCCCCCCCAGCCTACCTGCTGGTGGGGCAGGGTGAAGAGCAGAAAATGCCTTGGCTCTGTGTAAGCCCTGCCTAGCAGTAATGACACCATCCCTGTATTAACAACGCTGTTTTCAGCATATTTGAAACATAGCCCCATACTAGCTACTGTGAAGAAAATTAACTATATCCCAGCTGAAACCAGCATATTGTGTTATTAAAATGTATTCTCCAGGATCAGCAGTCTACCTCTATGCTGCTCCCACCCCTCTCAAAATTACTTGATCATCAAATATCTCTATCGGCTTTCAAAATTCACTTAATATCTATCTCATCATAGATCAATTTTCAGTAAAGCTAAGTAGTTCAGCAATAGCTCTGAGATGGTGTTAACTTTATTCAGAAAAGGCTGGCAATAAAGGGAAATGTCTTCATTCTAGATTCCTTATTTAATAAGTGTATGCTAGTTCTAGTGACGTGTCCATGAGTTTACCTCTCATCAGAATAAAAGACGGAAATTACAGGCCTTATGATATACACCTAAGGATAATTTAAGGCCCGTAGTGATCCCATTCAAGCTGATGAATATTTGCTGTTGACTTCAGTGCAAGCGAGATAAGGGGGACTGTGTAATTTATAGTGAGGTTCTTAATGCATGCAGTTTTCTTTCATCACTTTCAGAGCAATTACACTGATCCAGACATGAGACTTTGGTATGCTCTCCTTTATTAATGAGTAGCTGACCTCAGCAAAGATTTTTAGTCCATTTCGACTTAAAAAATGCCATTTTACACAGCCTGTAATGTGTCTGCACCATCTTGTTCTCCTACAAATGCTCTAGAGTATTAGAGAAATCAGTAATGGTGACCTTTTTGCCCTGTGGTTCTCATCTACTTAATACTATTGAATTTGGAAGGAGACAAGACTGTTATAAACTTAGAATTTCAAACAATGCTGTCTTTTTTTTTTTTTTTAAATCAGATGGACTTTCACTCATCATTATGCAATTGCTGACATAATTAATAGTCATGATAGTCTTATTTAATTATATATACCTACAGATTCATAATAATATTGCCCCAAACACACCTTTCTATTTTGACCTGCTAATTGTCAGTGGTGTGTTATTACTGGGTTTACAAACTGATGCTGTAATGACACAGGGAAATAGCATATAGTAGCTAGCTAATAACTAATTTTCTTCAAGCACACAGATATTTCAAAGCAGATTTTGTTTAAGGGAATAACTTCAAACTGTTCTTCAGATTCAAGTGCTGTGTGGAAAGGTTTGCTTTGGATTAGTATTCCACTTTTCAGGGTATTGATTTATAACTTGTATTGGGTTGACTAATGACATACCACTAGTATCTGCATAAGAATTGAGTCCTGGCCTTGATAACAGAATTTGTTTAACTTCTGAAGTCTTAATTTAAAGCATTAAATAACATATCGTACTTCCACTGAATGAAGCCTGTGTATAAGAAGGTCTATATAAGGTTGAAGAGAGAGGAGCAAGAACACAAGCAAAGGTTGGAGTATTTATGCCCCCATTTAAAACAAAGGTCTCGGTAGCCTCATCAAAGGCCTTAATAGCAGAACTTTGATAAAATGTTCTCATTAAAATCCCTGTGTCCTATAATCTTGTAGTCATTTATATATTCATGTTCTAGTGGAACAGATTAAAATTCTTTTCCTTAAAATATTCTATTTAGGTAATTAATAAACCACTTTTGTGCTCATGTTGTGTGAAGATCCAGGAATTACTGTGCATATAATCAAATGGTTTAGTGCATACATCTTCAAAATGATCATAGTTGAGAACTTGCAGTTTTGACTAGAAAAAGGATGGATTCAGAGATTAAGTTTACAAAGGTGTAACATGATATTCTTGGACAGAAACAAATCAGTCTACCTGTAGCAATATAATCATCAAATGATAATGTAATTTTTTTCCCTCCACTTATTAATCTCTAAGTTAAATGTAGTAGTTGGTTAGATAATGTTATAATTGTAATGTTCTGCCTGACCTTCCACGTATATTAAATAGGACAGCCACTCAGGTCTTAAGCACTTTGCAGGAATGATACCTTTTGGGATTAACATTTTGGTGGACATGTGAAGAGTAGTACAAGATATCAGGAATGTGTTTGTGTCCAAATTAATATTAAATGATACAAGCAGAAATCAAACTAAAATTGCAGTTAAATGGAATTAATTGAAATTGGTTATTTGTGTGCCAGATGTCACACTGAACATTGGAAGCTGTGCTAGATATGACCCATTATGAGGTTAAAAAAAGTAGGATGCATATCTGCCAGATGACATTTCTTTTTTTATGGGTATCTTTTCAGATCTCATTCTGTTAACTTAAGAAAAGCAGGTTTTGGGGGATGCATTTGGAAGGTGCCGGAAGCCATCATGCAGCAGGAAGACTATGACATAATTGCCATCATGGAAACATGGTGGGATAACTTGCATGACTGTACTGCTGCAATGGATGGCTGCAAACACTTTAGAAGGGGTAGGCAATAAAGGCTGGACAATCTTCAGGAAAGAAAACTCAAAGATGAAGAAGCAGGTCATCCCCACATGCCAAAAGATGATCTGCAGTGGGAGAAGACCAGGCTGGCTGAACAGAGAGCTTTGTCTGCAACTTGGGGGGGGGAGAACGTTTACCACCTTTGGAAGAAGGGACAGACAGTTCTGGAAGACTACAGGGATGTCACAAGGTTATGCAGGCAGAATATTAGAAAGGTGAAAGCCCAGCTAGAACTCGGGCTGGCCACTGCCATAAAAGATAACAAAAAAAAAAGTTTTTGCAAATACACTGGAAACAAAAGGTGGGTCAAGGATAATCTGCATCCTTTATTGGATGCAGTGGGGCATTGCCCCAAAGGCTGAAGTACTTAATGCTTTCTTAGCTACAAACTTCAAAGATAAATGAAAAATGATAAAACTGATTTTGGTCTGTCTAAATATATCTAGTTAAACTACCTGAAAGAAGAGTCTGTTGCTACCCATAGATCAGAAGGACTGCCTTGATGTGAAAAGTATTTCAAGGTGGTTTCCTTCTCTAATGGGAGATAGAAAGGTAGTTTATTGCTTGTGGAACATGAAAAAAGTTATTGTGTGTGGGGGGGGAAAAAAAAGCTGGTGTAGTAGATTAAAATGTGATTAAACTCAGCACACAGATTCTGATCTTTAATTTAACTTTCAAGATTATATATTCATATTATATCTGAAAGAAGAGCCAGGTGATACTCAGTCATATTTTTCCAAATAAAGAAGTTAATCTAATAAAATATTACTTCTAGTCTCTAACCTTGTCTGTTTTACCTGCTTAGACTATCACAGCTGTAGTAGAATTGCCCTTGGAAGTGTTCAGACTTTCGTCTATTTGAAGTTGTCTTTGATTCATTTGCTAAATTAGTACTTGTTTTGAAGAAAGTAAGTACTTATCTAATGTGGTTTTATTGCTAATACATAATCCTAGACAACATCATCTAATTGTGTGTCCCTTGTCTATTTTTGACACTTATGCCTTCCTGGAAAACTTTATATGCCATAGTGTAGGCTTTTACCTCAAACCAGCTGAAGGTATGTCCACCACATACTTCCATGAAGTGCGAGCTTGTCTGAAGGTGTTGATTTGTCCTGTTACTACATGCTCACATGAAACACTAAATATATTTTGGTGTATTGTTTATAGCTGCTGTGGTGTTAAACTCTGGGTTGACAAATCTCAAACTAATCATGAGTGTTCAATGATATTACAGCTCCACCATTACACTCTTAAACAGGCATATATATCTGTCATACTTTATAATAAAGTGCTGGTTTAAGTGGTTAATTTGTGATTAAGAGATATTAATAATAAATAATATTTCCCAATAGGGTGCCCAATTCATTAATTACATAAGTCATGGCTATTGCTTGTTCTCACAAATCACTAACTTCTACAGCTGTTCTTTTAAATGTATATGCAACATACTATTTATGATAATAACAAGAAGACTTAAAGCATCTGTTAGTCATCTACTATCCATTTATAAATGAACACCTAATCCAAAGGAGGGCTCATAAATCATCTTTGAGTGGTTTGTTCTTTATACCATTATCATTTTTCATTTTCTATAACATACCTTTTGCTGAATGGTTGTAGAGAAATGTTGAATTATTTGACTAAGCCTTGTGGGCCTATTGCAGACTTGGGAATATAATGACTTAGATCACTCTTTGGAGGGTACTTTGCTGTTACTTTCGTTGTGTTTTGTTGTGTTTTTTTTTTGTAACAACTACTTTTTATTGGCTATGAAATACATTTCTAGACTTGAAAAGCCTTCAAGGAAGAGATATGTGTGGGTTTTTTTTCCTCAGGGAAAATATTTTGATTTAAAATGGAGATAAAATACAAACTTTTATTGTTAATATTCAAAGCAGATTATATACATGTCTTTATAACAAAGGAAGAATAATAGTAAACCTTACCTATCTTAGGTAAAGTTACATAAGTAAATACTACTGCATTACAAATACATTCCATCCTGTACTTAAATCTGTCTCTTGCCAGCTAAGATGAACTTGTGAGGGTTTCATATTTTGCTGACTGTTATGATCCATGCCAGTTTCTTCACTAGAATGTCATGATACAGACATCAAAAAAATTTGACCTTGTGTTGCTTATCTTTGGCTCTTGGTTGAGACCAGACACTATCCAAACACTCAATTTGGAGCAAAGGTCAACTACTACAACTTAGGTAGAATACAACAGTTGTTTTTCCTGAATAAGTATCACTTTAAAAATAGAACCATTACTGCTTTGGATATTGCTACGAATGTTCTTAGTAGATACGCTGGTGATGAAGGTCCATTCAAAAAGAAATTTACAAGGTATAGCTTTATCACTTGTTTGGAGGACTACTGATATCCATAGACTTCTTAGTATAGCTGCCAACTTCTGGTAAGTGAAATGGAAAGCTCTTTTTCTCAGCTGTTTCAGTCATCAGATCACCTAGTTCAGCTCTCTTCTTCCTTGAATTACTGTCTATAGACTTTATTCAATCTACCTGCAAAAGACATCTTTCTTCTGTTATTAATATGGAGGCACTAGGTCTGCCTTCAAGAAATAAAAACGTTTAGTTATAAACTGAGAAGAAAAAACCAAATCCTAAACACTAGCTAGCTTAAACTAAGAATAAGATTTCCTTGTAAAATATATATAAAGAACTAAATGTGATGATACTCTGGAATTATACAGTTATTTTTCTCCTCTGTGATATTGTAGAATTGTGTAGAGTAGCCTAGCAATGTGTTTTAGGATCCTATTTGCAGTCTAAGTGCAGTGACTTTTACACAGTTACATGGGGAATAATTTGGCTGTAGGGTTTGGGGTTTTTTTTGATTTTTTTTTTGTTGTTGTTGTTGTGTTTTGAAACTGACAGACATTCCTAGGGGATATTAGTTGGAAAAGGGAGTCTTACAGTAGAGAGAGTGGCAAGGGAGAAGCAAAGAGGGTCAGATTCAGCGTGGAAATTGCTGGGATGCTGCCTTTCAGGGAAATGCCTGAGCTCCTGGGAAAAGACACAAATGCATGCAGTCCATTTCTTTAAGCTAAGCTTTTGGGCACGAGTATTGCTGTGAAGCCAAGGAGTTATGGCAGTGATAATAAACAGATGCTGGCCATGCCTAACTAATGTATCCGATAGCGATGTTGTTTTATAAGATGGAAAGACCATCATCTGGTGACAGAATTCAAGGAGTGGGAGGGATGTATGTGGGGTGTGATTGTGTAGGGATGTTTTAGTGTTATGTGGGCTCTTTTAACACGGTAAAGATTTGGCAGAGGCTGGGAAGTAATGGTGATATCGTTGGGCTGACTATCAGCTGCATTGGTTTATGGGGAGACTTAAAATTGGAGTTTGGTGGAAAACATCCTGGTATGGCTCTAAAAGCTTAAGCTAAATCTAAAGATATTTCACCTATCTGCATTATTCTTGAGACAACCTTAAATTTAGTTTGAATTTGGGATGCTGCAAGTTCCATCTGTGCTTGTGGATGGAATCCTATGTAGAAAGGAACTCAGGATGACTTGGCTAACTATGATCAGTTGTGTGGCAGTGCTGTGAGGACAGATGGCATACATGGAAGTTGAGCGTGCACTCACCAGGAAGGTGTTGTGCTATCACAATGGTGTTCTCAAAGTTTTTCTGTCAGGAAGGTAATACGTAAAGTTGACAAGTTGGGTTGTTTTTTTTTTCTCTTGAACACAGCCTTGAACTTGTTTCTACAATGGAGTCCAGACACTTGACTTCATCCTGGTACTGGCTATCAAATCCTTAGGACTGCTCAGTCACAAGGCTTCTCCAAACCAAACTGAACTGGGAATGTGGGCATGAGATTGGCTTTAGGACTATACTAAAGGGATAATCTACATTTGTACATGTTAACACCTGATCTGAAAATTCTGTGTAAAATCATGACCTGCCATCTTGTAGCTGAAGTATAGTCATGATTTAAATAAACCAGTACTAATAATGAACCAAAGTGTGAAGATACTGTTCTAGTCTTTCTTCTCTCCTGAATCTGAAGGCATAACATAAGGTGCTAGGTAATGCAAAACAACAGTCACAGTTCAAGGAAGTTCAGCATCATTTTCATTTCTTTAAGTTTCTGAAGTTAAATTGTTGTTACTAATATTTTAGGTGATAAACTATTACATCTTAGAAATCATAAAACAGAGTATGTATACAAAAATAACTATTTTGTTACAACTTGTAGAACTGCCTTAAACTGTTCTAGGAGTGATTTTTTCACCCAAATGGTCAAAACATCTTTATTGTTGCTGAGCACTGTTCTCCGTTTAAATCCTAAGCTCAACATCTGCTAATTTCCATAAATTCGTGCAAACCAGGTTACTGTAGTTATGAGAGATAGCACAGTACTTCTAGCTATGTTCAAGATGATGCAGAGTTATATGCAAACCAGTGCAGAACAGAGCTAATGAAGCAAATGCTGTTTCTGCCCTGGAGTCTGTTTCTCTAGTGTTAGTTCAGAGATTACAATGTGACATGCTATAGAGATGCTTCCAGTTCGGCAACCTGAAGTCCCACTTTTAGAACTTAATAAGCACTGAAACAGGTGCTTTAATCTTTACTTCAAGACTAAGCAGAAAGCTACTTTCTTCAGTTCAAGGACTCTGAGCTGAGGCCTTACCCTGACTTTGAAGTTATCGCTTATGGATTACCTTAAATGCAACATATTAAGTCTAGGAATACTGTTCTGAACACTTGAGAAATTTCTCTGCTGGTATATTGCTATAGCTTGCATCACCAAATAATCTCATTAGTATATAATGTACCATGTGCATGATGTGTATTTCAATATCCTGTATTTTTTTATAACATAATGTATGCACGCCACTGGATTTGTGTATACTTTACTATGATATATTCATCTCTGAACAGCAGTATTTGAATTATGTTCCCAGCAGACCCTACATAAACTGTTAGCTAAAGAGTGGCCCTAGGGCAAAGAGCTGAGATGTAATATCAATGTGCTTATGTTCAGACATTTAGCCAATGAGTGATGAGGGATTTAAAGGCTTCTTGAATTTCTCTACTGAAGGATTGGGGGGTGGGGGGGGGAGAAGAGGGAGGCAAGCCAAGTATATGTTGCCCTAATCTCTGGAGAGCAGGGGAACCTACTAGTAGTGAAGCTCAACTAGGAAAGATCCAGGTTTATTTGCTAGACTAGCTATTTCCTTGAGGTGTTCATAAAAAAAAAAAAAGTCACTCTGCCACTTTGTGCTCATATCTGTCTCTGGAAAGTAAGGCTGCTGCTAACCCTGAGCCTTTGAAGCCTGCTGAATGAACAAGTGACACAGAGTCATTCCCTAAAGCAGAGAGACCAGATCAGATCCTGCAGTTTGGACTGTCTTCTCGGAGATCCCCTTTCTCAGCAAACACATCAGAACTCGTCTCTTTCTGCCTATGAATGTTGAACTCCCTCTTTTTGCCCCGTTAATGTTTGACTGACTTATCCTAGGTATCCTCATGGCCCTTTAAGGAAAGGGTGCATGCAGGTAATGGTGCTTTGGAATGCCAGCCTTTTGCTGAGAGTGCTGCAGTAAAATGAATGACTTCAGCTCCCTGTTTCAGAAAGGTCATGCAAACTAGTAGTTTTTCCTTACTGAGATGATTCGATCCACATTGTATGTGCTTTTTTTTGGAGGAAGCTTGTTCAGGCTGAACTATGTGACAGGGTAGCAAGTGCTTTTTACATTAAAATCACCATCTCTCTGTAATAAAAAACCCCACTTTGTCATGATGACAATGACCAGCAGCTCTGCTGGTTTTCACTGTCATTTCAAGCCTTCATTCTCTTTGTAACTCTTGACTATAAATCATTTTCGGTGCTCACTAGACACAGCACACATCAGGACACATAAACTGCTGATTATTAAACTGTTTCCCCAGTTGCATTCTGCGTGGAAGGCCACTGTCTGCTGCCTCTGGTTTAGCAAAATATTTTCTTGTCAACAGGAAATTATTCCCTCTTTTGTACAGAGAGCAGATGGGATTACTTTGTCATATTCATGTAATACAGTGTTCATCTGGGACATTCTATAGCTCATTGAACTTTGTGTAGCACAATAGTATTTGATGCAAAAAAAAAAAAAAGAATCTATTTCAAAACTGCTAGTTTAAGACTGCAATAGGAATAGAGAGGGGGGTTTCCTGGATTATATAAGGTAATGGTGGTGTTTTTCTGTGGTGGTGGTTTCTATTTTTTTTTCCAAGTCTTCATTACAAGTTCTACAGCAGTAGTCCTAGCTTCCTCTTATTATACATCCATCCAGTAACAGTTTTTCAATGATAGGGTGATGAAATATAGACACTGGACAGGTACTGGTTTGTAAACCATTTAAGCTCTTCTGGTTTTCCACACAGTTGTCTGTATTCTTGTACTTTATCCCTTTTTTTGATCTTCCCCACCATACTCCTCATTACAAACTTCCCTTCTCTGCTCCTTCAGGAGCCTTCACCTGCATAAAATTACTGCCTCCTACGCACTCTCCACACAGAATCTTGCTGGTATTTTATGAGAAAATTGGAGAATTCAGCATGACTCACCATTTACAATGACTTCTACAATTTTTTCCTTTTCCCCCTCTGATCTCTTCCTTTACCTGTCCCTCAGCCTCCTTCTCCTTGGCAATCTTCATTTATAACTGCAAATCTGCTTTACTACTTTACCCTTGAAACAAAAAAGTTATGCTTACATATATTATTTAATTTCATTTTTAAAGTTTTGTCTTAGATGGACCCAAGTGTTGTCCATAACCATTTTCAGTTGTGTTCCAGCTGAAGCTGCAATACATAATGTTTTCACCAACTGTGACCTGTCAGGCAACTGTGGTTAACATTCCATGTGTCTTGAAACCTTGAAAATTTTCCTTTTTTTTTTTTTTTTTTTTTTTCCTTCTCCACTTATCACTTTATAGGATGGAGCAAAACAGGAGTTTTCTTTCCAGGATTTAATTTTTAATTCATGAGACTTGTCTTCAGTCATTTGCTCATCCTCTACAGTGACTCTCAATGTAGTCCCCTTTGCCAACCCAAATCAAACTGCAAACTTGTAAGCTGCCTACAAATCGTAGATCTGTCCAGCTAAAATTCTTACAGGTTCTTGCTTTTTCATTTTATGCAACATCCTTGTTTCTAGGCTTGATGTTTTTCTTGTATGCATGTGACAGTGTATTCTGTGACTATGATTTTCACTGTATTGCTGCTTACTCTGCTGTTCCACCATCTGCCTGTTTTTTGTTGTACTAAGTGTACTGACTTGCCTTAACTTTCAAACCTCAGGCATTAGATCAGTAGCTCCCTATATCGTGTGCAAGTACTGGGATGTTAGCTTCCATCTGCAGTCTCTTGTTGATTATCTTTTTATCTCTTACACTCTCTCATGTTGAGTTTACTTGTTATGCTTATGCATGTCGAAGAAGTTTGACTTGAATATCTTCAGAGGCATGTGGTGTTTAACAGGAAGATTAGATGTATTCTTCTTGGGTGGTGCTAGGTATACTGACTGGATAATTTGGAAGTCATGCTATCTCTATTCCGATACATAATTTCTTATGTAAAGACATCAGAATGTTATAATACATGCTAATTAGGCAATTCATTGCTTTCTCTGCCCAGCTAATGGATGGGTTAACTGAGCAGATAACAGATAGCAGATTCTAAGCTGATAGAAAAAAGTAGAAGACTTTCCATTAGTTAAATACCTTTAGTAAAATTATACTGTTTGTGGTACCCATGGGAATGAAACCAGAAATATTCAACTTCTGGTCCAGTTTTTCAGTGAGATATTACTAACATGAAAAATCATCATGAATAAGAAATGTGCCTCAAGTGGACATGCCAGATTCTTGCAATGAGTTTTCCCCTGCATGTGCAATGCTGTTTCCTAGATAGTCTAGATATTTTATTCTTTTCCCCATTCCCTTTAGAATTGCATTTCTAATGTCTTTCTAAAAACATAGGGATTATTTCTTTGTTGTGTAACTGCTAGAAGAATTATTTACTTTAAAGAAGAAAAAAAGGGGGGGGGGGGCAGAAAAGACACTTATATATCTATAGTAGAAAACATGAAAATTTGGGAAAGAGGATGTTATTTAAATCCTTACAAACAATTAAAAAAACATGGCCATGGGGGAAGAAATAGAAATCAAAAATATGTCAAGCTGGGAAACAAGATAAATTAAAGGGAAACCCAATGGTTAATGAGACTAAACAGAGAACTATTTGAACTATGTGTGAACTGTCCTAATTAGCATACTAGAAGTCCCCTTCTTACAGAACATGCCTTGTGGAATAAGAACACTGTACATTTAAAAGGACACGAGGCTCATAAGAACCAGTGGGGAATTAAGTGTGACTAAATGTGGTTATATGCAACTGCTCAAAGTGTTTGAGAAGTTTTACTGTATGTTAAGGGGTGTGCTAGCTTTGTGGATGTGCCACCTAGCACCCATCTATGCACAGACATGCAGTAAACAAATGTCTCCACTCTGTGTGTGGATCATTGCTTGCACACGGGGTGAAGAACTCAAATCTGCAATAAGATAACCTCACAAATTTGAGAGTTGGACATCAAGTATGACTTGTGGCCAGTACATTTGTGCCATTGTAATGAATTCTTGTGAGCTGGATTTGCCTAAGAATGATATGTCTAATGAATGCTGTTGTAGACTTGCTGAATCTTGTGAACAAATTGTTCTTCAGTTAGATTTAATTATGAGTAATTTAAACAGATAAAAGCTAATCTTACACTACTAAAAGAAGAATTTAGCTGGAGGACTGTTCAGTTTACCTGGTCTCTGAAGCAGAAAATTTATCCTCTGTTGATGTGTGGGTTTGTACTTGTTGTTTTTCTTTTTCTTTCTTTTTTTTTTTTTTTTTTTTTTTTTTTTAATTGGGGGAGTGCAGAGGGAGTTGGTCTTCGTATTTCTGTGCTCAAAGACTATGACCTCACCATGACACCATGATTGTGGTTATATACATGCAGGACATAAAGGTTGTGTATTTAAAAAAAAATAATGTTTTAATGTGGTTAGACTGGTTCTTTCACACCTCTCTGAGCCTCTCTACCCCTACTGGGAATTTGACCCTGAGAATGTAGCTTTGTCACTGCAAAGACTTTTCACTGCTTTAACTTTGGCATTTGCTACTGCTTACAATAAGACCCTGGTGTAAGAAAAGACAAAGAAATTATTTGAAGTTAGAAGTCATTGCTGGTGACTGCCTCATTCAATTCCTCTGCTCAAGCAGTGTCAACTAGAGCAGGTTGCCCAGGACTGTGTCCAGTCTGGTTTTGAGTATCTCAAAAGATGGAGACTACACAACCTCTCTGGGTGACTTGTTTTAATGTTAACTCTCCTCATACTAAAAAAAAAACAAACCAAACCAAACCAAAAAAAAAAAACCACCCAAACAAAAACAAACAAACAAAAAACCCCATCACAACAAAAAACCCACGTTATTTTTCCTTCTTGCATGTGAATGGAATTTTCTGTATTTCAGTTTGTGCCAATTGCCTCTTGTCCTGTCACTGAGAAGAGTTTGTCTCTGTCACCTTTGCTTGCCTGCTTCCCTCTTGGATAGCAGATTGCTACTTCTATGGTAGTTATCAGTCAATACCAAGAACAGTGCTTTGAAACTTGGGTAAATAATGGTTTCATATTTTGTACAGGCTCATAATAGTTACATATGTCCACAAGTAGCATAGCAGTCAGCCTGTTGATTCACATTGTATACATTGTTGCATCACTTAAAGTCAAAAGAAAGTGATATCAAAATAAAGTATAGATTTCTGTAAGTATATAATCGGTACTGTGGATATCTGGAGGCATGGGGTACTGGTGTCACTGAACAGCCAGCTGTCCACAGCTTCTGTTGTCTTGCATGTCATCCAGCATGGGATTATTGCTGAATGAAATAGATGTGTCTAAAATATAAACCACAACAGTTACTGGGAGTTAATCCATTTTAAAGAGCCCTAATTCCTTATTCTAGGGCTTTCATTACCCACTTTCTGAATAGTTGACAGCATACCTTGCAAGAGAGGATTCTCTGTATGCAGTGTGGAGTGAGCGGTGAGCGTGGGTATTTAAAACCATGCCTCTGCTGATCCAGTGCCCTTCTGAAATGTTTTGGAAAAGGTGGCAATCATAAGGCATATCTCAAGTCAGACTCTTACTTTATTCCTTCTTTGTTTTTTGTTCTAGTTTTCCCTGTTTCCCCATCTGCAAATATTTACTGTAGCAGGCATAGATGACCAAAATATTTTTGGATTCTGTTGCTTCTGAGTACTAGCACTTTCCTAACATCTTGTGGACAAAGAATTAATTGTGTTCTTATCTTACAATAATGGAAAAACTCTGTCCCTGTCAATGACTAGCTCCAAGATTTAGAAATCATCTAATAGCTTTTCTTTTTACTTTCTTTTCTTGTCTCCATCAACTCTCAGCATGAATTAAGGTTTTGGATATCCTTTGAAAACAAGTCTTATCTACAGAACAAACACATAATGCTAGGATTCAAGCCTCTCCATGGTACCTTGTTAGGATGCAATAAGCCAGGGAGAGAGGGGTCCCGGCTCCAGTTTTGGTTACCTTTGATTCAGTATGAGACCTGACATTATTTAATTGACTAGCTTGCTAGCTGAGTCCTGATGCCACACAGCACTGAATGGACCAAAATCACCTGTAAGGGTCCAGTCTTGCATCATCACCCGTAGTATTGACTGAGGCCTTCAGTATCTTATAGGTTGGATATCTCATTCCTTCGGTGACAGTTTTGTGATAACGTAATATCTGAAGACTGAAGTAGCTCAAATTGTTTCATAGAAGCACTGTGGTTAATCACAAATTTCCCAAAATATTAAACATTCATTGTTTCAATTCAACTTGCTGGTGTATTCTACTTAGTTAACAAACATCCTGCTGAATCCAAAAAAACCCTGTAAGAACGAAGGAAACTTTTGTGGAAGTGAGAAGGTATAAAGATAGCTTCTTTTACAAGTCAGATTTATATAGATATGTCAGAATTATAAATATATCTGTCTATATAGACATAAGAGATGACAGTCTTTTGGGGAGTAGACATTAGTCAAGCTCATATTGGACAAAACCAGTTAGAGACAAGAATACTAGAAGATTTAAGGCTGTTTTATCAGGGCCTGTTCCTGCCTCCCTGATGGTTCCTTCTGAAACAGTATTCTTGAGTTGTCATGGATGAAGGACTGGTCGGGAACAATAGGCTTTATGTAATGGGGTTGATCTCAACACCTTTGTACTCTTCTGTACAAGTATGTCTGTTTGATTTATGGTTCTTTCCTTCATAAGTAAAATATCTTTGGAGGACTCTTGGTTCATTTAAGCTTTTGGCTTCACTACAAATAATAGGTTTAAGGTAGTTGGGGGGTGAAAAATGTGATCTGGTACTTAAGCACCTATGAAACAACCAATAAATTATGCTTTTTTATCAGGTATTATCATGCTTTTCTCCACCATGAGGAATGGTATAAGAGTTCTATTTCTATTCTGACTTGAAATACTGATGATATAGAGAAACAAAGATGCCTGTCTGTCTTGTATTTGTTGTTACTTAGCATCTTACTGTCCTTGGCAAAAAAAAAAAAACAAAACCAAAAAAACCTCGTATGTCCATCTTTTGCAAGACAGTACAGGATGCATTTTGATCTCTCACAACCTGTTCACAACATTCCAGTCAGCAGTATGTGCCAGCCTGAGGTTATATAAATAAATATTCTTCATGCAGAATTCATAGGATATTCACAACAGAGGGGAAAAAAGCAGTAATAATAATAAAAAAAAATAGCATGTTTGTACAGCAATGAAACTAAAAAAACTCAAACTTTTTTCTAGGGTGCAGGGAATCTTACACCTGTTAACCCCTCATCAGCCCCAAAAACTCTTATGTAGGAACAGAGATACTGCTTAAAGCAATCTTTCTATAACACTACTATTAAGTGAGTACTTATTCTGGATTTACCTTCCAACAGATGTTGTGCCCCTATGCTCTATGCATAGTGAGGGGTCGTATCACGAATGGGGCACAGCTCTTCATAGGTGGAAGGCAGCAAAGAAAGAAACCTTGTTTTTTGATCCTGCAAATGCTGCTTTGAACAAGGTCATTAACATGCTAAATGTTGATTTGAGCAAAATAATATTTGAGTTACTTTTAAATGCTGGTAGCTAAATATGCATTGCCTCTGTGCCCAAATAAACTATAGCTATTCCTATTTATGCAAGCTACCTTTTGCTGAGGTGTAGATTGTCACGTGGGTGAGCTCATGCAATTTTGTATTTCAGATGGAACTGACACTATTGGTATGAGGAGCACACACGTGCTTTCTAGTGCCTCCTGCCTCTTTGCTGTCTCCTGTCTTTAAGCCATTTGATGCTTTTTGAAAGTTTAAAAAGGTTTCTCTGTAACACTGCCAAAGGCAGTGCTTGCATGGATTGTCTGCTTTATAATTGCCAGTCACAGAAAGCTAAAGCTGTTTGGGCTACTGTTCTCTGGCACTTTACATTTTAATTTCATTTTTTTAACTGCCTTGCTCCATGTGTGAATAGTAATAAGACAAATGAATTTCTAAATATTGGAGTGATTCCATGGCCGACCATTATGTTTTTTTGGTGGCGATGGATTGCACTTAGCATCTCATTGGAGCAGAACAATGTACATCTGAAATTCCTCAGTCTTGTGTTATCACAGAAGAACTCGGGGCAGAACCAACAAGTAGTATACTTGCAAATTTATAGGTTTTGGTCTCAGTTCTAAAGATCTTATGAAATAAGACTATGTGAAATATGCGGGGTAAGTGGGGTCTGTTTTTGGCATATCTCTGAAAATACATTGTCTGTCAGTCATGAGAATTTGTTTATTTGTTGCAGCAAGTACCTGAGCTCTCCAGACATGGCTTGCATTATAATCCTTTTGTAAAGACATCTATTTCATTATTGTCCTCATCTTTTAAACGTAACTTGCCTGCTCCCCTTTTTTTTTAAATAGTTTGCCTTCTTTTAATACATGGTATTTATATAGTGAATACATACGTTAGTATCAGATAGGAAAAAATGTTTTTAAAGAACTTTAGTAACCATAGAATTTTGCAGTTTGCACCATTTGAGATTTCTGTTGAAAGTTGAGCCTCCTTGTAACTGAATTTGTACATTCAGGCTTGGAAGTAAGGGGTAGCTATGTATTTTCTTGTTGGTTTTTTTTTGTTTTTGTTTTTGTTTTTTGTATGGAAGCTAAATTGTGTAAAAGACATGAGTCAACTGGACTTTTAGCAGCTGCCATGGACAGTTATTTCAATCTTATTTGACTCATACTTTTTTCCATTACATTAGTAAATATGTGTAACTATAAATTTAGTTTCAGTTTTTAGTTCATGTGTGGACAGTTAGTGGTGATGTATGTGTGGAGACAGGTGCTGGTTAACTCAATGTTATTTCTCTGAATCACACATACCTTTCCATTAAATACACTTACTTAAATCTCTAATTGGTTCTTCTGGATTGACGTTGCTATTTAGGTGAAAGCATTGGTATAGTATTCACATTCCTTACTTTAAATAAAGAATTCTTCTGCCTTGTAAATTCCTCTTTAATTCAGATCAGGCTTGACCAGCTGTTAAAAGCTGGAAAAGCAGTCTACCCCAACTTGGTGACTGTCTGCAGGAACGGGTCAGTGAACTTCATGGACTTCTTCAAGGTTAAACGTGGATATTAATTTTCTTATGAATTCTGTACAGTCAGCACAGTGTCACGTGGCAGTCACCATGTAATAAACCAGGTTTGCTACATAGGTTTATTCACTTATGATTACTATAATAGATCAGGCAGGCTGTGTTTTTAAAGAGCTAGAACAGCTGTGCAAGGTTAACTGGATTATTTTAACAATTGAGTGATTTCTGCCCCCACAGCCTAATCTTGGCTAAAAATATTTTTCTAAAATGTTCCTTCTTTTGTCAACATTTGGTTGTGTGAAGCTTGATAAAAAACAGAATGATTCAATGTAATAGATGTCTATGAGAAATAGACTTCAGGAAAAATGCTTGCATCAGTTACACTTAATTTTACCAAGAGCAGAAGATCTATTTTTCATGCAGCATATCTAAATGAAGAACCCTCTGCCATAAGAAAGCAATCATAAGTGTGTCATTCTGTACAGATTCCTTTTCAAGTACTATGTAATCCAAGCTTAAAGCTTGGTCCTTTTTAATTTTATGGTGTTATTTTTATCAGATTGAAAAAAAAAAAATAAAATTCCAGCACCACAAATATAATTGTATTGCACATCAGGGCAAGGATGAGACGGGTAATAGTTTTTTCTGAATGTTATTTTCCAATTGCATGTTTCAAATTTGTTGTAGGGAAATTAAACTGTAGGAACTGGTTTTGAGAGTAGATTGTTGTCATAGTTCCTTTATGTGTATTTGTTGCAAGAGACGAAGGCTCAGTCTGAATACGGGTTAGCAGGGAGAGGAAGACTGGCACCTTCTTTGGTATGGAGTATCCTGCAATTTATATACTCAATTTCATGGTGTGTGTGACCAGAGTTTAGCTGTTATTTTTGAAGATTCGTTCTGCTGCTTTAAGACAGCAAACTGTATATCTCAATTATCATCAGGTGCTGATTGCTCTCAGCTATATCCGGTGAAAAATGATGATGATACCAGAGTCATTTTCTAGAGGCCACAGTAAAATAAGCAACCATAGATTGCCTACCAGGTAGAAAATTAAGGTATGTTGGGAGCAGTGCAGAAGTGAGCAATTATTACTATTATGTATGCAATGTCAAGTACAACAATCTATGTTCCATGTTTCTTGTCTCTTAAATTGTGGTGAACGTACAAGTTGCTGTTTACTCACTTGGGTAATAAGGATCTTTAACGTGTCTGGGACTTAAATATTTTACTTTTCTGTGCCAATGAAAGATCTCTGTTCTGATAGAGAGAAATTAGTGGCCTCCAGCTTTCAGAGACTTAATTATTGGGATACTGAGATAGTTCCTCTTTTGTGTCTTAATTTCTTTCATTCACTGTTTAAATATCTATTGCACTGGAAAGCAGCAGGAAAGCACTGATTTTATAGCTCAATGGTTATAGTATTCATGTGGACTATGGGAAACCTCTATTTGCAGCAATTAATATTTATTCATATAAAGTCAAATCACTCCAGTAGGAAAGATTGAAAAGGACTGTTCCCAAAGCAGCCAGTGGCTCATGGAGTGAAACTGGCCTGGCAAATGCAAGGCTGGGATCTGAATGTGCCTCTCCTACAGCTTCAGTGAGCCCTTCGATCAACAGGTTTGTGGTTACTGCAGGGCTACTAGAACTTTTTTTTTTTTTTTTAAAAAAAAGTGCATAGGAAAACTACTTAAAAATCTCAGTGTACATCAAGTTTTCTTTTCCAGATAACAACTTACTTTAACTTAGGCTTCAGCTGGAAGAAATATTTTGAGCCCTTCTGGTTTTAGCAGCCATAACCTTAAAAGTAATAGTGGTTTTGTCATTATTTAAAGGAAGGCTGAAACAAACCTTACATATTAAGTAAGGAATCAGAATTTTCAAAAGTGTTTCTCACCAATTATAACTAAAGATAGCAAAGGAGAATATAGCACTTACACAGTACTGTGAATAATATAATTAACTGACATTAGAAGTCTAGTTTAATAGAGACTCTAGGGAACACTTGTGTCCTGGGATGGCTTACAGTAAACGATGCCAATATTACCTTGTCTTAACAAGCTGATTAAATATTCAAATTATTGACTCAGAACTTTTGTCTACTATAAATTTCTGTCTGCTATTGCACTTTTGAGTCGTATTCAATGCTCCTTCTCAAACTTTAATGCAAACCATTAAAATGTGAATGTAGAAGAATGTGACTTTCCTCAGTTGTGGAAAAAAAAAAAACCAAAAACAAACCAAAACAAACCACCAAAAAAAGAACAGGCACAAAAAAACCCCCAAACACTAGGGTAATGGTTGAGGTGTTTTTGTGTAAATGTAGACCTATTCTTTTCCAAAAAGGCTGTTGCAATAAGTAAAATTCAGTATAGATTTTGGTATAGTTTTTTTTATGAGACTGGGAACTTCAGAAATGTGGGTCTGTCCCCCTCTTACTTCACTTCAGGATGTGAATTCTCAGATGATAGTTTATTCTAGCACAGTCCCAAATAATAACTTTTGGAAACTATTGTTCCTGTAATGTAAATAATGACAGCTAATGAGATTATAATTTAAGGAAAACATGGAAATGTGGTAATTCTTACATTCTTATTAGAAGTTTAGAAGATGATCAATATTGTCTTTTTTCTGGTAAAGTTAAGGAATGTGAAATTGGCTTTGTCAAACATGAGTGCAAAAAACATCAATGTATTTTTCACCTTTGTCATGAAGAATCACCATTTTATTTTGCTTGTATGTGCCTGAAATCAGTGATTTCATGTGAACCATGTGAACATGAAAAAGTAACTGTTCATATACTGAGACTTTGTACTTGGAGTACATTATTGTTGCACATCAATGTAGATTGCAATTACAGCAAAGTACCAGTGATGCTACCCCTATATAGTTTCACCTTGCAGAGTTTTCACGACTGAAGATTCTATTATTTGGTTCTGTTTCCTTATTAGTACTTTGTTTCTTTGCACAGTGGGTTTACTGAGGCAGGAGATACAGCTACCTGACACCGTAAGAGTACAAGTTTTTAAAACTTGTTTTCAGATTTGGAATATTTTTGTTTCATTTGATGTAGAATGATTGTTATTTTTGCACAAAACCTTTTGTGTTCTCAATTTACCATAGCTGCTCTATGGCCACACATTGCAGTAAATATTAAACTTTTATTATTAGATGAAAGGGGTAGGAATTAGTATCCATATAGTACACATGAATCAGTTATAGGTAATCCTTTCATTAGTTTTATGGCTATGCTTCCCATTATTTCAGTATTCAATTGGAACAACCCTTTGTTGTCCTTCATTAAACAAGACCCTAGGTGTCCCCCTTTCTTCATTTCAGTAATGATTTCTGGCAGAAAGCTGAAAAACAGCCTATGCTATAGGTGACTTGTAGCATTTGGCCATCAAGTGTCTTAAATGGAGAATAATGATGTGCTGATTTTGATACCTATTGATTTTACTGACTCTGAGCTGATGAGTGACTTGTTTTGCCCTCGTTTTAATGTGCTAAATGTTTTCCTATATGAGGCTGCAATCAAGGGTTGTAGGTATTTTCCTACATCTCCTTCAGATCTTGAGCTTGAGTAGTGTCAATTCTGCTTCTTCCCATTAGATTTTTGTGCCGACACATAAAGACAAATAGGGTTACTGCAAATACACATGGAGTTTTACTGCCTTTTAAGGCTTATATGATACGCATGATCAAGGATATTACTCTATCAGGTCTGTTACCAAAGCATTTTACTGGTTTTAGGAGTCTGTTAGTAAGTTCACACAAAATTATTCTTTAACTACCAAGGCACAAATTTGGAAATTATATCAAGGACAGAAATCTTTAAGGTATCAGGAGAAAGAGTGTAGACTTTCGCAGGTCGTTGTGCAAAAAGTGTTCCATGAATAGAGCACCTGCAGTTAACAAGAAAAAAGCAAGCCCACTGAAAAAAAATACAAAAAAACGCTCCACCACCACCACACAAAACAACCCCAAACCAATAAAAACCCATCACCACAGTTTTTACAAAGAAATATTTGACAACTTAAAACTTCATTTTAATTTGGTCCTGCCTGGCATTTTTTGCCCTCTTCGTTAGTTTTCCATTGCAGTCTATTTGGGGCATTTTCTTTCTTTTACTATCATATGTTGTCTTCTTTTGGGGCTAGTAAACATGAACAATCTGGCTTCTATTAGGTCATGAAATATGTAAACTGAATGCCTGTTCTGTGAGACTGAATGATTGACTGATACACTCCTTCATAGCAGGTTGGCACTATTCCTGGAACTGCTTAGTGATTTGGTTGTACTCATTTGCAGAGTAAAGCACTATGCGATAGTATAAAACATGTTCCCTTGGAGATTAATTTAATCATGACTGTCTGTCTGTAGTTGGCAAAACACATCTGAAACCTGTATTGTATTGTCTTGTCTTCCATATATACGAGTTGGATAACTGTTCTGTAAATATCCTTTCTCTACTGGTGCCTCTCACTGTATTCTTTTGGTCTTTGTTATCTAACATAGCAACATGCTCTTTTATACAATTATTCAAAAATAAAGTAAAAAAAACAACAAACCTACAAAACATTGGTTACACTTAAGCCCACAGAGCCCATGTTACTTAGCCCATGTAAAGAGAACAGAGCTTTCTACACTTGAATGTCAGTTGTAAGTACAAATGCATCTGCTCTGCTTCTGTTCAGAACCCTACCACACAAATAAGGATGAATTTTCTGCACTGGGATAATAATACCTCATTCAGTGTCTAATATCTACTTCAAGACATTGTATATATGAATGTATTTGAATGCACTCATGCATATATTTGTGTTTACTTCAGAAGTCACAAAGACTGAACTTGGTTTGTGTTAATGTCATTGGCTTATTTTCTGAATCACAAAAGCATTACTTTGCTTCAATAAAGTTTTTTGGGGTTTGGTCGTTTTTTTAATAAAAAATTAGCCTGTGATAAAGGAACTCCTCCCTTACAGGAGTATCTCTTAACTGTCCTTAAAACAACAATGAAATCTCAAAAATAGATTTATATCTATCAGTGGGTGAAATTGCACTGCATTCCAGTGTTTGCTCAGGTATATTCAACAGTAAAAAGCTTAAATGCTGTTAGAATCAGGCATATGCATGTGAACATGACCACACTCAAAAAAACCCTTAGAATAAAGTTAGTCTACAGATACCTTCAGAATGAAGCTGTTGCCCTGTTTTGCTTCCTGTTTTCACCAGAGAAGATTTCAGAAACTCAGTAAGAAATAATAAGGAGATTATAGTTAAACTTCAGAGGACTCATACTGACTGTTCACATGTTTCATCCCTTAATGACTGTATCTTCAAAGAAGCAGTGGCATCTTCATCTCAGCAGAAGCTTTATGAAGTCACTTTTTAAGCAGTATTCACTTTTTTATATGCTGGTCAAGCAGCAATTCTAAATGCAGTCATTTAAGATTACAAGCCTCGTATTAAACCATTCTGAAAGTCTTCCTATTGTCTTCAATGAGTCTTGGATTAAATCATTTATCAGGCATTCTTCGTTCATCCTTTAAATCATATTCCTGATTTCTGCCTTCTAGACTCTGCACTGTTATGTTCCTGCTTCTTTATCTTTTGCTCTGTGTCTGCCTTTTCCTCACTTTATTGTCTGTCTTTTTCCTCTGCCAGCCTCTTGCCACTGCGGGTACTTCCAGGGACAAGCTTAAAGAAGTAGAAGGCTCATCTTTTCTATTTTGCCAGCATTTCCCTCCCTACCTTATTTCAGATAGATCTGCTACAAAGCTAACTTTCAGATAGTTTGCCAACAAACTTTGAACCCAATCTTTCAGAAGTGTAAGAGCTGGCATGCTGCTTGTTGCTGGATATCCTTGTATTGAACCGGTGACTTAGGCTTTGATCACACAACAAGGACCATATAAGTACAGTGTATCTTTAGAGTGGAACTTTAGATGTCAAATCCTCTTGCTTTCACTACACTGAGGCCTCTGTTCTGGGCTTTCAAAAGATGTTGGAAAAATAATTGTCACTTCCCTGGTGTAGAATGTTTTACAAGGCATTGTCATTAAGTGATTGTTATCTTGGCATAGTGATGCTTTTCTGGTGCTTTTCAAGATACTGAATGCGTGCATAACTGTTATGAACATAGGTACATGTGCTCACTGTCTCTCAAATACTTTAATACAGAGACAGATAACACTGGAGTGTATAAAGCACCTTTAAGAAAAAGAACTGTTGTTTTATAGCAGTACAATTTCCTACTGACTTAATTAACACTGAAACTAACTCATTAAGAGGCACTTCTTACCTTCTCAAAAAAGTGATTTTTCTAACAGTTTACACAGTCCTTAAGTGCATATCACTGCATTCTTCCTCTTACAGTCACATAATGTATTGAAACATCTTATGTACCTCTTACACATTTAGTTGTGCATTGTTTCCTTTATGCTATTGTGTTTTTCATAGTGCACTTAAAACTCAAACCCCAAAGAAGCAGAACACTTAAAGCTGCATAAAATCTAATAACTTTCCATTTAACTAATTTATTAAGAGAATTTAAAAAAAAATGGTGTAATGGAACGTTAAGATGAGGAGCCTGTGATCTCTTTAAGTAGTTCTTCAGTTTAACCTGTGTGCTAGCACCCATTACAGTACTGAATTCCGATACAGCTACTAGAAAAGCAGGTCTGAAGTTCAAAAGGGTTGGATCTGGTGTGTTGATTACACCATTTATTTTATTATTGCCTTTCTTTAAAAGTTAGATATACTTTCTATGTGCTTAAGATGCATCTGAACCTGAGTCTAGAGACAGTAAGGTTTATAAGCCAGGAAAATATTCTCAAACTAATGTGTTGTGTGAACTGAATTTTTAAATCTTGGTCATTAACAAAAATTGGTTTTTTCTTCCCCCCACCTAATTACAAACCTGTTCTGCTTGACAGTTTGGGGAGGGGGTTTAGGGTTTTTAGGCAGTTTGAGGGTTTGATTGGAGAAGCTTAATTTTGTATCTAGGAAGTGGTTTATTAGATATGAATAAGCAATTTTTTTATTGTTTTGTGTAATAAGGTGATTTATTAGTGAGATTAATAAATATATTCCAGAATGATAGACTTCTAAAATATTCATCCCTAGAGGATTAATATATACAAATATCATAACTATGTTAAATTGGTTATAAATTGATTACCAAGGAGGTATAGTGGTATCAAACTGCTATGGAAATGTCTTGTCCCTGCTCAGATATGCCAGCACAGCTGATGCAAGCTCTTGTAGTTGATTTTTATCTGGCTAAAATGATGCAAGATGGAGGAAAATATCTGTAATACATGTGGAATACCCTTAAAGATTTTTGGAAAAGGACATGTAGAAACAGTAAATTTGATATGTTTTATATTATGCCAAATGCCCAAGCTTTCACAGAATGCAAGAATGTTTTTCATTTTGACAGTTAGAAAGACAGTAGTCCTACTAAGGTGTGCATAGATTTTTAGTGATCAAGTTGCCATGAATTCACACACCTTGATCAATCTCTAGTAAATCTCCAAGTACAATTTCTTTCATGTACATTGTTCTTACAGAGTATATAACTCTCTCTGTGGAGTTTTGTCATCTCTTTAGGATTATTTTCTTGAAACATAGTTACGCTATGGTATTGAATAGTGAATAGACATGAATGATATGTACTATGACAAATGTATATAATGTGACGTGTGCCAGTCTGGTTTCTTAATGGACTCTGTCATACGTTTTGAAAATAAAGGAAATATTGATTAGATTCAACATGATGGCCTTGGTTCCCACAGGCAGCATGAAGTCTGTAATCTCTGATTTACAGAAGACCATACTACCAAGATGTTTAGCTCAGAGTAGAACAGCCCATTCTTACTGCCCTTTCGACCATCCCATCTGAATGAATTGCTGAAGGTTTCTACAATCACCAAGTGTTCTAAGAAACTTCCAGCAGATGTTGGTTGTTGAGGCAGTGAGCATTGTATTTTCTTCTTGTAGAAATAAGAAGAAATAAAGGGTTTAAAGCAAATGTTAGGTATAGAAACAGTGGGTATTACCTAGCTTATGCCCACTTCATTTGAAACAACTGTCTCCAGCTTCATTTAGTGGGAGTAGATTCTTAATTAGGTAAATTTGTCATTAGTTCAAGATTGTAATTTGACAACAGACTAGTATGAGAAAATGCTTAATTTCTTTTATACTTGGATGCTTACTTGGAATAAAAATGATAATTTTTCTATTTTCTCCTTCTGAATACAAATTTAGCATGTGTTTTGCTGGTTTTGCTGGTCACAGGTAGTGTGTTAATAGCACAGGTGTCAAGGCAAACCAGTTTCTAATGACTAAATGTTCTTGAAGAGACAATCATGATATCAGGGTTGCAATCAAATGGTTTGAGTAATAGATCTATTAGAGGAAAAAATACTACTATTCAAGAATATTTTCAATAATTTTACAGGCTTTCTTAACTCTTGGTTTTCTTGGAATTTGGGAGACTTGGCTTCGGCTTTCATGTATGGGACTTAGGGGAGTCAAGCCAGTCTCATGTAGAGTATATGATGAGTGTAAAGTACTCCCTGATGCTTCATAATTGTAGGTTCAAAATAGAAACTAGAGTTAGTATCAGTAATGTATTCAGAACTCTGATTTCTCACTGCTTCTCACAACACAGGAGGCCTTTCTCTTCTAGCTGCATTATGTCATCTCTGGTTTCTTAGATTACTTTCCCCAAGCATATCTTTTTCCAGATAGCTATTTTTATCCCTGACTGTCTTTTGGTGATTCTTCTAACCTCTTTGACTACCTACTGCAGTTTTCTTAAAGAAGTAAAACAAACATATGTTTGCTTGAAATCTGTACAGATGACTTTCAGAGCATGGGATTTACATAATGAAATGGGCTGGAGGGAATGGGTGAATCACAAGGACAGGGATATGTACTGTAGGAGAACGTAAGCATGGTAGAACTCTTTTGGGAACTGGGAGTGGTGCTGATCAAAGTAGATAGATAAGCCAATAGTGGTGTACATGCCATTAAATACATGTGCTGTTAAACTGCTACTAGAGCTTCCTATTCTATCCTAGTACCTATACCTGAGAGTCTTGATCACAATTCAAATTTCAGGATTCTGCAGCAGAGAGGAAAAATGTGCGTTTGAATTATGAAGGCAGATTCACTCCCAGTTTCTTCTTTGGGTCCATGAAAGACTCAAACACACAGGCAGGTTTGAAAACTTTATAGGAGCTAGTACTTTTTCTGGTGGAAACATTGGGATGTATTGTTACAGTACAGGTGATCTCATCTGTGGCTTATTTTGAAGACAGTATAGGTGAACTTTATGTAAAGCATAGTGGAAAAAGAAATGAGTTGACTGTGTATTCAAACTGTTGAGATCTAGAAAACTCAAATCCCAGTGTCAGGATCTTAGTTATCTCTGCAAGCAGTGTCTCCAGAAAACACAAAGATGTTCCTGAAATATTGTCATTTGGTAAAAAAAAAGAAAAAGTGAATTTTGAATCTAGACTGTAAACTAAACTTAAAATATATCTCTTTTTTTTTTTTTTTCCCTACTGTGGGTTTTGTCAAAAAAAGAAACTAGCACACGTAAAATGTTAAGAATATTCAAATACTTAATTGTAAGTTGAAATTTGAACAATATGGTGGGCACATTCAGATAAATAAAAACACATTCTGTAATTCAGTCTCAGAGGTGTTAAAAACTGACTGAGATTTTAAGTGTCCCCTTCTTGGTGCAAAGATGTTTCAGTACTATTTGGTGCCTCTAAATTGAGGTGGTGGCAGTGGGGGAGAGAGGCAGGTAAGGGAAAGAGGAAGATATAATGGGAAGCTGTCTTTCCGTTTCTTAAAACGCCCAGAAGATTTGAAAGGAACTAAATTTCAGAACCTCAGTTTCTCAATCTATGTTTGAGATTTGGCCAAAGATACCAACTACAGCTAAAAGCACTCGATCTGTTCTCAGTTGGAAAAACAGACTGGATGCCAGCACTCAATTTTTTAATATTTTTTTTTTTCCTTGATGTAAAGTATGTGGCAATCTGTCAAGTGAAAGCCTGTGGAAAGCAAGTAGTTAGGCTGACAATAGTATCAGAAAAGTCCTTATTTAATAAAAGAAATGCATGAAGTTGTAAGATACAAAAAATATCACATAACCCTATTTGTTGCTAGCAGATCATGTAAAACAGCCTATGTAGTATCCAAGGCTATAGCGACAGCAAGAGAGTGTGTTTTAATATTTTCACTCTTGAGTAGTAAATAGTGATTAAATTCAAACAATGCTAGCAGTTTTTATCGACTACTCTTCACACCAAAAGTGAAAAGCAACAGTAAAAAGCACTAGAAGATTTCTAGACTAAACCTGACTCGGAAGAAAACTTTTGCTTTCTAGCAATGTTTATTGAAGTAATAATACAGAAAAGGATGAAGATCTGTCAGATCTGGAATGCTGATAGGCAGCAATGTGGTGACAAGACAAAGGGATGGCTTTATCAGGAAATATCAAGACTGAAACTTGGAAAAGACCGAGGTAATTTCTAAGTCATACCTTTGCATAGCACTTTTTCTCCATTTTTTTAACTTCTGTTTTTCTAATCTGTTTAATATATTTTTTTTGCAATTTAATTAAAAAAAAATTCTTTGGTGATCATATGAGAGTCTTTTGCGTATAGTGAAGGAAATGAAATCAGGACTACTTTACTGAAAAATGGAATATTTCATCACCATGAGCGAAGTGAGTGATATATGTAGCAGTGTGAGGGGAGAAATTGGGATAGGTAAAAATTACATGTTGCACCAGTTGTAGCTTGTGTTTTCTATAATCCAGCTACAGTGCAACTATGTGGCAACTGGCAGATGCTTTCTGCATCTATAGCTGTACTTTCAAACAGATGCAAAAAAAGAACATTTTTAAGGGTGTTTTGTGGGCGAACTTTGAAGTTTGTGATAGAAATACAGAAAGAAGAAGAAAGAATGAGAATCAACTTGACCCTAAAAAAGTTGTCAGTCTATTACAGTAGAATTGGGGAAACAGTTTGATCTAGAAAGGAAGCTGTAATAAGCAGCTATTGTGTGTTTAAAAATTAAATACAGAAGTAAGCTGTTTTAAGTGCTACTTTAACCTGCTTATTTTGGTAATACCAGTAATTAGTATTGCTGATAGCTAATGACATTGGGTCAAACTAATAAATATATATTAAAAAAGCACTTTTGAAAGCAGAATTCTAAAACATCATTTTAAAGGAAAAACAAATTCCTACATACATCTCCCTTCAGTCTGTTGATTTCTGACGCAGAATGAAACCAAATTTCATAAAGCCTCAATTGTTTGTTGTTTTTTTTTTTTAAAATAGAATCTTTGACTTATGCAAAGCCAGCAAGTCTTGCACCCTTTGTGAGATAATTAACTCTTTAATACTTGGAATTAATATAATACTTTGTAAAGTATGCATTTAAAAGAACAGATGGGGATGATTAAATGGTGGCTTATTATTCAGTCCCCTAACACCAAATACCACTGTTTGATTTCCATTTAGCAGTGTTGGAGCTGTTTTGTTTGTCTGTGTTCAAATTTTAATTACAATCATTTCCCATGTCTGATATTTTCTTTCATTTTTAATACATCTGATTAGTGCTTCAGGGCCTACTACCTCACTTTCACCATACAAATGAGGTTTAAATTCTCCAAGGGTTACAATATTCATATTTTTTTATTATTGTTGAGGGACTCTGTTCTTTTTTTATTGTGTTCATTAGGGTATATTATTTAAAGAAAATTTTTAGCAAAGATTTAAAGACACTGACAAGTATATATGTTTGAACCCTGTATGACATACTACCTGCTTCAAAGCTCTGCTTTAGAAAATGCGTGATTTTCTGTATCTGATTTGCTGACTTATGAGCTAATACTTGACTCATGTCTGATTTCTAAATGTTACTACTCTGGGTGCCTCTGTAGATACTAAACTATGCCACTTTGCATGGTATAGAGATTTTCAAAAAAATCTAGGACCATTGAAAATCAAACTGTGAGTGTATAATCTTAAAGGGGATGTTTTGGAGTTCCGTATTTATAGGCTGATGTATTAAGCAATATTAATCACTAATTAAATTCTAGTGGCATTAGTATGTGGTGGCATAACCATCATGGCTTGGGGAACACATGTTATCTGTTCTGCATCTTCTTACCAAACCTTCAGCAGAGGGACAAGTAAACAACCATCCAGAGGGTAACGTCTTAACAGTCTCTAAATTCAACTGAATGAGTGAGTTGGAGTACTTTGGCTCTCAACAAATTGTCATAGTTATTTTACCAAATCTTGAGGGTATTGCTTCCATAGCATTGGGGTTTGCATCTTTCCATGTATCTTGTATTCCAGATTTCAGAAGAGGTCAGTGTTATGTGGCTGTGCTTAGAGCCAAGTGTTCTGTTACCTGCCCAAGATGTTTATCTCAAGCAGTGAACCCTATGGTTAACATCGCAAAGAGAAACTCGGGATTTGGCTGATTTAGTTTACTCAGTAGTTATCAATATTCTCTTTTCCAAGCATCTAGCTGAATGGGCATTGATGATTATTGGTCATGTTGGTTTAGGTCTCTAAGTACTACACAGTTAGTCTCTAGTCTTTCTAGAATAGAGCTCTTGTAATATTTTTCTGTCTAATCATTCCAAAATCTGCAAGTACCCGAGAGAATCTTCAGGTAGTTCTTGTGAATTGATGTATTTATCTGATTAAACAGATTTGGGTTAAGCATCAAATGAACAGGGTTTATATATATATATAAAAAATAGAATGAGGCAAACTCCTGTTGCTATCAATTTTGAAAGCTTTAGTTAAGGCCTGTTTTTAATTGTTGCAGTATGAAGTAGCTAAGAAATTAAAAGCAGTAGAAAAATAGTGAAATTACCAGTGTTTTGTAAATGGGCTTCATTTGAGCAATATTACTTAGAATATATTTAGTACTAAAACTTTAGAACAATGGTAATGCAGTAAGTGTTGCTATGTTTGTATCTATGCAATTTGCATTTCACAAAATATTGCTGTGCTGTTATGCTAACACAGTTCTGTTTGGCTACGTGGGTACCTTTACCTGATTATTTTTGTAATGAGTTGATCAATAGTTAACTGCAAATCTGAAATGTGAGCTAGTGTAATCTCCAGGCAACTTGACAAGGCATATTTTCAAAGTATGTTTCATTATAAGTTATAACATTTCCTAGAAAAAAAAAAAAAAAGAAAAAAAAATAGGACAGTTAGAATAAAATTGGTGAAAAGAAAAAAAAGCCAAACCACCAGTATGATGGTTCTTCATCAGTAATGCCTTTCAACTTAACCCTACCCTCCCTGCCCCTGAGTCCCATTAAATAAACGGTAGCCATCTGTTGACCAAATACCTAATGAAAAGCATTGATCAGGAACAGTTTACTTTAGAAAGCTAGAAAACAATTTCTACACTTCTCCTTGTGGAAGCTGTCAGTTGTTATAAATCAGTAAGACATATCATGACCTGAAAAATTCCTCTAGCACATATCTTATGAATTGAATTGAGGACAAAGAAAATGCCCTCTCTAAGCAACCTTTCACTGCAGAGCATGTCAGCAGCTGGAAAAATGCCAAGCTTGGGGAGAAATCTGAAACTCAATCAAAATTGGCAATAGAAAGCCATGTAGGCAGCTTTTATAAAGCACAGAAGTATACACTATAGGGGAATGGTAAGTCAAAGTGGAAGTTTGACCAAATTAAGGGGGTTTGATGGTTCTTATTTTAATGTCCCATTCTTCAGCAATCTGCATCACATAATACCGTATTGTCCCTTTCTCAACCCTCCTCCAGTGTTAGTTTACTGTGCAAGGCCAAGTGTTTTCAGTGAGCAGTTAGTGTTATGTAGTCTTGTCACATTGCTATACCTTATATTTTGTTGCATTTTATTTTATTAAGAACAACTTCTCTGCTGAATCACATGCCATACCACAAATTGCAGTTGCTGTTGGTCAGAATTTCCACTCGGGTGAATTTCCATTGGTATTTTTAACACTTTCTGCTGAGTTTTCTGTGCTTATGTGTGGAGGGTCCTCTCAAACCAGATTTTATGTGCTGTGTGAAAATGCTGAGAAGGCATAAAAGCAACTTTTGAGCAGGCAGAAGATCTTAGCCTGATGTGTGCAATGTAGTAGATGGCTGTCCTGTATGGCCCAAACAAAGGGATTCCTGTCAAAGCCCAAACCTGGAAAGTAAGCACTTCGGGGTCGCCTTGGACTGTGAAATGCTTTAGGCAAGATCATAACATACAGATCTAAGGTGGCTACTGTAATGTCATCAGCTAAAGATAAAGTTAGCTTAATGTGACCTCTAAGTGTGGGATTGTTGATATTCTGGTTTTTAAGGGTGAGATTTCTAAGACTAATTTCTAAAGATTTAATAGCATGGTACCTGGAACTGGCATTGGAATTTCCAGCATTGTTTAGTGAGGGAAAATTAAAGGGTCAAACTTTGAAAAAGTGCTCAAGACATCAATGCTCTGTCTCCCTCTGACTCTTAAGATGCTTAATGACAACAAGCTGAGTTTACTTGATAATCTGCCGATTTATTTAGGTGCTAAAATAAGAGCTAAACTCCTTTGAAAATCTGGCCCTAATACCAGCACTGTGAGAGCTACTTATGTATTTAAAAAGGCTTAAAAGTCTAAGAATAGAGTTGCAGATTCTTTTGAAGGGAAGTGGTAGAAACCATGATATTTGCCCTGCCGAGTGATGTGCTTAGCTTAGTTTTAAAGTGAGGAAAACTGGCTAGGCACTTTAGTGCTTATATAGTATCTATGCAATTTAGTTTTTCTTCCTGGAGTTCCCTTCAGGTGAACGTTTAGGATTTTCTTACATGTAGGCTCAGTTCTGAGTTACAAGAACAGGTAATATACTTGCACTCATTTTTTTGGCAGAACACTTAGTTCTGGAAGATAAGAATTATTTGCTTGTTTGCCTTGACACAATTGTTCAAATTGCTCAGTGCTGCTTAACGTTGGCCATCCTACTGATTGCACCTGCATACCTCTTAGGGGTAATTATGTTTTAGCCTGACAAAAAATGAAAAGGAATTATACGATGTTTATTAGTGAGAAGTGATCCAAGACTTTTAGCTGTCAAGTACCTACACGTGCACTGTTTTCTTTAATCTTTTTGGCCAGATACTCTTATTTTAATATACTTATTTCTGTTGGTTATCTCTGTTCATTTCAGTGTAGTTGTTTCTACTTTGCATTGTCCTGAGAGGCAAATCTAGTTTAGTAATTGTTTGTAGTAGTCAGTTGCACCTGTGAAACTGTGACACTGCTTTTTTTAACTGGCATATATTTAGCATACCTCCCAATGACTTTACAGAAACCTTTAATTTAGTCAAAATTTTACTCATATTTGCTAAAATTCATGGCACAAAGTGAAATACTGTTTCATAGTTTAAGATAGCACTTCAAATGTGAGTTTGTTGTTGATACCTCCTTGAGGTAAAAGTGCATTTGGATGGGAGAGAATACTAATTTTAAAATGTCAAACCAATCCTTATTAAAGTAAAAAAGGATAATAGGCAGACTTGACAAGAGAACAGCGGTTCTGTTCTGTGGAAGACATGGTTTCCAAATGTATTTTCTTTGAGATCCAAGCATTTTTGAAACTCTGGGAAAGAAAATGTTGTTCTGGTTTGAAGCTGTTCACCTGGCAGACAGCCTAGAAACTGTTAATGTCATGAGCTCATGCTTAGTCTTTCAGCCCACCAGGTGAGCTGCCAGGAGCTAAATAAGCAAGTTAGCAAGAGGAATGGAAGACGACTTCCCATAGAAACATAGCTTGGCATGGGAATCTAGAAACATTGCTTTGGATCTGTTGAACGCTGCCCAAAATTAAACTGTTTCACATGACACTTCAATTTAAATAAGTTGGCAAATGCCATGGAGTAATATTTTCTTTTTTTTTTTTTTTGTAGCCATTTTTAATTTTAGACTCATCTTGGACAGGGGACGGTTATAGAAGTGATATAGTAGCTACAGCAATGATACATTTTAGGCCTGGACCAGAGTAACTTTTGATTTGTGATTTAGCTCTACTTGTAGAAGTGGTGCAGGGAAAATGCTTGCTGCTTACACCTTGTACTTTTACAGCATATTCATAGAGGCATAGTAATAAAACAAAATCCTCATCTGGATTTAGCTCCTAATTTTTACAACAAAACTGTGCATATTTGGTGATTCACTGAGTGCAAAGCAATTGGGGTGCAAAGCTACACAGAGGGTGGATACACAGAAGACCACCACTATTATCTCTGTTAAATGATGTCCAAGATTTTGCTGACTAGTTAATAGAAGGAAAGCTGAAGCCTGTTACTGAACTTGTAGGAGCCTGAAGATAGCTTTCATCGCTTGTATGACAGTTTCTCCTAGATTAACGTTTAAATTCCCTTCTATGCTTGCTCTAACCAATGAGCTTATGGAATGATAGAGAAAGAGAGTACCAAAGATGACAGGCAAGCAGGGAAAGGAAATCAACTATACTGGTAATGTTGCTGGAAATGAATGAAATCCTAACAAAACTGGGAATCTGCTTCTTTAAAGTAGTCACTTAGTTTAAAACTCTGAGACTTGAAGAAATAGTGCCAGAGGGAATAAAAAGGACTGACTCAGTGTGGCGTGGTCAAATGCAAATAAGCGATGAAGTAAATGATAAAGTTATTATGTTTTCTTCCTTGTTATTAATTGCTGTACACATCTGTATGTTATTGCATTAAAATAACTCATTAATGAGCAGCTAGTTGACACAATGTGCATTTAGGGAAGGCAAAGGGATGTTAACCATTTGCAAGAAGACTAAACTCAGACTGGGCTACAATTTTAGACTGCTGGGCAAACATTCAAACTGTAGATCATGAAAAGTCTGTGCTTAGGTATTTTTTGATAAGGTAAATCTGAAAAATAGAAGAGCAGCAGTAACTGAGCTATTTTTTTATCACACACACAGAGTTTGGTATTTATAAAGCATTGATAGGGTTGAGCTAATGGTGATTGCATTCAGTAAATAAAGGATAAATTCCCTCGGCTGTAATTTCAAGACCTTCTGCTAATACTAGAATACACTTGCACGTTTTAGGAAGATTAAAACTATGAAAAGGAAGTTAATTGCTTTGCATTAATCATAGTCAGAGAGAAGCTCCATTGATAATTGTAAGAATGAAAATACACATCACAGCACATAACTGGCATGGTTTAACTTTGCAGAGTTGGCCTTTGATTTAATATATCAGTTAATTAGGTAAAATAGTTACAGTTTTAGTTAAAAAGATATTCTAGGCATATGGTAAATATTAATGGGAAAATATGAAGGTGGGTAACCACACTGCAGACAGCACTGCTGTTCAGTGCTAATATGAGATATAATGTTAGCCAGTTATTTTACTGGACCCCAAAGTATTGTCATTACTTAGTGTTTTCCTTTCAAGCTTGTAGAAATTTTGTCTCAGTAAGTATGACAGGATTACATGATGCACTTTGTAAAAGTGAATGTCTAAGAACTAAGCTACAGTAAAGTGTATAAAAGGAAAAACTTTTCTTGTGTTGGTCTTAAATAACATTTGTTGATTAAATAGAAGCAGACCTTTGGAAAAAATAAATGTGGATTCATTAACATCACCACATGGTACACATGATAGATGTTTTCTCAGTTCTTTTCCCTTTGAGCAAAATTCTATTCCCTTTGGGCTGCTTACATTTTAAAGCAGAAAATTAGGGAATTGCTTATCTTCAAGATATAGGGTATCTTGATTTAAAAATAAGTATGTCTACTTCTGGTGTCATAATTCCATGCTTTGTCAAAAAGGAAAGTTCAAACTCCTTTTAACGCTTACTTTGTTGCCTGCCTAAGCCTCGCTAAATGGCCAGCTATTTGGATCTAATCTTCCCAAAATAAGTTTGGAGCTCTGTTGGTCTTAACTTGCAAGACAATAATGCAGTATTTCATCTCCACAAATATTCAGCAACAATAAGATTAATACGTGATTCCTATACCATTTCTAAAGCCATTTTTATATCAAACTTTGCTTCTGATTTTTACATGGATAGAGCACAAAGACTGTACAACCTTCAAAGGAAGTGAAATTTGCAGGGGTAGCTGCTCCTCAAGGTGTGAAATCCTACTCAGTAATCAATTAGTATTTTTTTTTGTGGGGAACATGTTTCCTTTCTTGATCCTTTTCACTCTTAGCTGAGTTTCTCATGTCCTATCTCAGGGCCCTGAGCAGAATTTTTGTATACCTTATTGGTGATTGCTTTCCTTCAGAGATCTCATTACTATGTCAAGAGGAAGCAGAATTGTGTTTGGATGAAACACTCCTAAATATTTTCCTTAGATTCATAACTCCTTAGTGCTAAAGAAATGTTACCTGTGTGAATTTGACAAGTGGTATGTCTGGTAAATGTGCAAAATAATCTGATAAGTAAATCATCACTGGGTTTATAGCGCTGATTGGGATATCTTTTGTACACTTATGCCCTTCATATGATTTATTTTGTTAGTGTGCATGCTGAGGATCATACATTTAAAAAGCTTGTGTTACCCTGTGTCTAGTTCTAGGTTGGGGGTGGGTGGGTGTGTTTGTAACTGCAGTATCTGCAAAGAGAATTATTTTTAATAAGATGAATTCTGTCTGCCAAAACATTGTATTTGCAAATTCTGAAGATCTTATGAGTTCTTAACCTGTCAAGCTCTTTGCAAGCACTTTGAATTTAAATCTGATAAACACAAAAGCATAGCTCCAACTTTTAAGTGCAGCACAAAGTTTTTATTTCAATGGGAAAATCTACAACTGTGATGGCTTATAGTAATAGAATAAGACATCTAGGCACACTATTTAGATTTATTAGCCCAGAGCTCTTGGGAGTAGTTCCTAGGTGTATTTGTGTGTCTTATGGAATAACTTTTATGTTAATGCACAGATGCATTTTGCATAGAATAGTAGGTGACTTCTTACTGTATGAAGACAGGTACATGGGAAGTATATTCTAATTCAGTTAAGAGAAAAAGTAATTATTATTTTTTTAGTCTTTAGGAATCTCTTCCAGGATAGCAATAATAATTATTTACTTTAATAGAACTGGTTCGTGAAATAGCTCAATGCTTAAGAGGGTGTTTGGGTTTTGTTTTTTTCTTTTTAGTATTGGAAATAATTGCTAGTGAAGCTAGGAAAAGCATGCTTTATTACAGACAGATAATTTCAAGGAAAGGAAGAAACCAAATCAATAACTGTCATAATATTAAGGAAGCTGAATAATTTTATTATATGTATATTAAAAAAGAGGATTTTCTTTTTTCTACTGTCAGTACTTCATAAAGCTCCTATTTGACTGAAGTTCTTTTCAGTCTTTTCCTCAGTTTAAGCTAAATGATGCTATGCTTAATATAATGTTGTCTTAATAAAAATAATCTTTCCTTATTGTGCACTAATATTATCAGTGATAACTGCTCAAAATAAAGATAACTGATCTAAAAATGAAGATCAAAGTGTAGAAACTACTTATTTCAAAAGTAATGGTTCACATTCTGAGAATTTTTCTTCATGATTGAACGCTTTTAAATAAAAGTGAAATATAGTGTTCTGTCACATGATTTCAAGATCTGGGATTTAAAAGCTTAACAACCAATATAAAATTTTGATAAAATACAGAGTTGAAACCTGAATTGGATCCTTTCTCTATCTTCCAGCACAATCTGGGTTGGTCTCCTCAAATTTAATACCATGAAAAATGTCAACATGGTTTGCTGAACCATGAAGTAGTATTTCACATGAAGCTTTATCTTCATAACTCCTCACAAAACACTGATATTTTTGAATGTGCTTTTAATCATAAATTGTTATGCATTATAATTATAATGAAATGAAAATAATTATCACTAGAATTTTCATGGTTTCTCCCCTCCCAGCAGAAAGTGTGGCTCCATGGAGGTAAACCTGAAAATTCTTTGTTTTACATTTTGCTGAGGTGTAAACCATGTATTGTGTTGAGAGTCAAATCATATCAAATGAATCAATTCTTTGAACCAAATCAAGAAGCACTTAGTTATGGATCTGTCTGAACCTAATTAGTGCCTGCCTAATGAGGAGGCACCGAAGTACCTTGTGGGACTAGTGTAGATGTGTCATGCCCTCCTTTCCCATGCTTTTCCTGGCTGGCCTACATTGCTGAAGCACACTGCAGTTTCTCTCATGGCTTGCAACAGAAGCAGATCATGCGTACCGTGTGCCCCAGAGAGCAGGTCCTAATGGAGAGAACAGCTCTGCTAACTGTTGACTAGGGGACAGCAGTACATGTTGAAAGCCAGCAACTCTGTTTTTAAAGTAGAATTTTAAACCACCTCCTTTAGACCTTAAACTCTAGTTTCTGATTCTTGAAAACATGCTAGGATTGCATGAAGAGCAGTTGTGAGGCTATTGCTGTTCTGTGCTTAATTAAAATACCGAGCAGTTTGGTGAATTATGTTCCCTCTTGCATGGAACTTTAACACTGAGCTTACCTGCCATTTTTTAACCTGCTGGAAATTCTGCTGATCTTGATACATTCAGTTCTTGTTGACATGATAGGATCAGAACCTGAACCTTGATGCGACCTTATCTTGAATACTATGTGCAGTTCTGTGCCCCACAGCTTAAGAAGGATGTGAAGGTCCTTGAATGTGCCCACAGGAGGACAACAAAGACAGTGAATGGGCTGGAAGGCATGGCCTATGGGGAGCAGCTGAGGTCTCTGGACTCATCTAGTTTGGAGAAAATGAGGCTAAAGCTTAACTTCATTGCTCCCTACAGATCCCTGAGGAGGGGAAGTGGAGAGGGAGGCACTGAGCTCTTCTCCCTGGGATCCAGTGGTAGGGATGCATGATTCAAAGCTGTGTCAGGGGAGGTTCAGACCTGATAATATTAGGAAGCATTCCTTTAGAGAGTGGTCAAGCACTGGAGCAGGCTTCCTACAGCAGTCGTTGATGCCCCAAGCCTGTCAGTGTTTAAAAGGCATTTGGACAATGACCTTAACGATATGTTTTAGCTCTGAATTGATCAGGCAGTTGGACTGGATGATTGTTGTATGTCCCTTCTGACTGACATAGTCTATTCTATAATCTTCAATATTTTCATCATTCTGAACCATGATGTAGAGGAATGAAGCTGGGTTAATTAGCATTGATAATATACAGCTGTGGGTTGGCTTCAGGGACGGTGGGTTGGCTGATCTAGATAAGGTGCAGCTGTGGCTGGTTCTGTGAAGTGGTTGGGCAGCCAAGGAAGAGAAGGGAGGAAGAAGCAGAAAGACATGAGAGAGAGCATGCCCTGGATGAGGAGAGACTAGGAGAAGGCAGCAGAGGAACTGGCATGAAGAGTGTGCTGGTATGAGATGGTAAAAGACCTTGTTGCAGCCGGCTAGCTTGGAGAGTGCTGTGACACTGTGAGACCTTGAACAAATACCCTGGGGAGGAGAAGTAATTTTTTTTTTTCATGATTCTTTAAAGAGTTTTTACTTTTAGTAGTGTAACTACAAATTTATTACTTTAGAGAGTTATATCTAAAATATTTCATTTTTTATTTTTTTTAAATAAAATGCCCCCCTCTCCCCCTTCTCTCCTTGCCCTGTAATGGTTTTCTCTACGTCCACAACATAACAATATCAGAGGTAACAACTGAAAGACTTATAGGGTTCTGGCAGACTTCAAGTGTGCCTAAATGGATACCTCCATATGGAAAAGAGGAGCTGTTCAGCTAGATTTGACTTGCTTGTTGTCATGCTTATTCCAATATACCGATATTAGTTTTCAGTGTGGGTAGGAGGTAATTGTTTGACTGAAATCTGACTATAGTGGCAACATTTTTTATGTTGCTGAAGTGTTTGAGAACAGCTTGAAAAATAGAATTGTAAGGTATATTGATATTTTGGAAGCTCATGACTAGGGGAAGCTATGATTTTCAAAGTTTTAAATCTTCCTCCCCTCCGCGTTCTAATTTGTCTCCACAAATTGGAGAAACAAAGTGAAGATAATCACAATATATCTAATCAGACAAAAGGAGGAAAAGAAGTGTGTGCCAGATGATTCAATGAGCAAGGAGATGTAGTGGCCAGATGGGAATGTTTAAGTAATGAGTGACTTGGGAGTAGGAGGAGGGAATCAGACATACTGTACAGATATTTATTGGTCATAGACTGAAGTGTTGCAGGCTGGAATTATTCATTTTGGTAGTTTTATTGAGCAGTTGGAGGTGGTATCCTGAAAAAGAAGATAAACATCACACACATGGGGTTTCTTCAGACGTGATGCGAGTACTGCAAAACTGCCACAGAATTTTGCCACCCAAATCACAAAATAAGCCTAGTTGTTCTTTGCCAGTATGACTAATGGGGGTTTAACCACAGGTGGTGTCATTACAAAAACCAATATGAACACCTATTCCCTAGAGTAGTGGGTAAGAAGAGGTATGCAAAACAGAACTTCAGTATTACTATGTTGGTAACATTGCTGTGTTTTTCTTTGTCCTAACTTTTGGCTCTCCATATAGTTTGTTGTTTAAGTAATGGGAAAAGGAAGTACAGCAAATAACAATAGCCTTCATTATCAGTAGATATCAGAGTTGAGAAAATATCTTGGAAAGAAAGCCTCTGTCAACATTTGTTTGAATTTCTAAGTAGCTTTGCCTTGATTGTACTTGCATTCTCTTACTTCACTTGCTGAAGGATCAAGTTTTAGTGAAGAGGCTATCCTCAGAGGTGGATTACAAGGTGCTTTGAACAAGTGTCTGAGTTCGGTGTAGAAATATTAACTTCATGGTAAAGATGCTGTAATAACATCTAGTTACATGTTCAAACGTGAACAACTGTGAGCACTGTTCATTTTGAAACTAGGTGTAGCTGAGTTGGACTCAAAGTAGAGCACAACTTTTAAGTGGTTTGAAATCTAGGTGTCACAATTCTTAATGGAATGAATCTGAGTATGTGGAATTTTTTAACATGGGTAAATTTCTGGGGAATCTGAATTCTTGAATCTTGGATCACAACTGAAATACTCCCAACATTTTAAAAGTAGAAAGGAAAAAATATCTTCAAGATTACTGTTAAGCAGCATGTACTATGAAGTTCATAATAATCGGCAAGACCGATTTATCTGAAAAGTAAAGCTTAAGTGCTATTTTTAGCTTATCTTAAAGATTTGAGATGTTGAGAAGCCAGATAAAAAAAGCCAGATAAACATGGGATCTTGTGTAAAATGGATGGGGCAGCCACAACCTCTCTGGGCAACTTATTCTAGTGTTTCACCACCCTCATCATAAAGTTTCTTCCCTATACATAGTCTGAATCTATGCTCTCTTAGTTTAAAACTATTACCCCTTTTCCTATCACTACAGTCCCTACTAAAAAGTCTGTCCCCATCATTTTATAAGCCCCCTTTAAGTATTGGAAAGCCTCTAAGGTCTTCCTGGAGCATTCTTTTCCAAGCTGAACAATCTCAACTCTCTCAGCTTATCTTCATAGGAGAGGTGCTCCGGCCCTCTGGACCTGCTCTAACAGGTCCATTTTTCCTGTGCTGAGGACTCCAGATCCGGATGCGTGACTGCAGGTGGGGTCTCACCAGAGCTGAGTACAGGGGTGGAATCATGTCCCTTGACCTGCTGGCTGTGGTTCTTTTGATACATCCCAGGATATAGTTGGCTTTCTGGGATGCAAGTGCATACCCCTGGCTCATGACTAGTTGTTTTTCATCCCCTATGTCCCTCTCCATAGGGCTGCACTCAATCCGTTCATCCCCCAACCTGTATTGGTACTAGGGGTTGCCCTGAGCCATGTGCAGGACCTTACACTTGGCCTTGTTGAACCTCACAAGGCTGACATGGGCACAACTGAGCTTTTCCAGGTCCCTTTGAATGACATCCCATCCCTCAGGCATGTTAACTGCACTACTCTGCTTGGTGTCATCTGCAAACTTGCTGAGGGTGCATTTGATGTCGCTGTCTATGAAGATAATAAACAGCACTGGTCCCAACAGAGCCCTCCTGTGTATTCCTCCAGTCTCCAACTAAAAGCATGCATGTGCTGGACAGGAATGCAATGAAGACTAACATGTAAATTTCTCATAAAACTTTCTTCTGAGAGAACATCAGATTGATTGATCATGATCTGATTACTTTAAGTAATCCACATTTCTTAGTGTTACTTAACAAAATCATGTCTACAACAGTAACTAGGTCTAATTTTGTTGAATGTAGTTGTCCTGCTACTTATTCTTTGTTAGAAGGATTTTGCTGCTTTGCAGTCCCTGTTTTTCTAAAATTGTTTTATCCATGTTAAAATTTTTTTCTACATCTTAAATTTTCTGAGTCATGTCTCAGTAAACTATGCAATGGTTATTTTTAAAGAAACTAGACTGAGTCAGCAAAAGTAACTGTCAACTGCATTGATTTCCTAGGAATGTAAGAGCTTGCCCTTCTCAAAAAAAAAAAAACAAAAACAACAAACTTCTAATCACTACATTTTTAGTAATTAGGAAGTGGATGAGGCTTTCTATAGCTAAAATTTAAGAGGGTTTTTTTTTTCCACTGAAGTGTTATAGGGCCAAAAGTGTAAACTACAGGTATACAAGAACAGAAACAGAACAATGATGCTGTAGTTAATGTAAATGAATACATATGAGAACAAGATAATGAAAGAAAATCACTAAAATAGTAGAAAATACAATTTAGAGTACAAAAATGGGGAAAACCTGTGTAAATGATGGATAAGTGGCATGCATTCTTTTGGAAGCCTAAAAAATTTGCATTTTGGACAGTCTGAAACGAGATTTGAAAAGATCTGAGACTAGTAAACTTGGGTCATAACATAAATTAATTAGATTAGAGATTAAGTGGTGATCATATAAAGAGACTAATGAGGAGTAGAGTTTGTAACTAGGGCAGATATTCACATTGGGACGTTTAGGCTATGGACAAATTCTGAAGTTCAGAGCAGCTGCAAAAAGTGGGGAATAGGTATCCTAATAGTATAGGGGCTAACATATCACCTGAGACACCTCTGATTCTGAAGTTATTTGGTTAAAAAAAAAAAAGTAGGAGATTATCTTGGGACACAAAGCATTGCAGATCTGCACTTGATGTGGGTAGGGACCAGCATCATTAACTATATCAAAAGTAATTTTTGCAGTGTATTAAGTATCATACTCCCAAAAATCTCATTGGAAACATCTTTGGTTGAAGGTAACACCTTTCATATAACTGACTTAAATGTTTGCTATTTTTTGGAATGGCAATTACATATTTCAGTATGGCCATGAGAACGTAAAAGGTATGAGCTAAACCAAGGGGGATTAAATTTTCTTTTTATGGATTGAAGATTTATCTAGATCAGAATAAAATAACTAGGAAAAAGTTATTGTATATCAGCTTTCACTAAAACTAATTTAATTTGGTCTGGAGCTCTGTGATGTCAAGTACTAACCAACAGAGATAAAATAATATGTCAAAATGAGAAGAAACTAAATGGGAATTGAAAGAGTGTGTTTCTGAGATATGCAAAAGGGCTAACAGTGAAAACTGTTGATTAAAAGGGAAGTTCTATGATGCATCACTTTAGAGTAATATAGGTGTTACTATCACCAGGCTGATGTTTTGATATTGACACGATTTTAATAATTAATTTATATCAACAATTTTCTATTCCAGTGTAGTCAGGATTTTACTACCTTATGTTCATAAATAAAATACTCTTGCAAAATGGTATACATGTCTAAGTGCCTTCCATACCAGAGTTTTGTAATTATTCTCTCTTGTATAACTGGGAGCTCTTTGTAACATGCAAATTTTTTTTTTTTTTTTTTTTTTACTTAATTAAGTGGAATTTAAATAGGTGGTTGGAGGAAAATATATTAAGAGAATGAATGGTGTAAAGTTAGAGTAAAAGAAAAAAAAATCATAGCTACAATAAAAATCCAAGCAAAACCTACTGAGGCAGATCTCTTGAAGGAAAGCAAAAGGAGACATTTATATGAAGATAAAAATTACCCATGAGTAAAAGTTTTGTGCCTTGGAATTGGTGATGAAAGGGGGGGAAAGAACTCTGTTTGGTATGCAATAACAGTTCAGGCAGTCTTCTACATTAATCTTCTGTGTCAGGTATTTTCCTGATACTGCATTTCCAGAGCAATCCTCTGCAGCATGAAGCTATATACTCTGAAGGAAAACTACAACCCAAAAAGGAACAGATCAGAAGGAGGGAAAGCCTTAAAAAAAAAAAAAAAATAAAAATGACCAAATACCCATGTGATAAAAGTGTATAAGACGGTAAACAATGAAAGGGAAAAACAGACCCCTCTTTATTTTCCCTTCTGCAAAGTCTGAAGGAGGATTAAAAATTAGATATGAGATCAATATTTAATTTCACAGAAGGTGATACATAGGCACAGGAAGTCTCTTTAAAATAGTTTGCGAAGCAGAAAAAAAAAATCATTGAAAAATACATATACATCTCCTGTGTCCTTCATGGAAAAAAAGGGAATTCTATTGTGCAGTTCTGGTTCTAGTCAATTAAAATACTTTCTGCTGATTTTGATTAACAAAATTGAAGTTAAACTCAGACCATTTCAGCTATTCCCCAGGAACAGTCTGGTATAGCTGCATACGTTTATGCCAGTGTGCCTCATCTGTGTGGATCAGGTGGACTTCCTTCCATTGAAATACAGTGGGTTTTGTGTGGTTTGTTTTTTTTTTTTTTTTTTTTTTTTTTTTTTTTTTCCTCCAGAAAATGGTTTCATCCTAATTTTATGGCAAAATGTGCAAATATTTTCCTTTAATTTCAACAAAATCTCATGTTTTAAGATCATGCAGTATGCAATACAGGGATATTAATGTTATGGTGAAATTAGCCTACAGAATTTTTCTCTATTACATAAGAAAAACGTTTTAAAATGAACCTAGGCAATGTATTTTTAAAATCACTTCATGTAAGAACACAGCTATAGGACAGCAGCTGAAAATATTTTGAACTTGGGTCCAATTATTGAATTTTTTTTTGCTGAGATGAAAATGACTATGCATACTTGAAATGCTGGGGAGAAATCAATAAAAGCTGAGGAAATAATGGAGTCCCAGAAACACTGCTGCAGAAGGCAATATAATTACTGTACTGCTTTTTTCCTTCCTACACCACCTAATGGGTTGAGTCATTGCCCAGGATATAGAAGACATGTTCAGCCTCCTTACATCACCTGCATGCCTTGTCCTTCCCCTCACAGAAATACTCTAACTGTGAGTGTGGGGTGTGGACTGAGACAGAAATAAACTGGATCTTTGTTGTGAAGGAACCTGTGATAAAGAGGATATTTGAATGATGATCTGACATGTTGCAGAAGAATGTCTTCTAGTCACTGGCCAAATTCCCTTTTCTTTTTGTTTTTATTAATAAATATTTTATAAGCACTTACTACATTGCAAAATAAAGTAACATTTCCTCCCCCCCTTTGTAATTTTATATATTCTTCTGAATTTTGATATAATCTAACTTTAACTGCTTTTGTTCAGGGCCATGTTGAAAAATCACGGATTAGCATGCAAGTCTTAAACAAAACGTATAATTACATTTAACACTGACTGAGAATGTACCATTAATATAAAAGGCAAAAAACCCCATAATGTAGTATTCGGTGCTTTAATTCCGCTGGAAAAAGATGATTATGTTGGAGTTTTGCACCTCAACGATTTAGCTTGCATCCAAAGAATATCTCAGGAGCTAGTGGAAGTCATAGCTATTGGTTGAAAGGTGCTGAGTTACCATGTGGTTCTTGAAATAGGTTAAGTCTTGTTCAGCTGAGTGATAGTACATACAATGATAAAACTTTACATCTGCTACTTTCCATCTGGCATCTTCTACTTAAGTCTTGAAAGACTGTGCATCTCCTTAAACAGCAAAAATACATAAAATTAATACACCACGTACCTTCCCTCCTGTTCCTTCTGGAGCTGGAAGAAAATCCTTTGTGGTTCTTTTGCAGGACTTGGCCTTGAATGCAGAATATGGCCCTTTGGTGTCTTACTGAAATGAAATAATGTACTGTGGGAGTTTGATGAATATACTGAATGGGACTGTATACCTATTAAAATGTATTTTGAATGCTCCTCCTAAAATATGTCATGTATAAATATAACTACTTTAAAATATTGCGCACATCTGCTTTTGTAAAAGATCTTTGTGTCTCTCTGGTTTCTTGTATGTTTAAAAAGTCAATTATTGCAAACTTTCCCTGTATTTCTGGATCATTACCCATTTTTCCTTAAGCAAAAATATCCTTTTCAGAGATTGCTTAGTTTATAATCTGGTTACTCTACATTTGTAATGTTTTCATGAGATTTGAAATAGTGATTCCTGCATTCAATAAGTACAATGTACATATAAGTAATGCCAATGAATATTTTTTGACTGCATAAATATCATCAGACAATTAAAATTAAAACTCACATCTAAACGTTTGTTTCTTCCAGAAGATGTTTCTCAGATATATTGATCAGAGTTGATATTATATTACAACTCCCCAAAAAATATATTTTAATACATGGATATTTCAAATGATTGCCTTTCACATCTGCTGTATCACATAATGGGTAGTGAACAATGTAACTTTTTTTCTTTCAGTTTTTGTCATATGTTGGAGGTTTTTTAGAAGCAATTAATGGTTGTGTTACTTTTGGGTAATGTTTCATACTTGCTCTTAGTTTTCATTTTCAGTTTTTGAAGTACCGGCATTAACAAGGTATATGCACACTTATGGGGTGGCTTGCTGCTCTGGTCTACTGGTCATTGGTGGATATGAAAAGGAAATTTAACTTCTTTTTGTCTTAGTTTCTGTACCTCGGTTTATCTTTTGGCCCAGTGGAGACAAACTAATCATCTTGGTTGTGAAGTTCTTTATGAAATACTGATGACCAGTATTACTGATTAGAATTAATAATTGCTAACACTGTTCTTTTTCTTTGTTTCTGTTGGCTAAGAGAATCTTTTATTTCCATGTTTACTACTGAAGGCTGAATTATGATGTTTTCTCTAAATGGACAGTCAACTCCAAGATATCTAGAAGCTCTGTTTCCTCTCCTTAAAGTTATTTCGTATACAGAGCATTCTATCTTTCCCATTTCTGTTCCCTGCAGCGCTTTATAGTAGACATTAATTCTCAATTTTGGAGCTCCCTTCAGTCACCCACATACTTCTGATATCTACCCACTGATAATGAATATGAATGAAATGAAAAGAAATCCTTCATAACTTAAAATAATTGTTTTAGCATCTGATAGAAATGGGCAGGTTTACATAAAACACTGTAAAGTATATTTTTAAGAACCCTCCCTGTAATTTTTTGAAGAACAGATGTCAAAATGTGCTGCAGTAATTTCTCTGAGAAAGGAAATTGTATTAAATTAGAGGCATAAAATTCACACAAGAGGCAAATACTTAAATTCTTAAATTAAATTTTATACAGTATTGTGCGTATGAATAGAGCTGCTTGAATTATTCATTCTGCATAACTAATTGGCCAAATTTAAGCCTTTTATGCTGAGGCAATCGTGATTTTGAAAGCTTTATTTTTTGGTTATTTATAGTGCTCCAGTGAAGTCCTTATAAGAACAAATGTACCGTGCATCTTGCTCTGAAAAATATTTGGCCGAAATCATGGTATAGAAATCTGTATTTTACAGGTCCATTATTAATCCCCTTCCTTAGAAATAAAACCATGCATCATAATCAGTAATGGAAAAATTTGCATAATGACCAACAGCACACCTACATCTGCTCTTGAGTTAAAACATTTACACACAGGTGTACAAAGACAATAGGTTTCACAGTAAGCTGAAATGCAGAGCAAATAAGGACAGTATTATTAACTGCTTTGGAAAAGAATAAAGCGATTGTGGATTCTCAGCAGTTGATAATTGATGGCCACCTTCTGAAATTTTTTTATTCTATTTAAGAAATTTACTGTAGAAAATAAGTGGACTCTGATACTGAGTGGGAGTATATAAGGCCGATGTGAATGTAAACAGAAAATCTTTATTCAAGTACTATAAACCTAGGTGAGAATCCACATAGAATCAGTTTGCATTTATCTTGCCCTAGTACATCCCTTCTCAAAATAATGCTGATACTGGTTGATTGCTTTAGCAGAAGTGTTTAATTATTTCCTAGGGAGGGTATGTGTACAGTTATGTACCTATAAGTATAAATAATAACAATGTAAAATGAGAAGCATCTTATCACAGGTGTCTCCAAATGTGCCACATATAAACAAAACTGCTAAATTATTTTCTTAGTCTGGTTACTTCATTTGGATTAAAGACCTTGTGTGCTGAGGTTTAATGATAATTAGTTCCCTAAATTGTAGTTTCTAACATTCAAAACCGATGTCTAGACTGAAGGAATAACAAAAGACTCAAAGGGTTCAAAAACAAAATAGTAAGAAACTAAACTATGGCAACTCTTGAAATTCTGGCACCAGTATCCACTATTACCAAACACAACATATGTAGATTATGTTAATGAGGTCTATGAAGTTGTCCCAGGGTACTATAATGTATCAAAATACAACGTAGATAGAAGATGTTTTATAACATCTGTAGTGTTTCATCGCAATGGCATTAAGTGCATTACAGAGCTTAATGGTTAGATATCAGTGTGTAACCCATTCAACAGTTAGATACACTGTTAGTAAATATTTTGTGGTCACTAAGATTTGAAACCCTCTGAGTTTGTGCTGAATAGATACTTAAGTCAGTTTTCGTAGCAGAAGTGGAAGTCAGTAGTTTGCTTTGTCACTCTTAAATAAGAAGTTAAGATAGTTGTCATGATGCTGATGCATCATCAGGACAGAGATGAAAAAAATAACTCAACATCAGTGTAACAAATTGCAGTTCAGTGTGGTTGGGGTCAGGATTTTAATCCTAGCCGGCTGACATGCTAGCCGTGCAACTACCTTGGGTCCCTGCTGGAGAGTGAGTATTACAGCAGCGCTGCTGACTAGTAGGAGAACACGCTGATTTTCTGCCACGTACAGAAATCCTTCAACAGGAATGGGAACCGCAGTGAGCACTTACTGCCACGTTCTTAGGTAACAGTTATATACCACTCTGGATCAGACATGGTTACTCCAAAGAGTCTTTAATGTAAAACCAAGCAAATTAACAAGCACTGGAAGAAAACATGTTGTGTGTGTCTGCCTTTAGGATGTGCAATGTTATGTACTCACTGAACAAAGAATTCCTAGAGATGAAACGTTTAGTTAGACTGGTTACCCTTGTAAGTACTATTGAATTTCTGCCCTTTTTCCTCTTGGATATGAGGAAAGAGCATGGGTTTTATATGGGGTTGTTAAATATAAACCTTGTTCATCGTTAGTGAGATCCTGTGGATTCATCCCACCAGTATAACTGGACAAGCAGTACAGTTCAGTACTTTTTTTTTTTCTTCTATTGCTTTTGTGGCTGGTGATCGTTCTTTGAGAAACCAAATAAAACTACTTTTACAAAAAGTAAAATAGAAGCTGTTGTTAAGGGAAGCTGTGACTTAGCTCTTTGCAATGATTGGCATCCCAGATGTCTCTGGAGTAAATTCACTTTTTGCAGGTATGGATACAAGTTGCTACCTGAGGGACTTAAGGCACGTAGCAATAACAGACACTTTAACTCTTTGGGGTTTTTTATTATAATTAGACAGCCTTGTCAGCTTCACAAAATTTTTCCTTCATCCCAGTCTCCCAGAGGCTTTGTAGCAGTCATCTTTTCCTTACTGTTGTGGAGTATCTTAGGTTTGGCTTATAGCCAGGAAGCTGCAGCTTATAATTTCTGGTTTGTCTCTGTCTGTTTTCCTACTTTTCTGTATCTGTATTGAGATCTCAGTGAATATTCTTTCTTGCTCACTCTTGTGGCTTTTTACTCTTGAGCTTTTGCTTGCTTTTTCTGTTTCCTAACAGGAAAAGCCTGGATTACAAAGATATTTTAATATTAAACTTTATTTTTTGAATTAAGAATTGCTGGAATCAGATAGCTTCTGTGCTGCTGACCAGACTGCACCATCCTAATCATTTGGTGCTTGGAGCTCATGTCACAGTTAAGCACATTGTGGAGCTAGATCAAACCCCTTGCCAGTGCATTTGTAAATTGTTGACAGTAAAAATGTATTTCTTTATTTCCAAGTCTAATTAGCAATCTTGTTTGTTTAGCCATTACATTATCAATAATATTTAATAAAGTTAGATTTAAGTTAAGCTAAATAAAAAAACCCATTAAGCTAAAAGCATTTTCTTAAAATTATAGTTTAAAACACCTACTTGGTGCAAGGATACCTGGCAATAAATGAGAAGGAGGGGAAGGTGTAACGGAATACCCCTTACAAGAGGAAGTGTGATGTATATGACAGTAATTGAGAGCAGACATTTAGGGGAACTATTTAAATGTAATTGTATTAAGCTTACAGTATAGTCTTAGTCAATGTTCCTTTAGGGCACTTCTTGACTCTCATGATATTCCTTCTGTCCTTGTCATACATTGTGAGTAACTGCATCGCAGAATGGCTGAGGCTGGAAGGGACTTCTGGAGGTCATCTTCTCCATTCCCCCTGCTCGAGCAGGACCACCTAGAACAGGCTGTCTGGGACCATGTCCAGAAGGCTTTTGATACTGTAAAACTATTAATAACATGAATATATTTAAATTTATATTCTCTAGAAAAAAAGTCTTTTTAAAACAACTTTGAATTCAATAAACTTTAACTTATACTGGATTTTGGAGCGAAGCAAAGAAAGGAAAATATAGAAGCAGACAGTAGAAATGAGGGGAAAAGTGTTCTGTGCAGTTGAATAAGCTTTATCTGATTGTTGACCAAAGGCTAGTTTCCATTTTGTCTCTTGATGATCCAGATGGACTGTAGTTCTCATGGATATTGGCAGAAGATTTTTACATTTAGGGTTCATTAATATCCATCTTTCCCAACGTTATAGTATCAGTTTCAATTTGGAGTGTCTCCTATCACAAAGTTTTTAAGGATTATTATTATTGGTAATGGTACAACGTCACATTGATTGTGCTTCCAACATATTTCAGAATCTATATGCATAATAAATTTTTAATGTCTGTCTTCACAGGGCAGTTTGTTTTGCTTTGTGTGGTGGCTTGACCCTGGCTGGATGCCAGGTGCCCACCAAGCTGTTCTGCCACTTCTCTCAGCACAACAGGGCAGAGAGGAAATAAGATGGGGGGAAAAAAAAATGCAGGTCAAAAATAAAGGCAGTTTAATGAAGCAGTAACAAGGTGTGTGTGTGTAGAAGCAAAGGGGGGGAAAAAAGATGCTGCTCTTTACTTTCCATTAGCAGGTAACGTTCAGCCACTTTCCGGGAATCAGGGCTGCAGTATGCATAGTGGTTGCTCCAGAAGACAAACATTATAAATAATGAACGCCTGCCTTTTCTTCTCCTTTCTCTTAGCTTTTATATCTGAGCAAAGGTCATATGGTATAGACTATCCCTTTGGTCAGTTTGGGTCAGCTGTCCTGTCTGTGTCCCCTCCCAAGACCATGCCCACCCCCAGCCTAGCGGTGATGGGGGCGATGCTGGAGAGACAGCCGTGATGCTGTGGGAGCGCTGCTCAGCACCAGCCAAAGCACCCTGTGTTATCAGCACTGCTCCAGCCACCTGCACCAGCTCAGCACTGTGAGGGATGGTAAGGGGCTCAGCCAGGCTCAATACACTTTGGCTTGCCTAGCTTTGTTATAAAGAAAAATAAAGCTGAGGCTTTTTTTGGAGGCCAGGTGAAATGTTAGGAGAGTGGGAAAACAGAGGCAAGGACGTTCCACAATTACAGTGATATATGGCAAAACAGGAACAGCCAGAATCGGTGAGATGCAGAGCCATGTTGTTTTAGCTACTGTATGAGCAGGGATCATGAATCTCTTTCCTAAGGAGCATAAAGGCTGAGAAAATAAGGCATAGAGAGGGGTTTACAACAATAAATTATTAGTAGTGTAAATCTAAAATATTTGTATGTTTTATATTGCTAATTCCATTAAAAGTGTATCATGTAGAATAGCCTGCAACATAAATGGTGTTTGTTACAGCCATTACTCTTCTAAATCTGACTTTGTCGGTTGAGGGGGTTTGTAGCTTTGGCAAGCCGAAGGTGTCTGGCACTTTCATTTTATTGTAAGATGCCCACAGCCCTGAGAAACATGGTTGTCCTCAGATTCTGGAATGCAGAGCCAGGAACAGAGGAAACTTGTTTTTATCTTTTTTAACAGAAAGAAAAAAATCCCAGTACTTGTCAGTGTTTCGTTATATGTCTAGACCACATAAACTGACAAACGATTCCTACAAATATATCTTATATTCATATATTCTTTGTGCCAAACTACCTTGGAGACTAACATGGCTCTTTATGGGCTTGAAGAAACAGTGTTCTAGGAGACTATTTATATTTTGGATTAGTAATGACATGAATTAAACCCTTCCAAATGGAATGGAATTATTTATTTATTTATTATGTGGGACTAATGTCTTTTTAGCCTAGAATATCCTAGAACCTTCAAAATGGTAGGCTTGGAAATGGGAACCTGGTACATAGCACTATTCCATGGAAATAATTAACATTTTGATTCAACAAAAGGCTTGTGAACTAAGGTAATTCAAGCTCCGTGACAGTCTGTCTGAAACCAATAGCTCTTTAAAGCACTTGGGAAGAATCTTACTAAGCCTCAAACTAAGTGTTGCCAGTGATACCTTATTCTAAAAGTGGTAGCTTTAGCTAGAAATATTCCTAAACAGAACAGAAATGCAAGACTTCAGGAGTATGTTCTTGGCCGGAGTCTTCACAGACAACATGGTGGTTCCTTTTTATTTTCTGCTATATTTTTAGTGGTTAATATTAGTATAAATGCATCTAACTTGATAAGACAGGTTCTGATTTTAATTGGTGTTTAACTTGATAGTTAAAGCAAGCAAGTTACTGTATATTTTGTTTTATTGGCATAATGCTACTGTACTGTTAAATTTAGAATAAAGTGTCCATATTTAAGATGGTTATAATAGTAATTATTTTACACTGGAGTTTTTACACTTAACAGTAAAGTGATTTGTCTCAGCTGATACATATTAAATCCAGATCCTTGTGAAATATGCTTGTTTAACACCTTGTTTCAGTATTTTAGGGAGTGTATTTCTAGCAAATGTAACTAGCTTATGTAACTGCATTAGCACCTACCCAAGTAACATGCACAATTGCTCTTTTTCATCTTTTGAAAGAGATTTCAGTAACAAGTACGAATGACAATTGTGGTTTTCCCCGTAAAAGAACATTTTAAAAATTACAAATGTTGGCTGTATATTACCATTCCTTTTTTGGGAAGTGTAAGTTTTTTCATTGACAAAAAACAGTGCTTTTCAGAAGCTTCTCTGCACAAGTTTACTCTCTGGAATGATGCAGATTTGAGAGAACCATCTCTGAAACTATTGCATTTCCACATAGTATGCATTCCTACTACTAGTGTATGCAAGTGGTTTTACCCAGCTTTGTGTGTTTTGAAATGCTGGCCAGTTCCTCTCAGTGACATCAGTCTCCTGAATGCAGGGGGTTTTAATTTTTTTCCTCATACCGCACTGTTCAGCATCTTATTTCCAGGAAATCTCCTTCTTGCCTTTTCAGTTTTTTTTGCTGTTTTCTGTAGACATACTAGTGGATTTTGGTACTAGTAATTGTATGACTGCATTTACCTTTTAGAATGGCAGACTGAACTTTGATCTTTCTTCTGAATCAAAGATTATTTTTTTTTTTTAACACTCCAGAGAAGTTAGGTTCTGTGTGTTACCTTCAATGGACGACTTAGTCTTTGTACAATAGAATAAACTTGCAGATGACTACATACCTCTGCTAATGAAAATGGGATAAATGATATAGCCTTTTGTTTGTCCTTTGGCATCGTGAGTACGTTTTGCTTGTCCATTCATGCATTTGATTTTTTGTTTGTAATTTTTTCAAAGTTTACAGACTTATTTCAAAGACACCTAACAAAATCTTAAAAAAGAAGAAAAAATAAAAAAAATCCAAAACATTAAACAATTAGTACCCTTTTTTCTAGAGGTAATGAAGAATTACTGGACAAAAAACTTTCACCTTTTCATCAGATAGAACTACTGTATCAAAACATTTTTTAATTTAATTTTTCATATTTTTAGAGCTTTTTCCTTTTTCTAATGAACCAGAAATAGAATGTTGAATGAAATAAAAATATTTTAATCAAATATATATAATTTAAGTTTAATGATATGTTTTAAAATTAAAACCAAATACAGTTAACAGGAAAAAAATTAAAATTAAAAATTAAAATGAAGTAAATTGAATGTGAACAAGGTGTTGGCTTTTTTACAACTGAAAAATTTCTAAGGCTTTGCTTTTTCAGCTTCTTAGGTGACAAAGTTGATAAAATTCTTGCAAAAGCCAACACTAAGAAAAATTACTCTGATATTTTGATAGTGGTCTTTCATATTACGGTCTCTTTCATAAAATGTATCCCATTAAATCAGTCACTTTTATGCAGAGATGTTCTCCTAAGTACAATACAAAAATGTATTCACATTGAGAAAATTCTTTAGCCAACTTGTCATGTGCATGTTTGTGCCCCCTCCCCCTCCCAATTATTTTAACACTGTCCAGGATTTTCCCTCCTCCTTCCTTATTTTTTCATAAATTTTGTGGCACTGAGAGCTGAGTAAGTTGAAGCAAACTTTAGTAAATCAGTGATTGATTTTACTTTCTCAACTCAAAGTAACTTTCCCACAGTCCTCCTATGGATCCTTATAGGTTTTATCTGTAAAGAAATTGTTACTCTGTTCAGATATGCTATATTTTAATACACACTGTATTCTGGCATGTATGGGACTTAGGTGGAAAATTTGAACTCTAAAGCAATTTGAGATGATGCATGAAGTCTGCCAGTCTCACTGCATCGTTTATTGTATCTGAAAGTTGGTTGAAGGGGAGGCAAACAAAAAACCAGAGAAGTTAGAAGGAACAGAGGGTTTAAGAGGTCATATAAACAAGGAATGCAAATACATGGCTGGACAGTCACATAGCAAAAGAAGCCTGAGGAAGAGAAGTATAATTTTAAGTCAATTTCTGACATTTGAGTATACAAAACTGAAGCACTGAGTCTGTATTTCAGGAACTCCCAGTTCATGATAATGGGAAATGGCAGCAAAGGGAACAGAGGATATTGAAGATGTTGGGAAGGATATAACTGGGCTCTTAATAAATGTGAACTAAGAGAATTAATATTAGAAGGGGAAGTGTTGGACCCATCCAGATACAAAGCTAGGAAACTGATTTTATAATTATATGTAACCACTCAGGAAAAACTACAACTGAAGTACAATAGAGGGTGAAAAACTGTACTTGAACTGGTTTATTAGAAAACTCCCTTTTTTATATATATTATGTCTGCATGATACCAGCAGAAGTATAAGGCAAAGATTCCACCTAGGAAAGCTGAGACTGGCTGTAGCTATGGTCATAGTAATGTGGTAGAGCTTGTAACAGGCTTTTTTCCCATACTGCCAACAGGGAGGGTTTCAGACCACTGTGACAGCACTGCTACCTGAACATGGAAAATGATGCTAAATATCCCCCTTGGGTCTCTGTCCAGATTGCTTGGGACTGTTATATATACACATACATTATTTTTAAAAAAAAACAAGCAGTAAAACAAAAATGAACCCAAGGAAACAAAACCAAAAATACACCCCCAAACAAACACCACTACCTCCAAATAAAAAAAACCAAAACAAAACAAAAAAAAACCAAAAAACAAAACAAACAAACAAAAAAAAAAAACCAAAAAACAAATGCCCTACAAAAATCCCACTTATGTGCATTTGGAAACTATTATGTTATGAATTTTCCAAGGTCCACAGCTATGCATGAGCCTACCAGTAGCAATAAAGCAATGACACTTCCTTTTGGAAACTTGAATATTATTTTCTATGACTACTTAGGTTGGAATTGCTATGTCTCCTCTTTTCTCTACCATTGGGTCAGGTTTTCTTAAACGGTGTTTTTGAAATACTTTTTTTTTTTTTTTTCCTAAGATGCACTGAAAGAACACTGCAGTAAAATCAAAAAGCCAAATAACAATATGACATTTGTCTTCCATATACATATTAACTTGTTTTCCCTGAGCTCTTGCAATATGGGACTTTGTTCTTACTGTCCATTGGCTCTGATATTTCCTGAATGACTAGGAAATTTGCTGTTGTCTGTCACAATTACAGCTATAACAGCTGACTCGTGTGTCTTCCAATGTTTGCAGAAGAGACGAATATTGTAATAAATTGATATACATAGAGAAAAACGGGTCAAGAAAATGTTCTGCACCCCCTCAGACTGCCAGTTTAGTATTCCTGTTCCCTTTGAAAGCAGATAAGGTGGGGAAGCATTCCCCCCTCCCCCTTAGGCATAACCTGTTAGTTCACTTAACTGTTTAAGAAATACTCAACTAAAAGGTATAACTGGCCTTTGCTCATTTGTGGGTGGGGTGGGGGTGACAGTTATGCCATTATTCTGTCAGTTGTTCCTCCTCGACAAACAAGATTTGTTTATATAGCCTATGTCTTTGTTTCTCTTTTCTGTAGTCATTAGCTTCACTTCACTACTCTCTATAGCACTGGAAGCAAGATTGTCTTCAGTGTTTCCTATGTAAATTTTGAATTTATATATTAGATTAAAAAACCCTCAAACACTCAAAATAAAAACCCCAAACCCTATGTCATCCTAGTAACAGGCCCAGAAGGCATGGAGACAGGTTGGAAATAAAATAGGTGTTTTGCTTTTATAACAAAAGCATTTAAAAAGCCTAAACTGTAACTGACTCTCAAAACTGTTGTAGGAATTATAGTGTTTTTTATTTTAAAATTATTAGTTTTAATACTAAATAAACCTTTCATTTTGGAAGGAGCAGCTATTGTGCCAGAATTAACTCTTCAAGAAGATCATCGTAAGAAATTCTTGTTTGTATTGCAGTAGCATCAAGACTCTATAGCTTATGGATAACTTTTGAGAAGCGTTATAGAAATTTTGGATTAGAAAAATATGTGTTTAGTATTTAGTAACCATTTAAAGATTTATCTATCAGTTTCAAAAATGCATCTCAAAGACTTAAAGGGCATGTGTGTTTTTTCTTGTGGAGAAACTGAGGTTCAGAGAGGTGAAGGTCCTTTAACACTTGTCAATGCTAAAAGCAGCAGTTAAGAGAATTGGTTCAGCGCATTCATGGGTTCATGACACCACCACCTCTTCTAAGATAAATACACTTAAAATTAGGTGAATAAACAAGGAAAGAGGTTGCAAGAGTTAAGTGATTTGGTTTAGGATGACTTGGAGTGAACTGTTTCAAGCCAGTCAGTAATGCAATACCTCAACCCCAGCATGTCATAAATCCTTCTTTCTGGCTAGTCCATGCAGACTGAGTTTCTCACAGCTCTACTACAGGTGACGACTTCGTGGTTTAGTCTGTAGAGACTGAATGCTTCAGCCCTGAAAGCCTGTTTACTCAGTCCCCTCAGTGATGGCCAACATACCATTGTCACAGCTGTCAGTGCATCTATACCAGTGTCCAAAGCATGAGCAACAAACAGGAGGAGCTGGAAGACATCATGCAGCAGGAGGACTGTTGCCATCTCAGGAACATGGTAGGGTACCTTGTACAACTGGAATGCTGCAATGGATGGCTACAGACTCTTCGAAAGGGATAGGCAAGGAAGGAGAAGTGATGGGGTACCTTTGTATGTCAACAAGTGTTTCAGCTTCTAGGGCTGAATAACGGTGATAGTAGGGTTGAGTGTTTATGGGTGAGAATCAGGGGAAGGCCAACAAGGCACATATCCTGGTGGGAAACTGTTATAGCTGATCCAAGCAAGAGGAGGAGATAGATAAAATTTCTACAAGCAACTAGGAGAACTTTCGAGATCACTAGCCCTTGTCATCATGGGAGACATCAACCTACTGGATGTCCACTGGAAATACAACACAATGGAGAGGAAATAGTCCAGGAGGTTCCTGGAGTGTGTGTGGAAGAGACCTTCCTGATATAGCTGGTCAGTGAGCCAGCCGGGGGAAATGCCCCTCTGGACATGAAGTTTACAAGCAGGGAAACACTGGTGTGGAATGTGGTTGTCAGAGAAGGTCTTGGGCATAGTGATCATGAGATGATAGAGTTTTCAATTCTCGGAGAAGTAAGGAAGGGGGGGTCTGCAGAATTGCTACCTTGGAATTCTGGAGGGCATAATTTGGCCTGTTTAGGAGCATGGTCAACAGAGTGCATAAAAGATAACAAAAAAGTTTTAAAAAACCCATTAGAAACAAAAGGAGGGACAAGGATAATCTACATTCTTTATTGGATGCAGTAGGGGCATTACCGAGAAGTCTGAGGTACTTAATGCTTTCTTTGCCTCATTCTTTAATAGTAAGACCAGTTACCCTCAGGGTACTCAGCCCCCTTGAGCTGGAAGACAGGGATGAGGAGAAGCAGAATGAAGTCCTCACAATCTAGGAGGAAACAGTGACCTGCTGCTCTGTTTAGACACACACAAGTCTATGGGGCTGGATGGGATCCAACAAAGGGTACTGTGGGACCTGGTGGAGGAACTTGCCAATCCACTCTGATCATTCATCATCAGTTCTGGCAGACTGGAGAGGTCCCAGAAGACTGGAGGTTAGCCCATTTGATGTCCATCTATGTGAAGGGCAGGAAAGAGCATCTGGAGAACCATATGGGCCTGTCAGACTGACCTTGGTGCTGGGGAAGGTTCTGGAGCAGATCATCCTGAGTGCCATCACACGGCACGTGCAGGACAGCCAGGGGATCAGGCCCAGCCAGAGTGGGGTTATGGGCGGCAGGTCCTGCCTGGCGAACCACATCCCCTTGTGTGACAAGGTGACCCACCTAGTGGCTGAGGGAAAGGCTCTGGCTGTTTGTCTCTCTGGGCCTTGGCGAAGCCTTTGGCACCGTCTCCCACAGCATCTCCTGGAGACACTGGCTGCCCGTGGCCGGGGCGGGTGTGCTCTGCGCTGGGCTAAGAGCTGGCTGGGCGGCCGGGCAGAGCGTGGTGGGGGATGGGGTGACATCCCGCTGGCGGGGGCACACGGGGTGTCCCCAGGGCTCAGCGCTGGGGCCGGCCCTGTTTGATATCTTTATCGATGACCTGGATGAGGGCACTGAGCGCACCCCCGGCCGGTCTGCGGAGGACACCAGGCTGGGGCAGTGCTGCCCTGCTGGGGGGTCCATTTGCTGTAACATTTTAAGCTTTGTTTTTGTAAAATCTATATGGTATCATTGTGATATTTACAGCTCAGCTGAGGGAATGCTACAGCCAAATATTTCTTATTGTGAAGTTGAATATGATGCTGCATAGAATTTGTGAAGTTATTTTGTGAAATAGCGATGCCTTTCTATACTGCTGGTTTTGGCTGGGATAGAGTTAATTTTCTTCACAGTAGTCGGTGTGGGGCTATGTTTTGGATTTGTGCTGGAAACAGCATTGCTAACAGGGATGTTTTTGTTATCGCTGAGCAGGGCTGGCACAGAGCCAAGGCCTTTGCTGCTCCGCACCCTGCACCACCAGCAGGGAGCTGGGGGTGCACAAGGAGCTGGGAGGGGGCACAGCTGGGACAGCCAACCCAAGGCATATTCCATACCATATGGCATCATGCTGAGCATATAAATCTGAGGGAAGAAGAAGAAAGGAGGGGGACATTCAGAGTTATGGGTTTTTTGTCTTCCCAAGTAACTGTTATGTAGCCCTTCTCTCCTGGAGGTGGCTGAACACCTGCTTGCTGATGGGAAATAGTGAATTAATTCCTTGTTTTGCTTTGCTTGTGTGGGCAGCTTTTGTTTTACCTGTTTGTTTGTTTTAATCTCAACCTGTGAGTTTACTCTTCCAATTCTCTTCCTCATCCCACTGTGCGGGAATGAGCAAGCAGCTGTGTGGGGCTTAGTTTCTGGCCAGGGCTAAACCACAACATATACTCAGTGACAAATCAGTAGCTCTAGCTCATATGTAATTCATAAGATAAAGTACGTTTTTTAATGAACAATATTTTTTGTCATGTCCCATACCAATATAAAAAAAACCAACACACCACACCAGAAGAACCTGTTTCATTCATAACTTTCAACTGAGACAAAAGATATCCACAATCCAAGGTAGGTTTTGCATAGATTACATAAACTCCTTCTCACATACTGTTGAAAAGGGGCTAGTATAACATTATTGATTTTCCCCTCCTCCCACTGGATTACAAAAGTCAGTGAAAAGATACCACTCTTCTATGAAGCCTTTCTTATCATGCATCTTTTTCACTGAATCGTATCTATATAACTATAAATAACCTCTAACTAAATTTTACATTACGTGAATTTTGAAGCGGCAAAGATTGGGTACCAGATTTCCCATCAACTGGTCTGATTTGTCTGGCTGACACCATACCATCAACTCTGTGCAAAGCAGTGTTGCAAGGGACTATTGGGGATTTTTTTGGTACGTTCTCATGTAGAGGAATATCCTCAGATTTGCCCTGACAGAATAGCAATCCAATAGGTACCATGGCAAGAAGTTACATTTATCAACCAGATGCTTTCCTTGCCACTGTCTGCAACATCAGCTGGTAACTCTGGAGTGCAGAATCCATTCTAAAGTATGCAACAAAGGTGATAATGATGACATACCCAATTTCATCGGCATTATCAAACTATTATATTGATAATTAAATTGCCACTCTTAAAAATTGTGAGCTCTGTTGAATATTTTTAAAGTGTCTCTAAAGTAGGCGTATGGTTTGAACGAGCTACTGAATATTAATTTAAATTTAATTTGGCAGTTATCAATCAAATACCCAGTTACCGATGTTTCTTTTCTTTTACTCCTCTGTCCCCCAATTCCTCTCCCCCTCTCCTTTTCAATTTTAAGCAGATTTATTGCCTGGAAGCTGTCACTTACCTTCCATATCCAAGCAGACATAATTACCGGGGGATAGAAATACTGTTATGTCAATTCCAGAAAGATTCATACCTCCCATTAGCTGATGCACAAAAGCAAGCTTTTTGAGACATAGGAAGCAAAAGGTTAATTTCCTGACTCACAATATCATCTTCTTAATTCTTTGCACATTCTTTTCAATGCATGATAGCTTCACAAAGCAACAGATTAATAAAAAGAATTGAAAAATGGGTTTTCAGTCAACACCACCAATAACTATCTCTCTTATCAAATTAGTTCTGTTGAAAGAGGCTTTGTGTAGTATTATGTTTTGGGATGTTTCTTTAACATAACATGTTTCATTTACATATCTGATACCCTACTTCCACATATTCTGTCAGTGTTGCCTGTCACCATGTATAACGACAAATCTTGTGCAGAGGGCTATTTTAGTGCCAGTCAGTTGCTAGCAGGGACTAAGAAAGTAGTGAAATTCTAATGGCTTCAGTATATGCGTACATTCTTCACAAATATTTTGTCTTTTAAGCTGTTTACAATTTTGCAGAAATCCTTCTATTACTACTGGTTATGTCTATATATATTTGTCATACTTTACATAAACTTATACTTTTTATAGTCTTGAAAAATGTTGAGAATACTCAACATTTCTGTTTTAATCAGTAGCATTTTCATTTAAAAATAAGCCTTAAAGTCAGTTTGGTTTTGGATTTATAGTCAGAATTGATCTCACTTAGGTTTTTAGTTCTTTCCAACATAATATGAAGAATTATTTTCATGCAAGAATTCCTATAGTCAGCAACAAATGTTTTGCTTCACCTAGTACTAAAAGATTGTGTTTACACTAACAAACTTCTAAAACCCTAACAGGTTTGTACTTATTTTTTAAATAGTTCAAAGAACATATGAAAAATGATGTGCATATGAAAAATAATGTACCTAGATGATGCTTTAATCCAGGGAGATAAACATGGATTATGCCTGCCTGCCTGGATTATAATTCTATAAATTACTATGCGTGTAGTTAACTCAAAATGCATAGGAATTCACTTGTCGTGACTAGAATGAAGCACAATGAACAGAGCGGTCTTCTGTATCGTTATAATACATAAAAACACGTTATGATCTCCTTCAAACTTTTTCTTGTGTTGTAATAATTATTTATTCATTTTTTAACTCTATCCTACGTAACCAATTGAAAAGAATTCCTAGAGATAAAAAACTAAACTTATATTCAAGTTTTCTGTGGACTGATGGTGTCTTCCAGGAGGTGAGCTTGGAAGAATTTGCATCACCATTTCTTTGCATCACTGTTACAGAATATTAATTGAATGCTTTCAGGCCAGCAAGGAATTATTTTTCACTGTGATACATGAATTGCCTTCTCAATTTTTCTTTTTTTCAACTTCACCGGCAGTTTATAATATGGACTGCAAATAGAGAAAGAGCAGGACTAATATTAAAAATCTTGATGGCAACAAAAGGCAACAGGATGCTGGATTGCATCAACGAGGGCATCACCAGCAGAGATAAAGAAGTCATTATCCCAATCTACTCAGTGCTTGCCAGGCCACAGCTGGAATACTGGATTTGGTTTTGGTCCCTGCTATACAAAAAAGATGTGGACAGGCTAAAGAGGGTCTAGAGAGGGACTCTAAGGGTGATCAAAGGATTGGGAAGCTTCTCAAGTGAAGAAAATTTGAGAGAAGTGGATTTGTTCAGTCTTGAGAAAAGGTGGCTCAGGGGAGACCTTATCACTATGTTCCAGTATTTAAGGGAGGGGTACAAAGAAGATGGAAACTTCCATTTACAAGGAGTCCTTTGGAAAAAGGCAAAGAGTAACAGGTACAGCTTACCCATGGGGAGATTCCTACTGGACACAATAGGAACATTATTCACAATGAGAACAGTTAGCTGTTGGAATAATCTCCCCAGGGATTTCCCAGCATTGGAGACTTTTAAGATTCAGCTGGGCCATCTTGTCTAGATCATGCTTTTGACAAGAAAAGTTGGACCAAATGATCCACAAGCTCCCTTCCAACCTAGTAATCTAGGATTTAAAATCTTGGTAATTTAAAATATTGGTATGTTTGTTCTCATGAAGACAATGTTAAATTGGAACAGGGGGCTGGGGGTGATGTTTGTGTGAATTGCTTTCAAAGATCAGCTGGAAATGCTACCTGGCAATTTCTAGATTCTTGGCATGACTCAGGATATTGATATTCTTGATCCCTCCTGTTTGCTTTCTAGGCTTATTAGTTCTGGCTCCTGTTGTTCCACTGGCTCTGAAGCTTCTGAAAGGGTAACAGAGGTGTTGTCAGGCTTTGGTGGTAAGGCAAATGTTTTACAAACCTTCTGGACTGTTGCAATTAAATAAAGTTGTAGAGGACTACATTGTACTCACTTCCAGTCCACGAGGATTATGGATAAAATACAGGGATTTATTTGTACCTGATATTGCATCTCAGTTGCTGCTTGTTCTTGCATCCCAGTGAGCTTTCAGAATCACATACAGCAAGCTACTGGCCTGGAAGATAACATGTCATGCCTGTAACTTTCATTTAAGTATCCTTTGCAGGAAAAAAACCTTTAAAATAAGACAAAATTAAACATCATACTCTGTTTATAAAGGCTTCAGTCATTGTAGATGTGGGGTCAAGTAAAGTTCAGTTTGAAACAAGCTAAGAAAAAAAGAAAGATAAAATCAGCCTTAAAGAAGCGTCAGAGACTAAGCATTTATTTGAAAAGCATGCACTTATCTGAAGAACAACACAGCTAATTCATTTACCGGAGGAGGGGAAAGTATTTGTGCAGGGAATATGTCTTTACAATTAATATATACTTTGCAAACAGAATGGGACCGGTATGATTGCTCCATTAAGTGCAGGTATTTTTCTGGTTTAAACCTCTGAAGTCAATGCCACTAATCTCATAAATGAAGCAAGATTTGACTTTGAGGGAATTAATGCAACCCAAATGAGACTGGATATAGATTTAAGGAAGGAATGTATTTATATTATATATCTAAAATAATTTGACAAACTAATCTAAAAACAATAATGTTCCAACCCGGAAGAGGAAAAACTGGATTAATGTTAACACGTTTCATTTAAACTCAGTGAAATCCCCAAAAGACACTTTATGTTGAAGATTATTGCATGCAACAGGAACTCCAAGATTTTTGCGACAAAGTCTTTAAGCCAGGGGAAGATTTCTAAAAGGAAGCATACTAATTCAGTTCTCACCAAGCTTTTTAGGTAGAGCAAAAAAATGCTGATACATTGTCACAAATCAGATTGCATTCTATACACTACATAAACAATAACATCATCCTTTTAGGACAAATAGCCCTGCATTTCCCTCTTCAGAAGGCTTTATTTCCTCAGTTACTGAAACATATGTATGCTTTAACCATTCTGTTCCAATATCCTTCGGGAAAGGGTAGCACTTTGTCATGATGAATCATGACTACACAAATACGAGGAGGAAGATCCAATGCCCAGTTAACGATGACTGAACACCTCAGGATAAGAAAAAGTAGCATAAACTATTATGAAGCAAATTTTCAACGGTTTGAACCACCTGCAAAGGTAAAGAAAAACCCACAAAATCACTGAGATTGAAATGTATCCTGATTTGAATAAATAACAAATACCACTACCATACTCCTCGAACATCAGGGGAGGGAAGGGGGGTGGGGTGGGGTTGTTTCTTTGTTGATATTTTTTTTTGTTGTTTTGTGGTGTGTAGGGTTTTGTGGGTTTGGGTTTTTTTTTGTTTTGTTGGGTTTTTTTTCCTAACAGGTCCTTAGCCCAAACAAGTCTATTGCTCCTCATTTCTTTGTTTTTGTGAGTGTGGGATTTTGTTTGGACTAAAGCAAAAGGGTGGTGCATCACTTGGGATCTTTATTTAAAAGAATTAAGCACTATTTTCAGAGTGTTATTGCAAACTGATTGCCAGTAATCTCTAAAGGCACCAGCTCCTGATTACTGTCTTTGGAACGAAATATGTTACGGTAGTGCTATAGGCCAGCTAGACTGAGCAGGATCTTTCACTCATCTTAAAAGGCAGCCTTTAAAGACTGACTTGATGTGGAAAACCTAAGTATTCTTATTGTGACCCTCTTGTACTCGTGCAAGCTGTTTACAAACTTCACCTCTATTCTCATGCTTCCAAAACAAGAAAAATCAACTCAAAGGTCAATGACAATTCCTTAATAGCTGTTTAGTTGGTTTAATGAGTAAGAGATGTTATTTGTATGCACTCTTATGATTTAATTCATGGGACTGCCCATAAGGAGCCACCTTCTAGATAAAGGGGTAAGCATAGCTTCAAAAAAAACCCCACAGCCTTTAAAGAAACATAGCAGTAAAAGGATATTTCTGTAACTGAAATGGAAGTGTTACTCTGAATAGCAATTGTATGAATGGGTTTCAAAGTCCTTTGTCATCCTGTATTTACATCATAATTTTTCTAAAGAGAGTCTTCAGTCCCCTGCTGTGTATTCGAAAACTTAATGTTCTGTTCTTTGGGAACAAGAGCAATTAAGATGTAGATCATGCAAAATATTTCTGGTTGTACAGTCATTAAAAATGATCTCTCTGGCCCTGTCATGGCACTGCTGGGAATGTTGAAGGGCTACTGCAGTGACAGCAGAAAACAATCCTAATGTTACCCATCTCAGCCACTCCTGGAAGGTTACAGGGTAGTTCTGCTCTATCCAAATTTTCTCCTCCTTATTGAGAAGATAAAAAATATTGAAACTGCTAGGTCTATTATTGCAGATAATATAGTCTTTCATTATTTGAATTTCATTGTATTCCAGCTTTTTGTTCCAGATAATTTAAAAAATTCAGAACGAAAATTGTATTTTATGGCCTAAAAGTTTAAAATTACGTAGACAAAGTAATGAAATAATATAAGTAGCTTTAATGTAGTCCTGCACCTGTGTGTTTCACATGCTTTATAGAGGAGCCTTATGTATAAAAGCTACCTACAGTCCTAATATTTATAAATACACCTGAGTGGTTTTCCCTCATGTGTTTGGATGAAAAAAATGTCCATCTCTGGAAAGGTGGTGGAACAGCTCATCCTGGAGGTCATCTCAAAACATGTGGAGGAAAAGAAGGTTATCAGGGGTAGTCAGCATGGATTGACCAAAGGGAAATCCTGCCTCACCAAACTGACAACCTTCTATGATGGAGTTACAAGCTGGGTAGATGATGGGAGAGTAGTGAATGTTGTCACTCTGACCTCAGCAAGGCCTTTAACACTGTCTCCCATAAAATCTTCATAAATAAGCTCAGGCATTGTGGGTTCAGTGAGTGGACAGTGAGGTGGGTTGGGAACTGGCTGAGTGGCAGAGCTCAGAGGGATGTGATCAGTGGTGCAGTCTGGCTGGAGTCCTGTAGCCATCAGTGTTCCCCAAGGGTCAGTGCTGGGTCCGGTCTTGTTCCATTTATCCACCAATGACTGGGATGAAGAGAAAAAGAGAAAAAGGGGAGAAAATGTTCCATGTAAAAATGGAAGAAATAGAAGTTTTCAAAGGCAAGGTATTTTGCCATTTTCAACATGATATGTGGCTGGTAGGTTAGGTTAAAATCCTCTGTCAGAATGGAAACCAGAAGCAGGAAAGATGATGTTGCTTGGCTCAAGCCTGATTCAGAGCCTTCTAGGACAGTCACCTATTCTGATATCATGGAGAGGTATGCATGTGATATTTGCTTATTGGTATATTACAGAAATTATTTATAATATTTTATCTGGCTCATATGTTTCTCCCCTCCACGGTTTCTGTTTGATTGCCTTTACTTTTCCTGCTTTCCTTCCACATGAATCAACTGTATTTTCCACAAGCATTCTTGAAACTGCACCATAGCATACTATTGTTTTCCTTCAATCAATCAAACTGTCTTAACTGTTGTAAAAGTTTCAAACCAGCATCCCTCTTTTCTTCAAGTCCCCAGTGTGTCCTAACATCACTACTATTTGCTGTTTCTTTTGTGCCTTTTTTCTTCTTTTTTTTTTTTTTTATACTTAGAAGATGAAAATCAGACAATCTATCTGGATACCAACACCCTTCTCCGCTTTGTTTCTTAATAACATCATGCCCTCTCTCAGTTTCTCTCAAATGAAAGTCACCAGTCAGATTGCCCTGTACAGTTCTCTCTAATTTGTTCAACATGTTCATCAAGGTCATCTTATCAGGTCTTTATTTTTCTTGTACAGATTTCATGCATCTTTACATCACAAATGTCATACCTCATTGATCTTTGTCAGCACAAATATTACCAGCTTCTCTGTCCTCCCCTCACCTCCATTTTCAAGCAATTTTATGAAGTGCAGAATAATTTTCTTAGCCAAGCTTGTCTAATCATGTTCAACCCTTCCTAAAAGCTTGTCTTGCACAAATAAAAATGAGAACATTATGAGAGCAGGAAATCAAAAAGACAACTGCTAGGATGAACCACGTGGCTTAGTAGTCACAAAAAATTTGAGACGCAACTCTTCACGAGTTATCTTCTAGATTTCCTAATGTTGCTTGCTCATTGTGTGTATCTTTTGTTCTACTGCTGGCACTCCAGGCACATTCTATATCGTACTGGACGGTGTTGAAGCGATCCAGGTACCTGCTCATAACTGCAAAAAGCTGTTTGGTGGTATTCAGTGGGACTGTTCCTATAGCTTCTGCGTAAGCCTCAGCTGTTGCTTTGTTTCTGAGTATGTTACTGAATAGTTGACCAGCACACAGAGCTCTCTGAATGAATATCCCATAATGTTACTAGTAGGTGTAGTAGGTCTTCATTTGCAATGTGTACATTCTTTTTCAACTGAAATCTGTACTTCAAATCCATCTGCTAATGAGCAGAGCCTATTTGTGTTGAATTTATATTCTTTCTGACACCCATCATTTCTGTTTTTCTGAGTGCAAAGTTGTTTTGAAACACCATTAGAAATGTACTAAATAGACTTGCTGTCATTCATTGTTACAAGGGCCTGTATGAGTAAGACAGTTTTCTTCCCAACAGAAATGTGTACTAACGGTCAAACGACCTGCAAACACAATCAGCTCTCATTAAATTTAATGGGAATCGGGTTTCAGACCTGTCTGACAACTGACAGGACACCACTTAGCAAGAAAGTTTGTTTAGGGAGAAAAAAAAAAAAGTTATTATCAGCTCTAAGATGTTTTAAATATTTTTTTCCTCTTTCTGTTTTCCCTACATTTTGTTTTTCCAAAACTCTTTTACAAAGGCCTTCTACAGTGCACTTGAAGAATTCCCCCTTCCCAAAGCACTTTTTCCAGGTATTCCTTCTCCCTTTCCTCAGTTCCCAGAAACAAACATAAGTTTTCCTTCGGTATCATGCTGCAGATCTTGTTTTTTTAAAATGGAAAAATAATCCATTGTAGCAGTTCAATACAATATTTTGGGTGAGATATTGCTAAAATAGAAGGCTGGATTTTTTTGGTTACTTTAGCATGATGTTAATGCTTTGTTTTTCTTTTTCTACCCCCCCCCCCCCCCCCCCCCCCCCCCCCCGCCCCTTCCCCCTGCCTTGCTTATTGTTTCTCAGTTTAGTTACATCCAGTTCAACACTAAGTAGGCAGTGCTATTAAATTCTAATCACTTGGTTGAACAAAAGCCTGCTTCATAAATCATTCTTTAATAGCCTGTCTCAAATTTCTTTAGGGTGTTGCAGCTGCATTGCAATGTTGCTTAGCCGGTCAGACTCTAATTATAGAAATTATACACCTAGAAGTTAAACCAGTAAACAAGCCTACTCAGACTGGTGCAGTAATCCTCTGTCAGTTAGGATCTTTCATGTTGATTCTGGATTTCTGTCACTCTCTAATCCTGCTGTACCCTGAAATATCTACTGTTATATATTGCCCCTGTACTACTTGGACTCCACATATAACTGTTTTAACTGCTGTTTATGGGCTGCCTCACTAGATTACTTTTTTATAAGTCCACATCAAGTGATTTAGCAATTAACTCAAAAAATGTAACAATTAAAAATATTCTGTAGCGTGAGGTAGTACCACTGAATACAGTATAGAAAAAAGGAAAAAAAAATCATACTGTTTGGTGGGTCATTATTTTAGTCTCCTGGTTATGTTATGTAAAAGCTAAACAGAACAGACATACTATTAGCACTGTTGTTTTAGAATGGGGATTAAAATTAAAGTAGCTATAAGGTTCTTGTAAAATTATTTTTGTGCTATCCATCACCTAAACACTCTCCCTTCTCTGTTTAATTTTTTTAATAGTAGTAATTTCTGTCACGAAATTTGGCAGCATTACAGTTGCACCCCAGGAACTGGTTAAAATGTGAAGGCATAACATAGCTTGCCAAATATGAAGTGTTTATTTTCCAACTTCTTATTGTTGGTATCCAGATTCCCTTTCAACAACGTAAGATGTATGCTAAGACGACAATAGGAAGAGATGCAAGAGGAGGGAGACACAGAAGAGAGCAAGGAGGCTTAACTAAGTATTTGCAATATAAAATTTAAACCCGTCATCTAGTTTTTCTCTCTTCTGTTATGTTTTAATTCCTTTTTTAATCATTTTATCTTTATGACATTGTGTTGTGACCTGAGTTCTGGATCAAAACTTCAGTTTCAATTCATCAGTTACAGCCTAACTACAATAAATCTAACAAAACTGTTATCAGTTTTATGGGATGCAAAAGTTATCACAGAATGAGGAGATGCCTGACAGAAACATGGTTTGGTCTTACTTTTGTAGAAACCTGCATACTTGCAGATCACTGCTCTTCTCAGTGCATTTAATTAAATAATCCAACTCAGTATATGTATGTGGGGGGCTGGCAAATGGGAAAGCTGTCTGCCACGTACTCCAAGACTGTGAAATTAGAATGTGGGTGGGCTGCTTCCTTGGTAATTTTGTCAAATAGAACAGCCTTACATCTGTCCTTCTGTCCTGTTACTGAGCTGTATTTTGTAGGATCAAGAACCTTTGTGTCTGGGTGGAGTTTTTTAGCAGTTTTCTGTATGTTTCTTTACCTTAAAGGCAGTAATCAAGTTTGTCTCAAATTAACATCTACACCTACCCAGAATTTCCTAAGTTGTCATGGTTATAGCTTAACAGTCTTGACATGGATGAAGTGAAAATTAGTCATTATTTGACAGATAAAACAATAACATGCTTCTCAGTCACAATCAAATATTACCAATGAGTGTTAGTTTCAGACACTACATTGACACAAACCCACTTTTACTAAGTCATGAGGCTAAAACAAAGTTTGGTCATCTGGGACTATTGTATAAAAAGATTTTTTTGTTTGTTTGTACCACTGAGTGGGAGAGAAGGCTTTTTCTGAGCCTCTTTCATGCACCAAGGACTTTGATGCACACATGAGCACCCCCGACCCTAGTGAGAAGTACCAAATCCTAAAGCTCCCAATATTGCTATTGTCTCTGTGGGCTGGAGGCATCCTGCTGCTGATACACTCAGCTCTATGGAGATTAAAGGGTAGACGATGTCTGCTGCCATAGGGATGAATTCAAACTGATTTGCTCCACTGGCTGCTCATCCTGATTTAAATCCTGGCAGAGGAGGAATTACTAACAGTTTACTTTTATGTCAGCATAACCAAATAAAAGCTCTTTGAAGGGTAATAGCTGGAACCATAGTTAAGAACTTGTCACAGAAGCAGTTCAAGAAAGATGGATGCAATATTAATTATTTTACAAGTAATTTAACTGAATATTATGCCATGAAAAAGAATCATGGTTACCAGTCACCTAATTCCCCAGAAAATTGGAGCCAGTCCAGTTTATGGTGGTCTGTGAATTTGTTTGCTACAAATGTCTTCAATACTTGATAGTTCATTCATTCAAAACGTTCCAGGAAATGATTCAGTAGTTCTTAAAATGTTTTTGAAAACTTTTAGTTAACTCTTTTTTTTTTTTTTTTTTTTTTTTTTTTTGTTAACTTCTGTGAAGCCATTTATCAGCCTTTACAGCGCTCTGATAACAAACAAGGATGACATCACAAACTGCTTGTTAGCAGTATAGGATTTTCCAAGGAAGGAGTTCTTCCTTCTTACAGGAAGATGGGACCACATCTTTGTTAGACCCCCTAAGCACTGCTGCAGCGTAGGTAAAACAGATACCGAGAGACACTGAAGTCCTGTCATTTCTCTGAGCTTTGAATCCATTCCTATATGTAAGATTCCTTGTAAGGAGTGAATTCAGTGTTTACAGAGTCATTTAATGCAGCCCAAGTTGCATAATTCAAAACAAAATATGAAGAAGTCAAGCATTCAGCAGTTTCTCATTGCTCACAGGATTGTTTTTCACAATACCTGCTAGTTTGCCTGTTGGGAGGTAAGCTTAGTCATTTCTGCCTGCTGACTTCTACCACAGGTAGGCAGGGAAAGGGACCACCACCACCTTTGTGAACTTGCCAGATCACTGAGAAAACATAATTAAAACACTTACAAAAGGAAGAAAAGGGTTTAGTTAATGATTTTCCTTGCCTTTGCTCTGACTGTCTTTGCAATGGTTTGCTGATGACTTGCAAGCTGTGAATTCTGACATAAATGCAAATTTTTGTATTTGTATTCATTGCAAGTATTTATGTAAGAGGCTACCTTTTGCTGCAAAGTTCTACTTGGATTGATGTTGTGACAAGTTTATAGTAAGTTAACAAGTTTATCTGATGAGCATAAGGCACTGGAATATCTTTTAATAATGTAACAATCAAGGGGTTTTTTTTTTGTTTCTTTTTGTTTTGGTGTGTTTTTGTTTTTTTTTTAAATCTTTGTTAGGGGTAAACTGAGATGGGTACTGTGCAAAGTCTAATGTATTCCAGTCCAGTGAGCATTTGCTTCTTATCATGCATTTTAGCAAATGATGTGTTACAAAATTTCAGATGAAATATGACTTTGGGCAGGATGGGCACTGTTCCATAAAATCCTAGAAGTCTACACTAGGTATACAGAAATCAGTGTGGGTTTGGTGGTTTGTTTTCAGCTTGAGCTATTTAACAAGTATAATTAACGCTATAAGCATTACATCTATTTATTTAATGATAAAGTACTATTAACTCAATGTTTTGCCTGAAGAGTCATGGGAGCATCATATATTGATGCTCAGATTGTGGAAAACTGTCCATCACACCTTTCTATGTGCAGTGCCTGGCTCACCATGTCTGCTCATGGGTCCTTGCTGAAAAGGTTTTCAGAGGTTTCCTCCCTTGCTGCAATTCCACAAACAGTGACCAGGTCTGTTTTCTGTTGAGAAAATGGATCAGTAGCACTATGTTGTGTTGACACCCAGAAATGAGCTGCCTCTGTGTCCTTTCTGGAAGACACAAGTTCCATCAGGTCTCCTGAGTCCATACTTCCTCTGGCTCCCCTTCTTTCTTTTCTGCTGCATGTTCCTGGGGAGAAACTGCAAACACAACAAGGCACAAGCTGCAACGAAGAAAAACAAAACCATCAAAAGCCTTCTGGTAATTATCCATTTCAGTAGATTCTCCTGCTTGGTGACTCATCTCTACTCAGAAGTTTTGTGCTGTATGATTGACACCTCAATTGAGGTGATTGACACCAAGAAGTATAATTTTGCTGGCAGCTCAGTTTTGTGGGAATCGGAGAGAATTTCTTCCACTCAGTGGTCACTGGTCAGCTTATTAATTAGCAAGAGCTGAGAGGTTTGCAGTAGGTGGATGTAAGCAAATAACATGAAAAGCAGATTGTGTCTCTGCTACTATTCCACAAAGCATCTCAGTCCTGCAGAATCAATGCTCCTGTTCTCATAGTGTGAACTAGAACAATCCATCTGATGCAATTATAGTACAAATAAATAGCTGCTAAAAATTTGGCCAAATGTACTTCCTCCAGTACTGATATATTGTTGGCCACTTTTGTAAGATCATCTAAAGCATTTCTACTTGTCTTCATCAGGGCTTGTTTCACTATGGTATTTTGGTATTTGACAGGTGTTTGTGTATTCAAGTTAAAAGGAAAATGAGGGGGAAACAAAGGACTATTGATTTGTCTAATAACAAGTCAATTACACTTAATATGTGTTCTTCCTCAGGTGAGTATAAAAGGATAATAAATCCTCATTTAAGAGAGAATGATTAATTCCACCTTGTTTCATGCTGTCATTTTTGGTACCTAGAAAGACTGTGTAGTGATTTAACACCAAATTACACCCACTTCTTGCATGCTTCAATTGGTGATGCTGGCTGCGTTAAACAATACTAGTTATGTTGAAATATCTGGTTATTTTTAGCTAATAAAGCTGCTTTACGTAAAGAGAAATACATAGCAACTCAGGTTTTTGCTGTTTTTTTAATGCAGTTGCACACACATGCAAGCATTTTGCATGTACATTGAAAGTGGTGTCTCTTCATATACAGTTATATGCATTTGTTAATCTACTGAAAAAGAAGCAGAAGTTTAAGCTAAATGAAGACATCAAAGACAGATTTGGAGTAATGTATGATTCATGAGAAATAGAATTGTAAGTAGGAAATAATGAACATTTATGTAATTACAGACATGTATAAACTTAATGGATATATGCTGGGAATTTATAGATGCCATACCATCTTTTACACTTATTTTCTAATGTGTGGTTCTGTTGGAAAATGTTGGTTAATTAATGGGGAAGTTGGAGACTCGGTATTTTTAGTGGGGTAGGTCTGTTTCATTTTAACAAAACCAGCTGATTAATTCTTGTAGTTGCTTTTTGTTTGGCCTTTTTTTTTTTTTTTTGGGGGGGGGGGGGAGGGGGCACTCTCAATTAAGTCTTTGCTTGCTTTAACAGAAATCTGACTTTTTAAAAAAATAATTTTTTATCAAATTTTAAATTTAGATACTTATTAAAACATATCAAATGCATTCCGCCATTTTGTAGACTTTCCTTATTAACATGGACTAAGCTGAAAACCAGCATGTCTGATCAAAATTACAAAGTTTTTATTTATATTTTTTTCATGGTGTATTAGTACCAGCTAAAAAAACCTCAAGTATATTTTCTGCCTTTCTTTCTAACAAGTAGCAAAGACACATGCTTTCTATTTGGCTGCATTCCTTCTGCACATGAAAACTTCGTTCATTAAATTTTCCCTAATGATGACAAGAAGAGTATCATTATTTTGGGCTTCATTTGTTTTAGTGAAGAAGCAAAAGGGTAGGAGAAGGAAGTTAGGTAGGAAAATACTTCCAGCATCTGTGGGAAATTATCCTTGACCTTCTGCCCTCCTGAGAAAGTTACAAGCTACAAGAAGCTATTTCCTATATTAAGATTTATTAGAATACTCATTTAATTAGAGGTTCTTCATTGGTGGTGAGGGTTACTGATTTTGGTGGGCTTTCGGGGGTTCTAAGAGGATTATGTTCCCAAGTGGGGAAGGGTAGAAAGGAGAACTTGTGTTCTAATATACCTTCCTAATTTTTCTGTTTTAATACACTAGCTTATTTTTTGTCCCTCTTCTTTCTCTGGATGTTTACCCTCTCTTTTCCCCCTCATTATTCTATATTTTTAATCCCATTTTATGTTTCACACTATGTTCAGCTGTTTAATCTTTCTTTCTCCTTCCAGATGCATTATGCTGAAGCTTTTTCTCTTGTGGCATTCCCTGTGCTGCTTCCTCATCCCTCTTTTCCTTTGTTCTGTCTCTCCGATGCCTTTCTCCAACTCCTCTTCCTCACTTCTGTGTCATTTTTGTGCTCACCTTTCTGAGTCAATTGCTTCTCCCTATCCCAAGTTGATCGTTTCAGAAACAAAAATATTCATTTATGTTCATTACAGGGCTTTCTTTTTCAAGTATTTATGAAAAATTATTCCAGGTATAAAATACATCGCACAAAACCACTACTCATTTGATTAGTACACTGAATAAGCTCTCCATTCTACTCAACTGCAAAACTATTTTCATTATATAACAACTGGGGGATGTTGTGACATGGAACATTCCCCAAGACATTTGAATTATGAAAATTATCTTAATTATTTGAGGAATGCTGTGATCTTTTTTCATTTTTATATAATAAATTTACATTCGTTAAAAATATTAGCAGACAATACATAATTAAAAAAAATCAGAAACCACCTTTTTTTTTTGCCAGGTATGTCAACAAATAGTTTTGTTCCTTTCAGCAGGAAAAAAGAAACATTTTGATACTTTAAAATGTTTTTCTTCAAAATTAAATTTTGACAGTTGACAGAGCTTGCAAAAGATTTCAGTATAAATGAGGATGTGTTACCAGATCAGAAGCTGTCCTAACAAATACTTTTTGGAAGATTTGAACAATTCTGGTGGTAATTCAACAGTTCTTGGAGTTAGAGTTAATTGGTAGTTAGAAATAACTGAATATATTTTAATAAATATAATAAATAATATAGTTCTATTTCACAACCTAAAATTAATTGGATTGGCTAACTTTAAAATTTTCCTTGCAGGATAGTTTTCATTCTGGGATTTTGGCACGTTTTTTTTTTTTTTCTGGGTGAGTGGGAAGTGTTTATTTGTTTTTAACTTTACTACTACTATCATAGTTTTTATATTCTGGAAGGAATTAAAATCATCCCCCCCATACATTTGGAGTCCTTGAAACATTTTAACAGATATTATGTTGTACTCAGCAGAAGAGGCCTGTTTCACTACTGCTACAGGAAAAAACATTAACAAACTGTGGTGTAAAAAATGACAGTTTTTAAGACATTGTGGTTTCCCCTACTCCTGCTTTTTCTGAACTCTCGAGCTTGTGTGCTATTTCTGAGGCTGCAGAGGAAAGTGAAAGGATTCTGGCAGAGTGTAAATCATGAGATCATTAACATTTCAGACCAATTTTTCCCCAGCAATGTGTAATCTTAGCAGAGATGATTGATGGGATTGGGGATTCACAAGATAGATATTATGGGTCATTCCCCCATATTTCTTCATTTTCTTTCCCTTTTGCTAATCCTGGTTTCAGATAACATCATTCAATCAATTTCACTGTTGATCTATAGCTGTATTCTTCTAGTATTAGATATATCTCTAGGTAGATATATGTTCTCCCTTACTGCTTTTTGAGCATGCCCCTTTTATTTTTGTTTATGCTCCATTATAACATATGGTAGAAATAATCACATTGATATCTCATTGGTTTAGTCCTTGAAATTGTACAGTCTTTTTGTTTTTCCTATTCCCTTGATACAAAATCCCTTCTTAGTAGATACAGCATTTAAATGACAATGAGTATCTACCTGCACTATGTAAAAAATGAAAGGAAGGAAATTATATCTTTTTCTTCCCCTTCCTGCTGGGGGGTCCCATGGAACATGATAAAAATGTATTCTATTGTAAAGCACTCTTAACATTCATTTGTTTTCATGGGGGGAAGCAGAGGTAAATGGGGACATGAGATACTGAATTGTCACATATTTCTTCCATGTCTATTAAATTCTAAAAAATAAAATAATACAAAATTATCTTTTTTTTTTTTTAAACATAATTTGAAAACAAAATAATTGGTTGACATTGAAAGAGTATGTAATATGTGCTAGCAGTGGGTCTAGGACAGCAAAGCATATGAAAGACAACCTGTAAGAAGGGATTTTGCTAGATACCAAAGCTGTGTCCATTAGAGGCTATGGTTTATGTGCAGAACACTCCAGTCTGTGTGCTCTGGATGTTACCCCATTTGTCAGACCATTCTAATAGAAGCTTTCTGTGGATACAGATCAACTGTGCTGTATAGGCAGAAATTTTTTTCAGTTATTCTACCAACTTTACAAAGGCCTGCATCAAAACTGCAGAAGGAAACTGCAAGAGAACTGGTTTACATGCACATTAAGCACCTCTGCAGATTTTAGCTATGAAGGTGACGAAGTTACAAAGTGTATGAGCTAAATACAGCGTAATCTTAATATACCATAATTGACCCTTGACTGATTTAAATCTCAGTTCCTTAGTTTCTCTGCATTTTATTGTAGCACCAGAAACTAATTAATTAAAAGAAATAATTTATCTACCCGTGGTTTTATACTACCACTTTAGTATTTAATGAGATTCATTGGCTTATATTAAATTCTATTTCAAGATTTCTTCCAAGAACAAAAGAATATATTCACAATATTATGAGAAGAGTTTGTAGATAGGCGTTATCTTTCCTACAGGTTTTTGTATGCAGGTATGAAAATATCGGTTTAATCTTCAGTAGTTTTGGTTGACAGAGGAAAAATGGGTCATGCAGCTGCGGTTATTTTTTTTAAGAGGTGAAAGGTGTATTGAGATGGAGGAAAATGAGATTTGGATTTAATGTTGCGTGTGAAGAACGGCATGTCTCAATGAAGCAACACTTCTAGATGACTAGTGCTTAGTGGTGCTTTGTTATTGACAGTTACCAGAACCTCATCCAAAGGGACAGTACCACATATGTACCCTGGCGCTCTCACAAAGCCAGCTGGGTAATCAGTCATATAAGGATGATATTGCTGACTGCAAACTCTATTGTGACTTCACACACATATGCTTAGTCTAGATATTATATTCTGTAAGGGAAATAAAATACCCCCAAACTGCAGATATTTCTTGATAAACTTGACTTTCCTGCATTTCAATCCTGCTTAATTCAACAAAGTTGTTCTCAAAAGCTAAAGTCTTATGCCAAAGTGTTCTGCTGTACTGGGACCAGCATATTCTTTCAGGCTGCTGAATATTAAGTACATAGGGTCAGTCTGATATGGACAGTAACAACATGTGTTAGTATGAAAGTATATGATAAAATATTATTATTATTAATAATAATAATATTTAAATGTTTAGCTATTAGTCCTGTTTAACATATGTATGTTTGATTACGAATACACGATAATCAAGTATAAAATACTGTAGGTTTTGTTACTCCTATATCATTCCATTCTCCTGTTCTACTGGATATCTGTGGTTAGATATGAAACTGTCAGAAGTCCTTTGAATTTTTTCCCCCAGCAAAATTTTCAGCAAAAGAGTTTTACTACTATCAGAACAGTCTGCTGAAAGTTATCTATACTTTATGTCATATTTTAGTTGGCTGCAACTTTAGCAGTTTGTTTTAATATCAGTGCAGCAGAACAAAATTCCACAGAAAGCCAGCATAGAACAACAGATTGGGATTTTTCTGCTCTGAGTTTTCTGATTGAGGTTAAGAATGAAGTGGGAATTTCCTCCGTGTTTGGTGGGGTTTTTGTGGGTTTGGTTTGTTTGGGTTTTTTGGGGGTTTGGTGGGTTTTTTGTTTCGTTTTTTATTTATTTTATTCAGGTGAGGAATTCCCAACTCCTTTAGCTGAAGCAGTGGATCTTTTGGGCAAGTTGGTAGTTTGTTTGTTAGGAAGTCACTTACTGCTTCAGGCAGCAGCTGGGTTTAATGGATCTTTCTCTTCCACTGAACTGCCTTCAAACTGAAAAACAGTTGAATGTCATTCCTTCATTTTAACAAGTTTTTTGCAAGTCAACTTTACAACTGTAGGTACCTTATAGCAGATACCTGAAATTTTTATCAAAGTGAAAAAAACTAGCTTCCCTTTCCACTCTGTAGAAATGGCATATTTTAAGCTTTTGGACATTGAGCTCAGATTCTTCTAGAGCTCAATGTACATCAGTGTGTATCAGTGCCCCTCACTCAAAAGGCTTTTGTAGTTACAACTATGTTGACAAAGAGGGAAATGTATGCTAAAGTACTTTAGCTACAAGGAAATGTACAGGCTACAAGGAAAAAATTGTTTATTGTTAGAAATTCAAGTATGTACTGGTCTCAAACTACAGTTGTGCAAATCAATCCTCTTTCTAGTGTGAACAGACAGATTAGACTGTAGAAATAGCATGGCCCAAAGCCAAGTTACAAAAAGCTAAGAAAGATTGATCTTGCCTTATTTCTGAAACGATTAGGTTTTTATTTAGTAACTGAGAAAATGCCTTCAATTGTAAGTTGGTTTTTTTAAAGTGTCATTTCAAGATACTTTGCATTAAATTTGCTATGACATTAACCTTTTATAGTGCATAGTGGAAAGACAATTTGCAGACTGTGGGCTGAGAACCAGTGTCTGAATTGGATTGCCACCGTAGCCCCAGGTGACAAAAATCTATAGAAGGAGGGTAGGAGTCAGATGGACTTCCCTATAAGTGGAAGATTAACTGTCAAGATGCTGCACTCTACTTTCCAGGGGGGCTTTACCCCAGGCACCAGCCTTGCCCCAGTTGCCATCATAGCGAGAGCTACGCTGCTGCAGGTTCGTGACTTTATACTTACTGCTAGTATGGAGCTGGCTTGCACAGTGACCCCTATCCAGCGCAGAACACATTCACTCTTAAGTGTAATCTTAGAGTGCTGAGGTCAGAGAATCTATGACTACTGTAAAGACTCTGGATCCAGGTTTCCAGAGCATTCCATATCTTCATTGTGCTGAACTTGACTTAGAAACTGGTTTTCATGTTAATACATATTGAAGAAATCAATTGTGCCAAATGTAGTGCTGGTGTGGAGGTTTTTTCTGGGTTTTTGTTTTGTTTTGTTTTTACTTCCTTCTGAATTTACTTTCAAAATGTGGCTTGTCATATCTCTGGACCTCATTTCTATCTCTGTAAAGTAGGGAAAAATATTGCAGCAACCCAGCAGAGATAAGATTTGAAAGAAGCCCCTGTAACAGGCTGAATCATACCATTATTTACTGGTATTATTAACGTTACAGTTATTACCATCGCTTGTAAAAGAGAAACATTAAGAGACTGGATTGGTGTGCTTGGCCCTTGCTCCCCTCACTTTGCATGAGGTTCTCTCAAAAGAAAGGTTACAGACCAGTCAAGCCTCACATGTGTGCAAAGATACAATCAAAATCCTTCAAAGCTCTGACACTATATTCTCTCTTTAGCCTGCGTTAGGCATGTTTGTCTTTAGTAGTACTCCAAGGTAATACAGCCTGGTAAAAAATAAGAAAAATCACACAGAGGGATGAAGCAAATACTTTTCAGCACTGGAGCATTCCTGATAGATAACATAGTTTTGTAACACTAAGGACCTGTTTAAATAGGGTAAGATCTACCTTTTTCAGAGATACTTCCCTTTGCCTGAATATACAATGAGTATTTGATGAAGTGGTATAGTCCTTGCTCTCCATTTTCCCCTGCCGGGTGGTGTTACAAGAGGTGTAACACCAGAGTTTTCTTCCTAACTGGCTTTCTGGTTTTGTTTCTGTGTGGGTGCAATTTGGAATCTGAATCTTCTTAGCTTGAATATGAGAATGACTAGTGATACCGAGTCTCTTAGTGATCCTGCTGAGATAATGCAGGCTGGCTGGAAGACTGTGGTATTAAAAGTAATAAACCCAACAATAACAAACCCCTTCTTGCAGCATTCATCATCTTTGGTTTTTTAGAAAGCAGCATATGCCTGGATACGTTTGTCAGTGCAGTATTTGTTATTCTCTAAGGAGTCGTAGTCTGCTGCCTCACCCCCTCAGCTGGGTACCACTCGGTGCCCTGGCTGAGCTCTCAGCACGGCTGTGCACTGGGCTGTGCTGGCAGCCTTGCCTGCAGGGTAGAAGGAGCAGGGCAGCTTCTGTGCCCTGTCACACTCCCAGAAGGGACCAGGGTTTTTCTTTCATTAGCCAACTCTTCTGTGCCTTTGTTCCTTTCTCCAGTCTAAAATTTTACAGATACAGCTTGGGAAAAATAAATTATTAATAAGTGCAAATTAAATCCCAAGTACTATTGTTGGGGCAGAAATATGTTACAGAAAGCTTGCAAACCACTGGAGATTTTCACTAAAGTATATTACTGAAAGTCATTATCAAATATAAATAAGTAGGCCTGAAGATGAGTCCTTAATATCTAGATTTAGTTTTCCAGAGTATTTACTTATTGTATTCCACATTATGCTGACTTTATAGACTGGTAAGTAGTTGATTACTTATTTCCCAAATGGATTTACTACAAACTACTTCAGCCACGTTTTTTGTAATTGTGAATTTTGCAGACATCACTACCTGATGTGTAATCAATTTAAATTGCTTCAGTTTCACAAAACACAGAGCTTTCACCTAGCTCCCTTCCTTCCTTTCTCCCTTCCTTTCCTTTCCTGCCCTTCCTTTCTCCCTTCCCTTCCTTTCCTTTCCTGCCCTTCCTTTCTCCCTTCCTTTCCTTTCCTGCCCTTCCTTTCTCCCTTCCTTTCCTTTCCTGCCCTTCCTTTCTCCCTTCCTTCTCTTTCTTCTCCACAAAAAGCATCAGGGGGTCTTTAAAAGTTTCTCTAGTGATTATCTGAAAGCAATTTATTCTTGTCTAGGTGGACATGTTTGAAGGTTGCAAACAGCACAGAATGTTGCATTTGATAACATGTTTCAGTAAGTACAGAGTCTTCGAAAATCTTTCTTAATTAATATGTAGAAAAGAGTGGGGTTTTTCTATTAGCAGCAGCATAACCAACCCTAACAGCTAGTCTGCTGCTGGGTATTTTCTAGTATGCTGTAGTTTAGTTATCGAAAAGCTAAGGTAATATGGTCTGTTAACTTGATGACATTTATAAATGACTCCACTGAGAAAGAGTGTAAGAAAATACAATGTCAGTTCTTCAAAATCTAATGATGCTATTTTTTATTTAAAAAAAAAAAAAAAACCAAAAAAAAACATTCCCAAACATGCCTTTAGGCTTTCTCACACGTCGAGTTCTGTACCATGAACACACCTGACCTGGTGTACATATGTAATGCGCAGGATATACACAAAACCAAATTACATACCAATATTAATCGGTTGTGTTTTGAAAATGCATCTCTCTTATTACATACTATTTTCCTGTGTATCTGCCTAACCACTATGACTAAATTTAAATATTCAAGGCAAGGTACCCAGGTGGTGTCAATCAGCACAACCCCATTGGCTTTGGTTCTGCCAATTTAAACCAACTGAGGTTATGACTCTTACAGTATTCTTCAAAAAGTGATAGTTAAACATTTTCTTTCTGTTAGCTTCAAGGGCTGGCACCACATTTTATTTTTCTTAAAGTGATTGTAATGGAGCATGTGTCACCTAAACATAATTATATCACCAGTTATGGCTTCTGAACTGGTGCTATAGACAATATTGGGAAAAGCTTTAAAAAGTGCTTATAAGACTTAGGAACATGATTCCCACTTCAAAATCAGTGCTAGCACTGTGACATTTAGCTTCAGCTCAAATAATGGTACAACGTTATTTTGAAAATTTGCTTTGCACTCATATTACAACTCTCACTTAAGAATTTGGTAGGAGTTTTCTGTAACAGGTGAAGCACCATATGTCATTGGTGAAATCCAGATTTGGGGAGGGACATTATGACTCACTAACTTCTAGCTCACGTGAAAACCCAACATACACCTTTTCTACATACTTTGTCTTATCATCCTTTTATGTACTAAAAAAGAAGTGGAGTGGTGGTTCATTTCTCTTCCTCTTCTGCTTTTTACAGTTCATGTGAGCTCTGGCACTGAACCCAGACAAGCAAAGGCCATAACTGTAGGAATGAACTGCACATGGGACTGCGTTGCTTTTAAACAGATGGTAGCCATGTGCTGTTGCAAACAGGCAAAGCTGTCTTGTTGCATCCATGTGCAAATGTGATGATTAGGGCATTCTTCTGGCACTTGAGAGAAGGAGATTCCGTTCCCTTCAAGCTGAGGAGGAACAGAGGACTTGTTTCCTCTTTCCTGACCCTGTGCTTCAGCCAAAAAGCTGTTATGTGGAAGACCAGGACAGGCATTGCTACCACTAATGACTTTGTTTGAAAAGAAAGGACTGATCCTTCTGCTTCTTAAACAAACCAGATCAAAAAAGTTCATAGAGTTTTAGGTAGGTGCTCATTCTGAAGAGAGGATTTTGGAGTCGGGATCCTAAGCAGAGAGCGGTGCCTGCATGCAGCCCCAGGTGAGGCCATTAAGTTTTGGAGAGAGGATGTCTCTGTATCTGTTGTCTGGTCAAAGACTTCCCAGCTCCATGCTAGCCTGGAAATTTGGCTTTTGCTCTGGCAGGGAGATTCCTGAAATGTAAGGTGTTGCACCACCTGACTTCAGACACACTGGTCATTCTTCATGTTTCTGGCCTTTACTATTTCCTTGAGATGGAAAAAAAATGCCAAAACTAATAAAACAAAGCAGCTGGCTAAACTGCCATGCTATGTAAAGAAAAGGAAAGGTTTTCCATTTGGCTGAAATTACCTTTTCTTTTAAAGGCTAAGGATAGCTGCCTGTTTTCTAAGCATTGTAAAAATGTCATTAGCCAAGAGCCCAGTCCTCAAAACAACAGGGGAATAACTTACATTAGACCATCAGATGGATTATGAAGGGCCATCATTTATTAAGTTCCACACATTTTTCCTTTTTTTTTTTTTTTTTTTGGCTACTGGATTGTAATCATAAAACCAGCATATAAAATTGACTGCCTCGTTTCTGGCATGCCCCACATAGATTTGATTCACCAAGTTCTTACTCTATCTAACCTGACAAAAGTCCAAACTGCTTTATGCATAATAAATAAAGACATTTGTGACATGAAACAGCCTGTGTTCCCAAGCCCTGTGCAATTTCCTGGGCCACCTAGGATGTCAAAGATTTTTGGACTTTTATCACTTCAGGGTTTTTTTCTGAGATACTTGTGCTCAGGTGGCTGAAGAAAAATGTAATTATCTGGCATGACAAGGAGCAGCTAGTTTGAATCCAAAAGGAAATGTCAGTCAAAATAAAAGGCAATGTTACAAAGTGGTAGTGTCCTCACTGATTAAGGTTTGAACTGAATTTTTATTATGAACTATTGTTGATTGATACAGAACTTTAAGAACACAAAAGGGAAACTTTACAATCATAACACTTGATAGGTAGACAAAATATTCTTGCAAGTAGTGAAAGTGCTTTCTCAGATGCTACAAGGATGAAGGAAGCATAAGGGCTTAATGAAATTTTCAGGTTCTGTTTAGGTCAAAGATGGTTTTTGGGATGTGACATAATTTTTATTCTGTAACCACATAATGTTCTATAAGTATGTACTATATTGGGATGCTGTTAGAAAGAGCACCCTGCAGAGCAGGGATGAATTTAATGTTGGGTAGGGTTTTTCTGTTGGCTCTTCCAAAAGGGATATATGACTTAGTGAAGATCTTGCAAGTTCTAGCACCAAAAAAATAACACTATTACCCTGATTACAGCAATATTTCAGGGTTAAATATAGCATCGTGTAGCTACAGATTTTTTCAAATATTTTTAGTATCTTTTTATTATTTTCTGCCTGCACATCACTGGGTCGCTTTGTCCTTTATGTAAATGTAGAACATATCTGAAACAAACACTGTGATTGCTTGTGTCTTACCTCCCATTCATAAAAGTGGGTGTGGCTGAGCAACAGGGAATCAGGACCCATTGCATTTTCCCAGCAGACTTGGAAATCACATGGTGCCATGTATGGCTCTCTATCTTACAGTTATATCTACAAACTAGCCATGTAATAAATCTTCATAAAATTTCCATGTTATTATTGTAATCAGGAAGAAATCTTCCTCTTGTTATATCATAGTTATATTTTTTTTTTTCTGCTGTAGTGTTAAGTTGTTAGAATTTAAATTACATCACAATTGTTGTTAGAAAAAGGATTCCAGCTTTAATATGCAGTAGGTTGAGGCACTAATAGTGAGCTCTTTGGAATGGGCTGGAAGAAATTCCAGAACAATGTCTTTGTGATAAGAGTCTTTGCCTCTTTGGAACTTCATCTGGGAGGTGATCATCACCAAGGTGATTATGCTTCTCAAGGCATTTTCATCAAAGCCAGTGGAAATATAGCCTAATAAGCAATGGTTGCTAGAGATATACGGCAGAGTAAAACACTTTAGTTCAGATTTGCATCATTAATCCAGTTTCTTATTATTCTTCGGTAAATTCATAGTGTCAGATATACCAAGATATCTAAGCATTTGTATTTAATTCAGTGGGAGTTAGATGCTTAAACTATGTTATCTGTGAGAATCTGGAACTTGCTGCCTTGGGGCTTTTTTCTCATGGTAGAAGGAGGAGACAGCCACCATAAGGTGCTCAAAGGCTGTAGAGGTCGAGAAGTGTTCATGGTAGAGAAACTAATTTAGTAAGCTGATTAATGGCAAGCGATGCCTTGCTTGCAGCTATTCACTACAGCTTGGAATGGGTTTTTGATTTGGACTGTGGGATCACTGTAGTACTTTGTGGAGCTTGTGCTCGCTTGGAAACTTTCCCTGCCTGTGTACCACCCTAAAAAAAGCGTAACAGAAAATTCAGTTTTTCAGGCTGGAGGTATTCAGGATCCTCTTCACAGTTACTAGCTGCGTGTGTTTTGGAGCCAAACATTTCAGATATTTTCTCCCATTTAACTGAAATAATCTGGGAATAATTGCCGCATTTGGTGGCCACATCCACTCCCTCATTTTTTCCTGCAACCAAACCAGCACTGCTGAAAGATGTGTGCAGTCTTTCACGTTCCATCTAATCAGGAACGTTTCCACTTGTTTTTGATAATATTGTCACCCTTGGTAATGGTTATGACATTTTCTTGAAAATATGCCCCGTGATTAAGTCCATTTAGACCCATTATCAAGGTTTAAAGGGTTGTGCAACCTATTTTCCTTCTTGTTACGTTCCCCTGTGGCATATTAACCATCTGGCTTGGTGTAGAAGCTGCCTCCGAACAGTTTTTCATAACTGTGCCAGCTTTCTGTTTCCACGGAAACTGTTTTAAGAGTGTTTTAAAATTTGAGAGGTGTACAATTTGCTATCTAGAACAGGTCATATTTCCTTTTTCTTTAGTATTTGTAATTTCTTTCTTTTTATTACTGGTTAGTGTTGCCACCTCCTGAAAAAAAAAGAGGAGAGTTGTGAATTTTGGACACCAGTCTTGTCTCATTTTCCATTTTTTCTGTGTTGTGAAGAACAACTCTTAAAGGGTTTAAAGCTGCTTCAGTGCATAATTTAAAAGCCAGCAAGGAAACTGCACACATTAATAGAAGGTAGAAGAATAACAACTTTAAAAATGTGTAGTTTTGATTTTTTGAAAGGGGCTTTGGAAACCGTTAAAAATGCTTTTACCATCCGTGATTAGATAAGCTTACTAGATATGAAAGGAATTGTTTGTATCCAACGTATGTGCAGCGTATATGTATAGTGCATATATGAGTTATACAGGCCCATTTCACACAAAGGCTTTCAAAGCTATTCAGCAGTTCCATAGAAGAAATAAATCTTTGTTTTCCATTCACAGGAAACTGATCTGCTGCCTTTACTAAGTATTTTGTAGAAAGAGATTAAATGTCACAGTTGCTGAGTTCTACTTAACCATTGCACTAAACCAATGCATTACTAAATAATCCCATCCTAGATTCCACTCACGTAGCCGCAGGCTTCAGACTAAAGAGCAGGAATAAAAATACAGATTTCAGAGATGTCTTTCATTGATGAAGAGAGCAAAGGTTTTGAACATTTCTGTGCTTATATGTTGCCATAAGATGCTATTTGTGGGATGCCATAAACATGTCATCTGTCTTCTACTTTATGTTGATGCATTTTATGTGAATTATTTACATACATGTAGGCTTCAGAGAGGACTCTGTAAGGATAAGAAGGGCAGAGGTAACCTGTCATGACAGTATCTCTATTTGGACTTAATATTAATAAGATTTAATGTATGATATATTTCCTAACCAACACAAAAATGCTGCTCACTGCTAGAGCAAAGGTTTGCTCAAGGTGGTTGATGGGTGGAATACTAATTTCCAGACCGTTGACTTACCTTATTTTCTCCCATAGAATCCTTCTTCAGAAAAGCTCTTAATCAGGGAGTTGAATTAAAGCCCAATTAAAAGGTGCTATGGGGCTTTTGTATGCGCTCTAAATATTTTCTGGAACAGTGATGAAATTAGGAATCATAAACCTTTTGCTAAAGTTGTAATTTTTGTAACAGCCTGTGCTTATATACTACTTTTTGTTAAGAACACAACATGGGAAATGACAGGTATATAGGCTTTGTGAAGGTTTCAAAAACAGATTCTCTTTTCTTTAGCTAGCAAGACTTAGACCAAACAAAGTACTTTCACATGTTTCTCTTTTTCACCTTTAGCATCTTTCCATCAGATGTGAAGTTTTCACTCAGAATGCTGGGATTCCTTCCCTTCTCTCTTGCATAGTTTCTTTTCATCAAAATTCTGTTCTCTTCTGTGCTGTTCTTCTGCCACAAGAAGACTAAGCAACCTGCCTGTTCTAAACCTCAACTTATGGAGAGCATCTGAGACCAGCCTCACTGTAGTTACATTTTCACTCAAGCCAGTGGTGTTTAATCCCCTCTTCTGAAAGATCAGAATTTAAACATGTTTTACCCTGGGCTTTTTCTTGAGAGTGTTATCCCTTAAATAAATGATCATAAAAGTGGAGAGATATTCTATTGTTCAGCACAGAGTGCCAATAGAAGGGCAGAAGAGAAGGTAGTCACGATGTAAGCTCCAAATGGAGTGTGCATACTGAAACGAAGAGTCTCTCATCTCAAACAAAAAAAACTTGTGCCAGGGTTTCTCAAATCATCAAATTGGTACATCAAAATAAAGGTCAACAACTGCTATTTAATCTGTTGTGAAGTCAGGGTCTGATATAAATCTGAAGGGCAACACAATATAATTAATTATTAACCTTTAAAAAAATCTGTGCAAACAGCGAAAAATAAGGATTCCAACAACCATAAGTAAAATTAAGGATTTTCATGCCCACTAAAAAATGTTTGGAATATTTAAGTCTGAGCAGAATATAAAATCAAACATTTTTCAACACATTTGGAAACAAGGGCAAAAATGATGTGAAATTGTTTATTAGGCTACTGATACAAATTCCTTGGAAAGGTCCCACTAACTTCATGAACTTTTCTATCAGACTCTAAATATGTATAATTAACTGAATGAGACAGGAACTCTTAAATAACAGGTGCAAACAATTAAATAATCACTCAGGCTGTTGTGCAAGATAAGATTTAAATAAGGTACAGCCTGACTCTGCAGGTTTTTTGGGTTTGTTTGTTTTTTTTTGGTGGGTTTTTTTTTTTGGTTTTTTTTTTTTTTTTTTTAGGAAAAGAACAAGAAAGGGATTGATCCTTAGAAATGTAGTATATGCCCTTTTTTAACTGAGAGGAGAACATATGTCAATACTGCCTGTTATCTCAATGGATGGATGGAGGGCAGGAGAGGAATCAGTGTCCAAGGGGAGTACTATATGTACAGCTTATACTTCTGCATCTTTTCATAACGTCACACAGAAATTCCAATCAAGTCTTATATGGCTGTTTAGATTCAGAAGGAAGAGGGAGAAAATGAAGCACAATAAAGTCCCAAAATCATGAAAAAAAATTTCTCACTAAAATAAAAAGTACAGAAAGAACAAGTGTAGGAAGAAATCTGCAGTTGGTAAATCTTAGTCATGAGTCAAGATTTGTTATAAAGTCTGGTGTACATCACTAGGCTGTATCATCTCTGAGCTGTCCATGTGGGAAGTGCCCAAGAGCAGGGAGCAACATCTAAATGAAAAAGGTAATTGATGGCCTTGTTATATGGCAAAACCCAGCAGTATGCAGCTGAAAGAACTGAAAAGTTTTCATTCTAAATTTAAATTACAGTTTACAGACTTTATAGAGCCTTTCTTATGCTGCCACAGTATCTGCTTTAAAATATATATAAAGAGAGCTGCAAAAATATAATAAAAAAAATGTTTGTATTGAAAATAGCTGAGAAATTCTTGGTTATATACAAATGCACAGGAAGATCACCCAAGTGTGAAAAGGAAATTAAGAATAAAAGTGGGCAGAAGGAAGACTAGTTCCATCTAAGGTTAAACTCAAGAATATTCTTTGGAGCAGAATGGGGGAATCTATTGTAATCACTAAGACTTGGCTGGATAGATTGGTGGGGAAGAGAAAAAACAAAACTACAGTGTATACATATATTTTAGTAACACAATATCTGCAGGAAGCTTCCTTTCAGAACTGACTGGTGTTACCCTCAATTCCTGTCCTTATGTCCTGTTTTGATCCAGGTATCAATGCCCAGCATATGGTGTTCTTCATATTTATTGTACAGCACAAGTGACCCTGCCTGCGTATTAAGGCACATATTCCTAATGATAGGGCCAGTCTTGGTGGACTACAGAGGCCTTTGCATTCCACCATCAAAAAGAAATTTGAACATACTACAACAACATTAATGTATGGGACAAGCAGGTTAGCATTGTGGGAAGGGTGTCCTGAGCAACATGCACGACAGATGCCTGTCTGCAGTGCAAGAAAAGCAAAGCTACCTGTGTCCCAGCTTCAGTGGCAATTGGTTCAGTGAGAACTGGATAGCCAAAGCAATACAAGTCTCTGACCTGATCCAGGCTCTACTTGTAGGAATAAAAGGAGCTCCTAGGTTATCGGTCAGTGGGCAGGGATGACACTGCAGGTTGCAGGCAGTTTCTTCTCATTTTTTAACAGAGACAATTCTACAAAACAATTCAATTTTCACTAAAATGATCAGTCGTTCCACCTCAGTTGTGTGCAGTGTTACGGAGTGGGAACTAGGAGACTAGGGATGAAGATCTCTCTCCTCCCTATGGGCATCGAACACACCATTACTCTCCTGGTTCTCTGCAGCGGGGCAGACATGCAGTGTCAGCTTGTGCGATGAGTAGAGATCTGACCTTGAGCCCTCTCCCTTGACTTTTGGAATGCGAGGGCTTATTTACACAGTCTGCCTCCTCCTTTCCATATCAGCCTTACAAGACTCCAACGCAAAGGTAGCCCACTGCTCTTGGAGTGGAAGGCAGCTTTCACAAAGATGGGAGGTTGGTGGAATCTGGCCGGATGCTCTGTGCTGAGGGAGTAACAGAATAAATCACCGAAGCCAGCACTGCTGGACATGTTGGCTATTTACTGTCAGTGTTCATACCCCAAGCCTGAAAAAGATTTGCAAAGATTTAACCTTGCAGGCCTTACCCTGCTGTTGGCACACACTGCTCAGTTGAACACATGTAATTCCTTGAAGGATCAGGGCCTTCGTTCCCGACAGATGAAACCGTTGCCAGAGGAAACAACTGTGCGGTGTTCAGACGTTAAGATTCAGGAGGTGCCATGCCAGTAGGGGAGGAAAAATGAAGGGCTACAGAGCTACTTAAAATGGCTTCTGTTTCCATTTGAAGGACACTTCTTTCTGTTTGGGTGTGGATGTTTGCTACAGAAATGCAGATCTGGCCAAAGAGCTGGATTCTGAGATCTATAAGATCTGAATCGGAGCTTTAACCCATTCCTGATGTATGTGCTGTAAGTATGCCAGCATATTTACCTCCCACACATTTTTTCATCTGTTCATTTAATGTAATTATCATAATTGTAGCAATTAATGGCATCCTTAAAGAATAGTAGGTTTTCTCATTTAAAGTACCATTCCCTTGCAGGGATAGTCATAAACATAATTTAGGAGCAAATGCTGGGAAATGTTGTTACTCTATAGAAAAAGAATGCATTATCATACTGCAATTGCATAATCATGAGTGCAAGCATATGAAAAATGGCTTAGAATAAATTGTGGGTAGAAACCACTTCCAAATAAGAAATAACCACTCATGAGTAGCATATCTAATTGCTTATCTGCCCTACCAATCCCTATGGAATAGATGGATAGGAAAAAATTAAGTAGTTGCACCAGCTTCTCTGAATTCAGAAGATAAAAAGAAAGGCTGAAAATGAGATAGAAGATAAAACCTGAAATCTAATGAAAATACAAAAACATTCGTTCATAATATATTGTTTGGGTGACTTGATGGTGGCATAACTGCCCCCTTAGGGTCCATATCCACCCCTTGTGGTGGATATAGCTGTATTGGACAATTCTAAACAAAGTTGAAACTAAGTCAGGATAAGGAAGTGATTTTTAAAAAGTTAAAATTTAAAGAAATAAAAGAATGTTTGGGTTTTTGGGGTTTTTTGGTTTGTTTTTTTGTTTTTTATGTGTGTGTGTGCCAGAGAAAGACTTTTGTGAGAGACTTCTCTGAATAGATTCTTCAGTGGGCCACAACAAGGTGATTCCATGTATTCCAAATATGAAGGTGTCCGGTAACCAAAAATCTAATCTACCGTGTCAGGTTTTTTTCCTTGGGAATGTGGCTGATAACATGAAGATGACTCTTTGGAATAGAGTAAAAGGATGCTTTAGATACTGAAACAATTAGAATGCACAGCTTAATTTCCAGGCATAAACTTCACACAATGCTTGAATAGGGAGCTCTGGTTGCAAGTATAGGGATGGAAGAAACATCAGATTCCTGTCCAGAGGAAAATACTGACCCCAGGTGAGTGTCCAGCCAACTGAGCCTTCTGTGCCAGCTGGACAGTGTCAGTAATGACTATTTCCTAAAACGTGATACAGTCACCTGCCAATATTCAGCCTGTGGGGCCAGCCAATTTTTGCACCTGGTCACCACATGGTAGTATTGGAATTCATAGAAGAAGCTAATAGCAGTCAGCTATCCACAAATGATTGTCATCTTCCGTATTTTGTTCCTAAAAGTTAAACCTATACACTTTCTATAGCATTATCTAGAAACTGGGAAGACTTTGACTTTCTTATACATCAATTGTCCAAGCTGAAAGAACCACAAATAAACATGAGGAAAAAGAAGGAAAAAATTAGCCATTTATTTCATCTTTTGTAATATTGAATAAAGGAATTCTGGGTACAAGTATCACTGAAACTTGTAGCTTCCTTGGGACTATGGAAAAAAATAAATGTGCAAAGAAGAGAGTTGTACAAACCCCTAAGGTGAAGCTGACTCCCCCACTCCTGCTTTTGATTTCAGTACAATGTGTTTCAAGGACTCTAGTTTTCACTTGAGTTTGGAGGTTACATGAGCATAAAATCACAATGCAAAACAAATTTGACTACTGAGTCTCACCTGGATTAATTTCAGAACCTTGTGAAATGGCAAATTTAGCATGTTTTTTGCAGCCAGAGTTGTAAAATGAGCCAGCTTTATTTGTAACTGGATACCAGGTTGAAATTCCTGTAAAATCAAAAGTGTGATGGGGAAGTGCCTTTACGTGGTTTCATGTATTATTGTCCACATGGTGGATTTTTATTACTGATGTCAGAATAGTTTAGGACATTTCATGATTTCAAATGAGATCAATAGACAGAACATTCTGGCACTGTCTAGGAATGGTGCTTTTGAAATAAATGTCCTGATTCACATAGTTTTAGCTGAAAGATATAGTAATGCTAAAGTCAAATATCGTATATTTCTAGTCTTTGAATTTTTTAAGTCTGTGAGCAGGCTAGAGAAAACAAGTGGAGGTAGTAGCGAGGTTTTTAGCCTTTTTGTTTCCTTGCTGCTCAGTGACATTGACTTCTGAGGTGCTGTTCAGGAGAGTATTTGTATTGTCAGGTATGAGAGGCTGTGTTTGCTGCGACACGAGCTTTTGCATCATTGCCACTGAAAGCATGTCAGTTATACAAGAAGTTTTTATGAGCCCTTAAAGAAACACTTCTCTTTCTGAAATTTACCTGAGAGTTTGATTTATGCACCAGAGAACAGCAAAAATATTAACCTTTCAGTGTCTTTATTCTGCTGCAAGCTCTGTTTATTTTAATTGATTGCCTCATTGAATCATTCTGTGAGTAGCTGGCAGTTTCTTGCTCCTGTACCCAGCTGAAGTAAAGAAGAATTTAAGCCTGCATTTGTCAGACAAGCCTACTAGTGCTTGTTTGAGCCTCTTGTGTACAGCTCACATCAGCTAAGCTAATCTCTCTAATGTGATGGAAATTACTTCACCTGTCAAAATCTGCTTTTGGCAAGGTTACCAGAGTGAAAAGTGAGTGAATGTGAAAGTATGAATAGAAGCTGAAAACATATGTCTCTAAATAGTTAAAGGAACCCATGCTGTAAAGAATGAAAAGGATGGACTGCATGAGGGGCCAGGAAGAGGAAGCCCAGCAATTTTAGTTCAGCATTGTGCCAATTTTGGGGGTAGCCTCCTACCAAAGTGCTCAGCTGGAAACAATACATGACTGATTTCAAGCATTGTGCTTCCCTCCAGCACTCAGAAGTCCAAATTAATTCAAAGGAAGTGTGTGGTTCTTCGGTGCAGCACCACCAACAGAGCCAGTGAAAACCAGTGTCATTTTGAAAAACCAGCTCTAGGTGTTATTATGAAAACATTTTGTAAATGCTGAGTGGTTTCACAATAATAAAAGAGGAGAAAAGAAAGAAAGAACAAGAATAAAAATGGCTTAATGCTTCCAATTTCAATGTACAAACTTACATCTAAATGCCAAGTACATCCCTGTTGAGAGTCAAACATCGTGACCAGGCACGGTGAGCAAACTTCTGCTTTCTCAAGGGATCACACAGACGACTACAGTCCATGCTGCTGGCCAGCTGTGATAATAATGCGTATGTAAATGCTGTTACAATTTGTCTGTTGTCCACTGCTGAATGCTAGAAAGCCTAGGGTACAAATAAGTCCTGCTCATGCTACTTACCACGTCTATCTTTCTTCTGTCCCAGAATATACAATATTCAAAGTGCTGTGTGGCAGGAGAAAAGAGCTGGGGAAAAATTCTTTCTCTAGGGGTTGGCTCGGAGAAGCTCCAAGGCTGATTTAATTCTTTTTGTTCTACAGTTGTACTGTCCATCAGCAGCTTGATCTTTCGTTATGGAGGACAATGGGATTTTTCTTTTGTCTATAATGCAGAAGAACCAAGTTCCATAATACATTTAACTTATTCATTTGTTGGAGTATTTTATTTCCAGTTACGTCTGAGTAGGCAACACATGTGATGATAGTTTGATGGTCTGATGCACAGGGAAATATACAGATCAATACTCGACTCTGCAGTTAGGAAGATTCCTGCTGAAGAAGATTGAAAACCCGTTTGTTTAACCCCTTCACTTCGTATAAGTGACTACTTCATGATCTGACAGCTCCCTAGTAGGTATGTGAAAAGGCATACAAGAGAATCACAGATTCTACATATTGTTTGATGTGTCTGCATAGCATTTTTGGAGGTAGACATAAAGCCTCTGAAGTGACAAGAATTCTTGTGGCTTCCACTAAGGTGGCAGCAAGCCCAGCTCAGTGCATCACCCTCTCAGCAGAGCTTGGCCTCAGTGTCATGCCAAATGCGTATACAGGTTCTGGCTGACTCAAGTCATAGGCAAATTTCCATCTGTCTGCTGAATTCTGGATAGATGTTCCAATAATAGTAGCATGCAGTAAATAGCAAAATTCTTGAGGTAGTTTTGCTGGAAACGCCTGAATATTGGCATTATAAAAATAAACAAAGGGATATTTGTTCATTTGACTTAATCACCACCCTTCTTAAGTGTGTAGCTAAGAAAGTCAGACAGGAGAGTGAATTCCGTCAGATGCTATAAATGCAAACCTGTGACTCCTAAGAAAACTTTAGCAAGAACTGATGTATTAGTCCAGCACTGAGGTCCATTTTGTCCAATATCCTACCTGCAGCTGTAACCAGAGACATTGAAAAAAAGAAAGGCATAAATGTACAGTGATACTTCCCTGCTCCCAGTTTCTGCCAGTCAGTGATCTAGGGATGGGGAAACAGAGCTGATGGTTTTGGCTTGTTTGGTGAAGGAAATATGATGTTGACCTATTTCCTCTGTTAAGGATGTTGTGTTTTCAGCTTGCTTGCAGTTTTGGTGGAAAAGTTAGAAGTGTATAGACGATTAAAGGTTAGAACACTGACCTTGAATTAAAAGAAGGAAACATGCCTCTTTACTGATTGTTAATGTAATAGTGCTACATTTCTTTCTGTTGGCATCATTAAAAACAAAGCAAACAAACCCTTGCTCCCCCCAAAAGTGCAAAGGGCATAATTCACAGTAATTAATTGTATGCTACCTGAAGTCTCTCAGTTCCCTTACTAATGATGCTGAATTAGATGTACAGTAGATATTTTATAAGTCTTTTATAGTTAAAGGTTACATGTGCTTGTTTTCTGGGTCTTAATTTACACATGTTTTTTGATACAGTTCAAGCAAGATCACCTGTTTTACTGTCCAGTCCTCTGTACTTGCTTCTGTAATACTTGCATCATTTTTCCAGTAAGATGTTCTGAACTTGCTTCTCTGAGTGTATTTGAAAGTGACATAAATTGGTTATGCTTATCACATATTAGGAAGTGCACATTATTTTGTAGATCTAGGCCAGTAACTGTGCTAATATTATCTATTAATCATTTTGTAGTAGCTCCAAGGTACATATGTAGAAGACCAGGGCTTTATTCCTGCTAGTTTCTGTAAAAGTTCAGCAAAAACTTGCACATATTTCTTTTTCTTAATTCACAAACAGTATTGAACAGTCACATTCTTGTATGTTGTGTCTTGAACTGAAAAACCATCAATTTTCAAGTATTTTAATGCAGTTCTGTGATTTACTACTTTTATATCTCTTTCTGTAGTGCTTTAATCTCATTACTTTTTACTGTCTGATACAATAATTACTGCTTCATTTTGAAGATGAAACAAGCAGGACCATAAATATATATTATTTTTTTTTAAGTAATGTTGTTATACATTAATTTTTCTGTTTGCTTGTGCCAGTTCCCATCTATTGTATATGTTCTGCATTAAACTTCCATTTCTACTTTGATCCTAAGGCCCAGTACTGCTCAGGAATCCTATCTTCTTTGTCCTTGTATTGGTTCTTGTAGTGAATGGATTTTCAGGTTGTGGAAACAGAGGCATGGAGACATGGTGTTGAACATGTGTGACTTAGGCCATCCATTATTCTTTTGAGTTGTTATTCACTGCTGATGTCCTCTTTTAAAAAGCGAAGACATTTAAAGAACACATGGCACCAGAAGAGAGTAAAAAACAGCTATAAAAATGCATATTTTTGTTAGTTTTCTTTTAAAGTATGAACAGCAATGATATTACATCATTGTCAGAGTTTTACTCTGGGTAATCAACCATTTGTCAAATCTTTGCATTGGATTGGAGGAAGTATCATCACATGAAAGAACATGTGCCTTTGTAAAGTAACTGTAAAGTAGGTATGAATCAAAGGGACTTCACAGTATTATATTTCTATTTTATAGCATTACAGCAGCAAACATACAGCAAAAACAGCAGATGGACGTAACTGACGATCAAGCTATTTTTCTGAGGTTGTAACCCTGAAAAATTAAACCGTCAAATAAAAAGAACATTTTTTCATGAGATTTCTGAATATCTATAACTGGCTTTTACATATTATTATATACAATTAATAGATCAGGTCAGGGATTTAATGCAACAGAAATATCCAGCTCAAAGTAATTCACTATAGTATAGATGAAACCTCTGAATATTAATACTGGAGAGCTGTGCATGTGTACAGAGCTCCTGCCTTTTCTGTTAAACTTGTTACATATACCTAAATTCAGATTTCTTATTGCTGTACAAGGACTATTAGGAATGTAATTTTTATTTATTTAGCTTTATGATAAGAAGGATTGTTACACAGCCTTTAGTGTTTCTTAAGCATTCAGAAAACACCACCATTAGAAAAATCACTTGACAAGTGTAAAAGGTACACCCCCTGCCCACTGTAAGGGAACAAGCTATATAAGTGTACAGAACATTGTGATGCAGCATTGTGAGCAGGGGTTCACAGTCCTTGGGAGGGAGCCGTGGTGCTCTGCTAAGCCTTTGCTTCCTCTGCATCTGCACCATCTACCCCTCTCAAAGTAGAGGCTGCCTCCCTTAGCTAAGGAAGGAAAGTTAACTCAGCCACCTGCCTCAGCTGACACTGTACAATTAGCCCTGTTAATGAGCTGTCAAAGTATTGCAAACTTGATATTTAATGGCCACAGCCATTGCTAAGACTTTTCCAGCAGGCTAATTACTAAAAGATTCTGGCTTTTGGCATGTCCCCTGGATGTGACAATGAGAAGCCAAGTCCTGGCCAGACCCTAACAACTGTCCTACTCTATTATCAGAAACTTTTCTACCTTTGTGAAAGCAAGACCCTCGTCAGAGGGACAGGTTACAGTTTAAACATCGCAGCATCGCTCTTAATGCTGTGAAGCATGCCAGTTCACAGCTGTGCTTTATGCAGGCGTATGCAGGAGAGCGATGCATGCCATTTGTCTCCAGCTGTCAGCAAAGCCTAGACGTGACAGTATCCGAGCAAATCCGAGGGTGACGAAGGGCTTCAGGGAATGACTCGCAGCCTCACTTGTTGAGATTGAAGGAGACCATGACATATGTCTGACAGTTTTCTGAGTAAAATAGTGTGCCCTACTGCTGCGCTAATATGTAGGAAAGCATTATTATTTGTGTCACAGTGATCTTGCATTCAGTTGGTTGAAAAAGATTTTCAGAAAAGAATATCTCTGATCGAGGGGAGAAGACAAGACATTCTTCTGGCTGAAATTTCTATTAATAAAAATAAAAATTTTCTACGAATCACAAAAATGCATCAGCATGTTTCATTTTAATCTTTTTTTTATCACATACAAAGCAAAGTTTATGATCTGCTTTGAATGCAGGATTCTGAACTACTTTATCTTTTCACTATGTAGGAATAGAAAGTAAGATTTGCAAGAGGTTTGGGGCTTTCTTCCTCCTCTTTGGGGTAGCAATTTTTAAGTAAATTGAATTAATCTAAATACTGAGAAATATTAATGGAATACGCTTACATTTTAAAGAAATAAAAATTAAATCCTTCTTTGGAAGGAGCACAGTGAAATCAGTGGAGATTAATTAATTGGAATTAATTTGGCCCAATGAATTCTGAGCGAAAAAGTATTCAAAAAGAATGTCCCAATAACCTTAATTTAAGTAGATCTGGGCATTAATTGATTTTTAATTTTCCAATAATCCTATAATATTTTTGGCTATGAATTGGAATGAATAATTTTAAAAATATGTTTTTATCAAACACATTTAAACTATTGAGCTAATCTGCGTAATTACACTAATCTAAACAAATTTTGGCTTTTCAGACCATCTGGTCTTTCAAAAAATTTGACCAGTAAGGTTTTAGTGTAAATAACTTAAAAGGAAAAATAAAACGTCTGTTTTAAAGTGCTCTTTTTTCTCCTACATACAATTTCAACAAGATTAACATTTTTCATAAATAATACATTTTGTTAAAATAATAACATTTCCGATCAGTTTTTGGTTTAAGCTTTTGGAAATTTAGTGCCTGGATTGTATTATAGAAAGCAGTCAAGTCTGAGCACTTTAGAGCTTTTACTTCTGTTTATAGAATCTGTCAAAGAAAAATTGACCATAAATTCACACTTTTGGAAATAGAACAATTATTTGAGGAACCTTGACCTCTGAGATAATGGGCCAAGTTTTCAGTTGATGTCAGCTGATGTCACTTCACAAAAGACAAAGTCTCTGACCCAGAGTTGATTATGGTTTGGGATCCTGGAATTTCAACTAAATGTAAGTGGATTTTCTGACGAAGCTTCTTTATTGCTCAAGAGTTGGTTGTAATTCATATAAATATACACTCTGTCAAAAAAATACAATGAATTATTTGGCACAGAAGTGCTGTTACAGTAATAAATGTCACAGACTTCTTTCTCCATGTAAAAGGAATGGTGCAATCAATAATGCCTGCTGCAGGGGTTCTCAGACTGTGGTCCATGGAGCCCTTGCCTCTGGTCTGGGGAGAACCAGCTGGTCAAAGGGAGCTGACTCTCCCGGTTTCAAGCTGACAAAACACATTAAAACATAACTAAAATAAATTACTCTCCTTTTGCTTCTAAGCAGTTGCTGTAGTTGCCACAGGCTTATTATACAGTCACAAACAGTAAAGGGGAAAAATATCCGCGAGCTTATGTGTCAGCATTGCTGACTGGAAAGCTGTGAGGATTTCTGTACTTTCAGGCCACCTTTGTTTATGCTGATGAGATTTCACTTTCTAACACTGAAATAGCAAACCAAAATTGTTGTGTATTCCTACTAGCTCACTCATGCTTACTCAAGCTTCTTAATAAGCTCATTGCAGAATCAGGTTTTAAGAAGCTCCACTTATAAATGAGTAGGTTTTTCCCCTGTGGAAGACTTCATGGATTGTTGTCAGAAATTTTATGGGTGTCTGTAAACACAAAAGGGATCTTATTCCCATGAGTTACCTTCCTCCTTGTCATTTATTTTCTGTGCTGGCTATCTATCCTATAAAGAAGTTGTTTTCACCACTGGTAGAATGTAAATCATATCAGATTGATAAACCATGCAACAGAAAGCTGAGATATGTTATTGCCAAAGATGATATTACCACTTGTTCTACTGCTGACAGCATGACCCACTTCCACTGCCTTGTGTGATCCCGGGGCTGGGGGGGGTGGGGGTGGGAAGAAGGGGAGGTGAGGGTAGACTGGAAAAAGTTGGGTGCTCAAGTCTAGACTTTGGATTTCCAGTGCACTCTGAAGAAAGATTATCAGCAGTGGAGTTCTGTTCTCGACATCTGCAGAGTTTCCATACCCAGATGTGCATATAGCCAATTGTTTCCATTATATCTATTTCCCCTATTTTAAAGAATTTGACATTAGCTTCTGCATTTGCATCTTCCCTGCTGTTGTTAGCAGGGTACTAGGAACACTGGATGCTGTGAATCGTTAGATGACACACTTTTTATTAGCTTTTATCTGCTGCCTTCTGGCTTCTTCAGAATATGAGCTTTTCTCTATGAAAGCCTCTTTCATTCTCTTTCTCTCTGCTTAGTTTTTAAAGATTTTTTTCTCCAAAATATTAACAGGAACATCAAAGTCAACATATGTGTCTTCTCTGTTTTTCTAGTTTTGGTTGCCCTTAGGTAGCATTTTGAAACAACTAGTTGGTAATCATAAGGGAGGCTACAAGCAAAATATCATAAGGTAAGTTATTTCAGAAACTGAAATAGTTTGTGATTTTAGTACTGGCTTCATGGAGAGAATCACCTTTACAGACCCAGGGCTCAGGTTGTGTTGACTCTGTAGCCTTAGAGCTGATGGTAGTTTATGTGGAGACTGGTCTTTGTAAGCTGCTGTTATCTGGAAATGCTTTTTCTCTGCAATAAATAATTCTATTGGTATAGTGCTAATGTTAGTATCTCATACTTGTGGCTGCCCGGTGCATCCCATTGCAAGAATTTGCTCTCAGGTTTTCTTAGCTTTTTAAAACTTCAGTTGCTCAGTCTGAAAATTGCATTGTCAGGTATCTACACGAGGCTGTGCTTTTCCAGTGTCAACTAGAAGGATTCAGCCATTTCAGAGAATTAATTTAGTAGAAAATACATTTTCTCTTCTACAAATATATAGGTTAAGACAGGCTAGGGGATACATGCTTCATAGTAGATGCTAGAAACTTAGGTAGTGTTGCTTTGATGGCAGAGCAGTACCTTCAAAACATAGTTTATTTTTGTTAAGTTATGAATAAAGGAGGGGGGGAAGAAAGTCAGTACATACTATCCTTCATGCAGACAACACAGATCTTGTTCCAGCCCAGTGCACCAGGAGCAGAGGACACAGTTCCCCCTGCCTTTTGTGACATCAGAGGAAGAAAATACTGGAAAGAAACTTGGTTAAAGGGAAGAGAGTAAAACTGAAAGCTGATGAGAGAAAGAAGTTGTTACTAGAAACCAGAGATCAGAAAGGAAGACAGGCATTAGCTGGATAGGGAAACTAGGATGGAAATTGGGGGGTGGGACGGGGGTGGGACATGGAAATAGGGTAGGAAGCTGAGAACAGAGGTTAGGAAGTAGAAAACACAGGGATGATGTGTGAATTATAAGGAATTTGGTCACAAACTTCAGGATAATCCACAATGAGTCATTCTGGGGTTGGATCAAGATCCTGGCACTCGGCTATGTCTTGTGTCACTTCACATCCCACCGTAGCTGCTTCCATGCTTGGTTACTCCAGGGCCACCTTTCTGTGGCAGCAGCTTCTGCTAAATGCAGTCTCTTGTGATATCCGTGCTCCAACAGGGAGCTGAGCTGTCACAGCTGTCCTTGCCATCCTGAAAAACCAGGATCCCCTGGTCTCCCACACTGCTGCCCCTCCTATGGGGACCAGGGAGGGCACTGGCCCTGGCAGCTGCAGCATCTTCCCATCTGTGCTGCCTGGCCTCCAGAGGCATTGGCAGCTGCTGCCACATCCCAGCTCTGGGTGTTACAGGGCAGGAGACAGGAGAAGCCTTTTTTGCCTAATTGAGCAATGCTAGCTGCTGAGCAACCTCATGTGCTCTGGGGAAAAGGCTGCGGTCTTGATGGAAGCCTCCAGCAAGCTGGATTCAATGTCCCAGGCCACTCTAGACTACATCTCTTTGGACTTTATTTACTGTGCCTTGCTCCAACCTTAGAGTGAATCCAGGATTCTTTATGTCCTCATGGGCTTTTCTCTGGCCCTCAGCGTTATTGTGTCTGATTGCTCAAGCAAAAGAAAGTCAAAGTGAAGTTAAGCAGGCTACTTCAGAGACAGCCCTTCCTAACTCATGTGTGCTTGACTTTATAACCCTAATGCTCTTGCAATATAGAGTTTTTTTCTATGTTATGTGCCTAGAGCTGTAGTTGGTTCTTACCGATAAATCTTCGTAAAAACAGGGAACTGAGTTTACAGAAGTCCTCTTGTGACCCATTTTTATAGTACATATGCTACTTACATGAAGACACTGTTGTCTGAACAGAAAAGTTGCACGTAGGATATGATCATCTTGGGTACATAATTAATATGTCTGGAATCTTGCTGCAGAGTGATGAATCGTTATAGTTCCCTTAGTACAAATATTTTTAAAATGAACTTTTTTTTATTTTATCCACAAACAGGATATTATGGTAAAAAAGTCATCTACCTAATTTTCAAATAGTGATAATGCAAATGTGAGCCAAAGATTGGTATATCATAACCAGAATATATTTAAATTTTGTCCCTGTGACATGGCTAGATATCACAGGCACACACTTAGATTTGCTGTTAATAAAGTTTTATTTTATTATGTATTTTATTTATTTATTTTTATGGTTAACGATCTCAGTGTAGATGTGTTGAAGTTTGTGCTACTCTGAAGGCAAGCATAGTTCTAAGAAGCCAATCAACTATTTAGACACTAGCAGCCATCTGCAAGCTTCAGCTCAAAAATATGGCTGTCTACATAGCAGTGGTGTATTATTAATTAAATTTTGATGAAGTTTGGAACACTAGTTGCCACAGAAACTTAATTCCTGCCCCATCAGACTGACGCTATTAGAGGAGAACAGATAAAGAACTTGGGAACAGATGTGCTCCCAACAGATATGCTCCTGCAAATCCAGTTACAAGATTTCTTCTCTACTAAAAAAGAAAGAGGTGGGGGGGTTGCAGGGAGGCATGGCAGCTATATAAATAAAACTAACATTGGATTCAGTCCTGAAGTGGCATCGGTGTAGACAAACACTTGCCTAGTCTTCTCACACAGTGAACATGGCACATGAGCACTGTCCTCACCTTTTCTTCCTTTCAGCTAGGTACGCCCAGCTGTGTGCAGCACAGGCAATGCTGCATTGCGCTCCTCCTTGTACACCGGTAAGGCAGATGCAGTAGATTTTCTTTGGCCATACTCATCTGGAAGTTTCATGGACTTATAAACTCCATATTCCTCTCACTGATGCATATGTTATATTTTAAGACCATACTGACTGACACTGCTACGAAAGCAAAGATAACAGCTTTATAGTTCAGTTGTTGAGAACGGAGCGTGACTTAGCAGTGTTACATAGCTAAATGATCAAAAGGAAATCCTGACAAGCCTCATTGCTCATTAAAAAAAAGTCTAACTCTCTTTAGGTATTTTACAGATGTGTATTCTAGAGTAGAGGCATTGAAACAGAAATCTAATGCTATGTTTATTTACATACTGGAAAGGTTCATACTAACATTGATTAGGTTTTCTGGAAGAATAAAAGGCATAAAATATAAAACATTCTTTCTAGAGGAATATACTTTGATAAAAAACCTTGTATTAAAGCCAAGATGAAAAATACCCTTCAGATGTGCATATGCTACAGTAAGAACTATGGAAATGGTACAGAGAGAAAAGCTTTTTGTGCTGCAAAAGGAAAAGTCCTTCATGACTCTTACTAGTAGACTAAATTAGTTTATTAAAAGGTTTCATTTAGTTATATTATATTTAAATTATACTTCTCATTTGTAAAACATGTCCTTTCATTAAATCTCAAGGCATTTTACCTGCATTAATAAAGTCTCAAGACTGTTGTCTCTTTCAACAGGGATTCTCTCTGTGTTTGTGCATGACACAGCATAACTGAGCCCTACACCCAGTGGGCACCACGCTAGTCGTTACTGTAGTACAAATCATTATCAACAATGTGTTAAAAAACATTCTGAGATAAATATTGGCATTATAATTTTAGAACTGAAGAAAGTCAATTACTTTTATCTCAGACATTTGTGAATCAGACAAGGAAAAATGTAAAACTTACGCTAAGTAGACTTTTATCATACAGAAATTATCATAGAATGGTTTGAGTTAGAAGAGACCTTAAAGATCATCCAGTTCCAACCCCCTGCCATGGGCAGGGACCCCTCCCCCCAGCCCAGGCTGCTCAAAGCCCCATCCAACCTGGCCTTGAACACTGCCAGGGATGGGGCATTCACAGCTCCTCTAGGTAACCTGTTCCAGTATCTCACCACCCTCACAGTGAAGAATTTCTTCCTAATATCTAACCTAAATCTACTCTCTTTCAGTTTAAAGCCATTACCCCTTGTCCTGTCACTACCTGCCCTTGAAAAAAGTCCCTCTCCAGCTTTCTTGCAAGTCTTCTTTATGTACTGGCAGGCTGCTATAAGGTCTCCTTGGAGCCTTCTCTCCTCCAGGCTGAACAACTCTCAGCCTGTCCTCACAGCAGAGGTGCTCCAGCCTTCTGATCATATTCGTGACCCTCCTCTGGACTTGCTCCAACAGGTCCATGCCCTTCTTGTGTTCAGGGCCAGAGCTGAACGCACTACTCCAGAGGGGGTCTCATAAAATGGAGTAAAAGGGAAGAACCACCTCCCTTGAACTGCTGGTCATGCTTCTTTTGATGGAGCCCAGGATTCATTCTGCTTTCTGGGCTGTGAGTGCACATTGCTGGGTCATGCTGAGTTTCTCACCAACCAACACCCCCAAGTCCTTCTCCTCAGGGCTGCTCTCAATCTGTTCTTTGCCCAGCCTGTATTTGTGCTTGGGATTGCCCCCACCCATGTGCGGGACCTTGCACTTGGCCTTGTTGAATTTCATGAGGTTTTCACTTCTCAAGCCTGTCAGGGTCCCTCTGGATGGCATCCTTTCCCTCCAGCATGTCTACCACACCACGCACTTGGTGTCGTTGGCAAACTCGATGAGGATGCACTCAGTCCCGCTGTCTATGCTGCTGACAAAGATGTTAAACAGCTCTGGTCTCAATACCGACCCCTGAGGAATGCCACTCATTACTGGTCTCCACTTGAACATTGAGCCATTGACTACAACTTTTTGAGAGTGACCATCCAACCAATTCCTTACCTACCAAGTGCTACATCCATTAAATCCATGTCTTTCCAGTTTAGAGACAAGGATGTTGTGCGGGACAATGTCAAATGCTTTGCACAAGTACAGGTAGATGACATCAGTTGCTCTTCTCTCGTCTGTCAATGCTGTAACCCCGTTATAGAAGATCACCAGATTTTTCAGGCACAATTTGCCCTTAGCAAAGCCATGCTGGCTTTAACCAATCACCTTATTTTCCATGTGTCTTAACATAGTTTCCAGGAGGACCTGCTTTATGATCTTGCCAGGCACAGAGGTGAGAGTGACCAGCCTGTAGTTCCTTGGGCCTTCCCCCCCCCCCCGCCCCCCCCCCCCCCCCCTTTTCCAGCTAAAGGGAACTTCACTGGACTGCCACAACTTATCAAATATGATCAATAGTGGCTTAGCTACTTCATCTGCTGATTCCCTCACGACCCATGGATGCACCTCATCAGGTGTCATGGACTTGTGCATCTTCAGGTTTCTTAGATGGTCTTGAACCTGATCTTCTCCAAGTTAGGGTTTCTTCATTCTCCCAGTCCCTGCCTTTATGTTCTGTGACTTGGGTAGTGTAGCTGGAGCACCTGCCAGTGAAGACTGAAGCAAAATAGCCGTTGATTACTTCAGCCTTCTCCATATCCCTGATAATCAGGTCTCCCATTTCCTTCCAGAGAAGTCCCATGGTTTTACTCTTGCTTCTATAACCAATGAATACCCTCTGTTGATCTTTGCTTAGTAGTTTGCACTTCTATTGTAAACATGAAAAGTATTTTAACTAAAATATTCATTATTATAATATTAGCACAATCATTGGACTTACAACTTACAAATGAGCTAGTACAGTTAGGAGACTGTAATTACAGTGTGGACGGTCTTCTGTTCTGACAGTCCAGCAGTGGCCCACAGGCTACGGGCTGAATAGCACTTCTGGAGAAAGTACATGAAATTCAGGCATCCAAGTGATTGATCTCTCAAACATGCAAACACCCACACACTGTCTGTCTCTATTTTTTTTCTTGAAAAGTAAATGTCAATATGATATTATTTTTAGCTATTACATTTTTATGTTAATGGTAGAATGGTACTAACAGATGATCTCAACGTTTCCTACAGGATATGCATAGCTTCAATACACATGTACCATTCGGTAGCAGGCAGAATCTGACAACCTTTTTCATTCCTTGAATGCCAATTCATTGCTTAACAACCCGCTTTATTTCAGTGGATATACTCATGGAGTTTTTCAGCTTGAAGTACTGGAATCTAGCCTCTTCAAGACATGTAAGACTTGATTTTGCATTAGAAAGTTTGTGCTTTTCATTTTTACTTTAAAAAAAGAGAAACTGCTGTTGGTTTCAGTTAATTAGGGACTGCAGAACTGTGTCACAGATTTGTTCAAAACACTTGTGAGAAGCTATCAATATGAATTCATATGAATATGAATGGTAAGGGTCACCCATTCATAAACAATGCCATCTACTATCCACACTTCATTAGTCCAACCCTGCTCTGAAAACATAAAGAGGAGACAGTTCTTTGAAAATTCCTTTTGCTGGGAGCTCACATTTTTAAGGAAACAACCTGCTGCTTCTATATGTTGGTTGGTTTTTTTTGTTTTGTTTTTTTTTTTTTTTTTTTTTTTTTTTTTAAAAAAAACAAACAACTAATCTAGATTTTGAAATATGGAGCTCTTTTAAAAGATCATCAGTTTTCCTAGTCCAGCTGAGCCCAGAAACTATTGTCCCCTGTAAGAAGTCAAAATAGGTCACCTGTCTTTGAAGATTCTGGAGACAAGATCAAATGCATCTGGAACTAAGTCAGCTATCAAGTGCAGCACTGCTTAACATTACCAAGTGTATTGTTTATTCTTAATGCTTGCCTCTGCACAACTGCAAGGCTCAGCATTGCTTCTGAATCCATCAGAACTTTGCAATTATTCTTACATGGCTTGACCCTGAGAAGTTCCAAACATCCTCAACTCATCACAAGTCCCAGGATTGCAATACTGTAATTCTATCATGCAAGGATCAGGACTTCAGTGCCCAAACATCAAGAAAGAGAGGTTATTTCTATTTTTTCTTCTGATTATGAAGACCTTTGAGGAAAGAATAGTCCACAGCCTGATCCCATATGAGCATTCCAGTTCTCCAAAGACATACCTTACTCCTCATGCTTACCTTTACACCTTTAATCCTTTTCATTCAAATCAACAAGCATGTGTTCACTACAAAGAAAGCACCAAGGGAGTCTGATTTCTGTATGCGTTAGGGCTGACAATTGATGGAAAAGCTCAATGTGTACATATATTCCTGTACCAGTCATGTGCAGGTCTGGACACAGCATTCTAGACCAAATTAGTACAGACTGCCTGGTGCTGGCTCACCTTTTTGTGCCTTGTAGAGTAAGTGATGCAAGCACAGAGTAGATATCCTTGTGTTTCTTACATCTGTTTTGAGTTTAACCTTGATGGCTAAAATGGGATTCATTGCATCAGACATATACAGACAGTTTGACGTAAGGACAGGTCCCAAAAGCCTTGTAATTAATGTATACCTCATGTCTAATCCACACTGGTATGCACAGCTCTCTAAATTTTGTCTCGTAAGTTACCGTGGAGAATATTTTCTCGAGCAAAATAGTAGACTTCAAAGCACATATTAGACAAAAGCGAATAATTCTGTAATAGTTCCATTTTAAAACTATGACATGTAAACAAAGTAACTGAGGTTGCCTAATTAAATTTTCCTCCTTCTTTCATGATATTTTCTAGATTACATCTAATTGAAAAAAGTGGTGTAATAATTACTAAGCTGTGCTGCTCAAATTTATATTGATTATCAATAATATTAAGGTTCATTTATTATATATTATTTCTAGTAAGTGTGCCAAAATTGGAAGCCATTGTTATTCTTCTTAGCTCTTTAAAATTAGATGAGTTTATTACTTACATGTATGAAAACAAAGTCTTCCGTTTCAATTCTACTTTTTTGGCATTTCTTTCTTTTTACCTTACCTACTTAAATATTTATTTCCATTTCACAATGATCACCTCTCAGCCCAATATATATTAATTTCATAAACCCTTGCAGTAAAGCAGTTCAATGTCATGCTAAAGCCACCCAAGGTAGCTTAATAAAACCACCCTGCTAATGTGACTGTTTCAGAATGCAAGACTGCATTTCAAGCACAAAGGGTAACTCTCCATGGTTCTGTGCTGTGCACACTGGACTATAAAGAAGTTTAATGATACAGACAGCTAATCTTAGATTGTCTGGCCTTCCAGGTAATGCAACATTTCAGGTAACATTATTTGATGCTTTTTTTTTTTAAAAAAAAAAATGTTTAATGTCTGCTTTTCTTACAATATATGTTTTGCCCTTGTAATAATCGGTATCTTGCATTGGATGCAGCCTATAAGGAGTCACCAAAACAATTATGTGTTTTCTATTTGCCTATTTCTAGGCAAAAGTGTGGTAAAGAACAAGAAAATTTCCTTTTATGTCTGAATGTTGTCTATTAACTGTAATAAAGAAAAGGTTGTGAACATGCATCGATGTTCGTGTGATATACATGATGAACGTGATCGTGTGTGGTACTGGGGAGATGCGCAGCCAATGAAAAAGAATGTGGATAGCATTAGGAGCCAGATAAATCTATTCACTTGCAAAACATACCATTTATTCTGGTCTGTCATGTTCTAAAATTTAGAGCTTTCTTTCCAATAAGGACTTTCCCCCACACACCCCAAATCTAATTATGGCCTTATCTCTGACATGCTTAATTTTCTTTGCATGTCTAGTATGTTCAAAATGAACAGCTACTCATTGCCTCTTGTTCACAAGTCCATGAATATGGGTCATGGACTTGTGACCCTTATCAATTACAATTTTTCCTTCACTGACTGAACAGACAATGCAAGGTAGCATGGAAGAGCCTTTATCCTGGACACCTGCCATCACCAGTCACTTTGTGATCTTTAGAAAAGAGCGAAACCTTCAAGTTGCTTTAGTCTGGGCAGCCTGTGATATCTAATCTAAAATTGTACAAAACAACCTTATCTCCAGATTGACTGAAATACACAGTCTCACAGTTTATTAATTCTCAAATGTTGATTTTTTAGGAGTAGCAAATATAGAAATAGAACTTGAATAATTTTGATATTTATTTAACATTTGGCTAATAAATAAGAACTTTTATTCACAAGGATTAAAAATATTTTTAAATATTTTACTGTATTTTTCAGACAGAATTAAACTCAGATTGTCAGGCACCAACCTTTATAATCTTTCTTAAGCATGTGTTAAGGTTATTCATGTCATTTACTGCACATAGCTAACATTAAGGGAAAAGTCTCAATGACTTTCAAGAACTTTTTATTTTACCTGGTGAGCCAAAACACATGTTGTTAGTTTATGTATGTCTTTGCCTCAAATAATAAAGTGAGGCCATTATTCAAGAAATTACTTTGATACTTACTCTAATTTTGGGCTTTCATATTTAATTGAAACTTTCAGCACAGTAGCCCATGTAAGATTGGATAGGCATGTGTTTTGAGTAAGGACTCACGTCAACAACCGGTAGAAAATAAGTATTTATAGGAATTACAGCAACTGTCCAGTCTCTCAAAGGAGTAGCTCAGCAGAGAGATTTCTTTCCTCCCTCATGTGTGCGTCTTATATACCTTGCTTATTCTTTAATTGAGCCCTGCTCTGACACAACATCAGAGTAGTTTGTGACAGTAACGTAATTTATTTTTTCATGTTAACAGTTCATCTGAAACAACTGGAGGAAAATTCTTGCTTATATAGCTTTAAAACTAGAACCAGTTCTGTCTGTTCACTCTTAGGGTATCCCAAGAAACTCGCCATTGAGTTAGGAAGATTTTGTTTAGTTTCTTCAATATTCCTTTCACTGGCAATCACAGTAAAAATGGGACACCAACATATATAGCATGGGCCAAAAATGTAATACTTGTAATAGCTAAGGGAAGGGAGGCAATAGCAAAAATAATCTCTATTTCTATTAATTGAATTGGTTCAAGACAATAGAAAAGAGAACATATTTACAGCAGGTGAAATTAAGAATGGTCATGAAAAGAGGAAATATGCAGGGAACATTTTTTTTCCAACTTGATTTCTTACTATTTTTTCTGATGGAGCATATAGAACAAAGACCTTAGTATGATTAAAAGCTTGATCAATTATTTATAGCAAAGATCTACCTATTATAAAATAAAATATAGGTTTGTGGAAGAGGAATAAATTCTCAGAACCCAAAGTGCTATGTACTAAATACAAGAGAACTGGATGAAACAAAAAAATACTTGAAGGAGGAAGGTTGATATTCATGGGAACAGTGAACTACTCTTGAATTCCCAGTCTTTGGTGATGGCCAGCATCAGAGTCATGATTTTGGGCTAGCTCAGTCTTACACAACCATTACTTTTGTGAGCTAACTGAAAGACAGGTTTAACAGATTTATTTCGCCTGCATTTCAGACTGGTAGAAGCTTCATAAGGCTGGTGAAGAATTTCCTGTGTGTAGGGGATAAGCAAATTTCAGTGTCTCTTTTCTTTCATTTCCCAAATTTCTGTCTCACAGATGCATCTCCTAATTAATCTCTCAGTCACCATCGATTTCCAAGTCTACTGTGCAGTGGACTCGCAGCCCACAGCCAGACAGCCATCAAGTCCCCCACCAGCACACACAAAAGGGATAATACAATAATGCAGAAGAATGGAAGACCATAATGGCAAGGACCTGCAGGAGGAATGGACTTCTCCTGAAGCACCCTTGCAGAACTGCTTTGCTGCTCTGCCAGCTGAAGAATAAAGACCCATCACATCAGGAAAGACGCTGGAGCTTTCCTGATGCTGCAGTAAGGCAGCCCGATCTGCCCGCTGTATAACAAGCAGGGCAACTAAGAGAAGGCGATGGGTGACAGTGGCAGACCGTTCTCTTCTGAGAGGTAGGGAGGCACCCATCTGCTGACCTGATGCGCTCACTGCAGAGCTGTGCTGCTTACTGGGGGTCACGTCAGGGATGCTACCAAGAGACTACCTAGCCTAGCACAGCCCGCTGGCTGATACCTGCTGCTGCTGTTCAACTTGGACACCAATGATCCAGCCAGGAGCAGTCTGAGGGGCATCAGGAAAGGTTACAGAGCCCTGGCAGTGGCAGTGGGAGACCCTGGAACACAGCTGGTTTTTCATTAATCCTTCTGGTCAAAGGGAAAGGGTTTGAAAGGGCCGGCTGAATCTCACAGATCAAACACTTACAGGACTGGCAACGCAGGTTCTCCAGAAGAGTAAAGGGATGGGGGAGGTAGTAGCAGCATAAATAAGCATAGCTCTCTTGGATTTATTACAATGGAAGCTATTATATAGTTTAAAATTTGGCCTGTATCAGTGAGAAATATGAAGATAAATTAGTGCTGTCTTTAATTCAGTTGCCTGAATTGTCAACAGCATGAATGTCCTTTCTTTCACTGCCAGTAAAGGTAGAAAAAGGATGAAGTCAGATGAAGAACCCAGAACAAATCTAAAGATTATATTTCAATTAACCTATAGTTAAAAGGCTTTATCAGGCTTTCCAAAGTAGAGACTTGCTTGTTTTTTCTATGTAAAATAATTTAAATTCCCAACTAGAGAGTTGTTTGAGGTCTGTGATATCAGAAATCAGTAAAGGATTTATCAGTGACAGTGAAACATTTTCCTTTCATATTCTGCCATATTGTGCCTAAAAAACAAAACACTTTTTATGAGTCTATGTTGGGAGGGGTGGGGTGGGTGTAGACAAATTATATGCATTTAGAAACCTAAATTCTGCTTTTTTTAACTGAAACACAGTCAGCATGTAGGAGCTGAAAAAAAATTTATTTTCCTATATATGTCTAGGATAATACAGTGTTATCTTCTATAGGCCAGAAATAAACCAAAATTGTAATGCATAAAAATGATTTGCAGTAGCAGTTCTACCATTGAGTATGAGAGTTTGGTACAGTTGTGTGAGTCCTCCAGACAGTATTTTGTTTGTAATCGAGAGAATCTTTTTCTATGAATATACTATACAGAGAAATGAGAAACACATCATTTATACAATGGATTTAGAGTAATCTGCAAGAAGCCTTCTCAAATAAAGCTTATAAGCTATCATCTCCTCCAAAGCAGAGTTGATCTATATTTATATTTCCATAAATGAGAATAGAATTTGACACAGTGAGTCTGTGTCAGTGAAGCACTGAGAAATCAGCCGGACATTTTCACTGGTTCAGGGCCATTGTAAAGGGTTTGCCATCCCTATGTAAAGCATTACATGTAAATATTAGAGCTCAAAATTGTACTGTTTTCTAAGCAGTGAAGTCAGTAATTCTTTGCTATTTGTCAAACTCAAGAGCTCTTCTAAAGGTTTCTTAGCTTTCCTGTGTGTGTTAGTATAATCCTTGTATCTTTAAGAAGGATACTGTTCATTTTTTTAACATGTGTTTGTGTATATATATTTCACTGCTCTTCAGTTACGTGCAACATTGCAACCACCACTTTCAAGTGGTGAAAGCAGCACAGCATTACAATCTTTACCTTTTTTACAGAAATTATCTTTTTTGTGTGTTCTCACTTTTCCCCTTTTATAGCTTGCTGTTGTACCATTTCCTAGCCTCATTAAACAGACTTTTCATGTGACTAAGCTTCATTTTGGTCTTAACTGTGCAAGTAATTTTACTGGGTACTTCCCTGGTTTGTTTGTTTGTTTTTATTTCTGGACCAACAGTGCTGTAAACTACTTTAGGTAAATATTGCAGAACTAAAGAAACAGGTTCTGTGGCAGTGTTTGATAGGGCTGAAAGTGACATTTCCTCTTTCATATAGTATTTACCCTGTCAGTTTATTGCAGTTTTTAGGTGTTTTGCTACAGTGGGAGGGAAAGAAAAATAAACATGGTGGGGAAGGGAGTGGTGGTGGAAAAAAGGAAACATGAAAGCAAAGAACTTGCAACATGATAGGTAAAACATACTTCATTTGAACTAGAAATAGCCTTATAATGGTTTTATTGCTGCTGGAAAAATCATTGTGCTTAATAGAACTTTATGCAGATGAAAAAAGACATCTTTGCTTCTGGTTGTGCAATATCAATGTAGGTAAAGGAAAGAAGTTTTCGTCATTTTAATACTTGAAAGGTTTAGAAATCAATATCTAGTGATGCATTTGCTTCATATCCATCTAGAAACAAGCAGTACACAACAGCTGAATTTCTGACTAAAAGAATAGATTGGCAATGTCCAGGAATATAATAAACTCTTGTTATATAAATATCTAGAGAGTATAAAATGTCTCTGAGATTACTCACAATGCACTCTGCTGTATTAGGTCAGTATTAAAATGTCAATTCTGAAAATCTAATCTAAGTGATTATGAAAAAAAACCCAAAAGATCCCCAGAGCCTGAACCAAAATAAATACAGGCACCCGGCTCTGAATTCATAGGTTAAACTCACTAGTCTTGTCTAAGACACCGTACCTTTACTGAGTTCGTTTGAATTTAAGCATCACTGAGAATCAAGCCACTTCCTTATTTCAAATAAGTGGACAAGGAATCTTAAAACCTACACTGCAAGAACGTAGTCAGAATTACAGCTTTTCATATATGTTGTTCTATATGGCTCCTCTGCATGTTCATAGGCAGTAAATTATATGCTAGTTATTGGCAGAAATAGCTTTACCTGCCCTCTTCTCAACTAATCTCCTGATGATTTTTTATTTTCTCCTGTCACATTATCTTTCCTTTAAATATTATCCTAAATGCAAAAGTGGAACTGTATGGATAGTTCTCTTATGATGTTTGCTAATTTGTCTTAAAGAGGCACTTCAAAGGTAGTATGGATCAGCAGAAGCATGAAACCTAGTACTTTTTCAAAGCTATAAAATGGCAATACGCCTTTTCTCAGTATGTCTGATGTTATTGTTGACATATAGTCAACATGATTTCAGATATTGTTGAGCTTTATTGCAAATACATCAGGTAAACTTATTTGTTATGTACGATGGATCCTGGCTTCCAGTTAGTCTGGAATAATTTGAGTTAATATTTTTACATCTGAAGAAAGATCAATACAAATAGAATACAAGATCTTTATCTGTTACTGTAAGAGTTGGTCTAAAGAGAACAATATTGTCCCAACATTGCCAACTGACACCTGGAGATGGAATGTGGTCCTCATGGACACCAAGACACAAAGACCCTGGGAAAGAGAACTGCACGGTACGAGGAGTACTATGCCGTTCTCTGCCACCTGGGATTGAATAAGGCTGCATAACAGCTGTCCAGAAGATGGATCACAACCGTGGTCATAACAACGAACCAGAAAACAATGCAAGAACACACCTCCTGGTCTGAAGCTACCCGCCTCTGGGGCAAGATAACCTGGCTCGAGAGGGCGGAGACTGGTGGCAGTCCATGGACCAGAGGAGGAGCAAGGTGTGTTGCTTGGCATAAAAAGATGCCTTATTAGCAACTGAACTCTGGAGATCTTCCCCACCAAGGATCACGACAATCGGAAGGACCGGCGGGATGCTGCCTGGACCTGGGACCACAGGGACGCCTTGGACCCGTGGTGGTAGCTATAATCCTCTTTCCTTTTCTTTTTACTTTACCTTTTATTCACTTTCTGTCTTTCTACCTATCTCACGCCACTTTACAGGCAAACAATAAAATTGTGCTGTTTGATTGAAGCATAACCCCTTGGCGTGGTCACCTTGATTTTTGCGCTTCGAGATCAGAGTTAACGAACCATCACGAGTCCACTGAGTGGACCGTGACAGTTGGCCATCCTATATTTCTACTGTTCCATTTGATATCTTGTAACTAGTACCTAACAGTATGTTTAGTATTTTGAGCAGATTTTTTATAGTGTTTAATTCAGCTTTTGGAGGCTTTTATATCTATGAGCTTTGTCATCTGCACTTCATTATGTTGAAGTACTTTTTCCCTAGAAATTATTAATCCATAAAACAGGTATGTTAAAATTAGACAAATGTTGTTTGTAGTTACAGTATTAACTACCTCTCCCTCCAATCCAGATTTCCCACTCTCGTATAGTTTCGTGGAGCCACCTGCCCTGGTAGGTTGTATGAGCTGCTGGTCACAGTCAAGTCAAAAAGACAAGTCACAAGGAGCTGATACTCTTAAAATATTAGGTAGCTATACTTTGTGTGTATGAAACACCTCTTCCTAAAAAACGGTGGCCTCTTTTTCATTTCCAGGCAGTGGAGCTACGTAAAAGGTGTTAAATTAAATGTTATAGGCCATACTCCTTCCTTTTGCAAGTGAATAATTTTGTTCTCAGTTTGCCATGTGCAATCTGGTATTTCAGCTCTGTGTTTATCTCCAAAATTAATATCAGGTAAATTTGTTCCCTTGATGGCAGATGGTTAGCTAGCATACATGCTTTTTCATTTTAATTAATTGCTTCTCACAAAACTTGTTATCTCCTAGTCTCAATCCCTTTTGTCTTTTAATATTAGTATAAAAATCCTCTAACATTGTTCTGCCCAGCAACTTGATTTGCTTTCTTTTGCCACATACCAGGATACATGCATGTACAGAAAGAGAAAATAATTTTCGTATTTCTTGTTCCATGTTTTTACGTTTCTGAACTATTTAAATATATAACCCTTATATCTGTGCTGTGTTTAAAAATAAATCTTACTTATGTGCAGGCAGGCTGAAATTATTTGTGGTGTGAGGCATCTATGTCAGGCTATATTGAAACCAGCAGTGAGTGGAATCAAAATGTTATGTATGAGTGGCATTGCACCTGAGCAGCAGGGTTTGGTGTGGTGTAGAGTAAACAACCCTTTGGGTACTGGGATGGCCTCAGCTTTTTATTCATTATAGTCTTGGACATTCAGGCAGGAATTAATATCAGACCTCAACCTGGTCTTCAGCATTTTAAGCACATTGACTTCTAGGGAAAACAACATGAGCAAGTGCTTATGTATGTACAAACATCAATTTTAATCTATGCAAGATAGAGGCTTTGCAATCAACGTCTGCTCCAACTGGAGTCCTTCTGCTGGACAGAATCAAGCCCTTTGATGAAAATCTTTTGCTATAGGGCCTCTCATGGCCCAGATCTAAGTGGGGAGGTGGGAAGCCATCCAGCTGCTGCTTCTGGGAGCCTACTGAGACTACAGCAAAGCAGTACTTCTGATGTAATGTAAATAGATAAAGTTAATAAAAATTTATGCCTGATGTCTAGGTTTTAATCATTCATGATTTAATATAATCAGATATATGCTATGTTAATGAAATCAAATTCCAGACATATACATCCCTTAAAGAGAAACATTGATATGAGTGAGAATTCGGCTTTTTTTCCAAACAATTTCTTTTACATTCCACAGGGAAATCTGTATGTTTGGCAAGGGGGGTAGTACAAGGCAGAAATCCCACTAACGAAAATGACAGTAGGTTATAGTGAAATAATATCTGAATTATATAAAATACAAGCTCGCTCATGAAGGAGTCGTGAATATTGGTAATCCAGTGTACTCAGCTCAAAACAAGATAAGCAATCTGTTGTTTTATTTCTAGATAATACATTTTTAAATCAGCCACTATAACTCTCTTACAATTACTTTGACTTTTACTTATCTTACAGTTCAGGTTACTGTCAAGAATACAAAGAAATTATGATTCCTCTAAGGTTAGAGCAAAGAGGACATACAAATCTGCAGGCAGGCTACTGCCTCCAAGACAATGTTGGTTGTCTCTGTAGCACTCAGCAACCAGCCACCTTTCCCTCATTTTTACCTGTGTTTAAAAAGCAATCCTCTAATTAGGCAAGTAGGAACAAATTAAAAACATACAATGCAGCTGTGCTTTTCAAGTTGCCCTGTGCATCCCAAAGCAGGCAGCCAGGGGTCCGGTTCTAGAGAATGTAGACATTTGTAGCTCACTTTGTGATATGGTTTTAAATGAACTTCACTGGCAGCAAAGGCTGTCCATTTTTTCAAGACACCTGAGCAACACAGCTCCTCCTTTTCTTTAAGGAAATATCATGGGTTATAGAAAAATACTGCAAAAATTCTGAAGTTCTGTTGGGATTCCCATCAGCAGAATAGTCCCACAGGAGACTGATTCCTTCAGAAGTAGCTGGAAAGGCAGCTGGACACAGAATCCCTTCCCATGGGAATCGCGTATTTTAGAATTTATTTCATGGATTTTCAATAACTTGCAGGTATTTTGTTTGCTTCTGGGTGGCTTTTTTGTTTGGTTATGTTTTGTTTTTTAGAAATACTTCATCAATAAAATAAAACTTATTGCAAAAGGATCATTTTAAACAAAAATTACCTTTAGGGAAAAAAACATGGAATTTACTGATATTTTCACAAATTACCCCTTTTTATGCATTTTTTATGTGTGGAAGACTAAAAATTGTGTGGGTTTGAAAGGTTTTTGTGTCTTTTAAAGGAAAGACACCACAAAAAGAATAAAACCATTTCAAAGTATTCACAAGAAAGATTTTGTCTAGTCACAGATAACTGTCTTTTGGGTTTTTTTTACTTTTGTTTTACAAAGTGTTAAAAAAATTTCAAGAATTATCCTGATAAAAGATAGGTAATATTCTGAATTACTCAAGAATTTTCTTTGGGTAGGGAGTTTGGTTATGGAGCAAGTGGAGAACCCCCGTGTTCTCTATGAACTTCTCCAACATGAGTCTTTCCCATGGGCTGCAGTTCTTCACAAACTGCTCCAGTGTGGGTCACTCCCACAGGTGCAGTCCTCTAGGAACAGACTGCTCCAGCCTGGGTCCCCACAGGGTCACAAGTCCTGCCAGAAAACTTGTTTCGGCATGGACTTTTCACTCCATGGGTCCACAGGTCCTGCCAGCAAACCTGCTTCAGCGTGAGCTTCCCACGGGTCACAGCCTCCTTCGGGCATCCCTCTGCTCTGGTGTGGGATCCTCCCCGGGTATCTGCTCCACCATGGAGGTCCAGTGGGCCCATCTTGGAGCTGGCTGGCATTGGCTCCATTGAACATGGAGGAAACTTTTAGCAGCTTCTCGCAGAAGCCACCCCTGTAGCCCCCCCACTGCCCAAACCTGGCCATGCCAACCCAATACACTGGTACTGGCTCACAGGGATGGTGGTGCCTTTACTAACCTTGGCCTGCAGGAAAGTGCATTCCACACAGATGAACTGTCCATTTACAGCAATTAAGCCACTTTAATGATACCAATAAAACTCTAAACACACCTTGTCAGTAATGTAGTACTTTAAATCTAGGCTATGAATAACGTTTTAATTCTTGTTCGTTTGAATTGCACTGACATTTATTATTAGAAGGCTTGTTACAGGAAATCTGTCAGTTAATTTAAGAATTTTTAAAGATTTGCCTCTAGCTGGAGACATATTTGAGCAACAGATTCAGTGAGATTCTATTTTTCCCTCTGAATTTTACAGGTCAAACCCTCAGCCAATATTAGACCAGAGGTAAAACTAATTATATATGCCTTAAGTTCTATGAAAGAATCACTAGAGATGTTTTTCAAAGATCTTTGTCTCAGGTCATTTCATAGTCAAACAAAAATTATTCTGTTTCTGTTTGACATCGTTAATTAGAACACCCTTCAATTAAGAAAATGTTACCAGCTATACTCACAACTACTTAATAAGAAATTTGCAATATCTCTGTCTTTTTAATATTTGAAGTGTTGTGCGGGAGAGAAGGAGGATTCTGGGAATCAGTGCTTATGTACTTCTCATCACTTTAGCAGGGGGAAATCCATAATTGTTAATAAACTTGTCATTTGCCTACAAAAGCTCCCAGCCTTGATAATGAACTGGTTGCCGTAGGACAGGGCACGTTTAAAGGTAAATGACTGATGCAGCAGTCTTTTTTCTTTTTTTTTTTTTTATTTTTTTTTTCCCCCTTTCCTTTCCTCCGCCTCCCTATTTCTGGAAAGCCCCTTCACAGGGAAGATGAGGTTAATTATTTTTGTATGTGTAGGGGTTATTTACACTGATATTTAGTGAGCTTCATGGAGCACCATTCTGACCTTGTTCATCTATGGTCTGCAAATGGTTTCAAATGTAAATCTTCATAACCAGAAGTCTGAGATGTATAATATTCATATCCGTAAATGGAGAGGTAGAAAGCAACAGGTCTGGAGCAAGAGCTGGACGTTATGTACTACTTTGTTATCTTCTATCACAAAAAAAAGCCTTTATACCCAATATGTTGCCACTTAAGCTGCGTCAGGAAGTAGCCTGTTGTCACCACGGATGCAGCAAATGTAGAGAATCCTGGGGTTTGGGAATATTACTCAATTAGAATAAAAGGCAATCTGACTGTGTCTTGGTATGCATCTTTCTGAGCGAAGCTGAGCTCGTCCAGAAAAAATGCTCTAATTGTTTCTTTTTTTAAAAAAATGCATAAACTCAAATGTTGGGCCTTTTATTTGGGATTAAATAGGGAGGATCTGTGGGACAATCATCTAGAAAGTTAACATGATTTTTATCTAGGTGTCAGGGGAATATGATGGGTGTCTTTCTGGCCTCCTTTAGAATGCAAGTCCTCTAGCCCCTGGTATATGCAACTACAAGTCGTGACTGAGACTTTATGGGGATGGATTTTATTAGCTGCCTTCATACATTCAGCTGCATTCACTGGAATCTTACCTATGAAATGAAGAAGTTTTCTTCTTCCCTTGAAATATATCCAAAGCAGGAACTGAAAAATATTGCCCTTCAGGGCAGTAAAAGTAATTTTTTGTGACTTTTTAAAGGAATAGGCTTATTGCTTATGTAATTTACTAGTAAACCAGCCTTCTGTGTCCATGTCATTATAATCCATTCTTCTCTCCACACCTCAGAAGCCTGATTTTTCTTGGATTTTATTAAATGCTCTTAAAATACCTTCTTCCCTTCCAGCTAAATCAACTAATGGCTGATCCCATTGTTGTACTGAATCTTAATTTAAAGTTAACATTTTTTTTTTAGTCCCTGTTGGATTAAAGTTTCTATTCTTCAGCTCAACCTTTGTTATTGTAATGTATATATTGCAGAATCCTATTTCTTTGCTATACAGTATGTCAGATCCAAGATCTAAAGGAGTTACCTTATGAAAATTTAATTTGATATGTTCATACACAGATGATAAGTTTGTAGGCAACTTCCTTCCTTTACCATCCTTGTCAGATGAAAGAAAACTTATAAATGCAGCAGCTAAGTGTGGGCTAGTCGTACTATAGTGGTGAGTTTTTTGCATTCTTCAGCATAGAATTAAAGTCGCTCTACTATGAATAGCTTCTGGGAAAAGGGCTAAGTGACAACACTTAGCATCCACATTCTTAATATTCCTTGAGAATGAAATTTTGGCTATGATAAAGTCATAGCAACGTTGCTGTTTACTGGAGCTGAACTTGCGTTTGATGACAGATTAAGAGTAGCTGGCGTGGACTGGGTGGGAAAGAATGAGATGTAGACAGCTAATAGGCTTATAAGGAGCAAAAGACTGCTACTTAGATTTTAAAGAACTAGTAAAAGCTTTGCTTCTAACAGTAAGTAGAGGGACCCAGAGTATGAGAACAATAGGAAGCTCTTAATATGAGCACTTTGAGAGAATTTAGAAATGTATATTGTTTGTGTGTACTGTATAGATGAGGGTCTGGAAAATGAAGCTATTTTCATTGTCTTCATGTTAAGACTGAGTTCTGACTTATTCCCTGTCTCCACAGATTTTCAAAATAAGCATTTCTGTTGATTTTAAATATAAATTTTTCCTTCCAAATAATAAGCTTTTATTAAAAGACAGTGAGTTTCAGTGACTTCAATGGTACAAAAACATTATGTGCTTCTAACAGAACATATACAGAAGTATATAAACCGGTTGGATTTTATTACCAGTTGACCATACATTAATTACCTGGAAAGTAAATTTATTTTCTGTAATCTGGCTATCAAATTCTTCTCCCCCACAAGTACTTCTGAAATGCCAAACATTCTCCCAAGCTGTTTCTTATGCTTATTGTACTTCTGGCATGCTTTCTTCAATGTAGGAGGAAAAATATTGTCCTAATCAGCACACTTTATAGATCCTGTACAAAATTGCAGAGCAAAGCCTGCATTCTGGTTAGACTTAGGTTTGGGTTTGGTTGTTGGGTTGTTGATTTTTTTTTTCATTGAATTTCCTCTCTTCTGTTACTTTCGAATTTAGGAACAGGGGAAAGGGGATTAATTTTCCCCGGAATTTTACTCTGCAAGTTTCCAAAAGTAATGCAGTGGTCAGGGCAGAATTGTATAGAATGTGTACAGGACCTTTCTGCACCTACAGACAATTTTAAAAAAAACATGAATGGAAGAAGAAATAATTTCTATTTTTCTCTTTTGAAATCCAGATACTGAATTATTTACCATGTCTATTTTGTCTTCAAGCTTAGCAGAGAAGGATAGACAATGTAAGTATTAAGAGCATTTATAAATGTATTATGAGCTCATCACCTGGATACCAGCAGGAGAAAATAAGAAATTTTCAGTGTAAACTTAGTTTAATTTTATTTAGCTGAAAATGTTATCAGCTCGTATTTCTAATACTCAAGATGAATGAAAATCAAATGAAGAGTTGTAATAACTTACAAAAATGAGAAAAAAACCCCACAAAACAGCCCTAATGTTGGGTCCCAATCTGTTAAAAAGTAATGGGAACCATAGCAGAATTCTTCCTTCTTACAATTAATTAAACTGTTAGGGTTATACTGGAGAAACTAAAGGAAGAGCTTTCTTTGTTTAAATCATGGTGTGTAGGCTCTGTTTTCTACAACAGTAATTAAATCTAAATCATAAATTCAAAGTGATAGTGCAATTCCATAGGTTTTTCTTCCTGAGTGAGCAGAAATCCAGGGCAATACATTTTTTTCCTCTTTGTATTTTTTTCCTCTTTGTCCACGGAAAAGAGGTGTGTAATGATAAAGGATTTTGAAACCTTCCAATTGTGGTGAATGACTACGTTCATGTGAATGAAATGCAATTAGTAGAGCTAACTTAGTTCTCTCCCCTTTAGTAGAAAAAAACACACATTTAGCTCTATCTGTAGCGGGAGAGGCAAGCAGCTGGTGTGTTCAGACCATTGCCAAAGCAGTCAGATGTATGGCATTATTTTTTAATGAACAGTATCAAGAGCTTTGCTTTCCTGGCCTGAAATATGAGTGTTTTACTATTAAAGCCAGTCTGAAAAATGTGATAGTTTCGTAGAAAATTTCAACTTTGGGATAACAACACTGAAAAAAAGGAAACTTCTACTGAAAACCATGAGGTGAAATTATGAAATATCAATTCAGGTGACCCCAAGATTTTTCTACTGGTGCCTCCTGCTTAGTCAGTGGTGGGCCAGCCAGTGTCTCCAGGAGGTGCCCTGGTTTCTCTTGCTGACATGTCATGTGGTTTTGCCCTGGCTCTGATCATCAGTGAAGATGTAGACCAGATGTGGAACGTAGGACACTGGAGAGGATGAAGGCATCTGAACTGAATTCCCATATCGCACATCTAAAGATGTTGAAATTATTGTTTGGCAGGAGTGGGGAATTCAAAAGGGAGAAAGAGGAAAGGTTGGGAGCTTAAAATAATCCATTTGCAGTAAAAATTACCTTTTTTATAATGCACACTGACAAAAAGCATTTGCAAGTCATGAAAAAATAAATTTCATTGAAACCTTGATTTTCCATTACAGTCAGTTTCAATGAAAAAATTCTTAGCAAAATAGTTGCTATGTACTATTGGATTTGGCTCACAGTGACATATGCAGCTATTATTGACCAGACTTTTGAAATGGATTTTATTTGAAGCAACAATTTACTTAGCTACTGGCACACTCTTCCAAGCAAGACTTTCTGGGGATTTTGCCATTCTTGTCTAAGTAATTGTAATAATAAATAAATAATGTAGGTAAAATGAAATAACCAAACTGAAACCAAGAGATATCCAAACAAGCTGTTGGAATCTGTTTTTTTTTAACAATCCCCTTGAAGCCTACAGGAGGGAAATACTCTCCTCCTTTGCAGTTCTGATGTTGAAATCATTTTGCCAAAGCTTCTACGTTGAACTTGCATGGAGCAATAGCAGTATTTCCCTTATTTTCAATGCAGCATCAAAGCTAAACAGCAAAAAGCTCAATTATTTCTCAAATATTTCTTCGTAATATATCTTTGCATATTACAAAGGCCAGGAAGAAATTTAAGGAAACAAAATACTAATACAAATCAATATCTATTTTCTACTAGAGATTATATTGTCAAAATGACCTTCACTGCTGCAGATCACTGCCACAAAAATACACATTACAAAAACTATTTCCAAGTTGGTTGGGAAGCAATGATTCATTTCCTATAGCCACAGTTTGAAAATTAATTAAAGTGTAAGCTCATTTTAAAACTTAATAGTTATTAAGAGTGATTGCAAATGTTCCTAGGGAGATAGCAGTTTTAATATCCACTCACTAAACATCAGTTGTATGTATGATGAAGTATGTATCAGTGAGGGGAAAAGTAAACATAGTTAGAGTTCAAAGTCATGGCATTTTCTGAAATTTGAATAGTATTCCCAATATTCTGAATGGAGCAACTGAGATGCTCACTAGCTTGGGTTAGTGGAAGAGTAGAATGTGTCTAATATGCTTCCAAATTACAGTCAATTAGTACACTGGCTCTTGAAAATCAACAAGGAATATGAGGTTATGTGATGGAGGAAATTTAAATGCATCTCTTGAAGCTTGTGCAGAATTTTTGTACTTTCAAGTAATACAGATAATTGCCATTTAGAAACTGGACTTTATACCCTGTCCAAAAATGCATACTGGGTAACCACCGCAGGTCTTTAATGGAGGACTAAACATTGTAAGGGGACTGGGAAAGGATGCCTGGGCATTATAAAAAAAAAAAAAAAAAATAAAAAAAATGGAAACTTCAAATATTTAAAGAAAATTGTATACTGACAGCGTCATGAGAAGCCTGTAGACTACACACGTTGGTTGTGGGCAGGTGTGGCTGTGAGCTGGGGCACAGCCCAACAGTCAGACATCTGCAGGGAGAGGGATTCTTTGGGGTGAACCAATGCATTTTTATATCCTTGACATCGTGGGCTCTGCATTCACAGCTACTCTTTGGAAATGAGCAAGGCTATCGTTTAATCTCCCAATTATTTCCTCATGCCTACTCCTCCTCCCCTCCCTACCCCCCACTCCTGCTGGAAATCAGCAGGATACAACACCTTTAAGCTTTCTGAGCAAAACGTTTTGGTACGTTTGGTGTTTTTACTTTTTTATTTCATCCTTCACCCTTCAAATACTGCTGCAGGCACCTCATACAACCGCTCTTTAAAAGATACTCTCTGTTTATGTTTTTCTAATCTCTGTGTCTCTGAGACAATGGAACAGAATTGCACAAAAATGAAAAACACTCCTTCAATCATACGATCTTGTAGGGGACCAAAATTTAAAACACTACAGTAAATAACTATTTTACAGGTTTTTGGAGTGACAAATAACTTTAGAAGGACATTTCCTAATGTGTACCTTCATGGAACATTATTGCCTGTATTAAAACATGCATCTGGTTCATTACTGATATTTATGCACAATATCAACTTAAATGACCATATATTTTAATTCAATGCATTTCTGGTTTCCTCAAGATTACTGCTGTGATTCATTGTAGGCATAAAAAATTAATAGGCATCTAATTAAACATATAATTCACTGAGATTAATTGTGGGAATTAATCTTAGTAAAAGTGAACACCCCAAAGTAAGGTCTTTTCCCACTGAAGATATACACCATGAATAATGGTACAATATATCTTCTTTTATCATGAAATCAGATAAAACTAAAGCATGGTAATTGTTGTGTGGTATAACAAGGCATAGTAGAGAAATGAGAGACTTAAGGACAGAACAGAACATATATTATCTTAACAACTGTTTGAATTTGTGGCTGGTTAACTTTAGACCCTAGGATTTAAAAAATAAATGTAATCATGTCCCATCTACACTTTCCAGGAAAAGAACTACTTTATATGAAACATTTAAAATAAGGAAATGGAAGGTTTGTTGAAGGGCGGGTGGGTGCGTGTAAATGTAATAGAACAGTACTGTCTTTTGAGATGTTTTCAGTGTCCTGGCCAAAGAGGCTTGTCTTGGTCACACTCATGCTGAAGCTGACAGTGGTTTGATTAGCCAGAAAAAGCTGATCCATTTGCCAATGGATGTATTTGTCTTTCCCAGGTTTTGCTGCTTCTGTTTTTGTCAATATTTTGCTCTATTTTTTTTATTTTTTTAATTTTTCTTCAGGAGTCCTTTGTAGATGACAAATGTTTTTGTGGTAACAACTCATGGTGTGACCTGAAAGGACTTTTAAAGTGTTTTATCGAGTTCCTAAAATGATATTCTGGGTTAGCCAATGTTTAGACTTGCTCCAGGTCAAGTTGTACTGGTATTTAGAAACCACTCACACAACTCCATGGTAGTGGTTTTCACTGCAAGGAGTAGGGTTCATTTCAGTCTACACCTTATGCACTGTTACTAAGGTGGTAATTCTTTAGTAGCATACGGCAGTACTCCAGAAAGGGGACTGAAAAATGCAGTATCTACTTGAAATAGCAGTGGGACGTTTAAAATCTCAAAGTGCAGCTGCTTGTGCTGGAATTTGACAGGAAGTTTAACCTTGCCTTTTTACTGCCTATCTAGTAACCTCAGCTGCTGTAGATCTTTTATGTTTCACCCCAAATATAAAAGCAACTTATCAAATGCAGCGCTTCCTGCTTTTTATGCTGGTGGCTGTTACAGCCTTGAGGTCAAACATTTTGAAGCTGAATTTGGTCAACACTTTTCAAATGTCAGCATTTCAAAATTATTTTTTTCCTCTCTTGCTTCCCTACATAAAAGGAGAAATGGCAGATCTACTCAGAAGGTCATATGAGAAGCTGGACCTGGAAGACCAAGTTGTATTTAGTTTTTGAGCTACTTGTTGGTTTGTAAAGGTTAAACGTGAGTTTTCAAAAAAAAAATCAAAAAACTAGCTGTCTAATCCTTATCTGGGAAAAATATATTTGGTCCTTCTTGAAGAATTTACTTGAAAAAAGTTGGACACATACTGGCTTATATATTAATAGAATATAGATATACATTTAGGTATTGTGAACAGAATAATCAAATTCAACTAAATTAAAAAAAATCTTATACTGATTTAATCTTTTTTATTTACCTTATAAAGGACACATTAGGTCAATTCCTGGATCACTGCACAACAAAGGAATTGTAACAGATGTAGCTGGAAAAAAACCGAGGGAAGACATCCTGAGAAAGAATTTTAGGAAGTGTTTCGAAACTAAATAATGTGATCTGTTAAGGAGATCAAGGCAAAATTTAAGACAAAAGATCAGTAAATTGCAGGATTTTCAATGGTCTGTTTTGATTTAAAACACTATGAGTAAGTCTTTGAATTCTTAACAGAAGAGGAAGGCTGAATACAGTAGAGATGAGAAAGTCTGTATACAATATTGTTTTTGAACTGTACAATGAAGGATGAAGAAAACATGGAAAGAAATTTTCTTTTGGATGGGAAAAGGATCATAAATTTAAGAAGGAATATTAAATTGGGAGTTGAACTTGAGGTATTTAGACTACAACAATGAATGTTAAGCAGGGAGCTGAGTCGGAGGGGTGAATCTGCTTGTTCAAAGTACATTTGCAAGTTGATAGAAAAATGTGAAAACTGCAGTTTTCTGTATGATGGAGCAGGTTTACTTCATGGTTGGCCTGGCCCATGAACTTGACAGTAGTAGGCATCTGGTTTTGCTGTTCCTTGTGCAGGATTTCTCTTGCAAGGAAATACAGTCAATAGGAAGTTCATGGTGCACTTCAGCAGGTACCCTGGTCTTGGATATTCATGGGTTCAGGATTGCAAGTCACGATCAGTTACATCCTGCCTGATGCCTTAACCAAAAGAACAGCTTTACTGATATTTTTCTGGAGCTTTTTACCATTTCTAGGTTAACAATAACCTTAACTGTCACTGTGGAACTAAAACAGTGAGGTACTTCTGTGAATGAATTATTCCTTACTGAAAGCAACGTACAGCACTCCTCAAGGCAATAAAGCTCTGTTGGGATGTTGTAATTCTCTGCTATAAGACATGGCTTGCTCATTCTGAAATCACTAAAAATCAGCCACCAAATCAATAAGTCTCTTTAGAAATCTGTCTTTTTGCTTAATGCTATTGATTTAATCTGTTTTAGAAATCCCTATTAACCATTAGTCAATTAAACTCATGAGAGTTATATAGATTAAGTAAACCTCACCACTATCTCAGAGAGCTCAGAATAGATTAAGTGATTATCATGTAAGAGTCTTTTAATGAAGACACAGTTTAGATACACTGTACCTCTAAAGCTTATATGATGAAGTCTTTGACTAACAGTAATTACATATTAGTAATATGTATATTGATATGATAAAAACTAAATAAATGTCTGATAGTTTAAAACAACAGTTTGTGCAGTTGACATGGTGTGTGACTTGCATAAAACCAAATGGCAATGATTTGCTGAAGAGACTTATCTCTGTGTGACAAATGCATTAATCCTGGGCCTGGTCATCATGTTTAAATAGGTCAGCTGTGTGCAGGTGTAACTGATGGAGCCAATGCATCCTTGTACTCTTCTGAACCTTATAGCATCTTTCCACATTGTCTGTAGTGATTCTAGTGCCCAAAGCCTCTTTCCTTGGCTCATATCTCCAGTTATTAGAATGCTGGGTTTATGTGTTTGTCCCTCAGAAAGGTGGGGGTGACCTGAGCAGACCTTATCCCTTCCTCCTGCCCCTCCCTTGCTGCCCCTTTAGTCTGCAGTTAGTGGCTGCAAATGGCTCCTTCCCTTGCAAAAAGCAGAATTAGGGATGGGGCAGTCTATAAATCCCATTCCATTTCCCATTCTGAAATGAGAGAAACCCTCTAGTCAAAACCAGCTGTACCTCAGTGATTTTTTTCAGAATAAGAATTAAAATAATACCAAACCGAGGACAGAAGAGATTTTCTCTGGTATACAAGCCTAAGTTTTCTAAACAAATTACATTTTGAATATTCAGTACTGTTCCTTAAAAACTTGCTTATTCCTCACATTTTCATCTGTCTTTTTAGGAAAAGAGAACTGAATATTCTCTGCATATATTCAAAGATTAAAAGGAAGCCCTTTATAAACCATTGTCCCATTAGTTTAATTCGTATTTGTAGAGACTGCAAAACAGAGGAAGAAAAATGTCAGTCCTGGCTTATTTGTGTTTACCACATAATTGTACTGAATTGTTGATGGTTCTCTGTGAAATCCAGCTGAATGAAATGCCCTGAAATAGTAGTGTTTGCTTTAAATAGGTTTAATTTCATGTTTCTTGTTCGCTAATAATTTGAAAAGAAGACACTTTACTTGTGTGGTAGGCTTCCTTAGCTCTAAATACGCTTTCACTTCTTTTTGAGTGCTTTTCAAATGAGACAGTATGTGTTTCCATTGCAGAACAGAGTGTGCTGAGAAACACTGCTGGAAATGAGCTAATTGGAAAATGTCTAAATCATTTTTTAGGCTCAATCTATTGAAAGACTTGGGTGCTGTAGTGGTCAGCACCTAAGTTGATATTTAAATATATTTTTAAATTCAGTCCTTAGCCAAATTAGGTTTAAAAGTATTTACTGTCTTTCCTCATGAGCTGTTCCTAATGACTGTCTTTTCAAGGCTGTCTTCCCTCACATCACAATTGTTTAAAGTATAATTATAGTACCCTACTATTATACTGAAATTAAAAATGCTTCTTCATTGTTTTTCCATATGCTTTTCTGAATCATTCCATTTTTTCCACTTTAAAAAGGAGCATATGATATATATTTCTATAAGAAGTGCAGATACAGGGGTTTATAACTTCTGTAACTTGCACTAAATTGCTGCCAATAATATAACTTTACCATGCTCCCTCCTTCTTTATCTCTTTCACTATACACATATATATATAGGCATATATGTATAGGCATATATATGTGTATGTATGTTCTATTGTTAGTTTGCAGGTTTGTGGATTCTTTGGATTGAAAAAGGCCTGTGTTTCTGGAATTATTACTGTGATTATACAAACCTGTTCTGCATCTGTTATAACTGCTGGTCGTATTTCAATGAATAGCTACTGTTGTGCTGTAGCCAAAATTTGTATGGGCTTTCCTGGATAAGAGTTTGTGTTGGATTTTAGATGTCCATGTTCATATGTCTAAATATAAACCAGTCATCACAGCTCCAGTCATAGAGGGTAGAGTAGAAGTGGGCACTTCCATGGATGTTTTATCTTATCTAAAGACAGATTACTAAAATAGTTCAGCAAAAATATGTTTTAGAAGCATCTTTTCTTTCCATTATCTATAAAAGGAGTCTATAATTAGATCAAACATAGATGGTTACATCACAGAAATCTAAAGTTAGTTGATATGAATCCCACACTAAAATTTAGTGTCTGCAAATTTTAGATTTAATTCTAAGTGCAGCATACTTTTATAAAGAATACTTTGAAGGGGTTGAAGCACAGATATCTATATTGCTTTTACTTTTTGCTGGGATTACCAACAGCTTTGATTTCTCAGCCTAGTTCTTACCCAGACAGGGAACTTAGCAGCAGCCATGAAAAAATAAAAAGTGTTCTTTTATGCCTATTAATTTAAGCAGTTAACTAGAAAACAAGCTTTTAAAAATAAAACCAAGATATATACTCTACATTAAGTACATAAATCTGAGAATTGACACAATGTCAGTGCCTGCATGGCTATGAAAGTCTATTTCTGATCATAACCTTGTAAGGAGGTTAGACTTAGCATCCTTTTGGTTCGATATAAGGTGTGGAGAACTTCATGTTACTAAGTACATCAAAGAAAAGAAAAAATGTCAGGTTGGCAGGAATACAACATTTTGGAGATATTTGTTACATGCTTCCAAAATTCACTCTTTTAGCTGGCTGCCATTCCAAACTATCTATTTCTTTTTCCCTCCCCCTCAAGTAACTAAGACAATGCCCTGGCTCTACTGAAATCTCGGTGAGTCCCAGCCAATGAAGTTCCTGTCTGACTGAAGTGGTACAAAAACACTAAAAGTTGATGCCCTGGTTTGAGTTCTGCTTAACAGGAGGCTCAAGAGCACACCTGTATCATGGGCTGTCTAGATCAGACAGTGGCAATTTGTAAGATACTTCAAGAAAACAAAACCATATACCCAACTTTCCAACCAGACCCTATGACTTGATCTAGAAATTGGGAATTATGAGGCACAGAAATTATCTCGTGATTTGTTAGCTGGTATCTTGGAAATGTGCAAAACCAGCTGAGAGTCTTTGATCTGTTCTACTCACTAGGAAGATGAAGTACAGATTAAAGCTATATTTAATGTTTGCTCAAAGATCTAGAGACGAACGTCCTTTTGGTTCTGAAAGTAAAATTAATGCCTAAGAAAAGCACACCACAACCTTTAGGAGTCCCTTCCTTACTGAGCTTAGCTGATAGTAAACTTGATTATGGAGATATTTTCTTTTTTAATGTACAAACAGTAATGTATTAACTGCTGTTGGCGAAGGAATCACTTGAGATGTGAGGCGTTGGTGTCCTCATGACAGATCCACAATTACAGAGGAGCTGAGGAAGCTAGCATGCTGGACTTGTGTCTGACAGACGTGGGATCCAGGCGCTCTGCTGCTGGAGAGTTATGGAGAGGCATTGGACACAATGAAATCGAAGACTGATTTTCCCCCGCTCCTACCTGACAATAGGAAAATTGCTATAGGAAGATGGAAAGTGCACCCATGCAGCTAAAGCCCCATGACCCTGGTGTTCTCCCGGAGCCCAGCCTGGCTCAGGATGGAGATGGCACTTTGCCACTCCTGTCATGTTGGAGGTTCCATGAGTTCTGAGCACACATGAAGGCAGAAGTTTGAATATTTGGGGGTTTATTGCTGGGTGGGTTTTTTTTGTTTGTTTGTTTGTGAGCGCTCCTAAGTATAAGCAACTGTCCTGAAGATTACATTTGTGAATTTTAGGCATCTCACCCTTTGTTTGCAATGAGTGTTTCAGCTTGAGGACATAACAGTACTAGTACCAACTTCTCTGTGATATGGAAGGTGACTATGTTAAAGGTTCTAAGATATATAGATACTGTAACAATGGGAGCCATATATATAATTGCCCATTTTTATGGCAGTGATAAATATGTAACTGACATTGTTCAAAGCTGGAAAGCTGATTTTATGAGATGTCGGTATTTTTGATGTTTCAGTTATGGCTGTATCTTCTGCTTGCCACTCAGATATACTGTAAAAATGTTACAAGTCTTGTTCATACATGACTATGAAATACAGCATGTTAATTGTTCACTTAAAATAGCGGCATTTATTAGAAACAGATTATTCATAGGTGTGTCTTAAAACTGCACTAGAGCAAGTTACTTGATTTTCCAGTTTATTCATAAAATCTGAAGTGCTTAGCAAGAATGTTGAAGTATAGCACATTCTTCAACTTGACATATCTATGGCTTATGCTTGTCAAAACATTAATCTTTAATCAATGTTTGAAATAAAGAGGCTAGTGCTCATCAAATACAAGATCTGGAGAAATAGTTGTGGTTAATTAGGAAAGTGTGACTTGTTTATGGAAGCTAACAATCATTTGAATGGCCTGCGTGCTAAAGATGCTTTAATAATAACATAAATAATAATAATAATAATAATAAAGAATTATTTTTTAATGTGAAATATCTTGCTATTTCTCATGATTCAGAAGTTAAAACTGTAGTTACAGATCCTTAAAAGTATCTGGGCATGCAGTTTCCACTGATCCCTGCAGGAGCTTGCCTCTAGCGTTAATTTCTAGGAATTTGCCTTTCTCTCTACTGATGAGGCACATGTTCAGGGACAGTGCCCAAGTCCTAGCTCCTTCAGAGTAGTTTTCTTATTAGGATCAATTGCTTATCAGTGACATGTTATAAAGGTAATCCTGACTATTCTTGACTTTTTTAAAAATGTGCTTTGTTTATGCCAAATCTGACTTCATTTACCCAGGAAGACACCTTGTTTTAGAGGTGATGGGAGCTCATAAGCACCAGAGGCAGCGTGAGTGAATTAATGAATATTTCCTTGGCCTGATCAATCCATAACCTAGATAAACATCCTATGGATGATAAAAACCCTGCAGGCCCCTCACCAAGGGAGTCTGGGCTGCACACCAGGATTACATACTGACGAAGTTCCTTATTATTTAAGGGATTGAATCCTATAATAGGTCTGGTCCTTAGCCTGAAATCTCTGGCCAACCTCCAAGTTTCATAATGTTCCAAGATAAACAAGTATTTTGCTGGATACCAAAGACACTTCCCAGAGAAGAACTGAGAGTATAATTGAATGTTTAGACCCCTCAATTCAATCATGACTAGACTTTGGACATCTTATGAACCAACACTAGGCTGAACTGTTGCTTTCTTTCATTGAAGTCGATATGAGTATTGCTACGAAAAATGATAAGGGAATGGGGTCCTAGGAGTGCTTACAAGGAGAAAAGTGAAAGAAAATTCTAACATATAGCATCAAACAGATTTGTTCTATGAAATCAAAGAAAAATTATCACAAGGCTAGGGAAAACAGGAAAGCCATGGAGTATACTCACTGAAAACCACAAAATTTTTTGTCATTTTGAGAGGAAAAAAGAGAAATGAGGCAGAGTTCCAGTGTATAAGAAGAATGTTAGTTGACACAGGAAAATATCCTCCAGTGCTTAAGTCACACAGTATTTACAAAGGAATTCAGCCTTGTGGTAGTCTGGTTCTAGTTATTTAAAATGGGAGTTATAGTGGGGATGGGGGGGTGGGGTGGGGAATGAAGCTCAAGAATGTTAGCAAAATACAATGTCATAATGTTTTAATTTCTTTATTGTCATTGGAAAAAAAAAAGGAGATGTCTGAAAAACTGAAAAAAGTCAGAATTTTTCATTACACTGCAGACCATATTTACAACAGAAGATCTGAACTAATTTAATACCCAATTTGCCTTTTAGTACTGTCTTTGCACCTTCAGAAATAAAGGATTAGCTTGTAGGTTTATGTAAAGATAGGATAAGATTGGTTTCTGACCCAAGTTTAATTTAAGTAGAACTGGCTTCTCCAAAAGAGGTTGTTGTGAGTTCTGGGGAAGGAAACATTGCAAAAACCTCTGAAAATACTCTTTCATGAAAGCAAATAGGAGTAAAAAATCTGTAGGGAGCCACCTCACTGCATAAAATAAAAAAATATACTGACATTTTCCATTGCAGTGTTTCAGAAGTAGATATATATGTTCATGGTGTTGTAACATTTCAATGAAAACCCTCAATACAGTAACTGTCTGCAGTCAGTAATATTAATATAGAACAGAGTACTGAACATTTCTGCAAGCAACAAAACTATGATTCATTAATGCATTAATGTTTTCAGCCATTATATTGTTGCACGCCTTTCCTACTATTGATTAAGAAACAATGTGATGAGGTATTTTGAAGAATTAATTTTATTTTTACTTTTTAACTAGTAGCATTGTTTCATTTAATATGTTGAAATGGCAGTAGTATGTTACCCCTTTCACTTTTTTGCTTTTTAAAAAATAAGGGCAATTATTCTCAAATACGTCATTAGTGAGTGTTTTAGCATTTGAAAATTGGATTTTAGTTGAATGATATCAAACAGAACTGAAGAGTTCCTGCACTGTACATTGTGGTCTGAACCATCAGTTTTTACTACAGTAATGCAGCTTGAAGTTATTGCTATTTAGATTACGTTTATTTGTTGGCACTGACATTAATATTTGAAAAATAAATAAATAAATAATAATAAAAAATACGCCTTTGAAGAATAATGATAAATATTTTTTGCTGCGTCTCTGGTACTCTGCAGAAGAACCCTGTTTTATGTCTTTGCCCACTGTTCCAATCTGCTGAAGGGGTCTAGTGGTTCATGGGCCTCCTGTTGTTTTCTCCCTTTGAATCTGCTCAGAAATTGTGTTATTTCTTTCAGTGAGAGCCAGAGAGATGTCAGCCTTGGCTCTGAAGAGAATAGAGAACAGAGGAAAGGCAGGATCTTAGTTCATCTCAGCTAAAAATATGACTTTCCCAAAGAGCTGTTTACTACAGAAATTGGCCCTCTCCTTATGTTAGACAGTTATATACCCCTTTATTTATGAAAATAAACTTATACAGTATTTTATTTATACTCTTTGCAGTTTATCACAACAGTTTCATGATACAAGAAAAAATTACCTCCTCCTTAGAGCTATGGAAACTGAGTCACAGATAGCAGTCAATGTTTTGCATGGCCAGGACTACAAATTGATTGCAAGTAAGAGTCAGTGGCCATCCTCCTGCCCCACAATGTATTTATTGCAGTGCTGTTACTTACTCAGGCATTCAGGTGATTTTAGATACTAAAGCAAATGTCAACCTTCCTGTTCATGGGCTTGTTGCCTTGCAATAGGAAATGAATGCCTTCTGCAAGAAAAACAAAATAAATTACAGAACTTACACTGGTATAAGTGTCAACAATTCATGGACCTTAACTTTCTAAATAAAAGCAACCACTCTAGGAACACTGGGCTTAGTAACTAAATAGTTATTAAATAATATAAACAAGTGATTAGGACTAACAGATGCACCTGCTAATTCTACAGGTTTTCATTACCACTATGTCGCCTGAGTAGTTCTAGGTTGCTTTTACAACAAAGGGCTGTGAGACCTGTAGTTCGCTCCCTTAACACGGTGCAGGATGGTACCTGCAGTCCCAGTAGTATGACATGGGAATGCAACCGTGCAGCATCCCGTTTGGCTGGAGCTGTGTCTAAAATGGGTTACTGACTTGAGTGGACCTGCTGAGTTTCAGGCAGTTGCTGATCCAGAATTGTTTGTGGGAACACACCATTGAAAGGGAATGGAGATAAAGGTACGGGCATTTGGCAACTAATTTCAGGAGGGACAGTCTTAAGAAGAAGCGGAGAAGAAGAAAAGATGTTGAATAGGAAAGATGACTTATTTTAAAATGCACAGAGCAGAGCAGAAAATCAAGGTCATAGGCTAAGTCTGCAAAGCCTTTAAATATTGTAAGGAATCTTTTACAGATTCTGGAATGAAAAATGTGCAAAACATAACAAACCCATTCGACAAAGGCATGTTTACATTGGCTTAAAACTGTTAAAAGAGGCTTTCTGAGCTTGCTGATGCGTGGATGGGCATCTTGCTTTTCTCTTTCAAAGATATATGGCTCTAAGAAGAGACAGAAATAAAAAGAATTATTTCATAATAAAATGAATTATTTCGTAATAAAACCAGTCCCTGCAGAGCTCATCTTAAAGGTCAGAAAATGGAACATTTACCAGAATGCACTTTTTATTTCAATAGTTTGAGAATAGCTATTGGCACTATAGCTTAGAGTGCCAGCATTCAACTTCTAAGTGTTTATGCCCATGTTTGTATAAACTAATTCCAACTATAAGAAAGATAGTCAGTGTTAGATGGTGACGAATTAACTCTAAATTCCTAAGACAGCTGTATCTCTTCCTCTTAAAGTTTGCTACTAGCACACAGATCAATAATTGCAAAGAGGAAGGGTAACTACAGAAATTCTTAGTTTTGTTGCAGACACCTGGGGACTGATCATGGATGCTCAGTGCAGTCCTGTGAGGAAGCACTGGAGGAAGTTATGTTAGAAGGGCACCAGTGTAGCCACAGTAGTGAGGTATTCTGTGGGGTGTTATTAGTTAAGATGAGGTAATTAACCACCCAGTAACGTGTCATGTACGCAGAGCATGTACTGGAAGTAACTGGAAGTAACCCGTCAGTTCCCGTACAGAACAGCACTGTACACCTAGATGACCATGAAAACACCAATTTGTCCTTAGAAAGTTCTTTACATCTCTTTGTGAACCATCTGAAACAGAACTTTGCTATATCTTTACCGTATTTTCTTTAAATTACAGACATCTCATTTAAAAGCCATTTTGGAAGCCTGCATTGAAAAGTTCTCTTTGCAAGTGCGGAAGAATATTGGCTATTATAAGTAGTTGCCTCTCCTGCTGATATTTCATCCTTCCAAAGAATTTCTATTCAGCATAGAATATTACAGATTCAGCCTAAAAGTATAGCACAGCTACTCAGAAACTATCAGGTTGTCATCGTTTTTCTTCCCCTCATTCAGGGAAATAAATGTAATTTGAAGACTTTGATATAGCAGTATACCGTATGTGGCTGAAACTGACTTACCAAATCTCATTCACACTTTGGCTTGTGAGTTCATAGTGTGGACTGTAAAATCTTGTTCATTTGGAAAAGCCAGAGTAAACAGCGTAGTAAATAAGCAGAATTTGGAGAAGGGTCCTTTTATTTTCTGTGTTGCTCTAGTGCCAGTGAGGTCTGTTCCCAGCCGCTGGCTGTCACTGGACTTGAGGCTGTATAAGCAATGCAGAGACTTGCACAGAGAACTTTGAACGTGATGTTTATGGCAGCAGGCAATAGAGGAATAGAAATACACAGGCAGTGCATGGAATTTGGAACAACTATAAAGGGGAAAGGTGAGGGCGGGAGGGGGCAACTTGTGGCTGCTAGGTAGATGTCCCCAATGTGAAACAAAGTACAGAAGTGTTAGAAGTAATAAATCAAGAGTCTGATTGGAAGGGTGAGGGATCACTTCAGTAGTAAATGTGAGTGGATTGCTTGTTAAAGACATTGAAACGGAAGACAAGCAAGACAGCCTGTGCATATTTAGTGACATGAAGGGGACCTTGTAGAAGTGTTCAGTGTGGCACCAGAGTACCAGCTACAAAAACAGTCTTCACAGTGAGTAGCACGCAACTGCATTTGCTTAGTCTGCAGAGCAAATTGCTGAAATTGAGACAGAGATATCAAGAAACTGGGTGAGATTTTGGGTAGGAAAGGCCATACTACCCAGAAAGATGCAGGAAGGTGGTGAGAAAGCTTTTACTCTCTAGACAGAGAGATGAGAAACAAGCTACCTCTCCCTCAGCCATGCCTTCCCCAGCTGTTGACAAATGCATACAGATAGGGCTCTGTAGCAAGGACCTTGGTTGGGAGGAAACTCCAGCAGATGAGCTGGCTCCAAAAGCCGCATAAGCTTTAATCAGATTCTGGTTATATGTTTTTGTTTGATCACCATTTACCATGAAATTTTCCCTTCTAGAAAACTACAGTTTCACAATGGGACCATTTGAGTTTGAATTCCAGCCACATCTGTAGGAAGGGAATGCATGAACATCTTCATGTTTTGCCAGGACACCAGGAGCTGGAGAGACAGGCTGAGATGGTGTTTTGGAAAGAAAAAAAAGTTATGACTATCCTGATTTATTCCACCTTTAGAATTAGCTCATAATTCCCAGTAGGAAATGAAAGTCATGTTAGCTCTGAAATAGTTGTTGGTCTTCTTCCTTATTCTCTTTTCTTCTTTAATCATACTAACTTAGCAACTGTACTCTCAATTAAGCAGATTAACTGTAGCATTTGAATTTTAACTCTCCAGACCTTTGATTTGGATTTTAGCTAATGGTATGTGCATTCACATGCATGCCTGAAGATTTATCCTTGTAACTCTTGTTAGCCTGAACAGGGGCCATGTGGATAATTGCCCATGTAACATGTTGAAATCTAACTTGTTTGTTAACCTTGAAAAGATTCACAGGGCTAATTCCTGGCAATCGTGCAGAAGATGAACCCCAATATGTTGTTTGTAAACAGTTCTTGCAATTTCTGAGCTATGTACCCATATTTCCCTCAAAAATAACCAAATGACCTTTAATATAGGTAGTAGCTATGGCAACTGTTTTAAAATATTTAAACAACATAAAATAACACAAATCATTAGAGTCTTTAAGTTATTTCTGGCTTGATACTAGTGATTTATAGATGCTTTCATGAAAAGTCTAATTTCCAGCATGACTATGTAAAATGTGTGTAAGAGTTCAGATGCTTCCCTGTGAGGTTTCCTTTTCCTGATCCTTGCTAGGAAAATTAATCAGGAAAGGGTAACCTGTCCATGATTTTTAATATACCACTACAATTTTTAAACTGACTAGCATAGAACTGTACTGAACTCTGGGGCTGCTCTGACCGCATAGCAGGAAACAGGCAACAAAACCATTCAGTGTTTTTTCTTAAGCTTCATGTTCTACTGTGCAAGTAACACTATTAGGAGAGATTTGGGACATGAACCTTACCCCTGCTTTGTCTTTATACTAGCGCCGTCTGGGGTGACTCAGCTGCAGGTCACAGAAGCCTGAGTGCTTCCTACAGAAAGCACAGCAGAAACACCTGAGACTGATAGGAAGGATTTATTGCTTGTGGCTGGTGAGCAGCAGATGGTGATCTGGGGTAGCTCTTTCTATTTGCCCAGGAAGCAGTTGCAGGAAGGAGCCTTTGCAGAGGGTTGGAAACCTCTCCCCAGGGGTGTAAGGGTGGCTAAGGGAGGATGCAGATGGTATGGTGCCAGAACTTTTGCTTGCTGGATTCATTGCCTCTGGGAACAGAAGGTGGGTTCCCTGGATAAGAAGAAAGGAAACTGAGGCAGGAGATTGTAGGAATTAAAGCCAAATCTTACTACAAGTCTTCTTAGAAACTTATTTTCCATCTTCCCTGAAGATAAAAACCCTTATTAAAAAGTCTGAGAAATTTGGATCATGTCTTTGTGGTCAGAGCTTTTAAGGTATGGTTACACAAATGTTTTCTTATTTCTACTTCATAAAAATGTATAACAGTACAATGAAGGTGTACATACACTTATTTTAAAAAATATATGTTGATGTTATATTTTGATCCGTTCTCTGTGATTTAATGTTTGATTCGGGGCTCCCTTTACAGTTCTAAGTTTACAAAAATAGAGCAGCTTATGATTTAGCCTCAAGAGACTAGCACAGCATTGTTCTTTCTATGCTTGTATTATCACAGGACTTATGTTTTAAAAGCACTAAGTCTCTCTGAAGTCTCTGAGAACACTGAGTAATGAAACTTGTGCCTCAAGATGCACAGAATGGGTGGAACCAGGCATCTGGAACGTGCAAAGGATGCCTATCTTGTACGGTATGATATTTTTAAACAATTTTGGTTGTCTTGTCTGCAGGCTATATGCAAGCTTCTTTTATTACCAGATTTACACTTTGTTGGCATAATTCTTCTTCTAGCTGCTGTTTGGGGTTCAACTTCAAATCCAATGTTGTTGCTTTGAAAAAGTTTTTTCTTAAATACTATTCCAACAGACCAATGGGTTGATACTCCATCTTCAATAAATGGGTCAAAACTGAGCGTCGTTGGACTTACTCTGCTGTTACTGGGAGCAAAATTTGATCCATTGGTTTCATTTATATTATGCTTAACTGTTGTGTACTTCAGCTGGCGTCTTAATTGATTAGATGGGGCTTGATGAAAGACACTCTGTATGCTTTCTCTGATAATGTGTTTAAATCAGCATCCATGGCTGTTCTTGAAGTTAATGAGATCTTGCCTACCTGTTCCTACTAAAAAAAACACGGTCTGTCGTCAATACCTGTTCAGTGATACAATATCCTATGAAAAATCTTTTTTCTTTACTCAGAACACCTGTAGTACTTGAATTCTAAGACAAACTGTTTAAATGGCTTTGATTTTCAGACTGGTAGCAGTGCTTTTTTTACCTTCACTCTGAATACAAGCTCCACTGTGTGTTTGGCATCCCCTTTCTGCCTGATGCTCTTCCTATGTAGGTGCTCCCCCAGATAAGCTCTAGGCCTGAGTAACAGGGGTTTTTTGAGACTATTTTCTTCACTTGTTTTTAATATTTAGATCTTATGTTTGGTTTTAAGTACTGTGCAAAGGCTTTCAACTTAGTCTGCAGTGGTGTATCGTGCCCTCAATTTCCCTATTACTATCCTGAAGTCTGGAGAAATGCTTCAGTAATTTTATTTATTTTTGTTAAATGTAGAAGAGATTCATGAAGTGGGACTTTGGCTGGAATTTGTTTTCAGTGGATTTACTTCCTGGGATTGAAAGTACATATCCCATCCCTGACTAATTTTTGGGAAAGTTTTTTTTTTTCATGGTATATGGCATACCTGAACTCATGAATACTGATTCTCCCCTGGTAAGCAGCTCTGGGGAGCCCTAGAAGTGTGCTGCTACTTGACAGAGGGCTGATGTGTGTTTGGGGGAGAACTGCTCTCTGGTCAGGTTTCCTTAAAAAGCCCTGTAAGAGTTAGGGTGGGTGATGTAAGGATAAATGTGTTCAGAGTGTTGCTAAAACTAGTAGATAATGTGTATTTAATGAGTTTGCACGTCATGTATGACTTTGATGGCACTGATGATTAGTAACTAAGCAAAAAGGTATTCCCGTTAATACAGCAGGATGCTGTTAAGTGTAAGACAGACTCTGCTGGCATGTTTCACGTCTGCTCTTTGGAAGAGGCACAAACTCACTGCATAAACAAGCCAGCACGTGTTCACAGTCAGTAATGTGGAACTGTAGCCTGTGCTAATGTGAAAATGGTGGCTTTGCAGTTTCATCATTGGAATGGGCAGAAATGCAGGATGTGTTGAAAAAATACACCTGAAATTAACCTCAACCTCTGAAATACAATTTACCTATGTGGATGAGATCAAATCATGCTCTGGGAAGAGATTTTGAAGAACTTTGAGCGCTAGACAAGTAAAGGGAAATACTCTCAATAAAGAATAATAATTAAAAAAAAACCCAACTGCTATAGGAACTTCTTATTTTTTATCTAATAGATAAATCTAAAGATAAATTAAATAGATAAATCTGCCATCTTGCTGATGACCCCAGTTTTCAGTATGAAATGCTAAAATTTTACACTAAAATGCTAAAATTTTACACAGTACAGTTAACTTACACTGCACTTCAAAAATCTTGAAATCAATCCAAAGCTCACTGAATTATGATTTTATTTTTTAATATGATCTTTAATCAGTAAGATTATTCTTTCTAGTGTGCTGTGGGTCAGCCTCCATTATTAAAGCAGAATGGGGTTCAGCCATGGTTCTGGAGGACTCTTATTATAATAGCAAAACAAAAACAAACAAATAAAACCTTTCAGGCAATTGGTACATAAATAAAGATACCTTCTCCAGGTTCTAGTCCTGTGTGTTCTGTTTTATAGCAAGGGTAGGTGGGTACAGAGCTCAGAAGGGCTTGTTATTAGGAGAATCTGAAAGACGTATTTCAGAATCTAAGTGGGACTGTGTCACATGCTGATGCTCTGAAGTTCAGGAGGGGAGATAGGAAAAACAAAGGAAATGAGAGAATGAGTGAATTAGAATGGTATCCAGGATGCAAGGAAAATGCTACAGATCTTTGGGGATTTTGAATTTGATGACAGACAAAATACAGTTGAGAATGTCTATAAGAAGGGCAGAGGACTGAAATTTTCTTTCAGTTTATATTGCAGGAACACAAGTACCTGCATCTACAGTTTCTAACATCTGAAATCCCTGAAGGTCTGATCACACTACAGTGCTATGACTGTGGCTGAGAGACTCTTTGGAAATTTTCCGATGTGTATTCCTATAGTTGATACGCAGTCTATTTTTCAGCCCCTAAAGAGGTGCCCTGAGTACAGGTCTGCTCTGAACATGCTTCAAAATTCAAATATACTTCGAAACACTTGTTACTAATACACTTCAAGTAGTGCTTCTTCATCTTGGAGAAACAAATTTAGCCTGAAAACACAATATTCAAAAGTAATGATTTCATTAATAGATATAAGAGCGGGGCTTTTGTAATAAGTTGAATGTTCCATATTTTTCATTCTGTGTTATGAAAGCTTCTGTTCTCCCATCTGGTTTTCTTTACTGTGAGTTGCTCCTGTAAGCCCTTGATTCAGTATGGCATTTGTACCTGTGCTTTACTTATAAGCATGTGATTGCTCCCATTTGGGGAGGAGAAAAAGGTAGGGAAAAGATGATTAGTGCTGTGCTGGATTGGGACCCCGACATTGCTCTTTATCTTAGGTTTCTTACCTTCGATTTGCTGGAATGTGTTCTGTGGCTTCCAGAAAGAAGTGATTTACATTTTACCTACAGCCTTATTCTCTTTGTACATAGCATCATGTTCTGAATACTTATGACTGCCAAAAGTCTTTGCTGAATAGAAGTTTTACTGCCATGGAAAACTGTTTGTGGATGGGTTTGTCTTCTAGCTCTGTGATAAGGAAAAGGGGCTGCAAATATGCTAAAAATAGCATGTTGTGTAAAGCCATTAACAGAAAATTAAATACCCACCCACCCCCCATCCGTCTTTTAAACAAAAGATCAATTTGCACTAAACCCACTTATGCAGTCAATTGCAGTAAGTGTACATAGGTAAAAACAGAAGCTAATCCAAGGGAAGGTGCACAATACCATAGAGTTTGTCTGAGTACATACCTTATCCTAAGCAGTAATTATATAGATATTAGACTTAATTGATTCCCCTCCTACAAATTGTCTGGACAAGAAATTATTTCCTGTTCAGTTTACTTGAATTGGACATAAATAGGAAAGATAACTGCAAAATTATTAAATGTTTGTGTAAACTGAGCTAGACTAGGGATGATTTTCTAATGTGAGACAATGGGAGAACACCTATTTCAAAAGTGAGTTACTTCTAGTAAATCAAAGCAGCTCATATAGGAATGAGATTACTCAAAACTTACATCACCAAAAGTGTCAGACATGTAACTCAAAGTTATCTGAGCAACTTGGGCAATTCATGTCTGTCATGTCCTTAATGCTGTTTACTGAACATAGCAAAGTAAATTCCCATCAGCAAGATTAATTTGTGCTGATTCTTCTAATGTTAGTCCCCTAGTATTCATTTTCATTTTCAGCATGGCAGAAGATTTAGGGTAGCAAAGAGGTGATGGAATTGTGTGCATGTTTGCAACTCTGCATGCTGTTCTGCAATAATCTTGATTTGCTCCCACTTGATGTTGCTGATTCTCTTGAAGATTACTTTTGAATTGGCTTAATTTTTGCCAGAATGATAGCTTTAAGGTAATGACTGTGGAAAAAAGAAACATTGCATGGAATATCTTTCTATGATGGTGCCCTAAAGGGAAGAAGTTTGAGTTCAAGATGCTGCAAGTGTCTAGGGTCATCAAAAACAAGGATAAGGAAAGGACTTTAATGCTTGTCTAATCTGCCAGGTCACACTACTGGAACCTTTCATTTTTTTACTTCAAATCCATATAATTAAATTTCCGCTAATCACTGTCTGTCCAGGTTCCTAGAGAAAAAAAAATAATTGCTAGAAGAGGATACCACTGTGTATGCACAAGAAGGCAGTTTCACAACTTGCCTGTTCTTATGCAGAAATACCTGCTTATTTTAGAAATTATGGTTCTTAGATTTCTTTGTCTTGCAACTTCCAATGTTCACATCCAGAGCGAAAGCAACAGTTACGTTCCTCTACACAGACATAATTTCCTCTTAACACATTCCAGCCAGTACCTCAACTAAGATGGAGAGGAAAAAAATGTGTTTCAATGAAAAGCAGAATTACCTTGCATATGTAATGAAGCTGCTGTGCAGGTAACTTTAATTCTAGTGCTCTCTAGAGCCTGATAGCTTGCTTTTGCAACAGGTTAATAATATTCAGAAGTGGATATAAATTTTACCTGTAAAGGACTAAAATTCACATAGCATGATTACTAGTTGAAAATATATTCCTTTTTCCAGATAGTGAAAAAATCTTATTAACCAGCATGGATTTTTTTTTAATATATTACTGTATACTGACACGCACATGCACTTTTGTTACATGTTTGGTTTTTTTTTTTTCAAAAACAAGATATTAAATTACTGTCTTCTAGAGTAGAAACCGTAATCAAGTTGTTCAGCAATTGTACATCCTAGCCACCAGCTAGATGGCTGTAGCTCCTAGTGAACTGAGCTGTGCAGCTTTTTCCATAAATTGTTGTTTAGGTTTTGATACAGTTTCAACCACCACCACATTCCTGTTAGAATAATGTGAAAACTGGAAGAATGAAACACATAAAACTGGTCAAAAACCTTGTGCTGAAACCTTTCATCCGAGCAGACAAATTGGACTTTTCTACCTTAATGCTTGACAAACTCACTTCAACAATAACAACTAGCAAAAAAAAAAAAAAAAAAGGCAGCCTGTGTTCTGGTTCAACATTTCAAAACAAAGCAATTTTTCTGTTTCCATTTGAAAATTAAATTGTTTTTCACTTAATATCATGTTAAATATGTCAATTTAAAGAAAACTCCAAATATTTTCATTTACCTGAAATCTTTCTCCTTTTTTTTCCTTTTTTTTTTTTTTAACCTACTATGGGGGGTTTCAAAAACAGTAGTTGAAAACTTTTCTATAGAAAGGAGTTCATTCCCTTCCAACTAATGCACAATTACCTGTAACCCTAAATTGATTTGGCACTAGGTCAGAGTAACTGGACAGATACTTAAAGAATATGGTGTATGTAACCACTCTGCGTTTGCTGCTCACTACATAACTGCACTGCCTTTGGCAAATTCTTCTGTTTGGGATGAGCCTCCGGAGTCCCTGGCTGCCATCCCATGTTGCTTCGCTGTTCTAGCAGCAACACTTCAACCTGTTTACTGAAGTATTCTGCTGGTTGACTTTTACCATCCTCTTGAACCGTGGAGTCGGGACCAAGCCCAGGTCCGCCCAGAGGGCGAAGCAGGTGAGATGGCCTCAAGGGAGAGCTCGCTCTGTGCCCCGAGCGCTGGCACTGCTGTCCTAGCCTGGCACCAGTGCCTCAATTGTATTACCGCTGCTTACAGCTACATTGGACAAATGTTCCTATTCTCCTCATATGGAGAAAAAGCTGAACGTGAACTTTGTCACCAAAGATACTGCAAGAAGTGGCAAGAGGCCTAACCCTTCCCAGTGAGGTGGCTGTGGACCTGTGTCTATGCAGAGCTGCTTGTTTTACGGAACAGTTCGGAGGTTTGGGTCTAGATCAGAAAATGTGTAGTTTATTCTTCTCTGAGAGCTTGTTTTGATCCCAGAAGGTGTCAGAATGAAAAACCATGTGGCTCAGTGTCCCGTCTCTGGCAGGAGTGTTAGGACATGCCTTGGGAAGAGTGTCAGAACAGAGCTAGCATATGTCCTCTCCTAATACTCTCTCATTTCCATCTATTCTGTGTTAAAACTTCCTGAGCCTGGTGTGATCTATGTTTATTCATTATCCACCAGTCAACCACCTACAAAGAAGGGGAACAGCTGCTGTTTGTTTTGAACATGGATATTTGCTGGCTTTGCTTGTACCCCCCAGCTCTGGGGGAAGGAGTGAACGATCGGGCCCACTTCCCCTTCTCCATGTTCATCACGGCTTTGAGAGACCTCTGTCACACCCCCTCCAGTTATCTGCAGGCCAAAATGTTTGTTATTGTGTAGCTGCAGTTACATCAGAGAGGCTGTGGCGGATATTTGGTGAATAACTACAACATATTTCCAATCATGAAATAATATCAAATTACATCCATCCTAAAGGGGGAAGAAAAAAAAAAGGCAATGTGCGTTACCCGCTTGGGATGACGTTTACTTGTCTTCAAGAATGAAACATGCCAATTCTAGATGTAAAATTGTTCAATTTCAAATATGCATTAAAATTACAGACCTGGCAGCTTAATGGTATTCTTATCATTCTGCTAAATGTGGGTATCTTATCCAAATGTATGGTTGTGCTAAGCTGTGTCAGTTGAGAAATCTGCCAGAATTGCTTATATTCATAGAAAAAATAAGTAATCTGTGTGTGTTTAAATTGTCACTAGGATCTTCTGCATGCTGCCTTTAATACATAGGGCAGGAAAATCATGTCTCTCTGCTGCTGCTGTATTGAAATAACTTCCTCATCTCTTATGACTCTTCGCCATGTTTGATGGCTTTTCTCAGAGCTGTGCTCCCAGGCACTTGTTATTGTAAGAGAATCTCGGTTTTCATTACAACAAGAAACAAACCCTTCAGCCAGATTCTTGATGGGAGAGAGTATCTCAAAGTGTGCACAATGTACTTCACAAAGTTTAAAAATAAGAGACTAAAGGAAAGTTCAATTAAAGCAAATATGATTTTGTAAGTGTTGGGCTAACAAATTTTTGAACAGTTTGCAATTTTTCAGAAGTTAGAAATCCTATATAAACTTAAGATACTGCTGTGAATACTGCATGTAAGGATCTTGTAATTTCACAGCTGGAAACTTGAGTATACTCTAAATGAAACACTTAACAATTAAATCATCCTTCAAGCATCCTTCTTCAACTTGCTGCCTTTTAGATCTTCACTGTGAAGCAAAATCCTGCATTCCTCTTGAAAGAGAGATAAAGATGAGGGAGGAGAGAAAAATTAAGATTCAGTTCTGAAAAGAAATTCAGATAAGTAAATAGGGAGCCTCTTTCTCTTTCCTAATCTTAGTACAAATGCTGTTTAATAAGATACCAACAATATTCAATTAGCATCAATCTATGCAAGATGCTACAAACACACTTATGTGAGGTCACACTCATTTAAAATATTAGAGGTGTAATTACCAGCTCGATGCCACAAAACAAAGTGGAACAATACATTTATCTCACAAACGTTCAGAAAAACTTCAAGAAAATGTTCTCATCAGCTGTATGATCAGACTAATTTTACTTCATACCAGCATTCCTGTTAAAACAATCACTTTAGATAAGAAAAGGAAACATTAATTTCTGTTGCTATCTTTAATTTGCAGCATGCATACTCTGTGGTTTTTGAGAAATGGTAAATGAGTAACAAGTAAACGCTATCCTGCCCTTCTGGGGTTTCACACTTGAACTATTTAGTTGTTTAATGGATTTTCAGTGAGGTTGATTTATCCAGTGGAAGTAATTGAATAGGTAATACCAGTACCTGGTGGCTTTGAAATCTGGGACATTTAATGTGTAGCTGTTTTGATAAGAAAACTGGATGAGAATTCTAGGCTCAAGGAGTAATGTAACTTATTAAAATATAGAAATAGGTACTGGTTCTATGAATCATTTAGAATTTACTCCATATTGGAAATATTGATGTAACCTTACTAAATTAAATGCAGTGGAATTTATATTTTATACACAAGATGAAGAACAATTCTTGCAGCACTAAAAAAGTATATTCTGAGAATTCCCATGTGACTATTTGTAGCAGTAATTCTAATACTAGAAACAAAGTTTTGCAGAGCTTTAGCACAGACAAATGTGGTTTTACTTCATGTCCATATTGACTTCATAAAGAAAGTTTACTCCACTCTCTGTTACTGATACACTCTATATTGTGTGTGAGACAACTTTGATATTGACCAATTTAATCCCTGTTACTTCCTCTGGAATTAATCATTATAGCAATTTTTCCTCTAATAAAAAAAAAAGAAATTAAAGAAAAGAACTTGTAGCAATAAAAGGACAGCTGTTACATATACAGAAAACTGTGTACTGGTCCAGAATGATCAGAAGGAGAGGCAGGGATTGCATTTATAGTCATGCATTTGGTTAAGGAATGAACAGGATCAAGGTTTCTGTGTTATGATCTGGCCAGTATACACATTTGGGTTTGGCTATGGCTAGCCTGATATCATTTTTGTCAACAGTAGCTTATTCTCGCTGTTAATGCTCTCAGAAATTCAGGAGCTATTCATATGCACAGATTCTGCTGTGTGATAAGCATGTCTGCTTGCCACAGGATGCAACAATTTCTGAATACTTAGACTTTTATAGTTCACAAACTGAACTCTTAAAAGACAAACTGTGTTTGGTATGTCCTTATCAACCTATGCACTATACAAGCAAATTAAATAGTGGCCTCTTTTATCTACTGCATAACAAACCCTCCTGTCTTTCTCTGCTAAAACTCTTGTCCATTACTTGGTCATTTACTGAATCAATTATTTATAAGGAAGGATGCTATAACCTTTTTGTCTTGGCCTCTATACCTCCAGGGTATTTGATCTATTCACAGTAAGTCACCTCACTTCCTAGATTCCTCTTCTTGGAAAGCAAAGGTCAGGAAAAAACTGCACACTTGCTGCATCCCCAAGCACATCCCATCTTTGTTCCTTTTCTGTATATTTTTTTCCTCTTCTAATTTTAACCCCCCTTTTTTTTTTTGTCTTGTGTTCAAGGGAATTTAAACTCCAACAGAAAGAAAAGATCCTCATATGCTTTAACTATAGATGACATTCACATGTGACAATATTAGCAATTAGGTTATCAATTACATGGCAGTATGTAGATATGTGGGTATTAATCTATCTGGGGACCTGTACTGCTTTTGAGTAGAACCTTAAGCCAGAGACTCAAATCCCACCTGACAGTACTTTATCCACATGGAATAAATATAACTTCTCATTAAGCAAGAGAATAGATTTGCACTAGAGTGCAAAGAAGGGTGGAAAAATGAATGGACAATGGAAAATTCAACAGAGTCCAACTTCTCAAACCCCAAAACTGCTTGACTGCAAGAACAGACAGCTTGGCTTGTCCACTGGCCAAAACTAGAAAGCTAAAAAATCAGGACAAGCATCATAGATGACAGGTCTTGAGCTGAGACAGGGGGTGAGGAGTATCAGTTAGAAAGGTGTTTAGGGAGGTGATAGGTCTGTGAGAATTTTGTAGCTAAGAAGGAGAATCTGTTATTGGATGTAAATGAGGAAAGGGCTGTTAGTGAAGGGCTAGGGAAATCACATCTACAACATCTACAGCAACGTATTGCATTATAAGTGAAGGTATGGTTATAAGTGAAGGGACACACATGCATTTTTATTGAAGGCAAAAAGGAAGCTCTTTATAATTAATAAGATTCTAAGTGATCAGATTTAATGTGCAATGATAATAGCACATACATCATTGTATGCTAAATGTTCTGAAAGAATGTGCAGAAGGTAGGCAGGGAGGATCTAAAAGAGTTGAAACTCGGGGAGACTTTCTGGGTACAAAACTCAGTACTGATGTTATTTCTGAGAATAACACAAAAAACAGGCAGAAACTGAGCATATTCCTTTGCTTGCATTTAGCATGTTGTGATGATGAGACCACATAGAGCTGAGTAAATATCTCATTTTGGATAAGCTAAATCTCTGTGACTCTCTGATTGCTGAATTCAATTGTAGAGTATGCTTGACTGCTGGGCAAAATAAGGGAAGAAGGAAAGAAATACCTGAATTAGAGCCTTACAGAAGATTTATCCTCTATCTACATGTTTCTCCCCAAGAGTGAAGAGAGAATAAGAACAAAGATTATCTGATAGACAGGTAAAAAACCTCATAAGTTCATTAGAAATTTAGCCATTGAAGTATATTTGGTGGTATTGTTTTTTTTTAACTTGCAACAAGTAAATAAGTATTTGTTATGCATTTATTATTAATAAAAGTATCTCCTCCACAGAAGCACACAAAATAGTATATGCTACTAGAAAACCCAGTAGCTGGCAGTGGTATGTCTGTATATCACTTCCCAATGTTAATACTTGTTTGATTTGTTAGAAATTTTGTGATTTTTTTTCTTTAGAAATACCATCAAGAATGTATTTGTTATGCCATCAATGCTGACTGTGAGTCAATGCAGCACCGTAAAGATCAAAATAGTATACTAGATTTATATGGAGTGTGTAGCAATGCAAGTATTCACAGTGGCTTATAACATTACTTGTTGTATTGAAGCCCTTTCACTAAACCTGTTTGAGGTCAGAAAAATATATAAAGGTGTAAAGGAGACACCAATTCATGTAACAAAATTCTTCAGCTGAGATAGACATTATACACAAACGTCTCAATTACACCTCTTCACTGGGACACAGTGAATAGTTATCTTTCATGTTCAATTTCTTCTGGAAGAGTAGGAAGTAAAACCAAAGATGGGTATTTTAAGCTGTTTGGTGGAACTTTGGGGATGTGTGAAGTTGATATTGAGGTGCAGGGTAAAGGCAACCCAAAATCAATGCCATACTAAATACAAACCTGTTCGCTTCTTTCCAGTATGTAATATCTGAAACTTACTTTTATTTTTGTGGTAGACAGCTGTTTCTTGGTGTATTGGGTCTCGCTAAGACCCCTACCGACCCCCACGGTGCTGAGCTTGTATTGGTAGCGAGGAGGGTGCTGACAGCACACCGGTGCTTTGGCTGGTGCTGAGCAGCGCTCCCACAGCATCACGGCTGTCTCTCCAGCATCGCCCCCATCACTGCTAGGCTGGGGGTGGGCAAGGTCTTGGGAAGGGACACAGCCAGGACAGCTGATCCGAAGTGACCAGTGGGATACATCATACCATACGACCTCTGCTCGGATATAAAAGTTAAGAGAAAGGAGGAGGAAGTGGGAGCATTTGTCATTTACAACATTTGTCTTCCGGAGCAATTGCTACGTGTACTGAAGCCCTGCTTCCTGGGAAGTGGCTGTATGTTGCTTGCTGATGGGAAGTAGATAATAACATCTTTTGTTTTGCTTCATTTCCATACACATGACCTTTGCTCTTGCTTTATTAAACTGCCTTTATCTTCACCCACAAGACTTTTTTTCCCCAACTTATTTTCTCCCTGCCCTGTCCTGCTGAGGAGGAGAGTGATAGAGACACTTGGTGAGCACCTGGCATCCAGCCAGAGCCAACCCACCACACTTGGCAATGGGACTAATGATGAACTCGCACACAGACTGAGTCTGCAGTGCATAGCAGGTCTTGGTGAGTGTATTCACTGTTCATTGAAGGCATGCCTGGCTGGGTATACATTCTTTTCTCCATAATTTCATGGGTGGAAATGGAGAAACCTTCAACCTCCTACTGCAGAAAGCCTTATGCAAGGCTAAAAGCCCTGCAAGTTTCAGAAGTCAGTTGTGTGTTAGTAAAATATAATGGAAAATAAATTGTTCAGCAGTAGTGGGCTAACAAGGTTTATTGTTCACAGACCGCTCCGCTCTAATGTGAGGATGGGGGGGATGGCTGTTCTTGCTTTACCTGCATCACCTGTGCAAAACAAGTTGATGAATAAGTGTCACAGCTGGTAGACTTGTAAATCACACCTTAGAAGAGGAGTCTCCTGCTCTTTGCCCTAGTATCCTTTTCTTCAATGATCAGCAGTGACACTTACATGCCATCAGACAGTTTAGTTTTCCCCTCTTGAAAAGCCCTATTAGAAAGCTGCAGATTATAGTGCTCAATTTTACAAACCTTTAGGCTTGGGGACAATGTATGGTATCTTGCTTGTGCCGATAGAGCAAGAAATAAAACAAATAGAGATAAAAACACTTATAAGCCACCTGCTTTTTATCAACTTTCTCTGCATACTTTTCACAGTTATCTGTACTTGAGCATGCTTATTCCAGTCTGGCAAATCACAGACGCCCCATTTACTATTAACAGAAATGAAGATAGACACAGATGTCTGAGGCAGAAAGTAAAATATGAATTTTTAATTGCTGTAGGTCTCCAATAGTCATAACTATGAAGTACTCTGTCCAGCAGAACAGATAGAATAGGAAAGAAATATTCTGAATGTTCATTGTCTTCTTTTTATTCCTCTCTTTTTCCAGCTGTGATATTTGTTACCCAGCAGCTATGCACACAGCTTCTTCCTCTGTCAGTGATCTATGGCTTGTGTCTACAATTTCAAAGGAAAAGTGTGGAAAAAAGTGTGATTGTTATTCGAAGCAACATAATTTGAAATAAATATTATACTTTTCACAGCACTGAGGGGAAGTTTTGTCCTCGGAGCCCCTAGATACCTGTTTGTAGGTAATTCCAATTTGTTCTTTTACTGTCTGGGGTGCAAAATGGGAGATGAGGTTAATCACACCTCAGTAAAGCTTGACCTTGGTAGTTCAGCATTGCCAATTTCAAGCATAAATAAGCAGTACTTTTGGTACTTCAAGAATATACAGTGAAACAGGGAAAGACCAAAATAAGCAGTCTTTATTTCCATATTTTTATTAAATAGAAACTTGGCGCTTTTTTCTACTGGGCATGGAATAGTCTTGGCTTCAACAGATCTTTCTTGTCAAGCACTAGTGTGTGTGTAAAAGTAACCCCAGCAAAGAGAGATATTATAGACCTAAAAGAAAATAAATATGAATGGGATGGAAGAAGAGAAGGAAACCTATGTTGGATGGGCATTTTCTGTCCATATCTACATATAAAAATTTATCTTGTATTACTTGTCAGTTATGATGTTTATCTTGAAGCCACCTTTATTTTCTGTTGGAAGAAGACATCCAAAATAAGAAAGGAGCAGACAAGAAGTGAAGGGCATAAGGAGGTCTATCGGGTGAAAGTGGTAAAACAGCACAGGTAAAATAAACTAGCTAGGGCTGAAATTAATATGTGAATAGCTGTTTCTGTAATCTTTTGAAGGCTGTCAGTGATTTAGGAGTCCCTATTATACCCTGAAATTAAATATCTCTCTATCTGACTCACCTCCTTTTGCTTAGTCTCACATTAGAGGCTTAAGTCATTGAACAGCTTGTTTTTATTTCTTATATGAAATTAAGCTGGGAGTTATGACCTTTTCATTTAAACTTCATATTTAATAAGGTGGCTTATTGTGAGCTGGCAGAAAGCACTGTGATAATTTCCTAGCATCTTGATCACATTTGGGGACCTTCTTTCATAGCAAAATAACTGCATAACTCCCTGAGGCATGAAAAAGAATAATATTTTCTTCAAAACATTTAATACAGCTTTTAGATATTTACCTTTTTCTCAGCTGAACAAAATTTCCCTTTTTATTCTAAAAATAATCTTCAGGATAGTTTGCACAAAACTGCATAGTCTTTGTAAATTCAGCAATCCACCATTGTTCGTGGGTTAACTGACCTGCATTATTTTACCTGCATGTTCTTTGACATGGTCAGCGTTTGAACACCTTTAGCTATGGCAATTCAGGCTGACATTTATGTTTTCAGTTGTAATTTGTTTACTCCATGTCTTTAAAGAGTTTCAGATTAGACCTTGAACTCAAATAAAAAGAAATAGACTCTTCAGCATGTATTTGCTTATAAATTTAAGTTAATGTACAGAAAATTAAATATCCATATTAAAGCATGTCAACCAATAGCCTGTATCAAAATACTAAAGTGAATGAATAATTTGCCATTTGCCAAAGTCATTAAATGTGTTAATTTTTAGCTCACCTGGTTTTGTTGCTTTGGCAACATATGCTCACTGCATGACGCAACTCTGCCTCTGTTTCTTTCAAACCAAAAGTACATAAATAATTCTAACAGGTGATTCACAAACCTTTTGTTTTCACTTATTAACTCTGAGTCTGAGAGCATAAATGTAAATTCAATCAAAAGCTACTGGGGAAAAAAACCCTGTAATCCTTCCACAGCTATCATGTAGTCTTTCCCAGTGTGACCCTGATCATGCTAATTTATAACAAAGGCTGCAATGAAATTACCACACCAAGTAAGCTAAAAGTACAACACCTCATGTTGCCAAGTACCATGCAGAAAAGATTTTTTGACACATGCCATGCTGCTCAGTGTCCTGAAAAGAAAATCATTTTATCATCTTCAAGAAAGAAGGCTAGATTAAATCTGCTATGTTTCCCTGGAGGGGCACTACTCTACTCGTGCAGGTATCGCAGGCATCGTTGAAGGAAGGTCTGCTAACCACAGAGGTGTTAGCTGAGCCTTCTGGGCTCAGTGATCGCAATGCAAACACCAGGAGACAGATACCAGTGGCATCCATGAGCAGAGTAATTTCATCCTCAATATTCATGAAGCCCTCTCCCAGTGTTTGTGCACCTCAGAGGGAGTCTCTAGAAACTGATGCTGGTGGGAGAAGCTGCGAGGAAGCTCTGTGGAAGAATTGGTCCAAAAGGGGCATCTTCAGTGAGACTTTGGGCTGAAACAGTGCTGAAAACCTTCAAAGAGGTTACTAAGCCTGAGACCTCTGCATTTGAAGGAATGAGTATCTACAGCAATAAAAAAAGCTGTCAACGCTCTAAGGGCTGTAATGTGAACACTGAAAAGGAAAAGAGTTGTACTGTGTACCCAAAGTTTTTTTTTCTGTGACAGTCTTTAAGGCAAGCTGACATAACAGATCAAGGTTTGTATTGCTTCCAAGAAGATCACAAACAGCAGAAGTCATAGTAGGCTAGATTTTCACAGCTTCATGCAGAAATGGAGTACCACAGCCGCTCTTGTTCAGCCTCAGACAAAATCCATTTGGGGAAGAGCTAAGAGTACTGGTACAGGGCAATTTGCAAGGCTACAACTTACAGTAGGCTAATCGGGAGTACCTGAAGATTTTTTTTCAAGGAAGTGATCATAGGGGGGAAAAGAAGAAAGTATAAAAAGTGGAAAACTAACTGTAGTTTTGTCAAATGCAAATAAGCTAAGGAAAGTGGACTGTTGAAGGTAAGTTGTCCAATGCTGTGTTAGGTGTTTTTCCTCTTTGAAATTGGTCATGCTGGTCTGTAACGGCACACTTAAAGCAAAGCATAAGTAATTGCTGAAGAGTATAGAGAACACTGGCAACTAGCAGTATCACACCACATCAAGACTGCTGACAAAAGCACACTACGTACTTCCTTCTCAGCATCAATCATTGGGTTGGAGACCATGCATATATAAATGAACATGTATTGTAGTAATTTTCTTGGCAAACCAACAACCTATCTATAACAGAAATAGGGAAAAAATACTGTAGACAAATAAATAGACTTCAGGTGGTTATGATCATAGCAATAGTGTGTCACCTTCTATCTGTCTGTTTCATGGGCTCCAAATCACGTGTGGCAGGATGGGGCAGGTAGCAATGGATTTTAGTGCTTTTTTCAGCTTGAACAATGAAGCAGAATGGAAAATTCTCTTCTTTAAGCTACTCAAAACCTTTTCTAGATTCTGTATTTCCAGTACAGTTAAATCTGGCCTCTTGTTGGGGGAAGAGAGTGGATCCCAGAAGTAACATAATCATTCACTGCGTAGGGGAGCCCCTGTGATGCCAATGCCAGCAGAAAAGCTTCCACTTCTTGTGACCTATATTTCAGTTCAACACTGTAACTATTACAGCTTTGGGCCTGGAAATGCTCGCGTACCTCATGGGTAGAAATGTGCACATTGGTTTCACTAGTTTCCTTGGGACTATTCTTAGAAGTGAAGTTACTCATGCAATTGATTGCAAGCTTACAGTTTGGGGGTCTAATTTCACAGTATAATGAACAACTAACCTGATTATTTCACCATCTTCCTGCATTCAAACTCTTTCCTAGAGTTGTGATGATTTGTTGGATATGAGCTGTTTGCATCATGCTTGAGTGCTGATGAAGACTTATGTTTGCTATTTATACACAATAGAAGCATAGAAGCATAGAATCATTTAGGTTGGGAAAAAAATGTGAGGTGATCATGTCCAACCACTAACCCAGCACTGTCATGTCCATCACTAAACCACGTTCCTAAGCACCACATCTATGTGCTTTTTAAATACCTCCAGGGATGGTGATTCCATCACCTCCCTGGGCAGCCTGTTCCAATGCTTCACCAGCCTCTCGGGGAAGAAATTTTTCCTCATATACAATCTAAACCCCCCAGTGCAATGTGAGGACACTTCCTCTTGTCCTGTCGCTCATTACCTGGGAGAACAGACCGACCCCCCTGCCTACAGCCCCTGCCAGGGAGCTGCAGAGAGCCGTCAGGGCCCCCCTGAGCCTCCTCCTCTCCAGACCAGTCCCCTCAGCCGCCCCCCATCAGCCTCGTGCCCCAGCCCCTTCCCCAGCCCCTGCCTGGCTCTGGACACGCTCCAGCCCCTCCACGTCCCCCTGGCAGTGAGGGGCCCAAAGCTGAACACAGGATTCGAGGGGCGGCCTCACCAGGGCCCAGCACAGGGGGATGGTCACTGCCCTTGTCCTGCTGGTCACGTTATTTTCTGCCAGGCAGCATTCCAGCTGCTCTTCCTCAAGCCTGTAGTGTTGCATGAGGTCCCCTCTAGCGTATTTAATATGTAGCAGAATACTCCTGTTAAGGTGTATGTACGTTATTGATGTGCTCCAGTAGGGATTCCCATTCATCAGCAGTTTTATAGGTCGATGCAAATAAGCATCATGGAAAAAAAACCCTATAGTCTATCATACCTACAGTCATCCCTCTATATGACAATAATTATTTTTAAGTTGTACAGAGCATTGCTGCCCACCCTGAGTGTATTCTGTGATCTTTTATCTTAAAGCCAGGAGCATCGCTCTGGAAGCCATGTTAGAGCATGCAAACATCAGTCTGAAGAAAGAACTGTCCAATCTAACTACATAAGCTTACAGAATCTAGACAAGACTGTAACATGATTTTTAAATTCAGAAAGCAAGCAAGAAAAGGTCTGGTATTTTTTTCTGTTGTTGGGATATCAATAGGACCAGTTCTCCAAACCCCACAGCTTCAGAATTCCCCAGCTCTTCTGCCCAAGAGTGCTTTTTGTTGAAGATTTGTCTTTCAAAGACAGAGGTTTCTATATTTAGCAATAGAAAGTTTTTTTCCCTATGCTTTATTCAAATGTGAAGATGGTATGTAAGGTTTTCATGGGAAAAGTAGTACTAGGGAATATAATTGGTCAAGAAATGAAATGGCTAAATGTGTTTTGGTGGCATGTTGGGAATTAAGTAAAGCTTATTTTCTATCACCTTCTTGTACTACCTTTTCTTTCAAAGTCTTCTGCTCCAAAAAGTCTTGTCTAATCCATTTCATTTAATAATCATAGATGTTTGGCTTGCTGCGTTGCTTTGATCTGGGGTATGATTTACTTTTCTGACCTGCTGAGCCTTTTGTGTTTTCACAATTCTTGTTTGTTAAAGGTTTGATTTAACTGCATGTTCTAGGGAAAGTACCTGAACCCCAGAGTCTTTTGCAATTGACAAGATTCAAAGCACAATAAACTGACATATGTCTCCCTTTCAAAGTGCTCTATCCAGCTGGTTGAGATCATGGCCACCTCTCATTTAATACCCACCAAGTGCCAGCTGCAACTGTGGCCCTGGTTCAGTAGCCTTCTGTACCGTACCTGGTGCAGACAGCTTTGCAGCTGTATCTGAGGTCAGAGCTGGAACTGGCTGTCGTGAAACACAGGAGGGATGAAAGGCCAAATCTTTCAGAAAGTCCTTTTTTGTCTGTATAGTTATTAGAGACACCTGGAAGGCCCATGTCCTGGAGGGTCACAATCTGCATTAAAGTGCCACATTTCTGAATGTGGGAAGCTCTGTCTCGGCCGTGCATGTGCATGCTCAGGGTGGCAGTGCTGGCTGTGAGCTGTGTATAAATTGTTTTGCTCCCTTCTCAGACTGCAGACACAGTTCAGTTGGCATCACAAACTTTTACATTACCTAATAATAAAAAGAGATTGCTTCAACTTGCCGAACAGACTGTAAAGAGTGTTATCACCCAATATCACAAGGTATGAAGCTCTTGTGATCAGTTTTAGATTATTTTCTCACTCAAAACAAATGTCTACCTATCCCTGAGAGTGCTCTCAGCTGGAGCTGGTAGTAATTTTTGACAGCTATTTTGCTTTTAACAAATATCCATTTTTCCATCAGGCCTTAGGTAAAAGCATGCTGGGTGTGGCAAAGGGTACTCACAAAAGCTAGTCTTGCGAGATTCCCTTTACAAATAATGGTGAGTTGCTTTGAATTGCTTTTTAAGTTGGACTTCTCTCCATGACCTTTCTTCTAAATATGATGGCCTCAAAAGTCTTTGCAAATGCCCTATTTGCTTTGCAAAAGATTTTAACTCGGCCATATTCTTAGAGTGGCCAGCAACCTAAAACCTCCAAACACCTAGAATGTGGAAACCTGGCTTCATACCATCGCTGTGTCATTCTCCTGTTTCAGACATTATTGCTCCAACCCATGGGCTAAGGGGGACTGTCCTCTCCACCCCTTGCCTTTTCACAGAAGTCTTAGGATTCTGCTTTTATACTGAGTCAGGGTGGGGTGGCTTGTTGAAACATCAGTTCTGGAGAAAAAATATTTCTCATTTATGTCTAGTTTTAGCTGTATGTAATATTGCATAGTATAGTCAGCACAAATGGGTATAAATTACATTTTCTAGCCCCCAGTGGCAAACCTTGAACATATTTTTATGGTAGTTTTGGCTACTGCCTCCTGAAAGGCCAGTGCAAAGATCTGTTGAACCAAGTTGAAATATTTTAGTCTTTGTTCTGTCACACAAACCCCAAACTGTTATTGTTTTCATGGCACAAAGATTTTCACAATATTCTTGGAGTTGTTAACCTTTCATGGTTTCACAGTCCTCACAAGAACCCCAAGCAAATTTTTGGCTGTAAGAGTCTGACTTACTCTTTCAGCAGTTCAAATCATAGAGGGGCTTTAGACAGTTCATGCTAAGAAATCATTTCACAGATTCTTAACATCAGTAGTCCCAAAATCTAGTTTGTAAGCCAGCTGGGGGGAAAAAATCTCCATTTCACTACTGAAATATGCTTTCCAAACCCAGTCAAATGGGAAGAAGATGAAGAGTTGAAGGTCATGACTTAATTAGTCTTCTGAAAACACATCTAGAGTCCAGAAGACTCTGAGTGCCAAGTAGAAAATAACATCTTAGGAAAAAAAAAAAAAAAAAGAAAAAAAAGAGGCAGTTTTTATCTGAAAATTTTCAAAACTATGAAATTTATTTTTATGACTTTTGGTTCATTGTTAATTTCAAATACGGTTAATAGTTACACTCCAGTCTGCAAGGTTTGCTGGAGTGCTTAAAATTAGGTTAGTGTCTGAAGGTGTTTGAGTAGCGGCATTTTAAGTCCCTGATCTGAAGTTAGATGCTAGGAACTCAGATACCTAATTGACCTAAATGGATTCAAACTAATGTAGCCACATTATTTCATCCTATGAGAATCTTGCCCTGTAACTTAATGAAGTGTATAACTTCTGAGTTTTGTCAGCCCATAAACATGTAAATGATCATAATCTGATCTGTAGCAAACTGCTAGCTCTGATCAGCAAAATTTAATAACAACATCATCTTCTGGGAATAGTGACCATAAAATCTAGTTCCTGTGTAATCTTTTTCAGGACTACACTCCTAGTAATTCATACCAAGCTTAAAGAACAATTTTCATTTTATATGGCCAGTATCATTTAATATGCCAAAGTAGCTATTTGTATCTATCTCAGTATGTGTGCATTGCAAATTCATAGAAACATGTTAAGTGCAGCAAGTTAAATTCAGAGAAATTGCTATAGAAATGCAGCATTCGAGTTAGATAAAAATACTCCTGTAGCATTATTAATAGATGTTCAGTTGTCTGGTTTTTTGTTTCTCAGTTTGTATTTCTATCAGATCTCTATGCTGTTAGGAATTTGTTTACCTATTTATTCCCTTTATTATTCAAGAGTATAAGATGCAGGGTGGTGAGGCAGGTAGAAACCATAGACTCCTTGCCATTTCTTCCCTCTTTTTTTCTTTCAGTTGGTCTTATAACTGTCGATTGGGTTCAGCAAAATTTGTCATGTGGTAAAATCTTAAGGACAATTCGTTCCACAAGTCTTGAAGAACATTATTTAGTGATATGAATGAAGGAGAGAGACTTCCATGGATAGGGTGAGCTCAGCCCTTGTAGACTGCTGACCAGCCAGTGTGCACATGCTGATCAGTCTGTTGGCACAACCTAGTTTAGACTGATCTGCACAGTCAGTGATGGATATAGATCGAGGTTCTACAAAACAAAAGGGTTACATTTCAGTTAATGCCTTCATTTAGCCAAAGGTAAGATGCTTTAAACACATGCTTTTCTCTCCACTGAAGGCTATGGGTCCTATCTACTTTAGAGAGTTTTATAAGGTAGCCATTATTTCCTGTGATTAAAGAAATTCCAGTATCTGAAAGTGTTAAAATGTATTACTTCAAAAATATCTCTGAATGTCTATGATAAGTTTAGTGTCAAATAAATTTTAATGTCATATTATTATGGATTAAAACATTGAATTAGTTAAAATCCACTGAATCATAACATGTAGAAGAGAGGAGATGGGCTGGATGACCTAATACGTCATCCTAGTTTGCAAACATTATAAAACATACCTACATAAATTCAGCACTGAATGGAGTTTTTAAGAATAAAGGAGTGCAATGAAGAATGTAACTAACATATCATATACTAGTCATAAGCACTCTGAGTCAACTGATTGTTCACCCATCATAAGTGCAGCCCTCATCCTCAATAGCCTAAAATTTTCCATAAATGGAAGATTTTTTTTTTATTTTTCCCAAAACCAACTAGCTCCTCCACAGTTTGTCACTGTGTATTTCATTGTTTATGAATTACATAACAATTGTTCCTTACATCGGGACTGTAGGTTACCACCATAAATTTCATCAGGATCTTCGTTAACAGAAATATGACGTGCTAGTAAAGGTCTCTGTTGGAAAGAGAGGTGGAACTCCGCATTATCAAACACAACAGAATCCTGACACGTTGCTGGAGACTTTGAACTTCTTGATTCTGCCCCTCCAAAATTACTTGGATAACTATGTTAAACCTTAAAGATCCCATGGTTTTTCTTTCCGGGGGCTAGGTGAATCCTGCAGAAGTCTTAGCAGCTGGAAATTCAGCAGTTTTGTCTGCTCTAATCTCTGACTATACAGTGTTAACTTCTCCAGCATAAAATGAAATTGGCTGTTTGCTTTTGAATTCCCTCCTTCCCAAAACTCAAACCACCTCCAAAAAGGCACTCTTGAAAATAAACATGAATCACTGGAAATGCTTATGCTTTAATTACCTATATAATCTATTTTATTATTTTTAAGTAAAAAAGATAATATGAAGTTTCTAACTGTTCTGATCATTCAAAGATAAAAACTATTGTGATTTACCATGCAAGAAAATGCTTTGGCACTCTTTAGGTGAGTCTGACAGGGAACTACCATGATATGCAGCAAGCTACCAGGACGACATATTGCATTGATAGGCAGACAATCAAGCAATGAAAACATCTGATAATTGAACCTCTCTGAAACATGGTACAAGGCATATAGGTATCATGTGGTTTTCCTCAAAATCTAAAAAAGAAAAAAGAATTGGCACTGCAATCTTGACATGCTTATTGTAGACAGTAAATATTTCTAACAGTGGTTTTCAAAAAGTTTCAATCAGCACTTCGAAGCACGCTGCAGAAATTTGATATTCAAATGTTTGCTTCCTATGGGTAAATTCAGCTAGTAATTGAAATGTAAACTTTTTGTCATGTAGGACTTTCCAGGTTTTAGGGCAAGAGGCTGTCCCATTATTCCAGGATAACAACCCTGAGGAGAAAACCACAACAGTGTCTGAAACTTTGCAAGTTACTTAATGCTATAAAATGTACCAGGTACCTGAGACTGCCAAGATGTTTCTCAGCACTAATTTCCCTAATAAAAAAAAAAGTCTTTTTCTGTGAATGTTAGAGTTTAAAACACAAAACCACAATAACATGTGGAGGGAATATTTAGGATTTTATGTCCGTGGTACTGCTGCCTTTGTAACTGAGTAATGACATTCCCATATATGAAGTCTTAAGGTTAAAAGGGGTCTTTGTGATGTTTTTTCCTGAACTCTATCTGGGAGTTTTGGCCATTCACTCCTTGCTGATGATTATTTCTGCAATTATTTCAGCAGCTTTGAACTAGGCAATTGGATCCATGAACTGCAATTAATTCAGACTTCTAAATGGATGATTTTGATGGTGCCAGGTGGTCTGAACTTATGGAGCCAGTGGAATTGCAGTGTCCATGACAGCAGCACTTATTCCTGTAGTGAAGGTTCACTCTGTTACCAGTTGTCAATAGCTCAAGAGCTGTTTAACTATCAGGGGACATTATCATGACGTTGATAGATTTATTTTTCAGTTACTTTGTCTGTGATACATATATGGATGTGTTTATCATCAGAAAAATTCTTTTTAGTGGGCATTTGCTGGTGAGTCCTTAAAAGAGGTCTTTGTTGCTGTAATATTCAGCTAAAAATAATAGCATCAACATTTTGGGGGAAGAAAGATTGTACACTCCCTCATTAGAGTCTCTCAAAGCTAAAGTATTGTTTTTAAGTAATGAGAAATACTTTTTAAAAATAGCTTTAATAGATTAGATGTGTTTTTCTCCATTGTGCTCTGTTATAGAAATAAGAAATTGGTCTGGTCATACTCCAAAAAGTATAAATTTGCAGTTTTCTCATAGAACATCACATGGTTACACATTTTTTATTTTTTCCAAGTTAGGTTTTAAATACTTCTATATAACAAATACCCATCAGTTACATACCCTTTCTCATTTCCTAAGGTACCTTTTTTAAATCCCAAAGGATCACTGTAAAGATCTCCCTGATATTCTTTCTTTTTTTTTTTTTTTTTTTTGCAGTTTCTTTCAATACCTGACATTTATTCCATCCTTATGCCTAAGGAATTTTCTTTCATTACTGACTGAACATACTTAGCACATGTCTGCGTACATGCCTAATATATATTTTAACATGTACATCATGAAAGAAGTGGCTAGGTCTCATGCTCTGTTGCTGTATGCATCTTATACACACTGTGGGAATTAGTGTACAGATGCTGTGTTCAGCCTTTGTAGAACAAATCATTTCAGAGATGATTGAATAAAATGGATGTCAGGAAGGAAAAGGTATACTGTCATAAAATGGGTAGTGTAAGCATTAACAGCGTAAGGAAAACTTCCGGACAGGATTTTAGTGCTTTCTGGATGGTGGTAAACAGACTGCATTTCTTCTTGAAAGCAGATTGTGAATTTCATTCCATGCATGCGGCCCCCAGGGCGTATGATGCTCATACCTATGGGAGGGGAAAATGGGCATAAATCGCAAACTGCAGACAGAGGACTGGGTATCTTGTGACATTTTCTGATTTTCTGAACCTACTTTGCTATAGCTTTCCAAAGGCTGTGTTGTCTTTCAATTTTGCTTTTTTTTGTTGTTGTTGGTTTTGGGGGGGTTTTTTGGTTTTTCCTTTTTTAATGAAGATTTCAGGCTAAAGAAAGACCAACAAACAGAGATTAGGCTTACAGCCACATTGGCCAGGATCATACTGGCTTCTGGAAACGGCTTATGTTTCCAACTGTAGAATTGGTCTGAGAATTGTGTATGACAAATTCTGCCAAAGAATTGCCAGATCTTTACTGATCTTCAAAGCTGTTTCAAAGCACAGCAAATGAAAAGAAATAAAACTCACCTGGTTCTAAAGAGATGCACTTTACTGAAAGTTTTCATGGAAGTAAAGGAAAAAAATGGTTTTTCTTAGTTATATTTGTAAAATATAACTTCATGTATATTCATATAGATGCCTATAAATGATAAAAATATTGTGATAGGTGTAACTTATATCCAAGTACATGATATCTGTGAATGCCGTGTCTAGTCACAGGTGTGTTTTACTCCTTTCCATTTTTGTCATACACAGACTCTTCATATACCTCCTCAGTCACATAGCTTTCCTTGAGGGAAACTTCTTTTGAAACAGGGGAAATGATAATCACAAATAAACTCTTACATAATTCTATTTATAAGAAAAAGGTTGTAAAAAAATCAGGATTATAATTAGAATTTTATTTTCCCTTAGACTGTTTCAGTTTCAAAAACGAATTGCCCTTACCTTACCATTTGCAGTACACTGTTTTCCACCCCTTGGTTCCTCTATATTTTCGATATACCAGACAGGATTTCATGGAATTCGTATACACCAACAACATACATGATGTTCCATAGAACAAAGAAGTAATGGAAAAGTCACATGGAAGTTACATAAGTCACATAAGAGACCTCAGAGTTATTGAGGATGTACAGAAACCTGTGAACTGTTTTTCTTAGTCCCTCACTGTTAAACATCTTTCTGTTTGAGTACAAAAGACTGACATTCTCGTGGACTGGAAGTGTCCCAATGAGAGCAAACAGGGAAATAGTTTTTGTAGAGGTCTGTAGAAAAGAGTCCGAGAGTTGGTAGCAAATGGAGAGATAATTCTGTGAAAGATGCAATAAAATATCCTGATTTGTAACCCAAATGCCCTGACCTTCTGCCAAAACTTGGAAATTCTTTACAGAATTAAAAAATAAAAAGGCGGAATGAATGTTTGGGGACACTGTGCAGGATTAATTGCTTTTTCCCGGCCTCCATTATGTCTTCCAAAATACAGCCAAAGTTTTTCTGCTGTCTCTGAAAGGTAAAAATGGACCCTGCCCTGTTTCAACAAGACCATCTTTCCTCCCTTTCCCTCTCCGCATGTCTAGTATGAGTTTTGCTCTTCCTGCTGCCCTGAAAATGTGGAGTATGGGCAGATGGTGAGAAACAGAATGTTCTGAATTATAGAAAATACCCATATAGCAATTCACATCACATAGCTTTTGTGCAAGCTGCATTGAAACTGCCACTTTAACAATAAATATTAACATTTAGATCCTGGAAGTTAGCTGTTCGAGCAGACTGAACTGTAATTATACTTTCTGGGAATGCTGTTTTCCTTCTGATAGATGGACTTACTTTCTCTGAAAACCATCACAGTGCTTGTAAGACATGAAACCTAAATGCAGTTTGTATGGGCTTCCTGTACCAAGGAAACAGCCGACCAGACCAGCGCTGAACTCCTCCTGAGATCAGCTGGACCACAGGTCTCAGGTGCTCATAATGAGGTGCCAGTAACATCGAGTTCCTAACTCCATCGACGTTCATGTGTCCTGGTAGTAAACTATGCCTCACCACAGTTTACAAGCACTCAGAAAAGGAGGGTAACATAGGTTGGGAGCAAGGGGACAGCTACTGCACCAGTAATCACCCTGGCTGGTGGCTTTTCAGGAAATGCCTGTTCTCTTGGAGTTTGATGTGGGTCTTCTCTGAGAGCCAGCAACCACAGCACAGGTACGCAGGCACCTTGCTTCTTTCATGGCAACTCACGGGACTTTGTGGCATGTCCAGACTTCAACTGTGGAGCCCAGAGTGAGGTGTTCTGGGGAGGCTGCAGTCCCCAAGTTAAGTGAAGGAAAAAACTTTGAATGATGGTGCGTTAAATATGTAAGCAGCTATCACAGCATTTTTAATCTGTTAAATATGTAGTCGGTATTGCCTGCTGCTGACGCACAATTGCTAATTCTGCAACAGTGCCAAACCAGCATGGTCATCCTTTGGATATAATGACTTATATTCAAAATACAGAGAGATATATCTTTCAGACGTGCAGTGCTTTTGAAAAATAAATTCTACCGGCTGTAATTATAGCTGAACTTTTTTAGTTGTTCTATCCCTTCTGCCAACATCTTGACCTTAATAACTGCTATTTGTGTTCCACAAAGTATAAGAGAGGAGACCATGCTAACGGAAATATTATTTTTCTCCAATATTAAAGATTTTCCAAAGGCTGTAAGTGAATAAAACAAGTGTTTACAGCCCAATTTTGCACTGAACAGTACAGTCTTTGTAAACAGTATCTGAAACACCTTAGAACCTATCATTAGCTCAGCTAGAATATTTTGGTTTTGTCCAAGAATTTGCGCTGGTAGGTAGATTAAAGCTGCTAGTAGTTGTATGTATGTTGGACTAGGGTATGCACAAGGTAAGGCCAACTCTTTTCTATCTGAATGATTCTTATACTCTGGATTAGGCTTCTTAGAGGTGACGTGCTCTGTCTAATTTAAGGCTGACATACGAATTACAGTCATCTTGATGCTGCTCCAGTATAGCCTACAATCTGTATTGGAAAAGAAACTAAGATTAAGAAGAATAATGCATCAAAATAGCACGTGGGAAGTGTGGGTCGGGGTCCTAGTTCTAACATACTAAATGTCAGTAAATAAATCTGTTCCTTTGCTGTGTCTCTATTTTCTTATTTGTAAAACTGGGATTTCTCTTGTGGAGGGCTTTGAGATCCAGAGATGTTGCAGGGTATTTGTACTGAAGTAACTAATTATTATCAGCTTTAATTATAACAGCTCTGGATTGCTTGTCCAAAGAGTAGAAACTGAGTGATATTTAGCCTGTTGTATATCTTGGAAAATTCTGATCTTTACCTACTATTGCATGAGCAATCAAGGTTGGGACCTTGCTTTCATGTAGTGGTTGAGATAATTTTCAACATCTGTGTCTGACTTGTAAAATTTTGGTCAAAAACACGTGACAATATATTTATAAGAGCTCTAACCAAAAGCCTTGTATATAACTTCTGCTACTTTTGTATGAGGTATATTCATTTCAAAGTCTTTAAATAATATTCATTTCATTAGGAATAAAAAAGGGAATGGACATCGGTATTATTTAAATTGTTGTGTTTTCCTCTGCTGTGCCTCTGTGGGCATGTTGAGCGCTACACAAGAGCTATAATTGAGAAATCCCTTGCACTCCATGACTGTGATTGCTATTATAATTGGAATAATTTGCATTTTTATGAAGATACCATTCTGTCTTCAGGCATCCATGGCAGTACTCGACGTTTTGAAGATCATTTGGAAAGACATACAGAAATTATTTGCTGTTAGTAGAATGGCTCTTAACTTGCAAGCAAAAACAATTTGGGGCCAAACGAAATAACAAATGGTCACAAGTATCTGAAGATGGAGCTGTTAGTAAACTGTCTCCAGAAATTGACTCCTCCTCAAATGCCACTAAAACCTTCTCTTGCAGACACACAGAGAAAGATTCTTGCATTCTTACCAAGCAATAAGATTACTGTCAGGGTTAGAACCTTCCATAACAGCAGGTCACTTCATCTCTGTTATCCCTGTAAATGCTTATTACAGAACTTGTTGGTTTTTTTCACTTCAGGAGCTGGAGGATCTTACTACGTGGCCACCAGCTGGTTTGAATACATGCTTAGTCTCTGGCTTGCTAGAATAAATGAACAAATGATACCACATTGTAACTGTTATTTTCTGTTGTCAAGAACAATTTTTAAGAAAGCAAACTGAAACCATACAGCTGAGGGTCTGGTACCCCTTTTACCCCACTAAATTCACAGTGAGCAATATTTTGTTCTGCACTTAAACTACGTTAAAACAGGAGTGATTAAACCTGGGGGAAGTTTTAATCATTGTCTATGATGAAGTGCTCAAATATGGCTCTCTATTATCCTGCAATCATATGTACATGTACAGAGGAAATGTATGTGTAAATTAAAATTACACACCTCTGACTAATTTTCAGCAGAGCTTAATGACAAAAGGTATTTGTAGATTTTTTCAATTTCATAAAAAAGGGAATTTACCACCTCAGAACCTGTGACATACCAGAATCAAAATGACCAGTTGCAGATCAGCTGGCACTTACCTAGCACCATTCAAGCTAATGTTAGAGCTCCACCAGATATACCCAGTGATCAGAGATTTTCTCGCTGGTGAGATCTGTAAGTCAAGCTATTTCAGCTGTCAGATGAGGACAGATTCAGAAACATTTATTCCAGTGAAATATTTTTTTGGGTGCATAATCCTGGTAATTTCAGTTGTGCCCCTCTCCCTACACTGAGGAAAGAAGCTAAGACCTCACCCATCTAGAAAGAAATCCACTTCTAATACTGACTCAGGTCTTTCTAAATGAAACATTTGTGTCCCAAGTGAATGTCTTAATCATATTGCTTTGAACAAGATAACTTGTGAATTAAATGTATGGATTGGAGAGTTAGTTATTTCCCGGTGCTTTTATCCCATTAAATCTCTCTATCACACATGATCACATATATTTCAGTTGGGCTAGTTAGGCAGCATGACACTACTCAGTGAAGCAGGTTGGGATTTGGTCCAGAGTCTTTTAGCAAAGGAGACAAATGCTTCCAATGCTGGCATATGAATATTTCATATACTCTTTATATATATGTTTTATTATAAACTGCTGCTACATAATTTCTGTTATGTACCTGTATACTGGTACTATAGGTTTGTGTTAAATCTCTAGATGAACGGAAAAAACAGCATTTAAATGCACGACTGGAGATATATATAACATTGAAAACAGGAATCAGTATCTAGCATTTATAATGGTGTATTTAAGAGTGAAAACATCAGAAAATACTTATTAGTTAGATAAAGGGTATCTTCTAAGTACACTTTTAAGAAGTTGCATTTATATTTCCAAGTTTTTAATTTTTACCTGTTTCAGCTTAGACTACTATTAGTGGCAATGGCAGTTTGCAGGAAATAGTTGATCAGGAATGCAAAACTTTTCTACTTGTGTTTGGTTCTCTGTTATCTTATTTAGGGGTCTGTAGTATACATATTGCTGAATAGTAAATTCCTCTAAAACAGTAAGTTTTATGTTGAAGATATAGTAGTTATAGTACAGTATAATATAGTACATATATAGAGATACTTGGAAGTGTTAGTATTCTTTCAAAAAGAAGCAAATCCTGTAACTCACATTTGCATATATGGCCAATAGGGAGTTTGTATTTAATGGAGGTTATGCTGCCAAAGCAAGTGTTAGGAGAAACATATCAAACAGAACATGGTAAGTTTATTATAAAATCCTTTAAATCTTTTTTTTAAATTGTCCAGTAATACTGAATTAATATTTTCTTGTATTCTCTCAAATGTTCCTGAGTTCTGTTAAATGCCTGGCTGCAGAACCCAGTTCTTTGAGAAAACAAGCAAATTCCTCAAGATTTCTAATAAAACATTAATTAGCCTACAGTGTACCTTCTGCTGAACATAACAAGTCTTTGTGGTGGGTAGTGGAAACAAATTTAATGTTGATGTAGATGACAATATTTCTCTGCCTATAAAATGTATAGAGATGTCATGTGGACAAGCCCATCAACAATCTAGACACACAAGTCTTAAGACATCAATAGTATTCAGCTTATTCTGCAGTGGGAACAGGTATAATATGAAATAGTTTGAGGTGCTGCTTTTATCTGTTTTATGCAGCCCTTTCTTCTGTTGCTGAAAACTGGGTTTGATTGTTTAGGTTGAAGTGGGAGAATATGGACAAACCTCCTCCTTTGTTTTTATTCTGTACAGATGAAGTTTTCCTTTACAAGTCATGGAGATTGTTTTGTCCCTCCACAGCATGTCCAAACTCAGTTTGGTGAGAAAGCAGCTAGGTAGTACTGTTTTAAACTCTTGAGTAGGCTGCAGAGTGTATTCAGAAGAATCATTCTTCTGAAGGTGTGTTTTATTTCTCGGTCCTGTGTGTGGTGGTCTGGCATGTCATGGAAATCAAAGTACAACCAAAGAAAGGTTGTTTCAATTGGTTGGCAACAGTGACCATGATAAACTTTCTGACCATGATAAATCTCTTTCTGTCAGGACTCAGGCTCATTTACAGTTCTGATTTGGTCAGAAGCAGTAGTACAGTTTTGAGGTACATTTCCCAACCATGCCCTTTTTCCACGTATTGCTTTGTTTCACATGGTGCTTTGATTTCTGAACTAGACTCCTTTTGGATGAAAATTAACCTTATGCTCTTCTGCATATGCACACCAAACATGCCTCATCATCTTCTGCCCTGAACCTTATAAATGGTCCTCCAGAAAGGTTAAATTCTTGTGTGGTTATGATGTCCAGTCCGGAAAGCCCGTTTAAATGTAGCATAAACAAAAAAAGAAACCTTTAATGTAAATGTAGGGGCTTTAGCAAGAGCTTTGACTTAGTAGTGGTGCCTGTTGGGGCAGATGACATGCTCACATAGACAAAACCAGAGCATCTGAATGCTGGCGTTCAAGGGCTGTAGCTTATATCTTGGTACTGACATTACAGCAGTTTTGTGCTTGCATTGAAGCTTAGCTTGCTGAAGTCAGAGGCTTATGTTGGAGTGTCCTTTCACATTTAAGCCTTGGCTGCATAAGACTTGCAAAACCACCTTGCATAACTGTGCATCAGCAATATTCATTAACTTTACCTCTCTCACAGAGGCACTCCAAATCATGATTAATCAAAAATTCGTGTATGAATTTAAGGTACAAAGCACTTTCAGCCTTAAGGGCCCAAAGACAACTAATTTCAGAGCAACTATAACCAAGCACATTGGTTCGTTTACAGTGGAGTAGCCTTCAAGCACATAGTAGACTAAATGACACGTTATTTTTTTCTATTAATTTTATTACAGAATTGTTCTTCATGCCCTGCATAATTAAAGGTCTGTCATCATCTCCATTATGAACGTCTATTTTTGCTGGTTTATAACTTTGCCCATCATTTACCCTGAAAGGGAAGCTGCAATATGGAATCATTTCCCAATCATGGGGTTTTCTTGCACTGACTAAAAATAAAAGCAGTTTTTAAAAGTGGTTAATCAATTGCATCTTTCTGGTTTAATCTGCTAGCAGGTTTATGAATCTCTGAGAGTAGGCAGAAGAATCTTTTCTACAAAACAAGCTTTTTTAGGCACCCATTTCAGAATTCTTGCTCTTGCCCAATAAACAATGTAAGTTTGTTCCTTTCCTGAGAGAAAGAAGTCACCAGAAATACAGTTTTTGGTGTCAGATCCTCACTTCAGTGTTCTAATACAAAGGAGCCTTCTCTTTCTAAGCAGAATCTGCTATCATTGCTTTCTTGTCTCATGGTATTTAAAAGCAAGCAAAATATCTGAGGGAAAATGTATAAAAGGACAAATGTAGCATATAATTTTAATACAAAATACTAGTATTTCATACTTATTCTGCGCATATACAGATTAAAGACTTCCTAAATGAATACTGACACAAACTGCTAGAAATGTTATAAAGATGCAGTCTGGCTATTTTGTGATTGTTTCTTGCACAACTACTGATTTTGTAATAGCGTATTGTGAAACCTTAGAATGATTTGATAGAATTTCAATTGGTCCTTCTAGGCCTGTTTTTTACATTCTTCATTGGCAAAGAAATCTGAAACTATTATGCAAAGGACACAATCTACTGTCTCTTATGATCATGACAAAGCTATAAAATTCCCCTTCTTTTGTAGACCGTGACATTTTAAAATGCTTGTGATTTTACTACCTCTGTTCTGTTACCATGTTTATCCTCCCGTATCTCAGTAACACTACAAATGGTGCCGTTGTCCTATATCACAGCTCCAAGTCATCCCTTTTCTTACGGGAATTGAACTGGATCCAAGATAAAGATATTCCTGTTCTTCAGAGAGATTGACAGGGCCAGTTCAGCTTCAGGCCTCTTTTTAAACCCATTCGCTTGCCTTACTGTCCTTCAGTGTCACATCAGAAGTTTTCCTGAAATATCTGTGCCGTAGTGGATCACAAGTGATCACAGCTATAGCCATAACTATTGTCCATGAAGGTAGCAGAGGGGAAAACAGTGAGTATTGTGAGGAAAATACAGGGAAAGAGGAGGAAGAGGAATGGAACCTGTACGTTCTCTAGCCTTGCCTGCATTTGAGTGAAGGAAATTCATGTTTCTTTGGGTGATCTCACTGCACAGCCTAGTCCTGACATAAGCTGCTCTGCTGCATAGCATGAAGTGTTGCAAGAGGGATAGATATACCAGGGAAAGAAGTACCAGTTAAGGAGAGTCCATATTTAGAACAAAACTTTGTGCTGTTAATTCAATTAAGCACTTGAGGATGTGTCTGGGTCACCCAGTTCTGAGAGGTAGATATGTATGTGTTCAACATTTGGCACACATTTTCCTGAATATGTGGGACATTTTTACATGGATCTTGAACATTTACGGCTTAAGACCTGCTTGTAATCCTTTTTTGAGCTGGTGCTGAAATAAGAAAGCAGTCACAGAGAAACTGTGAATTACAATACCTGCCCTCTTCACAGGCGGTCCTTGAGTTCTCAGTCCCACATTGAACTCGCATGTGCACTGTCCATCATGTCTGTGCACCTGGACCCTGGCAGCAGGGGAAAGGCTCACAGAGGTCATCTGAGTAAGGGGCACTGGGGAGCAGCAGGACGCTCTTCTGTATGCCTGGCAAAAGAGGGGCAGCTGCGTGAGAGAGGTGGTATAGCATCTGCAAAGAGTTTAAGGTCAAGTAATTTCGGTCACCTTCCGGTGACTGCCACACCATATGGATCCTAAACATTGCTGGCATTGGTTCAAGTCTATAACTGTTGCAGATAGAAAAGTTGCAGACATATTTTTAGCAGAAACATAGAAATGTTGACTTTTTTTTCTTTCTTCCCTGCTCTATATATTATGTTACTGATAGATGCCTCTCTTGAATTTCAGACAGTAAAAATAATTAGCACAATTTCCCTTTTGTGTCTTCCCCTTCCCTTCTGATGGCTTCTGATTCTCTTTGAATGAAGGCTTGTCTGCATAACTAGCCCTGCATACACAACATCAGCCCCGTTTGTGTATGGAATAGCAACACATGCAGGTCTCCTACTCACAAAAAAAAGGATTGAGAACAGAATAAGCACATTGATTCTGCTGTTCCCCTAGTGTGTGCTTCATCTAACTATTCCACTATTTGCTTGGCACATCTGTGATTAAAGTCAATGTAATAGATGAATGTATTCAAAGCAGACAGAAAGAAAGCTGCTGTTAAAATTAGTTTGAATTACTTACTTCTCTTGCTTGTGAAAAAAGCCCCCTCCTCCAAACCAGAAGATCTTTTATAATGAATTCTAGAAGAAATCAGAAGTATTTCTAAGTATCATGTCTGTCCCTAACAAGGACTTTGAAGGAAAATCAAGAGCCCTGTAAGAAGCTCAAAGAAGACAGAATAAGGAAGGGAAATAATACCATTGGGGACTTAAACCTCAATTTTGGTGATCAAAGGCAGGCTTTCCAATGTGTTTCTTCTCTAAGATTTTCAGTTTATGGGAGTTGAGGGAGCTCAGTGTCTCACATGATGTTCTGAAACTGTCAGGATTAGCCCTCAGGGTCTAGATGAGTGATTGTGTTTCCTTTTATTGAAGGAAGATGATCTAGAATTATGAAGTTTCAATTGTCATTGTTGCCACCCCTACATTGAACTGAAAATACTGATGTTGTATTCCTTGTATGTACATCACCAGCTTGAGAATCTGTCCTTGGATAGTGAGCTGGTCTGAATTCCAGATCCTAACAACACTGTAGATAATGGTAAAAATTTCATTTTATTGGTTATCCAGCAATGATGATGTCCTGACATCATCATCAGCATGCCTTCCTGGCAATGGTGGTTAACTGCATAGTGGCTCCATTGATAAGGATGCAGACAGGTGAGTGAGGCAAGTGCTTATTCCATCTATTCAGCACTTAGGAGCCCACATCTGATACGATGCCCAGTATGGGGCTTCCCAGCCCAAGAAATACACTGAACAAATAGAAGGAGTCCAGTGAGAACCCCTATGTGGCTAGGGGAGTGAAGTATGTAATGCAGAAGGAAAGTCTGAAAAGGCTGGACTTGTTCCATTTGAGGCAGTGATGTGGCTTCAACTACCTAATGAGTGGTTGCAGAGAAGTTGAAGCCAGAGTAATCTTAGACATACACAGTGAAAGGACACAAAAGAGCAGTCATAGGTTGCAGCAAGGAAAACTGATGGAATAGTGAAACAGGTCCCCTAGAGAGGCTGTGCAATCCCCATCTGAGGAGATTTTCGCATCTCAATGGTCCACAACCATTAGCAGCCTTATTTCATTTTAACTTGAATCAGATGTTCAGGTTTCCTTTGTATTGAGTAGAGTGGTTATACCAGATGACCTCCAAAGATCCCTTCCAACCCAAATTATTTTATGCTGTATCTGTGCACAAAGATTTTGTTCTCAATTACACTGTCAGTGAGCCAAATTGTGACCCTAAAAGTAATGAGATATTGAAAGAAAAGATGTTTTCATACTGTGGTGTTGTCTTTTCCCAGTTATTTTTCTCCCTTTTTCTACCCCAACCCTGAATTCATAGTCTCCCTACAAAGTGCTGAAAATACAAGGAGGCCTAATCAACTAAATATGTCATTAGTGTTGTGTTAATGGTATAATGAGTTCATGTTTTTTTTTCACGCAAAGTTACAGATCATTTTAGTGTTTCTAATTGGGTTATTAGTGTTTAAATGTAAGGTCATAGGATTTTTATTTTTTTTTCTGCCAAATGCTATCTGCTGACATTAAAGTACTAGGAAAGTTACATTTCTATCATTTCAGTTGGTTTATACCTTTTCAGCCCTACTGCCAATGTTTTGCCACATGTGCTAGCTATTAAATGCTTTTGCAAAAGGTCTGCAAATTTTATTGCTGTCTTGGAAATCTCTTTTCACACAAGTATGCTATCCAGGTACTACAGGAATTTATTGCTCAGTGCAAAGTATTAAAGCAGTAACTTGCTTCACCACTTTGGCAGTCCTGTATTTGAAGTGGTTAATAGCCATCAAAAAAGTGTAACAGAGATTTAAGATGGATTTATGTGGTGCAAACTAAATTCTAAATCTGACCAGATGGGATATTTGGGAGGAAACTGTTTAAAATCCCCCTTCTCCTGTTGTTTTAAAAGCTTAATGGACTAAGGAATACAGGTAAAGTAATTGGCAGATGTGTCACTATCAAAGAAAACATCCACATCCTCTTCTATTAAGTCAGTCCTAATGATTTAGCAAAGATAATTCAGCTTTTAATACTGATACCTGGACGGCTGTATAAAAGCACTTTATTAAGTATTGAGGATATGAAAAATACAGGAAAAACATTATTAAGATTCGTATAAGCACAATGGACATTGCATAAGTATTAGTTACTTCCTGAGAAATCAGGAACAGCTGTGAATCTGAACAGCTACATTTAAATCTGTCTTTCCAGCTTTTTTCTACAGGTAAGGAAGTTCTAGGATTATATAAAAACTTACCTTGTCTCTCCATTTGAACTGAGAGTTAGAATAACTGCAACAAAAAACCTACATGAATTCCTTAGGAATGAGACTGAGTAAAATTTCCTGAGAAAACAGACGTGCTTCTTCTTGCATCATCCTAATATATTCAATTACCAGCTGAAACTAAAAGATATTAAGCTCAGGCTTATCCCAACATGAGTTTAATTTGTTATCCTCCTCTTATTACACGTGTTAGTATTCCCTTCTATATTGTCTCCTTATTGCTGTGTTCACATAAACAAGAACCACAAACCAAAGGCACCCACCTCCTAGGACAGCTGTAGTGTGCCAAACAGAGTTCTGTCTTTCTGAAAACCATTTATCCAGTATTTGGATTGACTCTTGTTTTTCTCCATGTTAGCTCATGAAATGTGGGTATTTGATTAATATGACCTTTGATGATGTGATTGTAGCAGGAAAGCAGTAAGGAGGATTACTGACGAAATAGCAGGAATATATCTAAGACAGCCCTTCTTGCAGCTTCTTTCGTATTTTATTCTATTAAAAAATGCTCAATCCCTTTATTAACATTAATACATGAACCACAGTCACTAAAATGGCTGTGGTACTTTGAAGTTTGACTTGATTAACACGACTGTAATTTGCTTCAAAGCAAAGACTATCATTGACAGCTAAAGCTTCCACAGAAAAAAAGATCTAGAAATTGCTTTGGGACATCTTTTGTTGTTACCCTTTTAGTCCTTCTAAAAAGAAACTTCTGGTAACCCCCAAATTACAAGCTTCAGAGAACAAAATTGCTTAATTTCTTGATAGCTAAACTCTTCCTGGGGTTTCAAACAATAATAAAGCTTTTCTTATAAATTACCACATCCTGTATGTATGGTAAGAGCAGAAAAAGACCATCATGTGTCCTTACGTGGACTCTGCAGCACACTCAACCCAGACATCATTGTTTGCATGCCCTTTCTTAAATAAAGTCTTAACTTACGGTTCTTATTTAAAGAACCAACTCTTAAAAAGCACTAAAGGAAACTTCCGAATTATGCTGATTAAACTAACAAGCTTGCTTATTATATTGTTTTGACAATATTTCTTTTTATTTAAACTGTACTGCAAGGCAGTAGTACCTCCTGGGGAGCAGGCAGGGTGTTCGCTGAGTGAGGACGGATATCACGACGTAGCAGTGCAATATGCACAGCTGAGCTACCCCTGCAGCGGTGCGAGGGATTGTGACTCAGCCATTTCTCCTTCCTTGCTCCTCTTAGCTTGGGGAAGAGTGTGAATTAGCTCCTCTTATCATCCTTCGTGAAGCCAATTTTTTACTATCTTTAGGTAAGCAGTCTGGGATGGCAGAGTTTATTGCTACCATAAACAAGTGTTTCTTAACTGACAAAACAACCTTTTTCAGTGAAAACAATTTAAGGCTGTGTTTAATGTGGGTTCCCATGAAAAGTAAAAAGAAACCCAACAACTTTAAAGGGCTCTTAATTATTCAAATTAAATTAATTATTGACATTAATTATTTAAATTAAGTATTTTCTTTGGCCATGTTACTAAATAATACCATTTGATTTAGCAAAAAGAAACTCTAAAATTTTTGCTCCAAACAGGAGAAACCTTTTTTTTTCCACAGCATGTATTTAATAACTGTTCTACCCCCTTAAGACGTCGCTTGGTGTCATATACGGTCTGCTGCTCAAATCCCCTGGAAATGGTAAAGCAAGGGTTAGATATTTACTTTTCACTGGTTTTAAATAAAGCCTTGTTTAATCCCTAAGTGAAAGACTTGGCCGCCTTCTCTAGGAAAAGGAGCTGATAATAACTGTGAATGTGTAACCTCTTTGTCACTACTTGCTTTGCCACCTCTTTTATTTCTCTTGCTGTAGGTGCATAAGGGATATGGGAAAACATTTCCTAGTTAGTCAAACTGCTACGTGATTTGACTGTAGGTAGTCTAAACTAAAAATATTTAAATTTTGTGGCTGACTACTAGATAGCAACTTCTGTAAATTAGCGACTCTTCTGATGTGTGCATGTTTTGAGATAAGTCTTGCACCCTGGGAAGATCAAAACACATTCAGTGGCCCAGACCAATTAAGCTCATTTTATTTGGAAGGGGTGCCACAGTGTCTCTGCTTTTCCAGCAAACTTTCCACTGACATAAAGTGATCTCTTGAAACCTATACACCTACATAAACTCTTAACATCTTTGACTTAAAGGAATCATGTTATAAAAGAGAACAGGGTGTATATGATTTCATAACCTTTTCCCTCTGATTCCTGTTACTCCAGAACAATTCTGTCTACGAATACATTTTGATAACTTACACATTTTTACATTATCTCAAGCAAGAGGAAAGTGGCATTCTTTATGATCAGATCTAGTAAATGCCCTGGGATTTGCTTGTTGGCACTTACATCTCTGATGAAGCGCTCATTGAAACTCCAGTCAACACATTCAACTCTTTCCCAGCCTAAAGCCATCAAACTTTAGTACAAAGGCACATTTCCCAGAAACATTATTATGTCCAATATCTAATTTTAAAATAAAAGAGCTGGTTTCAAAAATTCATGTTAAAGAAACCTCAGGATGAAATGATAGTCAATAAGAAAAGTAATATAATAAAATTAGCTAATACCCTGTATTCGTGTTCAGCAGCTGATTCCACTAGTGGCCAAGTGCTCACAGAAAGGGAACCTTAAGTAGAATGCAAAATAACCATTTCCCACTGCAGACTGAGCAAAAGCAGGAGGGCTTCTTATGTGGGGACCTGAAACCATCATTCAGGGACAGCTCCAGCTGACTTCAAAATGCTTCACCTCCAAGCAATGAAAGTCATGCCTATATTTATTATATTATTTATTTTATAGCTGTGTCCTGGAGTGTTCTACAGAGTGGCTGTAAATAGCCAACTGATAGAGTTTAAAAATGAATATTAGAGGGACAAAGATAATTAAGAACTGTAGATGAGGCAGAAGGCAAGGACATGTTTAGAAATGGGTTAGAGTCAATGAGGTGGAAAGAAAAAGGGAGGCTACTTTCAGCTAGTACAAGTCAAGAAAGAAGGAACTATCAGCAGTAAGAGATCTTATGTGGCAATGCAGACAAAATGGTGTGGAAAACACAGAATAACTGGGAGGATATAGGTGGAGGTAGGATCTGGGAGAAGCAAGAGAAACACCTCAGATGATTTTGGAAACAAAAGGCTAAAACTGAGTGAGGAACAGTATTTCTCTGAAGCTTTCTTTTAAAACAATTGCTCTTAAGAAGAATCTCCTGTAAACAGACCAAGGCCACATTCTGATATAATTTTCATGTCTTCTTACATGTAATTTCCACTGAAACTCATGTAATTCTATGCTTGCAAAATATAACAAATTGATCTGAAGCCTATATGAAGCCACTAGATATATGTTGAATTAATGCCAATAAATTTGAGACTGCAATAACCTGTTCATTTGTTTCTTAAGAAAAAGGAAACAAAACACCTAAAACCTTTATTGATACTCTAAAGGAAACAAGTACAAAAGCCAAAAGTAAACCAAGCTTTCTTAAGTAATCTTTTCATTGAATTATGCTCGTTCCTGCAGCCTCCATACTCTGTCAACTCAGATTATTTTTGTAAGCATTTCTACATGCAAATAATGCCAAGAAGAAATCACAATACCTCTATTACTAAGCAAATGATTAAGGGCTAAAATAAAAACAAGCTTTTATCAAATCTGACTTTCAAGTACCTTGGGTTTGCACCCTTAGGTGGGAGGATGGAGCCCGGTGTCTGGAGGAATGCAGCTGACAAGCGATGTGGTTGCTTTTCTGTCACTCTCACAGATTTGCCAGTAGCCTGTCATGTCAGTTCAGGGTTGCAGCTTGCCTCATAGCAAGAATATGGATCTTGATAACCTATCTGGTTCCTCCCATCAGTACAAATATGACCTTTAAACCCACACATTAACTGTGTGCCAACGTGCCTTACAATTTTCTTCTAAGTACTGTAATTAATAAAGAGGCAGCACTTGTTTAATCTGACATAACTCATACAGCAAAGTGCAGCAATGTAGGCACATCTGTATATTTGCATACTAAAAAAGTCTAAAAATACTTGGGTAAAAGAAAGAAGGTGGGGTTTGAATGCATGACCCAGTCCTGGCTTCAATTACATGTTTCAGCACTGAGTATTATGATCTTGGTGTTAGCTACATGTGTGTGACTACCTAATTACAAAGCAAAGCTTTTAAACAAATGGCCTGGTTCTAGCATTCGCAGTGGGGTGAATTAGGATTACCACTGTTAAACAGAATGGAACTAAACTGGTGCAAAAGCTTCTGGAAATACCAATTTTGCTCAAAGTTTGTCTTTTCTGTCTCTCTGAATCTGGAAGGAAAACATGTTAAAATCCAGGTTGGCAATCTCAAGATGGCTTTTGAGATTTACACCATTCATTTCCTGGTTAAAATGTGATTCTTGAATGCAAGGAATAAATGTGGATACTCCTTGATTGCCTTTCAATCTGTTACATGACATGAGGACTCCTAAGTCACTAAGTTATGTGTGTTCCTGTATACACAGTTTCTCTGAGGTAAAATTTGTTCTAAAAAGGGAGCAGAAACAAATTTTGCATTATAATTAGTGCACTGCATCTCTCAGATGTTTGCAGAAAAGGAAATACTACAGGTAAACGAATACACTTGTAACTCATACAGTGTTCATAGAATAGAGGTGAGCCTCTGAAGGATGAGTAATAGCCCCACCAGTGGGAGATCATAAATTGGAATATACTCTGAATGGACATAAAATTTGTCCATTCTTCCCTCAGCAGATGCTGGCATTAACACAAGTGAGAGGGAAAACTAGCCTCCTCAGTACAAGCAAGTCTGCTTTCCCTGAATAAGTGCATAAAATTACCATCAGTAGGAATCAGGCACCCATGCGTGACAGCAGAATTTGTGCCATACCACGTTTTCAGTCACTGTTTTAGCACAGATCAGAAGATACTCTTTCTTACTCCATTCATCTTTGGCTCAAAACTGTTTTGTTTTGTTTTGTTTTGTTTTTTCTCTGTGTAAAACTGCTGTTTGCATTTCTGATAAATTTTAATGTGACACAGGCTTCTTCCTCAAAGAGATACTTTGCTTCATTCTGCCAGATTTCCACAAGCCTAGATGACCATATCTATCACTGGGTGTGTAGTTAATACTTGCCTTGCATAATTTTTTCTGTACCTTGATGTGGCAGAAGGGCATAGTACTCATTGATCAGTAAATACTTTGAGTTATTCTGATTTCAGTCGTTCATAAAGTTGAACTCGATTTAGAGAACTCTGAAAATGGAAGAATATATTCAAATCACTGAGGTGCTTTGGTGCCCAAGCTTCCATGTTAGTATGATCATGAATGTTTTTGATAAGCATACGGTTCTCACATGGTTGTGTGTACTTTGACATTGTCTTACTCAAGAAAAGACTATAAAAGCCGCATGGCCTATAAAGGCCTAGTAGTGTTGTCACTGAACAAATGTTTACTTTGGTATAAACAGGATTATACCATGTATTTGCACAATCAGAGGTGTACAGAACTGTCTGATTAAGTTTATAAGGTTTGCTGTTAAATGATTCCTTTGTTTCAAAAGTGCAAAACAATCAAAGTGATTGTATCAACTTCTGATAACTTAGACCTCTGAAATGTCAATTTTTTTATCTCACAACCCCTGATCCAAGGAATAGGAATGTCTGTTTTAATGTACTTTAGGGATGGACATCTAATTGTCTAATCCAAGAGAAGACCTAAGTATAGCTATAAATGCAAGTCATCCTTTGTCCTGATAAGCTGACAAAACAAAGTATATTGCAAATATTTCAGTAAAAAAAATGGAGTTTGGTTTTGGTTTTTTGTTTTTCACGTGTTTTTCACTTTCATCTGTAAGGTATCCACTTCTGACTGTGGCATATTAGAAGTTCCTTTATTATTTATTAATATCAGCAATTGAGAGTATCTCTCAGGAGGAAAGAAGAGAATCAATAGTCTAACATTTGAAGTATATCTTTCACAATCAGTATTACAGTGGGTGACCCACAGCAGGTGAACCACATGGTTAATGTCTAGCAGCCTAGAGCATTTTTTTATTACCTGAGCTCTCCTGAGAGCATGGGAGGTAGCATTATGCACCAGGGCCACCCACAACACATAACCCAGGTATTGCTGAATTTTTGCCAGGGGAAACACATTGCCCTCCCGCAAAGTGCAGTGGCTGAGAATTTCATGCAGGAGAATATATAATCATATTCATATTTATATATATTCATATATATATATATGCATATATATATAATGAACGATAATACCCCATGACTTCTGAGCCTTTCTAGCCTTACCTTATCTAGCCTTTAGAGCATGAACTTTCCTTCACGAGAACTAGAAGCTTCATGCTACACGTGATCCCAAGTTTGTACTAGTTCTGCTGCAAGAGGTTTATTGCACACAGAAAACTCAAAACTCTCTCAGGAATGTCTGGATCATTTTGGTTTACCTGTCTGTCACTTCTGAAGCATCACTGCTGTTATTCTGATTGTCATTATGAATTCTGGAAGTCTTACAGATATATTTAAACATGTTACTTGGAGATTTCAAGATAAAAAAAGCATGGGCCTGTTGCAAAGCCGGCTAAAGTCAACACAAGTCTTTGCATTAACATCAATGGACTTCAGATCAGGATGTAGAAACATTATTCCTACTTAATTTTGCCTTTTATTAAAGAGCCTTTTCAAGTAAAACACTTTGGTTTGTGCTTAATTTTAAGTATATATAAGTCTTTAAACCCTGCAGCTTGAACTCATTGTGCTTACTATAGCATTCATTCATTTCTGTTCAATGATTTAGTGAACTACTAGAACTGTATTTGAAGGAAAAGATTTGACGTAGCACTCTGTTCATATAAGCATGCATTTGTGCATATACTAATAGACTTAAAGATCAAGCAGTACTTTGAGCTTCTTTTGAATTTTCTCAGTACCAGTGTTACAAAAGTGCTGGCACTTGAGATTATTGGCAGAAAAGGAGATTAAATAAAATTCAAAAATAATTTAAAGACATTTAAATGTAAAAGTCCATAATGATGTATATTATTTATCATTGAAAAGAAGAAAAACAGGTCTCATTTTAAATAAGGAGTAAAGCTATAATGTGTATTCTTTATAGTAGAGCTTATTCATAATAATTGAAACATAAGAAAATTATATTCTGATGTTTTGAATTAGTATTTTATGTGGTTTTTTCCCCTGATGATTGTGATCAAGTTGCTTTCTAAACACAATACACTTAATAAAAGCTTTCTGTCAAGGAAGAATTGACAATGGCATTGGTGTCATTGTTTTTCTAGATGAACAAAACTTTCTGACAGGATAAATGTTTTACAGGGTTTCAGTAGGAAGTCATGCATGCTGTTTTTCAAAGTCTAGACACATTTTAATGCTGAGTGTATAATGAAACAACAGTTGTGGTTATAGGCTGTTATCTAATGGGAGTTCATCTTTATAATGAACATTTAGATTTATTTCATTAATCCAATCTTTTAGTAGAGTATATATTAGTGGAGATATGTGAATATGAAGCTTCCACACTGAACATGGTACATAGTATTATTACATTCCTATTATCTCTGATTAAAGTAGCTGGTTATTTAGGAATCACTGAAAAATAAGTATATTCTTAACTCTGGATCGTAAATCTCATGATACTTCTACAGACAGAAAACCTGATGCACGCATTTGTGATGTATTCAGAGGAAGGTAGAGGCAGAGCTCTCAACATCTATCAGAAATCTTTCCAGGGAAACATATTTTCTAACAAGAATAGAATTATATTATTATAGTTCATCTCCATAGTCAAGACATGTAAGGAAGATGTATAGAACTCTTCAATTTTCCCAAAAATGCCTTTCACAGTTCAGTAAAAAATTGTTTTCTGATTTAAATAGATGTGCTCATGTAATACCACGAGGCATTCTTTACACTGCCTATGGAATTGTCAAACGCTTTGAGTAACTTCTTTAAAAATAAATCCTCTCTCAGTAATATAACTGGCTACAGTTGTACCTCAAGCTAATACTGTTCTTACCCACAAAGGGACCGAATGAAAAATATATTAATGGCTGTTATAAAGTCCAACTTTTAATTTAGTTTCTTTGGATGGCTCACGATAATTTGAAGTCTTTAAATCAAAAGGAGATAGCATTCTAAAAGACATTATAGCTCAACAATTATAAGCACAAAGTAAGAACTCCTGGGTGATGTTCTTTGGCCTGTGGGAGGCATGAAGTTGGAGTAGATGATGGTAATTGCTCCTTTTAGCTGCCACATCTATGAATCTAAAGTACCTTTTCCAAAATCCTGAGGGGAGGGAAGAATAGATGGTCATCAAGGAACAGTGGTTTCTGTTAATGCAGCCTTCTAGCTACCATTCCTGACAATAGCTTTCTGTACAGAGATCACCATTCTGCTTTTTTCAATCAAGCAAGGAAGTGATTAAAAACTTCCAGCAATACTTGTAAAAGGTGATATTCAAGATATTGACTTTAGCTAAATGAGAGTTAGAGTAAGTTACACCCCAATATCATTCTATCTTTTCATTTTACTACTCATCCTAAAAGTCATTTTGCTAACGGAAGCAGGCCTATTACTGCTGGTGATTTATTCAAAGAAGCTCATTCTAGTTCCCTTGTGGCTATCCTCAGGTGCTTAAGGCATATTTCCCTAACCAATTTCATACTCCATGAAATCTTTCTTTCTCTTTACCTCTCCTATCAGGAAAGGATCAAATTCTCTCACCTTGAAACAAGCTTGTTCTACCCTTTTGTGCAATCATGGGAGATAGACGCATCATTTAGATATTCTTACAGGTAATCAAGAAGGTAATTGCTAGATTAGCTGCCACTGCAGATTTCTCTTCAAACGCAATCTTAATTCAGAAACAAGTGACTCCCTGACCTCTGCAGAATTAATAATGTCCAAAAGCCACTTAGAAACTCCTCGGTATTCATGTAGGGGTTTCTCAGATTTCAGTCTTTCTAGAAAAACAGGTAATATTAAATTTCTTTCCTCCCACTCATTCTTAAATCCTTGGAGCTGAGTGTATGAAAGCATCTTGAAGTCATTCCATTTAAATCCTATCTGAATTCCTACCTCTGGTTTCTGTACTGCAGTGCATTTCTTAAACTTCTCTTCTTGAATTTCTCACTTTCCTATAGATCAAGTATCCCAAAAATATGCCACTAAAGAGTTTATTTAATTTAGGTGATGGCGTTGTGTTGTTGTGACCACATGAAGTTCTAGACAGTAACTCTGCTGTAGAGCTTCACTATATGTTTTCTGTGCTGCTGCCAAGGATTTAATCTTTATGAAATACAAATACACTGATGGGGTATATAGCCACATTTCTAACTCTTATTTGTGTGTATAACTTTTAGTTATGGAGATTTAATTTGTGACTATAAATTAATCCGGTCTGTTTTGATCTCTTCCTTTCCCCTTTCTGTGTCCCTTCCCCCAAACATCCCATAAGAAGTTTTGCATAATCTCCAATTTCTCTCTGCTCCATTTAAAATTGTCTTCCTCCTGGCTTCCCATAACAAGTCCTACATCCCTTTAGGCAGTAACCCCTCTTCATTTGCCTGGTGTTCTGGGGAGAGTTTAATTAGCTGAGTCACCTTGGTGGGTGTCACACTGGGGACAACCACTCTGCTCTGAGAGCTGCAGATGGAGCCCATGTAGATGTACTGTTCCTCACCAATTAGGTTACTTGGACCCCCTCAGCTGTCATCACCTCTATGATCTGTGCAGGGTCTCTGTGCTTAACTTTATTGGCCTTTAGTTTGATAGCCCAACATCAAGCATGCTTAATTTAGTATTCTAGGCAAAGGCGGGGGGTCAAGAGGTGTCAGCTGTGGCATCAGCAATGATAGTGAAGGAGGATGGGAATAAACCATGGAAGAGGTTTATTGCATAGCTGGGAAGCAGTACTGATATTGTTTTTCATCCCATAGCAACAGGGGCTGAGGCAGAACTGCCAAGAAGCACCTAATGTCCCTTTCTGGCAGCCCAAGCAGAAAGACGAGAGGTTCACAGCTTGATTCCTTGTTTTTGGCAGCTCAAAAATGATAAATGCAACAGGAGTGCTTTGGAAAATCGCCTGATGAAAAGGCATAATTAGACATCATTTACTCATGGCAGGCAGGGGAGGTGTGTACTTACAGACTTACAGTACTTTCCACAGTGTCTTCCTTTATTAACTCTTTTTTCCTACTAGAAAGTTTGAATTAAATTGCTTTTATCCTCCTTGTGTACCACAGTGAGAAGACAGTTTTATTCTGCGAGTCAGATGGGTTTGAATAACTGCTTGGTTGATAGTTTGGAAACATGCTGGCAGGTTTTGAATTGTTTGTTGTTTTTGTCTTTTGGTGATGCACAAATAGCTTGAACTCTTTGAGGGAAGTAGGATGAACCTATCAGCTGTAGAAGTAAAATGCTAGAGGTTCAGTTCTTGCCTTGCTTCTTCAGCAGGGAAGATAAGAAAAATTTCCTTTGCCAGAAGATAAGTGAAGAGGTGCAAATGGGTGACTGCCTAGCTGACAGGTGAAATTCAGTGGAAGTTTTGCTCTGCCAATAGCCGGGGAAACAGCTACGGCATTTTAAGGAGTAAATGTCTCCTCGGTGATTTGTTGCTGTCCACCATGGAATCCTGCACCGTAAGCAGTAGGAGCCCTCTTTGCTACAGTGTAAACCAAGTTAAAGCTTACCTTCAGCTGTCAAGGAAAGCTGCTTAAATTAACCCTGTTGGTTTTACCCTGCAATAGCTGAGGAATGTCGGTCTGAGCCATTCTGCTGACTCCCCTGAAGGGAGCAACGTGCTGCTGAGAAGATGGAGCTTTTTACATTGGGGTGAAATGGGATCTGCAGTGGCTTTTCAGCATCCCTTAGATAAATCCAGATGCTTTTAGAAATACTTGTCAGTAAAAGCAAGTTTGCTAGCTATCAGTATTGACTTTCAAAACAGATATGAGACAGACAAAGTCTGTGCAAATTCATAAAAATTATATTAAGAACTGACATTGAGTCTATGTCAGATATGTTAGCTCCCAGATGGGATGTAAATATGTTCTGAGGGCTACCCTGAGATACCCTGGTGAAACAGTTCTTTTGAAAAAGTCTTGGCAAAACCCGAACACAGCTAAGGACTTTGGACTCGTCTAGTTTGGAGAAAAGGAGGCTGAGGGTCAACCTCATTGCTTTTCTACAGCTTCCTGAGGAGGGGAAGTGGAGAGGGAGGTGCTGAGCTCTTCTCCCTGGGGTCCAGTGGTAGGACACATGGGAATGGCTCTAAGCTGCATCGGGGGAAGTTCAGACTAGATATTAGGTAGCATTTTTTTACAAAGAGGGTGGTCAGACACTGGTGCAGGCTTCCTAGAGAGGTGGCTGATGCCCAAAGCCTGCTAGTTTAAGAGGCATTTGGGCAATTTCCTTAACAATATGCTTTAGCTTTTGGCCAGCCCTGAATTGGCCAGGTGGTTGGACTAGATGACCACTGTAGATCCATTCCAACTGAAAATATTCTATTCTATTCTATTCTTCTAAATGTTCATAGCAATTTGTACCTTGTCTAGAAACATGCTTTGGCCTCTGGCCAGGGTTTTATTGGTTCTGTTATAATTTATTTTCTTAATCATTTGAAAGATTGCTTAAAGATCTTAGGCTGAGGTGGGAGGTGCTGTGTGCACACTGCAGATGCGTGAACAATAACATCGTCAGTGCTTCTATAGTGTGTTCTAAAACATTAGGACATCACAGAGCTAAAATTAAATCCCTTTAGCTGTGAACCCTGATGACTTGAGATGTATAAATGGATAAGCTGAAGGAATGAAATCTTCCTCCCTCAGAATACTAGGTAACATTTATACAGCCAGTATCTACAGCTCTTTTTCCTTGATATTACCTATGTATCACATGACAGACAAAACTGTCTTGTCTGACAAGGATAAAAGCTATTTTGTCTTTCTGTTCAACAGCTATCAGCCATACCTGATGTGAAGTGCATATATGTTCTGAAAACCTTTTCAGGAAAGTTGAATTTCATCAAAAGATTTTTGCTTTGATACATTGCTGTCTCAGCAAAACATTATCCACTGGTAAAGTGGATAGCTCTTGTTGTGGGGTTTCAGTGTGCTCTCTGGCCCTTCAGTCAGAGAACAGCCCTTGCTGTTTCTTGCTGCTGAATGACACCAACCTTCACCTGACGCAACACATTCCAGTGGAAGGAAACTCTGTTCCTTCAAATTTGTCTCACCTGCAAATAATAGTGTCTGAACTTTTTGCTTCTGGAAGACTGTTGGGGTTTATGCTTTGTATTATTGGAGATGACTCATGGTATTAATCATGCCTAAAGAAAAGAATGTGATTTATCTATTTTAAAAACTGTAAGTTATTGTTTTCAAAAATCAGAAACAAATTTACCTAAATACAGAAGGAAAAAAAAATTTAGACAGTTATTTGTAATCTAAATATAGATTTAAGAATTACTTTTTTTCCTTAGCCACTCCTGTATCCTAGATATCCTAGAATTAAAAATCAACCAACAAAACAAACAAAAAACCCCACATAGCCGTATTTTTTTCTGTCCTCCCTACAGTAAAGTGGCAGTCTACCAAGAAGTGGGGATTTGCAAATATGGAGGTGAACAAGCAGTTCTTCAGCTGCCAGGCTGCTGATTTCAGGATGCCAAGTAACCCTTGGGGAGGTACTGGAATGGCATGCTGTTCATGAGACAGCCTCTTTTAGAAATAGAGGTAGCTAGCAGCAGGATATACAATGAAACATCTTTCTGAGATTCACACCTAGTTTTTAGGGGGCTCTATCTCCTGTAATATTCCCCAGAATAAAGCATTAAGCAGTATCACACAACAGCATGTAAGGAATGCAGAGAAATCATCATCTCTCTAAGATGGGAAGGTGGTTTATATGCCTGCTTCTCACCCTTTGGGGGGATTTTGTTCTCACTATCACCCAGTTCAGTATTAGTATGAACTTCCTTAGTATCACTCAAGCTGTACTCCCAAGTGCTGGGATTTGGGGAGCCAACAGATATAGGCACTACATCTCTACAGTTATGGTATTTCTTGATTTGATTTGAATTTCTTGATACCTTGTTGGTTCATGCTTAGCTTGAATCTGCAGTAGCTAACGATCTCCTGGTGAGCAAACCCAGGCACTGAAGTGCAGTTTCTTTGAATGTGTGGATGCAGAAGTTTCAAACTGCTACACGGCACAACCACATCCCCTTACGTACAGGCAGCTGGAGTCCATGTCCAGCCTTAGAGCTGGTGATCAGGGTAAAAGGCAAATGGTTCCAACTACATTTGATGAATGCATGTGGCCCACTAAGATCAGTGGGTCTATATGGACAGCCCCTTCTCACAATAAATATGCTAGAAACCTTTTCTTGATAATATACTAACAGTGACAAACTCATGAACATTGCAATAAAAATCCCAGGAGCTCTTGTAAAATCTTCAGGGAACCAAATGCTGACTTAAATATTTTTTTTCCTTAGGATTTGTTCTCAATTTTCTTACTTATACAAAGCCAATAAAGTTCATAGCACTAACACAGACTTGCAGTAAATTACTATCAGTATTATCAAATCACTCAGCTGCATTTCAGTATTAAAGCAACTACGGGGCTGTTTATTGCTTCATATTGTGTATTCTGCACTGATGAGTATTGTGTGCTGAGAATCAAGCTGTTTACATTGTGGAAGTTAATGACTCTGGGCAGCCTGAAAATCTAGTCAGTTTGTTAATTGAGTATAATGTTTTCTTTGATGGCAATTCATTCATTCCTCTTCCCACCCCTTAATATCAGAATTTACCGAAAGACTCTTCAAGCAAGAAGGGAGAGGGAAATAGTCATTAAAATAATAGGCATACTGTCACTAGAAAAAAGAAAATTAGTCTTTTAGAATAGTATGGAAAAACCTGGTTCATGCATTCATCTCTAGTATTTTTTTCTGAACTGTCAATATATACTACCTTCTAGTTTATAGCCTGATCTAAACCTATTCTGTTTTTCTGTTTATTTGTGTATAAAAATGGATGTTTCTTTTTCCATATAGTATCTACTTGTGTTGCACATAATGCACTAGAAGTGATTTAATTCTAATAATCTGAAATGACAAGTACTGTATGGGTCTTCTATTGGCATTAATAGGATGAAATCAGAAGTGAGATATATACTGACAGAGACGCAAGAATTAAGGATTGCAAAAATAACATTTGAAATGGTTCTTAAACTGATACAAAGCTCAAAAAAGAGTGCTAGAAAATAACTAAGCAGTGGAAACAAAGGAAATGTATTGTTCAGCTGTAAAAGAACTAAGGGTAGGAACAGGTGAAATAAAAATGGCAGTGTGCAGTTTTATGAAATCTGTAACATAGGAGAGAAATACCCTAAAAACTAGAAAGATGCCACAGCAGATCTAATATGCAAGAAAGAGAATCAGCAAACACAATGGAAAATTAGAGATCCATTAGTTTAACTTCAGCTTTGGGAAAAGCTTAGGAACTCTTTGTAGAGATCGTATGAGAACCACCAAGAAAGCTCAGAAGACATTAATTTCATATTCCTTTCCCTTTCTTTCTTCTCAGTATTTAATGTCTTCAGTTAATTTTCCAATAAAAATAACTAAAAATTTGACCCTTTTCCAATTCCTTAGTAGCTGGAAAATTTGGATAGCATTAAGGAGGGAAATCCATATTTGAAACAAATACCTCAATGAAAAATTTTTATTGTAAATAAAGAATCAATCTCATTTCACCGAGGAGAGAAAGCTGAAGGGCAAAGAGAATTGGTACCTGCTAAATACGAAAGGACTATATGTTAGCGAGTATTACATTTATGTAAGGTATTGTCCCTTGCCTTTACACTAATGAACTGAAAACATGACAGCCAGGTGAACAAATACTCCACACGAGTAAATGAAGAATAGGTAAATAGGAAGAAGTTAATAACCTTCTCATGTAACGTGGGCTGCAACAGAGTTCTTGGGAAACAAAAAATTATGCTTGTTAGACAATTAATAACTAGGGAGGAGATAGATGAGGTTCAGTAGATAAAAATGGGAGTATTTCAACATGGCGGTAAAGGATGTTGTCCAGTGTAGGAGGACATTTGAGTCTCTAAAATCAAAAGATAGCTTTGGAAGGTGTGGCGTTTACACTAATGCAGCATCTTTCAAGATAAGACAGTAAACGCTGCTGCACCTTGTGTCTGCTTTACAGGTTGGGGGATATTCAGCATCTACTTTTCTCTATTATTTCTACACAAGCAATGGAATAAATCTTATTCACCAGTACAATGGGGCGGGGTAGGGGGAAGGCAAGGGCTAGAAGTTTGAAAGAAAGTTGTAATATTGAGTGGCTTTTCAGTCTGTTTTAAAGGGAACTTTATTATTTTAGCAAGATTGCAGAAGACCGTGGTCTCGATGATCTCTGTTTTGCACAGTTTTTACTCCAGGGAACATCACGAAGAGTTCATTTTATACATAGTCAGAAAAAGGGGGGTTGATTGCCATTTATAATTTTTAAGCAAGCTGTAATCCTTATTAAAAGTTGTTTTTTTTTTTTCTCATAAAAATTCCCCATTAAAAAAAAATAATTCCTTCTAAGCATTCCTTAGGAAAATAAAAAAATTTCCTGTGTTTGGTTCACCCCATGTAATTTTTTTTTTTTTTTGCTATAACTATTTCTAATAAACTAATAACATTGCTTTTATTAGCTATTTCAAGCAAATAATTGTTAAAATTAAATTGATTTAATGAATAATTGTGTAGAACTCTGTTACACAGGTAGTGCTTTTAATGTCTTCTTCCTGCTAGATTAATACTATGGGATGTGAAAAATCCAAACTAAAAGTTTATCAGGCTGTAGAGTTTGGGAACAAACATAGTACTTGTTGCTTTCACAAGAAAGATCTATATAAATCAGTGGAGACTGAATGACCTATGTAAATAGCGGTAGCATTATTCCTTCATCCGTACAGAAACTTTAAGAGCTGTAGGATGAAAGAGATGTAAAGAACATACAGATGGATGCAGATTAAATTTGGAGTATGATCAGATGATCTTTTATGTTAGAACCTTTTAACAATATTGTGTCCTTTAGCTCAGACATAGTATCTGATGACAGGCACAGTGCTAATCTCTTGTAATGAAAATTACTTAGCTGTACTGCTTGCTATGAACTATTACATCCTGTTTGCTGCCATCTTACCTCTTCCTAGTTTAACAAATTTATAGCAGAGTTGCTGAATATAGGTAGTTAAAGTTTATTTAGACTCAAAAGCAGTCCTGAATCAGTTTTGGAAGCAGTATTGTTTCATCTCACATTGTTCCAGGCCTGTTCCAACAGAGAGTGAGAAAGAACTCATGTGGGCATTAACTCAGGATTGCAGCTTGAAAATTCCCTCAGTGCCTACAGTTCTTCCTGTTACCCCAGCCACATTGATTTTCTGTTAGTGTAGGAAGATAAAGTAGCATATCAGTCTAGCAAATATCAGTTAAAAACCTCCCATTGCTGCATTTCAGTGTCATGCAAAATAACTGACCTACCTGTGTTCCTTCTGGATTTCATCCATGAGTAATTTTTGTACTGTGATTATGGAAAAAGTTTTTCTTCAGGCTTGGGAAGAACAAAGGCATACTAGGAAGAACCTGTGTCTGTACTTCTTGAGTCACGCAAAATTCTTTCCTGATTATTTTTTGCTGGGGCTTGGATCCTTTATTTTTCTAGATAATTTTTAATGTGCGTACCACTCTCTCTGCATTCCAGTCCACTGCCTTTTTGGAGAAGCTTTAAGTTGCAGTACTAGATAATATACAGTTCAGCACTAAATAAAAAAGTATTAAGAGACTGATTAAATCCAGATATTAAAATTAATTTTGTTCTGTACATTTATTAATTCAGACCTGCAGCAATGTGTTAGGAAGGATCCCCATCAAAAAAACAGGTCATTAAAAAAAGAAAAGTTTTTAGCCTTTCATGTTAACTAGCAGTATGAAGTGGAACAAGTCTGAGCAATTTCACTTTGAGATGGTCTTCTGTTCAGGTAGCACAGTATTTTAGTTCTTACCAAAATATAGCTATTTCAAGCACATAAACCCTTCCGGCTATAGTCACATCACAAAGAAGAGCCTGTCATATGTAACTCCCAGAACTGTAATAGGAGTTACATGCTTAAGTCCCCCGGTGTCAGTTAACATGCATATGCAGAAATCAAACAGCATGAAAGCAGTAACAGCTTTTGCTAGAGTTATTGAGTTTTATTGTTAATCTTTGCTCTTAAAAAAAAATTAAAAAAAAAAACATTTTCTGCAGTCTCTCCAGTCAAAAATCCACTTTATATTTGACGAAATATGATTTGCATGCCACTGTTGGATGTAAGAACCCTGGAGAAATCATTACGGTATTATTCAGATCATATGCATTTTGATGTTTTGTATTTGGTTATTTTATCTGACACCCGGTTTGCCCAATGTCATTAAGTTGCTGTCTGCAGTTACACGCAGGATGCCAATGCTCCAGAGACATTTCTCTTTCTAGTCTTGTCACCTCTGAGCTAAATCACACAGTGTATGCTGTTGAAGTTTTTTGAGGCTAAAATTGGAACACAGCGGTTATTTGGTATCTTCATATTTCTTATTGGAATGTGCAAATCTCAGAATCCTGATCGGTAAGGGTTTTCTTTTTTAGTTCTCCAGCTAAAGGCCTCATTTTCATACCTTGTAACCTCAAAATTCCCATGAAATCTATGAAACCAGGAGGCAGGGCACTCAGAGTTGCACAGCAGGCCTTTATTCAGATTTTGTGACACATAAATTAAGCATTAATGCTCCTAAATTACTAAGATTTGAAGCAAGGCACTTTTAAAAAACTCAGTGGAAAAAGGTGAAGTTTATTCAGGTTCTCAGAATATGTAGACATTAGAATCCATTCTTGAATGTTCTGAGGATTACTCTGCAATTCTGGCACTGTCCTGCTCCTGTTCCCTGGGTTAGCTGCTCTCAGTGGCAAACCAGCAGCTGTGCCTGCTCAAAGTGGTTAAAGCAGTGCATTTGCTGGTTTTCTTCTGAAAATTTGTGTTCATAATATATAGCTTCATCCAAAACTCTCTGGATGCAGAATGAGGTGGGTTATTTTGTTCTTGGTGATAGCAGCTAGGCTGGCAACGGCTAGCAAGATCTTTCATTATGCTTCTTGGCAGTGATTTGAACGTGGGTATATCTGGGAGTAGGAAGTATGGAAGCATAGAAAAGAAGTATGGGAGCATAGAAAGTACCAAAAACCATGGTCTTTTTCAAAGATATTGGCAATCATCCTGCAGTAGATTAATTAGTGTCAGAAGCAGTATTACTTAATGATGAAAGATGCATCCTGTGGGGTACGAGATGAAAAATCTCATTGAATTCAACTAGAACCATTCAACTGAACATTGATTTTCCCGTAGATTTTAACCATGTATCAGCTACTAAGGTAGACAAGCCTTTGGTCTGTTGCACCACGGTTATTCTTGTATGTTTAGCCAGGCAGGCTGTTGAGTGCTTGAAAAATAGCACCGCGGCTTGCTACATAGAAACAGGGCTTCAGAACCGAGGAGCAGAAACGGCATAAACCTGGGGCAGATCACAGGCACCTCTCTGTTACATGTGCAAAATTGATTCTAATTACATAGGTACAAATTTTCCATTTGGCCAATACCCAAAGTATTAATTCAGAATGAAAATGGATTTCTTTGAATATTTTCTTAAAAATCAATATATTTTCTAATATTGTTGGAGAGTGAAAAACAGCTGGGAAAAAAACCCAAATAATTTTCAACAGTGTTGATCAATGTAAGCATGTAGAGATGCAGTAATTTTTTTCAGATATATCTTTGCAAATAAAGTTTGTCTTGCTAACATTTCTTATAGCAATTCCTACCAACAGCTGTACCACAATGTAATTGAACTTTTATAAAGGTGGTGTGGTAGCATCAGATCAATGATATTAAAGGAAGCCAATGAAAAAAAAAGTTATTATCCGTCTATTTTTAAAGTCATACTAATGCACCTTCCATTGGCCAAACTATTAAACTGTTTGGTTATGTATTTTGGGGTGGGATATACTTGTTGCAACTTTCACTATGACAGCATTTACAATAATCTTATAATCTGAATTGTTCTGGTTTGATCTCTGTGTGAGCAATTTACATGTGATATAATTTTAAAGTAAAAATGACTGCAGTATAACCTGCACAGCTCCGATTACATTCAGTGTCACTGTGTAAATACTGGACTATCTACATGCTGTTAATTTAGACCAAAGTATTCATTTAATGAGCCATCAAAACCCTTATTATTCCCTTCTTCATGACTGATCTTGGCAGGTAAACTTTTTTAAATCAAGTTATTTTAGTTCCAATAGAACACTTGGGTGCTGAGATTCTATTTTCTTTCTTCGCTTTCCAAGGACAAGCCAGAACAAAAAGTTTTATGACTAAACAAACAGGCAATAACATGTACCATACAATATAAGGTCATTTCTTTATTGAAGGTTACTGGTGACATTGTTAAAATGAGCACAAAATGCGAAGGGCTTGTTCACACACCACCAGAGTTATTACTTCTAGTTGCCACAATAATTACATTGCAAATGTTACAGAGGGATTTTAGGGATAGGAATGAGGCTTACAGCTGCAGCTAGGGAGTGCTTGCTCCTGGTTTGCTAGTTGGGTGCTCATAACTGGTTGCAGGATACTAAGGGCGAAGTGCTATACCATTTTAAACTGGGTGGATATAGTCTTTGGACTTGCTGCCTTCCCATGCTAATCTAGTGCCTGGTATTAATTCAGTCTTAAGATGACTGTTGACAGGACCAGAGAATCTTTCAGGAAGCTGTGAATTTACAATACTGGTGACCCAAAAGGCAAATTCATCTATGTTTATGTTGGTTTTAAGCCCAGAAAAGCATGCATTTGAGCTCCAGTATCATGACTGTTTATAAAAAAATAAATTTGGTACATGGAGCCATCTTTTGAATTCTTTTCTCTGTAGTAGATTGGGAGTAGAACCAGCACGAGTAAACTACAGTTTAAAGCAGAACTAGATGGAGGCCAACTCTCTATATTACCTGAACCTAAACTGAACCAAATTCTGATCTAGTTTGCTTTATGTATTAGGAACGCAGAGCCCCTTCAGGGCTCTATTTGTTAATGGTTGTGTTCATTCAATGTTTCCTTTCCCTTCCCCAGCTTTTTGGGTACCATCTCCCTAGTTGTAATTAACCCTTTAATTCTTCATGTTGTCTTTCATCCCTGTACTTGTCATCCTTCTTTGGCTTTCTTCTGCACCTCCATGCAATCTGTCTTCTCAAACTAAAATGAGAGGGTGTTGAAATTTACACAGGAAATTTTATTTTATTGATGCAATTATCTGGATGTCGTCTCAAATATGTCAATGACTGGCGGTCAGAATGACACAGGTATAAAGGAGATGATAGATAGAACTGTCCCAGGAGCTATAGAAGGCAAGTCCTGGAAACCATATTTAAAGTAATGATTGATGTTTAACTACCAAGTGATATTCTAAAGGATGTTACTTAAGTTTAATGAAGTTACACTGTTGGGGAAAAAGGGTAATGTCACGAGATATATTTTGGGATATGGAGAAAATCCATGCATATTTTCCATCTTGGCTAAGGCAGTGTTTCTGGACAGTGAAACACTATCCATTTCAAGGAAGATACAGCCAGATGGTCCAGAATCTAAAAGCTAGTTGACGATATAGACTGTTGACAAATCATTGGTTTGTTTTTTTTAAAAAAAAAAGTTATGGAAGATGGGAGAATTTTCTGCAGGAGACTACAGGACCTATATGATAACACTGCTTTTCATGTCCACTAGGATAGGACAAGAAAGGCTGAATTTCAGTTGCAACAGGGGATTTTATGCTAGTAAGAAAAGATTTCTGATTATTAGGGCTGGAATAAGAGACTTGAATCTCCACCATTGGTCTTTAAAAAAGACACCACCTTAAACACAGTCTTTTAGCACAGACATTCATAGCCAATGCTGCCTGAGGAGCAGAGGCCTGACTCAGGATGCTTCAAGGCTTTTTTCAGATTCACTTCTGTAGATGTCTCTATTGTTGGAAAAAACTCATAGGCACTAATAGACCTTTGTTTGCCTGATAGTTTCCCCAAACATTAATCTACATTAATGCTACCAAACTCACTAAGGGGCTTAGTAGAAGTGCCAGAACCCACTAAAAAAAATCAAGATGAAAGGTAAGTATCCAAGGTTAGGTGCCCAGGTGAACAATGGAGACAATCTATGTGTTTAAGGAACCTAAAAAAGATGCTTAGCATCACAAAATGATAAAGTTTCTCAGATTTGATTGGTGCATGTGAAAATTATAGGTTCCCAGCATTTTGGTTTTCAAAAGGCCTTTATTTAGGTCCCCAGTGAAGTGCATGAAACTAATTTTAACCACCTGACTCTGAGTATTTCAATTAAAGTATAATTATGAATTGTTCTACTTGCCTACTTTATGGAAAAGGGCTTTATTTTCCATAGCTAGGCCATAAGAAGAGCTTTCATTTTGAGTAGTTTTCCCCTTTCAGTAATTATCTGATTCAGAAATTTTGTCTTTCTCTATGAGGGCAGAATTTAATAAATAGATTTATTTTTTATATATCCATCATTACTTACAAACAAATTCTACTGAATCTGTGTTGTGCTGTTAACAAAGAATAGTGTGTCAAGCTTATCTTCAATATGCTTTTAATTATTTGATTAAAAGGAAATTTATGTGGTCAACATCAGTCTAGTATTTCCTTCATTTTTATTTGCCATTTTGTTTCATTCCATGTTTAAAAAAAAAAAAAAGAAACAACAACGTGTGAATAGAAAGGTCAAAGTGTAAATTTATGTACACTTTGTATTTAAAAGCTGTGGCATTGATTTTATTATCGGTGTGAATCCAGATGGCTCTGTTCTTTAAAAAAACCAGCATGTTATTGGGTTGAGCTTGATAGGTAACTGTGTCTAGTTAAAAAAAGAAATCTGGGAAAATGTCAGCGTTAGCAAAGTGTTCTGTAGTGATTCAACCTAAATTGAAATGATTCATTATATCAAAATTACATGAGACACTTTTGAAGTAATTCAAAATGATAGTATGCTGCATTTTCTTAGCTGATGCATTATGAAGGTTGTAACTCAGGACCCTGGAAATGGGGTTTTAGGCAGAAGAGGGGGATTGCTTTAGGTGTATCATAAGAGTCTCACCAAGAAGCTTAGCTTATAGGATGCAATGGGGTGTCACGTTCCCTACCTGGAAATGGATCAAAATCTACAGTGTATTTTTTCCCACAGTTATTTTTCCAGAGACACCTCTCATGACAAATTTTCTCTATTTTTTTAATGTAATGTAAGGAGTAGGAAGAAGCCCAGAACTAATCAGATTAATTTATATCCCGTTTAAAATGGGTTCATGAAAATGAGAGAGAATATGTGCATGTGCCATGGACTGGCATACCTCTGTGAAGCTATCACTACTTCAGAACAGGAAATATCTCTCCACTGCCATGTCTCTGAACTCACATTTTGTTTCTGGTATAGTGCTGGGCACAGTGCTGCTTTCTAGAATGCTTCTACCAGTCCTCCCACTGAGGGCGTTCAGACTGGCGCATGCCATTTTCTACATAGGAAATATGTGGTGATAACAGAGCAATTAGATATTTTTACAAATGCCTTTGCTAAAAAATGTGGATTCTTCCTCATATCAAAGAAACCCTAAGAGGAAAGGGGATGAGTGCATACCAATATTCATCATTACACATTATTCCTGAGTCCCTGAAACATAAAAAGGATTGCTGTTTCAACCGCAGCCTGCAAATGTGGAGTAAAACAATTATTTGTTATTGACATTCCTAAGGATAAAAAATTATACTCATTAATTTGGAAACCTAGCTGAAAACCCATGCACAGTAGGATGCAGGGCTGTATAACCACTGTGAAAATAACAGAACAGCACTTGGAAAAGTAGAGATTCAATTAAAGACAGCCCACAAGGTCTCAGGAAAGGCAAGTCACAGTTCAGTAAGCTTTTGAGACAATCTGAGGACAAGATGGCCATGCAAGGCTTGCACATTGTAGTCTTACACATAGATTAAGAACAAGCACAGCGACAAGGCTCCACATCAGTTGGCTTCTTTGGATTAAGTCCTGAATAATAAGAGTGATATGAAGTGTTGCCAAACCCTCAAGCTGTACGAGGAGGAAAATAAATGGATTAGGAGTTAAAAATATATGTTTGGCTGCCTTACCCTTCATGGAGCTGTGGGGCAGAAAGTAAAACAAAAGATATTGAGTAAGAGAAATGACAGTGTGGTGTTTGACACTGCAGCACATATCTAGCTAGACAGAAGTATTCAGAGGATGGGTGCAGCATGGGAGACATTGTGTGTCCTGCAAGCAAACCTCATCCCATCCCATTGCATTAAAGAAGAATATCACTTAGAAGTATTTATGGCCCGAGTATTTTTTATTTAAATACAGAAAAGAGCATAGTGCCTGCTGACAGCTTGTGTCTTAACTCACCACTGTTCTCTGAACTAGTGGGTTTATACAATTCAGCATTGTTGATGTGCTAGGTTTTACTCAGCACAATCAGGGAGAACATCTCTTCTTGGTAGTGTAGTCTGTGACTTACAAATAAATCCAGATCCTTTCCTCTACATGCCAGTGTGCGACAGGGCAGGGCACCACCCCACGGTGACTCCAGCATATCTCAGAATAGCAGGTACTTAGATTCCTTTGATTTTGAGTTTCAGGTTCATATGACTCTTGCCATTTTTTACCACATCACTTGGTATGGAACTGTACCTTCAGATACTGAACAGCTTTGTGCAGGTGGCTGCAAACTCTTACTCCAGCCCTCGCAGAAAATGTTAATGTGGTGTTAAGGCCAGCGCAGCGTCCCAGGCAAGTGCATTCACATGGAGACTCTGAGCAGGGTGTTAGATGAGGAGGAGAGTCGTTGGTCACTGACAAAAGCTGTTCCAGCAGCTCCATGGGGCAGGTCCAAGAGTTGGTCTTTTGCCTCACCTCCCCTGCACAGAGTCTAAGCCCATAAGCATAAGCTGGGATGCTTCAGCCTTTTCTGCTGCAGCCTGTGCACAGTACCAGCACACATGCCGGGCAGCATTCCCCTCTCCACCCAACACAAACTTGCTCTTTGTCAGATAGTCCCCCTGTGGCCTATCAAACACGTACTCCAAGGACAATGTTTCCTAAGTGAGGAAGAGAGTAAAAACAGAGGGAAGCAAAAGTCAATCAGCAAAGAGAAGTGGAAACACCTGTTTGGCAGTGAGGAACAGCTGTACATGTGCAGCTGCTGCTCCCTCTCCATAAGCACCATGTGCTTGTTGCTTTACTTAAGGTTGACCAGGTTCTCTGTAGTCCTGCAAGATTTAGTTGATGCTATTTAGAAAAGGAGGCTCCTTCACCCTGTGGATTTACCCAGCTTTAATCAGAACTTCTAGGGCAAATAGCAGACCAATAAAAGTTGTATCTATTTTTTAATTTTATTTCTTCTAGAGAAGAGTTTTGAATGGAAAGTTTCCTTACTACTGATCTTTAAAATAAACTGTGGGTGGCTTTTGGAGAATGATATGAGGGCCAGATTTTATTTTTTGTTACCTTCTGCCTCTGTTTACTCTTTTAACTGACCCTGCAAGCCAGGTCATTCATGAAGGAGACACATAAAGGGACTGTGCTTGTTAGAATCTACATATGATCTTCATTTTTAAAGATTGTCTTTTTTTTTTTTTTTTAATAGGGAATTTTTTTCTTAGACAATGCAGTTTCATTGTGATTGAAATGCCTTCTAGGTTATTTCCATAACCACTTTGATTACAATAGCTTATTTTAAATTAAGCATACAACTTTCTTTCTTACATGCAGGAAAGGCCCTATTCCTTAATCATTTATAGGCATGTAATTCCCACTGGAGAGCATCCAGCTCACAGTATAATTAAAAGCAACATCTAAGAACCACCAAACACTATTGCATTGAACCGTGAAATATAGAAAGTATGAGAATACAGGTTTTGTAGTGATATGTAAGCTGAAAATAAGTGGCCTGCAAGCTGAGTGTAGATGCCTAGCCATGTGGTAAACTGTGCAGAATAGCCTAGTTAAAAAGGAATTAACTGCTGTTTAACTCCAGGCCACCACTACAAATTGTAATAACCATTGCATAACCAGCCTGCCTGTCTCTGTGTTTCTGTTTTTTTCTCTTTCTTGTAGCGTAGATATATCATATACTAGCAATAAGTAAGTAGCTTAAAGATAAGTTACCGATGATAGAATTATGAGAGTTGAAATGTATAGGCATCAATTAACTCTGTCATAACACACACAAAAATAATTGGAAGTTGAGAACATATGAGACAACATCATTAGGGCATTCAGTTTCCAAGAAATTCATTACTGCTATATACTGCTCCAGAAAAGTTAAGAAATTAAATGTGGGAGTCACTTTTTTTCTAAAAAAAGGGTCAATCCCTATTACAATGGTAAAGAACAGAGTGATCTTTTGTAAAATATATTATTGGCAGTGCTTTCTTCCGTTTGTGTCTGCCAAGTTTTATGACAGTGTACATAAAACCAGCTGTAAAAAAAATCTTATAATTAGAGTACTCATCATCTTGCATTAAAAACTGGTATAAAAAATAAATCCCCTTAGTGGATAGCACTTAACTCCACGGTAGGCTCAATCCTACACATTTTACTCATAGCTTTAATGCTAGTAATGTCAGTGATTTTTGTATAAGGCCAGCATGGTCTGCCCAGAGTCTTGTTCACTCAGAGGGAATGGATGTGAAGAAAACTACCTTTAAAGAAAATTGTAGTATAATAATAAAAAAAAAAAATATCCGAACTTCCTATTTAAAAGGTTTGTGTTTTGGTTATGTTCTTGTTTTGTTGGTTTTTTTTCCTGTGAAGGAATCATGTTCAAAGACCCTTTTATAGCTGTATGCTTTGGGTATGCTGAAATACACCAAATTGTAGCCTCCTGTTCTCATTTTGTATATAATTTCAAAGGCACTCCTGCATAAACATCCCTCCAGCATGCACACCTCCAGTGAAGTGTAGTACTCTGCACAGCATTCTCAGCTCAGGGGGAAACTTCTTCTCTGTGTCATGCAACAGTGATTTGTCACAAGAAATTGTCCCTCTCTGAATTCCTACAAGTCTACTAAATGGGGGCATGAAGTGCTTTTTTCAATGTGGTTACTGCCAAGAAAAAAAATAAATAAATAAACTTTCCCATGGCACCTACTGGGAAATAATCAGAGAAAGGGAGGAAAGGGAATTAAAACATGGCATTGCTCTGTTAGGCTGACACAATTTTGGAGTAGCTCTGTTGAAAGAGCTCTTTCGTTGGCCACGGTGTATCCCTGGTAAAGAAAACTTCCTTGCAGAAACCTGTACTTTGCCTAAGGGGTGTTAACATGTTTAGATGGGTACCTCAAGAGGGCTGCTGAAGTTCATGATGCACCTTTTGCTCTGCTCTACCACACACCTGTAGCTTCCAGTGCTTCCCAGCGTAAGTCATTCCTGCAGGCATCCCCCATGCATGGTCCACAGCTACCTTCCAGCAGGCTGTTTGCCACCCAGCCTTGTGTGGAATGCTACCAGGCTTAAAATACTTTTCAGATAGATTTTAGAGCCTCTTTCCTTTTTTGTCTTACTATAAAAGTCAACAAAAGGATCTGCTCTCAGCCTTGTATCTGCATCAACCTTTGCAATATTTTGTGTCAAGAACATCTCTTTATTCACTTCTTTTCTTAATTGTCTTTTCTTTCTCCAGGCTTACCTTAAAAATACTTTGCATTCAGTAGCAATTTTCCGTGCCATTTATTTACCATTTTTTTACCATTTCGATAAAAGCGGAAGAAACACAACCGTGACAATTAACAGCATGTACTGTTTCTCTAAGACAATTCTTGTAATTAGCATGTTAATTTCCCACAAATATGACCGAAGCTATACTAGCAACTAGTATTGCCACATGCTTCTGGGAAGAAAATAATTATCAAATTGTTTAAGAGTCTTCTGGGAAAGGAGAATAGAAGATCTGATTTAAGACAGGACAATGTCTTGAGAAAATCACACTATGTCCCTGTCATATTTTTATCTATTATAGTGCTGTCTGCTGATGCATTTCCATTTGAAGAGTGGTATAATTTATAACCCAACTAGAGATCTTCTGAATTATAGCTAGTAAGTATCCTTAAGCAAAACATAAGAATCTGCTGAATGTGTGACGGAAAGCTAACCACTAGCTAAAGGTCGAGTTGGTCCTGTCATCCTGTCAGATCTATTTGTATGTTACTAGCAAGCCCTGACATGAGTTCCGGGTTGGTTTTTGTTGTTTTGGGTTTGGGTGGGTTTTGTTTTGTTTTGTTTTTTTTTGGGGGGGGGGGGGTGACAAGGGAGTTTGGACAATAATTATTTGATAAGATTTTTTAAAAGAATGATTGTACTATGTTCTCTCTGTATTTCTGTACATTGCAATCCAGCCCAAATTTGCTGCATGTTAAAATATCCAGGATCTATCCAAAGGAAAGATCATCAGGGTTGGCACGAACCTCCTTCTGGGCTTCTGTAGCCCAGATAACCTTAGATATCTTCTGCTGATTCAGACTCTTGTGATGGTTATTTCATCTTCTCTCACCCTGGAGACAAACACATTTCTAGTCTAAACTATGGAGTGTAAAGACAAGCGGTGCGGTGATGCCATACACTGATGAATCAGTGTGAAAGGAGTTTGGCAAATTATAGCTTAGTTTAAGAAGGGGAGGCTCTTTCTAGGCATTTAGGCCCTTCTAAGTCCAGGTATTTCTCTTCAAATGGGGTGAACTGGGAAAGGTTAGCCAGATTGGTGCGTACCTGTTTTCCAGATTTCATAAGGATTCTCTATTGTTTTCAGGTCCTCTGCTTTCTTACTTAGAGTAAGTACAAAAACATTAACTAACCCCTTCTTAGTGACACTAACATTTTTGCTAAGGAAGCTTAGAGGAGCAGGTTAGACAGAATGGAAACATATAGAGTATCCTTTAGCTATATCAGCGACTCCAGCTTTGCTTCTTATAGGGACACAAGAATTTCTTGTACAGACTAACGGAAGAAAAGGCTTAATATCTACTCTGAAAGAAAATAAAATTTTGAGAAAAAGCTCATAAAAATGTTCTACAACCATGTTATGTTTTCCTTGCATGGCTACTCAAGCAGAATATTTTCTAGCCTTTTGTTTCTGTAAAATTACACTAGATATGCTGAAAGCCTGGAGGTTGCCTCTGAATTGGGGTGGGGAGTATTCTTCCACATGATTTGATATTTTATAAGAAGAATTTGAAAGTAAAAAAAAAAAAAAAATCATGCACTGCAGGCCTGCAAGAGTCAAAAAACAAAGAATGCTGTATTAAAGCTGGATCAACTTTTGCTGGAAAAATATCCCTCCAATATGGTAAGATATAAAATGTTTATTCATTTTGGTTCATTTTGTGTCATTATGAAATCTTAATTGTCCCCAAAGTTCTTAAAAATCCGGTTGCTCTATTTTCCTGATGAAGCAATTTGACTTTTCACATGAAGCCCATGGCATTTAGTATTTTAATGTCTTAAGTATTAATACTACAATGCTGAAAATCTAATGAATGCAGTTGTCTCCAAACCAACTGTTATATCTTTTAAAGAATATATTCAGTCTGATATTTATTTTTTTCTCTGAAAATTGTATTTATCTAGCTCAGATATACATCTTTCTAAAAATCTAAGAGTTTTGTCCACAGACTGTAGGGAAAAGATACAAAGGCAATGTTATCAGTATTATTAGCTATTTGTTTCCTGATCAAAAAGGCAGAATTAGACAAAATTTTCTTGTGTTAACATTATCTAAATATTATGGTTCAATGCAGGTCAGCACTGATATTGACAAAAGTCTGTCATGGGCTAGACAACAGTATTATTACAAACAGATAATTTCTGAACAGTATACTGAAGAAGCTCATAGTTTAGTTTAAGGGATAAGATGAAGATATTTTTTTCAATTAGGTAACAGTACCATGTGCAACTAGTACTTCCCCTCCCCGCCCCCCCCCCCCCATAATTGAGGACATTTTGGTGCTTGTATTTTCAGCCTGGGATATTTCCATGAGATCCAGGTCTCTGATACCACACTGCCTTCAGGTCAATATGAGGCAGCTATGGGGATATGGGCTGAAAGGAGTCAAATCCCACTAACTTTGCTGTCACCAAGAAAACGGTCTACATGCCTGTCTTGCATTATGGCTGGATTTAATACTACAAAATACTACTTGCATTTGTGGACTTAATACTACTAAAGGCAGTTTGCTGCATTGTTTATAAGCTGGGCCACTGAGCAGAAAGAAGAAGAGAGATTTGTAGATATTTCAAAACCGAGTTCATTTTAGAAAGCATGAACAAGTTCAAGTCCCCATTAGTAAATCTGGACCGATAACATGAAAGCTTTTCCAATGAATTTTAAAAAAAGTTGTATACAACAGAATTAAATTATAAATGGAGTCAGTCTGAATCATCCTTTGTAAAATGTCAGTAGTTCAAAATCCAATGTAATTCATTTTTGTGTGTATTCAGACATAGCGAAGTGCCTTATAACTGTGTGAAAATTCTCTTTTGTTACATGCCATTTCAGGAAAATCTCTAGCTCACAGAATAAATTTATAGCGAATCTCAAACATATATTCCCAAATAAACCATGCACTACAAAATATAAAAAGTTGCATTAGGGACTTTGTACACATTTATCATAAAACAATGAATATGAAATAGAACAACTAATAAAATATTTTTAAAAATAATTCAACTCTTCTTAGAGGAATTGGACAAGGAAACCCCCCAAGAGACAAACTAGAACAGTCAAAGAACACTCAGTACCAAAACACAAGGCAGTCTTGTTTGCAAAATGAAAGGGTTAAGAGTATTCAGAAAATGTAATTATTTGATTAGTTTAGCATCAGTGGGTATTTCATCATAGATAATGACAGTGAATGGCCTTAAGTGTCTAATATTTGTTCACATGCACTCATTGCATTCACCATAACAACTTCTGTGAGAGCATGATGCATTGTGTGTATACACAAGCTAACGATACCATGTATTTCCAAATCACATGTCCAGGATACTGTCTACAAAGTAAAAGAACATATTTTTAAAGTATTGCTTTTCAAATTGTAGAGTATTGGTGCTGATTTTATTTGAATTACTGCAACAGCTAAGTTTCCGTTTCCCAGAAAAAAAAGCTAATGCTATAAAATTTCTTTTACTCCGTAATAAAGGTTACAGGAAAACTTTACACTGTTTAGGACTAGAGTCTACAAAGAAATATCGTGATTCTTTTAATTACAATGATATTATGGGATTAATTAAATGGGATTAAGGTAGTGGTTGTACCATGGATTGCTTCATTTTACTGATTTGGTGTGATAAAATTTTCCTTTTTGGGTTGAGCTGTGATTGTGCTTAAAATACTTTGCAACATATAACTGAAGCCTAGATGCACTCTGAGAGTATGTGGTGGACATGAATGCGACAACAATACAGTCCGAACTTGACTGCACAAACTGATTTTAGATGTGAGCAAAGTGTGCAAAACTGGTATGCTGCATTATCCTAATCAGTTTAACTTTATTGTGGAAAATGAATTTATGATGATATACCACAGGATCATTATGCTTTTGACCTTATTAAACTGGAGTAGAAGCAAATTGTATACCATTGACCTTAACCTTGGCTCGCTGTGCAGATGAAAGAAAATAATTGCACTAGCAAAAATAATAAAATGGCTGCACACAGCTCTGCAAATTGAATGGACCTTGGCTCAGTGCTATTAGGAATGATTTAGCTTATAGAAATGGAGTTTTGTAATTAACAGTGAACAGGGACAGGAGAAAAAACACTAGTCCACTGGCTGCCTTTAGGCAACAGTGGATGGATGTAATTGTATTAGCAGCTAGTTGTTACAAATATCGAGATGGGTTTAAAAGGCCAGAACAGAAAAATTGTACGGCATGGTGGAGGTGGAAATTACGGCTAAAGGCCTAGAACGAGGTGGTTTTGTAATCCAAATGAGACCAGTAAGCAAGGAATCCCTACCTATTATTATAGTTAAGAAAATGGAGCTATTGAGCCTTGCTGCCTATGTGACCTTAGTGGAAATTTGGCTCAGGCACTGTGGGAGGGGAAAAGACTGGATAAATGCCTTCTTTGAGGTCAATGTAAACATTCCAGTCTCCATTTTGGACAAACGGTATATTTGCAATTGATGCCGCTGGACGGTGGAACAGGTCGTGGGTCTGTGCATGTGGTCACTTAGCTAGAAGGATATGCAGCCCTTCTTGTTCCAGAACTGACAAAACAGCAGCTCCAAGACCCAGAAAAGCTGCTGCAGGGATTGGCATTTAAGTGGCATAAAGTCTCCTGAGGCCACTTGAGACTTGATTTTAAACCTATTATTCAACAAAAATAGTACGTTGCATGGTTGTTGGGTTTTTTTTTTCCCCTCCAATTGCTGTTCTTTCTTCCAGAAGGGATAAAGAGTCAAGTTCTGCTTTGTCCCATTAATTTAATTAGTATTGGATTGATGTAATTGAGAGCAGAATTTGTCCTGCACTGTTTAAATTAAATGAGAGCTCCATCAGGCTGATTCTTTCATATTACAGTGCATCTTCATTACAACATCATTTAATTCCCTCTGTGATTTCAGCCCTTTTTATTCCTCGCCTCATGCACAGTATCACTCTGATACCATTAGTCAGGTAGGTCATTTTACTGTTTCCTTCGCAGAATTCGGCTATTCCCAGAAGAAAAAAACACACACAAAACAGGAAGGGGGGGGGGGGGGCAGGACCTTGATGAACATTTCACTCTTTGCTTTTAATATTAATGCTGCAGTATGATTGGCAAGATTTTGTTACTACCACAAGCACGCTGAGAATATTTTTTGTGGCAAAGCAGTGTCGCACGATGTTTACTGCCCAGCTGTTAACATGAAAGGGGGGCACACTGGCAGCATAACCAGTACAGTTGGCCGCCTTTGCTAGAGTGGTTTCATGCCAAACACATGAAGTTTTAATTATAAGCATTTTGAAATATTTATGCTCTTTGCATTTCCTTATTCTTGTACGGAGACAAGATAAAAGTTCTTTTGAAATTTGATGACAGAAAGTATTTGATACCAACACCATGCAATTGTGGTGCCTAATTAATTAGCCTGAGTGAATATTTATGTTGTTGGGTTTTCTATTATTGTATTCTTTGCTTAGTGATACTTTAACCCAAAAAGCGTCATTGCTCAAAAACATCTGAAAGTAATAATCCCCCACTCCTTTCCTTCCTTACCTGTCTTCTTTAGTCCAAAAAGACAGCTTGGTCCATTGTGGGAATCAAGCATCAGTGCATATGTGTGGTTTCTGGAACAAGACCTTCAGGTCTGAGCGAGTTACTTAAGCATCCCCTTCAATAAATATGTCTGAAGGTACATTTAGCATCTAAGGTCCTTTTCTACAGTTAAACACTGACATCAGTTCTTTTGAAGGCTGAGCTAAGCTCACTGCTTTTTTAATATCACAGCTGGCACCATGATGCTGTGGTTACCTTTGTAAAAAGTCTTTTTGGTTAGCACAGATGCTCACAGAGACGGGACCTGGGGATATGCCCTGTTCAGCCTTGAAGCTCACCCGTATGCCAAAATAGCTGAGTCTCATTGGCTAGGAGAAGTGAAAAGAGGAGATGATATTCTAGAGATGACTAGGAGATGAAACACGTGTTCTACACCAATATGTGCTTTTCGTTTTGTGGATATTTTTTCCCCCCCTTTAACTTAATAACAATATAAAGTAAAATATGGAAACATTTTCTCCTCTTTCCTGAAGAAATAACTAGTCATTTGACTGATATCTATGTATATATGTATCATATGTATGATATCTATGTATCACATGTATATATATGTACATCTATAACATCTTTTCCTAGTTTTTTAAATGGTTACTATGCCTTTTGTGAGACTCGCTCTCATAAGTGCCTATCAGGTAGGCTCTGAGTCTGCCTGCTGTATTAGACCCCACAGGGAAACTAAGTGGAAGAAAACCTTAGGTGCACAGATCATTGTCAATTGAGCAGGATTTTTGAGGAGCGTTATTGAAGCTATGTACTCAGGTTCTTTCATGCATTTGAACTCTCATCTTTACAATTGCTCTGATTTTCAGAACAGGTACTATCAGCTGAAAAGTGATTCTTCTTTATTTTTTCCCTCTAGTAACACGTTCCTAGTCTGAAAGAGTGAATCCGTGCTTTCTCATGGGTATACCATGGTGTCATCTAAGATGAGGAAGGAAAAACGTGATGAGCAACAGGGAAGTGTTGTAGTATCTGGCAACTGTTGAACAGATTTGCTTAGACATGAAATTTTGAGAAAAAAACAATCAGAAACATTGATAGATGTGTAAACTAACACAGGCTTGTCTAATTCTGAATGGCAACTTTGTAAGATGGAGAATCTGCCACTGCACAATTAACTACATCATGTACATTCAATAACAACCCAATTTTCTGTCCTTTATTAAACATCAGGAGTGTCTACACTGTAGACTGAAGTGTACTGTAGCCATACCCGAGTTTTAAATGAGCTGTCTTGGGTACTGGGAGTCCTTGCCAAGACCAAGGTAAATTAATCTTCCTGATCTCTGTTTTGTCATGGCTATGCAGCTCCCATTACCAGACTAGCTCATATAACATTAACTTGGGTATCTCCTAACTACACGTTTTTCCATATCTCGGATATATATATAATCAGTTTGCTTTTTTTTCAGTCAACCAAGAAAAAGCCAACTGTTTATGGTACAGTGTAATCGAAATGTTTCTTATCCTTGCAAGTCCCACACCACCTCTTACCCACCTTTGTCCCAAGCTGCACCCAATAGTAACACTACCTACCTGTTTATCAGGTCCCTGAAAGATGCTGCCTGATAAGCATAGTTTTGTTGTGGGTTGTTTTTTGTTTGTTTGTTTGTTTGTGTTTTTGTTTGTTTTTCTGACCAGTATTTCAGTACTACCTTGTCCCTTGGAGCTGAACTCCTCCTCCACCACTTACCTTGTACTCCAGGCCTCTATAGTTTGCAGGATCTGATAATTTTGCTTCCATTTTACCCCTTGGCTTGCTCTGGCTTTGAGTCTAGATTTCCCTGGATGTCCAGTGTCATGAATGGGATAGGCAGACTTCTCAACAACCTACTTGATTAGTATGGATTTGAGTCTTTTAATTTGGAAGAGGAAAGAAGAACAATGTTTACAGGTTCGCTTCTATGTTTTTTTCACTGACTGTTCTAAAAGGTAAAAAATGTAACAGTGAACTGGCTAAATAAAACCCCAAATATATAGTGAGTAAAAAACAAAAGGATCAAAGAAGAGGAGGGAAAAATACCAACAGAAACTGGTAAATGCAGTTTACCATTAACATGTGTTAAAAAATATGTTTTTATTTTATGTGTATGTACTCTCATAAGAAACATATCCATAGTATCCAACCACCTGCAGTGCCTCAATCTAAAGAATCATCTCTGCACTGTTGTTTTTCTTGCAGTAAGACTCTGCTGCCTTTATACCTATCTGTGCAGCAGGGTTATCAATCCCATCTGTGGTTATTCGATGATTTATCAAGGGTTTTATCTCTTAGGCTTTTTCTAGCCCACAAGAAAGGGTTCTTTCCAGTGCTAATTAAGTAACTTTTTTTCTACTGCCTTCAAACATTGTTTTGTTTTTACTCACATCATGTTGGGGGGAGAAGTGGCATCAGTGGAAAAAGTTTTACAAATGCCATCATCTCTTCTCTACCAAAAAGATTCAGAGGACCAAACGATGATACACTTCTCTCTAATAAAAAAATGTTTCTGTATAGCTCCATAGAACACTCTCCAACCCCAAGTGACTGCGGAAGCGTAAGAATTAATCAGAGGACATCAATGAAAATTTGTAAGGGCTGTAAACAATGCTATACATATGACATTGCATAGGTTGAGAATATGACTGAAAAGAAACCTGACCCCTTGGAAAAATAATCAGGATATTCTTATTCCCTGATAGAGGTTATACCTTAATGCAGATTTCCTCCTTTATTTGGTTGGTCATCTTTAAAATGAATCTCAATCTTTTTATTTAGTTTCAAAATAATTATTTAGAGCCTCATGAGGCTGGATAAGATTGATTCTAGCTAGCACACCATGGTCCATGACTTTGGTAGCAAGTTATGCTCTAGAGTTAGAGCCTCATAGGTGGAAAGCCCAATTAGAGAGTTTCCTAGAGGGCTTGATGTGCTTGAGTGCCCCACAGTGTAAGAAGTCTGGTAATTCCTGTGGTGCTAAATCCTTCAGTGTGCTCTTTTGGGGAAGCAAGAACAGCATATCAAGGAAATGATGCTGACCTTCTGCCTTGCAGGCAACCTCACAGACAATATAGTCTCACTAGGTGAACGGATCCTCAAGGTGAAGAAGCATGTCCCTTTGCAAGATTTTAGATACTAATAATTCCCCCCTTACAACCATTACCTATGGGCATCATTTTCAGCCTCTGACTTAATTTTAATTAACATTTCATTTGATGCATGTAGCTGTTTAAGACTTGTAAATTGCAATATTTTGTCAAATCCATGAATTTGTAACACAAAAATATGTTTGATGATGCCTTTCATTCAGCTGTCTTATATTTCATATCATACTGCTGGCACAATAAGACACAATAAAACATAGTATATTGCTTGTTCCTGTACTGATGATGTGAAAGTAGAATGCAATGAATATAAAAGACACGGTAAGCAAAATCATTGCAGAAAAGCCTGAGGCTCATCATTTCTTATACCACTTTTGGTGTAAAGATTCATAGAAGTTTGATTTTAAAAAATATGTCAAAGACTTTCTCTTTCATTTTTCTCTTACTCTCAAATTTGTGAGAGTTCTTCCTTGTGAACAATGCCTGATGATCTCTGTTACCTCAGCTGTTGAGGCCATCAAAAAAACCTGTGGGTGTAGTGCCTTATACTTTTCCAGTGGGATCATCACCAGGAGCAATTTTTCACATGCATCAGTCTATGCTGCTGCATTAGTATAACAGGGATTTAGTTAGTGCTGGTTCAAGAGGAGTTTTATAAACGAATAACCATTAGGTCATAGATTGAAATTGCTAAATTATTTCATATCATCTACTTTTTTTTGGAGAGGGCTTATTTCATGGAATCATAGAATCATTAGGTTAGAAATGCCTTTGAGATCATCACATCCAACCACTAACCCAGCACTTCCAAGTCCATCACTATACCATGTCCCTAAGCACCACATCGATGTGCATTTTAAATACCTCCAGGGACGGGGATTCCACCACCTCCCTGGGCAGCCTGTTCCAATGATTCACCACCCTTTCAGTGAAACTTTTTTTCCTAATATCCAATCTAAACCTCCCCTGGTGCATCTTGAGGCTATTTCCTCTTGTCCTATTGCTTGTTACATGGGAAAAGAGATGGACCCCCACCTCACTACCATCTCCTTCTCAGTTGTAGAGAGCCATCAGGGTCCCCCTGAGCCTCCTCCTCTCCGGACCAGCCCCCCCAGTCCCCTCAGCCGCCCCCCATCAGCCTCGTGCCCCAGCCCCTTCCCCAGCCCCTGCCCGGCTCTGGACACGCTCCAGCCCCTCCACGTCCCCCTGGCAGTGAGGGGCCCAAAGCTGAACACAGGATTCGAGGGGCGGCCTCACCAGGGCCCAGCACAGGGGGACGGGCACTGCCCTGGCCCTGCTGGCCACACTGTTCCTGACACCAGCCAGGCTGCTGCTGGCCCCCGTGGCCACCCGGGCACAGGGCTGGCTCCTGCCCAGCCGGCCCAGCCAGCCCCCCCAGCCCCTTTCCCGCCGGGCACCTTCCCAGCCCCCTGCCCCAGCCTGCAGCGCTGCCTGGGGCTGTTGTGCCCCACGGGCAGGGCCCGGCACGGAGCCTTGATCCATTTGATACCTCCTGCTTCCCCATCTGTACTTACTTCTTTGTATAGAGTAAGGTGCCATAGAAACAACTATGTGTGGTTTAGATTGTTGTTTCATAGCAGTGTTTCAGAACGGTCTTGATTATGCCACTTGGCAGAAGGAGTCTTCCATCAGAGAAGTTATCCAAGCCCCTCTTTTCAATGTATCAGCACTACTAAGTGAATAACTTTTGCTTATTTATCTGACAGTGCTCATGCCTTAACAGGTTTTGGCTCTTCTTTTGGGAGTAGAGGAAAACTCTCTCTTATGAACACTATTTTAACTGTGGGTATTTCCCTACCATCATTTATGGTTTTTGATACATTTTGGCATTGTTTCCTGTTACTATACCTAATACTAGTATTCATAGTGAAAGCCTAATGCACAGAAAAATCTTGTAAAATGTTTAGTAGCCTGGCTGGCCAGTTTATTATTTATTATTTGTGGCTGCACCATTGCCACCAGCTACAAAATAACCGTTCATTAATGTTATTGGCAAAAATACAGCCTTGATAAAAATGTTCAAAACTTAGTCTCATCTTGAGAATATTTTACATCACAGAAAAGATAAATATAGACGTTGGGGAGCAACACCCAGGTATGCCACAGAAATGAAATCTAATATATATTCAATACGTTACACTACTCCTCTTTGAATTCTGTTTGCCTCTTCATGTACCTGAAGATCTACTTATGATGAGTAGTAACTTACCCCAAAAGAAGCCATATTAATTCCAGGAGAATTTGAGACATAAGACATAACCCAGTCTAAGGAACAGCTGCAGAGGCTTTTGGAAGAGGCTTGCTCAGTATGACTTCATGCAGTACTGACATCTTCCAGATGTAGTAGAGAAATCATTCTATCACCAAAAACATCGATCAATCAAAGTCTCAGGTGAAGCAGTAAAATGGTATAAGGATGCTCCCAGAAGCTGGATAGAGGACATAGACTTCTATGTTGATTGTAAGGAAATGCTTTATTGTTAGAAAAATCAATTACATTTATTCTACGAGTCTAATGGTGGCTTAGAGGTGGGGGTTTTTTACACACACTACACACACCCATAACTAGAACAATGACACGCTGATTCTCTGTGGTCATGAAGGATCAATATTCACTAGGTGTTGTATCATTAGCATATTTTTTTAAATGCTGCATGTAAGATGAATGTGCCAGCAGAATTGAATTAAGGTCACCTATCAATGAAAGTACAATTTACTTTTACATTCCTGTGTAAGATATATCACACAGTCTTATGTCTGATAAATCACATAAAATGTGTTGGGTTTTTACGGCCTGTTTTCTACCCACAAAAGAACATAGCTGTCAAACAAACTAAAATGAAGTTCTTCCTGGCATTTTAATTTCTCAGCTTTGTAACCCAGCAATTAAGTATTTACCTGCCTGGTTTAGAATTGTGTTACATCAGTCATATGAAGATGAAACAGGTTAGATGTACTCATTTCTACAACCAATTACCAGACACTTCATTCACACATGCATTCTATTCAAAGCCACTACATGGTCCATTTGATATGAATGTGTCCTTGTTGCTCTTTTTATACTTTATTTTCCCTATAGATATGGAGAACTGTTGTTTTTTTATGAGTATTTCCTCATTCTGTCTTTAGCAGATCATATATGCTTTATTTGGAAAAAAACCCCAAATTAAAAAAAATCCACAAATTAAAAATACTAGTGCTTCCAGAATACCTTGAGGAATTGCTAGATCCAGCAGTAGAAGCTGTGGCACCCAGTGTCTGCTACCAATATGCACATTCCAAATTTAAAAGTGAGAAAAACTGCAACTCGAGAAAAACTGCAACTTTTTTGTTTTTTCCCCAAAATTATTAATTATTTAAAGTTATAAATTTAGTCCTACTACTTGGGATAAAGAATTTTGACCCTCTTATCATCACAAGAACCTCTTAAAAACATCTTCCTTAGTCATGGATATGGAACTACTCTAAGATGATGGATGTAGTAGAGGATCTCCTCCCTGCAAGACCTGGACTTTGTGCAGTAGATGGGAGTTTAGCTTCTGTAATGATTTCTTCAGTATTACTAATATTTTGCATAACTGGAAGTCCTTCACCATTGCTATGTACGACACTTAAGGAGACATCCAGATTATGTAAGGGATATAATTGGTTCCAAATCAAAACAGTATCAAGAACAAGATGCACGTGTTCCAAACAGAACACCACAGCCAGGGCTGAAGAATGAGTTTGGAGTATTCATTACTGCAGAAATGTAAGTGTGAAGTTTTATACTTCATTTTAGAAGTAGTCATGGACACTTGGTGAGGTACTAGTAAAACTGCATTTCTAAATGGCAAAATGAAGTTTTACTTGGTCTTTCTGCTGCCATTTCACTTTTGACCATCTGAGGAGTTTTGACAAAGTTTGAAGAATGAAGCCATGATTATTTTAGGCTTATCACCCCAGAGCACAGTCCTGAATGCCTTGCACACCCAACTGCCAAGCTTCTGCTGAGATCACTGAGAGTGTATTTGTGCATAAAGAATGCATGAGCGGGGTCCAAATAAATGTTTCGACAGAGCCACTGTGAGACTTTACTCCTTTTGTAAAGCCTTTTGTCTTGGCTTCAACATAATTCCAGAATTCTCTTCTGCCTTGATGCTCATTATTTATGAAAAATGCATCAGGATTCATTTGCACTGTTGAGCGCTTCCAAGAGATTTTATTAGACATTTTTATGTGCAAGGACTATTTTGGAGAATATATGTGCTTTTATGATCAGTGCTCACTTTAGTTTCTCTTCCTGGCAGTTATGACAATTATTTACCATAGTCTTCCAGACTTTGGTTAGAAAATGGGCAATAAAAACACAGGGTGAAATCCTGGCTGCATTGAAGTAGAAAGGAACTCTGCTACTGACTTCAGCAAAGCCTGTGTCTCCACAGCACACTTCTCTTTGTTTCTTGCTAGAATGAGAACTGCCTCATGTGCAGTCAACTCATTTGAAGTCTAATTCCTTTCTGAGGTCCTTTTTATTAGAAGTTCAGGTTCATTTAAAAAATCAGGTTTTAAAAGCAACACAAAATGCACCCCAAAGTGCAGAAGAAAACTCTTGTTCATGCTTAACAGCTTTTGAAATACTTTCCATAATGTACTTTTCAATCTATCAAATAGGAACTTGATACTTACTCCAAAGAGATTTTGACTTATGTTGCCTTGGTAAGGATATTTATCTGCAAATTCTCTGTAACCGATCACATTTACCCTTTGTCTCAAGGAGGTGTCAATGATGAAGTTCTTGACTTCGCTACACAGCATTTTAAGCTGCATTGCACCTCAAAATCACTGACATGTTAACAGACCTGTCTCCAAAGAACTGATACATGCCCATGGATAATAATCAACAAAGATGACAGGTACAGCTCTGCACGTGATTCCTATGAAGCAGCAAGCAGAAAAGCACATTGACCATTTGCAGAAAGAGTCCTGGCCCTCAAGAAAAGAATAGGCATCATATATGAGACACTGTGACACCATGAGCAGGCATAGTTTAAGACTGAACACATTCAGAATTTTTTATTTAGTTCAAGAAATTTAAATATTTTAATTTAAGTTATTCCAAACCCCCATGCCACTGGTCTTGCTTTCAGTCAGTTTTAAATTGATTTGGTATTTGGAATATTTTATCATCCTGTGAAAAAAAATATTTTTAGGAAGCACACTTTCTACTAAAAAATACTGAGATGGAAAATCTCCAATCAGTATTACTGACACCTGCCATTGCAGGCTGACTGACATGACTTAACAGATCTATATGGAAATGTTCAGCTTCTGGGGCTTTTCCAATTCAATGCCATCATTCTACTACTCTGTTTATGAGGGTCCTAACAAGGTCTACTTTGATCAGTGAGATTTCAAGTAATCTTAAAGTTCATGTTTCACATTGCTCAATTGAAGTCATATTAAAAATGTTAATTATTTTGTATTTTAATAATCTTCTGCTGCCAGGGTTACATAGGAATAACTTCAGAGACCTACCATATCGGTTGTGCTTAGATCTTCTTGTCTTTTCTCAGCAATCACCAAGTTGCTGGCAGGCAATAGTTTCAGATAATTTCCATCTAATGGTTTGATATCATATAAAGAACAAAGGAAAATTGTAATGAATCATAAAGACATTTTCATTATCCAAGAATAAACTGGATGCAGTTATTGAATGAGACAGTTCAGTTTAGTATTATTGTATCCTGGAAAATTTCACTGAATTGTAGCTAACACTATCTTATGCCCACAACTAAGCATGAGTAGGGATGAGATTTATGAAGCAAAAGCAATAATAAAAATTCTGAACTTTCTGGACTTCAAAACTGCATCGAGATCAACATTGAATTCCATTTACTAAAATAATTGCAACCCTAGTCTATTTGATGGCATCTTATCTCTTATACAGAGGAGGGGAAAAAAAAAAACACCAACATAAAACAACAATAGAACTAACAATATGGTTTGTCATGGATGACCAAATGTATGATTTCTATCCTAGCATTAAAAGTGAATACAGAGCTGTGACATGGGGATTGCCTCTAATCTAAAAGCAGTGATTTACAGCTGCAGGCATATTGTTAGAATTTGGCCCTTTATCATATCTCCCCTTTCCATTCTTTTGATTCCAGTCAAAAGGCTCATTGATTTTTCTTGCCTGTGGTAGGGACACTACCACAAATAATGAGGGGAAAAATGCTGTCTTAAAAAAATAAATAATCAGCTAGTGCAGTGCAGTGAGGTGAATGCTTAAAATGTTAAGACCATCAGTTCTTCAACGGAGTAATTCTGTAAATATTACTTGGTCACTGAAGTCAACAGGATCATTCAAATGAGTAAATTTTTTTTTAGAAACCCAGCTTTGAGCTTGCCATCAAAATCATTTTCTAACCAGTTGCTCAGTATCACTCATAAAATTCACCCATGGAGTCAATTGCAGAAGTAGCAATGCTACTTAAAAGTTGAGTGTAGGTACCCCGGTATAGTATTTTACACGAACATATAAATCATCAGCCTCTGCTCAGATGAGCTCATGCTTATTAGACTGAGAGTGAAACATCTTTGTGAGGAAAAAGATAATAGTTTAGGACAAACAATGGGGAGGAAATTTGGGCAGTATTTAAAACTACTTATGGAAAACTCACAAGAAGTTGCAGTCACATTGCTTCCATCTACACTGGTATAAATGACTTTACAAGGTGTTGTAAAGTTATACCACTCTTCATTCTATTTTCAACCTTGGGATATAAGTAAGACAAAAATCATTTCATTTTTCTTGTTCTTTTTTCTCCTTCGGTAAAGATGAAATTAATGTCAAATACTTAAGTTCCCTTTAACTGCTTATAAAATCATAACTACAAAATAATATTTTATTATATGCTCAGTATTTATCCTTATTATATGCTCAGTATTTATCCTTATAATATATTATTTTCCTACCCATATACATGCTCTTGCTGATCTGGGCAAACAAGTTAATGCAGGCTACAAACAGAAACCTTTTTTCATATGTGGGAAGGGCAGATGATGGTTTTTTGCTCTGTCTTATAAGTGGTGACTCAGCTCCAGCTTTCTCACAGAAGTGTTATGAAGTTTGTTCTGGTAGGAGCGCTCAGATAGTCATATCTTACCAGTTCAGGAAACATGGACCAAAAAAAATGTTTGAATTGAAGCCATTGTATCCTGGAAAATTATCTCAGAGGCAGGATACTGCTATCAGATGGATAACAGGTCTTATCTAGAGTAACAATTTTTACCTGTCTTTGCTCTGTTGAACAAAATATCGGAAAAGCTAGGTCATAAAATCCATAAAGAACATAGTCCTTTTTATTTACTCTGTAAAGTGCTATTCACACATATGACACTAATATTAATGAAATGGCTCACCAGTAAATGGGCAACATAATTTTCAAATCAATGTCATTCTTAAAAAACACAGCAATACAAAAAAATAGGACTATATCATTGTTGCAAGGGATGAGTGAGAAAAATAAATGCCATACACATATCTGTTTAGAATTTTAGAGGGTCGTTTGACATGATAGATACTGTGCTTGCTATGAAGAAAATAGCTTTTTTAATTCATAGGCGTCTAGTAGGAAAACTGCATAAAGTGTCTGAAAGAATAAGATAAAAATTTTATCTCACTCCTTCTGAAGTCTTTCGGTGTATTGATTTGGATTACATCCTGTGTATATTGTGTGATAATCAGATTTGTGTTTATTTGTTCATATACTATGCAAAGCATCAGAATTCAAGATCAGTTATGCTTAGCTTAAAGAATATAGTCTAGTAAAGCAGCAGCTACACTAAGCCATTTACTGGAGAGAATTGTTACTAAGGAGAAGTCCATTATATTTTTATAGAGAGAAATCATAAGTCCATACTTCACACTTCTGGGAAGGCATTAACAATAAACTAGATAGGAAATCATTCAAAATGACACGAAGGAAAATAATTGTATGATGACTAGAAAACCTTGAAGAGACTGAGAGGTACACTTGTAAAAATTACAATAAGAATACATCCTTTACAAATGTCTTGTAAAAGGAAAGGTTTATTATCTTTGTTGTATTTTGAGCACCTTGCTTTTCTGGCGATCATTTGAAAATGTTCAAGTGATTTTTAGCAACTCTGCTCCCAGGGAAAGTTTTGTGTTTTTTTTTTTTTCTTTTTTTCCAGCTTGGAGGAAATGATAGATGATTTTCACATTTTTGACAGGGACACTGGAAAGAATGGGATAATAAAAATCGGGAAATTGTTGTTTATTTATAACATATCTCATATTTACATCCCACTTTCTTTATGCTATTGGTAACCAACAAAAGCGAGAGACATATTTACATACGCAGCTATCATCGATTTTTTATAAAGCTCAGCAGCTGTTCAGTACCGCACAGCTATTGTGCCTTAGTCAGGGGCAGAAAATAAATGTTTTGACTGGATCTGCCAAATGCCTTTAGTTAATCAAAATATGCATATCTGAGATTTAATATGGACAGGATTGTAGCTTCTGTTTGTGCTAAAAAAAATCAGAAAATTCTTGCACAGCTTCGAGAGAGCAGAACTCTGTCCTTATGTCTCAGTTGAGATGACACACACCATGGGACTGGTTCACAGCCAGTTTCCATCTTACATTTTGGCCTGTGATGGCCCTTCCTAGCTTATGAAGCATTCATAGAAAATGGAATATCTGCAGCTGAAAAGAGCAGGAGATTTCTTGAGGAAAAAAACAAACAAACAAACAAACAAACAAACAACCAGTGATCTTTGTATTAATTTACTTATACGAATATATACCAATATGTTTCTCCTCTATTTGTGTGCATGTTGTCCCTTACTGCCAACAGGACCCCATAAAGGAATATGTCCTTTGGGGTCTATAGAGCTTATCTGGTCACAAAACCAGCATGTACATAAAACCACTCAGTTTTTATCATTTTCAAGGAATATTCAGAAAATTTGTTTATTTACATGTCTAAATATAATTTGCCTGCTTAATCAGGTAATTTGGGGTAAGTTTCAGAGTGGAAATTCTACCTTTGAGGTTGAGTAAGAACCTAACTGCCTCTGTTTGAAAACATGAAAGGAAATTGCATATGGTAGCTAAAAGCTCATATATAGGTATCTGTAGTATCTACTTTGTAGAGAAGTTAACAAAACGGTTGGATCCAGGGGTCCTGTTCTTTCCCACAGACTAATACACTTGCCCTCATTTTAACCTTACAATATCCTGTAACACCGGTGTAATCACAAGAAGAACCTGTCTCAGTACCTGTGACTGTCTCTTTTCTCCTACCTCCTTCAACTGACAATGGCTGTGAGACTTAGACTGCAGGGACAAGCCACCTAGCGCAGGTGGGGACAAAGGGAAGTTGGAAGGACAAATGTTACAGGCAGGCTTATAAATCTGCCAGGACAGGTAAACAACAAGATGATCTACCAGAGGGGAGATCATAAGTCAATAATGAAAATTTTTTGAGGGTAAGTAAATAGTGGATATTAGTTGACTGCTGAAGAGATTGTATGGTGGAATTTTCGATTGTGGTTTTATAAATATGCATGGGTGCCACCACTCCTCTTAAACCAGGACACCTCTCTGAGCAACTTTTCCTTTTTTTTGCAGTAATTCTAGCCTGCAAAAATAAGGAACAAAAATCCAAAAAATAGGAATACGCCAATCTCAAGATACACAAGTTGTATTCTGACAGTTTACAAGTAAATTGGCCACAGAAAATAAATTTTTATATATTAAAATAAAAATAAGACAAAGGAGACTAAAACCACAACACAGTTACAATCACTTCTGTAAAAAGGATGGTTTGAGGAAAGTTTGGGCAGCTTGCTTTGGCAAATGTCGTATGTCTACAAAATGGCTGATGAGTATGAGCATCTCTATGTGATTTAAGGGCAACTGAAAGCTATTGGTTACATTAGAAATATTAATACTTCACGCTATTAAGGTCATAATGTTTTCTCCATCTCCTCCTACTCTTCCAACTGATACCTTTAACGCATTTCTCCAGATATCAGGGGTGTGCTGCTGGTTACTCTCTTTTTAAGTTTCCAGTGGGTACACGGCAAGACTTGCAGGGGGCAAGTCATTATGCCAAGATTTTCTTAAGAAGGCTTTTCTGCTGACTCAGCTAACACTGTGAGCAAGCCTGGTGTATGGATGAGACTACATTGACTTTAGTGGAGTCAGAGTTAAGTAGCTGATGGTCTGACCTTATCTGTCAAGAAGAGACACGTAAGGTTCATAACCTCTTGGCTATTCTGGACCTTTAATAGTTTTTCCCATTGCTATATATTTGGAGCATTAGCAATTTTTGTTGTATATTATCATATTATAAATTACAGTTAAGCAGGATAGATTTTCACCAGAGGAGCATTAAGAAAAAAAATTCCTGTAGTTTGACAATAATTTCCATATAAAGAGAAGTATGCATGAAACTTTCAGGAAGTCTATTCTCTGTGTGCAATTAAATTATTTATATGGCATATAATTAATATGTTCAGTGATTTTGGTAAAGAGGCTTAGCTTTTAATCCTTCTCTAAAGATAAGAGATCACAGGAGTGAAATGCAAATTTGAGGTCTTATTTTATGTTTGTACAATAATATTAAGCACTTTTCACTGCGGATAAGTATTTAAAAAAAAAACAAACCAAAAAAAATACCCAAACACAACAAGAAATCCAGAAATCCCCATAGGCTAATGATTACATTATCAATGCAAGCAAATTTCTTAGCACAATGCTGAAAGAATTAGGCATAACAGCAGTTCAATGCTGTCTGAATCCATGGTGTAGCAGATCAGGAGGTGTTTAAATACCTGTTTCCAGTAGGTAATTTGGATGTCTAATAGATGTACTAACTAAATGCTCTAAATCCATTTATTTAAGGAAAAATATTCCCAGTTCCAGATGCTATAGAGGCTGCAAATACTGCTGAACTGCCAGTTTCATTATACAAGGTCAGAAAGGGTGAGAGAGACAGACAGACAGACTCCAGAGTCTCTCAGGGCCTGTGGCATCATGCTCTGCATGCAAAGAAGAGATGTCACAACTGTGGTCTGCAAGGTGTGTGAAGCTAGTGGCCATACACTCAGATAAGGAATAAAAAAAGGCCAGTGCCAGAGCAATTCCTGAGAGCTGTGGGAGATGAGGTCTGAGTGAGTCATGCATTGTCACTGATATATTTACTCAAGTTTTAGAATGGTGTGAAAATTTTGAAAAAATGCTATATATGCATTTTCCTGTGATGTACATACGTGGCACTCACTGTTGAAGCTCGCAGCTTCATAGATCAAATCAGTTTGTAGAAATAGGCAGGCTTCTCAGTGAATTAATGGAATCTGACTTCGTACTGATTCACTTGCTACATGCTCCTACCTTCTCTTATCATAATAAAGCAGCTCTCTCCCCAGCTCCCTATAACCACATTCTTTTCAAGTATTTCCCTTGACAAGCATATCCTCTAAACCACACCTCCCTGCCCACATCCCTTGTGCGGGGCACCTGCTGATCAGGAGCCAGGATGGTGCTGGGAGGCTCCCTGCCAGCTGCATGCTGCATGGGCAGGAGGAGAGCAGGCCAGAAAAACAACTACTGCTTTACCCTGACCAGAGGGTGAATGTGCATCCTGCTGTTCCTATTAGCTGCAGATTTTCACGTAGGAGTTTAAGCTATGAGACGTCTGTATCTTTGTCACATCTAGATGAGGCTGCACAATGAATGTAGAATTTGTCTGGTAGGGATTAACAGCCTAATGTGCAGATATACAACTAGCCTGTGTAAATCTTACTTTCTTAGGGAACAGTTCTTAAAACATTCTCAAGTTTTGGCTGTCTTTAAAAACAAGCCTGACTGTCACCGTGAAAAGTCTGGTTTAGACTTGAGCATGAAGCAGGAGGAAGGTCAAAGGAGAACTATTTATTCTATGGGGTTTCCAAAGCTATTCTCCAAACTCAAGAAGTTTTGTTTGGATCAGCCCACCTTGTTTGGACCGCCCAAGGTGATCGCTGGAACTTCAGTGAATTTGAAGGTTGCCCATCTGTGAAATATTTTCTATCTTTAATGAAGGTGGCAGTTAATAACCTTTTTATACAAACAATCCATAAGTTTGAGTTAGTTAATAGTTCCTTTTCCCCATGATCGTTTTAGTATGAGGAAGGCTGAGCAAGACACATGGTAGATACAGATCCACAACTACAATCCATGTTTGGCCCTTAACCTCTGTCATACACTCAAAATACTTTATGTGGCTTATTGTGTGTTACTGTGCCAAGTCTCAATATTATTAATTATGTGTTATGTTTCTGTGCAAAAAAAGCCAGGTGTATTAGCATTGAGCCAAGTCCTGAATGACCCTGCTGAGCTTATATCCCACAGGTTAACACATCATTCATTTGCTTTGGCTATTGCAACCTTCATTCCATCAATCTATGAACTAGTCATTCAGTGGCTCTATGCCACAATGGGATGAAGCAAAAAGTTTAATAGCCGAAGGTAATATGTGTAACCAAGATTCAGCCACATGGCCAAAAGTTTGCATTAAACTGTAAATTATTACTATTTCTACTGTCAAAAAGATATATTTGCAATACTAAATGTATCTACATAAACCAAAAAAAATATCAATACAAAAGCATAAAATCAGTGAGTACAATGAATGCAGGAATTAGATGCCTAGAGTTCACACTAATACTGTATTATCTGAGAGTAATCTATATCACATAGGAATTTTAATTTACAGTGTAGGTAAAAAATTACTGTACTTTGTCATTATAGAGAACATACCTCCCCAATGAGCTTGAATGAGAAACAAAACCAAGCAGCTGTCCACATTTTAGCAATATTTGTCTGAAGGGGATTAAAAATTATTTTAGTTTCATTTGACAATATTTTACTTACATCCCCTGTGTTTACTTTGAGGTTGAGACTCAAACTTCAGACTACAAAGGAAACCTAAGCACTGGTCTGGAAACACTTATTAATTTCAGGTCAAAACACAGTGGATTTTGTTCAGTCTTTTTGCTCATACTCATTGAAATTATTCTTCAGGATCTAGCAGATGCCATAACTTCCTACAAAGCAAATAATCATTCCCTGAAAAGACATTTTTACAGAGTAGCTGCATTAAACTAATTTTGGTTTTAATTTTTTTTTTAAATTTTAATTAAACTAATGTTTAGAGACTGTCCCAACTGTGTTATTTTCAGTCATTGCTTCTGTCTTCACAAAAAATCTACCATGGTCCTCTGAAAAATGATTGTGAAACCAAAGCTTTTTCAATAATTCTGAAAATCAAAGAGAAAGATTATAAATTCAGCCTTGTAAACACTGTTACTGATGGAGTGCAGTATGTCCCTTTTAAGCACAGTAAGATATTTTGTCACAGCAAATGATATATTATTTTGGCTATTCACATGTTGCGAATAACTACATCTTTTACAAATGCACAGCAGTAAGTAGATGCATATTTCTGTTGAATTTCTGCCCTGTGCAGACCAAAACCCATGACTTTTCTGGTATCCTCTCTTTTCCTCTGTATTTCAGCAAGGCTGCCAGATTCATAGCTATTCCAAGTGCAAGGAAACATGTATCTGGCTGTCCAAGATGACAGTGACTTCTGTCTGGTACATTATGTCTCCCAGATAACTAGCAACAGGACACGAAGAAATGGCTTCAGGTTGTGCCAGGGAAGGTTTAGATTCGATATTAGGAAAAATCTCTTCCCTGAAAGGGTGGTCAAGCATTGGAACAGGCTGCCCAGGGAGGTGGTGGAATCGCCATCCCTGGAGGTGTTTAAAAAACACATAGATGTGGTGCTTAGGAATGTGGTTTAGTGATGGACTTGGCAAACCTGGGTTAAAGGTGGGCTTGATCTTAAAGGTCTTTTCCAACCTAAGTGATTCTATGATTCTATGATTGTTTTCTTTTAGTTGTACGCTTAAAAGATGGGAATTTCAGAGAAATACATTTCCCATTAGTTGTTTAAAAACATTACTAATGGGAAAAATGGCAGGTTTTATCACTTCTCCTTCTTATCCAGCACATAGTATATTGGTTACAGTATCAAGAAAAATTAGATTAATTTAAAATAACTAGTTCTTCATATATCTCAGCTGTTGTTATCATCTAATTGTCACCCAGCTACTTTGAAATCAATTATTAAGTCTTTTTCTTCCTGGATAGCAAAGATTTTTAGTTTTATTAATCAAGTTTTACAATATGTATATATATAAAAGCACATTGGGGAATTTTATGGACAATTTACACTGCATTACAGAATACAGACTTTTGGAAATATATTCTTTCTTAAAATATGCATTATGCAGCACTACATCATTGTGTACAAAGAACACTGATAAAATAGGAGAATTGTTGTGGCAATTTAATATAGTTTTTATTTTTAAGTTTTCTTTTTAGGACTCCTGTTAGTACATTTCCTTTTAACAGGTGTTAATGTACTAGGCTTTCAGCAAAGCAAATTAGAGAGGATTTTGTATTACTTTTATGGGATTGCTGAAGACTTTTTTCTCATTTAAGAAATGACATATTTTAGTCAATTAAAATTATCATCAGTTTGTTACAAAACAAATTGCTACTGTGATGTCAAGGCAAAGGCTCCTTCATTCTCACTCTGGATTTCTGAAATCTTTTGCAGTTCTAACAGGGAACATGTTCCTTCCACAACTTTTTGATTGCTTGTCCGTATTTCAGCAAGGCTGTCTTCACAATACCTGGTAGCACAATAAAGACCACAAGTAATCATCAACATTTCTTGAAATGTGTAGTATTTCTTTCTCGAGGATCTTTTTTTTTTTTTTTTTTTTTTTTTTTCTCTCTCACTATGCATCTTAAGAAGAGCAAAAGCTTACTGCAGGGAAATAGTATAGTGTTCACCAGGTTTTCTGCCTCTTGTTATCTGCACGGTTATTGATGTGCTTGTCTTCTGTTCAGGCTCAAGGACATTTTCTCAGCATGTTCAAATGTCTTTCTGGTGGCTGGCTACTTTGGCATTTTCCTATTCCATTTCTGGCAGGGTTTCAGTGTATGTTTTTGCAAGGATAAGTGAAATTTCAATGAAGTTAAATGAAAAGAAACACAAGTTAATGAATTGTTCAGCTTTGGATTTGTGGTCATCCAGTTAAGCATTAAGATGCAAATGTTCTCTGGACTATTACAGAACAGCTGAATCTAAAATGATGCAAACAGCTCTAGTGGTTTGTTTGGTACAGCACTGAATTATTTTTGTTTTCTATTTCTAATTTTGCAGCAGTTCTACATTTCCAATATGATAACCTATAACATAAATACAAGACACAAAGAAGTTATAGAAATGAGTTGGAAGAATCTGTTACATTAAATTCTCTTGCCAGGTTAGAATGATCTGTTAGACTTAATGCTATTGCCAAGTTGTAATGATTACCTGTGATCTCTCTTTGGTTGAATTAAATCTGAATTTTTACAGCCAATAGTACGTTCTGTAAGTCCACAACTTAATTCTCAAGTTTTTCTTGATTGTTTGGAGTCTGCCTATAATTTATTTTCAGATTTTATAATAATCTTGTACAAACCCAAACAAATCACACCAACCCATGGTGTTTTAGACCAGAAAGTTTTTACGTTTACTCTTTGTCTTGTCTTTAGCTATTAATTTCATTTGTTTGTTGTTGTGTATGTACTTATAGATATGCACAACCACAAACATTTATAGTTTTTTCAGAGGTGCTAATATGGTTTTCATCCATAGGGTATATGATCTCTCTTTCTAAACACAGTCTCAGTGAGATAAACATAGTTTCACACGTACAGTTTCTATTTCCTGATCTGCACTCAGCCAAAAATGGCCATTAGACACATTTCAAATTGCTTCCCATTTTCAACCCTGATGTTCTACAGTACTGTTCATTTTATCAGGGCTGAAAAACAAAATTCATTACAGTTTTTTTACTTTTCTGATTACCTTTTTTGACTAATTGGAAATTATCTGCTAACTCAAGATTTAGTTGGAAAAGACAACATAAAGAGCAGCAACTAGGAAAGATGCCCTCCTAGACTTGCTGCTTGTGAATAGAGAAGGACTCAGGGGGGGATTTGATGGTAGGTGGCTGTCTTGGCCACAATGATCATGAAGTGGTTGAGTTTAATATCTTCCATGTAATAAGAAACAAGGACAGTACAACTGCTACCACGCACTTCAGGAGAGCAAACTTTAAGCTGTTCAGGCAGCTATTTAGCAGAGTACCATGGGAATCTCCTTTTGAGGGCTTAGGAGTCCACGAGTGCTGGTCAGTCTTTAAGATCCACCATTCAGAAGCACAGGAGCAGGCATTTCCAGTGTCGGAAATCAATCAAGCAGGACAGAAGACCAGCTTGGCTACAGGGAACTCCTCATGTAGCTCAAGAGGAAAAAGAAACTGTATGATCTCTGGAAGCAAGGACAAGCTTTGCAGAAAGAGTACAGAGTACATTCGTGCAGGGGGAGGACATGAAAGGCCAAAGCTCAATTACAGTTGAAACCAGCCAATCTTGTTTCAGATAACAAGAAAGGCTTTTTTAAGTATATTCATGGCAAGAGGTGGTTCTGAAGAAAACATTGGACTGCTACTGGTTGAAGATGGTTATCTGACTAATAGGGATGAACAAAAAGCAGAGGCATTCAGTGCGGGGTTTGCCTCAGTCTTTAATAATACTGATAGACCTTGGGCTGCCCGGTCCCCTGAGTCAGGGGACCACAAGTGTGGGAACAGAGACTTTCCATTTGTGGACACTGAAATTGTAAGGAACCAGCTGTGTCAGCTGAATGTTCATAAGTCCTTGGGGCCTCATAGGATTTATACCAGAGTACTGAAGGAGCTACTGGATGTTATGGCAGGACCTTTCTCAGTCAGCTACCAAAGGTCATGGGCATCTGGGGACATCCCTGCTGACTGGAAGCCAGCCAATGTTATTCCAATCTTCAAGGGCATGAGGGGAGACCCAGGGAAATACAGACCTGTTACTGTAACCTCAGTTCCTGGAAAAGATATGGAGAAGATTATACGGGGGAGTATTGAAAAGCATTTAAAGAATAATGCAATCATCAGGCACAGTCAACATTAGTTCATGAAAGGAAAGTCCTGTTTAAGTGACTTGATTTCCTTCTATGATGTCACCTGCCTACTGGGTGAAGGGAAGGTGGTGGGTGTAGTTTTTCTGGGTTTTAGTAAGACATTGGACACTGTCCTTCACAGCATGTCTTTGGACAAGTTGTCCGGCTGTGAGATCAGCAGGTTCATGGTTTCCTGGGTGAAGAGCTGGCTGAAGGGCAGAGCTCAAAGTGTTGTAGTGAATTGAGCTACATCTGGTAGCTCATTACATACCGGTAACCAATGGTGTTCCTCAGGGATCGATTCTGGGGCCAGTTCAATGATCTGGACACAGAAGCTGAATGTACTATTAGCAAGTTTGCTGATGATACCAAACTGGGAGGTGCTGTTGACTCTTGAGGGACAAGAGGCCTTGCAGAGGGATCTCGATAGACTGGAACATTGGGCTATGATGAAATTTAACAAGTCCAAATGCCAGATTCTGCATCTGGGATGGAGTAACACCAGGCAGTTGAATTAGATGATTGTTGTAGGTCACTTCCAAATGTAGTAGTCCATTTTATTTTATTTTAATGAGGTTTTTCATTCACTTATGAAAATTCTAAGTTTCCATATTCTGATCAAAATTTCAGAATCTGGAAAAGGTAGGAAAGCCTTTGTTTATTTACTGTTTTTTCTCTTGCTAAAAATAGTCTGGTTTTGTGTGATTTAGTATTTCTGCTCTTTATAATCTCATTTTGTTGGTTTGTTGTTAACACTGTAGACTCCTTTCAAGGATTCTTCTTAAGAAGAGATTTGGAGCATCTAAATGATGCATCTGATTTTAGGCAAGCAGTTCATTATCCCTTCCCTTTTGAAGCATGAGTGAAAAAGAGGCAGAAGGCTGAATCAAGCGCTAAAATCATGTAATAGTTAACCCATCTACACTCAGACAAATGCTGTGGGTTTTCAAGCACTTTTGAAGGGGATATGGAAATCATTAGATTGGGAAAGTGGTAGTTACTGCTGGTGCTTTCATTCTGGATATATGCTTTAATAGCAATTCTGTGCAACATTTTTGATTGTTTAACTCCCTTGAGGAAAAGGCTGTTTATGTTTCTTTCCCCACCATGAAGATGGACAAATGGTAATGGGCTTTGCTGGGTTTAATCATAGCAGCTGAAGTTTCATTGCTGTATACGTTGACTAAAACTAGTAAACTAAAATGGCATAAATGAAGGAAAATGGAAATTACTTTCTACAGAAATTAAATTCAGAGCCAGACTGTATCTAAGGCCAAGGCACTGATAGAAATATGTATTGAAATTTCACAATACAAATAATAACAAAGGTAGTAATATCCTGTTCTTTTTAAGTACATGAAGAGGCTGGTTTCCATGAAAACACACTGTTGGGGTGTATGTGTGTGTGTGTGCTTGGATTTTTTTATCAAAAATGTGCATAGCTAGGCAACTTTCAGTTCTTGTGAGAGAAATAGGAAATTTTGACTTGGAAAGGGTTGGCAGACAGGAAAAAAACTATTTGCTCACTGGCTGGCAATGGCTGTGTTTGGTATTTGCAGTGATTTCAGCACATTGATTTGACATATAAATGTGTCAAAGTAGCAGCGTAAGATCTGTTCAGCCTATCTTGGAAAGCTCTGTCAGACCTCTAACAGAACTAGTAGTTTCAGATTTTAATACAAAGTTTTATCTGTTTAATTGTAACTGTAACTTGGATCTACCATATACACTGCATTTGTGTGTACAACAAATAATACAACAGATGGGATTTCTACTAATTTAATTGTATTTAGGGACTGCACTGGAACATATGACTTCATTCCCCTCTTTCTCATTCATTCCCAATGTCAATATGGGTTGCTGCTGTCTCACGGTGCAAAGTGATTATTCTGCAGTGAAACTCCTGGATTTGATCTGTGATAGCTGTCTGCACACACCAGCATTGTTTGTTACATAATTGCTCCAATTATTGGCATTGTCTTTGAAAAGAAATGTGTTTATATTTTGAAATGTGAACTATTTTATGGAGGCATTTTAGCATAAGCAAGATTTCTTGCTTTAAAAAAAATAATAGGGAAAATATGTGAACACTAGATAAAAAAATTGAAAATATGGGATCATGCAAGCATTTAAAATTAATTCAAATTAACCCAGATAGAGTGAGTCTGTATCAAAGGTTGCATAAGGAAATGTCATTAATTTTTATATTTGTAAGTTCTCCATTATTTTCCTTTTTTTGAAAAGGATACAGTAATTTATCCAAATATTAAAAGCCCTATCTAATGGGTTTAGTTCCCTATGAAGAGTGTTTACATGACTTTTTCAATATACAAATTAAACCAGGGTAGCAGTTCTAAGAAGCTCCAGGGATGAGGTGGTTAGGGTGTATATGATCTTTCAGCTCTAAAGCCATAATTTGCCCCGGTACTACAATCGTCACCTGAAAGCTACCTACTAACTTCACATCAGAAGGGCAGCATTTGTTCAAGGGAACTAACCCATAACAAAGTTGCTCATGCTTTTTCATGTTAAACTACTTTTCTTTTTTTTTTTTCTTTTCTTTTTTTTTCCTCCTGTTGCAACCTATGGTTGTTCTCAGAGGGTCGTTTTATGATACTAAGGGAATGCTCTATGCTCTGTGTAGAACCTGGAAAAGCACAAATTCAGAGGCAAGAGGAAATAATTTGCTGGCAACTCAAATCAACAGTAATTATAAATATTTGATAACTTAAGTTAAGCTATGATAGCTGACCTGCAACACTTTTGTAGCAAGATTAATGCTGGAATAAGCTACATGTCTAAGATCATGTGGATACAAGATTCAAGGGGAAAATACTTCATATGCATCATAGGGAAAGAGGAAATTTTCATCAGGGATTTGAAAAATGCATAAGTTTTTGACTTCTATCAGAAATCCATTTACACCTCCTCACGTTCCCGGTATACCTTGCCAGCTCAAGATATCATAAATTGTCCTAAGCAACCTCCACAATTTTTCAAGGTAAACACCCCTGAGTTCTGCTGCAGTAGGTGGTGACCAGAGCTACTACAGAAGATAAAGTTTGACCTCATATGAAGATCCAGGCCCCAGGTAGCATTAAAAAGCTCTCATCTAAATGGAGTAAGGTCACTGTGATGGTCAAATCACTCAGGCTACAATTTTCAGCGAACAATTTGAAGTCCATCTTCATGCACTTTGAAAGTGTCATGAATTTCCTCCAGCTTGTGATGTTTTCTTTCAGGATGAATTAAATGGAATATAAACACAACCTGGGGCTACTTTGGCTGCTTTGATAGCAGTGTGTGTAGTCATGACTGATGGCAGCCTGGACCATGTTACCCTACGTAGTCCTTTTGAGCTTGCAACTGTAATTCTTCCCAAGGCAGGATCTGGGGTGACAATGTCAGACCACAGTCACTGCTGAGACCATTCATTTCTTAAGCCACAAACTCTTAAGTCAGGCCTAGTGGATAGTCTCATATAGCTATACACTCAAGAAAATTGTGAAATTAGCAAGCTTCAAATGCCACATACTAAATAAGAAAAGCCAGATTTAGCCAGGACATCTATGCATCTCTCATATCACTTCCCATTACCCCTCATGAGTCAGTATTGCCTTCAAGGTAATTTAACTCACTGTCTTGTCTTCCCTGTTGATAAAAAAATAATCTCTTCCTCTGAGACACCTAATGGATGATCCCCTGAAATACATGCCTAAATAATTATCTGTCTAGGAGACTCTTTTATACGGTGAGTCATCATTTACTGTCACTATAAAGGGCTTGTTCTAATTTTGAGACCCTCATTAGAATTAAAATATCAAAGTGTATGCTTCTGACAGCTAGTCGACCAGAATTGCAGCAGCAGTTCTGTAAAGCAAGGAGAAAACAAAAACAAGTGTTCTGAAACCAGAAACCTAGAATATCCAAAATTTTTAGCATAGAGCAAAGTCAGAATTCAAGGCACAAAACATTTCAGTTCAACTCTCTTGGAAGAATTTTCTTTTACTAATTGTCTCTAAGCAGAAGAGAAAAATGTAGAGAAAAGTAAAAATGCAAAACACTGTACTCTAGTGCAAACTTCACAGTATCTCCAGGGAAGGAACAGAATGTAAGTTACTAGATATAAAAAGCAATAGTTTTTCTTTTTTATTATTGTTGTGGAACAAGGGGTAGGTTTGGGATTATAGGAGCTCTTATAGTACATTTTATGGGTTCCTATGCAGACTAGCATGGAAGAAAAAAGGTGGGGAATAATCTAAGAAGAATTTTGAGTGATTTCCAGCTTCCACAGACAGCTGAGGTCAGTTTCTCATACTCTTTCTTCTAACCATCGTTGTATTGGATTTCTTTTAGAATACACAAATGTAGCAGGCTAAAATTAGAAAAATATCCCTCACAACAAGCAAAAATGGAGCTTGGTGTGAGATTAGACTCCAGAAGTCAAAGTCAGATCCAGGGTAGGGGGAAGAAAACTACAAGTTCTTAGAGCATTGGAATTTCCATAGAAAAAAAAACCCTACTATTTGTGCCTAAACATGGTCATTAGGAAGCAATGCTTGGTTTGTAGGATTTGTTTAAACCATACATAAGAACAAATTTTTGAAAAAAAATTTGGCTTTTGACTCCAAAATTTTGAACCGGAAAATCTTTCAGTGCACAAACCTCATTCCATAGATGAGAATAGTTGTTGTTACTGGTTAGTAACTTTTCCTCAGAATTTCCTCAGAATATAGGAGAGCAATGAAAAGGAAAGGTAGGGTACAACTGAAGATGTTAAATGTGTGGGTTTCCTGCTTACACAGCAACTGTGAAAAGGGAATTACGCCAGCATAGTTCTGAAAGTCAGTGTATACTAAATATACGCAAGCTGCATAACCTAGTTTATATTTATGCTGATGTTCTCATTGACTGGATTAATTGGCTGCACAGAGCTTTACATGAGCACAGCTGCTTCTGCCACGAAGGTACCTGTGAGAGCAGGCAGGACCTTCCTGCCACTGTGGGAGGAAAAAACACTGTTTCTTCTTTGTCAGAGTGTGTCTTGGCAGCAGCACATGGTGGCGATTTTCTCCCCAGTTCCCACTGTTTAATCCCAGTGTGAGAAACTCTCCTGCTTTATGTCTATTACACGAAGTTAATTGTTCTTTGGCAAGGGTTTACCCAATGTTCCATCACTTGCTGAACAGTGGACTGGGGAAAAAAATAAAAAATAAAATAACAACTCCTACCCCCAAAACTATCACAATTCTGTCCCTGTCTCATGTCCCTGTGCAGTGCTTTGATCTGAGGTTTGGCAGCCCTTGTTTCAGTGTCCCGCACCTGTAATTCTCCCTTCACGTTACTTCTCTGCTTACTCTCACACCCTCTTCCTCAGCTGTAACCATCTTCTTTCCATCTCCAGAAGAGGTTCATGTGCATCAATAGTCAGTTAAAATAGGTACAGGAACAATTGCTAACAAATAAGTAGCTTGGTTCTTGGAAAATAAAAATACTTGTGTCTTCATTGCCTTTTCACCTGCTCCTAATGTCTCCCTGCTCCGTCTTTGCATTTAAACATTCTGTGTGTGACCTCCATACACAGACACCAAAAATACATGAAACATTTAAATAGGTACAAGAAATTTGGAGAACCTGCCATGCATACTTAGCACTGCAATGAATGACTGTCTCCTCTGTATCGTATTGCAGATACTGATATAGCTCTACTATGGCTTTGCTCAAATAAAAAAAGCCCTTTTTTTAACTGTGTGATATTTAGGGCATACTCATGTATTGCACCATCTGTAGCTGCTCCCAGCTACATGCACAGCAGTAGCATTTCAGTAGTTTCCTATGTTGCCTGAACAACAACAACTCAAAGTTCTTGATGTTTTCCTTCTCATCGAGAAACTTGTTCTCTGCTTTGACCACAGTTACAGGAAAAGATGGGTCCATCACTACTGTGTTGGGGCTCCAGAAATGGCTTGCTGCTCTGTGGAATATTATATATATATATATACACACACACACACACAGATACACATATATACATACTTTACTTTATTTTATATCTATACATATATATCATATGCATTTCGCCATATAATAAAGCAGGCAGTATTAGCTACTTTTTAAAAAGATCCTTCTGCTCCTCATTGCAAAAATTAGATTGACATGGGTTTATCAATTACCATGATTTATCAGAGAATCTGTTATTGCTTCAAAGCAGAATACTGTAGAGATGGTTGGAAGTTTGTCTTGTGTAGTATTTGGTTCAATGGGCAGATGATGCCATCAGGGTCTTTGAGTCATTTTCTGACATTTCCTTTGCTGGGCTTTTTTTGGAGATTTCCATAATATCTTATCTTAAGAAACAAACAAACAAACAAAAAGAACCCCTCCTAAAATATTTTTATTACAACCCAGACTAATGTGATATCTAGCTATGTCTGATTGTTATTTATGCAAGCTCTGCTGAAAGGTTTGTGAAGTTTCAGCAACTTCTGAGTCAGCTTGTAATATTTGTGGGTTTATATGGAAATTGTGCCCTATTAATGAATGTGAATGCACAGCTTTGAGCAAAATGTGGGTTTGTAAATGTATCTGCATTGACATTGAAGAAATATGTCCACTTTAGCCCCCCCTTATAAGGTGAGTTTGATACAGCTGAAATATAGAGCTATAAAAATGACAAGAAAGTACTTTTTATTTGAATAAATTAGGAACTAATGTAATAATTATTTTTCTGTATTCTATGGCTGGATTCGTTTTCTCCTGTTATGCTTCATCTGCACTCAGTCCTGTCAAGCACCGAAGTGGCAAACAGAGTGCCATCTCGTGGATAAAAACGACTTCAAAACAAAACATGGACTCGGCTTTTCTCCACTGGGTTGAATGGAATGGCTTACACTGTATAAATACGACCCAGTACGGAAAGCTGCATGCACAGGCACTGGGTGGTTTTTGACACTCCTTCCCTTCTGACACACAGCAACAACCCCGTTGGGAGTGCACCAGAGAGAAGGCAGAACCCAAACATAAATTTCCCTGTTGCATATTATTTTGAATTATACTGGTGGTTATAAGTAGTAGATATTCACTTGGCTGATCTATTAATAGAGAACAATTTCTCGTAGTGGAAAATGTACCATTTTTATCATGGTGTGTTAATTATAATATTTTGGATGCCAGTAAAGATCAGTCACAACTTATATTTAGAGAAAATCTGAATGATTAAGAACATTCTCGTACCTTATGCTTTAATCCAGTTTTGGAACCGAGACAAAATCAGTCATGTCTGCCTATTAATAGCTGATAAAAAATTTAAGGCATGTTTCTGTGCAAGCTGCCATAAATTAGTTTTTAAAAAACAGATGCATTGCCATACCATAACATACAATACAATCTATCTGCAGAATCACAAACAAACACACAGATTTTTCTGTTCCCTCTGAATGTTGGTCAGCTCTAGCAAATGGTTAAACTATACATTGAAATCTGACCCTCTCCTCAGATTTTGTCTGCAGTTGTACTGTTATCAGTTCTGTATTTGTTCCATGTCACATCACAGGCTTACAGAATAGTTTGGTTTGGAAGGGACTTTTAGTCCAACCCCCCCTCCAATGAGCAGGGACATCTTCAACTAGATCAGGTTGCTCAGAGCCAACCTGACCTTGAATGTTTCCAGGGATGGGGCATCTACCACCTCTCTGGGCAACTTCTTCCAGTGCTTCACCACTGTTACTGTAAAAAATTTCTTCCTTATATCTAACATAAGTCTATCCTCTTTTGGTTTAAAACCATTAGCTCTTGTTGTATCACTACAGGCCCTGCAAAAAAGTCTGTCTCTGTCTTTCTTATAAGCCCCCTTTAGGTATTGAAAGGACACAATAAGGTTTCCCCCGCAGCTCACATGCGTTGGTGACCAACAGGTCCAGTATCACATCCCGTCTGGTAGGGCTGTCGATTACCTGGCTTAAGAAGTTATCCTCCATGCACTCCAGGAGTCTCCTGGATTGACTGCAGCTCCCCATGCTACTTTTCCAGCATGTGCTGGGGTGGTTGAAGTCCCCCAGCAGGATGACAGCTTGCGAGCACGATGCCTTCTGTAGCTGGAGTAAGAAGGCTTTGTCAACAGGCTCCCCTTGACCAGGCGGCCTGTAGTACGCACCAACCACAAGGTTCCCTTTGTTGCCTCAGTCTCTCATTCGTACCCATAAGATTTCAACCTGCTTGTGGCTATTCTTCAGAGACAGCTCTTCACAGTCTATCCTTTTCTTGATGTAGAGGGCAACCCCTCCACCCCTCCTTCCTCTCCTGTGCCTTCTGAACAGTCTGTAGCCATCACTAGCCACACTCCAGCTGTGGGATATCCCAACAATTTTCAGTAATGGTAACTAGGTCATAGATTTCCAGCAGCAAGGTGGCTTCCAACTCCCCTTGTTTGTTGCCCGTGCTGTGTGCATTGGTGTAGAGGCACTTCAGCTCGCCTGTCAGCCGTATCACCTTCTTAGAGGAACACCCCTTAATTCCTTTGAGGTATTTCACTGGTGTTTCCCTGTTAGCTCCTATGAGCTCAGGAGCCCCTGCATCATGTCTGTAAGTGTTCAAGCATGCTGCAGTATACCCAGAGCAATGGGCTGAGGGCCCTTGTTGGCACCTCTAACCTTGGCATGTCACCCCACAGCTTCTCACAGGCAAGCCTGATATTACCCCACTCCCCCTTCAAGCCCAGTTTAAAGCTCTGTCAGTGAGCCCTGGTAGCTCATGAGCAAAGACCATCTTCCCCCTTTGAGAAAGGTGAATCCTGTCCGGTGCCAGCAGGCCTGGTGCCATGTAGGCCATCCCATCATTTAAAAACCCAAAACTGTGGCAGCGACACCAGCCATAGAGCCACGTGTTAATAGACTGTGTCCATCTGTTTCTTCCGGTATCACTGCCCACAACTGGAAGGATAGAGGAAAAAATAACTTGTGCTCCAGATTCCCTTACCAACTGTCCCAAGGCCCTGAAGTCTCTTTTGATTGTCCTTGGATTATGCATTGTGGCTTCGTTGCCACCCACATGGAAGGGCAATTATGGGTAGAACCCCGAGGGCTGTACCAGGCTAGGAAGTTTCCCAGTGATGTTCTTAACTCGGGCCCCAGGAAGGCTGCAGATTTACCTAAGGGGAAGGTCTGTCTGGCATAGTGGGCTCTCTGTTCCTCTCAGAAGGGAGTAATATACAACTATAACCCATCTTTTCTTCCTCGTGGAGGTGGTCACGATAAATGGGGGAGACCTTTCAGAGCTTGGCAACACCTCCAACACTGTGAACCATCATCCACATCATCCACTGACTGGGCTTCCACATCCAGAGCCTCACACCTGTTGTACAGAGGCACCTGGGAAGGCGAGGTGGGCAAGGAGGGGGGTTGCCTTCTGTCCCAGGTATGGACTTGCCTCCATTTGCTCATTCCCAAAGGTACAAAACAAAGATCAATCAAAAATGCAAAACCAATCCAGACTGGGTATACGCAGAGTTGTATGCATTTCCCTTAAATTACAGCACATAATACAGAGCTTATATTGGCTCTGAGATTTTAATTTGGTTCCTGCTGGTTGTGGGAAGACAGGCAACACCTCATCAGGAATAAATCTAAAGTGGCACGGATGGTTAGTGCTTGAATAATCAGCATGATTAGTCTAACAGAAATGTCCTGAACTAACTTGAACCAGCAAAGGGACCTAAACATTTTGCAAGGTGGAAACAGCACTTTGCATCCTGTGGCTGCCATGTTTCTGACATGATACTTGAAGCTCTGAAGCTGTACTATCAGACCATGGCCAAAGGAGAGTCTTGATTTGCAATTTCACACACGCATCCTCTGGGAACTGTTTTAAGCAGCATATTTTCCTGTCATTCACTTCCGTCCCTCTGCATCAGTTGTGCTAATACAACTGTTCAGCCTTGTGTAATAAAGCAGGCTGGGGGAGTGATCCAGGCTAAAAATCTCAGTCACTCCTTGTGTGCTTGTATGTGTGTGGACATGCATGCACGTGCTCCAGCCTGGAGTAGGGAGGATTAGGAAATTGCTCCTTTTGAGACTGTCATGGTTTAACACCAGCTGGTGACAGTACCATGCAGCCTCTCACTCCCTCCCTCCCACTCCCCCCCAAGGGATAGGGAAGAGAATCAGGAAAAAGACAGAACTTAAGGGTTGAGATAAAAAACAATTTAATAATTGTAATATAATCATAAAAATAATAACAACAATTGTAATGAAAGGGAGGGAGAAGAGATAAATAAAATCCAAAGGGGGGGGGGGGGGAGGGGGGGGAACCCACAGTGATGCACAATACAATTGCCCACCACCTGCTGAGACATGCCCAGCCAGTCCCCAAGCAGTGATCAGCCCACCCCAGCTAGCTCCCCCCAGTTTATATACCCAGCATCAGCACGATATTCTGTGCTATGAAGTATCCCTTTGGCTAGCTCGAGTCAGCTGTCCTAGCTGTGTCCCCTCCCAGTTTCTTGTGCTTCTCCAGTCTTGTCACTGGCAGGGCCTAAAAACCTGAAAAGCTCTTGACTTGGTCAACAACCAAACCCATCAGTGTGCTATCAACATTATTCTCACACCAAACCCAAAACACAGCACTGCACCGGCTACTAAGAAAAAAAAAAAATCAACTCTATCTCAACCGAAACTGGGACAGAGGTCTACTGGCCCAGCTCTGCCAGCTAACTGCACTCTGAGATGCCAAACAGAACCAATGAATGCATCTGGGCTTCTTATGGCTTAAACTGTTGTTGAGCAAAGGACAGACTGGCTTGTGAGAAATGAGGGCACTGCAGTTTAGCCTACTGAAATTCTCAGGCTCCTAATGAAAATGTTACCAAATTAATCTCACTGAAAAACAAATTGCAGTGTAAACAAAGTAGAGTGACCTAACTTACTAAGTTGATCCAGGTGCATTTCTCCTAATTTAGAAAGATGTCAAATGGAAACTGAAGAAAGTATTGTGCAGCTTTACATTCTATGCTTTTTCCATGACTTTATGCAGCAAAATGTTTAGCTGATTTACTAAGGAATGACACATTGCACTCATCCAGAGTCAGGTCAGCTCTTGTCTTGACTAGTGGCAAGGGTAGCCTTGCCAGCTCATGGGGAGTGTTATCTGTACTCTTACAGGGAGGGTGGAATGATTTTTATGTTCTCCTATTCCACAGGAAAGACAAGGGCTTGGATCCAAGGAAACCAACAAAAACTAAAACCCGTGTGCCAGGTCTCAAAGCTCTGTTGAGTGTGAATGTCTAGCACACAAAAAGCACTGCGGGCCTGGGGGCTGTTTGGTTTAGGTATGTAGAACCAGCCAGTTCCTGCTTAAAAACTGGCTTCAGCAAAGCCTGCTTTCCCCCGCTGTTTGTGTCCAGCCCAAGGAGCTGCTCTGTTTGTAATTGGCTTGGTAGGTAGCCCTTCATCCTCCTTCCCATGCCCACTCACCTTCCAGCTCTGGAGTCCAGGCCATGCTGCCTTAGCTCCACAGTTTCCAGTTCTGTCCCTGGAGTGGGCTGTTGTTTATTTGCCAGAAGGTCCCTGCAATTTAAAGGCAATTAGCTGCAGGGCCATCAATCAGAGACAGAAATGTGTTGTTCTCTGTCCCAGAGCCCAAATCTTGACTGAGGACACTCTGCAAGTACTGAGCAAATTGAAGATAAGTAGATTCTTATCAGATGGATCCACAAAAACTTACCAAACACTGGGTATCTGAGGGCTGCACACTGGAAAAATAGGCTGTGGGTAATTGTATTCATGAATGAAACATTACAAAGAACGTTGCAAATAGTAGCTTTGCTCCCTTCTTATTAAGAGGGGTAGTTTCTATGTCCATTTCCATCATGTGTGTTGCATTCTTTCAGATTATCATTAATTTGTTTTCACTGGGAGCCCAATCTGGGTCAACATATACTCTTAAATCAAACACACAGCTCTTCTAACAGTTCCATACAGCAGCACCAGGGAGGTGTTTTGCAGATTTCTGGTTCCTCCAGACCTATTAACAAGTAATTCTGTATTAGGGATGATATTAATAGTTCCTTGGTGAATTGCAGGGACTGGGTATACAAAACCTTAAGAAAGTTTGTGGGACCTCCAAGACATGTGCTGTGTCTCATCTCACTGATGCAGTCCTGTGAAAAGCAGTGAAGCACACGAGATCTGTCAACAATTTTTCATCAAATGCCTGATTTGTTAAATATTGCATATAGAATGCCTGCTGAATAATAAGAAGCCAGTTCTGGAACTTGCTTCACTGTAATTCAAAGCTCCTCCCAATCAGATATTAATGTCTGGACTTTCAAGTATATTACACCAAGTTATTATCTTAATTTCATTGTTGCATCCTTAAAAGTTCCTATCTAATTAACAACGATTGTGCTGTTTGAAAAGCTCTTGTAGTTGGTTGGGTTTTGTTGTGGTTTTTTTTTTTACTCCATGGAGCAGCTTGGAAGTGATGCTAGCTGTCTGAGCAGATCAGTCACTTGTTTTGATAAGGTGATTGCTACATTGAAATGCAGCTACCTTATTCCAGATTCATAACTGTTATAACACAATGCACATTATATAAAAAAGCTCTTTAGAAAACCTTAAATGTTTTAAGCATTCCTTAGTTTGTCAGGTCTGGTGGAAGAAACAATGAAAATAGCCAAGGAATGTTCTTCCCTAGTGAAATTACAGAAGAAAACACTTTTCAGCAATGTATCAATTCCCTTTCCTTGATGAAACAAAGTATGGGTTTTATCCAGCTGCTACTGCATCAAAGAGAGCAAAAGCAGAGACTGCAACAGTAGACAGCACATACTTCATCATGGGAATTAACTCCTGAGTTAAATAGACAGTAACCTTTTCCAAATCACCGCAGGTGCCTGTTCAAAAGAGGCACTTTGAAGAGCCAAAATTCTACTGAAGCATTTTGGGGCAGCGGTTAATGCCCTTAAACATTTGTCATCTCTGTATACAGGCAGCTTAGCCTGTTATTAAACTCTAAACAAGCTTCAAGGTAGCTCTGTGATGGTCTCTGACTCGGCCCGTCACTCATGGCCAGAGGAATGGCCCTGCAGGAAGCGTGGAGCACGAGCTGCTGTGAAAAAACCTCGGTTCCCAAACAAGGGTGGCTGCAGAAAGCAAATTTAGTCACATAAAATGTGACATCAACGTGTTCGCTTGCCGAGTCCAATCTTTTCAATGACCCAAATGCACAAGTTCACTTCCAAAGATTTTCCAGACTTCCAGCTCCTGTTTCTCTAGAAGGCAGGGAATAATGGCACTGGGCTAATGAGAAGCAAACCTGGAGGAGCTCAGGGGGCTTTTCAGCTGAAAAGGATATTTCCATTCACTTCAGCTGACTCCCAGCACAATTCCTCCATTTCTTAGAGGTGACAAGATAAAGTACTTGCAAATAACACTCTTCCCCTGGCCCTCAGCAGTCCGGCATGTTCTGTTCCATTTTCCCAGGCAATGAGAAGTTGTTTATAAATAGCACAGCTTTACATTAGTTGAATCTGTGGTCTGCAATAGCATCATAGATTCCAATTTTAACTAAAAGATTTTGTGATATTTGAAACTGGTTCTTGTACATATAGTTTCTTTCTTCTCTTAACAAACAAACAATGCCACAAACAAATAAACAAAAACACCAACAAAAAAAAAGCACCAGGAAGACTTAATAATGATTTAAAATGGAGCTATGAGGGGGATGGGAAATGGGTTGCTAATATTAAGTACCTCTTGCCATCAGGAGGAGCTTAAGGCATAGTAAGATACAATCCTGGGCCATGAATCTGTGTTGATTGATCCCACACACCAATGGGAATCAAATCCAGCCCCTGGAAGCAGAGACAGAGGAGTTTTTCTTAGATCTAAGAGTGCAGGTTGGGTTCTTCTGTGGTGTTCAAGTGTCAGGTTATGAGATTCCGTGGCAGATGCAAAACTGGAGCAGCGCTGCCTGCACCGGGAGCAAAATGTGCTTTCTCTCCCCATCACCTCCTACCCACCTGGATGCCTTGCACATGGGCTATGTACCATGTACGTGCTGGCTCCGCACTCTGGCAATGCACATCCACTTGCTGTCTGCTCATTGCCTAATTCGGGTGACAGGGAGAGTCTCAGGGCCATCTCTGTGTGGCGATACGCAGATACCCACTGTGTTTATACACAAGTGCAACACTCCGGGGCATCTTCCAGACTGCTGTAATACTATTTCACAGGTATAAGGTCAGGCTAATTTCTGCAGTGTGAAAAACTTATCATTTTTAAGGAGCCATTAAGCAAACACTCACCAAAGGAATCACTGCTTGCCCTTTCTCAAAACCTGATTTTGCTAGCATTCATTGCAGGGAAAGTAATTATTTCAAAGGATGCAAAACTAGTCTTTGTATATATTAATATGGGCTTCCTTTGTGCTTCCAAATAGATCTCCAGCAGCTTCACTGGGACTCTGCAATTGTCTTTGATTAACCTAGATGTAATTATAGGAAGCTGCAAGAATGTAATGGAGATGAGAATTTTACTTAAAAAATGGTCTTATCAGGTGCAAGTCTGTATATCTGTATTTGCTGCTTCACTCTTCAGAAACAGGCTGGAGAGAATACAAGAGAGGTGCTGAAATAAAATCTAAGAAATGCAATCTCAAAGTGTTTCAGAGATGCAGTGAACCATAATGTTCTTCAAACCACAGGCCATACTGTCTCACTGCACATGTGTTTTGATGGTTCTGATTTACAAATTGTTTGGAAAAGAAGGGGATTAAAGTCCCTGTTATTTGTCATTTGAAACCTTCAGAGAAGTTCACAAAGAGAAATGATCTGATTTTCTAGTCAGATAGACCAGCATAAATGCAGATGTGTGCAGCCCTGTAGCGGGAGCTTTGGCTTGAACAGAGCATCGATAGTGAGGAATTCGAGAACCGAAATCTTTTCTCAGATTATATCACCATATCCAGTGTTTATTTATACAAATAAGACAATTAAGAAAAGAAAATGCATACCTAATTTTCATTAATTTTAATGAAATTGCACACCTGAATAAAAGTTAATCAACTAGAGATGCTCAGAGATCACAGTCTTTTCCAATGATCACTGCATTAGGACCCTTCCTTACTCCTGGTCTTAAAAAACAGGCTCAAAACCTCTGTTCCTCCATTTTTCCTTCTGACAAGCAGTGATAGGGATTTAAAATCAGAGAACTGTGACAATTCATAAAGTGTATTATGAAGAACATTATCAGCTGAAATGAATGTTACTTATTGTCAGAGCAAACAGAAATGTATAAATTTTAAATTTAAGCTATGAACTTTGGCAAATTTTCAAACTTAAATGATATTTTTGGGGATTCCATGCAAAACTGTCAATATGTCTTCTGAATTTTGTTTGCTTGCGTGTTTCAGTTTCTGTTTGTCCATTTGCTTTCATAACTCTTTTCAGATGCAGAAAGGTTTTTTATATATATAAAGCCAGCCAAAGTTTCAGTTTTCAATTCATACATGGTAGCTCTGTTCTGCTTTGGTCTGAAGAAAGGATCCGAGAACCTCATCTTTAACATTATCAAAGAACTGCCCAGTGGTGGCACCACAAGGGAATAGTCCCAGGATAAACGTTTTGGGGAATGTTTCCTTACTCTGTTCTCTACTTCATATCTGACATTTCTACCTTAGGATTATCAGCTCTGCTTAGCATTAAGTATTGCCAAAAATTAGTTTTTCGAAAATAACATTTCCTTTAATTATAACTATTTTAATTAAAAAAAAAAATCCTCAGGGAAATACAACAAATTGGTGAAATGTTGGGTACAGATTTTTTATACGATAGAGATATCACTTCATGAAAGAAATCCAAAGCTGACAGAGGCTGACAGAACAGAGGCCACACCACAAAATTCCGCTGTTAGCCTCTACGATGTGTTTGGGGAATATTGATTCTCAACTCTAATTACAATAATAATACCAGGTTTAGTAGGTTCAAGAATGTCCACATTTTAACACCTACTTAGTAAATGTCTAAAACTGAAAGTCTTCTGTGATTTAGAAAACAAACACACAAACGAAAACATAAATTGAGACATGGTCTCAAGGCCTGCACTAAGCTGAACAATAAGGCAAGTGAGTAACTACTTCCAAAAACTGGATAATAATAAATAGTCTGACTGAGCATTATGAGTTTGACTTCATTGTTTTGTAGACTGGCTCCTAAATTGCACTTTTTAATGCCCAACCACATTTGGGTGCAGGCACAGAAATGTTATTACATGCTGATAAGCGGCTCTGAAAAAATTAGATGCTAAATTGAAACATGAAGGACAGATTCACTCCCACCAACTCCTAACCACCGACCATCAGCTGAAACTTGGATCGTTGTATGCAGGTATCCATACTGACCTGCCAGCTGTACATCAGTTTTGAAGGGCCGAAGAGATACAGGTAAAGGCCTTTTTAGCTTTTATTGTGTGTCACTGTGCACCTGTCAAAACTAACAAGATACAACCTGAGGAGGGGAACAATACCTGAATACCATTTCATGGTGTTAGTTAATTGGTTTTCAGACTTATAGTATGAGTTAATGTTGATTTGCACAAGGAAGTAAAGTTTCTTTTCAAAACAGTCATTACATGGCGGAATTTTTTACTAAAATAGGAAAGCACCAGAAACCCTTATTTTAAACAAAACTAAGTGACTTTTTTGGCTTCAGTGAAAGATGCATTACACCTTGACTTTGTCAAAAAATTACTTCAATGGCCTCAACAAAAACCACAGGGTTACTAAAAGGAATGCTGTCAAGGAAATATAGTTACATCCACTGCAACCCCAATGAAGGTTTCCTTCAATAAATACAATAATAGAAATTATCTTGGAGATAAAGAAAACAACACAGAATAGTGTAAGAAAAAGTCATAAAGTCAATACAGAATGTTTTCAGAACAAACTGAAAAGGGAAAAAATGAGAAGTCTTAGACCCTTTGGCATCTGTAAACATCAAGAAGACATCACGTATGGGCTAATCTAAAGGTAAAGCGGCCATATAAAATAAATCTACAGGTTTTCTTGGCCTTCTACCACGTGAGGGATAATAGAAAGTAATCCTCTTTCTTTTTTTGTTAAAAAAAATGGCTTTAAAGTAGGATGGGCTTTTTTTTTTTTTTTTTCTCACTTTGTAGGATCTATTTTAAATGACCTATTTAAATGCTCTGCAATTATGGTGCTTTTGTATATTTTCCATGCAGAGTGAACAGAAAGGGAATCCCTTGAAGTTATGGTATTTTAACCAGCCAAAGAACATTTTTTTTTTCTTTCGCTCTGAATCTTCTTCATACAAGGTGTCTTAAAATAGATAAGACAGGTTCATTACCATTGTCATAATTGTCAGCTTCTGTCAGTTCCATTAGTGGATAAAGGTCTCTGTGAATATTACTCAGGCACTCCTAGCCAGCCTCCCAAACTCTGTACGAGCTTCCTGAAATTATCCCTCTGCCGCTCCTTCCAGTCGCCCAAGTCCGTTCTTCAGCTATTTAAGGTGATCCCTGCCAGGGTCCCCTGGTTACAATATGTCAGTTTTTTTCTTTTTCATCCTTCTGCAATGCTCCTTACTTATTTTATTGATATGTGAATATCTGAATATTTTTATTGATATATGAATCACTTAATAAAATAAATTTTCCCTTATATTCAGAGCATGCTGGATTCAGAATTGTCTGGCTGGTTATAACTTCACATTTTGGAGAGGACCTGAAATGTACATCAGTAAAGTATTCAGGTCACAGACCTTGAGATCAAGCAGAGACCATCTTATTTATTTGGTTAGATTCCATGTGTCTACAGGTATATCCTCCTCTTGGCATAAGGGGATCCCAGTAAGGCTAGGATGCTCCATTAGACTACAATGTTTCCATCATTCAGGCGTGGGTTCAGACTTTTCACACAAACCTGTCTTTGATTCTTTCACTATTTAGTAAATATGCATAAATGTTTCTTCTGAAAATTAGATTTCATGGACATGTGGGAAGAAAAGATACCTTTCATTTCTAAATGTTCAAAGGCCCAAGCGTGAGAAAATCAGCCTGTCTTTCTTTCATGAAAACACCCCATAATTATAAAAATGAGCAGAACTTGGCCCTCCTTGCTAATGTACCTACATCTCTGACATTGTTTTCTAAGCACCCATCTCAGTTTTATCTGCAGATTCCAGGCATGTCATGTAGCTACAAGATGGGAGACACATAAGAGTCCCGTGACTACAAGAGTTGCTTAACATTGTCAGAAGTCTTTTTCTTTTGATACACTTTGTAAACTCTAGGAAGCTTAAAAAAAAAAACAACAAAACACCAAAACAACAAACCAATAACAAATCATGTGAAAGACTTCATCCCTCCACCTTGAAATCTAACTTTAAATTTTTAAAGATATTTCTGGGGGTTTTCCGTCTTCCTTTTGACGGTTCAGCTCCTGTTGTGTGGTGCATCCATCCAGTAGCGAATGCAGCAGAGCTGCCTCTATGTATTGCTATGCTTAAGACTTCTGCTAAGATGATGAAGTTTCACTTTACCTGCTTTTGGAACAGTCTGGATTGGCTGCTCAGGCCTTGGAGGCAATTATGTGAGGCAGCCAGGTAATGAGAGGACATTCCTCCCTCCCACCAGTCAGGGCTGAAATTCTTAAAAAGGATGAGACACCCATCTCATCCACCTCTTTCCTGGTCATTTTGATATGTTGTCAAAATGTTTTTTGTTGGAAGTAAGCACCTCTGTTTTGGTTACTGGCTCAGCATCCCTTCCCTGAAGCCAGTTTATACCAGATCAACACTGCTGTTTAATCTTTAGGTTAAAAAAATGTCACCACTCAGTTTACTGAAGTAGCTGCAGTTTCTCTTCTTGAAAGACCATCTTCCTACATCCCTTTGCAATAGTCTAGAGGTAATAGGAAAGATAGTGTAGAACTGCTTTTTTAAATACAGTAATAAAAAAGTCTGTTAGCTCATGAGCCTATGGAGGCCTTAATTGAAATTAATAGAAAATGTAAAAGTAGAGGAAATTAGGGCAGCTGCAAAAGAAACCCCAGAAGCAAAAGCAGATTGAAGTAGAGCAATAAGCAAACCCATGCAATATCTTAATTTTGCTTCAGGTATTTCCCCTTTAGTGTAAATCGTTTCCTAAATCAAGCAACAAGTCTAAAGCATGTGGTCTCTTCTGTAGACACCTATTCATTCTACAACAGCGGCCTTTCGGCTGATGAGGAAGGACCTGCAGCAACTGGGGAGTGACTTCCCCAGTGTGCCGAGAGACAGGAGTAGCTGGCCAGCTGCTCTGCACTTATTGCCCGTCCCACATGGTCACAGCTTAAAGCTCTTCATCCAAGAGCCAGCAGCAGTTTAAACTGCAGCAAAAAATAGAGCATTTGGGTTTCATTCTAAAGATTGAATGACAATTATTTTATTCTCTTTTGTCACACTCTTATTGTAAGCGTTATTCTTTACCTTTCTAAGAAATAAAGTAAGAGACTTTTCTGCTTGCAGGTAGCTTAGTGAGGAGGTTATACCATCGACCTTTAAGCACGTGAGAAGCCCCATTTAAGTCTGTGGAATTCCAGAAGGTGGTAAGAAATAGTCTCACATGTGAGGAGAATGTGGAGGAGTGAGAACTTAAATTAGAATATTCTAAATTCGCATTCTGTTAATGCAAGTGACCTAAACCCATACAATCCTGACTGGAAACCTAACAGTTATGGTATTCATAGCATAAAAGATTTCCCCTGCTCCACTATTGGAGACAAAGTTATTAGAAGCCAACAAAGAAACAAGCCTTGTAACACAATATATTTTTCCCTCTTCTTAGAGTACCTTTTCCCTTTCTATCCTCCATCATTTCCAGCCGCAGTCAAATTTCTCTGAATTTTCTCTGCAGTACATGGGCATAGTTCTTTCATTCAGTAATAGGCCGTTCGCTCAGGGAGGATGAAGTGTTATTTCATGATTCGGTGTATTCAATAATGTCAGAGGTTTCTAGCACAGAATCCTTATTCTAAATATACTTCTTTTCCTGAGAAACCAGTTTAGTGAGTTGTTTCCACAAGAGACTTGGGTAGGACACCAGCAGTTGCCTCTAAGTTTTGCATTTAACCTTATACCATACAACCTTGCAGAAAAAATATCCCAGGTAAGTTCTTCATTCATTATTTTTTCATTAGTTTAAAGCTTTGTCTTCTGATTTCACACTTCTCAGGGGGCAGGAGGATAGGCCAAGCTTGGCTTTAGCCTGTGACAGTGAGCTGGAGGATGAACTACCCCTGGGTAAATGAGCACAGAGAAAGAAAATAAGTAAAGCCCTGGACATCTTGCAATTTAGTGAAATTAAATACATACCCACTGTGCCCTGACAGTAAAATCTGTCAAGAGTAGTGTTATGGAGCTGGACGTCCCCACAGGCTGAGTTTGCAAAGAGAATTAGTCAGAAGACCTGCTACCAGCAGCATGCCCACTTTATTGAACATTTAAGACAACGGGTCATTACAAATGAGTAAGAAAAGATGGAATGAAAAGTGCCTGCTAATGCCTGTTGAAGGGATGCATGCATTTCAGTTTTTTTCTCAGGTGATGCTTTCCCTGAGCAAGTGATCTTTACTTGTTGCACATTGACGAGTGGTCCTGGATAAAATGGAGTAAGTTAGGTGGAAATAATACAGAGCCAAGCAGAGACATATATCTGACAGCATTTCTTCCACTTTATTAAGCACAGTACTTTTTCACAGTGGTTATGTCTTCAGTGTGTTGCAGACGTACACTGTTTCCTATCACACATTACCTTTAAAGGGATGCACATTTGGAGAGTCACTCTAGTACATACAACATTTTCAAGATTGCTCTTCCTCCCCCTCCACTGACTGACAGTCTGGCAAAATACATAGAAGATGGGGACAAGGGGTGGGGTTATTACTTTTTTTTTTTTCCTCCTCGAAAGGCTATGTCCTATCAGTTGAAGCCTTATTATAAGACAGTGCTGCACAGTCATTCCTATATCCTGGTGATTGTTGTTTGCTGAGTATGGCAGTTGTTACTCATCTACCTGGGAGCAGAAACATGTTGTAGACTTGTTGAACAGAAATTGTTTAACCATGGAAACTCCAGAACAGACAAAGCCCACAGAAACCCTTGCTTTCCTGAACAAAGAATTGTTAACCCATTTTCCATGTGTTCAAAGAAAACACTTTCTTATCCACCTGGCCCTGTGTGAAGGGCCACATCATTAACTTTTGGGCTCTTTTTTCCCATTCTTTGGGAAAAGGAAAGAAGGAGAACATGTAGTGCTTAACATAATAAATATAAAACAGAGCATGATCCAAAGGGATTCCCATTAATTTCTGGAGATTTTTTGTATGAATTTCTATTCCTGGCATGACCCTTTTCAAACAGAACAACACAAATACATTTGAGTGCACACTGCTTCTCTCCCAGGTGTTTTTTTGTCAGCTGGGTACACAAGGCTTGCTCACAGCTGGCCAGTACCAGTGTCGGCACATGAGCAAGGAAAGCATGCTCCCATACTGGTCACAGCAACTGCAATTTCTTGTCTTGGCCTTCTGATTTCAGGAGCCACGGGGGTGTGTGTCATCAGTATCTCTGGTTAGTTCAAAGGACCAGGGATTAACCCTTACTTCATCTTCAGGATGACAACAGACAAACTGGAAAGAAAGCAGAAAAGTACAACTCAGTGCCTGTGGAAAAGTGTTTAGGATGCCCATGCATCCATAGGTAGCAGAAAGGTAGGATGCTGGGAAGCATGTGAAAGACACCTCCTCCCCACCACTTCTCTGTACACATGCAACCTGAGTATCTTAAATTGTGCTTGGAAATGCCCAGGAATTAGTAGGATGTTTAGCTCCTGTTTCCTATCAGTTCATTTCTCACTCAGAAAATTACTGTGGATGAAAAAAGCAACTTATTGCATCGACCTCCCCTTGACTTCAGCTGAAGTCCTATTTGCATGTGTGCCAAACAGGTTGAGGAAAATGCTCGCCAAGGTTTCGTGCTGTGAGCAATAGATTCAGCATCTCAACTGGCCTCTGCATTTTGATGGTTTTGTTACAGGAAGGTTTTCCTCCTGGCAGACTCTGAACACACAGAAAACACAGTTTCAGTTTCAAGCTCCTGCATCAGCCCAGAAGTAAATTGGGAGAGATAGGTGACCAGGCATGTTTCTGTGTTTAAGAGGAAAGTGTTGTTTAGAAGCTCTCACAAAAATGTGAAAGGAAACAAAATATAAGTAAGTCTTCTGCAATTTCTGAGCAGATTGCATGATGAATTTCAGAACCCAGGAGTAAAAATTACCTTCCTCTCCTAAGAACTTCTACTTGGATATGGTAATGTCATTATTGATAACCCAGTTGTACCATTACCGAATGCCACCCTGTATGTGTTCCCTCGGCTGGAAAGTAGTGTATCTCACACTTTTTCTTCAGGTACCTCTCTTTGAAGAAAATCATGTTACTAAGCTATCTGCTTGTTAGCTTTTCCTCTCCTTCAGCTAAATGGAAGAAGGAAATATACATGTTCCTCTGGCAAACAATAGATAGAGAAAAAAAAGAAAAATCAGAGGACATGAATGAGGTTCCATCACAGCAAGAAATTTAAGAAGAGGTTAGAGATGACAATAATGGGCATGGTGTGTAGCCTGAAGTAATCTTGTAAACTTTAGGGAACCTGAGCAGATAATCCAAGGTGCTTTTTCTGTCTCTGTTGTCTTCCAATTACTAGCTAACATCAGGCAACACAGAAAATTTCTACTGATGGTGACAGAACTTCTAGCCAGATCTGAAAGAAAGGGGTACAACCAAGTGATTCTAGGATGTAACCCCCTTAAAGTGATTTATTCCTTAAGCATGTCATCGTCTTGGATCACAGCCTTGATCTTAAGCTTGTGCATATGTTATACTTCAAAATTATCCTCAGTTTGGTCTTGTTTGTTGTCCTGACATATAACCCTTTATCTTTGTGAGTTTGGCATGTTTTAGGTTAGGACAAGTAACTTAGAAACCCCTTAAATAGGATTTGGAAGAGGAGTTCTTTTTCATGACTGAAATTTAGAAATAAATATGAAAGTACGACATACTAAACCCTAATAATGAAACCGTATTGCATAACTAAGTTTCCTTCTCAGATAAATTCTACAACACCATAAACATATGTCATTGTTAATAGCCATTTCTAATAGAAACATAGAGGATTATCTAGTTATAGTGCAATTTCAGTTTTCCTAAATATTTATTCACTTCATGGTTTGCTTGGTTAAAATATGATCTCTTATTATGCTTCTTGTTTGATCTTTGATTCAGTCTCCAAGCAGTTGTTTGAATGGTGGTGGGAGTAGCAATCTGTCTGATGTGTCTTTGATGCTGTCTATGGGCTCTTTCACCTAATAAATAAGCAAGGAATTAGTTTAACATCCAGCTTAATGTTGGTAGTTAAACAAAACTGGCACCTTGATTTTTACCCCTGCATTTCTGTGCCTGTTGTTAAAATAGGCTTATAAATCAGATACCTTCGTAAATGAATTTTATTCTAGAACTTTGCTTTCTATTCTGTAAGTTTAAGTAGAGCTTGAAAAATTCAGCTTAAGCTCTATGCAAATCCTTCTAAACTGGGCCCTTTATATACATGCATTACTTTTTATGTGAACAGTACTTTGGTAATGGTTCAATAATTAAGAGAGTTTACATTTTAAAGACTTCAGGTTTTAATTGGTTGAATATTAATCACAGATCACTTTCAGTTCTGTTGTGATATGCAAATTATTGATGTCTCAGCTGCATTTGTTTTCAGGTATCAGTCTATCCGCATAATGCAAAATAACATTCTGCAATTATTTCAATTAGATGCAGTCAGCCTTTGGAGCCAGCTATTTATTTTATTTCTCTAAATGAAGAAAGCAGTTGCTGTTTTCCATTCCCCGGTGTTTACTGCCCAGAACTAGCACTCACAACTGGTATGTGTGCAACACATAAACAGTTTCCTAAGTGAATTATGTTAGCATTCACGGTAAAGGGACAAGCAGTTGAACTCCTCTTGCAAGATTTCATTAGGCTAACTGATTCTTCTGCCTTGGTAAGTGCTGTCACCTTGTTTAGAGGTATTCATTACCATTTTAAAGTATATTATGAAAAGTAAAGCAAACAGGGTTTCTTAATTAGCAGAATCTGTTTTGCACAAGTGCATAACATTAGAGGATTAATTTTTTTTTTTCATCAGACTGCAGCTGTTACCTAAGCAGAGGAGGAATTTCACCTAACCGCAAAGAATGAGATACACAAATAGCTGTGTTGTCTTAAGACCGGGTCGGCTATGTCTCCTCACAGCGATTTTGTTCCATAATTGCAATTCACATTAAATGCAGCAAATGCTACCATCCTGCCCACTCAGTTTCCACCTCTACTTTTGTTTCAAGCCGGGGCGGGGGGGAAGGGGAAGATGAGGGGGAGCGTCCTTTCTTCTCTTCCCCCGCTCTGCTTCCCCCGGCCGCGGTGCGGAGCGGCGCGGAGCCAGGCGCTGGGCGGGCGGGGGCGGGATAGCCCCGTCCCGGCGGTGCCCCGGGCGGCACTTGTAGCTGCTGCGCGCCGCCCATGGCAGCCCCGCGGCCCCGCCGCTCTCGCCGCCCCGGGGGGCGCCTCTCGCCCCGCCGCGCCCGCTGGAGCTCCGCGGGGGCGCAGCCCGACAGCTCCCCGGGAGAGGTAACGGGGGCGCGGCGCGCCTCCGGGAGCGGCTTCCGCGGGTGCGGTGCGCTGGGGTCGCTCCTCCGGAGCGGCGCCTCCTTCCTCCCCGCCAAAGCTGCGTCCGAGCGCTCGGTGCGTGCGTGCATGTGTGTGTGTGCGAGTGTGCGTGTGGCGAAGGGGAGGGGGCTCGCTGCGTGCGAGGGGTGGGCGAGAGCAGTGCGATGGGAGCGGGCGCCCGTGTGCAGAGGGATCCTCTCCCCGCATGTGTGCGGGGGACCGCGGTGTCGGGGCAGGGCTCAGCGAGGCGGCTGCTGCATGCGGCGCAGCCCGCCGGCGTACCGCAGCGCCGGGCTTCGCCTCGCTCCGCGCCCCGGCGCTCGGCGCGGCCAGGGGGGGCTCGCAGGGGCGGGCGCCCGGCTGCCCCCGCCGCTCGGTGCCTGCGCGGAGCTGCCGGAGGGGAGACCTCGCGGGGAGAGCGGCGGAGCGCAGCCGAGCGGGGCCGCGGCGACCCCGGCCGCCGAGGTAGGGAAGGTGCCGGGCTCGCCGCGGAGCGCCGCCGGGAGCATCGCCGGGGGCGGCCGGCCGCCCCGCCGGGCGTGTGAGTGCGGGCGGGGAGAGGGGGCACGGCGGGGCTGCCTTGACATTGGCGTTTTAATTTCTTTTAATTATTGTGAAGCTTTGGTTTCATTGGTATAATAATTGCTGCTGTTATTTTAAAGGCGGCGCGGGGGGGGGGGGGGGCGACACGAGGCGGCAGTGGCTTGCTGCCGGAGCCTCTGCCATCGCGCTCGCCTCTCCCCGCCAGCTGGGCGCCTCCCGCAGCCGCGGGCCAGCGGCACCGGGCGTAGCGCTGCCCGCTCGCAGCCCTGCCGGGGGAGCGGGCGAGCGGAGGGACGTGGGCCGGGCGGCCCGGGGAAGGCGGCGGAGGTGTGGGAGGGACGGGGGGGCAGGCTCTGCGCAGTGGGGCTGGGGAAGGGGGTGTGGGAATGTGCTGCGGGCTGGACTTTTGCAAAGGTGCCCGGGGTGGGGGGTGTGATGAGCACTGGCGGCGGGGACCGCGGCGGCACGGTGGTGCCTACGGCCAAGGAGGGCGGGAGGAACGCGGGGCTGCAGTGCCGCGCTGTGCCCGCGCCCGGCCGGCATGTGCGTGCGCCGTGTGTGCGGCCGTGTCCCTCCTGCCTTCCCCCGCCGGGAGGCAGAGGGCGACGGGGCGACCACGACAGAGGGGAGCCGGCACCAGCCGAGCCGGTTGCGGCAAAAAATTGCGGTAGTGCCAGCACTCTTGGCCGGGCTCGCGGACCGGCCGCCAGCCCCGCGCAGCGCCCGCAGTGTGCCCGCTCGGCACCGGCCGGGGGCCCGGGGCTGAGGAAGAAGAGGGGACTGGACCGTGGGCGAGACAGGGATACGGGGGGACGGCGCCTGGGAGGGGGAGGGAGATGGAGCGGTGAGGGCGCGGGGACATACTTGGTCTTGCCCCTCTGGGCGCGCTCGCCGGGGTCGGGAGCCTGCGGGCATCAGCAGCGGCAGCTCCGCTCCCTGTTCTCCCCGCGGTGCCTCTCCGAGGCCTCCTTGAACCCCTTCAGGCATCCCTTCCCCTCATCCTTCCTTGCTTCCTCTCAGCTTTCCCTCTCCCTCTTGTCCTTCTGCCCTCCCTCCCTCAGCCCTCTCTGCCCTCCCTTCCAGGTCCCCCGGCGCATCCTCCCCTCCTTGCGGCTCCCTCCAGCCCGATTCTCCTCCCTCCAGCTGGCTCCTGCTCTCTCCACTTCCACCCTGGCTCCCTCCTGCCAAGTCGGTGCCTTCCCACAGCAGGAAATGAAAGGGACAAGTTGGGAAATGGGGGGAATGGGGAAGGTGGGGGGAGCAGTGTATTGATTATTGACTGGTTTGCTTTAAAAAAAAAAAAAAGAAAAGAAAAAAAAAGAAAGAAAGACACCAACAAGCTACTCTTTAACTCAGAGGAAATGCTGTGGCTCCAGTTCTTCTGCGTAAAAAATGGCAGCTCAGCTGGCTGACTATATATGAAGGGTTCTTGAAAGCCACCTATGTACCAGTGCAGGGATAAGAGCACATTAGATAATGTTGTTGTTGTTGTTTTGTTGTTTGTTTGTTGGTTTTTTGTTTGTTTGTTTGTTTTTTAAAAAAAAACCAAGTTCTTCTCAGGTTTCAGTAGTGTCAGGATGGTGAACTGTGACTTTGTTTTGCCCTGCAAGCCAGGGTATTGTTATTCCTGGGGCTGGGGCTGTATGAGTGCATGCTTCTTCCGTATTTGTGTGCTTCCATTGCTCAACCAGAGCTGATCTTGTGTTGTGGATAGTTCATTGCATTTCTGCAATCGGTTTACCCCCTATATTTATGTAAACTAGGTATCATCATTGACAGAAACAATGTGTGTGCATGCCTATGTATCCCTTGAGTGAATCTCAACAGTATAGTGATAATCTGTATGTGTTGATGCTGTAGATACATACATTGAGTATTTGCTTTTTGTGTCTGCATTTTCATCCTTTCTATATTGTGCTATCCCAACCCAGATGTTTGGGCATGTATAACACCAGCATTTGTGTTTATTATCCCTGAAATGCACGGCAACATATGAGCAGTGCAGGACTGAGGAGAGTAAATGTGCATAAAATTGGAATCTCCTTTGGTTATTTCACTTTGTTAGTTATGCATGCTTGGCATGTACAAGAGGTAGAAATATATTTGACAGACCTCAGAGTTATTTGTGTTTGTCTACAGAAATTTACATTCTGTATTTGAAATCATTCTAGCTCCCATGTATTTGTTTGGTTGTTAAAATCTTTCATGTTATTTTAAATTCAGTGCTTGTAGTTTATCTATAATCCTTGGCAGGTACAGTACCTCAGTGGTACACATTTTTTTAACCCAAATGACGTTTTGGAACAATGACAACTGAAAAAAATGTTTTCTTTTTTTCTTTCCTTCTTTCTTCTTTAGATTCTTTATCTTTGTTCAGGAGCCTAAGGTTGCTTGCTGATCACAAGAAGATGTTTCTGTGGTTCTTTCTGGTTCTGTCATCTCCAGTTTCTTCTACAACTGCAGATGCTGATATATCTGTGGAAATTTGCAATGTTTGCTCCTGTGTGTCAGTTGAGAATGTACTCTATGTCAACTGTGAGAAGGTTGCAGTCTACAGACCAAATCAGCTTAAACCACCATGGTCTAATTTTTACCACCTCAACTTTCAAAACAACCTGCTAATTATTTTATATCCAAATTCCTTTCTTAATTTTACACATGCCGTGTCCTTGCAACTGGGTAATAATAAGTTACAGAACATTGAGGGAGGGGCCTTTATGGGTCTTAGTGCATTAAAACAGTTGCACCTGAACAACAATGAATTAAAGATTCTCCGAGCTGACACGTTCCTTGGCATAGAGAACTTGGAGTATCTCCAAGCTGACTACAATTTAATCAAGTTTATTGAACGGGGAGCCTTCAATAAGCTTCACAAGCTGAAAGTCCTGATTCTTAATGACAATCTGATTTCATTCCTTCCCGATAATATTTTTCGATTTGCTTCTCTAACCCATCTGGATATACGAGGGAATCGAATACAGAAGCTTCCATACATTGGAGTTCTGGAACACATTGGGCGAATTGTCGAATTGCAGCTGGAAGACAACCCCTGGAATTGTACTTGTGATTTGTTGCCTTTGAAAGCGTGGCTGGAGAACATGCCCTATAACATCTACATTGGAGAAGCTATCTGTGAAACACCCAGTGACTTGTATGGAAGGCTGCTGAAAGAAACCAACAAGCAAGAGCTGTGCTCCATGGGGACGGGGAGTGATTTTGATGTGCGCATTCTGCCTCCTTTGCAGCTGGAGCCCGGCTACAGCACACCGAATGGCCACACCACTCAAACATCAGTGCACAGATTAGTCACAAAGCCGCCAAAGACTACAAATCCTTCAAAGATCTCGGGGATAGTAGCAGGCAAAGCATTATCTAATCGCAATCTCAGTCAAATCGTATCTTACCAGACCAGGGTGCCTCCTTTAACTCCATGTCCAGTCCCCTGTGTTTGCAAAACGCATCCTTCAGACTTGGGATTAAGTGTAAATTGCCAAGAAAGAAATATAGAGTCAATGGCCGAACTTGTACCAAAACCCTTAAATGCCAAGAAACTGCATGTAAATGGCAATAATATTAAGGATGTGGACACTACAGATTTCCTTGAGTTTGAGGGGCTGGATCTGCTACATTTAGGCAGCAATCGGATTTCAGTGATCAAAGGAGAAGTTTTCCGCAACCTTACAAATTTACGGAGATTGTATCTCAATGGCAATCAGATAGAACGTCTGAGCCCAGAAATGTTTGCTGGGCTCCACAACCTGCAATATCTCTATTTGGAATACAATGTTATCAAAGAAATCCTAGCAGGCACCTTTGACTTAATGCCAAATTTGCAGTTGCTCTACCTGAACAACAATCTTCTACGAAGCTTGCCAGCATACATTTTTGCTGGTGCACCACTTGCTAGACTGAATCTGAGGAACAATCATTTCATGTATTTACCTGTAAGTGGCGTTCTTGATCAGCTAAAATCTCTTACACAGATTGATTTGGAAGGTAATCCGTGGGACTGCACTTGTGATTTAGTTGCTTTAAAACTGTGGCTTGAAAAGCTAAATGAAGGTATTGTGGTGAAGGAATTGAAATGTGAAACACCTGTACAGTTTGCTAACATTGAACTTAAGTCTCTGAAAAATGAGATCCTCTGTCCTAAGCTTTTAAACAAGCCATCTGCTCTGTTCACTAGTCCTATGCCCGCTGTTACTTTTACAACGCCACTGGGACCGGTTCGGAGTCCTCCTGGTGGCCCAGTTCCATTGTCCATCCTAATCTTAAGCATATTAGTTGTGCTTATTTTAACAGTGTTTGTTGCTTTTTGCCTTCTTGTTTTTGTGCTTCGGCGCAACAAAAAACCAACTGTAAAGCACGAAGGGATTGGAAATCAAGAATGCAGTTCTATGCAACTGCAGCTAAGAAAGCACGATCACAAGTCAAACAAAAAAGAGGGACTAGGTGCAGAGGCCTTCATTCCTCAAACCATTGAGCAGATGAGCAAAAGTCATACCTGTGGCTTAAAAGAGTCTGAAACGGGCTTCATGTTTGCTGACCCACCAGGGCAAAAAGTCATTCTGAGAAATATTAATGACAAGGAGAAAGATTTATTGCATGTGGATACCAGAAAAAGACTTAGCACAATCGATGAACTGGATGAGTTATTCCCTGGGAGGGATTCCAATGTATTTATTCAAAATTTTCTTGAAAGTAAAAAAGAATACAACAGCATAGGGGTCAGTGGCTTTGAAATACGTTATCCAGAGAAACTACAAGACAAAAAAAGCAAGAAATCTCTAATAGGTGGTAATCATAGTAAAATTGTAGTAGAACAAAGAAAAAGTGAATATTTTGAACTAAAAGCTAAACTTCAAGGTTCACCTGACTACCTACAAGTCCTTGAAGAACAAACAGCTTTGAATAAAATATAGGTCATACAATCTTATCGCCTACAGAGGACATTTATTTAATGATGAAAGTGCCTTTTGTTGACTTTTAACTTCCAAATGCTCTATTATATTGGTAGGCATAGAGGCAGGTGTATCCAAGGGTGTCTGATTAACTGTAGCTGCATATGATTTGTCAAGTAGAGGAGAATTTCCTTAATAGAATTTCCTACATAAAGCTCATGCCCTGTGGAATTCTGTAGGGATACTGCAAACTCTATTGCCAAAGGGATGCTTTATACACGTTACACTGAATTTAACCTCAAGAGGCATATATGTTTTGTACCTTAAATGCAAAACCATCGTCTCCTTGTGATTTGTTAGAACAAACACAAGAAACCTGGTACTGGTATTTGTACCTCAGCTGGGTCCTTCATCCTGCACGTGGATTTAAGTTGGTGGAACTGGAGTAATCCTTTGATTTGTGGTGTTGTAATGGCACTGTTTAAAGATTATCTGGAAAGTAACAAGCATGCAAAGAGAGAACATTCGATAGTATGTGTAAATTGGTTACATTTATGGCCTGCATCTTGAAACCACTGGAATTATAATGTTAAATTGTGCAAATATTTGTTTAAAATATACCATGCATTACATACCTATGAAATAAATTTGACCACTTGAAGCATACATGTCTATACATAAAATTAAAAGAAAAAAGAGAGAAAATAGTTCAACCTGACTTCTGCAGTATTTGTGGCACCTGAAGAAAACATTTGAGGTTTATGCAGAATCTGTTGTAAGACTCGTCTCCAATTAAATCTAGAGTTCCTTCTCAGTTATGTGAAATGCTTGCAACCTCAACAGGTTGTCCAATATTGTGAAAGTGCTTACTATGTGAGCGTAGCAGAAATTATTTTTGTAATATAATTCATATTTATGAAATACTTTGTATACTAAATAGGAAAAAATATGTACTCCTTAATATGTATTTAATATGCCTGACTTGTTTTCCTGATCACAATGCATTAATCATTCAGTATAAATAAAAGCAGAACAATATACCAAACAGAAACCGGGGATGTGATGTATAGAATCATCCAGAATTAAGTGATCAGATATAATAATAATAATAATAAAATTGTTCTGTACTATTCTTGTGAAATTAGCATATTATCTTATTTCAGATTTGTTACCAATTGTGCATTTTAAAATAGATTCATTAGTTTTTTAGTATTGTGTCTCAGGCAGTTATTTGCCATCAGTTGTCTTGCTTTTCAGGGTTCTACAGCTTAACCTAAATAGTTTTCACTACAAGTATTTACAGAATTCATGGTAAGGGTAATATTTTAATTGTATATGCATAAGTTTTCTGTTCTTATTATCTGTCTGGCTGCTGTCAGTCAGAAAAAACTGAATCAGAACAGTAAACAAAATGGCAAATCATGTCTATTTAAAACCACAGTGTAAAATGAATATAGTGGTCTCAGTTCAGAGTATTGTGTAGCTCGTATCTAGAGAGTGAAAACCTGCCTTTGTGAAAGCTGAATCTGAATAGCTAGGAAAAAATAGTCAGGAGAATGGAAAATCCCCACTGTATCTCATTGATAGATAGTACCTTGAGATGAGAATGGAGATATATTGGTAACATATCATACAACAGATCTATACTATGAGATTAACAAAAGTTCTTTGACTTGAAAAGGAATTTTTTCATTCATTTAAATGAGCTTTGGATAAGACCATCTATCTCCTTTGCTTCCAGAACCTTCCCCTCTGCCTTTTATAATCAATACATAAATCAATTAAGATTAGTAGGATATAAACATGAATGTTTTTCATGAATGTGAAACTAGCAAGTATTATAGCAAGACCCAATCACAATACTGTGAAGAAGGCTGTGTCAGCTATTTCCATTATAAACCTCTAATTTCAGGGCTTTATGACTCTGCTGTGAAATTTGTATTCTGGAATGGTACCTGGCAAACAGCCTGCAGCATATTTTTAACAAAGGTACAAAAAAAAAAAAAAAAAAAGGCAAAAAAAAAAAAGCTGCTTCTTTATTTAAGAGAAAGCAAAACAAAACATTTTTCTACTTTCAGATATTTGTTTATGCTCTTGTAACTTAGAAAGAGGGTCACTTTATTATTTTCCGCCATACTACAAAGTATATACATGACTTAAGATAATAAAATTATAACAGATAAATTAGTGGCTGAGTTTCTTTCAAAAAGCTGCTGTTATCAATGCACAATAATTGACTTCTTTCAGGATGTTATAGGGATTTTCAGGACACGGACACTATGTGCATAAGCATTTCTAGCATAAAAAGTTCTTGGTTGACTAATGATTCAATAAGTGGCTGAGGCTTGAATAAGAACATTTGAACTTACTGTGTCAAGAGTCTGTGGATTAAGGAGTGTTGCACATGCACTGATATAAGAGACTGTAATGGTTCCATCAGTAGGCTAAGGATATTGGGTCACTGTGCCTGCTCTGCACGGTGCTGCATGGCTTTCGGGATGTGTCTGGGTTTACTGGGATTTGCCAAAGCATGAGGCTCCTGACGCACTTCAGTGCATTGTCAGAGACTGTCATGTCCCATACCCTGCTGAAAGGCATGCATTTAAAATATTAAAAATAGCCAATAAGCCAATACTTTTAAGCGATAAAAGTGATATGCTTATGACTCATGTTGTCCTGAGTTAAGATAAATGATCATGCCTTCTTCAGGTAAAAAAATAATGGTGGGGGTTTGTTTGTTTTGTGTTCTGGGGTGGGGTTTTTTTTTTGTTTGTTTGGTATTTTTGGTGGTGTTTTGGGGTATGGGGTTTGGGGTTTTGTTTGTTTGTTTGTTTTTGTTTTTGTTTTTTTTTTTTTTATGAGGTCTTCTATTCAGTGATCAAAAGAGGAAGAACTGAACCGTTATCCTGTACCATTATACGGGGTCGTAGACTGGGTAAGATTTTCATTGAGGTCCCAACCCAGTAAAGTGTTTAACCTCAGCCTAAATCATGTGCAGAGGTACTTACTCATGAGCTAGTAATTAAACACCTGCCCAAGAGTGAGGTTTAGATAGGGTTTTGTCATTGACTTCAAAAAAAGCCAGCTCAGAAACATTGTATATAATACACAGAGCCCAGCGACTCTTTTGGGATTATGCAGTCGAGCGTAGGTTCACCAGCATCAATAAAGGTTGCACAGCCTGAGCCTAGAAATGGTTCCTAAGTGTTTTACATATATGATGCAGTATGTAGGCATAATACTGTGAGTGAAGAATGCAGAAGTTGGCAAAATCACTATATTTCTGTGAAACTGTTACTTTGAACGACAACCTTTATGTCAGTTGGTTTCCTCCATGTTTTGAAGCAGTGTATGTGTCTGCACAGCAGTTTTAGCGTAATGTTCATTCAAATCTATAGTCAGTCTGTCTGGGAAGGTGACTCTTCGGATGTGGCTTAAGAGATTTCTCTGTTCATTATATTGGTTTGAGTGGCCATGCTTGTAAAATGGCTGTTAAGACCCATAGACATAATCAGTGAAGGTGTTAATCTGTTGTCTTCATTGTATTATAAAGAAATTTCCATTTTTAAATGAAATCAATAGTGTAATCTTTTCTTCGAAAAAGAAAAAAATTGTGCAATTTTATCAGAAAGCAACTACCATGGTGCAAGAACACAAGACCATTAGACAATTTACATTTTGCATTTAGTGTTCAAGATTGATAATAATATAGAAATCTAGTATAAAAGTCTTTAATTATGTTTTTTTAAAAAGCCATAATAATGATATAAATTATAAAAGGCATGGCCTTGTGAATAGTGTTAACAAATGTTTCAGAATCAACAAAATACATCCAGAACTTGATGGTGGTATAATATCTATAATATCTTTTGCATGATTTGTACATTGATATTGTATGAAATGAGCACAGTGAGATTTTTTTTTTTTGGTTGCATCCAAAGAGTTAGGAAGGAAATATAACAAGAATGTATTTATAATCACTCTATTTTGAAATAAAGTAAAGAAAACAAAATTTATTGGTTTTACCCTGCTTCAATCATTGCTGTTTTAGGTTAGTTTATAATTAAGATAGTTACTTATAATATCAAGTCCAGTGTAAAACATAGAAAACTATTGTTTATGAGTTTTGTTTGCCTTCAACAGCATCAAAATATTAGCCAGCGTTGACTTAAACATTTGTATAAAATATTAATAAATTTGGTACTATTTTATTTCTGAAACTAGACTTTGTTAAGTGCCTGTAATGTTCTCCTTCAGATAATTTGTATTTAACTATAAAATAGTTAAACAGTAATGTTTTCTAATCACCTTGACAATTTGTTATTAATTTTTATGAAATTTTTCCTATCTTCTGTTGTCTAACAAAACCCTCCTGGCCTCTGTATATAAAATTGTCCCTCCAAATTCACTGAAATTCTTTTGCATTAGTAGCACAAGCAGAATTTAGTTTTTAGTTGGATTCTGAGATCTCCAACACAGAAGTATTAGAGGAACAATCACATAATGCTAGCGGCGTTTGGTTTGATTCTGCTCCCTTCTTATTAATCATTTTGAATAAGAGAATTGTTCAGAGGAAAGAAAAGTTAGTTTATTCTTAGCAAAAAGAAAAATATCAGTCCATGTAGCATTTCCATTGGTTAGGTTAATTTTATAAATCAAATTGTAAAAGACATCTTTAGGTAGTTTAACTTCCAAATTTAGATTTTGTAGTAAAAATATTTTACAAATCCTTATTAAAATCTTCACGAGAGGGGAGAAAAGCAGGGAAAAAAATACATCTAGATTAAATATTCCCTGTTGTGTAGGATTTAACATGCATTGTAATGGTGGTGAATGCGAATCAGAATGTGCTATGGACTAGAAAATCAGGACCAGATATGGATTTTTTTTGCTGCCAGTTGCAGTGTAATGTTAAAAGCATTAATTAAAAAAGCCCCCGTATGTATTCTATAGATTTTCTTTCTAAATAAAAACTCGAGAATCAAGAATAAGTATACATATATTGGAAATAATATGCCTGCACTGATTTCCTGAATGTAGGGGAACTTGACAGTTTTATGTTAATGTGTTTTTTCTTTATTTAGTCTTTATTTCTAACTGCAATTCATTCATCTTTATGTATTCTGATTGTTGCTGTGTTGAAAAAATAAAAAAATAGGAATTTTACTGCTCAGGCACAAACTCATCTCAGAAATTTACCAATGTAAATCCTGTCTAACTCAATGGGCTTCAATGGAATCAAATGAGCCTCACCCTAGTGAATGCAAAAGCTGAAATTTACCATTATAGGTGAGGACCTGATTTGTCTGCCATTGCAATTAAAAATATGATAAGTCATTTGTTACCTGAAATAAAATATAATATTGCTTTATGCTCTATCGATTTGTGTGGTAAAGCTGTTATTAGTTTCAAATAACCGTAGAGCAGAGCATGGTGTAGGTGGGGGTCCTGTGTCCATTTGATGTCAGTGGAACTCTACAATGATTCAAGAGTTGTGGGCATCCTGTAGTATCCATAGTACAAAACTATTTAAATTTGCTCTTTTAATACATAGACTTGGGATATACACCACATAAAAATGCTATCTTAACAATACAATTTATTTTCTCTCTATAACGGAAAAAAACTTACCTGGCTCTTCTTTCTCATTAAGTAAGGACTTTATGGCAAGTATCTTTACTTCACTGTTAGTTTTATTCATCTTCATTAGTAATATTTGAGATAATTTATTTATTGTCTGAAAACAGTACATTTTGATCAGTGTGTTATTTTTAAAATACCAGTCAGTAACAGGTTGATGCTGTGTTATATTGATTTTTCATTCTCTTGCTGGGGATTTTTTGCAGTCACTTAACACTAAGTTATTTCTTAAAAGCAAAAATAACAATTAGATAAGAAAAAGAGACCTAGCTGGTACTAAATCTGATTTTTTTTGTATGTGTGACCAGGAAGACTTAAAGTCCTCTAAGTCAACTCTGATGGGTACACAAGTGTTACACCATTGTCCCTTTGGTCATCGTTTAACTAGAAAACAACAGGTGATCTCTATATGGTTAAGTAGTCATTTTGCATATGTACAATAACAAGGAAGTCTTCTTCAGTTTCCCTCATCCACAAGCATTTCACTTCTTGATTTAATGTCATGTAATTTCCTAGGACTGTGTGCACTATGGCCTTCCAGGGCATTCTTCATGCTCTCACTTCATCTTCAGTGTGCTCAGTCCCTTACAGCTGAATGTTTGTCTAGGCATTGGCTAACAGCAGTTTCCAAAGAGGCAAAGAACTAGGATCTGTCAATTTGCAAAAACCAGCTAAAAAAGGCAAATTGTAGGAGACTGTCCTGGATGGTTTCTGAGTCATGTCAGATGAGGTATGACCCAAAACTGGGGTAGGAAATGGTTTAAGCTTCTGTTAGCAAGATTCATGCTGAGCTTTTGAAGCTGGACAGTCACCATTTTTCATGACTCTTAAGGTGTACAGTGAAACGTAAATGTGATTCAGTTATAATTGAATCCTGACAGTCTGTGGGCTAAATCCTGCAGACATCTGCACCCACACACCCAATCTAGGTTTTGGTGTCACTCTTCACTGAAGAGTCTTGGGCAAATTAGGTTAAACCAGATGTGATATCTGTTTCTTAATGAGGCTTTTATCTGAGACGTGGATGCATTTGTGTGTAGGTTGGATGCTGTTTGGGTATGGAGGTTAGTCCGTACCTAATGTTTGTTGAGCAGTTTCTTTGGTAGAGTCACTTTTTATGAGATACATTAGTGCTTATATCTGAATATGAGATGCTGCACAGTAAGTACATCTCAATGAGCAGAGTCACAAAGGGCAGAGTGTTTTGACAGATTTTGAGCTCTTCACTGCAAGAAACTACAGGAAACAATGTACCATACAGCAGATTTCCTTGCTCCCTGGCAGCATTTAATAGACTCTGTGAGTCCTTCTCAGCAGGGTATTATTCTTGTCTACACATCGCAAATAAGACTCCAGGTCACCAGTCTGGTATACATGCACTTTGTGTTTGCTTATACCCAAAAATAATTTTGTGGAGAAGGGTGGGAGAAGAAATTGTATTTTTTTTCCTGAAAAGCAAAATGGGCTAAATTTGAATTTTTCAGGATTGAAAAAGAAAAATACAGATTACCTAAAGAATGGTCAGATTGTTTGGTAATATCTGTATTTAGAAAGTATTTTACTAAAAGAGAGAGGGAAAAAGCAGTTTTCTATTTTTAGCATGCAGCTTTTCAACTTGTTCCATTCTTGGGTTAGAATATGCCCTGGGAAACAAGGGACTCACATGTACAGCTCAGGGCACAATTTAGCTGCAAAGATACATCCTAAACATCTTGCTGCCTTTTGTGTGGTAGAAATTAAATGCAAGGTTTAAAACGTTCCCTCTCTGCTTGCTTCAATGGAAGTCAGGTCAGTTGGTGTTCTTCAGGACCAGTCTTTAACCTCCTGTTGAGGTGTGTCTGCAATTCGATGAAGTTAGCAAGATTACAAATGTCATTCAAGGGGTGATGTCTTTGGATGGGGTTAACACTTTGAAGTAATTGGGGTTCTTATGAGTTTCTTTCTTAAATATTGACATGTGGTTGCACTGTTTTATCCTCATCTTTTCTTTTGGGATCAGTTCAATAAATTGGTAGTTTTACAAATGTGGTCAGGAGATTATGTCCAAATGTACAGCAAAAAAACTTTGCTTTTAATTCTTATGGTTTTCTAAGATGTAAATAAAGAACAGCAACATGATGAATAACCTATATTTAAGATTTCTTTTGTTCAATGAAAATGACTTTTGCCTTAACTGAGTGAAATTCAGAAAGTACTTTGAGAGAATTGGGATACTGCCAACAAATAAGGTATCTATTCTGTAATCCTGTCAAGAATATAAGCTATGGAAGCACTAAGACATTTTATCTTTTCAGTACCTTGCCCTAGAATTTGGAGTTTCACTTTAGCTGTTGGAGTGATGCCAGGAACTGTTGCAAGTGTCACATACACAGTTAGTAACTAGCTGAAGTAATGGTCAACAAGAACTGTGCGACGCATTCTCTCTGTGTAGTTTTGTCAAGTAATTTATACCCACTTCAGCATATGACAGCAAAGATAGTAAGGATTATATATTGTAAAGTGTGTTGGAAAGGATTCTCTTACATTTGTAATGTGCTTTCCAAATGAAGGCAATATGCAAATGATGAGTATTATCAGCATAAAATCCATTTCAAAAGGGGAATACTATTGTACTGTACATAGTACTCTGTTGTTCAAACTGAGAAATATCACTGAAAGTGAATAAGCTGGTTTTTCCTTTCTGTAGACTTTTCTCCTTCAAACATAAATAGACCTGTTTGCTCTATACAGAGCAATACAGCTCTGAGTCATATGCAAGGAAATATATGAGCCTAAAAAAGACAAAAAAAATCCATTCCCTCCACAGAGAACATCTGCATTGTAATAATAAAATCACTCATATTTTTCAATAACATTGGGACCTCTGGCAGTTTCTGCTTATGCTGAAAAGTTGAGGGACTGGGATGCGGAATTGGAGCTGGTTCTTATTTCGTTTCTCCATACAAATATTCCCTTTGACATTGCTCATGCGTGAGGTCAGTTTGCCCAGTGTCTCTCAGTGCCGTATGGGGTTAAAGCAACAATGTGTTACTTCTGCAGGCATTTGCCATGGGCCTCACAAACAGGATGGCCCCAGAGACAACAGAAGCATGGCAATGACCTTTGCTAAGGGCCTTCTGTACCCTCTGGAGCACACCTCTGTGGCGTGGCCTAGAACATCCATGGCTTGGGCCAAGAAACAAGGTTGTAGCAGGGCTCAGTAGCATCCTTGTTTTGGCATTGTAGGGAAGCAGAGTAACAGGAGAAGAACAGCACAGTATTTCATAATCAAGGATGTCAGAGTCTTTCTCTTTGACTGTCTGCTATGTCAATGGTCTAATGCGTTTTGCAATGGGAAATCTTCACTTCTGCATCCTATCTAAACTAAAGTTTGGGACCAGGCTGGAAGCACTTGCTTGACCAAATGTGTTGCCCTCCACAGTAAAACTAGACCAGAATCTCTGTGAAATCTGTGGGATGTATGTTTTTTCCCTGCCCTGTAAACAGTGTACAGTCAAAATTCCATTAACAACTTTTAATGATTCTGTAATGTACTACCCATGATGCCTGTTCACATGCAAAATTGTCATCTCCATGCAGCATTGCTAAGTGTAACTGGCAGTAGATGGGGATGACCACTTTTTACTTCAAAGCGTATTGTGATGGCCGGACTCAGGTTGTTTTGTCTGATAATTACATATGCTTCTGACATAATAATTTATGTATTTTCTGAATCACAACACTGTTTCTCATTAACAAAGTGAGAAGGCTTTCACCTTTCTTTCCTTATTCTTCCATGCAGTAGAAATTCCTTTTCCAACCCATAAAGAACAATGAAAAGTCTTCTACAGAAAACCCCACTTTATGTAATGCACTGAAGATGGCACTGTAGTTACAACTTCAACCTGAATGATACAATATGCTTGTGTTTGTTGCTCGGAATTTATGTTTTTTTTAATTTATTTAGCTCAGCTAACACAAAGCCAAAGGTCAGTTTAATGCAGCACCATCCGACACTGCTACTGTAATTAAGGCTGGAGAAGTTTTTTGTCACTTAGACTTATTTGCAAGGAGATTGCAACTCAACCCAAACTGTGTGGAATAGTTTATAGCAGATCTTTGTAAAAATTGTTTGTTTGTTTGTTTGTTTTGCTTGTTTGTTTGTTTTTGTTAAAAAAAAAACCAATGAAGGTAACAAAGAAAATGCTGTTATGGATGTCACTTCTCCATGTCTGTAACCTTTACAGGCCATGTTAAGGCACATTACCACTGCAGCAGGGCTCTAAACACCGAATGGACCCCAGGGGACAGCTGTAGGGTATTAGTTGCACTATACAAACCTTCCAAAATTCAGTTTCCTATAGAGTTTTGAGGCTTTTATTCATGTGAAATGGGAGCTTCAAGTTAAGAAACAACTCAAGAAACAGAAAGAATGGCAGTGACAGGTAAGAGTCACAATTAGGTAAATAATAATTTTTAGTAAGAATGAAGAAAAACAAATGTAAATCGACAGTTATATAGTTCTGAAACAATGCTTTTATCCATTTCCTAACCCACTCCTTTCCAGCCCTTCACTCATACCAGGTGGGAGTTGAGGTTTGGTTTGAAGTATGTGAGTAACTGGGCGCCTGTGCAGCCATTACTCGCACAGCTGCCTCCATCATATCTGAGCTATTTCGGAGCGGATTAAAAATGGAAGCCTTACATTCATTTTAGGATTTGTCTTGCTCTTCAGAAGTCAGTGGAACTATTTGTGTGAACTGCCACCATGGGGCTTTTTTCAGGTGTTGAGAAAAAAATGCAGGATTTAAAATCCCACTGATATCCATGAGAACCAGCCACTGACCTGAAAGACCTAATACTCTCTGTCAGCAACTCAAACCTGGGGAAGGGGCTGACTTTTTCAAAACTCCCAGAATATGTACTTATATGCCAGGCTGCAGAAAGAGAAGCGCTTAAGCTGTTTGAGAGGGGCTCGGCTCTTCTCTCTTGTCAGGAGTGACAGGCAAAGCCGGCCAGGTATCGCATGGTTTTAGAAAAACCTCTGCAAAAGGCCTACAGGTGTCACCTCCCGTCAGAGGGCCTGACCCCAGAGCCACTGAACATCCCTATCCGTGGGCTGTGGGATCTGGCCGGCGTGTCTGTGCCCTCTCCCAGGAGGATTTTTTCAGCCGCAGCCGCCTCAGGCCCAGCACGGTGCGGGAGGGCAGGCAGCCTGCGCCATGGCTTGGCACTTAGTGAGCGGCGTGAGCCTCCTCCGGCTGCCTCCGCTCGGTGCCTGGCTGCGAAGGAGGACAGCCGCATGGGGAGAGGCGTTACGGAGAGCTCTGGAGCAGGGACACGGAGAAATAGACACAGAAATGCTTGTTTGGGAAACGATCTGGCTGCGTTGCACATCAGCGGTAGAGGGTGAAAGCAGCGCCGGGACCCTCCTCAGGCTCCGGCCTGCACTGAAGGGCCCAGCAGCTGCCAGGACTTGGTAGCCGGTACTTTTGCAGCTAGGGCTTGGGTCTCCCCCGCCCCAACAGGCATGTCAGACATCCTTTGTGTGCAGCTCTTCAAAGAGATGGGAGTCAAATAAGTAAATATGTTGAAGGCCTTGATCCTGGAATAACCCGGGTGGTGGCTCTTTAACGGTCCCGGCAGGGCGCTGCCCTGCACAGGGCAACCTCCCAGCTGCTGCCTCAGCGTCCCTGACCTGCCCCTCCGCCAGCAACAACTGCCTGCGAAGGCGCTGCACTTCCCTCTGCAGGCCAGGGGGCTGCTCTTGTGCTGCCCTGGACGGAACCGGGAGCGAAGGATTGCTGTTCGGTCCACTGCCACCTCCAGTTTGACCAAACTGCCTGTGGGTGGTGGAGACGCACAAAGGAGCCAAGAAACCGGTGGCAAGGTAAGGGGATGTTTGAGGGATGCTGGAGAAGGAGCTGAAACAACTTGGGTTTGGAGGTCTAGAGCTGGAATTTTTGCTCAGAGGTGACTTTGGGGCCATGGGATCACTTAGAGGCCTGTGAAGCACTGAGTAAGAAAATTAGTGAGGTGGGAGCAGGCTGAGCTGCTACAAAAATAAATACTCTAACTTACATACTCATGTAAACTTTTAGACATCTCTGTGATGCATTGGCGACTAATATTTAATTTATTGCTTATTAAATATTTCATTTTCATAGTTCTTTAATGGGAAGGTGATGGATTATGTTGTCTACAAGAATCTGTATATAAAAATCTGGCAGATCTCTCTGTCTTTTGAAAAACAATTATATTTATATCCAGTTTGCAGGAGGTAAAATGCATTATGAAGAGATTATTCATGTGCAAATGTGTTGTCTCATTTTTGGTTTAGAAAAAGGCAGGAGTAAACACCAGCAGGCAGTATTTGCATTGCAAAGGGAGAGTTGTTATGAACCTGTAGTGAAACTGCCACCTGGATCTTCACTACCCCTATCATTACACAAAAGTTGAGCTGTTTGCTTCTACCTCCTACAGCTGATGGAGCAGTGATTATGTGAGTAGTTGAGATACCAGCACTGGTCCTAGTGCTAGCAAGACTTAAAAGTGATGCAGTGTCCTTGTGCCACCCCCCGCCCCACACTGATGGGCAGTGCACTTAAGTCTCTGCACCCTCGGGAATTAAGCTCTTAGCTTCTGTGCCTCCTTGGGACTTGTGCCACTCTAATACCTAGACAGTGATGCAGCCCAAGACACTAGCTACTAGAGCTGAAACACTGTCAAAAAGCACTGCTGTGCAATCTTTCCCTGTTATTTTTTTCATGAAAATGGCATGTGAAAACTCCATGCCACAGTCTCTCTCCTGTTTTGTGGTCACACATGGCCACCATCTTCACGTTATGTCCCACACCATGTGCAAAAATCCTGGCATATCTTGAAAGCAGTCTCCCTCTCAGTTCTCAAGCTTTCAACTGTGCAACAGACCATGAACACCCTCTTCTAGTAGTTTTTGCTCTTAATTCAGTAAAGAACTTTCTTAGGTCCTTAATAGCAAGCTTAAGGTTAAGCATTTGTTTAAGCAATTTGCTAAACTGTGTTTTGCTGAATCCCTGCCAAATGAAAACAGATGGGCTAATTTACCCTGATGTTCTTCCATAAGCCTTCAGGAGATCTGTAAGAGCAGCAATCTTGATGAAAGGTGTACTCCAAAGTGAGGGGCAGAGCTGAGTGATTCCAGGCCACAAAATGGCTTGCAGTTCTTTGGGAAGCTGTAGATTTGGGGATGGTGCTTGCCCTTCTCATTCCTCCTCTTCCAGGGAAGGGCAGCATCCTCTGCAAGGAGTGTCACCCCACCTGGTCATCCCTAGTGTCGTCTTGAGTATTGCCAAGGAATAGCAGTCTTCCCCCATTTGTCAACAAGAAACAGCTGTAGCTGGGTTGTTGTGAGCAGTGAGCAGGGCTGCTCTTTCTGCCATACTATCCAGTCTCTGCTGTAGGATGTTTGAAACAAGTCTGATGGCATTTCTGGTGAGCCAGAGGGGACACAAACTGTTGATGGATCCTTAAAGCTGTTCCCTTTTAGTAAAGAGCAGTCAGTATAATTTGTCATGCTGTGGGACTGAGAGATTTTGTAGACTGATGTTAATACATTAGGATTTGGTATAAAATGTTGATGACTGTTCATCACTCAAGAAGTAATGTGATAAGTTTAAGGCTTTGCAATATGTCATATACTTCATATACTTTAAACAAGAATTAAATAATGGCTTATACAACATATTAATGAAATAAATTATTAGCCTAGGAACACAGAATTGTGGTGCTGTGGTTTTAAAGTAAGTGTTGTTCACAAACCTGAAAATGCTGCTAATGCTGACAGTCATGTTCAAATGCCCTGGCTGTTGTATAAAGTCTCAGAAAAGTATATGACTAAGTGTAATACAGTCCGAAGGAAAAACAGCAAGTGAGCGTGGAATTAAAACCTTTAACGAAATTCAAGAGTAGGCTAAATCAATACATCATTGGCAGTATTTATTGTGCAAGTGGTTTATTTAAGGTTTTTTGTGCGTGTGTGTGGTTTGGTTTCTGTAACGGATGATACTCTTGCTATCCACAGGGAGTCTAGGTTATTACCAAAATGTGCCTGTTTATAATAGTTTTAATGCCAAATGAAAAAGTATGTGGCAGAAAGGAAGGGTGGAATTTGGACTTTAAAATGCCTCTCTCATGAATTATTTATACTATTTATTCTGCAAGATCAAATGCTGTTTTTAAAAAGAGGTATGACAGGGAGTACGCAAGAGATTTCAGGGGTTTGATATGAGCAACAAGTATTTGCTAGGAAAAGAAAAACAATAAAACCATCTCCAACCTCAAACAGAAAGTTTGCGTAAGAAATATCAAAGATCAGTGTTGTGGGACTGCAAAATGAAGACCCAAATCTATCATTTTATTTTTACAGCTGGGTGTTTTCAAGCTCTTCTCTGATCCAAGACTAAACAGCAATTTGCAAAATAGGGTGGCAGAACACAGATCACCTTGATTTTTAGTACACCGTAGCCTGGAGTGAGCCACTGCATGTGTTAGCCTCTGTAAAAACAATGAATTTCAGCCTTCTTCACAGCACTTAACTTTCTCCAGGTAATTAACTCTGGTATGTGAATGGTGTAGTCCCTTGGTTTAATACAGTGAGCAGCAAAGGGTGTATATGGAATGCCAGCCTTGCCCTCCATGTTTTCTAACCACTTGAAGAGGACAGCAGTGGTCATCTTTCTAAATGTCAGTGGATGTATATTGGGGAAGGGAAGGGGTGCAACAGAAAAAAAATGTTACCTTTTGTCAGTTTGCAGAGTTTAGGCAATGTTGAGTTTGGTTTCTCGGGAAACCCTGATCTGAAAAGTCTAGCAGAATACAAAAGGTGTCCAGGAAAGAGCTTGTTGCACTGAATTTGTACAGACGTTTCAGTGGAAGGGAAGAAGAGCAGCATTTGTTATCTTGCAGTGCTGGGGGCTCTGTCCTGTTTCTTTCTATGCGCTTTGCAGATGCCAGCGCTAGCAATAACTTTCAAGCAGACCTTGACTATTTGTTGGAAATGGTGTGAGGAAAATGCCGTTCTGCAACCAGGGAGCAGGAACAGAGAGAGCAAATCACCAAATTATCACCAAATAAAAATCAAGGCGAACATGCCTGGTCCTTGCAGACATCAGTAGTGAGTCTGCTTGTATCTTATGACTTGCAGGACACCGCCTCTGGGCAGCTGTTTCACCCAGGAGCTCACTGCTCCCTGACAGAGAGCTGAGGCTCTTCCCAGCCTTGCCTTCACTGTGGAGGTGGAGAAGGTAGGCTTGGCCCTCACTAGCAGGGAGTGTGGAGATTCTCTAGCAGGATCCACTGCATCTGCTTGAGTCAGCAGAGCTCCACTGGCCTGGGTAGCTCTAGGATGATTTTATCAATAGAGCTAGGCTCCATGGTGTCACTCATGTTCACGGAAGGGCAATGTGGTGGAAGAACAAGTATATTTTTTTTCCAGTGGATGCCACAGAAAGATGATGTGAACTTAGAAAATGCCTTATGCTCCTTAGAAAAAACCTGTTCCTCCTTTTCTTTCACACTCTGCATATAAGCAGAGGCCAACTGGGGTTGTACCAGCTGCCTAATTTATTCAGATACTCAGATTTGTAATTTAGTGACATCTCCCTGTCAACTATGGTAGAGTCTGGTTCAGATCCACGGTATTTGCTGCTGTAGCAGCTCTCACTGTCAAAGAAACTAGCAAACAAGTAGGATGTAAATTGAAGAGCTCTTTACATCTGTGTAACCACGGATACCTAAGTGATGCATAAGACCAATGTTTACAAAGTTTAGTGCATTGTTTCCAGAAATGGGAAGCACAGATTGTGAGTTCTCCCTGGGACATATGTGCAGGAGATGAAAAGTAAAAATAATGCTCTTCTACTTTTATGAAATAAGTGTTCTGTAGTATGTTTCAGCTGTTGTGACTATAGTAGATGTTGATGGCTGTGGCTTTGATGGCCATGGTAGACTTTGACGGCTGAATGTCATATTTTAATGGGGGTGTGTGTGTGTGTGGGGGGGTGCAATAAATTGCTGACATAGAAGCTTGTCTCCACAGAAGCTATTGCATCAGGTAATGAGATCATCACTTTAAAAAAAAATGTCTCTGTAATATAGGCACTGAATGCCTCAGGGTTCTTCGTTGTAAGTATAAATAATGAACTCTTCCACAAAGATATGATTTTTAAAGCAGAAATAAATGCATACATTGCATGCCTTTTATGTTTTATTTGTATTGTATTTTATGTCCTTATGCCTGTTATACTTTAACACAATTCCCTACATAAGGCCATTTGCTAAGGGTATCTTTCATTTAGCATTTGTTGAGATTTTTTTTTCTTCTCAGACAAAATGACTGGTTCTAGGATTAACAGTTGCCATCTGTTTCTTTCTGTGCTACTTCAGAGTACAACATACTGTTGCCTCAGTTTCTGCTTCCCAGGTTAATGTCTTCACTCACTCATTCATTCATTTTAACCATTCAGTTTCAAGCTAGGTTTAGAAAGGATGCCCAACTAAGACTATGAAATGCCTCAGCAATAAATAAAGATGCACAAACAAAAACAGCCCAGGAAAAAGTCACATAAAGCAACAGACCCTTTCATTCCCCCAGTGCTTTCCCAGAGAGTCATCAATATCATCATGACCTGTTGTTTGGTGGGTTTTTTTCTAGAGCTGGAAAATTATGGTATGGGGACAGGGAAGGGATAAAAAAAATACATACCTCAGGAAAGAAATGTTCCACAAACTACACTAAACGTTAAAATGTTTTGCATTGCACTACACTTTAAATAATTTTTAAGTGTTTATTGCTAAACCACTGGGAAAAAAATCTCATTTTTCATTGCTGTAAAATATTTGTTTCAGGTTGATACGTATACAAAAGCCTATAGGGAAAATTTTTATGAAATGGAAGATTTTCCACAGTTTTCCAGTTGGAAGAAAAAACAAACAACAGAAAGTGTCATGAAAAATTCTAACAACACTTCAGTATGTTACAGATTTCAGTAAGCACAGATGACAGCTTCCTCATCTTACCTAGCAAAATCCTCTAGGTAAGGTCAGCAGAGGCGTATGTGGTAGATACTCTAATGCTGAGGAATGGAGGGCTATTCTTGCATTTTGGTATATTTCTTGTTCGCTTGTTCGTGTTCACAACTGTACATTATATGCTTTCCTCTGTATTTAATTTGATATGGAAAAGTGTATGAGCTAGCAGCCAGCCAAGAAGTCGACTGTTTCAAGACATTTGATCAAAGCTGGAACTGCGGTAGCTGGAGGCCAGTACTTGCAGTAGCTGCAGGAGACTGTTCTTGCTCCTGTTCCAATCCTGGGCACACTATTTTGCAATCTGCTTAATGTGCACAGAAGCGGTCCAAGAAGGAGGCAAAATATGAGGGGTTGTGGGACAGTTGCTCTTGGTTAAAGCATGAAATTATCTTAAAAATAAATATTCTAAACTAAAGTGCCAGGAGACAGAAATTCCCCTTCTCCTCCAGAACCCAGCCACAGACTTGATTCAGAGCTCTTAATGGAGCAGAAAGCTTTCCCTTAGCTTTATCGGCCTTTTAGAAAGTCCTTCTGTTTGGTTAAATTTAAACACCATATGATCAGCATCTCTCTTTGACCTGGAATTACACCAAGGTCTAAGGCAATTTGAGAAGTCCCTGCCAGCTCATTGTACTGAGTAGGAGGTGAGAACGCACATGTGCACACATGCCTGCAAGTCCATGCACAGAGGTGAAGCCCTTTTTTCTAGAAAATCTACTCCCTACCATACAAATGTGACAAGTGTAAAGATTTGTGAAGAAAGCATTCACTTCACAGCTGGTTTTTGTTAATCTGTGCCATATAAACAGTGCAGCATTATGTAGTGCATGGCTACCGCTTGCTTAAGACCAAAGCGAACTCCCCAAAATAAACAGAGCTATGACCTCGGTGGGAAATGTGAGCATGAAAAAAAGCCAGCATTTAATCCTTGCTACTGCAACAGGCTTATTCACTGGCTAAACAAGTAACTGTCCTGTTGATGTACCTTTCCCACATGACTGTTGTTTCTGTTATCTCTGCTACTGTGACCAGGATGTCAGCTTACCTTTTTTATATTTTATTTTTACTGATGATTTCAGTTTTACGGTTACACCCACCAACTTGCAACCCATGATGTAAGGCACTATTTAGGGGCTTTGTGCTGTACATAGCAGTGTGGGGAACCTGTGGTATAAATATGTTCCTCTGCAGTACTTACTTTTGGCAGGCAAGTGATTCAGGTTGCAATAAGGAGCATCATTTTGAACATGCTGTTTTCGGCCTTTTTTTTTTTTTTTTTTTTTGACGTGCAGGGTGACTAATTTATAGCATGCTACTATGGATTTTATAATAATGATTGTTTATATTAGTTCTTCTTTACCCTGGATCTGAGTTATTTTGTCAGAAGCTTACTTTTTATGAATTTAAAGCAACAACACCAACAAATACCCCTCTAACTTTCAAGCCAACCTCAGTATGAAAAGAGGCTTAAGTCTTATAACCCAAAGGCAAATCAAACTGCATGCAAAGACATTCACTAGTAAAGTCTCCATATTTTATTTAATTAAATCTCAGGTTTTAATAACTTTTGAATGCTTGAGGTTAACAAACTAGGATTGTTTGAAAATCATGTAAGCCCCGAAGCCAATACTTGTCTATACAATTCCTGCGTTTAACTGTATGAGGGACATTCACCCATCCAAATGTGGCTGGATTCCCCCGGAAGCATCTGTGTAAGTGTGAAGAAGGAAACCTGTGTGGTCAGACATAGGGGGGAGGGATGGGGTGAAGATGAAGTTTGGCTCAGAGCTCCCGCATGGTCCCCGTTGCTGTGGAAACGACAGCCTTTGCAGTGCCTATTGCACCTATATACATTCAGAAGAGCCATCTCTTCTGTATATCATTAGGAGGAGTCTAAAATGAAGCCGATCAATTAAGGGCCTGTGCTATGAGGGGAAAAAGTAGACAATAACTTAAACTGTGTGCTGAAAAAGAAGTAATGAATCACCCTTTTATGCAGTGACATATAGTTACATCCAAATGCCATGCTGTGCTTCTTAGAGAGAAGAAAAGGAAAGAATGATAAAAATGGAACTATGCTTTTAAATTCAGTTGCTCACAACCTTTCATATGTCTTCCTTATCCTCATGAGCAAGCCAATCAGTATATAATACTGCACCTCCATTCATCCACTGCCTTGTGAATAACGTCATATTATATGATTATTTCATAAATTAACAGGGCTCAAGCTCTGAGAAGTTGATGCTTCCACTTAAAACACATTTCCTTCTGCTGTTTGCAGTTTGTTTGTATAAGCAACTGTCTGATTGTTACCCAGGCAACCAACTCAGGCATGAATTTGATTAGATATAGTTTCACAGATGTGGGCAGTGTTTCAAGCATTGTTTGGTGTTTCTGTCAGAAAGAGAATTCATGTTGTTAACTTTTAAGAGGTTTTTTTTGAAGGGCAGAGAGGAAAGAGGCAAGGATCTTCATTTTTAGTTGGGGTTATCTCAGCTTGCTAGTTGCTATTTGTGTTTGGTAAATGGTTTCTCATTCTACATAAAGACAAAACGTGGAAGAATTCCAGTATTGACAGCAGGGAGATGTGTGAAAGTACAAGAATTTTTATTGTTTCCACTGAAGCAGATTAAATTATTATCATGGCTCTAGAAGATAACTTCATTAAAATGTGAAGAACTATTTGGTCATATTGTAATAATAAGAGTACTGGGAATATATTTGGATGCTTAGCTATGCACGGTCTGTCTTGTGAAAAGGCAGCATGGTATTTTAACTGATGGCAACATTTTGCTCAGTGTGTTTATTTCTCCAGTGGAACCTGCAGATGTAAACATCTGTTGAATGTGTAGCTAGAGGACAACGGTTTGACATCCTGCGTGAGCTCTCTCGGTGAGCAAAGCTCACTTTTTTCCCTGTTACAAAAGCAGCAGGAGGAAGTAAACTTTGGAGATAAAACAAAATGAAGACGACTCTCCCTAAAATTGAGCATTTCGGATTTCAGAATGCAATTCAGTCTTGCAAAGGCATAAGCCTACACAGTAATGTTCAGCTCAGTTTCCAGGTACAAAATTCAAGGGAGTTGAGATTTTCTGTTCAGTTTCAAGCTAAACTCTAGAATAAACAGGATTAGCTATTTAACCATGATCACTTGCTTGGGATTGCAATGACCTGCAGCCTGGGACCTGGAAACAAGTCTTTTCCCACTGCTGACTCAGTAACCTTGAGAGCTTTATGTACTCTCCTGAAAATGTACATCAGAATTACTTCTTGTGAGCAAATGAACTCTTCTTTTATGACTCCATTCTTGAAAATGAATGATTTGGCTGCCAGTGCGCTATAATTCATACCTGGTCTGTGATTTTTGTAAGACTGTAACCTTCTTCTGGGAACATTTAGTCTAGCTTTTTAAGGAAATCTAACTTGTGATGACATTGTCCGTCTCTCTGTGAGTCAGTTACTTGCTAGAAGCTTTTGATTTTTTTTTTTTTTTTTTTTTTTTTTTTTTTTTTTTTTTTTTGGGCAGACTCCAACCAAATTTGCAAATAGCAAATAATTTGATAGCAAGGAGATATCTGGAAGATGTTACGTTCCTAACACATTCTGGCAAAATTGGAAGCTGGGTAAATGGGAAAGAGCCTTCAGTGAGATAAAACCAGGGACTACTCCATTGCTCTCTGTTGAGTTTATAGAAGCTGTATAACCAGTAAAGCTTCAGGCAACTCCTCGCTTGCATAGCACGAGGCAGAGCTATCTTCATGGCAGGATGGCTGGTTTGACGTAGAGTATAGCAGGGGAAGGGCCTGAGTATAAGAGGGAGCTGCTGTCAGAGATGAGGATGATGCCAGGGAGTCTTGGAATGTGCAAGGAGAGCCAGCATGATGGAGCTGTGAGGAAACAGAAGTTATCGGGGCAGATGGGGCTGGGGGGGGGGGGTAACGGGACAGGAGTTATCTGGAAGCCAGACTTTATTGTTTCTGCTGTTCATGAGACAATTTATTTTATCACATCATTCAGCTATGATTTGATCCTTGTAGGGATCATGGGCAAATGCAAGGAGCTGTTATAGATCAAAACTTCATTAATGGAATGACTCCTGCTGAGTTGAATGGCTGTTGGATTCGGAACCTGTTTGGCAAAAAGAAGTACTAAGGGATCAGAAAGGAGAAAGAGTAATTGAGAGTAATTAAAAATCCATAATCAGAAGGCTAGATTTGTAATGTAGCTCAACCTTCTTGATTGCTAATCATCCAAAGCTGCAGCCAGTGAGCAAATGATACTTACAGATTGAGGTGAAATTTTTACTGAAAGGGGTAGGAGATATGCTGAATAATATAATTTAAAAATTAATTCTGTTTTAGATTGCTGAAAATAACATAGCTATTTATAACTATTTGTTCTAGTAAAATCAGCTTTTTTTCCTGAGCCGTCAATACAGGGTTTGATTTTCTGCAGATGTATTTCTTATTCACTGTTGTTAACTGAGAAAGTGTGAGAATGAATTCTGTCCTTCTAGATGATTGCCAATAAGTGTTAATCCTCTGTGCTTTTTTATCAGGTGGTATTGTTTCTGTACCTGAAATATGTAAGCAGGACCATGTTTTACAAGACAATTGCTAGGAATGCACACTTTTTGGCTGTGCAAAAAAAAGTCTTTTTCTTCCATACATAACTAGGAAATTTGTGTGGTCCTATTTCCACGTTTATCTTTTCTTTGGCAAGTTTATATTTGCACAAAGAGCCGTCTTCCAGTACAAGTGTGGTCAAAATCCTGTTTACATGATTGCTAAGAAGTAGGACAAATACTGAAACCTCTACGTGGCTTTACTCCAGAGATTTAATGAGCCTCTCAAGCTCGCTTACGTTGTTGCTCTCCATTTGCCTAGCAGTGCCTATCACTTGTGGCTGTTTGACCATTTTTGACCCTGTTAGAACATGTTATTTGAAATTAAGAGGGAGAACAGGAATTGATGTAACTTAGTTTAATAATTATGTCCAATGAAATGGGAGTGGATTTTGCTTTCTCATTTGAATTCGGAGTACTAACTCCTCTGCATACAAAGGTAGTTATTCCAGTTTAAATATCCATATATGCCAAGAAATACACACACATGTGCGCGTATACACAGAGTTGTATAAATGTAAGAACAGAAATAGATAAATATTTTGTATTTTGTTTATTTTTCTGCATTCTTTTAGACTGTCAGATGTAGCACCATAGGGGACTCTAAAAGCCCTTATATCTGTACAGCTAGGTGCATTTTATAGAGGGGTGCTATTAGTTTGACTTCACAGAAATGACTCAGATAAAGAATGATAAGTCACATGTTAATGATGGTTTATGTCCTCTAAGAAATGAACAAAGAAGCCCTGTCAGGGCTGTAGATCTGGTACGTGCTAATCGTACTGAGCAATGGATCACATTGTTGTAAATGTAAGGATACACAGACAAAAGCTTGTCAGTCCTTATAAATTTTCAGGCCACATACAGGGAAACGGTGCTTTTCTTGTGCATTAAATTCCCTTCAGGAAAGAAATTACAACACATGCTTTTTAACAGTAGCAATAATGAAACTGTTTTATATAGCACCTTTTTAACAAGACTAATATACATGTTTGACACATAAGGATATGCAGATGTCGAAACATTAAAAATACTAAAGAATAAAACAGCTCGAGGTTGGAAGCTGTGCCTGAGATGGGTTCAAATGCTCAAGCTACCATACAATTTCATGGGAATGAGAGCTCACTACCATCTTGCCTTTAAGTAGCAGCATAAATTATCCAGTATGTAGCCGTTCACATAAATTACTACACCCTCAGCAACAGCCCTTCCCACTCGCCCTGGCATCCTGAGCAGAGGCAATGCTACAACTGGATTCTGCCAACTTTACACAGGTTCAGCAGCTCTATGAAATCTGTGGTGTTAATGGAATGGGAAACTCCTCATTGTAAAAATGCTTCCATATAACTCAAACATGGTATACTGTTGTCATCAGTGAATCTGCTTTTATCTGTATGGTGTATCAGTTATGAAGAGTGTAAAAGATAAAGAATTAATGTAAGAGTAACAGAATACAAATCATAGACATCAAGTTTTTCTGCTTTTGACAAATAAAAAGCAGCAATCAAAATCAAACAATAAGATAGTGGAAGGTATCAGATTTTATACAAAATCCCTGAGAAATTCAAGGGAATTCAAGGTGTTAGACAAATATGATGTGTTCTGAAAAAAACAACCAGAAAATACAAAATCTACTGTTGCTTTGAGTTTATGGCTGAATAGTTTATTCACCAGCTAAAAATCACAAAAACTGAGCTAAATCCAGAATGTATATGTGGACGTATGCCCGTTATTTATACTGTTGTATTCACAACCCTGGATTAAGATAAGGCTGTGCTGCCTTGCAGCACAGAGAAATCAGGTTATCCCAAATTGCTCAGACTTTGCTTAAAGGAACTGGGAAGACAGACAGGAGGATGTGCATGCCCTGTGCATGTACTTTGTACATTCTCTTTTTTCATTTGCTTGCCAAGGGAGTTTTCATACAGGTAAAACCAGTTTTTCATCTGGAATAAAATTCTTAAAAGAACTTGAGTTTCACTGGCAATCCAGAGCACTCGGCATCAGTCTGACCACTTTTCAACAGAGCTGTGTGAATCTGCACCAAGACTCAAATTCCTAAAGTGCTTGAAGTACTTGCAAATACCGAGCACCTATCTTTAAAGATACTGGCCAGCACAGTTTTGAAAATAGAGCTTTATTATGTAATTATTATGGTTAACATTAACCTAAAGTTTTGCAGCAATCAGAAGACACATGGGTATCACTTTTCTCTTAAATGAGCAGTTCTGCATAGTAAGATTTTGTAGCTCTGCAGTGCCCAGGTAATGTCACCTGCTGCTGCAGCCTGCCTCGCGTTCACAGCCACCGCCGGGCAGGGGCTGCCCAGCACAGGAGCTCGGTCCCTGGGAGCTGCCTGCCACCTCTGTGATGATGGAGTTATTTTAACGGTTCAGGTTCTGAGGCGCAGCAGTGGGGATGGAGCTGTGCAAACTGCAGGATAAGTTGGCTTGTCCCTTACTCACTGATTAAAGCGTAGGCATGAGGTGGGGACTGGCTGCACCGATACCAGGCTTTTGTGCTGACCTGGGATTTCTGTGAGACTGAATTACCTGCATGCTGTGAGACTGCCTGCTTGGGGGTTTGTGTACATGTGAAACAGACTGATTTGTTACAGTAAAAATAAACCCCAGCTTCACAGTCTCCCCTACCAGATGACGTGGCATTTGGGCACTGTAGTATCTGGACTGATAACAATGCTGTACCACCCAGAAGAGCAGTAAAGGCTGCTGCAGGCTATAGAAAGGACAGTTTCTGACTCAGTGGAGAAAAAGAAAGGAAAAGAAAAGAGAGGGGAGAGAATGTAAGCATTTAAGATGCTCTTACTAGAGAAGAGGAAGTCTCTCAGAAAGTTGCAATGTAAAGTCATCCAGTCATATTGTGCTTGGGGGCATTTTGATAAAGGTAGAACTATTTCAACGACAAATGTTTATGGTTTTAAACCTTGTATTAATGTATTTTTCCTCATATATGTGTTAAAATCAATCCTAGCAGATTACAATTTGCATTGTATGGTAAACTGGAAAAGGTAAACATTTCTAAAAGGACTGAATGATACATTGTTTTGGGGCTGCTGATGTCAATAGTCAATTCCACTGCTGAAGTATTCTCAGTTTATCTGCTGCTTCACTGGAGATGCAATATATTATCTTCCCTGTAATGCATTGCATTTCTAATTTGATTGGGGAAAAAAACCAAAAACAAACAAACAACCTGACAAAAACCTAAAACTGAATCTGATTTGCTAGAAATCTAGGCTGTTCATTGTAATTAAAAAAAAAAAATACTTCTCTGCAGTATCCACAGGAAGGAATTTTTTATAGCTTTGAATTAAGAAATCTTAAGTACTCCAATTTAGGAGATCAGAACTACTTGGGTGACTTTCTTTGGTTCTACTCCAAATCCAGATCTTTATCATACTTTCCATTTTCAGTTTATTCAGAATGGCAAGTATTTTGATACATAAATTGCTCTGAGGTTTGTATTTGTCTAACCATTTCCTCTTATAATAAATTCTCTAGATACTCACTTGCAGAAGTATTAATATGGTTTTTGCTGAGAGAAGTAACTCTGGGAATCAGACATAAATATGTTTCACAAAGTGAAATATAAAGTAATACATTTTGTGATTTAGCTATAAATTTATTTGGTAGTATGAGAGAAACAGGTTTGCACTGTGTTAGTGGAAAGTCAGGGGATTCCTTTAGCAGTGCTGGCACCATGTATGGCAGTGTAAGAGAAACATGTATATCTGTACACATTTCTTTGGTTGTTGGTCAGTGGAGTTTTATTCTCTTGAATAGCCATGAATCCAGCCTAATTCATGTGATTATTTTTTTTCCATCTGCCACCTGGTTTTATTATTGGTATTTCAGATGCCAGTCTATATTCCTTTACCTCTTCCTCTTGTAAAGCTGTCCAAAACAAAAACAAAAACCTTCCAAAAAAACCAGAATAAAATCCTAGAAGCAATAGATCAACATAAACAGCATGGAGGGAAAAGTGGTAAGTTCGTCAAGGAGGGATGATGGAAGTTGGTTCCATTTATGGTACAGGGAGAGAGAAGGTAAAAGTAAGGATAAAAGTTCATTCGGCCATCATTTTTCATGTGGTCCATCTAATGATCATTGGATGCTAAATAGTTCCACAAAATGAGGGTCCTGTAGGCAATGATTCTGTGCAGTAGAAGTTGAATGGAAGGCGGGTTACTGCCCTCGGGCTGCAACCTGTCTCTATTTTAGTAGTGTTTTCTCCAAGTGTTTTTGCCTGTTCCTGTTTGTTTTGGGTTTGGGGTTTTGTGGTATGGTTTGGTTTTTTTGTTGCTGTTGTTTTCTTTTCCACAGAGGAAAGCACAATGCATATTTATTGCTTTACTCTTCCACCTCTTGAATAGAGAAATCAAGCAAGCTTTTTGTTATGGCTGCAGGCTACCATTTGCAAACTGCTGGTTATCACAGCGTATTGTAACCTCAAGGTACCTAGAGGAGTTTCAATGGAACTTTGTTTTAAGCCTTTAAATGTACATGTTGCTGGGAAACTTCTTAATGGCTCTACTGTAAAGATATAGATGTAAAAACACAGGTAATTATTTTTATTTTTTTTTTATCTAGCACTACTTAAGCTAGAGCACATAAACAAGAAGTGAGTTTTGTTTTTTTCTAAAGCTATGCAGTAAAGGTCATCTATTTCCCAAAAAACTTGCACTCAAAGCAGGGGAGTCACTATGTGAGAAAGGAAGAGTTATGATCTGCATTTCCCAAGGCCCTATGACCTAGGCTGCAACAAAAGCCCCACTAGAAGCAGAAGTTAAATAATGAATTGAAAAAGATACATGAAAAACCATAGTTTCTTTGGAAACCTCTTTTAGCCTACTTTTGATGAATATTTACATTGTAACAGACTTTCAGTAGGAAAACTGAAAATATGGGTCCACAGAACAGAGATGATGTACATCTTTATGGTGTATAGTTCCTGGCACAGAGTTATCAGCTGACAAGAGAGACAGAGAACAGAAATGCTACACATCCGTCAAACTTGATAATGGTCTTCCCCTCCTGTTCATAGACCTGCTAATATTTGTAATGAGCAGTATGTGTTGGTGTGGTGAGGAAACACGATTGTGTTGTATTGAGATTGATGCAAGTATGTGAGAGAGCCTATGAGAAGTTGGCATGTTACTGGCTGCTAGTGTCCTAAAGAGAGGAGGAGCTGAGATCTGCACGGCAATTCATGCTGGTTTGATGCTTTTGGATGTTTATTATAAAGAATCCTGCTTGTAAACAGCAGTGGGTGTTTTATTTAAAAAGGCAAGTGCACTTCAAGTCAATTTTCCTGGAAAATACTTGTCAGGGGCTGAAAGATGCTTTCAAAAATTGAAAGAAACACTGTCTGGAATCTCAAAAAATTGCGATGTACTGTAGCAAACCTGGAATGAAAGCTTTATTTTAAATGAGCAACTGGTTGAGCCGTCAAAATATAATGTGATACCTAGCAAAATATTTCTGGCTTTAGGAACTTCTCAGTGTCCTTCCTCAGTTGCCAACTGCAACTTTCACTTAGTTCCTAGAGTTTATGAACTCTGGGAGCAGAATAGGACAATAATGTTTCTGTTGGTTCTGTGATACAACTGACACCCTGCAAGGTCAGTCCTCAGGTAGGCAAAGCTTCTGGTTTCCTCACACAATTAAAGAAAGTGGTTTTTAAGAGTTTCCAAATGCTCTGCTAGCCTAAGAGCTACTTCTTGTGGACCGGGTAAATTACTGGATGCTTGTTTCTCTCTCTTTCCCTTGTCCCCACCTAACCTTACTCTACAAGGGGAGTCTTTGCTGGCTGGTCACCTTGCTGATGAAGCACACTCACCTTGAGCGGGTCTTGCTGGTTTGGCCAAGAGCACAAGCAGTCGTGAGGGGCTTGTGTGCGTTACAGCAATAGGTTAGGTCCATAACTCCAACTTTTGAAACTACTGAGCCCAGTCTCTTCCTCTCCAGACAGATGTACTTCATACTGTTAAAGAAATTGTAAGACTATGTGGGAGAAAAAAAGGATGTGTGTACAGTACTCAGCTGCTAAGATCATTATCTGAAGGCCTGACAATCAGCCAAGATTTCAAACAAATCAAATACAGGGAAATTAAATTCTGCAGTGCTCTTGTGGAAGTCAGGATCAGACCTGCTTTGATTCGTTTTCCATTTCCCCTGCTGCCTCAGAGTAGCTGCAGATACAGTCGGGCTGGATTAGATCTGTCCAGGGAAGGGAGTGCTTTTTGCTGTGCACAAGCTAGCCTGCCGAAAGCTCCGGGTTGGGACTTGCTGGGGCTGCTTGCTAGAAGATGAATTATTCCAAAGGCTGAGCATCCTGAAGGAGTCATCACCTTCTCTGTCACTTGTTCTGGTTTTGTTAGTAAACACTTCTCACCTGTGACAGTCGCTGATAAATCTCAGACAGGAGTTTCTGGTCTATTATAAACAGCTTTCAGTTGCTCCCCCGAGGGAAGTGTTTTTTAGAATTTGGCATGTCTTATTGCTCAGATGGCAGCATTAGCAGTATGGTGCTTTTCCAGTGTCTTTAGCGCACTTGTCAGGAATGTTAACAAGATGGTGGGATATTTCCCTCCCTTTTTTTGCTCCTCTACCTGGGATCAAAAATGGTCATACCAGTGCCAAACCCTTCACATTCTGAAAGTAGGTTTCAGCTGTAAAATCCACAGTAACAACCACTCCAAAGGGCAAATTCCTTCCTAAGAGACTACTTTAAAATATCTGCTGTACTTGGTGCAATTTTGTTTCCTTTCTATCGAAAATTAGGTTCTGTAGTAAGCTGATTTATGCTGACCTTCAGTTAGGGTCCTTAAGACAAGGTGCCTCCACAAGCTCTTTCTATGCACTTCCTAAAATTCTCTCATCTGATAGCCCTGTTCTGTGCACTGCCTGGGTTCTTGCCAAGTCCCAGTGAAGGCAGCAGGATTAGACACAGGTTTAAAGTTGGGCCTGAGCTTCAGCACTTTGTTGGACTGGGATCCAAGGTAGTACAATGTCAAGAACAGACTATTAAAACTAGATTATATGTTTATAAAAACTAATGAAAAATACGCTGGATTTCAAATTCACTCATCATGTTTGCTCTCAAAAGACATGAAAATCCACAGTAGTGTTTGCATTTTAAAAGTCTTATTGCCATTTAGGGAATGTACTAATGCAATGCATTTTCTTCATGGTTAAGACCCCAGGAAGTTATGAGAAGGCAGTATGAATAACTATGCATAAGAGGGTTTTTTATTTTTATTTGAAGCCAAGGTTTTAGAAATGCAAGATACATATTAATGAGTACCATGCCTATGAAAGGTGCTAGATTAACCTTCTCTGGGAGGAGAATCTTCAGTTTATTCACTGGAAAAGTGCTACATTAGCAGCAGTGTTGGTATTGCTGTGTTGGGATCACTCGGTCCCTCTTGGGTCCCTACTGTGGCAGAACCTGGAGTGTCTGTCTGCCTTTGCACATGAGACTAGATCCACTGAAATTAAGGGAGCTGATTCTTTGTTTACCACGTACCTAAAAAGGTTTGCTATATCCTCAGTTTCTAGAAAGATTGCTTTAGGAATGGGAAGACTGCTTGTCCTCTAAACCTGTCCATCCTCTAAGCTTTGTGCTTAGCTCAAAGCTGTGAACACTACGGCGGAATGTGGCGCGAGGGATGTGCCTCTGTGTGTGTTAGATAATCATTTGCAAGATGGCTACGTAAAAGGCATGGGAGATAGTAAGAAGCTACAATAATGTCTGAGTTGTAGCTAGTACCTCTTTTGAAATGACCACAACTGTTGGGCCAGCTTAGGCTAGCTTCAAAGCAAAACCTGGGGGGGGTGGGGAACTCTACTTCTGCCAATCTTCTCACTCTTCTTCAGCAATGCTGGTGGAGTTCATCAGCTTGGCAGGAACATTTGGTGCCTGTAACTAGAACAGAACTGTCACAAATTTTTGGTAGTATATAGAAGTCATAGATTTCTTAGGTTTCTGTACGAAGACAATGCCCAGTCCTGTGCAGATAGGCCACTCCTCTGCAAAACTGGTGTTGGTCATTAGCTGGTGAAGAGTGTTACATTTACAGATTTCTGTGACCTGGTGCTGATTTACCCTGGCTGAGGTTGTGGTTTGCATGGTTAACTCTTTGGCAGTGGAATTACAGATATTGCAAATTGAATATAAAGTTAAAGAAGTGATATTAAAAATTACCTTTTAGAACTTGATGTGGACTTCAGTTGATGGGTGTGATTAAAATTTTAGTTTAAAACCTGACATCTACTTTTAAAATATCAATTACTTTCCAAAAGTGAACACTCCAAGACAATTGCAATCTTCATTAGGAGGTGTTTTTTTTTTAAAAAAAATATTTTTTAAGTCATCTGTTGCATTTTCCATTTCCACTAATATTCATTAACATTCATAATAAGGATTCATAACATTACAACTTTAAATTGAATACCAATAATATTATTTGAGATCTACAGCAGTAAAATGTAAACATTGGACAAGCTTCAGTTATTCACTTAACGTGGAAAAAAAAATACTGATTCATTAAACATGAGGCAAAATATGGAAATGTGTCAGCAAAACAGATTTCACAACTGAATAAAACATGGAGGCTACTGCAGAAGTATTTTTCAAAGGGTATTTCTGGGAAATAAAAAAGCAGTCTAAAAACAATTAATTGTAATTCATAGTTCCATTGTATTTTTATTGTTGGGAAACTGCATATTATTCACAGGTAGAAGAAACATTTATAAATGTTTTTCAATAATATATTTTAAGTATGACATTTTAATTTGAAGAAAAATAGAATTAACATAGTTACATCCTGAGGTATCTGCTTCATATTTACAAGAAGGAAACTAAAAAATTACTGACAGACAAAATTAGGCAACTCCAGACAGGTTATGCACTAAGATGAGTACATAATTTGGATGCCTTTTTAATGCCACTATTATATGACTAAGGGCACAGTCAGACATTCTCCTCTGGACCTAGCTATAAAAGCAGTGGGAATCACCTCCACCTGTTCTTACTTGAGCCAGGAATTATGGTCCCATGCTTGAAATACCTGACAGGATTGTCTCTGTGGTGCTCATTGCTTTCTTTTCTACTAGTCAGCTGAATTACATAAAAATCACTACCGGGACAGTCAGACATGACAGGACTCTTAAATAAACAGACGTGTGTTTTTTGGCATTGAGATAATAACAAATATCTAGATGGTAATTCCTTCAGTCATTCTAACTATATATGCAAAAAACCCTGCCTGATGATGCCCCAAGAATAGGAAACTAAGTCAAAGGACTTATTTTCTGCAAATCTAAATTTTTATTATTTATAGTGCTAAATTTTTATCATTTATCATGCCAAATTCAACAACTAGGTGGATTAAAGTTTCAGTATTCAAAAGCCTGTTGCAATTTTTATTTATTATATATATCTGTGTTTATCAACTAGTTAGACGGATTTTATATGGCTAAATAAATGAGCTGTCTGTCAGAATCAAGGCTATTAGGTGGTATTGGTCATCTGTCAAAGATAAGCAGGTGGGCTTTGGCATCACTGCTAAGCAGGTGTCTGTAAGCAGCAAATCCCCTAATCAATCTTTTTATGTATAAAAAGCACCATGATGCCAAAGATGTTCATTGCTTTCCTCCATTATATAACTCCTATAGTCCTAATTTATTTTAAAAAGTGAGCTTGCATGCCTTTATACCATTAAATATTTGTAAACAAAACAGAACATTTTAAATTAGAATCTTTAGGAAATCCTGTCAGGCAATGTAATTGGCAGTAATAGAAAACAGTCTGAAGGTGGACGCTGTTAAAATTCCCTGCACCGTGTCTTGATTTTACTAAAATCTCGAGTTCTTCAGGTTCATTTGCGCAGTTTCCTCATTGCTACTGTCACATCATCTGGACAGTGGTCCATTCCTGTTCTGTATTTCCACTTGTCAGTTAATCCTCAGAAACAGTGAAATAATAATAGTGGTGTAATTAATTCTGTTTGCACAGAAGTTGTAAGAGGACTGTGGTGTGTTTCTTGGTAAGGCCAATTTTAGTAAAATAGTAACTATCTACATTTAAAAACAAAAAGCCCTCAACCAACCCCAACCCCACCTTCCATCCAGATTTCATTGATCTAGCTAAGATCACATCGTGGTTGTACGCTGATAGCAAGGCTGTTTGTCATTGCAAGCCTGCGTGAGTGAGTAAGAGGCAGGAAGAGCATACCCACTGCCATGAGATGTTACACGAGATCCAGGAGCTCAGGCTACTCCCAAGCTTTCTCTGCCTTTGGTCTGTGCTTTTCTCCCAGGGCTGGCATCACCCTCCCTTACTGGACAGGAGGGGACAGAATTATGATTTAATACTACCCTTTATCAGTAAGGCAGAAGCAAGGGAAAAAGGGTAGTTCAAAGGCTGATTTGTCTCCTCCCAAGTTAGTTCTGAAATGGCATAAAGTTGGTGGTTTGTTTTTTTTTTGTTGCATTTTTTTCTGTTTGTTTTTGGGGTTTGGGGAGTTGGGGGGGCTGTATTACTATTTCTAGGATTGCCCATTGGTGGTTTTGCCAGGAAAAGGAGGACTGGCCTTGCCTCTGATCTTTCTTTTGCCCCAATGTGGTTCTTTGGTTGTCTTTATTCTTGATGCAGAGGTGCATATTACAGGGCTTACCTGCCAGATGCTGGCAAATTTCCTCCAAAACCACAGAAATCCTGCAAACAGTGACTCTTAGAGGGAGCGAGAGCACTGCATCAAGTAATGTCAAGGTAAAGCACATAATCATTGTCTCAGCAGCAAGGTGAGATAACACTAACCCTGGCTTCTGTCATAATAAATCACAGTGCAGCAGAGAGAAACTGCCACAGGCAGATAGCTCCTACCCCCGTATAAGTAAACATAAATGCTCAAATCTCTTTCTACAGCTGTGGCCACCAGACCCCACTGTCCTTGCCCTTGATTCATCTAGGATGGCTCAAGCCATAGCCGATGCTATATAAACCTTACGCAGTCCCCACCATCAGTTGCCATTTTATTTTGTATATGAGGGAGAAAGCAAACATACGGGTCAAACCCCGAAGTGTCCCACTGCTGAATGGCAATGCTGAGAAGTCTGCCAGAGTCCAAAATGACACAGGGGGCTATTAACTTAATCAGCTTCTCCTGACTTAATCCTTCTTAAGGCCAGCTTTTAGGACAATGATATCCAGGATCCTATAAAGAACAGCAGCATTGCTATCTCTTGCTCTAGGTGTGTTTCTGACATCACTCTTCCTGCAAAATTCCCGTGGCACACTGATCATTTTTGCTATGGAGTCAGAAAAACAGTTCATTGGAAATCCAGAACTGCCAATAAGATGATTTCATCAGGGCATTCTGCCAGCTGAAGTGGCTCATGTAGTTGGCAATCCAGCACCTGCTGGCAAAACACATTGCTTGGCAAGGGGAACACATTGCTCCCCTTGTATTCTTCACAAATGGAACCTCTTTCATATTCATCAGAAGGTCTGAGAAATTCTTGGGTTGTTTTTTTTTTTTTCCCGTGTACTCCTGTTACTACTCCTCGCCATCAGCCACCCACCTTCAAACCTTCAAGAGACACATTTCCACTTCCTGATTAATCCTGACCTCACCAAGGGCTGTGTGTCACCATCACTGTCTGAAATTCCCTATCTGAAGTCATCTGGTTAAGATTATAGAATGATTTGAAAGTTACAGCCCTGCCAACTGAAAGAACAGAGGGAGCTGCTGCTGTCAAAAAACCCTCTGCTTTGCAGTGTGGTGATGATATTGATGATGGTGCTGGGGGGGGGGGGGGGGGTGTCCCCACCCTGTTTGATATTTTCCCATTTCTCAAGGAAAGTTTCCTAAGCCCAGCATAGTACAGCATGCCCTAGTATTTCTTGCTCAAACTCTAACATTTGTAAACTTCCTTGAACACTGTATTTTCTGCAGAGCTTAACTTATTAATCTTTCTTGCAGCTCTAGCCTGCAATCTGTTTTCTGCAGATCCTTGATGATAATGGACTCATTCTGGTTCTGAGCACTTCCTGAGTGCTTTGAAACATCATTCAACTAAACACATACAATAGAAGTAGCTTCTGAGATTTGTCAGTAATGTCGCCCTTTCCTCTACGCTTTAAATCTCATGGTAACAGCACGTCTTCTGCTATCCATTTATCTTTATTTTTATTTTTATATTTTTCTACTTGCTGTGTTCAGCAAGTGATTTACAAGAGAGGCTAGTCCTCCCTCTTTGTTTCATGTTTAGGTCATAACTTTCCGGCTCAAGCCACATTCCCTCTGAAATACTCCAGTAGTTCTTTATGGATGGGAGGACATTTGGTCACGAGTTGATACCTTTATTGCCATTGCTGTGAGAATACCTATGTCATTCCAGTAGAATGGATGCACTGTGAGAATCTGAGTAGAAAGGAGAATTTGAGTGATATCCCTGACTTATACTTGACATAGACAAGCCTGTGCTGATGGCACTGGATGTTACACTGATTGTGTTGGGTGCTAGTGTAAAAACACACTTATATGATGATTGCATAGTTTTGTTTAAGGCAACACATTTTATGTTTATGAGAATGAATGAGGAAATTTTCCATTTAGAGAGTCTACTGTAAGGCATAAGCCATCAGCTTGGTCACAATCTGCTTTAAATTTTTGTGGTCTCTCTGATTAGCATATGCAGAACAGATGAAAAAAAAAAAAAAACAAACCCAAAACCAAACAAACAGGAAAGACCCCTCTGAACAGAAACACCAGATATAAAATATGAAAAATGCAAATAGAGTCTCATGTACATCTAAAGTATTGTTATTTATAACAGGGGACAACAATGCTTTCTTTTGAAACTGCTGTTATCTTTACAATACACTGCTGAAAAGTTTACATTTTCTGCTCTGAAGCTGAAATGAACAAATAGGTTTGTATGTTCAGTAGGATGGGGATGGTTGTTATGATACATCTGAGGTTTGCACCACACCAAGAAACAGTACTGTCATGTTACATGCATGAATGTGGGTTTTTTTACATGTAACGCAGTCTGTTACTAAGCTGTGTATTTAAGCAGCCAATAGACCAAGTTGGACAAAAGTGGAAAGAGGAAACTGTATCTACTGGGAGAAATGGGTGCATTTGGTTACTTGGCATTGTCAGGAGCAATTTAAGCATGGTTGTCAGAAAGCAGGGGAAACAAAACTTTTCATTCAGCTTTTAGTGCCCTTGACTAGAACAGAATCCAGTGAATCAAAAAAGATCAAGGATAAGATTCTCAAAAACTGCCTCTGGGCACTGCAGACCACATTCCCATTCATTTCAGAAGGAATTGAGTGTGTCTGTCCTTCAGTTCAAATGGTTGTTGTGGAAAATTCAATGTGAATTCTCATTACTTGCCCTGTTAGGAAATGTTACCAATTACATAATTTGAATTCGATGTATAATATATTTATAAATATACTTCTACCTTGGTTCCAATGCTGGAGTAATTTCATAGGCAGAATTCTTTGTCTGCAAATAAATTATCACTTTTTTCTTCTGTAGCAGTAAATAGCATGTGCCAATACTTAATTCAAAATAGTTAATTAGGAATCTTGCTAATGATGCTTAATGCATTTAGTGGGCTGGCACTTCAACAGACTTCTCCCAGGGTGATATTATGCAGTCTTGGCTCGTTGCCCATTTGGGATTGTCTAGAGAGTTACAGCAGCTCCTTGGTACTACCTCGTGCATTTGTCAGCTACAGCATAGCACCATAGCCCCTGCCTGGTGAGGTGACTCAACACATCACTTACATCATCGGGATGCAGTGTGACAGGCTATGACATGAGAGAGCTGCATGTGCCAAAACTATGGTTACATTTTTCATGCCTTTCTGGAAGAGTCTGAACCTATTAATGCCACTGTATGTCCAGAGTATAAATGCTTGAAGATATAAGGTTAACACTCAAGAGCATTTGTGGGCCATTTTTGGGGGATGTAGAACCCTATAGACTTCCCCACCACTACTGAAAGAAGCCCAATAATAATTCATCTGGCCTATCGCATTAAACATATTCAGGGTAGGCAGAGGGAAGTTCATGACAAATTGTTTTCTGTACTTAGTTCTAGAAGTATAATCACTCAATTTCTAAATCTGAGAATGAAGTCACAACAGCAGGCATGGTCCAAAGCCAGTGAGACCCTTTTCATCAGCTTCAGCAGACTGGAGTAGGCCAGAGTATTGCTCAAGTGTTTGCTTACTTTTTTTAATTCTGCTCAAATGTACTAGCTAAATTTTAGGGTGATGTAAGATACTACCTCAGCCTGCTGGTTACGAAGCCCAACAGCTTTAGTGGAATTAAATAGGTTTACGTCAGCCAAAAGTGTGGTTCTGAGTTTTCATTAAATTGCAATGACCTGAACAAGTAATGCTGCTAATAAATAAAACTTCAAACCAAGGGAGTTGCATGGTGTAAGTTTTGAAATGATATCAAAACAAGCGCTGATCCCTAAATGCATTGTATATTCTACAAAAGAAAGGGTTGTTCACCTTAATTATTCATGACTGAGTGATTTATGGATTTGGGGTTGTGGTTCACTTTTGATTTTTTTCCTGTGTTTGCTGTTTTCCCCAATCTCAATTTAACAATCTCTTTAATATTGATCTGGATATGACAAGCAATGCAAATTTTTAATGTTCTGCATCATGTGGCATACTTCAATTATTGGGATTTACAGTCATGAATAATTTATAGCTATGTTCTTTAATTTGTCATTGATTGTTGCCATCTTTTAAAAATGCATGTAGTGGTTAGTTTTGCTGGATCAAAAGGCATAGGTATCTGTCTTCTGTTCAACCACACGTAGTACAAGACAAACAGTGGTGGTTGAAACAGGTTGTATCACAGTACAGTCTAGCACTGGTTTCTGCCCAAATCTTAAAGGCAACATTTTAGACTTTATACTTATCCAAGCACTGATGTGTTTGCTGATACTGTAAAGACACCCAACTTACACTGAGGTGTAAACCCATATCCCGGCCTCTGAGTATTTTCAGTTTTTAGGCTACATGCAAATTAATGTCTTAGGGGCACAAAGCATTAAAACTAATTATCTAGTACCCTGAACCAGTCCTAGAACTCTAGCGAGAATGAACTTCTATTCACTGCAGAAAGGCAGATCACAGATTTTTAAGCACTATAGGTTCAGCAGTTTGGTGAAACTATGGTGACATGATGGTGGAAGAGGTGCATGGTGGAAGCAAGAGGTGCAAGATTGCTTAGCCTGAGAGAAGAATTACTTCTTTAGAGAGGATGAAAGGTTGTAAGAGTGAGACTGCCAGGCTTTAACAACTAACAAAGTCAAGGAAAACTGCCTTGAACTAAAAACAAATCAGAGAAAGAACCAGTCTGCCATTTCACATTGGAATAACAATAATGATTCCTTGTAGCTGTGTTCTGAATCAAGGACGCTACTTAAAAATGTTTCTAAACACAGGAAAAAAATCCATGTTGTAGAAAGCTTAATCTTTTCCACTGTAATAATCTGAAAGTTGATTTTCTGATTATAATTATTTTTAGATGGTATGGCTTGTTAATAGGAATTTATTTCAAAACAAAAGGATGGATTAAATTACTTAGATAGAAGGTAGTATGTGTTCAACTTACTGAAGGAATTTGTTACTCATTGTATTCTGACTTCTCTTCAAATGAAAAACAACAAAATAAAATCCAAACAAGGGCACTGCAAGCATTCTTTCCAGCTGTCAGTTGGGAAAATCTGGCATCAGTATTTCTAGGGTACAAAATCTTAATAAAAGCTGGTATGTGATTTAGCACCTATGAACTATCTGAACTAATTAAACGCTCTTTCAAGTACTAGTAGTTCCAACTTCATAATGCATCATGCAGTGTAGTCATTGCTTGGTTTTTATGGAGCAGTAAACTGCAATGCAGCAGATGGGTTTTCCAAGTGTCTGGTATTGCCCTGTCCTCGCTTATGCTGAAGTCGATGAGAGTTTTCACATCGATATTTATGGGTAAGAATCACAATAACACTATCTCTCTCATTGACCTCAGCAGCAGGAGAGAGAAATCAATGATGATAGCCTTTGAAAAAGCTTTTCCTATGTGACTTTAGCTAACTTGGCATAGAAAGATGTTAGCAGAAACAGGCAGGTCGCTTGGGTCACCTTTTCCAACCACCAAACCACACTGCCTTTTAGGAAAGTTTTAAGATGCTTCATTCAGCTGCTGAGAACTGAATGTGCAGTGTTTATGAGAAATCTGTGAATGTAATCTCTTGATTTCCTCTATATAGAGCAGGACAAGAGAAAGGGTGAAGGTATAAATTTTGTATCTCACAATAATTAATATTTTTGTAACTCCATATGACTAGGAGGACATTTTCCTTGCACTGACACATGTAGAACGAAAATATCAAAACTTTCAAGTACATTTGGGATCACAGAATCCAAGTTAAATATTACAACTCATTATATGGTCACAAGCCATTAGTTTTTGCTCCAAATTGGCAAGAAAGTAGCCGTTCAGAATTCATATGCATGTGGGGAAAAAAGTACTCAGGAAAATCTAAAAATTAATCAGGAAAAATGTGTTTCATAGCAGTTCCCTTTTTTCATTTTAACACCCTGTTGCTTATGATAATGGCTCATTAGCTTCTGTCAAATATTTCATCATTTAATCCTCAGCCTTATTGGAGAATGGCTACATTACATTTCTATTCTGGATGTAAGGAGGTTTATATTTGTTAGTCTTGAGTTCAAATCTATTTAATGCTAATTGACTTCACCAATTCATAGCACTTCAAAGACATGTTTGTCATTTGTCTACAATACTGAATCTGTGCTTCAGATGTAGTAAAATGTGCAAAATAGTTATTTTCTTCACAGTGTTAGTTATTGCAGGTCTTTGCTCTAAACCAGTTTCTTGTTACATATAGAAATCCACAGAAGGATGTGGTCTGAACAATTAATGACTGCCTACACAAGTGCAGTCCATTTTTCCCCTCTGTTCCAACAGTCTGTTAAAATAATTCTATTAGCTAGCAAAAATTCTCAATACTTATTAAAGGAAAACAACAAATATTATTTTCTCAGAAAGTACATGATGATAAGTATCTGAGAATTACCAATGCCAAAAGACTTTACTACAGCATGTACTACTTACTTAAACAAGTAGGAAACATTTATCTTAGTTTGACTGTTGTTTTGTGTGGAGAAACTCTGCTAATGGATCAGTCAGACAGTACATCATTTTTCTGGTTTTACTAAAGGCTTAAAATGTCTATCTATCGTCCTTAGTAAACAGAATCCCATGGAACACATGTAGCCATGCAGTCAGGATGTGCAAGTTTTTCTTTGCATGAACCTGTGCTACACAGTTTGCTCACTAATAATTTTTTAATAGAGTGGCATATGTCACTGTCCTGGTGAATGTTCCCCCGGGGAGTGCCTGGATCTCTGAAAGTGCACCCAGCTGCTGTGTTTGGATCCTAATAGAATGAACCCCTGTTGGCGTGAGTAGGCTAGCAGACCTCAGACAGCTTGTGAGCTTTTAGAAATGTGGATTCATTTATTCACACGTATCTGACAGCGAGACCTTCCATTAGACCTTTAAAACAGGCCAGAAATATGCACCATTGTGGCTCCAGGTAGGAAGGATATCAGGCATGGAGACTTGTCTTTCCACCACTGTCACCAACCTGTAATCCTAAGGGCAAGACTTCATCTTTCCTATCGGTGACTAGATGCATAACTGAAATGGTGTGGTTGGTACATCTCAGCCTAAGCTAGATGTCCAAAATCACTTAGAAGAGTCACACTCTAGAGGTGCTAGACCATCAACTTTAAAAGGAGTCCAGATGATTAACTGTAACAAGATATTTAGCTCTGGATGGTTAAAGTTATGTGATATATATTCTGTGCAAATGTTTTATAAACTCTTGTTACCAGCATGTTTTACAAGAGCTCATTTAGATTGTGTGTGCTTGTCAGAAAACAATGAGTAGAAGTTGTTTAGACTATATTATTCCATTCCAATGCAGTAAGAATAAGACTATAAAAGCACAGGGTCCTTCTGCATAATTTGTATACTGGTACAGGTAACATTTGAGAGAAAGAAAGCAATTGGCAGAGGATGGGAAGAAGTACAAGCAAATAAACTAAAACAATGATTTAATATCACTAGAAAAAACAGAGCTGAATTTGACCCAAGGATTGCAGTTGCAAATATACATTAATAGGAATCCTCAGCAAATGTAGCAGAACATAATTTAATCTGAAGTGCACTTGAGAAAATAGAAATGCCTCTCTTTTGTTGCTCTTTGACATGACAGAGGTCTGGATAAGTGTTAGGTTTTAATGTAAATTAACAAGATTAGTATGTCTGCAATTTGTCTACAAACAGTCTTCATCTGTTTAATTTCCTTCAGTACTGTCACCCTCCATCTTATCCTCTTTGAGATGCTCCAAGGGGAAAAGAATTGTCAGGGCACAAGAATTATTTAAATTTCATTTAAAATACCATCTTGGTTTCTTAGACTGTCTTGCAATCAGGCTAACCGTCCTGAAGAGTAAATACAGAATTAATCGAGCTTATGCTTTCATGTTCACAGAATCCCAGGAACTCATAGCATACAGTGCAAAGAGGTTAAAACCATAATATATGTTAAAATGACCTATGCCTTAGTTTCTGGAGAAAGGTTGGATAAGTGAGCAGGGTACATAAGCATTCATTCTGTCAAGTACTTCTCTAAGAGCAGCTAATTCGAACCACTTCTATTCAAGGAGAGTAGGAGTTGCATAGGAAAAGGATTAAAAATAAACAGAACTTTTTCTCCAGTTCAAAAATAATTGGATTATCTTTGCTGTAATTTTGTAAAGTTCTTTCATTGCTATTTTTCTAGAAATGAAACTGAAATCTGTTCTAAAATTTAAACCACTTCTTCACCCCAACTTCCCCAAACCTACTTTCAGCACTTTAAGATCTGTTTTACAGTTTTTAAAAGAAAAAAATGAGGGGGTCTATTGGAAAACTCCAACTTTTGCAGAGTCTAATGTCAGTTTCTGCTTCCTCAGAGCTCAGATAACATTTTTCCTCTCCGCAGACAAAGATATCATATACCGAGTATAAAATATATTTCATAATATCATTAATCCCAAAGCACTGATATGGGTTCATGGTGTTTTATAGCTATGCAATTTGTGTGAATGTGTGTGCATGCATAAAGGAAAAGGAGGGGTTACATAGCAGATGGTTATTACAAACGTTGCTTCATTGTATACATTTCATTGGCAGATTCTGCTCTTGCACATGAACCCTTTCAACTATCAGACTGTATAGCACAAGGGCTTACACAATATCAAGGAATTTTTGGCAGTTGCTGCTCAGTCTTTCATCGCTGCCAGATCTTTGGCAGTATAAGCTGCATCCCTGTGTAGTATACAACTAGCACAAGGTCCTCATTATACTGGAATGTAATCCTTGGGGCCAGAAGGCTCTGCATACAGTGTAAACCCAGACTCTCTCCCTTGCCTTTTGGGTGAACAACTGTTTAATATGTGGTGCCTTACAAAGCTTCCATAATTAAGAGGATAATTATTTACATACACACTCAGATCCAATGTCAATAAATAAAAATAAAGAAATTAATGGAATCAATTTCAGAAGTTAAAGATACTGGAATATATGTGTATATGCCACCAGGGAATAGTGACAATTGGCACAGAAGTCTGTATATATAGGGCTGTTATGGAATGCTGAACATCAGACTGCATGAAGTCTGTAATACATCCTCGTAGTAGAAGCAATGTGTATACACAAATATACAGTTGTGCACACCCAACAAAAATACTTTTCTGCTCATTCTTTGAGGCATTATTTTAAATATATTTGCAATAGCTTAGAACCACCAGACAAGTGTATGCAATGACCTTTTAAGTCTCAAAGTCTATCAATTCTCCAAGCGGGAATGGAAGAATATATTTGAGGTCTTTTGTAATATGTCCATGCGGATATACCTCTTCCCAAAGATATCTGTTCAGTGCTATGCTTATGCTGCCAACATACACACCCAAACAATTCATTACAAATAAGCGTTTTTCAAAGCACCCACCTTATAAGAATAGCTTTGTTCATCTGGAAGATTAGAAGTTTATAGCTAAAAATATCTCAGTGATTCCTACCATATCTGCCCCATGGAGAGCCTATGTCCTCTATACTTTCTAAAGTAAAAAAAAAAAAAATTACTAAATGTAATTTCCTTCTCCGTGAGAAGCAAATAAATGGAACCCTCTCCCCATGCACACTGTATTAAAAAATACTTGTGACATTTCCTTATTGGATTGCAATTGCTCATCCATGTCTTTTTTCACACTGATTCGATTCTTTCATTCTCTGTTGAACAACCACATAGATATCCTGCACAAAGGAAATACTGCAAGTGAAAGTGATATTCTTGCATGGAGCACTTCACATATATCAAGAGGAAGGTATTGGACTTTCTTTGGCCAAGATACTTGCCAAGTGCTTTCCATCATTACATCAGCCTGATATAATTTGGTTTTGATTTTTGACTCGGTTCCTAGTCTTAACAGAGAGGAAGAAAGTGCAACATAAGAATATATGAGAGACAGGAACACAAAAATACATTAAGGTTATGCCATTTTCTTCTGGAACATGTATGTGTTGGCAATTCTTTTTCTAAGAGGTCTCTGAACACTGAGTATTCCCTGCTTTTGCACAGCTGAAGTACTTTACAATTGGTGGGCGATTTCAGCCCATGGTCTGCATTCTCCAAACAAGTATCTATCTTTAATAACAAAAATAGTGTCCTGAACACCACCTTTCCCCTACACCCCTGCAAAAGGAAAAAAAGAAAAAAGTCACTAATGGGTTTAGAGCAGTTGTTTTGAAAACAGAAAACGCTATTTTAAGTTTTGTTTGCTTTTTTTTTATCACTGCTGCAACCTAGAAATATTGAAGAGCTTTCTGTGGAAGGGGAGTACAGAGTACTTGTGGACATGCGCAGCAACATAGCACTGAGAATCTAGGGAAGTTTTTACTTTTTCATTCTAAGCAGATGATTTTGATGCATTTGACGCATGCTCCCTGCATACATCACAACTTAGGTGCCTAAGTACTATTCTGAATTTTATCTTAAATTAATAGATAATTAGAGGAACCATAATGGAATCAAATAGCTAAGGGAGGAAAAGAGAATTATTTTGAATGATCAAGTCAACCTCAATGATTAAGGCTATAAACAGAAATATGTGTTATTGTTACTTTACCTTCAGTGTTCTTTTTCATTAAAAATTAAACCAGGCAATGCAATTAGGAAGAAGATGAGTGCAGAATGTGGAGATACACTGGGCTTTACATCAGTTGATGGCTGTTTGAGGTTACTTCATTATGTCTGGATTTTAAAGCAATTTCACAAACACAAGTGTTAGTTGCTATGACGCTGTTTGGCAAAAGAACCCATAAGGACCTTGAGGTTAAGTAGAAACTGAGGTAAACTGCACATATTTCTATTTATAGTAGTATTATTATGACCTTGACAGCATTTTCCTGAGATAGATTAAAAATTTGCCACTAAAATTCCCTCTACAGGCTAAGATTTATCACAACAAGGCTTCAGTATTTTAATAGCTCTTTAAGAGATGAAATTAGACTCTGATGATGGAAAAGGCTTTACTGTTTAGATTAAAGCTGGCTGAAATTCAGTTTTGTTTCATGGGAATTTAGGATATTTGGAACAAGTTTTTATTTCAGTATGGAGACGAAAGTAGTGTTTTCTAAATTTCCCATGGAAGCAAATAATTTTAAAAATTACAATTTTAATATTAGTAATTATTGAGAAACAGTACAGAATTTGATCAGATCTTTCTAAAATAAAAATGAAACAAAACAACATAAACACTAGTTTTCCAGAATTTCCAGAGGGTCAGAACAACCAAAGACATTCCCATGAATTAGGAATAGTGAGTTGAGGTGTGGGACACTCAGTTATAGCCAGGTTTGCTAGAACTGTTGTGGAGTGTTGCTTCATGAGGAGGAGTCTGGACGTTCTGAGTCCCCTGAGCTTACATCTGAGCATCTCCTCCCAGTACCATGTTTATTCAGCATTCCATATGCCCTATAAAATGAGGAAATAGTCTCCTTACTTTGAAAATGGGGACAAAGAGAGGTGGAAGACATTGCCAAGAGGTAAGTTCATCTTTGCATAACTTAACCTTGGAAAGTCAGAGACTGAGAGCAGCCAGAAAGTAAAATCAAACTAGTTGAGAAGAAATATGTTGGGTGGGCCTGTAATTTGGACTGGAGGATGACGCATCCATCCAGTCAGGAATCACAGTAATATTTTTCTTGTCAGGCCAGGAAAATCAGTTAGCTTCACATCTTTTAACAGAACATTCAGGAAAGTAATCCTTTGCCAGTACATCAAGGCAGGAGGCATTTTCAGCAAGCTTCTCCTTACTTCCAAAACTGTTCCACTCTCCATACCAAAATAATTATTTGATCATAGAGCCTTAGAGAATGACTTTACAATTGATTATTAAATGTATCTTTGGGAGTCTCTTGTGCCTGGAGAAATTATATTGCTCCAGAGTGAGATGATGAGTGGCAAGTTTGAAGGTCAGTGTTTTAGCTTTAGCCACTCTAAGGTCCTTTGTGGGTTCAAGACCATGAATTTATATGTCCAAAAGCTCAAAGGGAAAGCTGTAGTTGAGCCAGCAGCTTAACTCTTGGAAAAAGTTTTTGTGCTGTTAATGCTGAATAATCACTGTTTATTGCCAAAAAGCATCCTACTAGTTTTCCTTGGTTTAGAACATAAAACTGCAAAATACATTTGCAAAACTCTATATAATTAAATAATAATTGCTACATCAATAATAACAAATGCATAGTTGAGATATGTAAAATTTAAAGGTCTAGTTTAGTGTGAAATAATATTTTTCTAAGGAAATCATTAGAAATTATTCTAACAGTATATAACTCTGAGAACAATTTATACTCCATTACAGATCTATAATATCAAATATGCATTGGTTTCTCTATTTCTCTAGCAAGACCCCAAAAGAACTATTAAAATATAGGTGGTGAACAAGCATTAAGTATGTCACAAATCTTGACTAAATCCTGATATGGCTATTGATAGAGGATTAAACTCAAAAGGTATCTCCTATTCTACTGTGTAATAATAGCACTTTCAAAATCCATACACTTTAATTTTGTCAAAACAGAATAAAAATAAAAAGGAATTAAATTACTGTACAGCATCATAAAAATGTTTAAGTAATCATGAAAATATGAAAGACCTCTGCTGTATTGAAAATATTATGGCTATTGTTATGAGAATTTATGCTGGTTTATATGATTGCAGCAGTGATTGCCAAGTTAGGAATGATTATACCTAAAATAAACTACAATATTTCCCTGCAAGCCACAGAAGAAATTAAATTAGAACAAAAAAAGCTGGGAGAAGAGTGAGACATAAAGCCATGGCCTGTGATTTTACACTTTATCATGTTAAATCCCAATTTTGACATGGTTTCCAACTGAGGCATCCTACACATCATCAGCTGTCATTTTCGGGGGAGGGGAGATAGCCTTAGCTATCTCAGCGTTACTGGGAGCAAGTTTCGGCGTGGGACCCATTGCATAGGGAAGCAGGTTCATGAATCTCAATTAGAAATAACTCATGCCGGTTCCTCAAAATGACAATCCATAGAGGAAAATCACCAGTTAAAACAGATTCATGACTAAAGTGCATTATGGAGGCATGGATGGATGCATGCAGATTTTGTATTCCTGAATGATGGGCAGGAAACATCTACATCCTACGTCTTGTGACCAAAAGATCTGTCAGATTCTCTATGTGTACATTCATGAAAGCTTTTACTGGAGGTTCAGCAATGTGACACAGTTCTGACATAAAAAAAATCAGTACTGTGAGCGGGAAGAGGTGTCCAAATAAAACCTTAATCTAAAACCAGGTGTAGACATGAGCGTTGCTAATCCAGCAGACAGTGCATGCAGTATGCTTCCTTGACTCACTCCAACTAACTGAATGCAAATAATGACATAAGAATAGTTTGCCAGATGAGACACTGCTAGATAGAAGGAGCAGAAAGTGGTCAAAAGCTAATCTGCATCTCTTTTTCCAAGTGTACATGTTCAGTGACAGAAAATTGTGCTGAATTTCAGAACTAGGGAAAGATCCCCAAACAAGTAAGTTTTGAATAACACTGTCTTTTGAATCAAGAATTAAGTTTCCTCTGAGAAAACACTTTTAAAGTTACAAGCTTTCTTTGGGTTAGCATATGGCTAAAAAAGGGTTGAATTGCAGTTGTTTCCAGAGTTCAGCATGTACTTTCAACCTGTTATCAGTTTCCTTTTCTATTAAAAATGTAAGAGACTCTTTTTCTGTGCTAAAAAGCTGGAAAAAAAATATGCAGTAGTACCTTGTAAAAATCTTATTCTGCAAGGTTTAAAAGATCTCTTTAGTAAAGCATTTGATTTTGAAAGTTAAGGCTATGCTGCTTCCACAAGGTTTTTTGCAGCTCCCATATGGAATATAGTCTTGTTTCAGGTTTTAAAAAATATAAATCTCTTGACAGTGATGCCTCTGGCTTTCAGTAGGACTCCTTCATGCTTATTGCAGGATGGCAAGTTATGTGTCTTTGGCCCCTGCTGAGTGAAGATGCTCAGGAGGTATTGAGGATGTGCTGGAGCTCCACAGAGTTAATGATATCACTCCAGTACCCAGCACAGCACAAGCAGGGCTTTTCTTCGCTCTTACAGCTGACGATGGCTTGGATGTTTACATTATTTCTTTGAGACATCAATGTATTTGCAATGGAAAAGTACCTTCTCTGGGATGACAAATTCCATAGCGCAACAGTGTTAATGTTTCACAGGCTAAGTGGACTGAGATGGGAGAAATTGAAGGAACAGTTTTGGAAATGGTACTAGTGACAGAGAGACGGGGCTTTTTTTGTTGTTGTCTGTGACAGAAAACATTTCTTATCAAATTGATATAAAAACCATTAATAACTATGAGATATATTAATGATGAGGTCATATATGTAATTTTACAGCTGTTGATGAAGTTTAAAACCTAACAAAATGTGCTAAGAGATATTCTGTGGGTTGTTTTTTCTTGCAAGAACATGGGTATTAATAATAAATGAATAACTATTAGCCTGGGAGTTACATAATGAAAAATAACAACAACAGCATCAAAAAGAATTACAAACTGCTGTTCTTTGGTGTAGGGCCTCAATAACTGTGTGAGAAAAACAAGCGTGAGGGAGCTGAGGATCAGCACTGTACTATCCTTGTTTGCTCTTTGTTCTGATGTGCTGGCTCCTGGTGATGGGAGCTGCGAGGAGGCTCAGTGATTCATCCTGTGGGTGGCTGCCTGTCACGGGTGGGTGAAGCATCTCCTATATATAGCCTGTACATGGGTTCATAGCACACTTGAGGATGGCCTGGAATGAAAGGTGCTCTCAAAAAGCCCTGGGTAAATCATTATTACAGCAAGGTTGTAGCAGCTGACGATTTCAATAATTGGATCAACATTCATATTGCAAATGCCAGCAGGTTTGACTCAGCTGCTTATAGTTCTGTAGCAGATAAATTAAATGCTATGAAACTGACTTTCTTGCAGGTGAGATTTTTGAAAGATGGGAGAAAGGAAGGACAGCCTGTCCTTTGCAGATGTTAGATTCCAGTGCTGCTGGCCCAAATGACTTCTCTGTCATGCTGTGAGGTAGTCAGACAGGCAGTGGCAGTTTCAGTTATGGCTGTGGCATGGACAAGAAGTTCAGCCCTTCTGTGCAATGACTCGGTGCTGAGCACTCTCACCTAGGATGAAACCCCCGTTTCTGGCCTCCATTCTGTTACAGGCACTGTGCAACCCATCATTGTTGAATCCAAACAGGGACATGGATGCTCTCACACCTGACTTGAGCTATCTGGGTCTTGGAGTGGAATCTTAATTCCCAGTGTTAGGTGCAGTGAGTACCTGTACAATGAAGCTGTGGTCCTCTCAAAGCCATTTGAAGGCAGTAGACTGGCTTACCTGGATAACAAGGAAATGCTGCTGCTATTCCCTGGTGTGAGAAGCTAACCGGAATCTCAGGAAGCCATCACCTGCAGGGTTCCACAGCTGAACATCCAACATCCTCCTGGAAGGAGAGGGCTTGTCTTCTTTCTAAAATGAGACACAAACCTCATGGCAGGAGGACGATTCTTTTATGTGGTAACCTTAACTCAGAGGTTACTTACCCAAGCCTCTAACTTACCCAAGAGCACTTACCCAAATCCATGCAAAGTGGATTCAGTTTCTTCCTCTGTTTGAACATACACAACCTTCTTTTTTTTTTAAATAACTTGATATCAAAGCAAATTGGGTCATTAACTTCTGTTAACCCTAATCTAAATTCACTCATGACAAAAACTATGTGCTGAAGTAAAACCTTTTTCTTTTTCTGAGTAAGTTGTAATTACATCAATGGCCCCATACGTTCAAAGCAGTGTTTCCCAAGATGATCAACAATTTGTATTTTGGAACACTACTGAGAAGCAGCACTATGAACTTCAGAAGTATATTAGATCTAAACCCAGAAAACTTACCCTTGAAGGTCTGTTTATTTATTCTCCATCACTGCCTCTCTCTTTCCCTGCATGAATAATGTATCAATGCTTTTTTGTTGTGGGTTTTTTTTTTTTGGTGGGTTTTCTTTGTTGGTTTGGTTTGGGGTTTTTTGTTGTTGCTGGGGGTTTGGGTGGTGGTTTTTTTAGTTTTGTTTCATTCTCTTAACACCTAGAGAAAAATGGAGATGTTAATTTCTTACAGTGGCAGCTAAGACAAGCACAATTAAGCAGTTTACTTTCTAGGGATTGCTCACTGAATTCTTCAGGAAGTTCCTCTACAGCTGATGCAGCTGAGGGCCACGCTATCGATTCCTAGCTGACAGAAAACAGATGGTCTGTCAGCAGAATTGTTCATACTTTTAGTAGGGTACATCATTAATGAAGCCAGATACAAGCTTATGTTTTTGGCTCCGTGGTATTAAAAAAGTGGTGCAGTATACTGTAAAAGTAGTTTATTAGATCCCGTGTTTCATTCCAGGAAACCAGTTATGCTGAATTTGTGACATGGAAAAAAATCAGCCTTCTCCATCCACATATGTTAATAGTGCCCTGCATTCTTTCTGACAAATTTTTTTACACAGGTGAATACGTGCTAAAATCCTGCTATGTATCTCCAGTACTAGTGGTGTATCTCTGTACTTCCTGACATATGCCAATGTTAGGTGTCAAAGGATACAGAAAAACCTGGGACAGCTAGAAATGCCAATCGGTAGGTTATTTTAGCTTTGCATCACCTTTTCTATTTTTGCTAAATCTAAGTCTGTCCACTGGGGGACAACATAAAATTGTAGTGAGTCGTTGGAATGTGGTGTGTAAAAACTCAGATTTTAAAACACCTGGCTACAATTTCACATACTTTAAATTCCAGATGAAGCAATAAAAGTTAAAGGATCAAATCCCACTCACATTACTCTCACAAATACTCCCATTGAAACTAAGCCAGCTGCGTAATACGAGGTCTCTTGCTTATTGTTTGTTTCCTAGAACTGAATTTCCCCAGGGCAGTGACCTGTGTGATCAGGTTCGCTCATCCAAAAAGTTCATTGCTTCATAGTCATTTAGTACTTCTGTATGTAGCAAAACAATAAGCAGCTATTCCTTAAATCCTAAACAATAAAAGATTATTTTAGAATAAAAAAAATATAGATTAATAACTGCTTTGATGCTCAGTCTGAAGAAGTACATCTATAAAGGTACTGACAACACCACGGGCAATATTCTTAAATGCTGTGTTCACAGTTTGTTGTTCTTTGGATATATTTTTCTATGTAATAGATGTATACTTCTAAAAGAAATTTCTTCATATCCCTGTAGTCATCATTGTCAATTTTATAATTGCTTAATAGTTTTGTTCATAGAATGTTAGAAGGGTTTCTTGTGTGCTGTCACCTTTGATTAGTAAAGTTCTCTATAGGGGATACAGTGATGTCTGAAGGCTAAAGTGGTTATGTTCAAGGGTTTTAATTAGGAAGTTGTATTTTTAAATAAATAACTGCCATTTAAGAAAACTTTAAGTGTATGGAAAATTGTTGTTCCTCGGTGTATTATTGTACTTTCCCCCCACCACCCCCTATGTTCACCATTTGCTATTCTCCTATTCTTTCTCTCTCAATTACTATTGATGTTCAGGATGCCTGTCAGCTGATAGCTTTTTATAAGCTGTTCTGCAAGCTGAACACAAATAACATGACAGCTTGCAGGCTACTTGTTGTCATGGTGCTCTTACTTTGCTCTGGGCAATGCCATATAAAGAATATTAGATCTCAACTCTTGTTTGCATCAACCAAATATTTTAACATTATCACAATAATATCAGAATGGCAGGATGTTTATGACATTAGTAGCACTAAGAAAGGAGAATAAAATTATGTTCTGTTTCCACCTACACATTTTCACCCACTCCCAGACTTTGTACTACTGTGGTTACAGAATTGTTGATTTCATGTTCTAAGCCCAATTATGAAATTTGAAAGGTCTTTCTGACTCCATTTGCAGGCATTCATTAAATGAGACGTAACACAGGGAACGTCACCCTACATGCTATGTTTTAACTGGCTTCCAACAACTTAACTCTGAGGATATCTTAATTTCAGAAATTCTGTGCAACATCCACACTTGAAAATGTTCCAAGGAATTACAGCATTGACCAAGAACAGGTGAAAAATAGTTTGTATAAGAACAGTAACAAAATCAGAGCTCACAGAGATTTCCTGCACCAGGAAATACCTTTCCATGCAAATAGTCTTCCTGTAGGTTAGGATTGACTTTGGTTTATTTTGTCTTATTCACTTTAGAAATGAACTAGCCCAAAAAATAAAAGGCTTTTGTGAGGAAAGAGATATATTTTAAAGTGAAACTCTTCTAAGAAGTTGGATTGTAAACAGGTATAATAACTGTAGCCACAACTCTCACCACATATCTGGCTCCAAGTTTCTAATAGATCATTTTGAATAAAACATCTTTTATACTGTGATGCTGGTAGTTGGACATATGCAGCAGCCTGTGTGGACGTCTCTGGTATTGTTGCTGTTATGCACTTCTGCAGCTTTAAAAACCAGCTCATGTTACTAACTGCAAATTTTTGTCTGCAAGGCAGCATCATCTGCAGTTTTCCTCTCTTTGCCTGTAGTATTGATGTTTGGGAACATGAGGAATAGCAGGCAGAACCTTGCTGGAAGCCTTGAGGTTGTCAGGCAATATCTGCCTCAATACAGCAGGCTTCATCCCCATAAGCAGAAAAATGCAACACAGGAAGGGTGTGAGAAGGACCTTCAGAGATCGTCTGGACACTTTAAGCAGCTGGTGTGGCGGTCCCTCCAAAGCAATAGGAAGAAGGTTGCTTCCTCTGGCTAAGATATTTCTGACAGGACACCTCCTGCCTCTTTCCTCTTTTTGTACCAGCATTAGCCTCTATTGCCAATTATAACGTTATCAAAGCAGCAGCTCAGTGTCTTAATGCTTGTTCCTGTGTTTTCCCCCTGTGCTTGGGAGAAAGATCTTGCAAATATCTGTGCAACTGATAAATTGCTTTCCTTCAAAACTTCTCTCAGAAACATGTTAAGACATGATGTGTACACAAACCTAGCCATAGTGAATGGAGCCCACTGCTGTGCTCGCAGGTATGATGTTAACGTACATTTCAGCATAGCATCCAGCTCAATAACAACTCGATAATAGTTACTACTACTATTATTTTCTCCTACACATTACCTTTCTAGACAAGACCTAAAAGCCAAGAAAATAAAACCAGAGAATAAATACCCATGGTTGTGTCTATTTAGGTTAGGCTACAATTTAATTGCCTAGCAGACAGCCCTCAAGGGAAAGAAACCCACCCTTCCCTCCCTGCAGCGCAATGGAGTGTTGCCTTTCCTGCCTTGACAAAGATTAAGGACAGACGAAAGCACTAGATCCTCCAGTCTAACATGAACAACACCATATATATGGCTTTAGACCTACTGGAAAAATAAAAATATTTTGATGAAAGGAAGTATTTCAGTAAAGAAAACAAACAGAAGCCCACAGAAATAAAACTTGTGTTTCTTTTCAGGGGGTGGGGGGTGGGGGTGGGAAGGGTGGAGAAGCTGCAAAATACTTGGTATCAGTTTCAAACCTGCAAAGTCTTTCAGAAGAGGATCTTAGGGAGGTGAAAGAAGGAGCTTAAAATGGAACAATTTTGGATTGGCAGAAGAAAAAAAAAATCACAAAGCTATCAAACCAGCAAACAAACCAGTATACTAGTCAAGACCCCAAATCTCAGCTAAGGTGTAAAGTGGCTGTGAAAAATAGTGCTTTTGGTCCTAAAGCCTTTTTCGATTGGGAAGATCTGATCTGATCAGTGTAATGAGATCCAGAGGACATATGGTGATGCTGAGAACCAGTGAAGAACTGGTGTAGATACAGTCCAGAAATGGATTCTGCAGAGAGGCAAGGACAGTTCTTCCTGATAAAATTAGCAGGATTGCTTGAGGAAACTGAACTTACTAAATTTCACAGCCACATGGCTGCACTTCCATAGCAGGGAAGGGAAGAAGTTCACAACCCATCAAATCTTTTGCACTCCCTGAAGTATTCATGGAAAAACTTTGCTTAAAGTAGATTTGTTTTTTTCTTGTATTCCTTGTGATTCTCCTGTGGTCTATACCACAACAAGGTACAACGGATTCATCTGGGCCTGGTTATTTTTTCCATATTCTTTCTCACTTTTCCTGGACAGCCTCTCTACCTGTTCGTTTCTGCAGCATTCTTCCTTGCAAGAAGAAAGAAATTAAAGATTTAAGGATGCAATTTGCTAAAATTGACTTGCACCAAAATAATTCCATTCCCAGGATTTGGGCCCAGCAGGACATGCAGTGTTATTCTAAAATACCCTGAAGACTTACGGCTTATCGCTTTGCTGTGAAGATGGAGAGTGAGATTTTCTTCAAAAGATCCATATTCCTAGAAACATAAAAGAAAGTGGAAATTAATAAATAATGTACGTACAACTTGCTTAAGGCCACCTAATGAACAGATCAATAGTCAGGCATATTCCATAATCTCATAACATATTCAAAAATGAAAGGCCACCAGGCAAATTAGATCAAATGCTATAATTTCCTTCATTCGCATTCGTATTGCATCTTGTTTTACTTCCAAGAATCGTGACTTTTAACCTCACACACACACACACTCATTCACAGCAAGTATTAGTGTACACGACCCCATCCTGCTGTTGTGAAAAGGACCCAAAACCTCTTTAAACAAGTTTTAGGTGAGGTCCATTTGCATATTGTCCCCTGTATCACTCACCACTATGAAAAGGGGATGCTTCACTCCCTTTCACAGGAAAAAGAGCAGCTGAAACTAATTTGATCACCTCACTGGCTGCTGTAACATACTTGGCATGCAACCACTTACAGTGAGGCTGAGCAGCATTTTTGAATCCTCATTTTCAATTCAAATTGTGTGGTCTTTGCACTTCACCTGCAGATAAGCCTTCCTATCTAAACTCTACATCATGTCTTCAAAGGTTTGAGTAAGAATTTTTGTAGTAGACCTACATCAAGATTTTTTTTTCTTCTATGTGTTGGTCTGACACTTAGTTCAACTTCTGGATGAAAGATAAATGAAAAATAAATGTAACTTTTGTGTTGAATATGATTTTACAGTTGCGGGCAAATAGGAATGATTCATCTCTGGAGCTTCTCCAGGGAAGAATTTTGGTCTAGCAGGACATACAGTGACATTGTAAAATACCCTGAAAACTAGAAATGCACCTTTAAGGATCTGTATGCATAGGTCAACTTTTTAATGAGTATTGGTTGGAAAGGCAAGAGAATGAAATACTATTCAATTAAGTATGTTGCATATTTTTTGATACGCTATAATGTAAGGTCAAATGTTTATAGATTTCTTTGATACTGAATTATGCCATCTATAGCGTTTTAACTCTACAGACAGAAGAAAGATAAATGGTTAGATTATTGCTTCTCTTCAGTTATTGTAACAGAAGCAGATAAAGAAAATAAATGGTTTTAGAGAGCCCCTAAGGGCATGTTAGTGTGGGTTAACACTGGTAAGCAGCTAAACCCCACAGTGGAACGATGAAGCAAATCAGAAGTGCAAAAGTGAGCAAACTCATGGGTTGAGATGAAGGCAGTTTAATAGGTAAAGCAAGAGCTGTGTGTGCAAGCAAGGCAAATAGCCAAGAGAAAAGTGTGCAATTTGAGGTGTTTATTGTGTCAGATTTACTGTGCAAGCACAGATGATCTTTTAGAATACAAGACATATTTCCTAGCTTTCTGAGACAAGAGGACCAAGAATAAACACCAGGACATCATCTGTTGTATATAGACAACAGTATTGCTCCTGTTGTATATAGAAGCTTTGGACCCTCAGCTTAGTTTATTAATGGTAGCCTTCCCTAGAATGGCGGGTAGAGCTGATGGAAGGCAGTATGTGGTAGTCAGCTAATAATGCAAATGCAAGTAATTCCAATATTTAATTGTATCCATTTAGGTATGTTCTCTCTATTTGAATGCCTTTATTTCAGTTTTGCTAGCTTCAAGTCCCAGATGTTAGATTCCCCTACGCTTTTAGCAAATAGATTAAAAAATCATCTGTTTGTGAAAATATTAATCATTTAATATGATGGATTCATTAAACATTTACTAAAAAGCTGCCTATACCAAACCAACTCATGTTTCACTTAGTTCTTTGAAGCATTTCATTTCTTCTAAAGCCCTCCAATCTTACAGTTAAATAACTATTGATGAAGACTAATCTTTTATACCGCACACAAAGCTCATTGTTCAGATTTCACAGGTCCAAATGATCACCAGGGCTACCCCACTCCACATCTTCAAATGTTTTCTAATTGTCTTTTTCATTCCCTAAAAGTGTCCAAAAGACACCTTCTTAATATAATCTCAGGGTAGGTCCATCAATTTTGTGCTTACATAAGTTGGTTCATTTCCCATTCCTCTGCAAATTGCCAAAACCATTTTAAAATGCATCATCCTGTTCACTTAAATTTCCACTGCATTTGTTTCCTTTATCTCTTCCTGAAATAAAAATCCATCACATATTTAACCTCTTCTTTAACAGCCTTACAAATTCACAATACATCATACCAGTGAGTGATACATACTTAAGCAACTGTGATCAGGGATATTCTTTAATGTGTTCATGCTATTGATTGGTTGCACTTCATTCAGCAATATTTGAATTTGAACCTGTAAATGCTGTCTAAAAGAATCCTTTTCTCTCTTACATTTTCTTATAAAGGAATTGCACAGCACAGTACACAACGTTGGACTGGTACACTGAATTAAGCTGATAGTGATCAGGAAAAGTCCATCAACATGTTTATGTAGCAAAACATCAAGATTCTCTTACGTTTATGATCCAACTGTCAAGTGAATTCAGTCTGGATGTGTCTCTGAATGCTCAAGGCACACTTAATGTCAAAATCCAATATGAGTATGCAGAGAAAACATTTTCACAATAATGCAAATATAAAAATATTCTGACATTTATTCTGGGTTTTGAGAGTTTATGACAAAAATCATCAACCCAAAGATTAAGGATCAAACGGCTCAGAGCTGCTATGGAATAAATAGTAGCATTTTGCCAGTGCTGTCCTCAGCAAAGAGTGAGCACAGTGCTGACGTCAAGGAGCAAAGAAGCTGACCCTTTCGCTCTGACTTTTTCTGGTATCTACATAAGCTACAGACTGTCTGGTTTGTGGATACCTTTGTACCTTCCCATAATTAAAAAAGACCCCAGTGTCACATACTGGTCACATTTTAGTAGTTACAAAAGAAGGGTTATACTCCTAGCCTGCTGCAGATTTTGGAAAGGTGTAGTGATAGTGCAGTCTCTCTTAAGCCATCTGTGTCTCTAATCTATTTTTTGCTCCTGAAGTCATCAATATTCTGATCTAGAGTCACAGGTGGGTTTTGTTTGCTCTTCAAATAGAATCAGATACACATTATTCAAGATCTAATTATATTGCTCTGTAAGTGACGTAAAAATAGGTAGTTTGTTTGGAATGATAAAGTAAATTTATCAAAACCTTTTTTGCCACTCAAATAGAAATTATCCTAAGAGGATTTCTTAGGTTCGTATTGGTTTGCTTTCCCATTTAATGCTGTTTTGCAATGAAATGCTGATACAGCTTCAGTAGTATTCAGTGCTGAACATTTGTGAGGAAATTATTAAATGTGGTTTTTTTCAGTTTAAGTAAAACTTTATCTGAAACATTACTGTTGTACAGCTTTCCAGAAACACGTATTTGTAAATATTTTCAGTGTTCTTCCTTGATACTGTGATGGTCTAAATTATTTAGAAGGCTGTCAAAGTCCTGGTTTGCACAATTTCCATAAACATATAACGTATTTGTAGTCTTCCAGTATTTTGGTACAAAGACTAATGTAATAGTAAAAAAAATTTCTGAATGTTATCTTTACTTATAGCAAATAAAATCTGATTAAATTTTGTTGGGTTTTATTTTAGTTATACAGGAACAGGAACATTTTTATAGGAGGCAAACATGAGAAATTTGATTTGGCCTTCACATTATTCAGCACAAAGTGTTATGAATTGGTATTAAACTGCATTTTAGTAAAATTATGCACATCATTTACAAAACAAAAAGATCCTTCCTGTTATCCAAGAAATCCTATAGGGTTACACCTGTGCTTACGAATGCAGTATCAAGATGTGAAAGAGAAAATGTGAAAGAATTACAAGTACATTTTAAAAGTATTGAAAAGACAATAATGTCTCAGTAGCACATGTGAGTAGGCAGTGGGACTATGGATTGAATAAACCGCAGCAGAATTGGTTCACAAATGATTCATATGTCCTTCCAATGTTAACAGATCTAAGAAACCCAGTCGCTCTCATTCAGTATCACCTGTTGCTTCACTCAATATTGACCCTGCCAAACCTCTGAGGTCTGTTCCATGGCATTAAGAAAAGCAATCTTTACACTTCTAATCAGCTCAAAATGTTACCTCCTTCTTGTCTGCAGTGTGGCATGAGACTTCTCAGTACATGCCAGTTCTCAGAACACTGCTACTCCACAAATAAATAATAAAGGTAAAAGTGAAACGGGCAAAATATTTTAGAAGCAAACTGGATCCCATGAAGAACTTGAGTTCAAGTTTGCCATTAGCAGACCTCTGCTATCCTAAATCCATCCTGTACTCTAGCTGTTAGATTCATTATTGATGATTTAGATGACAGAATAGAAAGCACTTTTAATTTGAAGATGATAACAAGCTGGGAGGGATGACAAGCACTTTAGAGGACAGGAATGAAACTTGAAGTGATGAAATCAGCAAAATAATAAGTAGTTCAGTGGCATTAAATACAAAGTGACACACAGCTACAGGACAGAGAAAGATGGAATAATAGAAATGGTTCTGCAAAAGTTGATCTGAGAATGAATGGACCAAAAATGGAACACACATCCACAGGGCCATAATGTACTGGGGGCTATGTGCGGGCTTGCTGTACCTAAGATACCTCAAGTCTGTATAACATTGGTGTGGCTCAGCTGGAGTACGACATCAGATTTGGGCACAATGTTACAGCTGGATCAACTGAAGAAAGTCCAGAAAAGAGAAAGAAACACTGAGACTTTTCCAAGAAAACCTGTGAAGAAAGCTGGAAAGTACTGGATTTATTTAGCTGAGAGAAAACCAAAGGTATAAACAAGTATGGACTTCAGATCATAGCTGATGTCATCAAAAGGTTGGCAAAGAGAGGAAAGCACTAATGTATTCTCCAGGACAATACGTAATGGGTTTAGGTTGCCACAAGGGAGATTTAACCTACACATTAAGAACATGCTGTATGGCAAGAGAGTTAAGTGCTAAAACACAACTGTCAAGAGAAGCTGGGGATTCTGCATCACTGGGCTATTTTAAAAACAGGTTAGACAAATGGTTGTCAAAGATTATTTAGATAAAGCTGAATCTGTCTGGGATTAGTAAAGAAAATCAGTGACCTCCTGAGGTCACATCATTCCTATTCTTACAGTTCTGTGTCCTCCTCCAGATTTTTTTAACAACTCTAAAACACAGACTACATTGCACGTATTGAGCTGAACTCTGATCCAAATTACACTGATTTTAACACAGCTTGATTGAACATTATCACCAAACACAACTAAGTCAATAATACAGACAAATCCTTGAATATAATGTCTGGGGTTTATTCAGAGAGGAAAAAAGCTTTGATAAAGAGACAGTTACCCTTATTTTTTTTTTTTTAAAATGGACAAGTTCTATGGCGATTTTTGAAATTTAGTTCAGCAGCTTTAAATATAACAGATTTGTGGTCCTGATTTGCTTTTCACTGCATTTAAGAGACAGTAAAAGACTGCTAAAAATGAGTTTGCCTCATAAAAGTTAGGTGTTAAAATAATAAGCTAGAGGCCATAAAACCAAATGTCCCTTGGAGTTTTTATCCATCTGGACTAGATAGAAATATATAGCTACTGCAGTTATTTTGCAAACAATGTTAACAACATTATTCTTACGTTTTCACATTGGATCTACATATGAAACCACAACACATATCTCTTTTGTTCCAAAGATTCCCAGACCAGATTTACATCTAAAACTCACAGATGGCCTTGCACTGTAATGGACCAAACTAAATCACTGACTCAGGGAAATATTTAAGCAACAGCTAAATCCATTTTTATTCAGCAAAATGTTAATATGTGCTTAACTTTAGTAGTATTCCCATTTAAAACAAAATCTTTTTTGCTCCCATGGGCTTTCACATATGCTCAGTCATACCATTTGTTTAAATTCTTCCCATAAATATGAGAGAGGCCTCTAAAAGAAACCAACCTGTACATACCCTCAAATGTAGGATTACTTTGGAGCTGGAATGCAAAGCCAGATGCAGGTGTCAAGGTCAGGCTCTGACATGAAGCACGCTGTTACCAGTTAACAGTTACAAAGTGCTGGCTTTTACTCTCAAGCAGTGGTTATGTCCATACCAAATGTGAATGGAAATGCGTCGCGTGGCTTTTCAAGGAAAGAAACCCTGGCTGATTCTATCAGTATGAAAATAGCAATTCTAGATTATCTTTTTTTTTTTTTCTGTTGCTCAGCACGTAACATTCACAGTTTACTTTGAAATTACTTTGTCCTACTTTAACGTGGCTGATCTAATTCCTAAAGCCTTAGTCCAAAGTGGTAATTGACAGGTATCATATAACATTTACAGGAGAAAATTAAAAATCTATACAGCATCTGTGAGTGATGTAGCTTTCTCAATGAACAAGAAGTGTTTTGAAATGAACTGCTATTATGGATAAAGAATAAATAAGTTAATTATGAAGAAAGAGCTATCAGTTCACTACTATCTTCTTAAACAACTATGTACTCTGCAATAGTCAGCAGAGATCTGGAATGCCAAGTATGTTCCCAGAGCATGGGAGGCTGGGAGCATTGTGTGCAGGTCTTCCAGGGTAGCTAGGGAACATGTAAAACACCTCCAGAGCTGCTGGGAGGAAAGTCACCAACTCCAGCTCTATGCCCGCTAATACATATGATTATCTGGAATTAGGGTTAAGTCTCAGCACTAAAACAGGAACTAAACTTGGTAGCAAATGGTAAAAAATTCAAATCCAAGTAACCTTTTTTTTTTTCTTTTAGCACTAGGCAGGTGGTACAGACTTTAATGCATTCCTTTTTGTTGTTGGTTTTCCTTTTTTTTTTTTTTTTCTGGCCATTATGAAGAGAGATATAATTGTGTTCGTGTTTGGGGCGGGGGGGCGGGGGGTGTGCTGAAAAAAGAAAGGCACTCTTTTGATCAGAAATAAGCATGTGCTAGAAAACCTTACTGACTTATGGTCTGTTGGCACAGGACCAGTGTTAAGGAGCGTAAATAGAAACACAAAGGCTTAAGTGATTTCTGGCTTGTAGAATAGAGGAGATACCCATGCACTTGCCAGACTTTGGTGACCATTTAGAAAAAATCCTTAATGGTGGTATACAACATCAACCCTTGAATGTCACTGATAAAGATTTAATACAGTCTTGGCACCATATGTGGCCTGAAAGCAGACTAATCATTAATTACCTTATTGTCATCCTTTTTGGTTCAATATCCATTTCTCTCCCATCATTTTTTTACTTTGCTGTTATTTTCAGCCACTCCTGTTCATTTGTTCACATCTCCCAACGTCACTCCCATACTTTCTTCTAGATAGCCCTCACAATGCACAAGTCTTTACTTACTTGCAAGATCTGCTTATCATTTTTTACCCCATGTGAGTCCATCTTAAAGACTCACCTCTGCTCTTTACAGAAAGTCACACTGACTTACATAGAAATAGTTTGTAACTCTCAATGCTCTTTGGATTGTTCTGAAATTCAAAGCAAGTCTTTTCATTCTTGCTGAAGGTATAACAGGTGCCACAGTAAAATCACCACAGTAACTATCAAATGAAACAAAAGCCTCTAGGTGATAATACCAAATATTCAATGAAATAATCATTTCAGTGACATCCCCCAAGTGGTAGTTTACTGAACAATACACATACTATGGACTGAATTTTTCTCTCCAGTCCTCTTTTCCAGTGTAGAGAGACCAATGTGACATCAGGAATTTCCTTTAATTCATAAAAAGATGCTGAAGAAGAGAGATGTCCAAAGCAACAATTAGTTTAAAACACAACTCTCTGCTTTGTAAGATCTTGGGTAATCTCTATAATCTTTTGTTTTAAATTTCTCAAAAGTATGATGGACATGAACAATGACAGATTTAAGGAAAATTATATGAATTTTATGCAAAGAAAGATGGTATGGAAAGAGAGCAGTGTTACATAAAATATGGTGTGAATTAATCATGTAATATTAAATTGTTCTATACTATATAGTCCTGAATTAGAAAGCAAAGATTAGAACTAGGCTGTAATATTCTGATATTTAGAATGTTCTCAAGACTTGACATTTGATTCACAGAGTAAGTCAGCCACCCAACTACCCTTTGGGCACCTGAAACCACCTCAACTGGAATATGTATTATCCCTGTTCAGCTATTGCTTAGTGCAGTAAATCTCTTGGTACTTGTGGCTCAGTTTGTAAAATCCCATAGGGACTACATTTCAGTGTTTGAGAAAGCCTGGATTTTCTTCACCCATAATGACACTGAAAAGCTCTCATTCTGTTTTACTTGTAAGCACCGATGGGACTCAAAAAAAAGCCATTTCCTCTTCCAGGGTTCTCTGCAGGGCCTAAGCCGTTGGACATGTTTCGTGCCTCTTAACTACAGATGCAAACGATTAAGAGAGATGTATTTTCCCTGTAAGTCCATTGGTCCAGTAGCTTGACTACCTCTGTGCCTGGTTTGGGTGAGGGCAATCTTTTTCCTTCCCTCAAACTATCAAGATAGCACCCTACATGTTGACCCACTAAATTTCCTGGAATATATATTTCTTAATCTCTTTCCTGTTGAAGTTGATATTTCAGCATAAAATAGAATATTTTGGGCAACAGGAATTAAACTTTTAGCCTACCAAACCAGCAGGCCAAATAATTATTCTTACTCTTTCTTACCCAATGAATATTTATGAATTGTAGTCAAAGCAGAACAGCAGGTTTTACAGCAAAGGCTGAAGTAAGTCCATCCTTTAAAATCCCATAATGATGTATTCAGACATTCTCCTTAAAATTGAGAATCCTGGACTTAAACTATTGCTCTTTGTCAGCTGGACAATATCCATCTAATCAACATTTTCCATATCTCAGATGAATAATTCATCCCCTAAACTCTTGGACATAAGAGGAGAAAATCATCTCCAAATGGATTTTTCTTTTCTTCTCAACATGACTGGAGATTTAATGGAAATAGAGCAAGAGTTACTTCACTCAGTGTTAATGTAGCATTTCCAGAGGTTGCACAGCCCAGAAGAGTCCTCTGTGAGCACAGCTGTGTTGTGTGCTGCCCTCCCTAGATGAGCAGAGGATCACATCTGCCAGCATTCTCAATGTGCTTTAATGTGCCTACAAAATTTGCTTTAAAAGACAGGGTAAGTCTCTCCTGGTACATATACTAAAGGCAACTAATGATGTCAATCTTCCTAAGGTTCCTCTGCTTCAGTGATCACTAATGAAGAAATATAACAGGAAGAAATTTTTAATATACTTCAGTGTATGGAGGAGCATGTGGTAGTGTGAATGGATATTTCTCCCTGAAAAGACTAGAAGCTGTATGTGTTTTTTAGTGGTTGTCTATACAAAGTTTTAAGATAATGGTGTCTTAGACTGTCAGTCTTTTAATCTGTCATTGAAGAAGGTTATAAATAGGTTGTAAAAAAGCACGTTAATTTAAAATAAAATATAATCTTATCTTAGGTAAATTGTAGCTGAATTTAAATTTGAGTGCATTTTCATACAATTTTTATTCTTCTGGATCTGATTAGGATCAGAATCAGAAATTACAAAATATCTGAGCAAAACATAACTGAATATTTCTAAAGCCAACGGTAAGAGAAGATACTTCTGTTCCTTAGCATCTTGTTTCGCTGTGCAGATAATAAATCTACAATTAGGTCAAAGCAATTCAGATAAATATGATTGTGTTTAGTGATTACTAATTTAAACCATAGAGTAGAGCCTCAGTCAATTAACAAATCAGTGATTAATCTGAGAATATCACATGCTGTGTTTTCAAGGTTTTTCAAATTATTTGCTGCTGATTCTATTTGTTGTAAAATCTATCACCATCCTGTTTATGTATCATTCATAAGCTGTTCCTAAAGTTCCACAAATGCATTTACTATCAGTAAGTGTTTGCCAGATAATCCGGGCATATAATTTTCCTTATGCTCTCTCCTTTTCATTGACCATGTGCAATAGGACTAGTAATTTTTCATTATATCTGACATATTTGGTCAGCTAAATCACACAGTTATTTCTTCTACTTGACAGTGTGGCTGAGGCTTGGGGGCGGGGGGTGGGGTGGGGAGGAGGAGAATTTCAAATGAGAAAACCCTCTAGGATCATAGAATCTGCCATCCTGTAATAAACTATCTTGCATATAGTCCAACACTTTGCATCTCACAGTTGTTAGTACCAGATCCTTCAAAAGAAGGCAGAAGAAATCTGTAAGAGCAGAGGGAAAATAATCAGACAACTCAGTTCTGCATCTGAACTGTCAGATAGATATTGGTTAACATCTTCAAGAAGTCAAAATGCTTTCTAATGCTGTCATCATTATTAATTCTGTCTGTGGATATTTCTGATACTTTTATACATGTCGTTATGGGGTTTTTTTTGGGGGGGTTGTTTTGTTTTTTGGTTTTTTTTTTCAGTTTCAGTATTTTTGGTTTCAAAATAGTAATAACAAAACCAGGGGATTTTGGCACAAATGCTTAGTCAAACAGCCATTTACAAAACTTTCACAATCAATACATTCAGCAAGATAGAAAAGTTGTCAAAATGACTACACGTATGTCTAAAAGTACTAGAAAATAGACTTGGCATTTCCATTAATGAAACAGAAATTTTGGACTCTTAACTAGCAACAAAACCATTAATTAAAAAATACTCTGGGATAACAGAATCCCTCAGAAATAGAGGAGGTATTTTCTCTGGTTTTGTTTCTTTTCCTTTTTTAAGGAGACATAAAAATGTTTTACATTTCTTATGAACAGGTTTGAGTTTAGAGAGTTTAGAGTGGATTGTTTCTGGGACAATGACCAGAGACGAGGCTTGATTACATGTGGTTTATCCTTCAGCATGTGATATTTTACCATGGAAATCATGAAGCAGTCTTGGGCTCAGATTCCAAATAATTTGAGTAAAAGTATTTCCACTAGGATGTACTGTGATTCTTATTCCCTCTTAAGTTTAAGCATGAAAAACAAGATTAGGCATTTAGTCAAAGCACGGTTATTTAGGCTAGTTTGGGACAATGCAGAGATGGGCTGATTTTAGAGTCCATCTAAAAACAACGGTTTAAAATTGGGATGAATTACTACTGTCTTACACACCTGTCTTAGATACTTTAGACAATCTACTTGCATCTTTTTCTGTGCTTGTGAGACAAATTCTGTGAACTGCTCAAGTACCCTCAGCTTGCCATACAGACTATAGAAGTTAGGAGCACACAACTCTACCCGTGAGCAGCTTAGTCCCTCTTAGATTAAAGCTTTAAGAAACAGAATCCTCTTTTAATAATAATCTGGCAACAGCTTATTGAAAAGTGGAAACATTGGGAGATAGGTGTTGCTATGTTTCTGCTAGTATCACTGATCAAAGATTTATAAAAGTCAGCATTAAGTTCTTTTGAAATCTCATTCCCAGGAAGCACAGTTCAGAACAATGGCACTCCATCTTATCTGCAGGTTTTACAATAAGACCCTTATTAGATTGCAATTGATTCACAGCAATCTATTCATTTTTAGTCAAATTAAAACAACCTTTATTGTAATGCCACAGTTCATGCTGATACAATTAATGCGGTGCGTGAGCATTTCTATTATGAAAATCCTTTCTTCCCTGCCTTGGTTTATAGCCAAGCAGAAGGAACTCAAATGGCACTGAAACTTGTCATACAAAGTCTCAGCCCAGGTGAGGCTGTTGTTCTTTGAAATTAAAAAAAGTATAAAAAGAATTTGACTGTTTTCCTCATGCAGGAATATAATGAGGTGAGAAAAGCTGGAAACATGCCACTGAAACTGACCACTTGCCCTATCAGATTACCATTCTTTAATTGAAAATGACAAAGTAATAAATGTGAGGTATTTTTTTTTGTCTTCACTGTCTTCATTATATCTGATACTAGGATATGAACTGAAGGCATGACCTGATATAGTTCCCGTTCCTTTAATGCATCCTAATTTCAAGGAGTGTGCACGGAAGATAGTCACAGGGAAATGCAGGAACTGCAGCCATATCCTGATGTTGCACAGACTGTAAGCTCTCACAACACAGCTGGGAACAATCTGCCCCAGAGGGAGCATCAATGGACAAACAAGAAAAGAAGCTGTGTGTGATATAAAGTCAGGTTAACACCAATAAGCTGGGAAAGAGTCATGAAACTGCAGGCGTCCAGATAAAGGATAGTCTAAAGCATATCTTTTATTCTCCGCATCTGGTATTTATCCTGGATTCATGCTTTGGGCTATATTTTTAACTCATTGTTAATGGAAGTTGCACAAAGCTCAGTGCTTTGCAGGGGGAATGCACTTCTATATCTTCTTTGTGGGCTTAGCAATGCACGCACTATGCTATGTAGTATTGATTTACAAATACAAGAGATACAGTGACACCAACATCAAGGTTAAGGTAGCCGTTTCTCCATTTGCCTCTAGTTTTAAAGCAAGTTGCTAGTCTTTCCTTGAGAATTGCACTCATGGCTCCTTGAACACTGAAAACTGTTGTAAGGCAACATTGCTGCTGAAAGCCCTCCATATAACAACAAAACCATCCTTTCACTTCAGCCAGAAGGAATATTCCTGTAGCTGCTCAGGGAACTGATCCTTTTTATAGCTCACCTAGCAAAATAAATAAACATTAGTTCCCAGACTTCAGGGTTTTTGCATTACTACATGGATGGCACTTGTGTAAACAAAAGGTAGGCATCAGAATGAACAAGTAAGGATAGGATTTCCTCCTCTGGCAGCACTGAAAAACTTGGCTAACTTAAAATACTTTCCTATGTTAAAGGCAGTTTACAAAACCTGCTTCCTACACAGCTTCAACTTACCTTTGCCAATAGAATGCAGCAGTGCAAAATCGAAGGCACCCTGGACTCCAGCAGCCACCTTTACTTGTCACATGCTTACTCCAGCTAGTAGTTGTAACCACTCTTTGTCCTGCAGAACTGACACAAGAAAGACTGATTTAATGAAAAGTTAATTAGTTAATTGATTAATTAAATAATTAACTAAAAATGCTTTTGACTGGAATGTGGACAGCAATGTAACAAAAGAGAAAAAAAATGCAAAATTCAACTTACTCATTTATACTAAGGACTTTTGTTTCAACACATGCAGTTCGATTCCCTATGCCCTACATCCCTAATCACTAATTCTTACCTCTATTCCGTCATTCATTTATCTTAAATAGAAGAGTTTGAGGAATGAGGGAAATTAAAAACAAAATAGTGGATCATTACTAGCTCAGGTCAGCTTCCTGATGATTCAGCATCAGGCTCCATATGTTGTGCTTGGCACTACTGAGGGGTCACTGGAAAAATGCTGAAGCCAAAGGAGGTTCTTAAGTAGAGCTGGAACCAAGAAAACATGTATGGGGACATCATTCCCCAAGGTATCACCTTTCTGGGAACTTTTCTGTACACATCTTTGCTGTCCTGAGTCTATTCAGACCAATTACTTGGATTTTGCTTAATACTCAAAGACTTATTCTTTGGAAAATCATCTTCTGAAATACTAGAATTCCCATTAGAAACATAAAAAAATTCTGATATAACTGTATAAAAATAGTTTGTTTCAGGGAAATGGAAATAATATTTTTAACACAAAATTATACTAACATCGTATTAAGATACAGGACAGTCTCAGTAATCTCCTGGAGCTGTTCTGCTATTCTGCTGTCCTTTCCTGAGTACAAAAGCCAAAAGTGTAATTTAAACAAAGCAGACTAATTTAAACATTAAACATTAGAACAGTTTGAGTAGCAAACTTCAGTGTCATGGGGTATGTACAAAGGAACAGTAATCGATTTAGGTGGGAATAGTGTCCATGACCAAAGGGAAAGTGGGTAACTTGGTGTATTCCTCAGCAGCAACTGAAAAAGAATCTTGCAACAAGTATTATATATATATATATTTGTGTGTGTGTGTGTATAAATATTTATATTTTTTTTTAGAATTCTCAGTGGGCTTACCTTTCACAAAAAAGTTAAACTGCATTTTCCAAATTGCCAGACATCATCTGTGCAAGTACGGCTTTTTCTACGAAAAAGGCTGTCTGTAGACATAACTTGGAGATGGTTTGGGATTCAATCCAAAAAATAATTAATGATGATGGAAAGCTTGCTATCCTTTCTAACAGGAGCTGGACTGATCTCTTAGAACTAGATCTTTTCACAGTGGTAGGTCTTTTATCAGGTCTATTGACTTTTATTCAAACCTCTATCCTGATTACAAAAAGAAATAAATAATTGTAATCAAATAGTCAGGAAGCTCTCTTCAAGTTTTGGATCAGTTCCACATTTCTTGCAATTTAACACCTAGCATGCAGAGTACCCAAACATGAGTTCCATTGAGATGCAGTGAATTAAATTATGGTGAAACTTTACACAGCAACTTCAACCACATAGATTTGTAGAAATACACAAACCAGTACATGCTGTTCAGTCTTGAAAGGAACAAAAGCAACGTGAAGAGCCTTTAGTGTTGTCATATAACCTTGAATGAATTTGGCTTTATGACTATCTTATATTTTTTTTTCAGTACTAACATCTCAGCCAAACTATTTGAACCTGATGTTCTGTTTTTTTGCCATCATCTTATTTCTCATAAATGTCGAACAATTATGGGTAAAATGAATCCTTTCATCAGCTTCTATACAGACTTAAGTAGTTATCAGAGAGAGAACACTATTCCATTTCCATTATCAAATTAATATCTAGTGGGTTTTTTCAATATACAGTTCATTCAAACTTCTAGTCAATGTTTTATGGACATAATCCTGATTGCTACCAGTATCTTGAACGTGTCCCTTGCGGTCGCAGAACCCGTAAGAGTTGTCCATAGAAACTGACAGTTAGAAATGTTAGAAGATTTCCAATTACTTTTAGGAATGAGTACTAAGTATGCAATGTGGACTTTTGGGGGCAACTCATTTCAACTGATCTTTGTTGAACCTTGTTGTGATGATTCTAGAGAATTACATCTATCCAAGGGCAGGCTTTCACTCATCAGTCTCTCCCCTTATTAAGATTTAAATGTAGGTACATATTAGCAGATAAATGACTGATGAGAACACATGTTGCCATATGCTAAACGAGAATATAGTTGTCACTAATTCCAGCACAAGTGTTACACTCTGACACCAGCATTGACATTCTGCTACATGACAGCAGATGTTCGGAGCCTTAGAGGTTGGCTTCCCAGTGAGGGAGAAAGCAATGACATAGAAGCTGACTAAACTCTTAACTGTTACTAAACTTACAGATATACAGAGATTCTGAACTTAGTCATAGAACATGAAGGGCAAACACAGCTCTAAAAAAGATTGAAAATTCCTCTTGACACCTGCACTAATATCATTTTATGATTTGTTTTGCAGATAGAAAATAAGCTCCTAATGCTAATTCAGAAAAGTTGACAAACTTAAAAAAAATCCACAAAAACCCTGACCCAAACTTATCAATAACTATTGAGGTTTTCTACAAAAAAAAAAAAAAAAAAAAAAAAAAAAAAAAAAGACATCTTGTAAACACAGCTCCTGGTGAATTCTCAGGTGCCTGGTACTAATTCAGGGTAGTTCTTTGGAATAAAAACAGCATGAAACAAATAGTGAAGCTGGAAACAAGTCAGAGAAAAATTAAGAAAAAAAGAGTGATATGTTTCCTTCTGATATGAAAGGCAGATGTGTACTCCCAGTTTATCATATTCAGGGCTTATTTCATCATCTTGCTGTCTTCACACATAATAGCTAAACTCACTGGTTTACTTTTGTTTCAGACAACTTAAATAAGCTAATTAAGAGTAAACTTAATGCCTGAAGTTAAAACACAAAGACCACATTTGAGCAAGAATATCTTAGTTTATGGATACATATTTCAATCAGTCAATATCAAGTATATGTTTACATATGCAATTGGAGATATATAATTGGAAGTATGGGCTTTAACAGTTTCCAGGTCTGAGCATCTAACCTGATTTCCAGAAGAAGAATGTGGATTTGTGCCTCCATTCAAGAAGAATGACAGGTCTCAACATCTGAACATCAATCATGGACTATGCCAGACAGAGTAGATGGATAACTCTCAGTCTGAACAGACAAGTACACAGATTTTGGCATTTGTGCTTCACTTGTTCTCTCGTGTAAGCATTCTCTATTATTTTATTTATTTGTCATAAGAGCTCATAATGTTCAAACAAGTTAAATACACCTATAGAAGCACCTTGGGTCTACTGAGTCGTGTACCTGCCTTCTAATCTCTAGAAAGAAAACCTATTCACAGGGGTGTTTTAGAACTAATTACTGATTGTTTGTGGCATATTCTCTCTGGATGTCGTACTAAATGGCAAGATTTAATTTTTCAGCTAGCCACTGGCACTTTGGTTCATGTTTGCAATGTAATGAAGACCTAGTGCAACATACTATTTTATTCTGATCTCATCATAAACAGTAATAAGCTTTTCTTCTTGTGCTTTCCCCTTTTAGGTTGTTCACTTAAATTTTACTGTAAATAAAAAAGAATACATGATCCATTTTTACTGTCCGTGTGTCACAGAAAAATCATTTTATCAGTCATTTGGCAATAATGGTCTTAAAGGCTAAAGTTCATTTGAAATGATGACTGACTGCTGAATCTCAAGCTAAAATGTCCATCTTGCTGCTTAGAACATAGTGAGCAAATTAATGCATGAACTTTTAAGTAGTTTATTGCAATAATTTTTTTGTCCAATATGATTGTAGTCAAATCTGGACAGTGAGCATAATGCTTTAGGTAGGTTTTTTGCTTTTGGACAGGATTCTAAATCCACTGGGAAACCTGGGACTGAGTTTCTAGGACTACAAGCAGAAAACAAAAGAATCCAAGTCCATGAAAAGCAGAGAGGGTGGGGAGCTTATATTTAGAGACTGGAAGGTTTTATGCTCTTTTAAATTATTAAGCTATTTTATGCGAACTATATAAGGACTCCACACAACTTATACAGTAAATGATTTTATATATTAAATCTAAGATTTCTTCCAGGAGAGCACACACCCCCCCAACTGTTTATAATTTATTTGTGTTGTATTTAAAGAATAGTTAGTAAATATGAAGTTTGATTTTAAAAGTAATAATAAAAAGAATCTTAGCATAATACTCACTCCGGTTAATTTCTCATGTGCAATTTTAAATTATTTTGTGTAAAACCAGTATGCTGATACTCCATATAATTTTTATCAAATATTTTCATATAAATTTTATATGAAATTCTTAATTGCATAACTAAGTTTCTTAATTTAGGGGTTTTTTTAAAGGTTTTGTTCTGAAAACAATAACGATATTTTGATTATCATTTTACTCAAAGATAAAACCAACATGAAAATATTAAAATTCCTCCTGGGACAGAAATTTTACTTTCTCAGCAGCTCTAGTTTTCATACATCTCTACATTTCATACACCATTTATATAAATAAGGCTTACAGAATATTTTAAATTTATTTTCTTTTTCCTCTTCAAATTCTTGTGGTTTTTTTTCTGGTAAACAAAAAATTTTAAAAAGCTTGTGTATCCCAAGTATAACATTAAAAGCCTGAAAACAAAATTGATCTAGAAAAATACTGAATAGTACCATTTAACAATACAGCAAAGTGAAAGTCTCCTGAACTGAAGATAGAGGCAAGTAAGACCTGAATGCAGGAGCAGTTGTGAACAAGCTGTTTGTGCATTTTAATTTACTTCGAAGGCTAAAAGAAATGACAGAAGAATTTGCATCTCTTGTGCAACCTGTTTGTTCAGTATTTCTCTGTTTCTTCACAGAAATTACCTTAACCCATGCAGGGAGTCCCAGTAAGTGAGGCATTGTTCACTGGCACAGGAATGCAGCACGGGGTTGTACATGGCAGTGGGAAGGAATTCATAGCATGGTTTATTGGGAGTCCTCTGAGACAGCCTTTGTGAAAACTACAGCTGTAAGAATGAAGAGACAAACACAATCATTCACACTTCATTACTTTGCTAACATTTCTAAAAATAATGTAAAAGGCTCTGCCAGCCTGTACACCACCCCAAAGCCAACATGGTGGGGAAAGAGCCTTCTGCCAGACTCTGACCGACCTGTCTGGCTTGGAAACTGCCCCACCGTTCAGCTGCAAAACACTTCAGCAACCCTCACTTTAAAGAGATGCCTCTATCTCTGTATTAACTATTGTTATTATTTATCATTTCTTTGAGAACTGGATTGTGGATATTATATAGAACTTGTATACCAATCTTCTGCTGTTACACATCAGTGACATTCTTCTGCTTAATCCTAGTCTGGCTGTTGCCTTAGTGGTTAGATATTGTGCTTTCATAGAAATAGCAAAGCACAAATCTCAGCTCATGTTGCTTTATCCTCAGTAGGAATTTTGCCATAGGACTCAAGCTATTTGGCAATACCAGAGCAAGCAAGTTCTGTAATATCTTCTTCTAAGTTGACAATCTGTGCTACAAAGACTGAAACCTGCTCTATTAATTATGATTTTCTGCAGCTTTGCATCTTGTAGGACCATATCCTCAAAGGTACTTTATTATCTCTGCAGCTAAGAAAGGTTCGGTATCCAGTACCCAGCTTCCCACTGACAAAAGAACTTCCAGTCATTACAGAGGCTTTCCCTGAGTAAAGGTTACCACAGACTTTAAGTTGTTGCTACTGACTGTCACAGTCACTCTTCGTTCTGTGATGGTGCGTGCTCTTACCACTCCACACACCTTCATAATGCACTCAAATAATGCTTTGCAAAAATGCAGCTGGTGATGGTTGCACATCCCAGAGTTAAGGGCTTAGTTCTGCCCGTGGACCCCATCAATGTCAGTGTGGTTACAGGAATTGTAATTCTGAGTTTCAAATCATGTAGTTATCTGCGGGTTCACTATGGTTATTTCAAAACCACAAGTTTTGAAATAGTAAGTTGTAGTTGCTTCACTCTAACATAAAGATGCACTCTGACACTTGATTTGCTCTCTGGAGAGATCCCAAACTACAGCCAGATGGCATTGAGACTCCTGCTAGGTCTGAGTCATGCTGGCCAATTTATAAGGATTGGAGACAGTAGTATTACACATTTCACAGTCTCTGGGGTTAAAATTTTATATGAAAAATGTAACTGAATCAGCTAGTGACAGCATCTTTTTACTTTTTATTGCATTGTGGTTCTAATAGCATTAGAAGATATTGCACTCAATTACTCAAAAGTGAGAAAATTTCAATATGAACACTTTTGTACATAAACAGAAAGTGTTTGCAGTAACTAAGGCATTTTAATGTGCAGGAAATCTGAGTTGAGCACGCTTCATACACTGCTGTGGAAGAAGTGTTGTTTTTTTTCCCTGCTGCTACTGAGTGATGAACATGATTATTTTACTGAGAATAGGGGAGGAAATGGAAACTAAGCAAACAACTGCAGTTCCAGAAACTCTACTTCATAAATTATTCCCATAAGGAAAATGTAGATTGGTAATTTTACAATGCTTGAGTTTCAAATCAAATTGAAATAAGTAAAAGTGTTTTCTGTCTGTTGCAGAGCCCTTGCAGGAGACTGTTCCCTGCCTTTCACGATGCAGTATTTTTTAATGAAATAGGTGTTTGAGTTTTTCACTAACATGATGCGTTTTATCTAAAGATCTTACACTGCACAGCAATAGGAAATTTGCAATTGAGCATCATGATCCTTTTAGTCCCTTATCCTCACAGTGAGATTTGAAAAATAAAATTACTTTAAAAGCTTTTATATTTTACATTCTTTAAAATTTTCCTTTGCTCTAAAACCTACCCAGAGGCCCAAGTTCATTTTAAATCACAAATGCACACATAAAAGATGCTGCCTAAACTCAGCATGCCTTGGATCCTTTTCACTGAAGAGCACAATGAGAAAAGCTGACCAGAAGAGATGCAGTTGTGAATTTATGTCAGAAGATCTGCCTTTTTGCATGTAAATGTAGAAAACTCCTGTCTCCCTTATTTGTGAAAAATTACCATAAACATCCAACCTTTTAATTTAAATCTGAATTGTTTGCTGCTTTCCATGACAATGCTACTACATATACTAGGAACATGCACCATGCTGTTAAGTCTTTTGAGACCATCACTTTACCATTTGATGAAAAAACACTGATCAATTTTTAAAGGCAGATGTACACTCACAGAAATAGACCTAAAAATGTGTACCTAAACCCAAAGTAAATCCTTCAGAGAATTCTTTTTGTTAATCGTTCAGATATGAATGCTGCATACTCAAGCCTGTGGTTTAACCTTATTTAACCAACAAATTGCTTGTTTTGGCTTATACATACAGAATATTTTTCATTCCTAAATGGATGCAAAATGCCCAATTTATTCTCTATTTATTTGCCTGGTTTCTCCATATAAGAGTAAGCTGCAGCACAGCACTTACTTCACAAATGGGATTTCATCTTTTCCTCCTGTACCGGCAGAACTTCTACCATACATATAAACTGCATGCCAAAAATATCTCTTTTGTAGAAGACCACTGGAGACAACACAGTGCTACTATACCAGTTTCAGATTTTCCTAGTTGGAACCTAGAAGCAGGAAAATATCAACAGTAATACTAAATTCTTTACTACAGTAACAGTAGTAAGCTCTGCCTCTTAAAAAAATTCAGGCATTAGTCTTTCTGTAGTTTTAAATATTTACAGCACTGTGATTTGCTTCCTAGTATATTTTTAACATTGAAGGAAAAGCTCTTAGATCAAAAAAATGAGTTGCTGACGATTAATCTTAAATGAAAAGATTTTTAAACTTCAAATGCTATAAATAAATTAGCAAATAAATTACCTGCTTATGAAATATTCCAGTGACAACACCCAGTGTAATTCTCGTACAATTTTAAGAAAATAGAGATCTGATTTTCAGATTGCATAATGTTTTGTTAAGATTTCAAAAAATGTTTTCTTGTCAAAGTCACAGATTGAAATTTCGTCACTTGATATATTTACTTTGAAAACTTCTAGTATTTTCATTGTTCCGGGAGGAAAACTAATTGGAAACTTGGGAAGTCTGATGTTGTTCTTTCTGGTACTTCTACCAACATTGAGCCTCAGTAACTTTGTATATACTGAGAGTTTCAGAGTCCTGGCTTGAAGTCTGACTCAAAAACCTCTGAAAGATCTCCTAAGGGAAGAGTATTTATTGATTCAGTCAAAGGTTATCAAATGCTAAGAAATTAAATGTGCTTTTTGTGTACATCTCTCATAATAGTGAGACTTCCTTTGCATGCTTGTAAGAGGAAATACCATTTTAAAGTAAAGCTATAATGAAGAACTAAAGTAATAATGAAAAGTTAAAATGAGTTAATGCTGTGCTGAATAAAGGCTCATGAGACATGCATCTCACTTTCATTACAGTTTACCACGACTATTAATTTTATTTAAGATTCAACTTGATTAATTCAATTCCCATTCTAATTCTAATTCTAAAATATTTATTTTTTATTTATGTCAAAAAACATGCAGAATACCCTCATGCACTGAGATCAAGTAAGGATCTTCCCTTTAAATATATGAAATTTAGTTAATTTTCCAGTTCTTTGCAATTACAGTGTAGTTAGAACAAAGATGATGGTGAAGCACAGCTGATAAATGTGACTGGTACTGTGACTGCTGCCCATACAGAGGCTTGAAGCCAAATGGACAAGGAATCAGCACTGATGCCAAGAATTAATGTTTGGCAGAGATGGAGATTTGACTCACGGATACATTCCTAAGGGGAGAATAAATACTAAATCGGACGTCACAGCCGTCGCTGCTGTAGCAACGCCCGGTGGGTTGCCTCAGGAAATGTCAGTGGGGTAGATCCTTGCCTGAGATTCTGTGAGCTGGAAGAAGCCCAGGCTTTTCTTGGGGCTGGAAAGAAATGGAGGAGTAGTGGCTTAAAGGCATGTTTTGACTTCCCTTCCAGCATCAGAGAGGCCTTGTATAGGTGCTCCACATAAGTGACCCGGAAGCCAGGGACAGTTACTTTCTCTAACAGCTTTTGTGGACGGTATGTCAGGTTGATGAGATACAAATTGAGGTGAGTTGGACCTCTATCATTACTAAACTATCATTGATTCAGAGAACAGTTTTCAAGAGAGAGGAAGAATGAAAGACAGAGAGGTATGCACAGAGATGTGAAATGCAGAACTGTTTACATCAGAGACAACTCTATCACAGATGATTATTCAGATTTACCCAGATGGACAGAGATAATCCCCCTGTACCATTTCTCTCCATCATACATGAAACATTTATTTACTTATTCTAATTAAAATTGTTTTAGAAACTCATTCCACTCTAGGCAGAGCAACACAAAAAATAGCCATAATAGATTTTTTGAGGAAAGGCTTTTACTCTAAACCATTTCAAGATTGTTCATGTCAGACAGTATTCTTAGCATGAGAAGTGACCAAACAGCATAAGGAAATTAAGACACACAATATTGAGGAAGGTCTTCCTTTTCTGTAATGGCACTACCTAGTTCTGACTATCTGAAGAAAGGAACACTGGAGTCACTTATTTTGGAGCAAGTTCTTTTGGAACACGTGTCCATGGTTCCAGTGAGACTAATGCCAGAATCTGGCTCATTTTGTTTAACCCTGTAGATACAAGTTTATTACATGCATGTAAATGACTTTGACTTGATGTGGAAATAAATAACTCAAGTTGGTTATAATGAGATCTAGATTATTAACTGCAATATACATTGTTCTTTTTCATAGACTGAGCACAGCAGAGTAAATTTTAATTGTGATGCTTAGGGATTTTCATTAGCAGTGAAACCCCTTGTGCGCTGAAATGAGAGTATTCCCATGAGAGCGCAGAAGTGAGCAAGAGAGAATATGTAATGAACTGAGCTCAACAAAATGAAGGTCAGAGCCAACATTCATGCAGAAAAGAGGTCACCTTAGGAAACTGCATTATTAAATACAACCTGGAACATATACACCTTGACAAGCAGCAAGAGGAAATTCCAACTTAGCCCAGATATAATCAAATGATAAAATGTAGGTGGATTTGTAGTGGATTTGCAAGCCAAAATAGATCTTAAGGAACGGGAATTTACTGATTTACGGTACAGAATATTATTTTACTGGTCAGAGTTTTGTCTCATATGACTACTAAGTACCAATTTGTACTGGTTTGAAATGGACACAAAGGATTTTTAAGAAATGCAGATGTGCAAATACTTTTTTCTCACCAATCAAATGGAACTCAGCAGAGCTATTGCTACAGAATTTACAGAAGGGAGAAATTCAGCTTTATGTTGCAAGAGAGCAAGAAACAGGAACAGATGTAAAATTTAAGTGAAATTCATCTTTGGAATGAACTAAAAAAAAAACAAAACACAACAGACAAACATCATCACGTGGACAAAAGTGGACAGAAACAAACTGGGTGATTACGGACCAATCAGCACCACATGAGTTACCCCTGGGAGAGACAAAATACAGTAAGTAAACTGCAAACAGCATGGGTGCTGAGAGCTGTGAGCTGAAGAAAGCAGGCAAATTTTCAAAGAGAAATGACTGACAGAGGGCCTCACAAGTGGTGGTCCCCAGGGCTCAATATTGGTGTCACTTCCCTTGAATATCTTTATCAACAGGCTGGATGAGGGGATGGAGCGCACCCCCGGCCGGTCTGCGGAGGACACCAGGCTGGGGCAGTGCTGCCCTGCTGGGGGGCAGGAGGCCCTGCAGGGGGTCTGGGCAGGCCGGGCGAGGGGCCCAGGCCGGTTGTGTGAGGTTCAACCCGGCTCCGTGCCGGGCCCTGCCCGTGGGGCACAACAGCCCCAGGCAGCGCTGCAGGCTGGGGCAGGGGGCTGGGAAGGTGCCCGGCGGGAAAGGGGCTGGGGGGGCTGGCTGGGCCGGCTGGGCAGGAGCCAGCCCTGTGCCCGGGTGGCCACGGGGGCCAGCAGCAGCCTGGCTGGTGTCAGGAACAGTGTGGCCAGCAGGGCCAGGGCAGTGCCCGTCCCCCTGTGCTGGGCCCTGGTGAGGCCGCCCCTCGAATCCTGTGTTCAGCTTTGGGCCCCTCACTGCCAGGGGGACGTGGAGGGGCTGGAGCGTGTCCAGAGCCGGGCAGGGGCTGGGGAAGGGGCTGGGGCACGAGGCTGATGGGGGGCGGCTGAGGGGACTGGGGGGGCTGGTCTGGAGAGGAGGAGGCTCAGGGGGACCCTGATGGCTCTCTACAACTGAGAAGGAGATGGTAGTGAGGTGGGGGTCCATCTCTTTTCCCATGTAACAAGCAATAGGACAAGAGGAAATAGCCTCAAGATGCACCACGGGAGGTTTAGATTGGGTATTAAGAGGAATTTCTTCCCTGAAAGGGTTGTGAATCATTGGAACAGGCTGCCCAGGGAGGTGGTGGAATCACCTAGATGGTGGAATCACATAGATGTGGTGCTTAAGGACATGGTATAGTGATAGACTTGGCAGTGCTGGTTTAACACTTGGACTAACGATCTTAAAGGTCTTTTCCAACCTAAATGATGCTATGATTCTGTGATTCTAATGTGGGATGTCCACAACAGATCTATGATAGAGTTATCCCCTTTACCAGAACTCATCTAAAAGAAAAGTCATTGATGACTATCTGAATTTTGCTTTTTTTCACTAATACTCCTTAAACAGCTTTTTCTTCACAGTTGCATGTCCCAGAGAGGTTTTAACTTCCACAGTCTGTGGATTGAGTAGCCTGATGAAAAGAACTGTGGCCTTTCAGTCAGCTTTTAAGTGTTGGCCTCCATTTTTCCTCTTAAAGCAATTTACATACTATAGCACTTGCACCTACTGATCAGCGAGATTTGTTACAGTTGTCAGTCACAGTAAAGATTATAATTACTACTTATGTCAAGAAACACAGTGGTTAAGCTTACAAGTTTAATTCTGGTGCCACTGCTGTATTTTTTCTGTGGGATTTTTTCTATGTCTATGGATACAAAAAAGCAGAAACAAGTGCTGAAAGTAGAGATGTGATTTGGAATTCGCTTACATGGAACTACCTGTTTATCCTCAGCTTTGCCTCTGTTCACCCACATATGCATCAAAAGTAACTCAACTAACACCCATAGAGTTACTTTACCTTTAGTGTGGAGAAACCAAATAGAACATGGCTCACAATTCACTCCGCTTCTATGACTGATGTCATGCCTAACAATTACAACACATGGCTTTGGATTGGCGTGCAAAATCCTTTGCAAAATGAGAAGAATGCTGACATAACAAATAGTTCTTCCTCTATGACAAGAGTTACAGACATCACTGCTATGTTAACAGACAGATGACCGTGTTTTGCCTATTTCAAAACTATTTAGGAAACCAAGAATATGAGTCTTTTCTACCATGTGTACAAGTTTCCCAAAAAAGTTTAAAGTGCGTGATCTTTTCACATAACTCTGAACATATTCTTTACGTACACTAACCAGATGTGTGCTTCCCTTCCCTTCAGTTGACCAGGGGCAGGCTTGTAGCAAGACTCTGAACCTCAAGTCAATATCTCCTGCTTCCCAGCTGAGCTTATTAGCCTGGGCTGAGTGCCTCATTAACCATGGCAATATGACATTTAGTTAGTTCAGAGGTCACACAGCATCTTAGAGGTGCCTGCAAAAGACTGGTGAAACTGCACTCTGTTGTATTTAAAACCATACCAGCACAGAGATTTTAACGTGATTTTAGGCACTGGATGTATATAGGACTTCATACCCGTAAACTGTTTCAGTACAGCCAGATCCTACATATTAAAAAGTGTTCAATAATCCTATAATGATGCTTAAAACCAACTCCAATGAAATGCATGAGCTAACACATTTTTTAAACACCAACTGTTTGCCAGGTCTACTCATGTCCTAACTAAAAGGCTTTTGTGTTTGCATTCTACACAGGGAAGTGGGAAAAAAAGAACTGATTATGCTAGAAACAAAATTTCAAATGACAAATTAATGCAAAATGGATGGAATTATGAACTGAATACAGCGGAAAGGAAGAAGTGGAAACCTTTCTGAATAGATCTGGGGAGATGATAGTAACTAGTGTACCAGAGGAAGAGCTGAACAATCTTTTCCTTTCACTGATTGTTTCAGGGGGACAGTAGAGTAGGATAGTAGTTTATCACCTGCTGTAAAGTGTGCTTAGATGGGATAAAAAGAAAGGTTTGTTGACCTTTTAACAAGGTAGTTATTAATCTCCTGCATACAACCTAGCACCTTGCTTCAGAAATCAGGCTGGTGTTGGATCAAATGAGCAAGGATTGTGACATGATGGTAGCTGTAAGATGCTGAAGACCTCTGCATAAGCCAGATGTAAAGCATTGGCATCAGAAAAAAAGAAAAATCTCACCTAAGAATGATTTGATGGAAGACAAAATAGTGTAAAGAAGCTCTGGAAAGAACTGGAAGACTTATATTTGTGTGAGCTCAACAAAATAGTTATTTACTTCATAAACTGGTTCCCGTTTGTCCCGCTTCTTTCTCTATTTGTATTTCTAGCATTTCTGTCTCATTGTCAAACAGGTTTAGTCAATTAAAAATTATATTTTTATAGTTCTGTAAAGTTCATGGCACTTTACAGATCTATCAAGCACTGTCCATGGTGCTTCCTTTCAGAAGAGAAAATCTTAAGTGGCCACTAGCAGGAAATAGCCACGTCTGCTTCCAGAACTCAGAATCTTACAGGGGACCTGGAAACAAGATGGTATGGGAAAAGGGCCAAACCTTCCCTGTTTATAAGCATCTGTTTAGGTTTGGTATGGGCTGCTATTAGTTGAGGGAACATTTCTTTTTGAAGGGCACAATAAGAAAGTATTAGGCTTCAAAAAGGAGCAGCAAGATTCACAAACTCACTGTGGTTTGAGAACTCAGCAAAACCTCAGTGGTTCTGAGACTCATCCAACTCTTTGCATTCATTTCTCCAAAACAGTCAGAACCAATTTTTTGAAGCTTCTTTGTCTCCTGCAGCTGACAATTTTTTGACACAGTTAATGACCACCATCAGCCATTAATAACTTTCTGTGTTAAACAGAAGTAGGGTGGTCTCTTTCTTTGCCTTGGCATAACAAGGAAAATGGTCATTTTTCCACTGCAGGTATTAAAAGTAATTGACACTATCATTTCAATAGTGCCATACACACTCAATGACAATTACAGGTGCAAAAGCAGGGAAGTTTCTGAATGTACATTAAAATCCAGGCTCTGAAAAATAAAATTTTGTTACTAAAAGAAATGTCTTCAGTCCAATATAAAATTCCAGCCCCTTTCCTCTTCACATGTTAAAAATCAAGAACTGAACTCTGTAAACAAGACTCTTCAAGTAAAGGAAACACATAATTAGATCATAATTTCAGAGGAAGGAAATCATAATTGTGTGATTACCCTTCAGCTGTGTGAACATCTTGCTCCAGTAAAGGTCCTATTGAATTATATAAGGCCACTTGTGGAGGAAGATAATATTCAATACAAATATTAGTTTAGAGTCTTAGACACTGAAATGATTTCATCAGCAGTCCTACAGAACGTGCGCTTGATCTGCAAGACCATCCTATTTTTCTGTTAAGTGCTGTCAAGTCGATGCTAGGAGTACTGCCAAATTAAAACTGATACACACTTAAAAGGCAAGTTCTTTTACGCATGGATATTTTATGTATTAAAACTTGAAGTTGCTGCATTTTAAAAATCTAGTTCTATTACAATTTTCCTTTTTTTTTAGATATTTCTCCATTTAGGTTACTTTTGTTCTCCACTTCTCATTCGGCAATGGGAAAAAAACTCAGCTGCTTTCAACATACATGTAACTGCTTATATATTTGGATCTCTGGATATCAGCCACCATGAAATGCTGCAATGTCCAGGTTACAAAGAACAATATAGCATGTTAAGTTCCAAAGCATCAATTCCTTTCTTTAGAATTGTCAAAGGCCAGAAAACCAGCTGAATTAATTTTATGGTTCATTAAAACATTAACTTTGCGAAATCTGTATCTACAGACTAAAACGGAATTATTTTTACCACCTTTTAAATTGAAAAAAATATTTCTAAAGCCATTTAAGCAGATCTTGAATAACAAATTTACAAGGATAATAGATTAAAAAAAATAAAACCACCTTGAAGACTGAAATATGTCAAGCAGCCTGGGACGAGGCCAGAATGAATACAGAGAAACATCTTCATTGATATATCATACATACATTTTCCAAATAACCATTAGAAAATTACCCCTGTTTTACTTAATCAAAATTGTCTCATGAATAAATTTGAAGGCTGAAACATTTGAAGACTCAACACAAGGTGATTACGAATTACATATATAAGAACCTGGAATTTAAGTAGTCAGAGCAATGAAACTAAGAAACTGCACTAAAAATAGTACAGCTATGCTGATTTATGTTATTCAAGTCATGGTTTTAATGTCCCCCATGTGATAATTTGGTGTATACAACTGTTCAAGTATTTATTTCTGTTCTATTTTTCTTCCCTTCAAAGAAAAGTTCAACAATTAGAAGTCTTATCTAAAGGCAGTATCAAGAGAAATACAACAAATTTACTATCTCTAGCTTTAAAAAATGTAAATTAAACACTGCCCGCCACCTGCCTGCAAAAAAACATCCCTCCACCTACACTTTTACATTGACCAAATCACCTGAAACAGCCTACTGATCAGATTAGGCACATGTTAATTTCTGACTAAATCGCCTCATGGCATATCACAAGTTATCACATGTCTCACGGAGCGGTGCCTCCATTATGTGCAATGACATTACTAGGCAATATGTCATGTTCAGAAAGCACCATCTCTTTAATTGCCTGTCACTACAAAACACTCCTGTTTAAAATAACAACAAACCCCAGCAATTTTCTTTTCATGAGGGTTTATACAGTTCCTTGTTGGATCTCAGAGGAAAGGAAGGAGAAGGGGTCAGTGGCTAGAAAGGAATGCTGCCCAACAGCTATGCTGAGCAGAGCAGAAATGGTCACACCTACCATAATCAGCTGGCCTCCAGCAACATAATCATCTTTGGAAGCTCCTCCAGAAGGACAGTTAACTAATCTAGGCTTTCAGTAAAGCTGCTGGTAAGAAAGATTTACTTGTGAAGGACCTTGGTGCTCTTCTGCACATCTCTGAGGTGGCTGCAACCTCTGCAACCCTCAGTGAGAATGAGATGACCCTGGCAGAGCAAAGGTCTCTCAAGTTAAATTGCAAAGGTCTTTGGAGCAGGATTAAACCCAGGTGGTTTTGTAAGCTCTGGGATTCCTCAAGCAGTGTCTAGAGGAAGGGACTATAGGTGGGGTTATGCCTGATTCCTACCTGTTTGAGTGAACACATGTCAGTGTGTCTCTCTCCAGCTTCTGCGCTACTGAGTGTGTGCACTTCCCAGTTCTCATGGCTGTGGACTCTCAGTCAGGCTTCTGGGAAAACTGAGCACAGATGGGTCTGTCTCATACACACGGGTGTTTGGACATGGTTGGCCATGTGTTCATTTGTGGAAACAGACAAGTAGTTGGCATGAAACGTGATTAGGTTAAGCCCAAAATGGATGGTAAAATGAAACTAAATATATAAACTGGATTCAGAGCATTTGGGGGGAAAATTTACTAACACACCACCACTGCCACCCATACTTACAGACTACGGTGATTAAGGATATTTTTGTGGACTGTCCCTGTCTCCAGGCTACCTTGTATATTGTGTCACAGTCTCATATTTAATTTCATTTTGTATGTATATCACAAGAAATAAGACTACGTCCCCTTTCTCAAACCTCAAATTTCCATCTTGTCTAAATGTCACCCATGGAGCAAAAGAGGTGAACACAGCTATCTGTGCGGAGATCAAAAGGCAGAAAAACAGCTTTGTCACTTCCTGCGGGGCCACTTTACAGGATCAACAGAAGAAGAAACAGGGGAGGCAAGACACTGTTATTATAATATATTTGCATTAGACAACTTTCACTGTCACCACCAAATTTGCAAACAGCAATAAAAATCGTCTCCCATCTACAAGAAAAGTACCAGGCATTTATATACTGCTGCAACTGCATAATCCTCATACAGCATTTCAGCTTTAAAGGCTACGCTTCCAATTTGGCACAAGTTACCATCTAAAAAAATTTGATACCATCAGCCTTATCTCTAAGGCCTGTTTATTTCACATGTTGAAAGCATCAAACAGCTTGCTGCAATTGACAACTGTAGCTAAAAAAAAGAGGACAAAGCATTACATTATAGTGGCATTAAAAACGTCCAAGTACAAAATCTTCTCTGAAAGGGGCTGGCAGGGGAAGTGCAGGGGTGGGCTGTTTGAAAAACAACAGCTGTACAGCCAATATGTCTCAGTCTTGTCTGTAGCCTCTCCGAAACTTTAGCCAAAATGTATTCAAAATTAACTATGAAACAAGTGCTTCCCCTTTTTCTTTTCATTTAACATTTTTGTCCCACTTCTATTTCTCTAGTGTTTTTCAAGCCTTCTTATTTTAGTTCATCACTAGCACACCTCCTAGGAACATTTTATGGACTAGATTTTTAAGTACATTTAAAAATCCAACTGGGCATACCAAAAACAAATCCAAAGACACTGAGCAGTTCTAGAATTTTCTTATAGTCTAGAAAAAACTTATCTGAAGAAAACAGGTATTATAGGATCCTACATTGGACACGTTCCACAGAATTCATATAAGAAAAATCTCTTCTTGTCACCCTGCAGAATGAGATGGATTTTTCCAAGAGGTTCAGCCTCACCCAGCTTGTGATTCCAGTCAGTCTTGTTGACTTTGATGATATGAAGTTAAAACAAGTCCTAGAAAATCCCAGGTCACTTATCATTTAAACGGGAAGAATCTCTTGCCTATCTATAAACTGAGATCTCTGACTGAAAACTAAACAAGCTTTTCCTGTTGTTTTGTTTCTATTTTACAAGACTTAGGGGTTTTGGATGGACATTTAGCTGGTAGTGATATCTGTCACAACAGAATGACTCACTGGGGATTTAGTATAAGCCAGGTTCATTTTATACCAATACTCTGCTTTGGTACTTCTGATAAGCTTCCCTGACAATGGAACAATTACAAGACTTAAAAAGAAATAATGCTTTAGTTGATTAGACCTTATTTTAAAAAAGGATTCACAGCAATTCAATGACTGAAAGTAATTTGTCCTTTTCTCTCCTTCAGTAATCATTCTGACGTATTTGTTGTAGTTGAGCCAAAACATTTCATAGGTCAAGGAGACTAGATGAGTCTTGGGTCATCACATCCAGCTCCTTTTCTTTTGGAGTTAACCAGTTAACAAAATCCTGCTCACACATTTTTCACAAGCAGTTGTAGATGGAAAAACTATCAGGATATCTCATTTTACAGTAGAAGAAGGGGAAAGTGGGAAAGAAACAGCCAGTTATCAAAAAGAGTTTGGAAGGTAAGTAACAGCTAAAGGAAGTCTGGATCATTTTTTAAATGGTCTGAGCTTTGCATGAAAATCTGTAGGGTGGGACATTTTTACTACCAATATAACTTGACACTTTGCCCTAGCAGCTGAGGTTTTATATACTTTCTTTGATTGTTTGCTTTTTTCAGCAGATGCAGGCATGAATATTTAACTCTGAGGACCTCTAATTTTATTACCTGGGAAACAGATAAATAATGGTAAGATGTTACCCTCTACCACGAGCCAGATACTCAGGAAATATCACATTGTACTTATTACTCATAAATGGAAAGACTGAACTCTGCTTTTTCAACACCTAGGGAAGCCTGTTCAGTTACTATATTCTCTATTTTCTATGCAATCAAATTAGATCATTAAAGATATTTCAGGCAGTACAGGGCTGGTATCTCTTACCCAAAACTGTGCATTAGACTTTCAAGAGGTACAAAACAAAGGAAAATGGTAAATCAACATATAAAACCATTTGCATATTAGTGCTTTTTGAAAGCTTTATTTTTTAAATAATATTTCTGTACTAAACCAGACTGTAATATAATGAAATCTTGCAATACGTTGAGCTTAATTTTCCCTTTAATGTAATTTCATTTTCTTTCACAGATTATAGAATAGACATCAAAATTTACTACTTAGACCTGGAGAGCCAGAATCAAAAAGTCTTGGATTCTGTTTCTGGTTTTGTTCCTGATTTGCTGTTTTAAGAGAAACAAATCACTTCCTTTTATAGATATGCCTGAAAATATATAGTTATATAAATTCAATTTCAATAAGTTTTGGAGTCTTGCTTCACAGTAATCTCAAATTGTTGCACTAGGGAGTTAATAAAATCATTAGGGGGGAGCATTGATAATGGCTCAATACGGGAACATAACCCTTTTTTTTTTGTGTAACACTGGCAAACAAATAATTCTATTCTATTCAGTGATAAAGGTGAAGTTCTGGTGAGCACATTTCAGCTCTCCTGAGTCCCGAAGTGTTCCCTTCGGCTGCCTGTTAGCCATTATTCATTGCATGGGGTTTGTGATCTAAACCAACTGACTACTTTTTTTTTTTTTCTGCTGTCCAAACAGGTGCCTGAAACATCCTAAGCAGGTAAATAGAGAACAGTAAATAACAAATAGTGAACAACAGATATGAGTGTTAGAGCATAAATATCTTTGATCAAATTCAAATTCAAGTATTCATACAGTACTTAGTCTCAAAAAATAGTGCATTGCATGAGCGTTCATCCTTGGCAAGCAAAGTATTTCATGAGGGTTGAATGCAAGAAATTTCAGGGCATTCACAACAGTGTTGTAAACATTGCTTATTAGTATTTATCTGTCTTCAGGTGCTTGGAGAGTCTTGTATGAGAAGCTATTAATACACACAAAGTGCCACACTTTTTCCTGGTTATCTAACTAAATCTTTTCTTGAGATAAAAAGGGGAATCACATGTATACAAAAACACTCAGAGGCACATTCCTTTCTAATTTACACCTATCACAAAATACACCTGCTTAATCACTCCCTGCATGATCCATAAATCGAAGAATTACAATAACTTCCTACATTTGGGACGGGGAGTAGATAGAATTTCATAAGCATACACTGTAAAACCCATTCCTAGAATACAGAACCGTGAGAGCATGCTTCTGTATCCATTTTCTTCAGATTTAACTGAACTTTAATCAATAACATGGATCTTACAGATACTATACTAGAGCTCCAAGCCAAAGTCAAGAAACACTGTCAGTAAAAATACCCAGATTCTGATTTTGTGCTCCTCTCCTTTCCCTGTCATTCTAAGGATTATTTCATGCATTTATTTTGGTAACAGGGAACAAAAGCAGTGAATCCACTGGTATTATCAGAACTACTTCTCCAAACTAAGGTACATTTGGATGATATCGCAGACAACCCGAGCTAGTACCAAATCAGAACTTGAAGCTGGTCTGTCTTCACAACCCACCTAATGTAGCAGTACTATTTCTGGTTTTACCCTGAGCTCATTCTGAGTCTGTTTGAGCATCCTTTCTCCTGTGAAGTATAAGTCTAAGTACTAACAACACAGCTAAGCATTTATTAGGATTTACAAATTTGTCCCCTGGTTAGACATCCAGCTTCCATGACCTTCACTCACCTTCTCAGATGACTCTGTAAATCCAGCTGTACATTGCCTACAAATGTGTATCTTGTTCAATTACATGTGATCCTAAGCCAATCTGATAGAAAATGTTTTGACAGCGCCTTTTTGCATCCACATGCTCTAACCTGCCAGAAAGAGTAAATTTCTGTCACAACAGATCAGTAAAGTCAAAATGCATCATTCATGTGTTGTTTTAGCTTCCTGTAATACAGATTATGAATAAAGTTTGTAACTTGTAAAGAATAAAATATTTTTGTAATATTTCTTTTTGCCATTGTGCTGATTTTGGCTTGGATAGAGTTAATTTTCTTCATAGTAGCTAGTATGGGGCTATGTTTTGGATTTCTGATGAAAAAAAGTGTTTTTTGCAAGGATGGTTTTGTTATTGTTGAGCAGGGCTGGCACAGCACCAAAGCCTTTCCTGCTCCTCACCCCACCCCACCAGCGAGTGGATGGGGGGGAATAAGGAGTTGGGAGGGGGCACAGCCAGGACAGCTGACCCAAGGGATATCCCATACCATATGATGTCGTGCTCACCATATAAAACTGGGGAAGAAGAAGGAAAGGGGGGACATTTGTCTTCCCAAGTAACTGTTAGGTGTGATGGAGCCCTGCTTTCCTGGGGATGGCTGAGCACCTGCCTGCCCATGGGAAGTGTTCAGTGAATTACTTGTTTCTCTTTGCTTCCATGTGCAGCTTTTCCTTTACTTATTAAACTGTCTTTATCTCAGCCCATGAGTTTTCTCACTTTCACTCTTCTGATCCTCTCCCCCATCCCCTTGGGAGGAGTGAGTGAGCGGCTGTGTGGTTCTTAGCTGCTGGCTGGGGTTAAACCACGGTAGCCATTTACTTATAGTTTTTTATAAGGTTTCTACTTTCCCATTTTAAGAGGAACATAAAAGTTATTAGAAGAGAGCAGAAGAAAGCCAGCTCTCTCGTGTCTGGCAGGGACCAATGGGACATACTTCAGAGGCCATAAAACGTGACAGAATTGCAGGGAACCTCTGGGACATCCCGTCCACCTCCTGCAACTGGTGGTTGCATGTTTCCAGACACCCAGACTGTGAGTTGGAGAATCAGCACTTCATGTGCTTTAGTCCTTTATCATTTAGACACTTTGGGAATCTCAGCTTTTATGACTGAATTTTTGAAAACATCTCAAGGCCTCACCTCAGGGCCTTCAATTAGTCCCCAAATAATTTATAATTTCCTATTGAAGTGTATATACTTTCTTGAACTAACACTTTTATGTAGAACTGGGGAGAGTGACTAGTAATACTAGTATTTTTTAGAAGATGCCTCCTATGAAGCATTTATTTTACATAGTTCCACTGTTTCACATAGATAATTCAGTAGCACTGAAGCCAGGCAAATAGTCATCTATTTTGTTGTTATAAATTGATTGTGCAGTAGATTTTGATAAATCATCCCTTTTACTGTAGTGTGGAATTACTGAACACTGCAAATGTTCAAGTTACTAAATAACACACTCAAATATATCTTCTATGCTGATGTGAATTTTTTACTGACCTTGACCCCAAAATAATTTTTTTCCCTCTTCCTACAAGCAGAATAATTTATTGCTAAAGCAAACCATTTAAATGCAAGTTTATGACAGTATGCATTTGTTTTCTGCAACTGACCAAAAATAGCAGAAGAATTTAAGACACAAATTTAACATAGCTAACAATTCCCAGCTAATCAAATACAAATTAAGAAATTAACTGTCATTTTAAAAATAGAATGATTATTACTGAGTATTTGTGTCTTTCTATACTGATGATAACTATGAAACTCATTTTAATTTCAGATCTGTAAAGGGATTCCTGTGATAATGAGCTTGCATTCATGAATGCTATTATTTCCATTCATAAACTTCATTTCCAAAGACCTCCATTACCTCAAGGTAAAAAAGACTATAGGAGAAGAAAACTGGGGAAGGCAGGGAAACCCCCAATACTCTGGGGTGGTTAGTCAATACTGCTCTAAAAAAATGTCATGAACATAAGTTATGGTTTTTAAAGCATCAAAGCAATTAAGAAGGAAAAAATGGAAATTAATGGAAGTTGAATATCATCTTATTGCTGCTGAAAATCTTATCCATATTCTGAGGGCATTACAAAGGTAAATGATATAAGGGAAAGCTTTTCAAAGACACAGGAGGACAAAGAAGGGCCCAACTGCATTAAAAGTTTTTGACTGTTTCAAATAAATCCACTAGAAACAAATATAAAGCCTTAATTTACGGTGAAATGGGAAACAAATTGTTTTCCTCATAGCATTATGAATTGCAGTGCTAAACTGGGGAGGAGGACAATTTAGATAACCCTATCACTCAGACGGAAGAAAAAAAATCAGGTTTTTTGGCATTGAACAAGTGACTGATAGTAATGAGAAAGGTATCAAAATGACAGTACAGAGACATTCATTGAGATAAACCTATCCATAAGGAAGGCACCCACAACATCATCATGATGATTTTTCAGCAAGTTCATGACATACAACTATTTGACATCCTTCATGAAGAAATTCCCTAGAGCAGCACTGAGCACTTAGTAGCACTGAGTACTTCGTCTTAATCCAACAAAGCACAGAAAATACATGGAAAAATGATTTTAAGAACTTTCTTAAATAACAAGAAGGTACTGTTTAATTTGCTGTACAGTGGACAATTGCGCCTGTGCAGATTCTACTAAAGATGAACTTCAACTCTTAATATAATGTCTATCTAACTTTTCTGCCTGACATATATAAGGGCATAACTACAGTATCACAGACACGTCTAAGAACTTTTCATTCAAACTCAAAGTATTGGTTTCCTCTAGTTTATCTAAATGGCAACAACAGGATTTAAAATAAGTGATCTTAATCCCTTCTCTCCTCCCACCACAAATCTTGGGAAAAGCTGCATTCCTGGAAATGTAAAGAGTTGGATTCATGTTTAAGAAACATTAAACAATTTTGAGCTCTCTAGAATACAGAAAAGGAATTATACTGCAATTTCATGCACACATCTTGTTCACAGGAACATGCTCTTACTCTATGTAGAAAGGTGTATGCCAGTGTGGCCCAGCGTGGTGATTCCACTGCAAAGCTGCAGACCATCAGTTGCATGGGAGGGTGGACACAATCCTGGCTTGAAGTGCCCTTCTGTGTCTATGACAATCAGATTACATATAGCTGAAACACAGTCTGGGAGAGTTCACTGAGCTCTAGAATTCAAATAATAATAATAATAATACAATAGAACAAAAAATAAGGCATCAAAAATATTTATAAAAACTTGAAATATCTTATTTCACTACTTTTTAACTTCAGAGATGCAGTAAAACCTGTTCTGAGCTAACTGGTAGTTCTAAGGTGATTTAATATCCTCAGATGAAAATAGCCATATAAAAAGTAAGTGACAATAGATTGGTATTTGTTATTTCCTGGCATACACACAACTTGTACTCATTTATGTGGCAACAAACCAAAGACATCTCAGCACAGTTTATAGGTGGGGAAGAAAGCAATCATTTCCTAAGTGCTATGTATACAGGGAAGGATGTGTTAAACTAAAAGTATTGCAGCAGTTAAGATAGGGAGAGAGTAGAAGTGTCTGAACAGCAGTGAGTAACTCTTCATAGGAAAATACTGCATTGTATTTTCTCTGTGCATCAGCCCTGGCTTAAGTCTCCTCAGTAAGACAGACAAAAACTCAAGTTCAATGCTCCAAGTGTGAAGAGCCAGTCATTCGAGCCATGGGAGGGGAATCAAAAGGAAAAAATATGGGGGGGTGCAGTAGCTGGAACTAGCTCTGAGGACCCCAGCCTGCTGTCCCTGTTCTCTTGCTGTGAGCGCAGGAGGGTGGAGGGGGTAATACCACTGCTAGAAGCAGCCACCTTCGCACAAGTACCCATCACACCTTACAGTCCACTGCGACCTCAGCGCTGGCACCTGTGCTGCCAGCTTGTTTGACTCAGACACAGCTCCCGGCAGCTTGTCCTGAGTGGCTGACCACTCAGTTGTGCTTGAAGCCTATCCTTCTGTATCTTGTTGCCCTTAACAAACTTTCAAGAAGCTTTAAACTGTCCAGCATTAGGCTACTGCCACCAAAGGCAATGTTAATATTTCTGCTGCCTTAGTGGTGCAGGATTATGTGGTGGAGAATAAGGAAGGACATACGTGCTTGCATGACACTGAATGGATGTTTTATCATTCAGCTGAAGTTGGACGAATCTTTTATCACCATATATTCAAATGAAATCACAGGCAGCACATTCAGTGGAGCGGAGCCACATAGGCAGCAGAAATAATGACAAGGCAGTGGAATCGCTAGTGACCTGACAGTGATGCTCTTCTTTCTCAGCAGCGAAAATCAGAGCTTAATGGGCACTATAAAACCGCAGACCACATGAGCCCACAACTATTGCTGGCCAGAATGTTTACTACCCCTGCTTCTGCCATGTCATTCTAGGGATTTCAACTCTACTATGTGAGCAGATAGTATTGCTATTTTTATATGGCCACCTTCAATGCTGAACCTTTAGCCTACATGAGCAGACATCTCATTAAAATTATATTCCACTAAAGAAAATGAGATCATAAACAAGAAAAGGGGCAGGTATTTGGATTGCTTTTGAGGATTTGTCAGAAGTCTCCCCGTGTTGAGAAATTATTTATATTTGAAGTTCTTCAATGTATATTGTGGCATTGCTATCAGAGGCCTTTTTCCAGGTATTTTGGGAGACACAAATATAGAAGATTTTTTCTTCATCAGTCTCTCCATTTTCCCTCAATAACGTAGAAGCCTACTGGTTAATTTTAACCAAATTTGATTAAAGATAGTTATCTCAGAGAATTTAACTCAAGTTTCATGAATATCAGTGACCAGGTACAGGACAGATGCCATAGAAGAAAAGGACCAGAGCAGACTCTGCATCATTAGATGCTAAAGAATCCAACCAAAAGGCATACATGTCAAGAAAAACATTGGACTTCAAAACTTTCATTCCTTAAAGAACCCAGTCTTCCAGAATCAATATTTATCTGTTACATGTACCATGAAGCAGCAATTAAACAATCATTATCAGCAACAACTTCACGCTAGTAGTTCACAGCCGGTCAGCAGCCATTAACTTGTGTCTCTATGACCTCAGGTACCTGAACTATTCTACAGAAGAAAAAATGCTCCACATCGTACTGTTCAAGTGGGTAACTGTCAAGCAAGCAGCTCAGAGTGCTCAACACTTAGTAAGGAATGATTGAGACCAATTAACTGTTTCAAACTAGTCATACTGGAAATCTGAAGAAAGTTTAAGTTCCTCTTCATTCTGTCAGAAGTATGGAAAGTAGCTTCAGAAGATCTACCCTACAGGAATTTAAACCTGAGTACACATATCAATTTATGATTGAAAAATATAGAACCGATTACTTGATGCAGTCAACAAATTATCTTAGTTTTTCACACTGCTTCTCTAGATTTTTTTATGAGAAAGTCTTTCATGAGTATGCATAGTTTTCCAAGGTCTTTTTCTGGAGAAACAGCTTTGATTCTTGCATCCTGAGAGCACACAGGAAACCTGGACTCGGACTATTATCACTGGGCCTATAACAAAGAAAAAGTGCTCCTCTCATGTCTTCCGCCTACACATCATCCTTTAGGTGCACTTCAGCTCACAGTGGCATCTGTCTGCCTTGAGTGTTCACTCCAGCTGTCATGACAAAGATCCTTTGCTTAAAGTGATCCTTCAAGAGCTGGATGGATAGAGAGATCAGTGTTATAGTATGATCTCTTACTGCAGAAAATTGCCTAACTAGCTGCATCAGTCTTTAGTATTATCGTGTGATCTGTTCAGAAAATTGCCTAACTAGGTACATGTCTTTAGTGCAAAGCCATGCTGTAGTATGTTAAAAAAAAAAAAAAAAAAAAAAAAAAAAGTGAGTTTGCGATAAACAGTACTAGGCAGATGGAGAGAAATGATCACTACTATTGACTGCGTATGGATTGAATACTTGGTTTAATTCCATTTTCCTATCTGCCATCCTGATCTACTTATTAATTTGCTCAACCTCTATGCCCTGACCTTTTCTTTATATGCTTTTTAAATTGGGAAATATCATTAAGTGTAAATATGTACAATGCTATGCATGGAAATACAGAATGATCTTGTAGGCCTGCAAGAACGTCCCCAAAATAAATTTTAATAATAAAGCTAGTATGTAAGCCCAGTTAAGAGACAAAGTGCTTAGAACTGATGCAGAAGTTTAAGATTGCAGTATTCCCTCATCCTTAATCTGCCTGGATATTCAGAAGGCTAAAAAGTTCTCCTTTACTATCTAAATAACATACTACATAGAAGGAAACCAAGTGACATTTAAGTCAGTTAATTCATATCCAATTTATTATTTTGATAATGTTGATGACATAATCAACTAAGTCTTATGATTTAGAGGAATTATAGAATTATTAATTTACATGCATATTTTTCACTTAAGTAGATAGCCAATAGTTTAATCTTTCACATAACTGTTATGCTTCTGTTTGGCCCCCATCCCCAAAGATTATTTCTGATTTTATAGCCCCAGGCATACATATTGGACTCTCCAAGTGGAAATAAATTTAGAATTTACAAAATTCTTTCATAGTGACTGCTTTGCTGAAAATATTTTCTATTATGCCAGACAGATTTATTGACTTTTCGATGAACTAAGTCAGAATATTATATGCTTAATACTGGCCTTGTGGTTCATCTGAAGTCAACTGTAGCATGTTCAGTGGAAGCAGAGTTAAGACACAATTTAGAAAACAATAAATCTGTGGAACTGGTCTGTTTAGCTACAAAAATCAGATCCTGAACTGGTGAAGAGACTTTTTGCAGATTGAAGACAACCTCCAAGGGATGCGTGGGAATCTGGGATGTGAATGCTGCTTTCAGTATTATGCTTGAGCAGAAAACACTTTGAATCAAACCTCTAGGGTTGATCACCTTTTCTCTATTGATTCATACTGCTGGTGACCAGACAGACTGACTGATAGTAAACAACTCAATTTTTAAACATTGTAAAAACTAGGGATTTTCAGGGAAATTCAAAAGTACACCATAACTCACAGGTCTTTTTCAAAGATTCCACCCATGGTCTTAATTCAACACACATAAAATAGAGAAAGAAGGGGGGGGGGGGGGGGGGGGGGGAAGAGAATTATTTCATTAGATAAATAAAAATTATCTGCCATCACACAAGTTCAGCCGAGATGATAACTAAGTGAAAATGCATTTTCATTAAAAAGAGCACATTGCTCCCAAGAAACTATGAAATTGAACATATTTTCCATTATGTTTTGAGTGATCAGATTTGTAACGAGAAAAATACTAAAACTACACATGATAAGGTCTTGCTAATCTGTATTATTTTCTCCTCAATAGAAGAAACACCTGGCATGAGATTTTTAAATTTCAGAGTATACATTATGATACAGGTCACTGTTGTAGAAGACTGTCCTTAGGGGAAGAGAAGGCCCAACATGCAGACTGGGCCCATTCCTTAGGGAAGTCTGCTGCCTCCCTGGGCCCAGGTTAAAGATGTGAAGAGAAAGCTTCCTATCCTGGTATGGCCTCAGATTACTATCCATGATTGATTTTTCATGTAGACAGCAATGGAGTTGCAATAAGAAATCCAAGGGCAATCAAGAGAGAGTTCAGCGCCTTGAGGCATCAGGTTGAGGGATCAGGAGCACAAGCAGTGTTCTCTATCCTTCCAGTTGAAGGAAGTGATGAGGACACAGGAGATCGATACCTGGCTCCAAGCCTGGTGTCACCAACAGAATATGGGGTTTTTTTTGATAATGGGTTAGTCTGCATGACACCAGGCCTGCTGGCAACAGGTGGGCTACACCCATCTCAAGGAGCGGAAGGATATTTGTGCAGCAGTGAGCAGGGTTCTCTAAAAGAGCTTTAGATTTGAAGAAGAAAAGGGATAAAACCAGGAAAGAGATCTGGGCAGGCCGGGCGAGGGGCCCAGGCCGGTTGTGTGAGGTTCAACCCGGCTCCGTGCCGGGCCCTGCCCGTGGGGCACAACAGCCCCAGGCAGCGCTGCAGGCTGGGGCAGGGGGCTGGGAAGGTGCCCGGCGGGAAAGGGGCTGGGGGGGCTGGCTGGGCCGGCTGGGCAGGAGCCAGCCCTGTGCCCGGGTGGCCACGGGGGCCAGCAGCAGCCTGGCTGGTGTCAGGAACAGTGTGGCCAGCAGGGCCAGGGCAGTGCCCGTCCCCCCATGCTGGGCCCTGGTGAGGCCGCCCCTCGAATCCTGTGTTCAGCTTTGGGCCCCTCACTGCCAGGGGGACGTGGAGGGGCTGGAGCGTGTCCAGAGCCGGGCAGGGGCTGAGGAAGGGGCTGGGGCACGAGGCTGATGGGGGGCGGCTGAGGGGACTGGGGGGGCTGGTCTGGAGAGGAGGAGGCTCAGGGGGACCCTGATGGCTCTCTACAACTGAGAAGGAGATGGTAGTGAGGTGGGGGTCCATCTCTTTTCCCATGTAACAAGCAATAGGACAAGAGGAAATAGCCTCAAGATGCACCAGGGGAGGTTTAGATTGGGTATTAGGAAAAATTTATCCACTGAAAGTGTTATCAAGCAGTGTAATAGGCAACTGGTTGAGTCACCAACCCTGGAGGTATTTAAAAGCAATGTAGATGTAGCACTGAGGGACATTGTTTAGTGGTGGACTTGGCAGTGTTAGGTTTATGGTTGAACTCAAGGATCTTAAAGATCTCATGCAAATTAAATGATTCCATGATTCTACTACAATCTCCTTAAGATAACAGCAATGAACCAGAAAATAAGCATAAGCCCAGACAGTGATACATTACCTTTCTATACCATGTTGCTACAGGTCCTGAGCTATTAATTTTCTAGGTATTTTTTTAATGACAAATTGTAAGGATTTTCCAATGGGTTTTGATTTGTTTGGGGTTTTTGTTTTTCAGGTCTTATTCCATAAGTCATCATATGTCACCCCTGCCATTCTGCAACAAATGAAAATTCAGCATACAGGATAGGTCATGGAAATGCAAGAATAACAACAATTGAGTTTCAAGAAATCTAAGATCTATGAAGCCATATGTAGCCATAAATCAAAATTCCAAACCCATCATTTCATTTCAGAAACCAGAAAGGCAGATTTCTGTATGTGCCAATTAGACAAACAGATTGTTTCAAGTCAACAAAGAAGGCACCTGCTGTGCAAAAAGTTCCTTGGGAATCATGTATATGTCATCAGAGATTATTTTTAAATATTCACTCTCTGAATTTGCTTTTTATTGTCCTGTGTGAACTTCCAGGACCATGTAGAACATTATGAAAGTCTAGGGTCAATGCTAATATATTCCTATTAAAAATTAAACACATGAAATATAGGACAACTACATCAAATGTCTAGGATTTTTCCAAAAGACTTTGTTTTGAGAAGGCCTATTGAATTAGAACTGCAGGAGAGAAGGTAAATCATCTGAATTGTGAAAAAATGGTCTTTTGTTCTATTTCTGTTGACAGGAGACTGCTTCAATACCTTGCTGATTACTAGACAATAAAGGTTAAACAGGATTTAGCCTTCATACAGTTTTAACAAGGTCAGATGGATTCATGTCCATTTGAACCAACTGAAACCATGAGGTTTCAATACCAAAAAGGAGAAATCCACAATGCTGCAAGGAAATGAACTTTTCATGCAGTCATTTTTGACAAATTATAATCATCCCAATCTAGTAAAGCATTCAAATGTGTTTAAGCAGGTAGATATTCCTAGTGAATTCGCAAGACCTATGCATCAGATAAACCTGAAATCAATAGTACTGTAATTTCAATGAGACTTAATGTACTTTACTTCTTTGCTGTTACAGTTCTCTTCAAGATTACAGTTTATGTAGCTAGGCAAATTTTTCGGATTATGCGATTATGTTGTCTGTTCTGGAAAGAAACAACAGAGCAAAAACCATACTGAGTTGCATCTTATAAATCTTAGACCCAAAATACTCCTATTCTACTGGAAGGCTAGGGAGAAAATATGTATTTGTATTTCAAAATTTATTCCTCTTATTTTTTTAATTTTCCTTTTTTTCTCTTTACAGCATGTGCTTCTCAAGACCTTCAGTGCCATTGAAGCTGATAAGGCAAATCTTGAAGTGTTTTACAGATATTTAAACATAAGAAATATGATTCCTTAACTGCATGATGAGTTTGAAAAAGAATAAGTCAATTCATTACTTTGTAGCATAGCTTGTTCACTAATCTTTACCCTTTTATTTTCTTTCATACTATCGGTTCTCTAAAAGAGAGTAAATCCAAAACTCTCTATAGAGAGTTAGCTGTGAAGCATGGTTGTACCAACTTACAGTTTAACAATATGGTAAACAAAAACGTTATTCTTTGCTCTAAGGACAGCATTTATATTGACTAATGGAAGGAAAAAAAAAAATGCTGTGTGCAACTAAACCCATGGCATAATAGCAGACACCAGAACCTTACATGGCTATATCCAAGGGTTTAGGACTTAATTCTTTCAAAGAGATTAAATTGTGACACAAATTATCCATATATAATTTACTGCTTCTGTGAAGCTAAAGCTTTAAGGTTTCATAATACTCAGGAGTCAGTTTGATATGTCTGTATTATAAGGAAGAATTATGACAGGGCGGGGAACCACTCAACTATTTCAGCAAGACATTGTGTGCTCAAGATTTCCAGTGGTTACTCTCTTGTAGAAGAGATAATCCTTACTACTTTGATGGCAGGGAAGTTTTCTCATTGCCTTCACTGGAAGAAGAATTGAACCATTACTAAACAGCAGTGTTTAAGAGCTACCAACTGCAGTTAGAACCAAGGGATATACAGCATATTCACTACTTCTTAACAGCTTTTAATCTAAATGAAATTAATCTCCTAATTATTGTCTTCTGCAGTAATGAATTCCTAAATGCCATGGCTGCACTTGAGAAACTTTATAGGAAATAGATATTTCTTATAAAAGGGAATTAGGATTCGCAGACCTGCAAGCCCAGATATACTGTTTTGGCTTCTGTTTCCACAGAATTTACATCCTTTCTCTTATTTTATTCTCTGCTCCTTTTCTGGATAGAAGTATTCTCTTCTCACAATTTTTGTTCCCCTCTGTGAGAGGAAGATTGAGCTAAAACACAGGAGGTTCATCAGCAATCCACTAACCCCTCTCTGCTGTAAACCCTAAAATATCAGTCCATGAATTGATTTTCTTTCATTCTCTGCTGCAGGCATAACTGTTAATGAAGTTGCCAGGTCTATTGAGATTCTAAAGATTTATTTGTTATACTGAATATAATGTCAAGACAGAGAGTTATTGGTTGCTTTACTCTGACAGTTTATTCATGAAGCAGAATACTGGAACTTACAGGAGCTTAGCTCACTCAATACATCATTCCTGAAACTTAGTTAAAGGCTTAATGCAAACTTAGTTTAAAGGAGAACAATTGCCTTGAACATGCAAATATTTTATAAATAAATTGCCTTAAACCATCTAAGTGAATTACTCTGTCGTATAATGACTCTAAGGAAAGTTATGGGCTGACTTCCTTGTACTAGCCCTTAATCAATCCAAACCACAGCAGTCAGTACTAGAAATGTCCCTTTAAATGTCCTACCCTGTTCCAGTTTGTGTCCCTATCCCCTCTCTTACTCATATTTGAATTCAGCAGCATCAAGGCAAATATGGGACTCAAATCTGGGTCTGGGACATAAAAATCGGATTTGAGACAACACATCTGTTTCCTATCTCTGGCAATAAATAAAACCTCTCAATATCATTATTTGTACAATAGCAGCACTGAGGTTGACTTGGCAAGAGAGGGACAACACTGTGCAAGGTGGTGTCTGTCCAGATTTACCTGTAGCTCAATGCCAATGACTCAGACTGGTTCTCCCATGGCTCCCCGACCCTGATGAACAGGACTGCACATACCAGCTACCTCCAGGCTTGCTACCTACCACAAGAGAGGGATTCATTGTCACAATTGTAGGGAACAAATTAAATATGGACTCAACTGAGAGTTGTTAGACATCAGTGCATGTACACATCTTTGGTATCCATAGACATTCAGAATCAGCTTATGAATTCTAAGAACTGGAAACATAGTTACTTCTAATTTATTTTTAGGAAAAATACACAAAAAATGCTTTAAAATTAATTTTAAAAAATAAACAACTTGAAATTTAAACAATAAGAAATCAGTATGATTACTTTTCAACTATATGACATAGTTTAGAAAAACAGTTCTGGACTCTGAAATGAGCAGGATAAAATTATTGAGGCAGATGAGAGACTTTTTTGAAACTGGAAGTTCACACAGAATGTTTCCAAATCAAAGCAGCACAATGTAAAATTTTGAGAAAACACAAATTAAAGTCCTAAAATGAATTTAAAACTGTCTCTAGGTGGTTGTTTTTCTTTCTTGGAATATACTGTATAGAAAGGAAGTTGTTCACTTCTGCAGAGATTGATTTATTTATGAAGAAAAGTCACCAGTCAGACTCAGTCCAGAAAGGGGAAAAAGGCCTTAGAGTGTAAAAGGCTCCTTTGGTGACACTGACTCCAAAACCTAAAAAATACAAACTTTTTTTCATTATTTCAATGACAGCATTTTGGTAGGAATTGGATAAGGAAAAACCAATTTGATTTCTTAAAACTTTTAATAAACACCATCTTTTTTTTTAATCTGAATTTTTCAATCAAAAAGTTAGCATCCTGAACATCAGAAACATTTGAGATTTATTGGACCTGAGCTCTTACCTTGAACCAAAGCAAGGATGCTTACATTTTCCAGCAAAAATGGGCTTTTCTGGAGTGAGACTATGCTGCTGTGAAGTAAATCCAGGCATTACAACCACTTGACCATGACAGCCTGGGTGTTTGATGTCCTCCTCTCACAGGTAACTCTAATGACACCTAGATACCAAACAAGTTGTGTCTTAAAAGCAGTTTGATTTCTTCTTTTCCTCCTCAGCCCTCCAATAGAGTCAAGTGCTCCTACTTGAAAATATTTGCCTGTGAATTTTTAAATACAAAAATTAGAGCAGAACCAATAAAATACTTGAGTTTAATAATACACATTTACCAGAATATAAATGTATGAAAGTCAACATTTATGACCCCACAGAGGGAAGATACATGGCAGTGCTGTGAACCAGGAAGGTTTTTACAAGTTTGGGATTGCTACATTACTCAATAAAGGAGAACTACATTCCAGTAAAATCCTTTATACCCTTTCACATTGCTGTGTGTTCTGTATACACTTTCTCTTACAGGAAATAACACTTTAGAATGTTTTTTTTTTTAAAAGACCTATTATTTTTTGCCTTTCAATTGTAAAGCAAAAACTCTGGCTATAATGAGTTAAACACAGAAGGAAAACAATATGATAATGATATATCTAGGACATAGAATGAGAAGACAGAATAAAAATATTTTGCTGCTCTCAGTGTTTTCTGTGTGAGTGCTACCTACCCAAACATTCCCTAGTTAAAAATAACAAAGGACATGATCCAACTGTAAGACATTCCCTCCACACATCTAGTCCTACCTGATCTTACACTAGTGGTGCTCTCCCAGTTCCCAATAGGTACATTTTTCTTGAAGTTCCCCCATTCCTCATTTGTTGCAACCTTTGCCGAAGATCAGCATTATTGTCCCAATCCCAAATTATGAAATCATATTCATGCTTTCACTGTTTTGTGAAAAATGCTTAAAATCCCTCTTCAAATTCTTTGCTTCCTATGCTTCACTTACTTACAAAAAAGTTCAAAATGCCTCAAACCAAAAAGTTCCCTTCCGCCTCCTTCCCTAGAAAGCACTTTCCCAAGAAAAGCAGAAACCAGCAAATGAAGAACAATTCAGGTCCAGCCAACCTGGGTGCTTTTGGTTTTCCTTTTCCTGTTCTTTTGTTCAGTTAGGAAAATGAATATTGCAATTCACCCCGACCAGAGGCAAAGTACAGTGCCCATTTATCACAGGGTGCTACATATTATCCCAGGGATATATGGGAAATGTTATCACCTACAAACATATGACACGCATCATTTTCTGTAAAAGCTTTTCACTCATCAGTCTCTAATGGCCGAATTTGTCATTTGACAGGCAAAGCCAAAGATAAGGCAAAAATAGAGATTTTTTTTTTCCTTTTTGTTGATAACACAAATTTCTGTAGGATGTTCTCCCCTCAGCCAAACTCCATGCAATGACAGAGCTGTTCTACACATGTAAAACTGTCTTGCAACAATAACATTATTGCAAGAATTCACAGAACAGCTCATATGTTTCTCCTGTGAGTGTGACCACTTTCATTAGATAATGTAAGATAAACAGGAGGATAATAGAATACAGCAGAGTTCCACAAACCAGAGAAAAAACAAATGTTCTTCAAGGTCATGGACCCAGTCTGAGCTGCTGTTAAATTAAAGCTACCCTTTTGAGATGCTTAAATTATCTCTGCCATGTGAATTGGGACCACTGACAGCTGATGAGAAAATTACTTCCCTGCTCCCTCAGGGGAATTCCTACACCTATTAGACGTCAGTGGAAATGAGGTAAGTTTGCTTTAAGCCCCTTCCGGGCTGTATGCCAGAGTTTGGCAGAGTGCATAAAAGAAACGGAGCTCCCAGGCCAGCAGTCACTTAGGCTTGGGTTTGGTGTTTGACAAGGAATGCCTAAATGAAGCAAAGGAGGAGGGGGAGGGGAGGCAGGGGGGAGTGCCTTGCTTTGATTAAATGAATCAGAGAGCACACTGTCTTTCAAAAGACGTAATTTTAAGAGACAAACATCTCCTTATTTCCCAACAAGAATTGGCGAGTAAGAGGATGGAATGGGATGTGGAAGCAAAGCTGAGTCAGTAAAGAACCCAAGGTTATCAATTTAGCAGCCACAGGTTACAAACTATTCTGTAAGATTATTATAGATCCTGATGTGTAATTTCTCAAATGCACATGACTGATTCATCATAAATAATAAATCAATACATAAATGTAGCTTATATCTTGGGGGATAATGTCACATTGTTTTCACTTGTAGGTCATCGGCTGTCATTTTAATTCCTAGGATTAGGGTCTTCAAAATCTGTCAACATTGGCAGTTTACTTCTACATAAATAATGATGCACTCTTGCAGCTAGCCGAGTTTTCCAGGCAATAGTTGAGTGCAACAGAGCAGGATAGTTTTTCTTAATTGTCATACAAGAAGCAGGGAAAGCGTGAATTCATTCTAACATTGTATGAGGAGCAATTTCAGAATAATCTAGCTCCTGAAGCTGTTCTGTCTCTCCGTACCTTGCAGCAGAGCTTCCTTTAAAAAACCCTGCAAGAGAATCTGGATTCTTATGTCATTGCTAGCTGGCACAGACCACATTGCAACTAGAAAATCCTGCAGCTAAATCTTTACTTGTTTAAAACCTTTGTGATTTGGACTCAATGCTCATGTGGGAATGCCAAGCATTCATACTATCTTTTCTCTGAACATTCTAGGTACAGCCAGAATACAACAAGAGTAGAGCTGGTCCAGTTTAAGATTATCCAGAATGAAGCTCTTAGACAGAACAAAGGATCTCCTGAAGTCTTACCAGGTTCTTCTGCTTGCTGAGATTTTATTTTTTTTTTACTTGACAAGAACGGCTTGGCTTCAGGAGAGGGAATTCACAAGGTAATCCTTAAGTTCATTGAGGATCCTGCCCTTTACTTCATCTTCTTTCTGCATCCTTCTGGCTAAGTAGACTTCCCATGGTGCCTTACCTTCTTTTGTTCATAGCCCTTAACTCTGCTTGCACAGAAATCTATAGCTCTGAACTCTGTCATTAACTCCAGTCATGTCCTAAAAATTGACTTTTGAAAAGTAAAAATTCCTTTCTGAATCTACTTTGCACACTCCCAGCAGGGCTTGGATTATGTACTCTGCAGGACTGTGATGGCCATAAAATGGCACAAACATAATTTTGCTTGTGCTTTATGAGATATCAGTGAAACTCTTGGAAACAGAACTCAAATTAAATATGTGCTTTTCCTGAGTGGTGTCAGTCAGATAGTTCTCCCAAGACACCTCAAGCTATCCAGCTAAAGCTTGCTACATCGTTTATTATATATTTTTATATTATTTTCATATATATATTATTATTATTATATATTAGAGTAATAATAAGTATAATAATAATTACCATCATCATCAATGTGTTTACAGGCTTGTTTTATTTTCTTTTCCTCTAGGCAGAGCTAGATAGCTTCTTTCAAAGTTTGCTGTTAAGCCTGAGTTTACTAAAGCTCTACAGAAACCCCTTCTTTACAGGTTAGGGCATTGAAGGTTTATATGTGTTTTTTTCTTTTTACCTTAAATTTATCTTTTATGAAAAAGACACAAGAAGAAAGCAATGGAAAAGCACTACAAAAACTATGCAAGCTCTTGGCTCACGGAGTCTCAGCTATCATCTAACTGTGAATTTTAAAATGACAAACAACAACATGCAAGTGAAAATAACATGTCATTTTTCCTCTCACCTACCTCTGGTTAAGTGGAAGTGCCATTTAAAAAAAAAATAAAAATAAAGGTAATTTTTTTTTCACTTGACAGCAGGAACTAAAAGTACATCAGCATACCTGTCATCAGCAGTATCTTGGATTCCCCTGCCGTGATGTTTCTGCCTGATCGAAGGGGACACTTGAAAAATTATAGACAAAGTCAAACTCAGAGAGGCAAATGGGCATTGCTCGTACTTTCAGCAAGCATCAACAGATATTTTGTATTCGGTCTTAAACTTGGGAATGGGATAAAGGCTGCAGAAATTAGACCCATTTCCAGACATTGCAGCTGTCATTCATCAAATCATCAGTAACACTACATGTGTTTTTTTTTTTTCTATTGGTCAACTATAAACTTAGATCAGCAACATCTTGTACAACATTTTTGTTTATATAAAACACTGATAGTTGTAATTGTATGACTGATAATCCCCCAGAGCAAAAATGTTTCTACATCCTTCTGATTCAAGGGAGTTAATTTCTACCTGTTAGACTTCTGTCATAAGATGTTAGGGCTGCAGACAGCATGAAAGAGAAAAGATGTGCTAAATAGTTCAGTTCTGTCATAATGGTCCACTACTGTGTCTATATGTACATCAATCATCTGCTGAGCCATGTCTTCTTCCTGTTTCCCTCAACGTTCATCTCAAAGTTAAGTACAAGGTAGGATCAAAATGTCAAATTTAATTTAAACCTGGATCTCCAACAGCTCAACACGAGGTGGAGAAAAGTATTTAGTATTAGTGGTTCCCATTCTGCCCATGCTCAGTCAGGTTCCCAACAACTACAGCCTCTATGATGGTATTTCAGTGAGGTTCACATTAAGAATTGTTACAAAGTGGTTCAAATTTCCCTAAAGTGCTAGGCACCATCCATCTTTTCCATCTTATGTGAACTGCTCTGTTGGTATGTCTTTTACCTTTGATGACCTCCCTGTTGCTCCCTCCCTATGGCTTCATCAACATACTGCATTATAGGATATGGTCATAGGATAATTTGGGTTATACGGACCCTCATTGGATCTCTAACCCATCCTCCTGCCCAAGTGAGGTGAGCTACAAGGTCAGATCAAGTTGCTAGAGAATGAGCCAGTCTGGTCATGAAAATCTCAAAGAATGGAGATTTGCACAACCTATTTCAGAAATCCATTCACTGTCCTCATTGTTTCTCATATTTACTTTGCAACTCATGTAGCTGCAAGCGTAATTCCCACTGCACCGTACCATCTAGCATTTTGAAGAGAATTCCTAGATTTCCAAGACTGGTCATATAAAGACTCCTATCATCTCCCTTTAGAAATTAACAGGAAGTTTAAATTCAAATTTTCAACTATTTAATGTCTATTACCTGGTATATGAATTGAATGTTCTAACCTATAACATTTGGTTAACTTTTCCACACACATTGAAGCTTTTTTCATGGTTAAAGAACTTAAATCTGATCCGTGTTCTTGTGATTTAACACTCTGTCATTGCCTTATTAATCTCTGTATGAAGTGGTTAGAAAACACGTATTTTCTGTTTGCTTTCAGGAAAAAAAACCTGGGGCTTTTCACTTATTTTCTTTTAGTACTCTTCCCAGAATGTAACTAGATTTCCAAATAGTACTATGTTGTTTGGAGGATGTAATTTTGAGGATGTTTTGAAGTACGCTAGAAAACAACTGAAACCTCCACACTATTGCAATGTACATATCTGAACCAGCCTGTCAGAAAGCTGAATGAAACAGCCCCTGCACCCTTGCCTTCAATTCCAGGCCAACCTGGAAGTGTGTGAGGGTACTCTAAATTGTACCAGCTGGCATTCCTTTGGCATTAACGGTAGTAGGAGCTCCAGGAGAAAAGATATAAAGAACAATGTCTTCTGCTCCTGGTCACCTGGGATTTCTCTGCTCTAAAAGAATTCGTAGCTGGAACTAGTGAAAGTGGAAAAATCCACCCATAAGGCCTTCAAGAGTGGCTAGACATAAAAAATCCACCCATAAGGCCTTCAAGAGTGGCTAGACATAAAAAATCTGATCTGGTGTCAAGCATTATTTTAGTTGCTTATTATATATATAAGATTGATGCAACAGAAAAAAAAATAATCTCTGCAGACAGCCTGCAGAATACATTAGAAATGTTATGTGAATATCCATTTGTTTTGTTCACATTCCTTTTTGTCTGCATTTCCCAAATACTCCAGTAAAAAAAGCTTTCCTAGCACAAGTCTTTGTAAAGATTTAATATGGTATGCTCAAATTGCAAATGAGGAATGGTACACTCAAATATGTGGTTCACAATGGTTTTAGTTAGAAGAGAGGACAGGAAAGTTGCCACGTGCCTTCTTTAAATGAATGTTCATAACTGAGCATTTGTAAATGGCTGAGAATTACTGACTTTAAAAGATAAATCGGAATGCCTACAAATAATTGAGTAATGTATAAACTGGAGAACAGTGGACTAGAAGAGAATTAGACAAATGGATAGACATCAAAATGGAAAGGACAACTATGTTTTTGAGAGACAGCTAAAGCCCCGCTTCTTTTATTTTGCACGGTGTGTAACAGCTACCAATGAACAAACCGTCTAAGTTGGACACCCTCAGCCCTATACCATTGAAACCTTTTGCTTTCTTGCAAAGGGCCTTGTGAGTGTCCTGAAGGCTGCATGTGTGAGAATCTCAGGTTTCCTTCTCCTCCAGTATACTTAAAAGGACAAAGGACTTACACTTACTTGTGGGAAGTGGTCTTTTTCTGACCCTCAGCTTGATTGCATACCAACCAAAAGCTAGAAATAAATCACAGGCAGGCATACTGTGCTTTAACCCTGCTCATAGTCCCCAATTAATTAACCTAAAGCGAAAGAGTCCACAGAGCCTCTTGTCAGCCTAACTTGCATGAGAAATTCTCCCCCAGCCTCCAAAACTTGCAAAGAAAGCAAAACACCAATAGTATTTCATAAGCACAAGTTCAAAAGAGTATGCTGTGTCATGACTATAAAGAAATGATTACTGTTTACCATAAGAGATTTCCCTGCAGAGGGTATGCGAAGAGCTATCAAGACCCATCACTCAACAAAGCTTAGGCAAGCAAAAATCTGACTTCTTTATGCTTAAATCCCATGCTCAAGTACAAGAAGGAAGACAACTATCACTGAAAGCATCTCCAGGCCAAAGCTACAGCAAAGAAAGAGAGCAAGAGCTGTTTCTGAAGGAGTGTTTGTGTGGGACCCACCATGCTGAGCTGTCTTCTGCAGCACGTGCAAAAGCACACGTGTAAATAAAGCTTCCTGCTGGATTCATTGCTGGTACATGCAGTACTGAGTGCTAGCAATATACATTCTCAGATACTCATGAACTGTGAATCATATCTAACTTTTTGTGAGTTGTTTTTTGTTGTTTGTTTTTTTTTTTTTCCCCTTGAGTAGTAGCATTGGATTTTTGATGTTGCTCTATGTGCTCCTAAAGGGCCAAAATTTGAAATACTTTACTTGGGAAACACATCTGCTGTAATCTGTTAGAGCCAAGAATTTACAGCTGAGAGATTGTTTTGACCCCAGAAGAGTGATTGAGAGACAGAGAAATGAATTGTAACTTTAAATTTAGCCTGAATAAAAAAAAAGAAAGCGAGAGAGAATGTTTCTTTTTTGGGGGAAATGTCATTTCACTAGAGAGTTAAGGCTTAATAAGGTCTGGAACCTGGGCTTGCTCCACAGAAAGGAGTATGTCCAATGGAGCAGAGTTGTGCTTAGTGAACGTGGGGCCTCTCAGTAGAAACTTAAGAGCCTGCATTGATTTCCTACAACAAGAAACTGCAGCATTCCCCAAGTTCAAGTTAATTCTGTTTGATACTGTTTATCTGGCTAAGACACATTGACGTGGAACATTTTTCAATATAAGAAGATTTAGACTCCTATTTGTGACCACTGTCAGAGAGGATTCCTGTATCATTTGGCTGAAAGCAGGCAGGGGAAGGCAGCAGCCTGTGAGGATTGCCTACCATTAATAACGCTGTATATTTCCAGCTGTTGTTCCTGAATGTCACTCTGACATATTCCCTAAATAAGTCTCACCATTTAACTGACACAAGCACAGGTGAGATTCATAATAAGGTGCTCAGGAGTCTTAAGAAGGCTTTCTCACTCACTTCCCAGCACTGCATGTGCTTCCACAGGGACAAATCTTTTGATAGACCTCAAAAGCCTCTCATAAAATGGCTTGCATCTTTCATATTTTTAACACAAGTTTTTCCTTGCTTGCTGTGGCAGGCTCAACTATCCCCACCCACTACTACTTCTATTTCAGGGAGCTGTTTTATGACTAATTCCTCTTAAAGACTATGGTGTAATAAAGATGCTAAGAGACTTAAACACAAGGACCACAAAAAACCTTGGCAAGCAGAGAATGGAGCCCTAAACATTTCTGTGCTCAAATTCAATAGAGAGTGCAGGCATGAAAGGCAGAAATTGCCCATCATTCCCTGTTCTTATTGCTGTCCTCCTTCCCCAATCCACTTGTGTTTGTTCTGTAAAATCACACTTGACAATCTTCATCCTGGTGAAGTTTTCTTCTGGAAAAAAAAAAAAAAAAAAAAAAAAAAAAAAAAAAAAAAAGGGGTGATAATTACAAGTCCTGTTCCAGGCCAAGCAGCTTACGTATCTTGAACATCCATTCACATTCACACAAAATCTGCATGCTTCAATATAATGATGTGGATCCTGCTTTTACTTTTGGATCTTGATAAATGATATCGAGTACCAAAAATTTCTTCTGTCCCACACTTTAACACTACTTAGAAGCCTTCTGATGTCCTGTAAGAACAGAGGAAGTAATACTTTTATTACAAGCCAAAATACTTTAAAGATTAAAAAATAGTTTGTATTGAACTTGATCTCAGAAAGAAATAATCTATATACTTCCCATGGTATTTTAATGAGAAAAAAGCTGTTTGGGTTCTTAGGTCCTTCAGAATACAGGAGATTTATCAGGTAGCTGTCAGACAACCCTAATTCTGTAATCAACAGGTGAAGAAGCAGTGGAACTGTCACGATGCTTAATTGACTTCTTGGAGTAAGACACTCATCTGTAGGAAAGTTAGAGATGAAAGCCTGGAGCAAGGCCTGAATTTCTTTTTAAGAGTCTGAAATGAACTAGGCATCATTCACTTCACAAACCAACCACTAATGTCATATCAGTATGTACATGCCAGACCAAATCCCAACAGAAGTCTTCAGTGGAACTATGGATACTAATCAAAATTCCAATAAATGAAGCTCACTCAGCATTTTCATAATTCATACCAGGTCCTCAGAACACTCTGAAATTTAAATGCTTTAATCACAGGCTGCACTGCAGTTCTCTAATTAGCAAGTGTTCATGGAATGTGCTGCTCTGCAATAGGACACATCCTACAATGGCTTATAATATGAGTGGGAAGGTAACAGACACATTTAATAGCACAAATTAACTTGATGGTAATGAGGAAGCCTCTCTGTCAGTAATAACGCAAATTAAATTATCTACTACCTCACTAGTGATGAGCAATAAATAAGAAAGGTACACAATTGCTTACAAATAAAACAGCACAAGATCAGCTTAAAGATGTCGGTCTTGAAATCTCCTTGGCATAGCAGCATTCGTTCCCTTAACTCTGACACCATTTATTTGTAGGTAGACTGGATCTTCAGCATTATCTTAATTAAGCTTTTAAAATTTAATTTCCTTTTTCAAAGGAGAGTATCTTGGGCAATACGCAGCGTGTTTTCATTAACAATGCAACAGCTTCAACAGTGTACTTTCAAGATGAGCAGAAAACAACAACAAAAAGCCCTATCAGCAGATGGCCTGAGAGGGGGGATGGGACAGAGGGGCACTGTGCAACACAAGTCTCTGGACAGTCACCTAAAACACAACAGGTTTCCCAAAGGCAGTCAGCCACTAAAAGATCAAGCTGCAAACTATGTTTCAAGGACACATAGTTTATTTAAATTAAACTTTAGGTTTGTAGGCAGATGTTAAAAGACTGCAAATATTTGTATCAAGAGTTCTTTTCAGGGTTTTTGACATTTTAAGATTCAGCTGAAATTAGACCCTGTTGGTTTTTTGCTTTGAAAACAACTGAAGAGACTAGCAGATTATTTTCCTGAAATTAGTTGAAACAGGGCAGGGTTATCAACTGTTGTAGCTCATTCAAAGAGATTCTGAGACAACTCTTGGCAATTCAGCAATTAATCATATTAACTGCAGATGCAATACCCTTCCTTGGCACTCACTAGAACTGCAAATTCAAAAAGATCCAAGACAATGAGTGATCCAAATAGGTAAAGCACGATGAATTTTTAAAAACTTTTTTAAAGTGCAATGAATCTTTGGTGTCAACCAAGACTGTAAAATATACTTTTTCCCCCCCATAACTTCCTTGGACCTTCCACTTAAATGCAGAAGGTATAACATCCCATGAGTCATGACTGGGAGACAAAGATGACCCAGAAGCAACTGACCTTAAAAATTCACAGCTCACACAATACAACACTGATGAACTTTGAACAATTGCAGATAAGGTTTGCTTCTATCATGTGCGAAGTGTTTTAGCTTGTGCACTTAACATATTATGCAATCTTTTGCAGTTAACATAATATTGTAACCAAGTATGTAAGAGCAAAAACAGTTAAATTAGCAATCTTTCAGCAAGCAGACAATATAAAAACACTGCTAGTAATCTGCCAGTCCTCTGTTAATACAAGTGATGTTAGAATGAAGATACAAAATAATGCTGGTCAGAGCAGTTTCATGAATAAAATAAGCCTAACAATGACAGCAGACAGAAGAGTAATAGTACATTCTCCTCAATCAGGGTTTTCAAGATTTACTGGAGAAATAATGTTTTAGCAGTCCTAGTCACCTGGAGCATAAAAATAAGTACATATAAATGTATTCAGTAAGAGCAAACATGTTGACGTTACCTTTTTTTACAAGGTGAAAACTCAATAAATAAGGAAACCAAGTAATGCATAGTTCACAATACTATATAAGATAAAAAGAAAAAGGTAATGACCATAGCAGACATCAATAACTTCACTTAATGGTGGCGGGCAAAGTTGTGTTGCTGTAATTTAGGGAAGATTAGTGTTGTGTTAGATGCAGTAGACTTTAAACAATACACTCCTTACACAAAGTCCATACTTCTCTTCCCCTGATTACCAGAAAGATTCCTGCAATAGTCCTGTTTTTATAGAGCCATATTTCTTTCTATATGAACAGCAAGAGACATTGTCTTAAATACTGGAGTATTTTAAGTTGTTCTTTCCTGTTTAATAAAGACAATGAAACAATTTACAGATTGTTTCTGCTGGAAGGAAAAGCTATTTTGCAATAACTAGTTTGTAAAGTAATGAAACTAGGCAAACACTGGAAGAACATAACAAAATATATTGGCTGAATAATATAATAGTACTATAATAAGAATATATAATAAATATATTATGAAATAATACGAATATTGGTTACACAATCAACCTATATTATTATAAATATAGTTTAACTTTCATTTAATATTGATATTTGAGTGATTATCCATAAAACATATTTATTCAATATTTTCAATAATCAAAAGAGATTTCCCTATCCTGTGATCCTATTTCAGTCACATCAAACTCCTTTCATTGTTTTATGAAACTACAGAACTACAGATCCTTAATTCTGCTAGATTTGGTTTTAGACATATTCCTGGATGTGATGTGGACAACTGAATCACAAGTACTGAAGCTGTTGGTCTTCTACGAATAACAAAATTTCGATTAAAGACTCGCCAGTGCTAACAGTTGTTTGTTAGCATACTTGTATAAAATTTAGGTTTTTCAGTATCTTGTAGAAAATGGCCTTCATACACCACATTATACTATCTGCAACATCTGACTGGGAAGACGACTTCTAACTCGCTCATTTAAGAAATAGCTTGCCAACTCAAGCAGCACTTGAAATAAAAACAGGAAGGGACCGGAGTATGGGACAAAGGACTTAAAGTGAACCTGAAGATACTTCTGAAGAAGTACTCTTTGTCACATAATGGAACAAGTGCCTCAAGTAGCAGACATCAAGGGTGTGGCTATCATGTCTACTATTTCCTTTTATTCTCAAAGAGAAAATTGGAGGAAAAGTACTTAATGAAAAAAACCTGGTGAAAAAACATGAGCAAGTATAAATGGAATATCAAAGAGCTATAGCAGAAAACAAGACTGAGTTTCAATCAGTTCAGAAGTTATTAGCATAAATCTCTTTTTTTCCTTCAAATGTGATGAAAAGCAAACTTTTCAGCTATGGTCTGTAGTGAAGCTTCCCTGGCTGTAACACCACTTCTAAGAATTTGAGACGTATATTCTAAAACTGCCCACTAATTAAGAACAACTAGGAAGAAACCTTTTAACATGCTACTTAGAAAAAAAAAAACAAAACCAACAACCAAAAAACCAACAACAAACACCAAAAGTTCCAGAAGAAAGCCTTACCACCTTATTCTACGCCTTCCTTTACTGCATTTCAGGTTCAATAGTAAAGCACATTCTATTTCAGCTTCTTTGTTTTTCCTGCAGTAGATTTAGCCTAGAAAGGAATAACTTCTCTGACTGAGTGAATGAAGAAATTGCTTTTTCTAATTTTTACTTTTAATTAGAATAAACAATCTAGGAGCACAAATGTTCTGCTGCAGAAGATGAAATTGCATGAGGACAGCAGAAGCAATGCTGTTCAACACCAAATCTTCATGCATCTAAAGCTCAGCAGGGTTATGTGGGTAACGTTTTTACCATTCCTTTCAGTACTACCTTAAGCAAATGACTGAGGTCTCTCTGGTATGATAACAGGTCCTGGTCAAAGAAGGAACTTTAATCTGTAAGACTGAGATCAAAGGTTCAGGGAACTGGAAGTAATTTGCCCTCCTGGCCATACAACAAGACCTTACTTGCCATTCCATAGCATTCCAGGATACCGAGGAAAGACAGGTACAACTTGGACTTTCTTGTAAACAGACATACAAGCACATGGTTAGCATGCCTGACATCTTCAATGAAGTCTGCTGCTTCCCTGTCAATTCTAATCTGCAATTACCATTTTTGCTTTCTACCACGACATTCTCATGGGCTGTGTTGCTCAATGTGGTGTCACTCTGGCTCGTACAGGCAGTAAACTCACAGGTAAAAATATCAAGATTGCATCTTGCTCTGCACAGCAAGGCAAGCAAAAGAAATTGTAAATCCATAAATCCATCCATATTCTAGTCTCCTGAGTTTAGATTATAGATACAGATTTATGAAGTCCTTTTATCCAAAGTTATGGCCTCAATTTTGCAGCTTTTAGTTTCAAGTGTAATCTCATTCCACTCAGATAATTTAACATGGCAAGGTAAACGTATGCTGTTATCTATCATCATGTGCCTATTCACAGAAGCAAAGACAGGCCACAGGATACAAATATAATTTCTTCCATAGCTGCCCACGTCCTCGTCTTCCCCACCCACCCACCCCCATCTATGCACATTCAATTTACAGCCATTATTGTTTATTTCTCTTAGTAATGATCTGATAAGGCAAAAGGTCCATGACCTTGGTGACTCGCTGTTACTCAAACACAGGCCAGTAAGGTGAGTTCACGCCGGTAGTATTTCTTTCCAAAGAAATAATTTGCCAAAAACCTTTAACTGCCACACAGTTACACAGGCATTGAGTCTGTAACTTCCTTTTAACATTTCTTAGGCAAACCAGCAGCATATAAAACCCTGCTGCTACACTGAAGAACAGTTAAGTATAGGCCAAGAACAAAGCAATTGTGCTTTCAAGGCTGTGCACAGCCTCCTTGCCACAGCCTGTCATCTCCTCTTGATATGAGAAAGAGACTGCACAGCAAAGAAAATGTGCAAACCGGCTATAATAAACAGGCTTTTATCTAAGAGATGATGATACTCTATTTAAGCTGGAAGGGACCATGACAATGAGAATACATGCACATCTGTTAATGTCCACACGGCTTATTGGTAGTTTAATGTGCTTCAAAGTATCAGGAAAGTATGTATTGGTGATGGATGACCATCAAGTCAGATTTTCTAACTTAACAGGTCACACAGCTTGATTTTAAGGGACTTTTTCATGTGTTTTTAAAAAGTTTTTATTTCTGAGTCACATACTGACTCTCATAACAAACCCCTGTAATCTAGTCTATCATCACAAGGAAGACTTCAATATTTTATGTTTTCAGATTATTTGACTACAGTATATACAATAGACAGTAAATTTAGCCTTAAATCTTAAATGGCAGATGACTGCCTTCCCTAAGAGACTGCCTGTGGCCTTCAGACTTGTGTTTTCATAACTCAAATACAGGCCAAACTCAAGATTAATCCTTGATTCTTTTTCAAGTAACAAAATAGAAATCTATACTCCCCTTGAGTCCACAGTGGCCGACTGAAGGATTTCTTCCCAAGTCAATTAGCAATATAAATTCCACCCAGGTAAATGTATTTAGGTGTGTGTTGAGATCATGAACCTTATTATTCCACCCTGTCTTGTTTTCAAGCTTCCCACTAATCTGTTGCTAATAGATACAGGTGCCAGAATTGTTGTCTACAAAGGCTTTTCCCTATAATGGAAAGAATTTGTGCTGCTGTCGTTTAGCACTCATGTTCCTAAGGTGCCTCTTATGCTAACATGTGGAAGACATTATAAACATTTTGTACCTTCACAGAGAGAAATGCCAGTGCTTCTGGTTGCCTGCTCATTGCCATCTGTGTACCTGCAGCCAGCCAGGTCGAGCTGGCTCACTTCAGAGCCCTGTCGTTTAGGTAGTATCTTGTCACGCAGTAGAGGATCCTGAATTCTGCAGAACTGTAGTTCAGCTACAGGTCCCACGACCTCCTCCAGCGGAAATTCTCTTTCCTTCTCACTAACTTGCCAGCACTATGTTTAAATGTGGAATTTACACCCGGTGCGCAGCCCTGCCTGGAGGGACCCGGTAGCTGTTGTAATTATGCTGCAGGGAGGCTAATGAGGATGCTGACCTTGAATGAGACGGCTTCAGTGCCAGCAGAGAACTGCACAGCTGAAGCACTGAGGGAGCCGCTCCCTCTGAAGGCAGTGCAGATCAGCATCTTGCAGAGCCCGGCTATTCAGGGCTGCTGTCATTTCTCACACGATGAAGCTTCCAAAGCCTCTCCCCTACCCGAGGCAGCTCCCCGGGCAGTGCCTTACCACTGCCTCCCCTCAAAGCACAATCCAATACTAACTCATTAAGAATGGACACTTAATGTGGCCTTGTGGCTCTGTAACCCACTGTAATTAATTTGTTATTTTCACATCTCTGACGGTTTTGGTACAAGCAGACAGTATTCTCTGGATACATTGTTTCCTCAAGTCTTGCCACATATGTCTGTTAGCTACTGCTTTGTATTACTAATGAGTCTAAACAACACCTTGAGGCAAATCTTGATTAGCATGTTAATTAGGATATTCCTAGCAGGCACTTTGGGTGATAGCTTACTTCCAAACACCGACAATAAAACGTGTTCAGATTAAGACATCAGGTTGAATTATAAAGATGGACACACTGGCAATGCTCGTGAAAAATCAATCTCCTCTCACCATTCCCAGTCCCTTTCCCTAACATCTATAGTGAAAGCCCTTGCAAAGCTAATGCTTGCACAGAACTAGCCAGGCACCGGCTTCTCAAGCAACCTTGGGTGACTATTGGTCTTTCTCATCCTTTTCTTTACTGTACACGCAAACACAGATACAGAACGGAGAGCTATGGAGAACAAGACTAGTCTGCTGCTCTGAGCGCCTCCCTGCTAGCTGAGACCTGATGCAGCGTGCAGCTCACAGAAGGCTATGGGAATATTTCCAATGATTCTTGCAGGCTTTGAGTGATGCCCAAAGGCCAGATTATGAAACACAGTCTGCTTTTCTTGCTATACAATACAATATCCTTTATACATGCAAATCCCAGCTATGCAAAGCCTGTGCCATCCACCTATCCCCGTATCTCATTGTACCACACCATTGACATACCTGACAGTGAAAGATATGTGGAACAAATCGGTACAAAGCAGTGACCTCCCAACATTGGTTTAAATGAGCAAGATGATCAGATATGACCTCTCACACACAAAAATTCCTCTCCTCTCCTTTCCCCTTCTTTGAAAATAAACATAAGGAGAATAATCCAAGCCCATACTGGTTTAAGTACTGTTTATTTAGCTTTTTTAAAAAAAAATAAATCCACCTTTACTGTTTCTCATATTGCTGTCATAGTGATAAGGTTTTTTCAGCACACATCCACTACACAAACAACAGTGATGAAACACAGTTGCAATAAGAACTAGTCTCCAGCTGAGTGAAGAATGCTAATTTTTTATTGTACATGGGTTAGTGAGGAAGGGAAAATGCCCATCACTGGTCTCAGTTGAATTATTTTTCTTTTCAGTGAGATATTTTTAATATGGATGAATTCTCAGAGTGTCTCAGTTCTCGCATAATTTCCCATTGAGCAGTGCTTTAATCTGGTATTAGTCTCAGTATTTTCAATGGGGTTACACAGATTACAAGGACTTTTGCAGATAACTATGCACTAAGATTAGGCAAAGCTGTGTGATATTATCCCACATGTCTACCCTAATCAGTGGAGGGAAGTTTCTACCCTGGAAACAATGCCATGTTTGTCAGTGATGTATTACAACATATTTAATTAAACCAGGGCTGGAAATTGTTTACATAACATACTGGACTGTGAAAAAAAAGATTGTTGGAAAGAGAAACAGCACCCATCCTGTCATTTCCACTCCAAGGATGGTAATCCCCAATAGGTCGTAATACTGCAAACATTACCACTGAGTTTACTTGCCAGAGCTCCAGGGCATTACTCACCACCACTTCACAAAGGGAGATTCATCTCCTTTATCCTAAGGCACCTGTGTACGGACAGCTCCTGCAAACCAGTGGCCCTTCACCTCCATCTTCCTCCACAGCAGACAGTTTGGATGGTCAGCTTCGACTAGACAGATAACATTTAGGAGGCTAACGTTAAGCAAGATCCTACCCTTGGTATGCAAGAATCCAGCTGTTTTTAGCAGAGAATGGATGAAATCAATAAATCCTGAGGTCTTCTCTCATGGTTCAGAATGATTATTTTCACTGTCTCCCTTTTGATCAATTTTTCTTTCTATCTGGAGAGACATAGAGTTTATGGAAAGTTTGGAAGTCGGGGGGGGGGGGGGGGCGCGGGGGGGAAGCAAAGAAAAATGCAACCACTCCATTTCTATCAGGCTAAGAGAAAGAGGAAGGAAACTGAATTATAAATGTATCTACATTCGTTATTTTCCTCTTTGAAAGTAAGATTTAATTACTTTTTTAAGAGTGCAAAATATATTATGCATGATTTATTTATGAAACAGAAAGTACTGCTGCACAGGTTTATGTAATAAATACCTATATGATATTTACTTCAGAATAATGACAAATATATGCAATATTTGAGATGGTGCTGTTCTGCATATTAAGGTATTAACATTTACTGTTTGCCTGTAGACATTTGTAAAGCAAGAAAAAATAGAACAGTGGAAATACAAAACATCAATATTATTGACTTTTTAGCAGAAAGGTATTTACATACTGCTTCTGAGCTCTATCCCACAGTAAAACATGCTTTAATGCATATGCAGAAGAAAAGTATGTTTTGTAGAGGTAAAAACTGGAAAATGAATGTGGCATTCCTACATATTCATTGAAAAGTAGCTCCAGGGGATATAGATATACATAGAGTATAGGCATTGGACCTGTATACTGGTATAAATTTGAAACAGAATCATGTAATTTGAAATCCTAATTAATTTGAGAATGCACCTGGAAGAATTGAAGTGTAACAGTAATATAATTTTCAGTGTTGAGGATTCTTTCAGTACTCATTCAAAATATTTCACAAAAAATCATTTTTTCTCCCTCAAAAGCTCCCCAGATTTCCAGATTTTCCATATTTTTCCTCAGGGGAAAAAAAATTAAAACAAACAAAACCAAAATAACAGACACTTTCTCATCTACCATCAAAGCCCAACAAAGCTGCATGATAAAATGAGAAATATGGGTTTGTCCTTGAAGTTTCTTAGTGCTTTCTTGATCTCAGGTCTCTTTACAAAATGTGGGTAATGGGAAGAATACTTTATTGTTTGCTAATGCCTTGTCTTTCATAAGCTTGATGGGAAACTATGAGAGAAAGGCAGGTGGAGCAATGGCTTTCTTGAAGTCAAGGGAAAAGCCTGGAACCTAAATTTTACCCAGGATATTCATTAATTTATATGTTGCAATTCTTAACAAAGGTTTTTTCAAGTTGTGCTTCCCATGCTCTTTGTAAGAGCAGCCTATTAGTGTCAAACTGTAATAGCGTCAAATTAGGTGACATGAGCATTCAGGCCCTGAAGCCAAGTATTTTTGCATTACAGCAAAAATGCGTGTGGAAAAGGAACAGTGCAGTCCCAACATGTTGGTAACTGTGGTTTTATCTGTTCGGTTGTACTGATTTACTAAGAAGAGAAAGGCAAGATAAAGTCCTTAGTATCTATGACCTAGAATCACAAACCATTTAGGTGACTATATCCCTGTCAATGAGATATAGGCTTTTTTAATGTGTTTGTGAATGTGAAACAGCTCAAGTGAGAAGAATCCTGGATACCAGTTCGGTTTCCCAGAAAACATAAAGCATATATTGGTTTCAGAAGCTACTTGGGTCTACTTCAAAACCTACTGAAACAAGTAGGAAGTGTCCTACTGGCTTCAATAAGCACTAGTAAAGATAGTGTTGCCTCCAGCCTAATTGCTTGTTGAGAGTGCAGTGGATTATCCAGTAGTTTAGGATTCCTGAAGATTTCAACTTGTTTCAGTATTAGTTTTACAAACACAGAAACATGCGGATGAGAACGCTGCCATCACCCACTCAGAGTGGGGATTATTCCTTACATTTTAAGAATCTTAAAACCAGTCTTCTTTCACCAACAAGGACAATAAATACCCATTTTCCACAAATTTCATACTTAAGAGGTGCAAATGAAAGAATTATGGTAACACTACATATGCAGTGGCATAAAGCTGCAGCATGTTTAAACATAATATCATCATTTGCTTTTAATTATTAGAGGGAGAAGGGAAAAATCCTGATTCCTTGTCGGCACTAGATTATGCATAAGGACAGTCACAACATATATTTATCAAAATATATTTTAATTTACAGCCACTAATGTGCAGTTATTTAAATAGACCTCTATGTAAGTATACAATATTAAATAACTGTTTTTCAGCATGAGTGATACTGTGTTATTTTTATGGAATAACTCACTAAAAACATTGAGGATGGAATAAAAAAAGGCAGACTTACTTAAAAGTTTAGGAAGGTACTAGTTTTAACTGAAGAGTGCCCAGTGCACAGACAGCCTTTTTGAAAATCTGAAATAAAGAATATTCCTTAATTATCACTGTAACCATTAGTGGTCCTATATAACAAAATGACTTAGACTTTGTTCTGCAGATAATTTAAGAATTATCCTTCATGCTGGTGCAGACCAACTACAAAAGCCTACTGAAGTTCTCTTCCTTGTTGGCATATGTTCTTTCTTCTGTTCTCTATAATTACTATGCCTCTAGTATACACTTGAATACACTAGAGACAAGAAGAGGAAACATAAAATATTTAATACTAAACCTTCAAGATGAGTACACACACATGGATATACATAAATCCCCTACTTCTTATTAAAAACTTGTACCTACATTGTTATTTTAGACTGAGAACCCTACAAAAGAACGTTTCCTTATACCTTAGCAATGCTACAGGGACCATAAGCAAAAAAAAAAAAAACAAAAAAAAAAAAAAAAAAAAAAAAAACACCCATGAAACAAACTACCATTAAAGTTACTTTCCAATTTCAACCTTACCCAGAGCAGATGGAGCAGAAAATCATACTTCCCGTGTGGGGGTCTCTCGCCTGTCATTGAAAGGCAGCACAATATTCTAGCAATCTTCAGATATCATTTGTCTCAGGATATTGTAAGCTACTAACATTGATTAAGAAGCCCCCAACTATATATAATCCATGTCAAGGTTGACACAAAATCAGCTGCCCATTCAGAGCCAAAAATATTTATTTTGAGGCCCTGGTGTTTGCTCTGCCCAGCAGATACTGAATGAACAACTATTAATTACAGCATGTATTTATGCCAGTGTTCTTCCCAGTTGGAGTGCAATTCAATGCATTTCTCTTTGCACAGTACACAAGAGTTTTCAATCAACTAGAGGGAAAGATAAAGCAAGAAATTGTTACCATTCTCCTCCTCCCGGCACTTCTACTTGGAAAAATACTCTCCAGTGAAAAAAAACTGTGGAGCGCACGTATCCCAGCAGGCTCACGACGGGCTCCTTCAGTCTTACTAACACAGAGGTACAAAGAAGCTGTTCGATACCAATATCTACAAAAATTAGAGGACTCTTTTTATATTCTACTTCTTAATTTTCATTCCGGTCTGCCTCTTTCCCATTTGAGGTTTGACACATAGCTTTAAACTCAAGCCAGAAAAGGAGGAACAATTACTCAGTATCTTTCCAGGAGGAACTCAAATCCGTGATTTTATGATGGAGTTCATTTTTTGGTTTTGTTCCTCCCCGCTGCCCCTCCCAGCTAGCATTTTCCTATTAATTTGAACAAGCAATCACCTACAAGCTACCACAATACAAACACTCATCAAACATCACCAAACCCCAAATATTCAACTGTTCCTTTCCTCTACATTACTCTGGCTTTTATATGAATGCATGTTTAATCTGATTCCAAACCATAAAACTCCTTCTGTTTCAGTGTTTTCAAACTTCTCTCACTGTAACCAAAGCTGTGTTACGCTTTCTTTATCAGGAAAGCAGACTCTTCCTCTCAGCCAAAGTTCAAATTGCCAATCTCCAGCTGTCACTCAAGTGGCTGCACTCTAGAACTCACGACTCCTGTCATTCAAGCAATCTGGGGGGCACAACATCCTTAATGCTGCTCTCTTGACCCTTGTCAAGCCAGCAGCAGTGTTTCTCAGCACAACAGATTAACCTGCTACTCATGCTCCTTTCTGCCTCTGGCTGCATCTGACTTCTCATCTCCACTACGAAACACGTAAATCTCCAGTCACCGCAAAACTGTGTCAGTCGGCTGCAAGATTTTACCCCCTCCTCCCCCAGAAAGCAACGTGGTTTCATCTGGGTTCATTTTTACCTGAATTACTGAAGTCGAAGGAGACGAGCTTGGATATCCAGCTTCACTCCCACTTAGGTATTCATTGCAATAAGCTTAGCTTCCAAATCAACGACCTTGGCACTCCTGGGGAATGAAATGAAGTTATCACAGTCACTATCTGTGCTGAGAGTGCAGTGACAATCACTCCCACACTGTGGAGTATGGGTACCTCTGGATAGTAAATTGGGATGCTCTTCTCAAGTTATTAGCAATATTTTAATGAAAATGTCAATAAATCTCTTTTCCAGGTTACAGCTGCCTTAAGTAGCAGGGAAGTGGTGGCAAAGAAAAAGCTAATTAAGCAAGTATTGGAGGCATCTTTTACTGCCTCCCACATTAATGCTTCATTAAGGAAGTGGAACTGCTCTTGGACTGGAATGATAACAGAATGCACGTGTTCAGGAGAGCATAAATGATAATATGAAGTTCAGGACAATACAAAACACAGGTTTAAATGATAATCAGCCTTAAATATAATCTAAAAGCTGTGTTTTATTTCCACAATATAAATATCGAGAAGGGAAACCCCATATTTTCTTCATCAAAGCCAACTATAGCCTTATATGTAGAGGATTTTTTTCCTCAGACCATGCAGAGGCAGGTCAAATGGAATAAGACACATGTGAGTAACAGTTTTGCTTCCTTATGATCTTCACACGCAGAAGCTGACAAGATGACTTTACACATGCTTGACATCTTACCAATGTTTGTCACTTTCTCCTGTAACAAATCTTTGACAAATAGCTGAAGTAGCAGTGTTTTCACAAAAGGTGACTTGGTTATCATGGTTTCGGGAGAGTTTTCCATAAAAATGAAACTTGAGTAAAGACATGGTTAGGCTGTACCAGCCCAGGAGACCTACCCCATGAAACTGTTCTTTGCATTTGTCCAACTGGAGAGACTCATGTGCTATCTGTTCACAGTCCACTAAGCATTTATAATTTTTCAAGGTGACTGTTTTGAGTATAGAGGCTAACATTGCTGGGTAAGACAGACTACATAGGTCTCTGGTAGATGGACACCTTTAACCTATCATCAAATTGTGTGCTTTCTTACACAACGAATAAGAAAAGTACTTTCAGGCCTGAAACATCCTTGACGTGAAGCCCCACACACGTTCAAATAAAAACTGGCTTCCATGGGTTTTGTAGAGGCATGCAGATCAACCCTAGCCTGCACGGAAATATTTCTTGCAATCTATTGATCAAAACTGAATCCACAGATTTTACTTACATTTAAAATTCCCCACACTGAATATGTCCTTTTTGTTGATTCCTCACAGTGAAAAAAAACACAAAACCAACCAAACATTAATCTATCAACTATTACCTAAATATTTTTATTAGATTCTGAAACTCAGGAATTTCTCATATAAGATACCAAAGGACCACAAGAATGATCTTTGTGTTCCATAGAGAGCAGGTAACAAAGGTTATGAACACTAGCGGTTTGATGCCCTTGCATTTTTCATATTCATTAAAAATAATGTAGGTATGTGTTTACTACACCCCACACCAAGGCAGCGTAACATCCTGTGTAATGTTTTAGTACAAGATTAGCATTCAAAACACAAGACTGACATGACTACCATCTGAAATATCTTAGAACAAAAATTAAAATCCTTATCAAGACCTGTTAATATAGGATAGACAAATGCTAAGCTGTCCTGCCAGTTTTTTACATGTGGTTCCCATTTCCTTCCTCACTGAAGAGAATGGTTTCCAATGCAATATCGTAACAGTATTTTTTTATACATTTGGTAAACATACATGAACGTTAGGATCTCTGCAGCAAAGAAGGGAGAATATTGAAATGAATGAGAGGTCTTTGCCCATGCATACAACCTATATTCAGGGATACTTAATGCAGGAAGGGGGCTGCCAAACCCGGAACCTCTGTAGTCAGTGTTTGCCACCTTCTATAGTGCAAAGGTGAGCTCTGCCTGCAGAGACAGCTGCTGTTCAGTCCCTTCTGTGTTTCAGAGGAAGGGATGTCACCAGAAGAGATCTCATTTCTAGAGGATTTCTAGGCTAGAGGATGTGACCTGAAAGCTTTTACTAAATGAAAATGCAAGGCTCAGAAGCTTGGATCGTGCTAGCATGTAGGCCAACAAAAATGCAAGCAAAAAAAGCCCATTTCTTTTCTGCTTTGGTTGTAAGGTATAGGTTAAGTTTTCACCTTTTACACTCTTAATGTCTCAACTAACCACGAAGCTAACCATCATTGTACAACACTGGCACACTGAGGAAATCTGCTGGTGTAAAGGCTCTCGGTTCCACCTGTTCCTGCTAGCTGCACATTTGGCAGAAAAGCCTGAGCAGATCAAGCAGTGCATATTCTGCTGGCGATGAGGCTACGTAATCCTCAACAAAGCAATCAGAACATTCATACGTAAGAATGTACTTTCCATTATTTAATGCAGTAGGCAGTACTTCTATTGTTTTTCATCCAAATTATAGCTGTATGAAATGAACTGGACTCATGTACTAAGAACATTTATGTTCTTGTTTCACTGTGGACAACATACATATGGCAAAATTGAACATGCGTGTTCATACATGGAGAAGCAGGATTGAAACTCCTTTCAAACACTAGTAAGGGGGACTTTTACATACAGATCACAGACATTAATGCATAGAGAGTCCTACAATTTAGCCTTTGCTAAGGATAATAAAATTGTCATTATGCATTCATTTTATATGAAGAGAACATATATGAAATAATCATGTTCAGGATGGCTTTACTGTGTCTATATTATTAAGGGCATTTGAGAACATAATTAAGAAACTATTTTCTGGATTAAAAATGTCCACTCCCTACGGCATTACATGACAGAGAAACAGGTTCTTGAAACTTACTGACTGTGAACAATTCACTTAAACCACTGCGAAGCCAAAAGTAACAGACCAAATCACTTTCCAGCCAACATGCCACAGTGTCATTGCTTGAGGAACTGAAACCAGCAGGAACACTGCAAGGACAGAAAAGGTAGCAGGCTCATCCCTCCAAGCCCAGCTCTCCTACAGGCAGGGAGATGGATATCGCTTTTGTTCTGCTCTCTGTGAAACCAAATTAGTGCTCTCTGGAGCTGAACTTGCTAGAAAAGGGAAGACTACTCACTAAATGACATACAGGAGCTGAATCTCTTGCTGATGCCAGGTGGTGCAGAAGCTCAGCCGAAGAAAGCTCTGAATCTCTGCTCTAATATTTCATTAGAACATAAACTAAACAAACTTTGAATATAGCAAAAGCTTTGACCTAACAGCTCAGAGAGAAAAAGATAAAACCAGTCCCTCTACTCATGTCCTCACTGGGCAAACCTCCTGCAGGCCTGCTCTTAGATCAAGCAGCTTTCTGTGCCACCTCTGGAGACACCAGCTTTGTGCGATATCACAGGATCCCTATAAAAAAACTCTTTCCTTCCTACCCTCAGGGGCCTGGCAGCATGTCTGCTTCTGACTCTTGTCAACAGTATCCTAGCTTGCCTCTCCGCTACAGGGTCTGTGCTGAGCGAACCAGTTCCACACAAGATGTGTTGTGTGCACCAGAATATCTCCTATGTGCGATGCACATTTGGGGAAGACATCATCTTGAAGATATGGTCTGAACCAGTGTGCTGAATAAATCCAGATGAGGCACGCTGGACTATCCTCCCTCTGTGGTCTTCTGCCTTAAAAACCAAACCAACAAACAAATGAACAAACACAAAAAAACCCCCTAGCAGTAGAAACAGAATGGGTGGTGTCTGCCAGATCTACTTATATCAATACTAACGGCCGTTCAGGACCTTGAGATTTCTGGTGCTCTGTATTCTGTCTGGGTTCTTCCTTTGCCAGCACAGTAAGTTTAATTGACACACTACTGTGTGCCAGGGGCCATGCTGCTAACCCACAAGAATTCGGCAAAGACAACAAAGTTTTAACACTACAAGCAACAGCTTTTATGCATTAGATGATTTACAGCCAGTGTTGCTTGAGTGAAGGTTTATTTCTCATAGACCTGCAGCATAGTCCTATTGCAGCAGAGAGCTAGCCATCCGACTGGATATAGTCACATATGATCAGAGCAGTGCGTGGCTTAGTATAGACATACACAAGGACTTATATACCAGACAGATCTTTAACACTGGCCAATAACATTACCCAGTTGTTTCTTATCACTGCTGTGAAATCATCTGTAAAGACAGAAGCCCCTGTGGTAGTGGGAATCGTGCCACACAGATGCTGCTCTATGCTGTTTCAATCCTTTTGTCAGTCTTTAATGTGCCTTTGTTCCTCCACACACTGCAGAAGAGAATTGAACAGCTGGTGATTGTCTCCAAGTTTATATCTAGCTTTTATTTAAAAATTTCACAGCGCCTCCAATCTTCCCAGCAGACTGAAACACAGAATGAAAAGCCTTACTTACAATATACATTCCGCCTTTGCTTCTGTACCTGGCATTCTGCGCGCAGGTTGCTGGATTCCCTCTCTTCAGCACTATTCCCCAGTGTCCTTGCTTTCTTGCTAGATGGATTTAGAAAGCATCCAACTGGACCACTAACAGATGGCCTGCTGTGACTTCAGGCACCTGTTGAACCAGGTGTTACCTTATTGAAGCTATTACAGATAATTCAATCCATGCTATGATGCTTTTTGAGATGCTAATGATCACTCTGATTTAAGGCAAAATAGCATGAAGTTTTTAAAAGCCATATGCTATCACTGTTGTATACATAAGGCCAGCTATTCAGATTGGTATAAATAGGCGTAACTCCAAGGAAACCGATAAGAATAAGATGATTTGCATTAATATGACCCATAGTCTGCAAGTAGGTCTTTTACACTGAAATTTATTCCTGATGAATACAAAATTGTTAACCTGTGGAAGTGGCTGCTCTTATCACCTGAAGTTTCATCTGACTACAAGAGGGAGCCCCTAGCTACCGGGCAATTCTGTATAAAATGTGCTATAAGCAATTTCTAATACTGGATACACTGGAAGGCATCACAACACACTGCACAGACATCTGATACACCACTGCCACTTCTGAGTGACCCAGGAAACATCAGCTTTATTCAGCGTGCCTTGTATGATAAAGCAAACATTCCAGTGAAGGAAAAGAAATCCTAGCTTTTCCCAATGTGCAGATTGCAACTAGCCCTTATATATGATGCCATTAGTAGTCTCTAATAAGCAAATTCCAGCATTTAGCAAATTACTTGGGTGTAAAGGGGACTGGGGAAGAGATCCTGCTGACTTTTCCTCCAGTCCTGCCCTGTCCGTTTCCCTGGAAAGTTCCTGGAATTTACCAGCCTCAAGATTCTGCAAGGTCACAGGGATGCAAAAGAGTTTATCCACGTTGGTTTAGACCTTAGCAAGTACAGCTGGTGCTCCACAATCAAACATAACTGAGAAAGGAACAGGACATTCTCTACAATTTTCTTTGCTATTCAGACAGTTTGCCTATAAACTGAAGTATATGCCACAAGGTTTGACAGTGGCGTGAGACTTACATGAGAAGTTGTCTTGGGAACACAGTGATGTGCTGCACTGCACACTGTGTCGCATGGTTTTCCGCTACCTGAACATCATACCCAGCATATAGATTCCCAGCACCATTTGGGAAAGAATTTGGAAACCAGTAGAGATGCCCGCGGCCAGAAGCATTGACAGCAGGTGGTTTTAGCTAGCAGCCAGTGCTTCTAACTACACTATATTTGCACTACAGCATCGAAGGCTCTGTAACAATGCATCAAATTGGCTCATTACAAGGCAAAGGGGAGACACTGATCTTGCTAAGAAAACAAGGCATTCCAGTTGGTACTTAGTAGCCCCTGTCCTTCACGTTACTAAATATGGAAAATTTTGACTGGTCATGGTGTCGAAGACCAGAAGTGGAAAAGAAAAATAATCCTCTAAATGCATGATGAAAATAAGAATTTATGAAATTATTCAGACAAAACTTTCAGGTTCCAGAGGGTCAATGGGATTCACATCTGCTTGTTTTGTTTTTGCTATGGGATTTTTGTTCATTAGTCCTGCCCTGCTCCCACATGTGCAGAATGTGATGGAGCAGCTTTTCCCAAGCAAGGATCCCTCCAGCCCGCTCTGGTCTGGCACCCATGGGTGCATTACTGGGGTGGCCAGGCTGTCGTTACTGCCAGAGAATGCGACTGACAGGAGCAGGGTCCACACCACCTCAACATCACTTTTACTCTACAGTGACACAAACTGAAAACCTCTGTTCCTTCCCATGCCCCTGTCTCTACCTCTCACTCTGTTTCTGCCTGCTTTTGGCTGGACCTTCTGCTTAACTGCAGGTTTAACCCTGGCACATTCTCTCGCTTCCCATGCTTTTCAGGCAGAGAATCCAGTGAATCTACAGCACATAACAACCTCCCCCATCCATGTCCCATTATCCCCACTGCAAGAATCCTGATGAGCCCCTTTAGGCCAGACTTTGGCCCATTTAGCAGTACTGAAATCACATCAACCAAGCAGAGTCTGTGCTTAAAATTTGGCCCTTTAAAAATATTAATTCGGTTAGAGAAAGGCAATTTTATGGAAAGATGTTCCCAATTGTTAATTTTTGCTATAGCTGTGTTATGTTACCTCATTGAAATTTAATTGCTAAAGGGTTATAAGAGCCTAGAAACAGACCTAGCATCTGTCTTTTTTTAATGTCTCAATTATCACCACAGTAATTTAATGGCACCGTGTTAGAGAATCACCATTGACATGCTAATGAATGGCACCATGTTCACTTATATTAGCTCTGTTTTTAAGAGGTTATAGGTTGAAGACAGACATTTTATGCTTCAGATATCACTAAGGCAAGCCATATCACATTTATCCCATTTTACTTTTACAACTGAAATTACATATCTTTAAAATGTTCACTGAACAGTGAACTGCCAATGGGTTAAACTGTGGTCAATTACAATTATGTACTTGCTTCTTTAGATCAAGATAAGTAACACAAATCCTTTCAACCCATTTATTACTTAATTTGTCTGTCAGCATTTACTGTTGAAATTCCCTTCTGTTTGTTTTGTGGCTTTTTCCACAAACAGATATGCCCTTTACTGTTAGCTTTTTAATTGAACAGCCTTGCTTTATCATAAATGTTTTACATTATTCTTCTCCTTTTGCTGAACCACGTTTACCTATCAATATTTTTTCATTTATTCTGCAGAAACTCTGTTGCTAACTAAAAACTCCCAAATCTATTACATCTAAATGATCACAGCGATTTCCATAATAAGAGATGCAATGATGTACACTGAGCTATTTATCTGCGAGCTTTTCAAAACATCTTATATGAATTTCTATAGATAAGTAATAAGGGATTGACTTCATAAACACAATGGAACAGCCTTCTGAGATCAGCTAAGTGCTAGTGTTATCATCAGAATTGATTTTGCATGGAAAGCTGCATCCTGACAATAATGTGAAAGGATTTCTTACTTCAGCAAAATTACCACCAGACTGGAGAATAATCCTGTAATATTTAATACTACAATATATTTAAGAACCTTTTATAATTCGTTTTATTCTGTCATCATGCACGTTTTCAGCAGTTCCACTGCATAGCTTAGCTCTGCCATGAACAATTACAGAGACGATGCTGCAAACAATTTAGGTGTAGGAATTGACTAGTGTTTCAGAACATCTCTCACCTCTCCTGGCTTTTCAGTCCCACTCATGTTGCCAGATACTCAGAAGAGTATGCTTGAAGTTACATCATCACCATCATCATAAAAAAAAGTTTCATAAGTGTATTATCACAGAGTGTGTTTCCTCAGAATAATCTCTCCTCCGTTTAACCTACACAGAGAGGACGGAATTGCATCCTGGAGCCCTCAGCGCCGCAGACAGTGGCCATTGCGCCCCCTGGTGTCCACATCTCCCATACCAGCATCGCGAAATAAAATATCTCTGCAGTTTTCTCTGATCTCCCTGGCAATGGGTTAAAAAAAAAAAAAAAAAAAAAAAAAAAAATCACAAAAGCCTCTAGCCTCTACATCCATGCACAGATTTTAGGTCCTTTCCCATGTGATTTTTACTTTGTGTTGGGATCGTTGTGTCCACCTCTGGGGGAGAACGAGAGAATCCAACCCTGGGCTTCTCTGCAGGGGCAAGTCTAAGGGGTCTGGGACAGGCAGCCAAAAGCTGCTCTTAATTTCTCTGGCTCTCACCACCTCTCACGTATCAAACGATAATATGTGGATCCAATCTTCTCCTGCCTGAGATATTTCCCTGGCCAAGTGCCAGACTGTCCCTTTGTGGCTGGGCTGCAGTCTTTTAGGAGAGCTGCCACTAAAATGAGCTTTGTAATCACAGTCAGAGAAGCAGTGAAAGTGGAAGGAAAAAGTGGTCATGCCATTAACTCTTTCTTATCTGCCACCACAGGAGCTTACGAATTGCCTCACAGGTACAATTATCAATTATCAAGCAGATTAAATTCCATCAGGCAACTTGCAACATCTATTTCAATGGTAATCCTACAGATGCTTTTTTTTAAACTCCTCATTTGCAGAAAAGCCCACACTCTGCCTGGACTTTGCCATTCTGGCAAACTGATCCATGAAGAACTTCACAAGGGAATTGTGGTAGACACTTCCTCTCCTCCCTTACGCTGCTTTTGTTAGTCAAAGGACATAAACAGCAGAATAAGCTACAACAGAAAAATTAAGGGGAGCCTGCCTAGATGAGCTTAGGGTATAGTCTAGCAAATATTTTTCCCGTAAGTACCCTGTTGATTGCTTGAAGGTGAGCTTGTAATACACTCACTGGCTATAACTATGGTTTATATTTGCTCATATTACTCTTTATTAAGCCACTGCAACTGTGAGTAGCTTGATATCAGACATTAGAGGGATTGCAGCCATCTTCACACAATTTAAACCTGAAGGGTGATACATGATCCTTAAAAGAAAAAATTAATTATCGCAGGAGGAGTCCAATCTATCTGTAGGTATCTGTAACTGAAGACTTTGAGAGACAGGACAGAGAATAGCAATGAATTAAACTGTGACCCACATAACATTGATCTAAAAAATGATGGATGATACAGCTGACTGCAACTCCTTTAAGGGTCTTCCTACCCATGCTTTGCAGGGTTAGATTTATATTGATACTCATGAGTATTCATTATATTAACCTTCACAGCGACCTGGTCAAAGGTCCCCATACTGACTGACTGATGTCAATGTGCCATTCTAACTAGCTAAGGAACCTCTCACCTAGACTGATTGGGATTTTACATAGGTCAAGAGGAACTGAAAATCAACAAGAACATTCCTAATTCAGATCAATTATCTCATGAGCTAGAAGTAAATCACTGTTGGATAGCTGAACAGTGCCTAGTTAAATGGAGTTCAGGACCTGTTCTTGCTCCAGACGTGGTATACAAAAGGCTAGTTAGGGTATTTGTAAGCAAAACTTTGGCCAAAATTCAGGTAATCTTTTTTCCACTTACTTTTTTTTTTTTTTAAGTATCTATAGCTTTTGTGAAGCAACCCAACAAATGGAAAATATAAGCCAAATTATCCCAGAAATTGATTTTCATTCCATAGAAGGCAGTTGATAGCTCATACGTTTCTACAGGATTTCTATCAAGCATAGACTACTTTAGCTAAGCACTAGAACAGAGTTTTTCACAGAATCCAAGTTCACAGAAGTTACTTATTTTAAGGAAGGCAGGCAAAACCTTAGACAAGCTCCCAGAGCATACTCAAAATCAGCCTTGTTACAATAGTGCACCACAGATGGTCACAAATCCAAGAACTGATGCATGTAGAAGTTTCTTGAGCCACACCACATCTAAAATAACAATGTCGGGGAGATAATCATACTTTCAACATGAAATTAATTTTAAAAATATTTGATTCTATGAAAGAGCCACAAGAGTTCTTTATTATATTACAGCTAATTTTAAAATTTTCAAACCATATTTTATATTTCATCTTTTATGTCAAGGAGGTTAATTCTCATGTACAAATTCACACAGCTATAAATTTCTTTTTGTTTTTGTAGTAAGCTATTAACGTCTCTAGATCAGAAAACTTGGATGAATTATATATTCAAAGCAGTCATCTTGTGATTTTGTGTTTTACAACCGGGCACAACCAAAAAACTCTCCAGAGTGTTATGATACTACTTTTTTGAAAGGAGAAAAACTCAGAAGTCTTAGAAATAAATAAATAAGCAAAAGAAAACACCACAAAAGTATCTGTATTTATCAGTGGCAAAAAGAAAAGTGATTTTTAGCTCTCTAAAGATGTCACTTATTTAAAAGACAGAAAGAAACTATTCTAACTTTACATTAAGGCACAGTAAGGTCGTCTTTGGAATACCATGTATTTTCTACTAGTTTGGATTTGAATATGTCTCTTCAGCAGAACTGTACCAGTGTACCCCAAAGGCATTATGCCTGATATCTCCCAGACTTTTCAGAGATGACAAATGCTTACCACTCCTTTCAATTTAGGGGTGAGGACACAGAGGATTAAAGAGAAATAGACTTTAAAGTCCTGCAGATCCATGTGCAAACCACACACGCATTCTATTTCTCAACTTCAAATTTAACAAAGCCTGTTATAAATTTCATGGCCAGAGCTCATTATCATTTGCATAATCAGGCCTACTATGCACATGAGCATATTCAGCTCCCACTAGCTCCAGCAGGAATCGAGCACTCGTGTTAAAGTCCCAGATATCTCAATTCATCTGAGTGCTGAAGTCCCAAGTATCGCATCAACAGTCAGAAGCTGGAATTCAACTCGACAATCACCCTTTTCCCCTTTCCTTCTGAGAGAATACGTAATGGTTGTAGTAATGTACAGTAGTACGATTCATTTTGCAGCTTCTTGTCTATTCAAGAAAAAATTAGTACAAATTGTCTATTATGACTCTATATGAATCCAGACTGCGTATGTCTATGTTCTATAGCTAAATGAAAGTCCAAATCAAACTCCAAAATATTTTCTTCCAAAAGGAAAAAGTATTACAGTGTGGCAATGACAACTGGAGCAACAGCAGCCCAGCTGCAGGCTTGGGGGTGGGTATGTGTGCTTAGGACTGGCTTCATTTTCCTCTGCAACATAGTGTGTTAGCAGTGCTCTCTGCTCCTCAGGACCAAAACTGACACCACAACCTGCTGCTGAGTAAAACCCTCTCCAATTCTTGCAGTTAAAGAAAAGCCTCCTACAAAACAGTTATATGTATCAAACTTCACCTGTGCAGAACTCCTTGCTGTTGACTCCAGTCCTGCAGCTCTGGCTCTTAGGATGTTGATTGTACGACTCCCCTCACTAGAGAAGATTAATGCGTATTTACTTTTATAGTATCTCTGAGAGTAATCTAGTGCCAAAGGGTGAATTTTCCTCACTGTGCAAGTGTTTTAATTAAAACAAGCCATGTAATGTTCAAGCGTTTGAAAACAAACTAAACCCAAAGCGTTAAAGCAGAGCAACCATCACCGCGAGCAGGTTGGCAGGGGGCTGTAACCCACCGTGCCTGCAAACCACAGTGCCTGCAGCAGCCCTACGAGCTGCTCGCCACTGCCTGCCTGGGCTGTTCGAGTGAGTACCGCAATCTCATGCTTCACGGGGAGCACTTCAGGGGACTGCTCTGACTGAAGCCAAATGCAGTTATCTGGAGGTTCAGAGGTGGATGATTGCTGGACCAGAAAATACAGAAGAGCTCTCAATGACCACAAGCATCCAAGCAGAGGAAACAAAATTTTAGTCTTGCAAAAACAAAAGGCTTCAAAACAACACAAGGGTTTGGGGTGCCTGATTTTCTGCACACCAAGGGCTTGTATTGATTTCACTGATAGATTTTCATAAGAAATTTAGACTTGTGTAAACAGGTATCACAAAACAAACACATTTTTCTTACTGCTGCCTTCCTGCCTTCTTGGAATTAATTTTGATACTTAAAAGGAAATTTAGACCATGTAATAGCAGAACGCAAGCAGAGGTAATGAAGGGCACTACAAAGGAGAAACAATTATGCATGATAAACACTCTCATGTTTTGAGCAGAAGTTCTGGGAACTTGAAAAGATTAGATTAAATCCAGCTCATTTAGTCCAATAACTTATGCAGAGTCAAATTTAATTGTAAGAATAGGTATGTAATTTTCAGCACTTGTTTTGTGTAGTGCAGAATACATTCAAGGATCAGCAGGTTGCAAATTTAAACACTTCAATTAAAACATATTTGTTACAACATTACCACAAAAAGAATTGTGAGTAGTCTGCACAGTGTGTTTTGGACAGAGATTTGAACTCTTGTGAGCAAGGCTCTCAGGCTGCCTTGAAGAAGACTATAATCAATCTCTAGTGTTTGTCCAGTGAGCTTTGGAAGAGAAAGTAAAGCTCGAAGGATGCCAATATTTATATCTGAGAAATTCAATCTTATGTGACAGTGACACTAATCACAAAGAAAATACAAAACAAAACAGAACAAACCAGCATACTTCAGTGGTTGATTTTTCTTTTCCCCTCTGTTGCAACTGCTCTATTAAATTTAATGAAGCTCTCCCTAAGCTTTTCAAAGCGGTGAGCTTTGAAGAAACAAAGAAGGGAAACAGCAACGCATAAGGAAGGATTTTCCTAAACAAGCTATTGGGAAATATGCAGAAAAATTCCAGCGTAGACAAGTTCTTGCACTGCAAGTCATACAGAAAAGCCTTCATTGTTCTGATCAGATGGTGTTTCTCCAGCAGTCCATCTGGTAGAACACTATGTTTAGGTCCCTTGGGGTAATTCTACCACATGCTCTTTCCTGTGAGACAGTTTATTAATTTTTTCATAATGTATTTATTCTATGAGTTGCATGGTAGCACCTACTGGTAGATACGTGAATGTCACTGTGTCCTTGAATTTATAAAGGCCTCTACATTATAGCCATACTATGAAGCCAAACATTCTGCTTCACCATGGAATCCATCAGCTATTCCATGTAAGACTGCAATTACCGGCATTTTGCTCCTGTATTTGAGTTTCATATTACACATGAAAATTCTGTAACAGTCAGACTCCTGGCCATAATAACTCATACTTTCTGTGAAAAGGGGAATTTTCCTTGAGAAAAAATCTCTACAGTAATCTCTTAAAAATAAACAAGCAGTCTCTTTTTCTATCATTTCATTTAATGGTGATCTGTGTTCATGAATTATTTGACCTACCTATATTCTCTGTTCAATAAGGACAGCTTCAGAAAAGCCTGCACCTTTTCTAATAGACATGAATTAAGAAGAAAAAAAAAAAAAAGTATAATGACTACAGAATTCAGTGATCCAAATCGCAGAAACAAGCAAGTGTTGCTCAGACCTTCCACCATCATGTCTGTATAAAATATAGGAATTAGTGGAGTTAAACAAGGTTGAACTTACCCCAGTGACATCTCTTAGATCAGCCAACTCTAAAGGGCATTGCTTTGGGACAGCAGGTTTCGTTCACACCAATCCTATGGGTAACTAATAATATAAAGAATATTACCTTATCAGTTCTGTTTCATTACACGTATCTTTCCACCCACATGCAGTAAAATAGCGAAGTGATATATGATCATTGGTTGTCATTAGCAGGCTTCACTCATGCTGTCAGATTATGTCAGAGGAGGGTGCAAAATAAAGGAAATGTGCAGACTCAGTTCACGTAAATGATGCACCACGTCTCTGTCAAGGGTGGGTGCAAATGCAGCTGTTCCATTTGTTTCTTGAAAACCTTTATAAAATACCAATATTTCTGTGATTAAATCCAGTGAACAGAAGTATTGAACATAAAGCGATTATAAGAACACAGCTGAACCCAGCTGAAGCAAAATTAATTGGAATGCCAGCAGATTCAAGACAGAAGTACTCACCTAAATCTATACAACCGGTCATTATCTACAGATCAGAATGAAACTGGTTTATCTTTCACCAGGCAGTGGTGGAAAAAGGCAACATTTCCGTGGGTTATGCTTCACTCATTTTGTGGCATGAACTAGCAAATTCCATTCCCAGTATTCAAAATATCCTTGTTTGGCTTATGCAAATTACCCTGGAAGGCTAGTACCCCAGACAGCTGTATTTTAGGTGAAAACAGCTGATATTATGTTATGTGAGACAGGCTTGTTCAAAACCTTTTGTGTGGAATATTCTTAAAATACAGGCATTGCTGTCTCCTTAAAATTTACACAGTGACTTTCAGAAGTTTTATGAAACAGTGAAAGGACTATTGATTTCTGCTGTAATTTGTAATTACAAATATTGTAATTTGTAAATTAGAATAACAATAACAACAGTCTAAAATTTCTTTTGTCTTTATAACAGATTATTTCAATGGAAGTTGAATCCATTCAACTAACAGAACTACATTTAAAGGGACTGCATGTTGGCATATGGATAGTGAGACAGAAGACAGAGGTTATTCTTAAAGTCTTCCCTGACCCAGGTACACTTTGAAAATAATAAAGATATGATGATTTCGTCTTGGACCAGCTGATATTTTCACAGAAACACAGACACATTTTGGACGCATGAATTATTGCCGGGTCTGAAATAGAAACAGCTATCCAAACCGATGAAGGGCTTATGTGCCAGAAGATGGCCAGCCTTTTTCAACCCATTACATGCGACTTTGTACCTTTATTTGCACCCCTTTTCTACCCTTAGATCATCATAAACAACTCTGTTATAATAGTTTACCTTTGTACTGATGTGGCATCTCAGACATCTAATGAATAAACAGCAGAATACTTGATATATTTACATGAGTTTTCAGGATTATGCAGAACATCTTTTTTCTTTTTTCTTTTTTCTTTTTCTTTTCTTTTGTTGTTGTTGTTGTTGTTGTTGTTGTTGTTGTTTTTCCTTTGGAAGGGAGGAGACAGAGGAAATAAACATTTCCAACATGTCATGTTTGGAAAAAGAATATTCCAAATGTAACCCAAGCATTGCTGGTCCAGTACTGTCTTCCTCAGTTTGCCAAGAGACAAACAATGCAGACAATCCCACGTTAGCTCTGCCAGTGCTCAGCCTGGCGGATCATGACCCATCTTCAGCCTGGAAACCGTGCAGCCACATCATTGTGGCTCTCTGCCCACTGAATTTAGCATGGCTTATTAATTCAGACACAGCGCTGTACTGTGCTATGCACAGCAGTTGGTGGGCTCCCAAATCAATGTTAACAAGCAGCATGAATCTGTCCATAACCATCTCTGTAGTCACACCTGGAGCATAACAATGTGACTGAGAGCAGCACTAGGTCACAGCACAGTTTAACTTAGCTCAGTACCTTGCCTCCAATGGTGGCTAACTGAGATTGTAAGGGAAGAGGACAGGAGTGGGGCAAGCATATACAACATATCCCTCATAAATGCTCACACCTGCAAGGATATGAACTCTTCAACACCTATTAATCCACCCACTAGTGCCATTTCAAATGACTGATTTATTATTGCTCAGATGGGGTGCTTCAGCAGATACAAACTGGTGTCATTGTGGAAGACTGATTTTTTTCTATAAGCAGCTGTAAAGTTATTAACATACTAAAGGAACTAAAGGCAAGTGCCAGTTGTTTTTTTTTTTTTTTTTCCGACAAAGAGATGAAGCTTGAAATAATTACACTAAAACATACCTCCTGGATGTATATTGACTTCAGACTTTTGCATTAAGGACTTGTCTGTGGGGAGGAAAAAGTCTTCATAGTATGTTCTGGCATCCTGGTCTTCATTAAGACAGTATGCACTCCTTTTAAAGGGCAGCACGTATCTGAAAAATCCAAAGCAGTTAATCACTCCGCTCTGAGAAAATCTTTCTAGAGTTTAGTCTCTGATTAATTAAACTAGTATAGACAGAAAAATAACAACAAACCTTTAAGCTGTGACCTGTACATAAGGAAATAATCAATGTTAAAAAAGAAATTACATTTTTACATGTTAGCCATCAGAATAAAAAAACCCAAAGCCTAGAAATGAGGAATAAACTGTCTGTAGCTCAAATCGTATAAAGCATCATGCGTTTGCCTTATTCACGATATATGACATACCTACTTCTTAGGTAGTTAAGTGCTTTTCAAAGCTATTCAAAAGGAGAAGTTGGCATGTGTACACCAAGACATATGGGGGAAGATCTCTTGCCTGTGTTCACCACTTATATCAGAGACAAATCCTTGGACTGAATCAAAGTTTGCCCTATCATTCAATTCAGTGCTCTTTCCACAAAGTTACATGGTCCACTGTCCATTACCTTTTTAACAGGAAATATTGTGTAAGTTCCCGAAAATTTATAACATACTTGCCCACTAAAAAGGGTGTTTCACAAAGGCCAGGTATCGTGCACAGCTCAGAGTAGCTACCTAGGACTTCCACATTGCTGCAACTGGGATGCACTGGTTCAGCTGCACGTGAACCTCTTGTAGCATTGCTCACATGGAGTAAAGGTTGCTCTGTGAATAACAGCCAGGGCAGTCTCTCACGTGTCTCTAATTTCTGCAGATTAATTGGGTGAATGCCAGTGAAGAATCAGTAAACCTAGTCTGGTAGAGAGTCAGTGAAAGCAATTCAGATGAAAAATGTATCTGTGTCTTTTTAAAATCAGCTAAAATTTGTTGCTAGACATTTCATTTTACTCAGCTGTGAGCAGTAAGGTGGTAAATATTATCTTAATTCATATCGACAGAGCTCTTCGTCCTCTGGCATACTCAGCTGCGGTTGCTGAGCCTTTCGTGGAGCCAGGCCCTGCAATCTGCAGTCAGATGGGTAACTACAGGGAACGGCTGCCTGGCTTTTAAGGATAGAGAATATCCAAAAGCTAAAATAAACCATCCTAATCACCAGAGGCTGGGGGAACACAACAGACCAGTTAACTAAGCTTGGATTATCTCTGCTGTTTAGTTCTTACTCCATACTCGCTGGGCCTCAACTTTAATCTGATCCATGTGCAATGGAACAGAAACAAGGATCACATCCAGATGTGCACATCAGCAGATACCATAAGCATCTAATACATTTGGGTGTTTCTTTCCACAGCATGGCGCTACCATACAGCCTGATAAATGTCTCTGCCTTTTCCTCTCTTCATGCAAACCCACCACGTGCCCCATTTGGAAAGGGAAGAGCAGCCAAGACAGTGGTGATTTCACCCACCTGTGATTGTCCATGGTCTGGCAGAGATGGAGCTGAGGTTCCTGCCCATTCATCCCCCCATTCCTGCACTCTTCTATTGCCCCATGCCTCTGTGCCACTGCTTATGCTCAAGAAAACAAATACAGGGGAATTCCTTATCCCATTACATGGATGCGCAGTAACAGAAGTTCTCTATGAAAGATAACAGCTGTTCTTTCTCGCCTGCTCCACAACAATGCTGTCAGATATCCCCAATAAATGTTCTTTATTCTTGTTCATGCCAAAGCTCACACCGCACAAACATTAGTTGTGTGGATGGGAACTGACATAACCATTCAAGTCAAACTACAGCGGCAAATCTTTCAGTGCTTCTGGGTTCGGCAATTGGTAAGTATAAATCTAGAGCTTTTGGTGATACCTCTTTTAGCCGTCTGTTCTGCAAGGGCAGACTCAAATTTATGGAGACATCCAAAGTGCATTTTGTGAAAAGAGGGAAGTATGAGCATGACCTCACCATTTGATAAATGCTCACAAACCTTTCTCCCTTTGGTATTTTGCACTTCTTACCTTTTTGGGCTAAGACAAAAACTGTTAACTACACACCTGCTTCCCTGTTGCTTTCTTGATTTAGTTGTCCTTATCAAACATGAAAATGGAAAGTAAATTCAATCTGCTTATCTTGTTGACATTTAGACTGCATTAGAGAAAACTTTATGTGATAGTGAGTATACCAGCCCCATAGACACTGTCTATATCTATCTGCAGGCTGAGCAGAAATAACCCAAAGTATCAAAGACAACTAGCAGTCACAGTCACATTGGACAGTTACTCCACAGCGAATACTTCATTCAGTACATATTTTCCAGTTTATATTTCCTGCTTCTATTTGTGCTTGGGAAACGTTTTCCCTTCAAATATCTGGCATTTGTCCTTTTGTACAATATATATTCATCACCTTGGGTGGCTTGCAGCATTTCTTCCAGCATGCCTTTGTAAAGTATTGGACTCAAAGTGAAGTCACATGCATTCCCCTCTACAAGCAGCCTCTTTTTACTCAGCTGTATCTGCTATACACAATTTTTTTAAATAATTCTTGGCAGAAGTTTATTCCAAATTTCATATACTTCTGATCCTGTATGTAATGTGTCTTCTATGCACTTATCTATCTTTTCTGGTCTTGATCGTGAAAGCTCAAAGTAAAAGACTACATAGAAAGAAAAAAATTCTGTACACTTCTTTTAAAAATCAAAAAAATTAGCTTTGACTCTTCATACACAAAATCACATGGAGAACCAGGCAGCAAAACGATCCTGTTTAGCTGCATTAATCCTAGGAAAAAGTCAAAGCAGGTAGTTCCTACACCAGGAACAAATAAAGGAAAGGTTTTTTACTCTTTCCTTGCCTATTTTGCATCCACTGTATAGTCATGAAAGCTATAAGAACATTCAGAGTAGGGTATAAACTACACTTCTGCTTGAGACTTTTGTGAAGAGAGGCCAGGCTCTGAGGCTGCGTACTGGAGGTACCTTCCGCACACCAGAGAGAGGAGTTCCCTTCTTTTGCACCACAGGGAATGTCCTGGCTTTGTCTTTTGTTTTGGTACCTTCAGAAGCTACATGCGATCTCTCAGTGCCACAGTGCCATTTAGGATCTGAAATTTCAAAGTTATTTCTTTTTCTAAAAAACAAAGAGATGAGGATATCTAATCTGTTCAGATTCTGCTCATTGAAAAAAACAATGGCTTTTTCAACATGGATCTTTCAAAAAAAAGTCCAAAAATCTAACAAACCAAAAAAGACAAAAGCTCTGTGTAATAAACTAGAACACAGAAATGTAGTTTTGTCAAATAATCCATATTTTCCTGTTTCCAGGAATCCTGTTAAATGGACTTGTTTTATTGATTTGATCTGTGGTGATAGAACAGATTTCAGCAATGTGAAACGGCTGTTATGTGGGAAGTATAATCTTATCTCTAGAAAAACAAAGGCTCCCTGTCTCCAAAGCTGTCTAATCGACATTTTTCATGGCTTGGCCTTCATTCTGTAATACTACCAGCAGTAATGTTGTCCTGTTCCTAAAATAAAAATTTAAAAAATACCTTATTATTTTATAAAATGTTATTAACTTTTCATTTTAATTTCCAAAATCACGCCAGAACACGAAATGACAGCTACAAATAAATTAAACCAATGCATACATCAAAATGGCAGATCCGCATTTCTTTATTTACAGGCTGAACAATCACATTGTGCATGTGGATGGGGGGTGGGGTGGGGAGAATGGATATGTATATACAAACACACACACAAAGGCAGATATACATACACAGCATACTGAAGGTTGGAGTAATGCCTCCATTTTACCTAGAAAAAGATCAATATTCTATAAATTACTTTTTATGTATTTGTGTACAGCAATACATCACAAATAGAAATAACTGATTTACATATTGTAAAATACAACTAAGTTTTGAGGTTACAAGTCTGGCAAGCATATATTCTACATCCAAAGTAGTTTTGTCTAAGGTTTCCTGACATGTATCTATCAGAAAATTACCTTTTGTATTCTGCCTCTCAGCATGATAGCTTAGATTTCAGCAGAGGACAACTGGAGGACATTACATTAGAAATTACTCTATTATGCCAGCTTCTAAAACAAATGGAAACACTGAATTACAGTATATGGTACTAAAAAGGAACATTTCACTAGCATGTACTTGTCCAAAAAAAAATTGCGAATGTCAAATCTTTAGCCACAAGGACACCCAAGACATAAAGGAATTAAACAGATGTTCTACACGCTGAGCAGTGAAACACGGCAATGCTAGATTCTTATCTGTTCCTCAAATGAAATGCCTTTCCTATTTGGTCCTTTTATTCTGCCAGCTCCCATTTCCACACTGCCACAAACATATGAGTTGACTTGTACATACATGTCTAACTGGGTGAGCTCGGAGCACTTGGTATGCCAGCAGTCCCTTCGGCCACACAGGACTGACAGGACACAAAGGGCATTGAGCTCCACTTGCACTGAAGCTGGCAAGAGTAACTATCTATAAACCTTTGAAAGTCTGGGGCAAATGACTTCTAAACTTTCCTTAAGTTCCTCCACAACCAACGGTGACCTCATCCTGGAATGCCTCATTCGAGACAAATGTTTCAGCAGGTCTTGCAGTGTTGACTACCCTGCTTGGAGCAGACAGGCTGGTTTTATTTGTTCAGGCAAAAGTACAATAGTAAGCTTAACAGCTTCTTTCTCTTGTCTTCACCCCCACTTGGAACCACACTACTGCAACATGATCTAGCAATGTTTTTCAGTTGTGTTGCATTTCCAGCAGTTCTCCTTTGCTTTCAGCCTCAGGATAAAAAGCCCAAGGTACTTCTATGTCAAAACCTTGGCGGTGCAAGTGGATGTGCAAGATGCAAGACTTGAAGACGCAGAAGATGCAACACAGTGAATCTCTTCACTCAACTACTTCTGAAGCTCCAGTGACTAGAAAGCCTCACTCCACAGAACTTTAACATTCATGTGAATTAGTGTAATTATTGTCTCTCATCATCTCTTCTGTTGTGGGAGTCTGGAATGGATCGTACTAACTTGGTATATACAGTTGCACTAGTGTCTCTCTGAATCTTTCTATATGAACTTAACAACAATACGAAAAAACCTCCTCTTTGATTAATTTTGTTGTATGTGATGCAAAGGTTTAAAGCAGATATTAAGCAAATTTCAAAATTCCTGTGTTTTAATGAATCACAGACTGAGATAAAGCAGCTTCTTTCCCCACCTAAATTATACCTTGAGTTCTGCAGAAGTTTGTCTACTAGGATATCCTGTCCAATTAGTCAGAAATGTGTAAGTGGAGCCAACAGAACTAAACCTTGATGAAGGGGAAATATATGTGGTAAAATGTCTCAGATTATCAGACAATTAAGTGATTTCACTGGCTGACAAGAAACAGAACTTTGAGGGGGGTATTCCACAGTTATTTTCAACAAGTGATGAAATAGTTATAAATATAAAATACTATATAGACAGGACCAAATGCTTTTTATTTAATGGTTAGCCACAAAGTAAGTCTGTCTGCAGAGTACACTTCAGGCAGATAACAGCAAACACTCTTCATGTTTCAAAAAGCCCACGTTCCACTAACCTAACGCTGAGATGGTATATGCTGCATCTCAGCAGGAATGGAATGGCTTGAAGTTAAGGACCTGCATGTAAATCTCCAAGCATGTATCAGGGGAACTACAATTTAGGCAAAGAAACATCTGACTTTTTTGTTACACATCCATTTTGCTATTGGATTCTGAAAAGGAGTTTCCTAATCTGCTTCATTTTTCATAAACAGCTAAGGCTCCCTGAATCTTTTAATCAAATAGATTTCCGTAATCATGATATTCTGAGGCTCTGCCACATAGGAAAGTAATTCTTAGTGCCTTGGTTTTTCTGCACATAGATTACAATCTTGTAAGAGGTTCAAGCGTCTTTTCTAACAAAGTCAGCAGTGCAGTTCAGTTATAAATCTCTAGTCCCTGCTAAGCTTTTGTTGAGATAACAGTTAGTAAAGACTTATCCTCTGAGATTAAGATTCTTTTGGCATGTATTTACCTATGTCACACAAAACAAACTATGCATCTGAGATGGACAGCTGGCTGCCTGCCACCCATGAATAGAAAAGGTCAGCTAACTCTTATGGCTTATAGAAGGGATAGATACAGAGCAAAAGCAGAGCTTTGTTCTGTGATTTCTAGCATACATGTGAAATCAGCAAGAGGAAGCCGGGGCTAGGATCAGCGGGGGGCTAGCATGCACAGCTCCTCTAAGCTCCTTGTAATCATTGGGATCTGCATTATGTATGCAGCAACCTGACATCTTTGCTAAGAAAATTCCTCCTTTACTAATTGCTGCAGGCCAGATATAATAATGAATTCAAGTCACCTGAGCTAGGCACAGCTTTATGTCTGTTGTAGGTTCTCAGACTGAGGTGCAGCAAATTCCATTAGGCACTGAGTTACCTTTCACATGGAGAGTTAAACTCCTCAAGCATCCAAAATCCAAAAGTTGGATGTTGTTGGAATTTAGTAAATAAAGAAAGGCTTTTGACAAAAGTGACTGGACAGAGGGTAAGACAGGAGAATAAGGCCTTCATGCAGCGCTACAACAAATAGTACCTTCTCCTTGGAAGCTCTGCCTGTCCTGCCCAATGGGCAAGAACATACATTTTTCTTTCAAAACATCAAGCAAACCTTACTAAATATAGATCTGTCCTGAGAAGCCATAGTTTTAAATATTCCAGACAAACAAGGTAAACAAATTCAAATCTCCCATTGATTGGACAAATCCTCTAGCCCTTACACCAGTACCTGGAAGAAGAGCAGCTGTTCTTCCTTAGGGTGCAAATTAAAGAATGAGCAGCAGGAGCTCAAGTCTTCTATCCTTTACTTGGAGCATTCTGAGAAGCCCACCAGGAAACCTCCAAGAGGATTTACAGCAAGACACTGAGTTTCTGGCTAATCAGCCCCGAGAAATATGAAGTAGTTCTTGGCATGACTGTAGGCATATTACGGACTTAATGGAAAGGTGCTTTAGGCATCTGCAGAGTCAGTTACACCACAGTGTACAGGGCCATGTTTTTGGAATTAAATACACTGATTCTGCCAGAGTCTCTTTGTGGATCTGGCTTAGTCTCCTCTGCACAAAATAAGATAGATGTTGCCATACTGCTGGCTTGGCCAGAGTATTGAAGTGGAGCTTACATTTTAACTAACATTTTTATTCACCAAACTGTGATTCTCAATCTCATAGCATGTGATAAAACTGAATTTTAAAAAGTATCTAATGAATACCATTGAGTTAAATGTAATAATTAAAATAATTAGCATATTATTTACTGCAACTGATTATAAACTTCATTATTTTCTACAGTCTGTATCAGTGTTTCAGTCGCTCATAAGCATAGTCAGGTAGGCTAATTTGACAACATCTTTGCTGTTTTGTTTCACTCATAGCAATTAACCTCTCAACATTCCTCTTATGTAGTTAATGCACATCTAAAGTGTCCAACATGCACTATTTCCCCAAAGTGCTATGTTGCTTCAGCTTGGCCACTGGCCAACTTTTTAACATCCACCTTTACCTTTCGCTTAGCATTTCTGATTGCTACTGCAAGAGAGAAAAGATAGTAAACAACACCTGGGAGAACTAAAAAAAAAGTGACATTGCATAGCCCACCTGGGGATATTTACAAAGGTGTCAAAAATAATACAGTTTTGAAAATTGTCCATGGAAAATCTAGCCCAGCAAAACTTTTGAAAACCTTGACCTTTTATGTTCTTTAGGAATTGCTATTAAATTATTTCAGTTCTATCTTACATTCTATGCTGTAAAAAAAGGATAGTCTATTCACCAGATTAAATACTTTATTAGTCAAAAAGCAGTCTAATCCAAAACCCATGTCAAGGCTAAAGGAAACCTTTTTAATTATTTCACTAGTCTTTGGATCAAGTTCACTTACTTTCAGGAGGATTTTAAAATTGAAATGGATTATTTCTCTTTGCCCAGAGGTAGGTTACATGAGAATGAAGCACAGCATGATAACTGATTACTAGAGCAGTCTAGGAGTGAAATATGAAGTGTTAGCTGGATTAGTTGATGAGTTCTTTATTGCTTCTTTTTTATATGAATAAAAAAAGATTTCTCTGTAAAATTATATCCAGTTGGATTTTACAAATTATAATGGTGACAAAAGTTTTGGTGATCTCGGATGCCTTAATCATCTGCTGATTAGTCAGGGAATAATTATGTTAAATAAAATAATCTAGTAATAAAAGAAATCAGCCTTCCATTCCCCTCAGACTCTACTCCCTACCACACTAGCTTTGCTCCTATGAAGCTTCACCCATCATCAGAGTCCAGGAAGAAAGAAAGGACCTGCTGATTCCTCTAAAAGTTCAAGGCCTTTCCTGTTCCGAAGTTTGAGTACTCACGGATTTACTACTGAAGCTATTACAAAGCAAAAGAGTTTTTATACATTTGAACTGCAATTTAGTATTTTGCTCAGAGGTTTCACTGAAAAGAATCTCTTTCACCTCCCCAAATGTCACCACATCATACCCTCCTCTCAGGATGATGCAATTTGACAGGTGCCACTATAATATGTTTCCTAGACCAGTTCATCTTGGTGCACAATGACACGAGGGGAAGAAAATCACCAGAAAACAGGATCTAAATCATTCTGCATTCCTGTCTAAGAATCAGTGTAAATGAATAATTACGAGGACACACAGAGTAAGAAATGTGATTATAAACCCAACATTCACAAGCGGTATGCCTCACCTGTGGACAGCACATGACCTTCAGAATGATGTCTATGCTCTTCCCAAGTACAAGCAGTAACTCTGTAAAGAAACCCACATAAAAATACACACTTAGACTTCAATCCCGTGTCAGCCTCAGTGGCACTGAGGACAAAGTTTGGGAGCACAGACCTGTAATGGGTCAGATATCCACTACTGAAAATAAGCAAGTGAACATGTTGCAGGTCATTATTAATAAAGTATGCAGAATTATAGGCATGTAACATATAAACTCGTAGATGCTACCTAAAATTGTGAAATTGACAGTCTAGGAAAAATCTGTGTTTTGAGTGAAGATCTACAAGAGCCTGAATACCATCGGTTGCACTACTTCCACCTCCATTCTGCACAAAGTTGCCAATGGATTAACTTCCAGGAGCAGTGAGCATGGTAAACATTCATCAAAGACCGTGCAGTGCTATAGATTTTAAGGAACTCATAAATTCAAGACCACAGGGAACTACTATGGTTATATTTGAATTCCTTCTGAAGAGACCATGTCATTTCACCTAGCCACACCTGCACCAAAGAAAATTCTTTATATTGAAGCTTTATATTGAAGCTAGAGACCTTAAACACTAAAACCAAGGCTCTCATACTGAGATTTTTATACCAAGAAATGTGAAGGCTCCACATTTTTCAGCATGGTTTCATTTTTCATGGGGGAAAAGATAAACTTTCAAATTGAGAGGAAAATCTGCAAACCTACCCCTACAGCAATAATTAACAACCTTATGTTCTATGACATGGGAAAGGAAAGAGATATCAGAATCTAATTCCACAACAAAATACAATGCAGGGTTATAGAAAATAAGGATTCTCAGAATCAATTTTAGACGAACATAGGTCTTCTAGACTTAGTTAATGAACTTATTTTGCATTATTTGTAATTATTTTTAAGAAGCTGCCCTGGGGTTACTTTCCCTCCTCATTCTTGTTTCTCTTCCTTAAAGAGAATTTTGGGTGTTTTTTAAGGCAAAAATAGCAGCAACCGCCAGATCTGTCATCCTGTTATGCCCTCACAGGAACAAACCTATATATCCTTCTATGTGCCATTAATCATAAATCTGAGTAGCTGAAGATCAGTTTGCTATGACAGAATGCACTGAACAGGGCAATTTGTGTGTGTGGGGGGGGGTATGTGTATGTGAGTATAAAAATATATATACACACATATATAGGTATGGGGCCAAGATAGTTCTAGACACTAAACATTTATTCTCTGAGGAGGAATAAATTTGAGTATGACCTTTCATTTTCATCTGGCCTTTCAAAAGACATGATTAAACTCTATCTCCTGGCACTGTAATTGATTTTTCCCAAAGGACCATTTATCAGAGAATAAACTGGGTTTAGACCTTGAAGTGTATATTTTGTGGCTTTTACATATCAATTGGTATTTTAAGAGAAGCCCTCCATTCCAAAAGCACTTCTGAGAATACTGCAGAAAAAAAAAAAAAATAATAACTCAGCCAGAGTCCCTGGCTTTTTGTCAATACACCATTCTAGCAGAGCTTGTCAGCTGAAAGATTAACTCTTGAGAAGAGCTAGATTCAACTAACAAGCAGAATTAGATACTACTAACAAGTTATCTCAACAAAGAAGAGGCCCAAGATGATCTCGTTTAAATCAGTGCACAAGCAGATGACAGTTCATGTAAAGTTTGGGCTTTAACAACAAAGGCACAAACCCTCCTTCCCCTTTGTCAGAGCAGGTGGAGACACTTCACAGCATCCTACCGAGCTCACTGGTGCATGGAAACCTTTTATTTCCCTCCAACACACAGTACCATAACATGAAGGCATATACAGCCATATTCCAGTTAAAAGTCTATAATAGCACAAAAATCAAAAGTTTGATTTTAATTGATGTCTGGGGATTACCATGCACACCAACCTGGTCTGAAGACACACCTGTTCTTAGCTTCATGTGAGTAACTCCCCGAAAGAGCTGTGGATTCCTTATGTTTGGTTACAGACATCCTGTTTAGGGACAGGAAAAAATGTTCATATATTCCAACTTTGAGCCAGAATTCCTTAACTCTGAATGTTTTCATTAATTCATTTTAACACTGTTTTTAAACAGGGTACTTACAGTAGTGGGAATCACATCATTTTCATCAAGCAGTCCAATGCTACAATGTACAGAATCAGACACAGGATTCACTAGTCCTAAAAACAAGACTTAGTACTCTAAATGCATTAAGAATAACTCCACTGTTGCAACTACAAAGTAATTTAAGTTAACCAGAAAGTAATTACCTGTGCAGTGCAGCAGAGGTAAAGTGATATCTAGATTTAAAATTAGTGTTAATTGAATTATACATCTGCTGTGGGAAAAAATAACTCCCTTAAACTCAAATTACGTTCTCCCAAATGTCATTATACATAACACAGTTGCGTATTCTCAGACAATCATAAGACAAATATTATTTCATCAGAAGGTAGAGCTACTAGGAATATTTACGGTAATGAAATACAAGAACATACAGATAGACAAAAGACTGGGGGATGAATACTACCCCTCTGTAGTGACCGTTCCTTGAATCCAAGACTAATAAGAGGACTCAGGAAGGGAGCCAACATGACATTTGAGCACATCCTTAGCCCTGAGCTTGTGAGTTGTCTCTGCGTCATCATGCTTAAGAGTTTGACAAAGCCAGGCATTGTAGAAGCGGTAGATCCTTTTTTGGAGATAAGTGATATCAAGCTGTCTGTGTTATAAACCATTGAATTAAGAAACTTTCAGGGCGATAATAAATACACCTTTAGTATCTGATCCTCTCTCTTGGAGAGGGCTACTTAAGTCCATTGACTTCATGTCATGCCTGGACTCCAGGTCAGCACCAATGGTTGCCTGTCAGGAGATACTTGTAGCTTCTCGCAATCCTCTCAGATTCATTGTCATGCAAACAGTAGAACAAATTTGGAGTGCAGAAGGAAAGATATAATGCAGACGGATTTGCAGAGGTGTGTAGCACACCAGATTAGGGAACATTCCTTTGTTAAATAACACTTTGGTTTCCTCAAGCCGATCTCACAGCAGTGCCAGCGTTGGTATGCTCATTAACAGGAGGAAAAGCCAAGCTGCTGAAGTAGAAGCGACCCACTGATGGGATCCGCAGCCATCTGGAGGCAAAACCTGGAGCAAGGCCTGTGTAAGAATGCAATAAACTATACTGAATTTCTGACAAGTGCACTAAAGGGGGAAGGTTATAAACTGAGGAGAAAATCCCAAAAGACTCTACTTATGGAACAACATTAGTCTGAGGCAGGTTAGTTCTAAAACCACATAGTAACTGAGATGAAAAACGTACTTTAAAACTTGCTTTTGCTTTCCAAATGAATGATGAGTAAAATTTACTGTTTAAATGCACATAGGAAAGGGTTACTTTACTGGGTACACTGGCCTGCCACTGTACACTTGTAGGGGCCCTTACACCCTGTTCAGAGTTGAGGACAGCTCTGATTTAGCAGTCACCAACTGGCAGTAGGGACTGCTACGCCAGAGCTGATTCTCAAGCACAAACAGTTGTGCGGATTAACTAATTGAGGTTAACTTTTTGCCCTAACTCAATATGCAAAAAGCTCTATCTTGCCTGGATTCAGCCAGGAGATATCATGACAACACCTACTGCAGTAACTGCCCAGTATCCTACTTAAAATATATTTTTATAATTATGTTCATAAAACATGAACGAAAGATCAGAAACATATAAAACGTTGGGGATGAGTAGGGTTTTCAGGATCTAGGAATATTTTGTTGACACTAAAATCAAGCAAAAGGAATTAATTGGGTGGAAGATAGGATGACAAGATGATTCGATCCCTAGAGATGTACAAATAAATTTGAAAGAATGTTAAAAAAATACTGATTTGAAGGCAATGTTTTTTAGGAGACCCGTGTTCCAAGAAGTCCAAACCTTAACTCTTCCTCCATCTAGCACAGTAATTTACAGGGTTACTTGAGAATTAATGTGAAGATCTTTTTTTTTTTAGAAAAGTCAATATTTCAACATAAAGACTTTTCATCTAACTATAGCAGAACTGGATCTTTAGTATAATTAAATGTTCTTGATCAAAGGAAAACATAAAACCCCATCTTCAAAGTCAGAATTATAAGAGGTTTTCAGTAATGTGCACCATATCTTTCTAGTCTGGATGAGAACAGCAGTTTTGACTAGGTACTCCGTGGCCTATTACATAAAACAAACTGACATCAACTATTTTTCCGAAGAAGGAAGTACGCTTCAAACCATGTCTTCACAGATGTTTGTATCACTATTCTCACTATGCATACCACCAAAACAGAATATGAAATAATTGCCAGAAAATTAAAAATTACTGTAGAAGTATGACAGAAGCACTGACAGGATACAACACTGTGAATCTCACACTTGCAGTGCAGTAAGGAACTCAGAAGAAATAGGATATGATCAGTAACTACTCTATATTGAGGTTGGATTATGAGTGAATTGAGGTTGTTCATTCTAACAGGTGTGCTAAATTCAGCGAGTACAAGTATGCAAAACTATACTACTTCTTAGAGAAAAAAATAACCAGATTGCAAATCTGATGGGAGAGAGAGTAATGTCTAAAAAGAGGACCACATATTCAGTTCAGGTTAGTTGAGTCCTGACAGATCCAGTGCAGCTGTGTTGATTTATACCAGCTGAGCATCAGCCTAGCATATCATCTAAAACAGGACCTTGAATCTCTGCAGAGAGCCACCAGCATTTCAAGACTGATGACACGTTTTCTACACCTCAAAGCAGGCATTCCTGAGAGTATAGGCACTAGATGATACTAGAGACCTTGAAATACAAGGGACAGGATGAAGCCAAAGGCCTCCAGCATCTAAATACAAATGGTCAATTACTAAAAGAATGTAACCCTGGGAGTTGGCTAGAACTGTTTTTAGGACACAACAAAGAGAGGAAAAAAAAAGTATATATAAAATGACTTATACAGTGAAAATGCAAATGTCATAACAAGAAAGCATAAATGTGAATCACAACCTTCATAAGAACAGAAGTGAAGTATTCCAGCACTGTCCCCCAGGGTTAAGGGCACTACAACAGTTCAATGCAGCTGCTTATCTGCAGAAGGTTCTTGCACAACTTTGGTGGAGAAAATTGTGCTTTTTGATTTTCCAATTACCATATTTTCCTACTTCAGCTTTTCATATGTAGTGTATTATATTTATTTACTAAGTAATTAGGTAAATTAGAATTTTAGAGAGTGGTGTGTGTATAGATACATGTGTTTTCTGCTCCAATCTTACCACATGACAACGTGATTAATATCAGCACACCAAGTAAGAGTAAACCTTATAAATATTTAATCTTTGTCCTTATAAATGCATTAATAAAGTAGCATTAATAGATGTAAGAATGCTGCAACACTCCACCTCTCAGCCATTATTTTTTATATATATATATATAGTAAAATCATATTGCATAAAATATTTTTAGCACATCTTGTAAAGAAAGCAAATAATGCTAGATAAAATGTGGAAACATTTAGAGCAGCTAGAAGCAACCTTATCATCTCATAGGATTGCCCTATATCAGAGGTCAGGAATCTGAACTCAATGATCTGTGAAGTTCTGCATGTGCAGACAATCTTTTATAAAGTTAGAATTTTAATTTAAAGTTCCCTTTTCTAATCCTCCACAGATTTTTATTCCACTCTTAATTAGCATGCTGCTGTTCGACATGTGAGCAAGGATGTTTAGCTGGTGGGCTAAGGTGAGAACAGACTGCCACTGACAAAAGAATCCTGGACCACAGTGAGAAAAGCATGTTTCAATTATTTAAGTGTAGAGATGTACAGCCAACATCTTCAGCAGTGTTATGACTTTTAACTCATTTTAGCTAAACTGGCTTCAAAGGCAGTTGTGCTTCTAAACACTTTTGTGCACCTGGGCTGTTCTCTGGGGCTGCAGTTGTCTCTACCAAGATCCTCAGCTGGTCAGCAGCAGGGAGCCGGTGCAGACTGCCCTGATCAGCCAGCAAACCTGTAGAACGTAACCAGCTGTTCTTCCTTCCTTGTCCCAAAGGCATATTGCCAGAAAAACCTTTCATTGTGTTTCTGAGCTGTTCGTTGCAGCCATTCAGTACCTGAGAACACCTTCTCGCCTTTCAAACTTAAAAACAGACTATCTTTCGTTAGCCTATTATCATTTGGCATATGTCATACTTCAGCGAAATTGGTTTAGTCTTATAGAGGCTGATGGCACACAGCAAGCCTGTTGATTGCAATACCAACATAAAGATGACAGCAATACAAGCAGGAATATCTCTAGAAGTTTGTTGGTGCTTGTTCTAGACGTTAAGATGTGCAAGTTAGCTGTTCACTGCAGCATTTTGATATCTGATTTAAAAAAAAACACTCTTCTGCATCAGATACTCTTCTCAGGAGAAACGCACGGGGGCTGAGTGGGGGGGTGGGGGTGGGAAACCTGCACACTTTGATACTAAGAAGTAGCAGATAATGTTCAGCTGTTCATACTGCTCACTTGGTTTCACATTTCTGTATTTGCTTCCCCCCAATGACAGAGATTTTTCAGTGCTAGAGGATGTGATACACTGTTCTGCACTGCTGCACTCTGGATAGGGAGGAATGCTTTAAAACTATCAGCTAATGTCCGTAGGCAGCTGGGGAGCCATCCTTCCCTTTACAGAATCTTTGCACACAGATCCCCTTTGGGGAAGATATGTGGCACAACCCTCAAGGCTGCCAGCATGCATAACCCTCCTGTGATGGAAAATCAAAACACCAGTGTCCCCCAGCAAATATTATACGCTGCCTTAGTGTTCCAGACTCTGAAATTCAGCTTTAACTCCGACACCTACTCTCCCCTGAGCTGGCTTGATACAGCACTTGAGTCACAGAGAGGCAGGCAAAATGACCTTGTGAATAAGAATCTACTATTGCAAACTTTCTAGTTGGAAAAACTCCACTGCCATTTGCCTTCCAACCCAAATATCACTCCATGATTTCCCACAGTGGCTGAACTGGCGTCAAAGCTCTTGTCCAGGAGGCAATTTGGTCTGCACAAATTTAGTGGGACTCACCCATGTGGAGCAGGGACGGGAACTGCCTTCAGGTGCTCGTGGTTCTTCTGGCACCATAAAGCCGCAGCCAAGGAGATTATACCTCTGATCTCAAGAACTTGGTTCCTCACCTTATCTTACCTTCATTCTGTCTGCCATAAAATCACTATCCTCGCTATTGTGCTGAACCAAAAAATAACTACAGTAGGTATAGTGACTATATTGTCATTCTGCAAAATAAGAGTTAAATGTATCCCTCCTAGCAAGCATATGAATTTCTTGTGATGTGAAAAACAGAGGCAGGTAATATTGAAAGCATTAGGCACAACAAATGGCACTTTTTTAGAGGATTAAGTCTATTCTTCAAGTATGTTGTCACATGGGACTGAAGGTCAGTTAGCCAGAGGCCTAACTTTTTCAGAGATCAATTTCATACATATAACATCATTAAAATCCAATCAGGAAAGTAAAATATTTCAGCTATTCTGAACATATTCTATCCTCCATTTCAGATATTATTCATATCACTAGGGTAGCACTGTGGATTAGGTTTAGTTGATTACATTAAACCAACATTGTTTAAAAATTCAAAACACTGTAAAACCCTGCATGTTTCTGCTGCCTGTGTGAATAAGTTGGAGGTCACTGCAGTGGAATGACTGCTGAAGTTGACAGTTACGTCTGGAAACTGAAGATACTGTGCCGTGGTCTGCCTTTCATATCCTTGAGGAATACTTTGTAAAGCATACTTGATGCAAGTTAAGGAGATGAGGGATCATTTTTGTGTATGTAAATCTTGTTCTTGCAAGATCAGTCCTGCATGCCCAAGTTATTTTAGTGAAAAATTCTGCTTAACTGAACTTCTGTGGCACTGCAGCTGCACACAATGGAACTGTCCTTCAGGGAAGCTCCCAGTCAGGAGTAACCTCAACTGTCCTACAATACCAGGGCTGAGCAGAGAAAAAATTTGGCTTCTAATCACATGGTAGGCAGACCCAAATCTACTGTGTAAGTATCAGTTAAATCAAAGAGGACACATTTCTTATTGTCTGATGCAAAAATTCCTACAGAATTGCTGTCAGAGCCCCATCATTTTCTATTACATTGCTAAACCACCACCAAGATAAAAAGCACTTGAAAAATCATGAAGGATGCAACATCCATCTGATAAATTTCTTACAATTCTTATGAGGTGGGTTTGTTTTTGTTTTTTCTCAGAACACAAATCAAATAAAAGGAGCACTGAAGTTAGAAAAGAACACTCACCTGGTTTTCTGATTTTCCAAAATCAGCAAAGCAGCTGCAACACCCTCATTGAAAGAGGGCAGTGAAAGGCCTGACCCAAATTCACTGAGTTTCTCCAGGGCTTAGACAAGGCCCTAAGAATATGGAGAAGAGAAAGCAAATGGAGTTTCTCGACATTTGTGCAATTATTTTCAGCAAATCTTCATTGCGTTTTTTGATGAAACTCTTTCAATTACTGGGAGCACAAGTACATTAGAAGGTATGGCAACATCTATTTAAAATGACGTGTTGCAAGGTATAAACAAGGTGATTCAAATTGAATGGGTTCACATTAACTAACAACTGGCACCATTTGACAATCAAGTTAAAAAAAAACCATGTAGAGTCAGTTAAGAAATCAAATTGGAAATTACCATCATTTTATGAACCACATTTAACATCTTCTCAGACATGCCAAAGAGCAATCCAGTTTCCAGAAATGCCGTTTGTTGGATCTCTATATTCCAGGAATATTACACAGGCAGTGCCTTCCCATCACATACGGAAACCACTTCAGATAGAGACTCTGCCGTCATTACAAACCAAACCACTCCCAGCTCAGGCAGGCATGACCTTTTAAAAGGGTACCTGCATGCCACCTCACTATTAAGTACTGTATTCATAACCTGCCCACCATTCTCCAATCTAAAAATATTGCCTAAGTCATTTGTTTCCTTTGCTAGTCTCATAATTGCAGTCAGTTTCTGCAGCAGATTCTGACATTCTCTTGTTTGCTGGCTGAACTCATTCTGTCATGAAAGGTCAGAAAGCAAACTGCTTCAGAATGTCAATAGGTGTTTAAAGTATTCCATCCTCCTGAATTTCTCATGTGCTAAACCATCAAGTGTTGATTTAGAGGTCATTAACTTTAAGGTAGGCAACTTGAGCCCATAAAGGGAAAATTTTCTCTTTACCCATTGAGTACCCAATTTGAGTCCAGGTCACATTGACCGTTAACAGCTGTTCAGGGTAAGATGAAGACTATTGCTCTTCTTTAATCCCCCTTAACAGTTCCGTGATGTGTATTTAATGTATTTATGTTTCAGGAGGCTGGCTTGTTTAATACATGAGGATGTTGCACTACAGATCTATTTAATCTTACCTTCCCCTCGTTTTCCACAGTGGTGCAAAGGAACTCTATTACAAGTCAAAATAAATCATATCTAATGCAATATAACATTTGTTATCTGTGTATTTCAAAGACACTTGACAAATATAGTTCAGGATCATTATTTCTAGTAAGAAAAAAGAAACTTGTCAAAAGCTGGCTAGTTCGCTAGCACTGAAACCAGGAACATAATGTGGGTCCAGTGCATGGGGTCAGAAAAACTCAGTTGTCCAAGAGGAGACTAATAGAGGCAAAATGAGTGATGAATGTAAAATTGCAACATGGTAGCAAACCAGTGAGTAGCTGTGGTTCTTAGAACTATAACCACAGATTTTGAATGAAAAATAAGTTTCTGCAAATCACACTTTTCCTTATTCGATATAATAAAAATGAAGAGGAAAATTAATGCTAAATTTAGACCATCATGCAAACAATATTTAATAAAAAAATACTAAACTTAACCATGCATTCCCAAATTCAAATTCCTGGTTTACTGAAATTCCTTAAGCATTTTGTTTGCATTTTTTATTAGGTTTCCTTTTTCCTTTAAAAAGAGAAGAGCTATGAGAAACCGTATTATTTTTCTCATAGTTTTAGACTAGTTATAGTGTTGTCTTTAACATTTCTTTGAAGTTAAATAATCTTTGACGGAATTGAGTTTTGAGAGCTCATTTTGAATTCACTCTATTCATCAGAATAGCTGCAAAAAAAAAAAAAAAACAAAACAAAAACAAAAAAACCCAAAAAAAACCAACCCCCCCAAAACCCCACCATGTAGCAGATCACCTATCAAACCCATACATTTAAAAATTTGGTTTGATAAAAGAAACCTACCAGAAAAATCCCACTGACAATATAATCAGATAGTGGGGAGCTGAACACATATTTTAAAGCTTGTGAGCTTATTTTCCTTTTTTCTCTCTAAAAAAAGTGAGCTCTCTATGTTGATTCTCTTCCTTTTTCCAGTATGAACGAATAACAAAATGAAATATTTGTTTTCATGTTCTTAATCACTTAGTGCATGTTTGTTTTAAAAACACTAGCTTCAAAAAGGCTGAATAAGACCCAGTTTTGCAGAAACAAACAAGCACCAAAATGTCATGATCAAATAGAGGAAATTTCAACTCAAGAGGACTCCTTGTTTGCAAAGTGAGGAGCAACTGAAAATGGAGTTTACAGCGAGGCAGCATTTCCAGCACAACTTTCTATTTGATAAATAAATGATAGATCTCTCAATGTACACTACAGTGGTGTAATTGAAAACAAACCAAAAAAAGCTAGCTAGTCTCTGAAAAACAAACCGGAGATTGAATAACGAAGTAATCTCTGAATACTACTTCAGTTTGCCATGCAGTGTCTGGTGCTTTTATCCAGCAGCATGCAATTTAAACATTTTTGCTTATTTCCTGTTTCTTTTCTTTGCAAGAACAGATAAACAGAACTGGCTATTAGCCTCCTTCTCTATTAGTATGCCATATGCACACTGTGCTCCAGCTGTCATGTTAAAAATGCATAAGGCTAAATTAAAATCTGCTGCAAAGACTTCTGCTGGTAATCAGATAACTCTCTATGTAATATCTGATTTAAAATGATAATATTTTTCACACATTTGATATCAGTAATATAGCTGAAGGATAAAAGACTACTACATTTTGATAATTATCCTTTATGGACATTCTGTGTCATGTTATAAATGAACTGTATTTCTCAATAGCATTTAAAAGTGCGAGTACTGAGTCATAGCTTCAGCTGGTACAAGCAGTAGTGAATCCAGTAATTTTCACCAGCTTGAGTGTCATGATCAAAAGAGAACAGCTTTTCTCTTTGGAAGGAAAACAAACCTTTGAAAAATAGTTATCAGACTCCTCAGTAAATGTGGTGAAATGAACTATGATGTTCAGCCAAAATCAGACCAATTACCAAGTGGAAACAGTGGACTAACATCCTCTGTTTTTTGGGAGATGATGATGCCAGGATGGATTGTTGCTTTGGTCATCAGGAGGGAAGAGCGGAAGGAAAAGGAAGCTGCTAATTTAAAATGCACATGGTATTTGATAAGGTTATGAACTCCAGAAAGTTTTTCAGTCCAAAAGTGAGTAGGATTTCTGAAAGCTAGTTGACCCGAGAGGGAAGATGAATCTTACAGCTAAGGCAGCATAACAAGACTCTCTTATACGTGATACACATCTTCAGACAAACACAGTTTAACTGGCTTAGTCACAACCTTGCCTACCCTCTTGTCCACAGCAGGGGGACAATGAAAGAAGTGTGTCATCGCTGTTGGACTCCTTTTTCCATCTCTCCCCAATGTCCCACAGAGGGCACATGTGGTTGCCTCACTTTCTGCATGTGGCCTTGTCTGAATCATCCCATATGCTTCTCAGCATCCCTAAGATGTTTGCTGGGAATGTCCTAGCAGCAGTGTTAGTGACGCTTGAGATTACTCTTTTCAGGTAACATAACACTAGAAGTGGTGTTCTTCTTCCACAGCCAGTCATGGAAGTTTTCCAAGCACCGCTATGTCACAGCACTGCGGAAGCAAGGAAGAGCAGCAGCAAGGATCGGACCCTGTGCACTCAGACCTGCTGCTGTGCCCAGCAATGGCTGCAGCGCTGAGCTCTCCGTAGCCTGGCTTCACTGGCGGTACAGGCATCTGTGACTGGCGATCCGCAGGCACTGGGGACCATTTCCTTACCGTTACTGGGTCCCCAAAGTCCAATAGCAGACTTGGACAACAGATCTCATAAAATAGTGCTTTTTGAGGGATTTATAGAACCCTTCATGTGCAGACAAGGAGGCTATAACCTAATCCATCACCTCAGGTATTCTTTGGCTTTGTTTTTACACGTGGGAAAGAAACCCATCAAAACTACTGTTCAGCTGAACAGATTTAGTTTTTTTAAGCAAAATATTATTATTATGGGCCATCTGTATATCTGCACAGAGGCTAATAATTATCAAGTCAGAAAATACTGGGCATATCTAGATAATAACTCTAATTAAAAAAAAAATCCTTGGAATACTGCATAGCAAAGTCTAACAATTCTCCCCTCCAAGTACAGGAAGTAAATCGCTAAATACATGATTATTCCATTTATTGTAAGAAAAGATAAGTACAGTGCATCAAGCAGTTATCAGAAATGGATTAAAATCAAGAAATTCCTGTGCTGTGCATAATGAAACATTATTATCTCATTTTAAAAATACATATGAAATTAATTTTATATTGAGTAATAGGCTAGCTTCATTATGCATTTTATAAAACCAGGTATTTTAATATCTACCTTATCTATATCTACAAGCTGTAGCTTCTGACTCAAGAAAAATGTCCACATCAATCTGAGAACTGCACATAATAACACAAAGAGAAACTAAACCATAGGTGTTTTAAATATGTCAGTGTAATAAAGCAGTGTTGGAACATCCATCATTTCTGAGACACAAATGCACTGATAACTTAAAACTACTCTCGATTACTGAAACTAATCACACCTGAAAACTCCTTCTGGACACATTTCACCAATGCAGGAAAAATTGTCATCAGCCTTTCCTTGATAATTTAAATGTGTGGCATCTCAATGACACAAAAGTTATTTTCTATTGTCATGGCATATCTAACCTAGGGTACAGCACTGGTGCAAAAGAATGAACTGAACAGCGCACTGCCAAGAAAAATATATAAAATACCTCTATTACACATAATACCATGGGAATCCTCTGCTATTGCTATCCAATGCTTTAGATGCCACTATAAATAGGATGACCCCTAAACATACCCGATTTAAAACAAGCGATACAGTGTTGACCCTGCTGCCCTCTCAGGTAACAGGCAGTACAGTGACATGAGCTTCCTCGGTACCTGGTTTTCCTTTTCGTATTGAACCCTGTGATAAAGAATGAAATTCTAAATCCTTTTACTTCGATGTATTGATTGAACACATGGTGATAAATTCTAGAAGTCTCAAGTTAAGCTTTCAGTGCCAATGCAGACAGAATTTGTACTGTATGGGATGGGTAGCTGGCAGACCTGAGAAACGTAGCTAGTGTACTGTGGAACTGCAACATATGCAGATGTGGACAACATATATACTCAATAGCCATTTAGCAAAAGGCTCAAGACTTTTCAAAAATCACTGGCACAGCACAGAAAGCAATAGACTACCTCTCTATTGCTAAATCATTAAACACAGTTCGTTAATGAATCTGTAATGAAACAGAAGACCAGGATTTTACATTAAAGTGAAAGCATTTAAATTTGCCTTGAAAGCAACAGACAGGAGTATGTGGGACAGAAAATTGGTACTTCACAGTAATTTTAGCTCAAGAAATTGATCTGGACAAACACAACTCCAACAGTCAGACCTGAAAATTTCAAATTGGTCAGGCAGTCTTTTATGTCATCTAATAGTTAAACTAACCTTGCTAAGTGTTTGGAGGAATTACTATGTGTCTGTTACATAGGGAAAACTTGCTTCTAAATTATGTTAAAAATAAGTATGTCATCTCCTTGACATGATTGACTTTGACAGCTTTTTTTCAGAGGAAAGACCAATTTAGGGAAGTCTCCTGAGCAAAGAAACACTGCCACTTTTTGTAATAGGAACTGAGATGGAATAGTAACATGGCATCAATCCTACAAGCAAACCTGTCCCTTTCACATCAGTGACTGACATGCCAATTTCCAGGTCCTGAGGGACTCTATGATTTGCTCCCTTGTAGCCTTGTAGTTGGCTTTGTCTAGGTTTTGGGTTATTTTGACATTTCTATTCACCAGAAAATTAAATCAATCATTGCAATAATAAGCTTCTCTTTTTCACTGGGTGCACTTCTACGTTTCTTTCTGCAGTATGTCCTAGAATCATCCTATTGTTACACTTCTAAAAGAAGTTTCACTTTCTTATTCACCTGTATAATATAACATGCAGCATAACAGCCATCTACCTTATATATCTTGTACATTGGCTCTCCATGGTATCTGAAGTAGTCCAGTCTAGGAACATTTGCCTTGCTACTTAACCAGATCCTTAACTGTCTGCAGTCCCCTAGTTCTTTTTTTCACATGAGAACGGAGCTCAGACCTGTTCTTTCAGATACATCAAGGTTTCTTGCCTTTTTTTGTTACAAAGAAGGAAAAAAAAAACCCAACCCAAAAACAACCTGAGAATTCTAGGAGCAATGATACCTTTTCCTCCTCACCCAGGAATCTACATTTGATGAGATGACAAGAGCAAGCTGGAAGCTGCTGAGTACTTGGTGGTTAGTCAAGGCATCTACATCAACACAAAAAGGAAAGAGTTCCTAGAACCTCAAACTGCCTTTCCTTGTAGAGCCGAAGTAGGAATTACCTCAAACCAAAATATCAGCAGAAAGAAGAAGCTTCAGAACAAATCAATAAAATGAACAATAATGTATAGCTTTCACTGATTCAATAGTTCTATTTTCTAAACTCCTGTGAATTCACTGATGTTTGCTACATATGGCAACTACCTTTTATTTTAGTTCCCTTTCTACACCCAGTAACTCTTTCTAACACAAACATCAGACCTTCTTCCTGTCTCCTATCATTCTCTCTGATGTTCTGTATCTTGTTTCATTCTCTGAAACTGCTTGTCATTTTCAGCTTTCAATTAGTCACGTAAGTAGTAGCAGCAACTATTTTATTCATTTTGTTTAAAAAGAAAAATCATGGAATGTAACGATGCTGATTTATCTTTTCAAATTAAAAATAAGAAGCTTGGGAAACAGTGCCTAGCCATAGTATTGCAGTATTGAAAAATGTAAGCAATTTAATTTTTCCTACTGTTTGTTCTACTGTTGCTACACAAGTATTCTTTTAAGCTATCAGCTCTCATGTCTAAATTCTAATTCCAGTGGTATAATTAGAAGCCACAGAAATGCAGTTGAATTACTTAGTCTCTAGGAAAAGATAAGTAACGTGATTACACTGTATGTATGTATGATTATTAAGTGAACATTTGTATGGTATAAGACCAAGAACCAGAAAAATAGCCAAAAAATCTCATTACACAGTATAATTTCTCCAGATGTCCACCCAATTCAAAGTCCATAAAACGTTGTCCATTTTCTAGGTCTTAGAATACGTTTCATGTACAGGTTGTTATTAATTGAATAAATAAGTTTAGCTGTGTTACTTCTTCACTGTCTCTTCACTGTTATATGCAAACTTATCAATATATTAAATTTCTATTTTTAAAACTTGTGCTTTGTTGAACAAAGACTTACATTGCAGATCTTAATTTCATCTTTTTTCTTTGCAATATGTCAGAGGATTGCAAGTAAATCAGTAGCTCTAGTGCTTTTTTAAAACTTGGAAAACACACAGAAATAAAAATGTTTGCACTTCAATAGAACTTGATGAAGACTTCTAAAAGATGTGACTGACATAGTTGCATGCAAGAAATCCACAAAATAATTATATATGGATAACATAAGTAATGGGAAATAGAGGAAAATCATTATATAGGTCACAAAGAAACAAATTGAAATATTCTACATAGCTTACAATGGAAACAATGACAGAGAAAGAAATACTTTGTTGCATTTCACTAAACCCTCATTTCAGGGAATTTTATTAAATCCATACAAAATCAACAAAACCTATATTTAATTATTTCAGAAAAATGATTGTTTTGTAGCAAGTAGAGAGTGTATTGAATAAAATTTAAAATAAAAAAGACATACTAAAATGAAGATGTGAATTTCTACTGTAATCTTACATATTTTTACCCCCAAAAAAGTGTTAATGCTTCTGACAAATAAATTTCTAGCCAGTAACTTGCTTTTCCCAAGGCTGTACTAACTATGTCACGTTATTTTTAGCAATTTAATGGAAAGGTTTTTTTCCTGGATGGAAGAGAACCAACAATAACATTGTCAGAGCTTCATCCTGGTGTCTAACTCATGACCTCGTGCACCATGACAGATTCAGGTTTGAGCACAAGTAGTTCCATTTAGCTTAATAACTTCTTGTATAAGAGCCCAATGCCAACGTTAAAGAATATTTCTGACTTTTTCAGTTAAGCATCATAGAATGACTTCATATCAGAGTAATGTATACATTTTTGGAACAAGTACTAGATCCTTGGTTTCAGTAAAGTATATCTTATTCCTACTAAGTAAAACTATTAAAAACTATAAAGCTATAACCTCTGTCACAATAAGACCACAATACAAGATGACCCATTTCCAAAGAGCAGACCGGATGGCAAACAAATTTATGTCGTCGTTAAGTAGGCATCTCAATTTCCCAATATTATGTAGTCTCAACTGTCATTAATCATCTGACATTCTCCTTAATCATTGGCTAATTCTTTATTAGCATTTTGCAGGAACTTTTTTGTTAAAAAAAATGTTCATAAGAGGGGCCTCGTATGGTCATCACATTCTTTGTATTGGGGAACTGCACAGAGAATAACATGGTAATTAATAAACAGGAACAGATATTTTTAAAATCAACATCATCAAACATCAGACACAGAACAAAGTGTTTTTTGAGGTTCTGCTTTAAGGGATTCTTCACAATGACAAAAATATATGACAGACTGTAAAATACTCATTCAGTACTTCAGTTTCTCAAAGTCAAAAGGATGTGAAACCAAACAGTCATGCACACATCAATAATCGTAGTATCTGTGAGATACTGCTGAGCCTATCTAATGTTAAGGATTATGCGTTTTAAATTTGCTGGTAGTGAATTAATTACATTTCTTGTAATTAATGCATCTTGTTAATTCATAACTTGTGTAAAGATTTCTTTAGCCAGCTTGTGAATTTAGCTGTTCTGACACAAAGGTAACTCAAACAAAATACAGAAAGAAACCCAGGCAACTAGAACACATAAATAAATATGGTGGGGGAAGAATTCTCAACAGTTTGCAGCATGCTTGAGTTACTGCTTTGGTGCTCAGCATGTGATGCTGAAATATGAGATTTAACAATTCACTGAGATAAAAGGGCGATTCACAGTTCCTAGAATTACCTCCATTAAAACCCCCACCAGCACCACCAGCACCACTTATTTCTGAGCATAATCTCTTCTTCAGGTTTGCTACCAACATGATAGGTATTTATGCCTTCCTGTAGATAGATAATACTCAGCTGACAAAAGGGTGAAGCATTACTGAGTTTCCTCATAAACAGCTATAATTCTGTTAAATGGGCCTTATGGCTGTTGTGGACAGACCAATAATTCTAATAATTTTCTTATTACCAGCTGCTTCTTGCCTTCAGTAACATTCATTTTCAGCCTTCAGAAGTGACAAAGAGGAAAGTCTATATTGAAAACTGACAGAAATGAACATGATAGTAAAGGTAAATTAATATATTAGCTAAAATAACAGCACTACCGTTATTGATGTGATAAATTTTGTTACTTTAAATAACAAGATGGATACCATTCTGAGAGCACTCTGGGCAACCAGAACATTAACAGGTATAGACAGGAGGTTGCAGGGTTCTGACATTTTTATTTCTAATCTTATTTCATGGGCTGACATTAGGATTTTGTAACACTCATTCAGAATCTTACTTGAAAACAGCCCTATTTTAAAGAAAGAGTTGGATAATTTACAAGACAGAAGTGGAAAATGTGGTATGTGGGATCTGAATTAATCTTGAACAAACCTTGGGATGTCAGATATATCAATTGGCCTGTACCTTGACCTACTAAATGCTAAGCCTAAAGCTGATTTAAGCCAAAAAAATATAGTCAGTGAGTATACAGACAGCATTCCAACACAGACAGAGGAAACAAGAAAAGCTTAACACCATCTTTTAGAGACCCGCTGTCAAATTATCAGTATAGTACTACAAAAAAAAAAAAAAAAAAAAAAAAAAAAAGAGCCAATAGATGAGGAATTGCTTCATACAGGCAGAAATTTTAGATGGGACATATTGGATACACAGGCAAGAGAAAAACCATGGCCTGGAAACCATCCCCAGTGCACTAAAAAAGGACACTACAATCAGTTCTCCCCATTGTTATTAGCAGCATGGGATCCTCTGCGATCTTTTCCTTATCCATAGTAGCCTGTGTGTCTCTTAAATGGCAAAAAATATTTCTCTAACGAGGCCCCATTCATAACTTAGTGACACCAGTAGAAAATTTCCAGTTGAATGCAGCAGCCTTCCGATGCAGCCCTGTCTGTAGAAAGGCTTGTTCTGAACTGAGTGTGCCAAAACAGAGACTCATCGTGATTATCCTTCATCTTGCCAAGGCTTCCGATTTCCTGTAACGGGCCCAAGCAGGCCTTGAAGTCAACTCTGACAGCCCAAATCCCCTTCCCATTTGGAACAGTAAGAAAAAAAGCATGAACAGCTACAGCTAGTTTAAACCTCTCGTCCCACCAACAGTAACAATTTCAGCTGCAGAGGGATTTTTTTCTAATGTCATGCTGCTACTGAGGGCACATGCATAATGTTTTGTTTTATTTTGGTTAATGCTTATTACTAATGTATGTAACGTGGTAGCTCATTATAAATTCAATTAAATGTTAATGTAAACATCTGCTCAACTTCATTTGTATACTGATATATCAGGCCAAGAACTAAAATCGTTACCCTGTGAGTTGCTTTTACATTATGCACCCCTCCAAGGAGAAAGGGACAAGGGAAAGGAACCTGTTATGTTGACACTGGGTAACTACAAACCTCTCTAAATCATTAACACTATAAAAGATAGCTGCTTCAAAGCAACTGAAATTAAAGGTACAACAGTTGAAACACTTCTTGTTTGACTTGGGAGTACCAATGGCTAGTAAAAGCAGAAATAACAGCCTCAAAGAGACTGCAATGGGAAGTATCACAGCATGTGGAAACAGGAGAGTGAAGCCACTTACACAGGCAGGAATGGTTACACGCACTGAACATATTCAACTTGTCAAAAAATGACATAATTCTCAGACACAGTTACAGGTCAGTTATAGAGGAGTCACCCTCAGGAAGCAGCATCTGAGTAAGGCACATAAATAATAGTTTCAGCTGTTCTAGCACATATAAGCAGCAACAGAGATGGCCAAACAAGCAACAGTACTCTTGGACTGTGCAGCGTTTTTTAAATATGTCCCTCAGTTGGAGAGATGCTAGGAATTATTAAAGCAAATGTGCTGTATTCTACCATACACCAAAGCAATTATCATCTTCCTCTGAATGTAATTGCAATGCTTGATTTCAGCCAAACTATCTAAAATTTACACAGACCTTTATAAAGCAGAAAAATATTCACCTGAACTGGTCATGGATGATAGTACCATCCATCACATCAAACACAAGGGCCATCCACAACTACCTGGTGTGCTGGAAAGCAAAAAGGGCTTCCACTATACAGTAGTCTGTGAAAGCAACAATTTCAAAATTAAATTACTGACAGATGCTGACAGATGCATACACACTGGCTGACTTACATGAGCAATGTAAGCTTCTAGCTCCCATGGAGGCACCACCCTTCTGTCAGGTGAGCAGCTGTGGGGCACGGACTTACCGGGCTCCCTAACAGTTCTGGACTGAACAATGCAACACTGCCCCAGAGGTCCTCGTGCTAGCTCAGAGGCAGCTGCATACCTGCATCACACTGTAAAGAATCACTAACACACCCCAGAAGCATTATATCCACATGCATTGTAACAACGCGTTGAACTTTAAAGCTCCAAAAGTCTTGATATCAAAAAGCTATATGCGTGAGGTTTGTTTCTCCCAGCTACCCAACTAAGTGGCTGGAAGGTCTGACAGCAAAACTCTGCTCAGAGGTTCAATCCTATTTTTCCCCTCCTTCTCCAGTACTGTGCCTTTGATTGGCAATCTCCATCAGAAGTGGTGCCATGCAGTTCTACTAGTTGTTGCTCTGCCTAATTCTTGTTAAGTCTGAGGCAAGTTAAGATTGGAGAGGAGTCGGTGTATCAGAAGAACATGTGGGTTTTCATGGTATCTACTGACCTATCGTCACTGTAGCATGTAGACTAACAAGATGGAAATGGTCAGGATAGATAGTAAACTAAAAGAAGCATTTTAGGTTTCACAGGGTATAACATTTAGAACACTGTCATAACTGTACTAATTGTGTCCCTCTTGGGAAGCTAAAATGGAGCATCAGTGGTCTCTAATGGCAATGCTGTGAAGGTTGGTGAAAATGTTAGTGGAATGATTTGAGGACTTCTAAATTAATTAAATTAGTGCTTATATAATTAATAGGATTACTCTGACTCTGCACGTTAATAGGATTTTTCCTTATCAATTCCAAGCTTAAGCGTTATGAAACTGCATGTGTCTATAAACCTCCCCCAAGAACTGCGTGAATCATGACAGTAGTCTAGTCATAATCACGAGGTGGTTTCTCTGAAAGCCCCCTTCTGAATATATTTATCTGGTGTTTTGCAACATCCTCTGAATAAAGATATACACCCAAACCACATAAATGTTTTCCAGTGTTTTCTGTACACCTTTACCCACTCTAAACTGAACTATCCAACCATATGCATTCTTTACTGAAACAGGGCTGGCATTGAACACATAATACCAAGTTGTGTCCAAGGCTACATTTAAGATTACTCTCTCTCTTTTATTTTCCTTTTTTTTTTTTTTTCTTCCCTTCAACCAATTTCCAATCCATTAAACTGCTCTAATTTTCTCTTTTCTGCAACTATTTAACTTGGATATTAACCTTTGTGGCTGGCCACAATCTCTTAAACACATTTCTTTGCAATATACTTTCCTAGGTTGTCAGAAACATTTTTCTTAGAAAAGTATGGAGAAGAAACTAATAAACCTTAGTATAGCATCTTTGCTGCCATTTTTAGCTTTTCATCAACCATGAAGCTCTCATATGAAATCTCTGATAAAATAAAAATATATTTTGGTCCAAGTACATTATTAAATCAAAGGAAAAAAACCCACAGCTGTTCATTATTTACAGCATTTACTTAGATCTCAAGTTAGATCCTGAGACCAAGCAGACCAACACAAACATCCCTGATGGTACAGTGACTCTGCCTCTATTTCCTCAGCGGAATCATCACCAAAATCTTTCATATGGATGTCTGCTTTAGGAACTTATGTCCTCTGCCAGTGTGTCCAGGAAAAAGCAAAACCATCACTATCAGGCTACTCTTTTTACACCAGATAGGAGTCTGTGCACCTCATCCACTCCCCATCCTACCTGTAGAATCTTCCAGAAACAGTTCCAATGGACCAACCAAGTCTGCTCTCCTTTTCAGTCATTCCATACCCAAGCAGAAATTTCCAATTATCTCTTCATTATAAAGGTGCAGGATCTACTATGGGAGTTGGTAATTAATTAACCCACAGATTGTGCAAAATATGTAAAATTTAAGAAAGGATGAACATCACACAAATCCTTTGGAACAGAGGGTACTCTTTTTTTCCCTAAAAAAACCAAACCCAATTACTGAAATACCCTGTTACGCCTTCTTGATCATAACTGTGGAGGTGAAAACAAATGTTCCAAAATGTTAAAGGCAGGTTGGTTCAACATATGGCCTCTATTTATTTATTTATTGTTAATTTAAATCACATGAATTATTCACACATTGTTAATTCTGCACTTCTTCCTGTTGTCTAAACCAATAATAATGGATATTCAGACAAAATCACCTTAGTTAATGTCATGGCTGTTGCTAATATTTCTGATTTTTCATGTAGAATTGTTTTCTGCTAGAAGTTTCATATATTTAAATATTCCTCTGCAGAAAGAAAAAAAAAAAAAAAGAAAAAAAGAAAAACCCAAAACAACCAAAAAACAAACCAGAAACCCAAAACAAAGCCACCTTAGCTGGGTAAGCTATGTTATACTGAGAACACTATCAACCAAACAGAAAATTCCAGGCTATGTAAATCATTCCATCTCCAGTATACTGAAGTGTTTCAGCCAGTTTATCTTATTTCACAGTCTTGCACTTTTCATTGACTGCAAACTTGGCACCCAGTTTCAATAAGTTTGAAATCCTACCACTGGTGCTCAAATACAACTCTGTGAAGGAGTTTGGTGGGCTTCGGTCTCTCCCAAATCTAGTACATGCAAAAAGTGGATTTGTTGACATTCATAAGAACGCAAGTTTCACTTTCAGTGATGAAAACTATTGTGCAGATGTTGGATTGCAAATGAGTAGTTTACCTGTAACCACAGAGACTGCTTATGTGAACCTGATTCACTTTTTTTTTCCTGGCTAGAACAGACCTTGTTAAAAAATTAAATTTAGAATTCAAATTAGAATCATATTACTGGTGACACATGTTGTTAGGTATTTAATCAAATTGATTATGAATATTAGCTAAGAGTCTGAAACAGCAGAAATGTCAAACTAGTTCTACAAAGCTCAAACTGATGACAGAAAATATTTCAGACTGATTTAGTGCATTTTCCTCTATAACATTTGTTTAAAAAGCATAGCTGCACTCCTGGGAAAAATAGAAAAAAGTTAATTAGCCCACACTTATCATTTCAAATCCACTTCAAGCAGGCCAAAAGCTGAAGTGCCAGGGAATTAAGCCATCTCATCTTAGAACCATTGCATAGAATCATAAAATGGTTTGGGTTGGAAGGGACCTTAAACATCACCAAGTTCCCACCCCCCTGCCATGGGCAGGGACACCTTCCACTAGACCAGGCTGCTCCCAGCCCCATCCAGCCTGGCCTTGAACGCTGCCAGGGATGGGGCATCCACAGCTGCTCTGGGCAACCTGTAATAGTATCTCACCACCCTCACAGTATAGAATTTATTCCTAAATCTACCCTCTTTCAGTTTGAAGCCATTACCCCTTGTCCTATCACTGCATGTCCTTGTAGAAAGTCCCTCCCCAGCTCTCGTCGGCCCCTTTATGTGCTGGCAGGCTGCTGTAAGGTCTCCCTGGAGCCTTGTCCAGGCTGAACCCCAACCCTCCCAGCCTGTCTTCACAGCAGAGATGCTCCAGCCTCTGATCATCTTTGTGACCCTCCTCTGGACTGACTCCAACAGGTCTGTGTCCTTATGTTGGGGGCCCTAGAGCTGAACACTGCATATTCACATAGAATAGGTCTTGCTAATTGTGTAGAAGAGCTGTTATAGTAACGAGGGAAGTATCTTTTTTTTTTTTTTTCTTTTTTTTTTACCTCTGTCAATAATAGCATCGATTCTTCCAAACTCTGAACAATATTTGTGAGATTGTCATAAGGACAAATCACATACAGCAACTCATCCATGCTTCTTCTTAAACCATGCACTCTTCTTTAACCTGATCCTTGCACCTTTTATATTGCTCTTTGGTAGCTGAGTACTTCTAATCACACAGACCCAAGCATGATCATGAAGTGAACTCATGAAGATTTTTCCACCTCAATTATTTGCCATTGAAGTGATTCCTAATTTCTTGCCCTGTAGTAACATAGGGATGTGGCAATGCAGAAGATCACGTGTTGTGACAGAAATGTAGGAACTAAGTAGAAAACCGCCCATGAAGGAGCTGGCTCTGCTACTAGTATATAAGTGCCTGTGTCTTTCAATAAACTGCCATTTTGCTTTCCTCTCCATGAGAGTCTGAGAGCTGATGGTCCCTCAGGTGCTGCGCTGAGGTTTGGACACGTCATAAGCTACTACACTTGCCCCTTCTTTTTTCTGCTCTTGTGCCCTTTTGCAGAAATATTTACATCTGACCTCTACACACTCTTTCAGAAACAACTCTTCTTCAATTTGCAAGGTTGTGCAGTCACTCTTCCTAGTAGAAGGGAGAAGTAGAAATAATTTTTTAAAGGATGCTTGACCTCAGCAATCAGACCACCATAGAAATTAATTAGCTTGCTGGCAGAGCTGAGTGGCATAGGACTATATTTACTATAGTTTTGTTGTGGTCTTAAAAGCAAAAAAAAAAAAAGAAAAAAAAAAAAGATTAAATCATTCAAATTACATAAACAGAAGCTGAAGTTTGTTTGATATTTTCTTCTTTGGCATAATTAGGCTTCAAAGCTCATAATTTATGCTGTAGATCCACAATGCAGTGCTATGAACATTTGATGTGAAATTAATGAACGAATAAGGAAAATCCTAACCTGAAGATCTCAGCACAGCACAGTCCCTGGAGTTTTTGTTTGTTAAGCACCAATGAGGCATAAATCTCAACTTAAGTTTTTTCCTGTGCTCTTTGTGTTCCTTGGGTTTCATCATAGTATAATTTAAGACTTGAGTAAAGAGCATGTGGAGAGCTTTAGAGGCTGCTGCTCACGTTAGCAAAGGCTGAGCAGATGCCCAGATTCAATTCAGCAGGGGTCGTTCATATGCTTTGCACTGAGCAGATATTCTTTTTTTCATTTCAGAGTATCTGAACGAGTCACAAGAATTTCTAGTTGGAAAAATACACTACCCCATAGAAAGGGATAAAGGAAAAAGGAAATACTTTAGTTCGGTCCAGGAAGATGAGGTGACTACCCAAAAATTCAGAAAGAAAAACCAAGTCAACTTTGGGGAGAAATTTTACAACTTGTTCCTTGCAAATCATGAAATCATGCTTCCAGGTAGCTTTTTTTTTTTTTTTTTTTTTTTTAATCCAGCTGTTCACACAGCTTAGGGGACTGCAGATTTATTGAAAATAGGCAATTAGCAGCTCTGGCTTTTATGTTGACTCAGGGGTCTGGCTTGCTCCTCTGCTTCCTGGACAGTTCACAGTGACTGTACATTGGATATAATCAGGTGCAAGGCAACAAACTCTCCAGTCAGAAAGCTCAGGCTTAATAAGACTTGCTTACATTCAGTTTCCACTGTTATGTGTAGACCGGGGCACGTGGCTCGAGCATCTTGGCTCTGTGAACGTGAACCAGCAGCTGAGCAGTTACCACAGGCAATACAGGAACAGCCTCCAAGGGAGAACGGGCTGCCAGGAACCAGAGCTGACAAGCCTGCTTGTCGGATCTGTAAGAAACAAGGTTTCAGTTCAAACAATATGTCCCATAATAATCCTCCAAATTCAGCACACTTTTCAGAAGAACCCCACTGAGAAAAAGCCTCGATCAGCTCCAGCTCTTAATGTTCAATATTTAGAAGTAAAACAGCTTTTCCTGTGTCTTAGGAACAGCGTTCCCAGACAAGCAGGTTTGTAGCGTATAGACAATACAAAGCAGCAAACATCTGAATTGCACCTCCTACCACTTAAAGACTGTCAAATATTGCCCGCTGAAATCCATAAAGGACCTGGGTTGGAACATAGCCTGTACCACTCACTGGCAGGGCAAAGCCCTTTCTGGAGGCTGCTGCCATTTTCCAGCCAGACTACATTTCTCAGTGAGTGAAAAAAGGCACATTCCAGCACGGCAAAACAGTTTGCAAGTGCGATGCACTGTAGGTTAAAGTGCCTGCAGGAAGAGGCTTACACTATTCCTATCCCTATAACCAACTTACTATCTCAAATCTTCTCATAATTCTACAGCCAAAGTAATTCTTCCAGGCAACAGTGTACAAAAGGAGCATATTATTCAAAGCATGCGTTCAAAGACAGGCATGAAGAACCTGCTCTCATTTATGAGAGAAGGCAAAGACAGCCCCACGCAGCTTCCCTGTGTTTGCCCCACCGGTTTTTCATTTTTTCAATGTGCATTTTCAATGCATCTCTTTAGTACCATTGTGGCCACAGATAAAACCTCCTCTGCTTGTATGTGCTTGGTAAAAAAGAAAACAACATGAAGCCAAGTGTATTACTGGCACATTAATTTTTCCCTTCTAATGTCTATTTTATCATATGTCTGTAAATAAAGACATTTTAAAATTAATTTATTGTTCTTCTCATGTGTTTCTGATTCAAAAAATCTGACTTGAAAACGGAGGTTTCCAGTTTATTTTTAAGTAGATCCAAAGCAAATCGGTGTTTTTTCATGCATTTTGTCTACTGAGAAACTGAATCAACTTGAGCAGAAACACACTAAAAAGTAACATGAGAAGAATACAGGAAAAGGGAAAAAATGGTTTGATAATTACCACAGATATATATTGACCCTATTATTAATCTCTGATGTTATTCACAAGACAGAGTAGCAAGCTTATTAGCAAAAATGTAACCTTATTTTTATTTGTAATAATTATTTTGCACTTATTTGCAGTGAAGAGATGACAAAGTAACATGGATTTTGTACATCTGTCTTATGGTTTAGGTGATTAAACACTGGGAAAGCACCAAGCACAGATGGATTACAAGCAGTTATACAAACGCATATTTGATCTTGTATTAAAGTGGAAGTTCTAAAATTTGAACCTCAAGTGCTAATTACATATTTCATCTCACTACAAACTGGAAACAAAACATCACCATCTGGAAAAAGTCCATGATCTGTAACTTTGCATGATATTCTGGTTTCATTATTATTACTTCTGGTGCCGCTTCATAGATTCAGGTAACAATGTTTAGTAATAGCAGTAAAGTCTTCGGAAAAAAATTATCCCAACAATCATTTCTCAACTCATTTCCTTTCATTCCCTGTCCTGGCAGAATCCAGTGATCTCATTAATTTTGAAAACTCAAATTCTTGTATCCTTTTTTGTTTCTGGTGGAGCACTGAACCATTCTAAAGAACAAGGCATTTGAGAATTTCACCAAATAATAGATTTGATTAACAAGAGAAAACAATAAATGAAATTCAACATAGAAATTACTTGTTTCAAAGTAGCCATTTTAAAAAGTTCCTTGGGCACTGCCTAAGACAAATTCAGTGGACAGCTTAAACATCTCCGCTAGTGACTTTTATGTGTATTTCAACACATACCTGGTAAGTACCAAAGGTCATTGGTATGGTCACAATTTCTGTTTTAAATGATTCTATTAAATCCTACTGTTTAGGTTAAATAGTTTAGCTAACTTGTACTATCTTCAGGTAGAAGAAATTCATGGATCCATGATTGCACTCTATCTAATTATGCTGAAAAGTAGGTTGACAGTGACTTATTTTAAGGAAAGCATGCTGAAAGTAAACTGTTTGTCCTGAACTGAAGATCATGCACTTGAGATGAAAAGAAATGTTATACCTTTTTTTTTAGATTTTCTATATTTGAGGTGAGTCACTTAAAATTTAAATTAATCCACTTTTCAGTTTCTCTGTCATACAGCAGAGCTCCTGATTCTAGATCTGTGCAGTAAGGAATGGTGTTAAGTCCCTGGGAATCATTTTGAAGTTTTTTCATGTTGCAAATTGACATGACAATGACAGAGCAGTATTATCGTGGAAATAAATGTAAAAAAATATAAAATGTGTAAAGATATATATTGTAACACCTACACTCCTCATATACTGAGGAAATACAGACATTTTTACATAACGATGTGGCATATCTAAATAATGAATAAAATCAGAAACTTTTTAGAACTAGAATTCTACAAAATAACAGAGATAGCCTACAATATATAGGTTTAATTTTTCTCCCTTAGATTCTACACAACAGCGTATCCTTGGCATAGTGCCATCACTTAAAATCAAACACATGATGTGTAGACTGAATGCTCTTAAAAACATTTCTAAAGGAACACAAATTAAAGGATTCCACATCTTCTCTTCTGTACAAATGAAAAGACTTCACAGTATAGTAGAGCAGGGTTAAAAGCAATACAAGGATGCTGCTGGAGCTATAAGCAATAATAAGATACACAGTATAACCGTCACATAGACAAATTGTTTACATGCAGCAGAAACGAAAGCTGCCAGAAAATCCATTAATATTCCTAGCTACTTTTTTTTAACCAGCTCTCACCTGGTTTTGATCATGTTCAAACATCTGTTCTTGGCATGAAGTAGCAGATGATAATTCAAACTTCTGTCATATAAAATAAGTTTGCCATAATAAATTCCTAATTAGTCCTTTTTATGTTTTAATTGTCAATTTGCCCCTCAGGCCTCGAGGACCACAATTTACGCTAAACTTCATAACAGTTTTTAACACACAGTCTTATATTATTTTTTTCTTTCATTTAAAATCAACAGCATTTTAATTCACTTCTCAGAGCACAACATTTTTTAAAATGTTACTTACTTTCCTATCTGGTCATTCATACTTCAATAACAAACAACTGTCATGTATGACACATTTTTGCTAGCTCATTATTTTAATCTTTGAAAGTAATTTTATTATTGAAAAATTACAATTTCTGTATTTTATTTCCACTTGCAGATAATATTGATCTAAATTTTGTTTCATGCTGAAGATACTTTCTGTGACTACCTGCAAAACCGAAGAGGAAGAAAGCTCTTCAAAGAGAAGAATAATTGCACATATAGATTGTATTCTGCTTCTCCAAAAACCTCTCGATAGGCTATCTCAGGAGTCATGTCTTTATTAATTTCCTTTTGTCCCCTGTCCTGGAAGGACCTCACTTCCAGAAAATGCACGTTTCTGTGGCATTTATGACCAAGTTTGGTTTGGAGCACTGAAGGCCAGTTATCAGCTAGGTCAGCTAGATTCAATGGCATGTAATCAATTTGTAACGTATTATATTACAAAATTACATAACAGAGGACAAGACCTCAACTGGTTGATGCTAGGCATGATTCTGGATCCTTGCATGGAAGTTCTTTCTCTTCATGGCTAACTTTGCCGTAGGCTGATAAGCCACTCGGGTTTCAAATTCAGTAGATATCCCCACGTCAGAAGAAGAAATATATGGAAATACAGAAGAAAAAACGTTCCCTCTCCAAATCTCAAACTCAAAACATGGTAATCATAAAAACTTCCTCTGTTCCAGAATCCTTGTGATGAAGGCCAGCCTTCAAGCACTTGGAATTCAGCTGATGTGGTGAAATATATGTTTAGCATAAAGTACACAGGCTGTGTTGTATTCAGAGTGTTAAATACTTTGGAATGACCCCAGGAATACATTAGCAGAGAATGTAAGATAAAGAATGTTACTGTGATGTAGGAGTGGCTCTGGAAAAGGAAATCATAACACACTCTGAATTTGAACGAGCTGTAACTGCTGAGAGGCCATGAGAATCCCTTCCAGCTAGACCACAATGCAACAGTATAGGCTTCAGAAGAAGAACAAGGTGGGTGCCGCTACATCTCCAACTACAATGAATGTATCTGACATCCCATCTGAGGCTAACAAAAGCACAGGTTTCAATTTCTACAACTTGCAAACTCAAAAATAGCATAATTAAATATTTTAATTTACAGCTATTATCTGCCACAGTTGCACCATTTGCTCTTGCGGTGCTTTTAAGATTTTGAGCAGCACACTAGTCGCTAGAGACTGCGGGTGTGTTTCAAATAAAATTGTGTTGTTTTGTGGGTTCCAGGACACACATTCCAGTGCTACTCCTCGGCATTTTTATTTACAGAACCAAATTTTCTTACTTTTCTTAAACTGTCTTTTAACCTAGATATTCTGCAAAGTATATATGAATTCCTGAGTTTACAAGTGCAAAACTGTAGCTTGAGTATTTGTGGTGTATTTACCTCATCACAGGATAATGCTGCCAAGTGAGTCGGTAGATTCAGTACAATCCATTCAAGGTGAACAGCCAATCCAAGCAGTGTTTTCCACCAAGTAAAAACTAGTAATCATCAACAAAAATGGAATATGCATTTAGTCTGGCCAAAATTATCTCTGTACACACCTACACCGGCTAAATTCCCTTTCTGTATCCTGATAAGCACCACAGTTATATATCTAATGAATGCTGTAGTAAACCAGAACGATCTGGCACCAGACTTGCTTCTCATGGCTATTGGACATCCACTATCTTTAAGAGGATGTTTATTATGAAATTCAAAGGCATAATGACAATTTATGTAGACATACTGTTGCTGACTTTAAATTAGCTGTCTTTGCGGCAGACGGCAGTGTTGCTATGGCAGCATTGCAGGCCACAAAACCGGCCTAAGTTCAGGTTTCTAGTGTCCCTTAAATTCTTTGTTGCCATGGCTGCACTGCTATAAGTACTAGCTAATTTAGCAAGTTATAATCTGACTTTATGCATTGCAATCTGTTTTTTAAATTGCTCTATAAGCCTATTCCGAAACTGTGAGGACAAATTCTAGGAAGTAGTTTTGCCTACTATTCCCCAGTCTTCCTAAATGGGATGCTGGCTGAGAAACCAGATCGGCACGATCTCCTGAAAAATAAACAAATGCCATTCATACAACTCACACGCTTAGCTTACCATATTTCTTAGTAGAAACGCTATCTGACCATACGTAGGAAAAGCCACTGGTGTTTACTTCCCTCTATCTGCATTTCATCTAGTTCATGCGTTCACCGTAACAATTGGTATTACCATGTGTGAAACAATGTGTTTCAGTGAAACAAGTATCAAGATCTAGTGTGTAGGAAAAGGGGAAAGTTTTCTTTGCTTTAAATATCCAAATAATCAAATAACTCTATAGGGAAGTCAGGAAGAAGATATGCCACAGTCCACAGGATCAAACAAAATAAGGCTAATCTCTGGAAACTAATTTTTGGTTTGTTTGCTTTTAGTTAGTAAATCTCAAACTTGACATGCCACCTAATAAATGCAATTTACCATCAAATTCAGAATATCAGAACATCCAAACTGATATAAAGCAGATAAGATCTGTAGCTTTTCAAACTGTAGACTGCAGGAAAAAGAGGGAAAATGAGAAGAACATCAATATTCTTCCTTACCAGAAGATTATGATAATATTAGCCAGATAAGATTCAGAGGTATTACAAGATATAAGAGCATCAAATTGGGTTAATTTTCCCTCAGTTTTTACTTCCCAAGTGTTCACAACATTACTGTCGCTATTAGTAGCATTACTGACTCCTGAGTGCACTGAGTGACTTTGATTTTGGACTGAGTATTTTCTTTGATAATTTCTAGCAAAGTTTAGGATGCAACACACCATGCTTATACAGTCCCATATCTGTTTAAGGTGTCAAAAAATGGATCTGCTGCTAGAAAAATCTTCATGAATAATGGGAGTCTCAGTCTTTCTAATTGATGAGATTTGAGTTTGAGATTAAATTACTTTCCATAATTATTCCAAAATTACTCCACTAAAAATAGTTTGTAACAAAACTTTTATCCTTTTGTCTACTTTTTCTTTCCTCTCCCTAAAAGATCATAGTTCTAAATCTGAGGAAAATCATTCCTAATCTAAATGTTTACAAAATATTTTTTTGTTTAAAAATAATGTGCAATTGTTTTTAAACATTACTTTTTAATGGATATCAAGACAACCAGCTTTAAAATGCATGTGTTCATAGCATTGCCTATGTTGTAGAGAATATAAACTACTCATAAATTATCTTTTTTTGCTAAAGTTATGTCAAAAATTCTGCATGACAAATCACTGCAGAACTGCCACTTCCATTTCTAAATAAAAATACAGGTTAATCCTTTTAGAAGAGAGCTGATCAGTATTTGTTGCTCATATCATAAATGCACTTGTTTCCATTAATTATGCTTTCTCCCTTGCTTAAGCATCATGACAATAACTTTGCTATACACAGTATGATTAACAAGCATGAAATGTCTTTGTAGGGCACCATGAAGGTCGCTTCCCCACTTGTACAGTTCAGCGTGTGCTTAGGTGTAAAATAATTAGCGTACAGTAGTGTCTTAAGACACAGTCTTCTAAGGAAAGGGAAACCTCATATTTGACCCAGACTCCCTCTTTCCCTTTAGGATAATTATACCTTTTCTTTTTACAGCTTATCTTTCTGATGCCTCTCGTTTACTGGACCATATGCTATGTCAGGGTTTTATAAGTGTTTCTCCTGTTGTGCAAGAAAAGTTTCAGCTTCCTTCCTCTAAGACTGAATCTCAAAAATCAAGAAAACTTATTCACTGTTGTCTGTATTTATAACCTAATGCTGCAGACTATAACCTTGGAAAAATAAAACAAATGCAGCATTATAAAACACATCATTTTATTCTTCCCACTAAACAATATGAAATTTCTTTTTCTTTACCAGCGCTGGCAGATAGAAAATTTACTTAGATCTAACATTCCTTCACGTATCCACAGAGGCCAAAGCAACCAAAATAATTATGGAGAAATAGATCAGTATTTAAAATAAGAGATATAAAGGTGAGCTTACTTCAATTTTGAGGTAGAAATATTTCGAGGCTAATTCAATAGGAACTGAGAATAAGGTTATCCACATCATGAAATGGTTTGTGTTGGAAGGGACCTTAACATCACCTAGTTCCACCCCCCTGCCATGGGCAGGGACACCTTCCACTAGACCAGGCTGTCCAAAGCCCATCCAACCTGGCCTTGAGCAACTTCCAGGGATGGGGCATCCACAGCTCCTCTGGGCAACCTGTTCCAGTGCCTCACTACCAACACAGTGAAGAATTTCTTCCTAATATCTCACCCAAATTTACCTTTTCAGTTTACAGCCATTCCCCCTTGTCCTATCACTACAGGCCCTTCTAAAAAGTCTCTCTCTAGCTTTCTTGTTGGCCCCTTTAGGTGCTGGAAGGCTGCTATAAGGTGTCCCTGGAGCCTTCTCTTCTCCAGGCTGAACCACCCCAAGTCTCTCAGACTGTGTTCATAGGAGAGGTGCTCCAGCCCTCTGGTCATCTTTGTGACCCTCCTCTGGACCTGCTTTAACAGGTCTGTGTCCTTTTTATACTGGGAACTCCAGAGCTGAACACTGCATACTCCAGGTCGGATCTCACAAGAATGGAGTAGGCAAAGCCAGCTGGCCATGCTTCTTTTCATGCAGCCCAAGATTTGGTCAACTTTCTGGGCTACAAGTGCACATTGCTGGGCCATGTTGAGCTTCTCATCCACCACCACCAAGTCCTTTTCCTCAGGGCTGCTCTCAATCCATTCTCCACCCAGCCTGTATTGATACTAGAGGTTGCCCTGAACCATGTGCAGGACCTTGCACTTGGCCTTGTTGAGATTCATGACGTTTGCACAGGCCCACCTCTCAAAACAGTCAAGGTCCCTCTGGATGTATCTTAATTCTTATTCTGCTACTGCTTGAAAAATGGTAAGAGAAGGCTGACTCTTCATGTGTTTCTCTAATTCCCTGAATGTCATACTCTCCACTTTCAAAGCTACATCTAAGATACTGACTTCCTTGAAAAAGACTATCTAATAAAAAAAAAAAAAAAAAAAAAAAAAAAGTTGTAAAAAACAAGATTTGTTTCTTAAGAATTTCCTAGAATGACATCTAAGAGCTTCCCGTTTCTTACACTGTGCTGGTCTTGGCTGGGATAGAGTTAATTTTCTTCATAGTAGCTCATATGGTGCTATGGTTTGGATTTGTGCTGGAAACAGGGTTGATAATACAGAGATTATTATTTTTTTGTTATTGCTGAGCAGGGCTTGCACAGAGCCAAGGCATTTCTGGCTCCTCACACTACCCCACCAGTGGGTAAGCTGGGGGTGCACAAGAAGTTGGGAGAGGACACTGCTGGGTCAGTTAACATCAGCTGACCCAAGGCATATTCCATACCATATGAGATTATGTTCAATATATGAAGCTGGGGGAAGAAGGAGGAAGGGGGGGGGGGTGGGGGGTGGGGACACACACAACACATTCAGAGTTATTCTCAAGTCACCATTATGTGTGATGGAGCCCTGCTCTCCTGGGGACAGCTAAACACCTGCCTGCCCATGGGAGGTGGTGAATGAATTCCTTGTCTTGCTTTCTTTTCATGCACGGCTTTTGCTTTACCTGTTAAACTGTCTTTATCTCAACCCACAAGTTTTCTCACTTTTACCCTTCCAATTCTCTCCCCCATCCCACTGTGGGGGGAGCGAGCGAGCGGCTACGTGGGGTTTAGCTGCCAGGTGGGGTTAGACCACGATATACAGAAACATATATTGGAATTAATATGACTACTAGTAATCTAAGTGAATGCAGCAAAAAGAAACTGAATGTAGTTAATAAAGAACAATCTCTGAATCTATCCACTTCTGAAGTGGAAAGGCTTATTCTGAGGGCATCAGGAAAGCCCAGACAAAGGATAAGCAGTAGCAGAGCAAATGGTAAAGGTAAACTGGAGCTCAGCAAAACCATTTCACCCTATAAATGTAACCACTGTCAAAAAAACAAGAGTTCTCTATCATGTTTTCCAAGTCCATTATGAGCTTAAAATAATCAGGAACAGTGGATAGAATTAAATTAGTGAAAGACTATGCAGAAAGACATATTATTCCTTTTTGCTATTTCAGAAAAGATATTGCTAAGCAAGTTGAGTCAGAATTTCTACCCTGATTTACTGATTTCACCTTAATTTGGCTGAGTTACAATAACAGACACACAAAAATAAAGAGATATAGCTCTCCTCCTGCTTTATGTCATGTGTATAGGTAAGTATCAGGGTAGAAAAATACATGCTTACTTCTGAGACATTTACTTTTGGTTGTCCTTACATTAATGACTAAAATAAATTAGGTGACAATAGCCCTCCTGTCCTTTTGTAAAATGAGAAGGAAGCCCACATCTATTAATTCTTGTGTTAAAAGAGCTGTTAGGTCTCTCATATCAGATCTAGTGAAAGCTGGCCCAGCAAAGCATTCCTGATTTCCATCTGTGGGAAGATTTTTTCCTCACAAAAGTTGCTTCCCAACGAGACAGTTTGGTTGTATATTGAAGGTCTTAAAAAGGTCAGCTTCCAAACAAGTGTCTGATGAGAAAACCCAGGGTACAGAAAGGAAGGAAAAAAAATCCTGACTACTGTACTAATCTCGCTGTCTCTGCTCCTGACTCACCACTGAACTGCTGGTAGAAGGTTTCACATTATATATGTGACCTCCTGGTAGGTCCAGTCCCCTGCTGTGCTCAGCAGGGATGAAAACAGATTTGGCATCCACCCTGCCCTTTGAGGCTCCCAGGATCTTTCTTACCCCTGCAATACAGAAACCCAGTTCTTCTGCTGGGAATGGAAAATAACAGGAATACAACCATCCCTACCCTCTTCTCCAAAGTCAGTCTTGGAATCCTAGTGGTGGCCCAGGGATGTTATTGGAATGAGATCTCTGTAACTTTTCTCATGCAAATCCAGTACGTGAAAGCTGTATACAAAGCAATGAGATATAAAAATGTAAACATTATGTGATATAAATAAATTACAACAAGATAGTGGGCAACATTTATCACACCCTCAACTTGCATAAAGACTGTGATTGTGCCACTTCCCAGCGAACATCGCCTACCCAAACCTTGTGGAAAATAGAATGCAGTTTATGGAATGAAACTGAAAATCTTCCTGACAGTGACATGTAAGAGGCCCCCCAGTTCAGTGTGACTTCTCAAGTTTGCACTTATTATCCAACTACATATCCTCTGTACAGAGAGGTAGAGAGAATCAATGAGCTACAAGATTTATCTCAATCCAGTCATTTATGGATTAAACAGGACTACTGGAACAAAGATTGCCTCATTTTCAAGCTTTTTTTCTAATAGTAAACCTAAGCAAACCTGAATTAGACTTCCCCAAAGTAAAGCTGCAGAGATACACTTTTTCACATTCTCCTTTGTTCCTTCAAAGCATACCTGGATTTTATTATTTAACAGAGTATTGAAGATAACCTAATAAAAAGTTAATGTAATTATTTTGCTGGTTTTATCCTTCATGGTAAAGTTTCTGATACATATTGTATTCGATGTATTCCTAAAGTTCTTTTGAAGAGTTCCAGTCTGTAATCACCATGACACAGGGGACTGATATCTCCATTACAGGTTACTGGCTCTGCCATAGGTAATCTGGGAAAGCAAAAGCGTATAAAGCAGCCTTAGCTGGCCTGCCTGACTTCCTGCTACCGGGCAGAATTAATCCTTGCTGAAAGTAGTTAGTTCTTAGTCAGAGTCAATGAGTGCTCTAAATACTGGACTCAGATAACAATAGGAAAAATGTGTAAATGCAGCAAACTGTAAAAAGATCTAGAACACAGCAACAGAGCCTTATTATCTAGCCTTATTCCTCATGATAGCCCATTCTTTCACTTCCTTGCTTAATTAACAGGATCTATTTATACTAGCTCATGGAAATGTAATATACCTGGCTATGAGTGTCTTTTCTTAATTACGCCATTGTATTTCTCCCTCACAAGATGCATTGTTCTCTTGTTTTGGCACCCAGAACAAAGGCTACTTAAGACAAATGGAAAGACTGCCACAGATGTCAGTATGTTCTGTATCAGGCCATTAGTAAAGCCACCTTTTTGGGAAAATGGGAAAACAAATGTATCCTTTTTCCGATATTTGTATCTATTGTTAAGCATTGTGTAATTACTTGCACCAACACTTGTCACAAAAATTAAGACAACAGATGTGACAAATTATACTGTGAGAACAATAATATCTTCTATCCCAAGAGCTGAGGAATGTTGTAGAACACGTTTAAATTTAATTGAGAAAAGAACTGTTAATGGTGATGGATGTGGATGTTCATTCACATTAAATTATTAGAATGAAAGAAACAGAAAAAAAGTGAAATTTAGTTTTGAAGGAGCTACTCAATATAGTGAGAGCATCAGAATCACAAAGCACATTGTGCCCAGTACAATGGTGCAGAGGAGTACAAAACTTGACTGTAAATTCAGATGTGCAAGGATTAACTCTGGGTTTATAAAGTGCTTAGCAAAGGGATCTCTGTATGTGAAGAATCTCTTAGGGTGTCATTATACAAACGATTATCTGTAGGTGATGGAAAAGGAAACTAGCAGCCACAGACACCACACACCCTTCTACACGTACTAGCAGAAACTGGGTGATTATGTTAGCCAAACTGTAGATTTACGCCTGTCAGAAGTGAAGTTTTTCTGTTCTCTGTACAGACTCGTTACAGGTCCTGTATTACTGGCATGGCCAACTGAGGAGCCAGAGAGTGACTTGTTGTCACAGTGCAATCCCATGCCCATTACTGCTGCTGAGTCACTGGTTAGCATCAATTTGTTCCTCTCTGCCAGCCAGGTATGGGAGTTTACAAATAGATAAGTCTCACAGGTGAGACTTTGAGATTAACATGTTGAGGTGCTGTAGCATCAAGTAACCTTACTGTTCCTTCCTGAAAGATAAAAATCAAACTATACGAGAATCTTGCACTTCAATAAAGAAAATTCCTAGAAAGCAGTGAGATGCATATAAACACATAACAGTGAACATTTTAGGGAGTTAAAAAGCTATCTGAATTGGATAACGTTCACCAGTTCATTGATGTGTTTCCTCTTTTGCATTTTCATGTGACAATACTCCAGGATTAAAGTTATCTTGCAAAAAGATGACAACTCCAGCTTGCTTTTACCTTGTTTAAAGATAATTATTCCATTTCTTCATAAGCTGGCATGTAGTCTGCAAACTCATATCTCACATTTCACCAGAAAGTGAATGTTCATCACCACTGCCTTTCACTTGCATAAGTGTTTCTTACCCAGTATGTGCAGTCTTCTCATTACACTACTGCACTGGTCAAAAGCCATCCTATATAAAGAAATCCATAGGTGCAGGGCTGTTTAAACCAAAGCAAAAGAAGTAATTATCATAAATTCCACAATTCATTACCTCAAAAAAACCAAACCCACACTACCGTGGAAGAACTGATGCTCTAAATTCTCATTAGGTTTGGTCAAAGGAAGTAATTTTTATAAAAAAAAAAAAAAAAAAATTCTTTTCTAAACTTTTAATAGATCTTAGGTGCAGCTAGATCCAATCTTAATCTCAGACTTGGTCAACTGTTTATATGTAAAGGAATATAAGGAATATTCACAGTTTAAGGCTGATCATAGGATTTTAACAGCACTTAATCATTGACCAATTTATCATTTACAAAGTGAATCAAATAAGAATTACTTAAATTATTAAAGTGGTTTAACTATGGATTCAAAATGGTAATACTATACTTATTAGAAAGTTACTAAATTAATTCACACACACATGCACACAGACACATAGAAACAGAAATATAGAGATACATATGTATAAAGATATATATACCTGCTAAAAGTTCCACTTGAGCTCAGTGAAATACTCATGTCAAATGCTTTTGCATTTTTCAACAGGCAAAAGGTTGAGCCTAGAGAAGCAGGAAAATCAGCCCAGGCTCCACTGTCAGCTCTCAGCAACAATCCCACTAGTATCACAAACTGGGGAGTTCCCGGGCTCCGAGGGGCATCCCAGTCAGGGAGATGCTGCTCGCAGCGCTCTGCAGTCCAGGAGAGCTCGGAGGGCCTCACATAGGACTGCTGCTTACAGGTTCAGAGATGATTGGCTTTAGTCATCAGTAATTTTCCATCCTGGCTGCAATCCGAGTCAGTAATTAGTGGATTTTTTTTTTTTTTTCAAATATGACTGTGCTATTGTACCACTCTGAGTCCTAGTAAAGTGTTCCCAGGCTTGTTAAGGGATGTTATGGTCCAGAAGGAACACTTCAAGGCTAGCAGGTGGTGATGGTGTTCAGATAAGGGATGTTTCTGGTACAGCTAGTGCACTTTCCCACCTCAGCCGTGCAAGAGTTGCTCGTACAGTCAAGGGACACTTAACTGCCCAACTCCTTACACAGAGGCCAACGCCTAACAGGGAGTTCCGAGATCACACAGCAGCCCAGGGAGGAGGAGACATACATTACCACACTCATCTGGTTTTCTGGTTTCACATACGTAATTACTGTAGGTTAGCACTACGATAGCAAGCAGTAAATTCGATGTTGATTCCCTAAACAGGAGAAAAATATGGCTTTATAATCTCTCATGGCACAAGGCCTGGGCATGTGGATGCGTATGTTGTGGGGTTCCTACTCAAACCCTGGTACTAATGGGAGGCATTTGCAGATGGTAAAGTCTTACTCATTTTGCTCAGGCTCTTCTGTTGCATATTATGTACTATGAAGCATACATTTTTAAATGATCAGCTATTATGAAGACAAAAACTGGTCAAGATTTAGCTTTCTTACTGCTTTCTTTTAGCAATATATTACTATTAACTAAAAGCTCTATCAATATTTGATCCCAGTGGTAGCAAGTTTTCCTCCAGAACAGGAGTTTATTCATTAAAAGCATCTAATAATTAGTACAGACATTATTAGGAAGAAAATAATGTTGTCGGTTTCCACAAAAGACTGCATATAGCATGGCTTATAAACTGTCTCCATAAAAACAAGTTTATAACATGAAGAATTTTTCACCAATACTGCAGAAATCCAGAAATACTTAGGCAAGATTGACCAGCAATCCCTTCCAAAACCAAAGAGCACACTGTTATGACCACTTCTAGTTTGTTGCAGCGTTGACATTTCTATTAAGGAATTCCATTTTACCAGAACATTCTAAATACTTGCTAGTGTTCAAAATTCAGGAAGTCGACTACAGGATGGTTCTTTCCCACTAAACAATTTTGAATCAATAATGCACATTTGAGCATAAACTAAACATTTCATAAGTTACTTACTGATAAAGGAAATTTCCCTCTTATGCATTCTTTTCTCCTCCAGGAGACGAGTATCAAAAAAATGCTTTAGTAGTGCGCTCATCACGACATTCTGCCTTAAGCAGAAGTCTAACATTTCAAATTATGGTCAGGATGCTTTCTTGGCTGAAAAACAGAAGCATAAAATATTGAATTGTTAACATTTTTGATGGGGTATGATGTGAAACCCCTCTCTCTCTCTCTCTCAAGGAAAAACATCGTTGTATATTTAAATACTGGTATTCTCTTTGAGGCAATGTTTTCCTTTGAGGACTTCTAAGCAAATATTTTGTCTTTTGTTGCTCGTATAACACAGGCATAATCTGCTTCCCATCTTAACATGGAGATGTAGCAAGTTTCTCTTTAAAGAATTCATCTGGGTAATTCTCATACGAGTTTCCAGGTAGCAAAGCCAAACTAGCCACAACAGTATTAGCCTTGGACCAACACACAATTGTAACTCACAGCACATTCTATGTCTGTCTGCCTCTCCATTTATCTTTCTGGCAAAATAAAATATATACTGTACCACCAGTGCGCTTGAACATATGGCTTGATGATGGATACTCTGCAGCATGCAGTTGTATGATGTATACTGTCCTGTGCTGGAAAGAGGAGCTCTGCCACCAGAGCCACAGCACTTAACTTTATTGTTTGATTTTGTGGAAACACTTCAGTTTTAGTACCTGTATGCAGGACTGTAGAAATCTTTTGGCAAAAACATGAGGTATATTTCCAAACCTTGAAAAAGAAGAAATATTTTTTTTTTCTCCTGAACTTTCTGAAAACTCTTGTTCACCCTTTCAGACTTCCAGGTTATTAGCTGCTACTGCTACATGCGCTGATGTAGCCCAACCATACCGGATCCATCAACATCCTGAACTTGAAGACAAATGAGAAAGAAAACAGGCTAATTGCAAAACAGCTGTAGGTCAAAACCCTTCAGTTATGATCCTTATTCACTGGAACCGACAAGCACAACTCCATCAACTTTCTCTTCAGGACTTGAACAGTATGTTTAGTTTTGTGTATGAACTTTTGTTGATGTGTGATATTTTAGGGAAGTAAGCATAGCAAGATACAGCAAGTCACGTTTGACTTCTCATACACATGTCCTTTTAGCATTTCTCCTTTTTCACCAATAAATTTTCATGTCATGATTTCAAATAAAAAATTCAGTGCTTTAGTGGCCACAGACTCTTGAGGTGCATTACTGAAGAATTATTAGTATGCAATGAATGACCTTTACAGGATTTCAAATATAGGTTATATCTGCTCCCTCCTGTAAGAAAAGTATCTGTCTACAAGAGCAACAGGTGACAGGGTATTTGCTTTGCAAAGATCATATTTCAACAAAAGTTTTCTATATATCCTACACCATTACCAAGGAATATCTCAAAGTTCAGTGCAACAGCAACACAAGATGTTCTTTTTATTTATAGGCATGTGATTGTATACTTTAATTCCAGATATGATCAATCTCACTGTAAAGGAAGTACACTATGTTTTATTAAGGACCCTGGAGAACATAATTCTCACATTAAGTGAAAGTATAAATAAATATCCTTGCAAGTGATATATAAATTATTCTACGTGAGCAGCAGCATGTCAGTCAAGGTTGAACAGATTCTTTACAACATAGCTTTATGAAAAGAAAAATGTTAGATTTGGGTCCAATATGGAGACTTTCGTGACTGACATTTGTGGCACTTTTGGGATCAACGAACCCTTTGTCAAAACTTGAAACAAAATTTTCACTGCAAGACAGGGAAGCTTTTTTTTTTTAGAAAATTGGGTTTGTTCATGTTATCAGACTGAATTATATTAGTACCTGGAAAACCCAACTTAAATCAGTCCTCACTGTTACAGATGCTATATTTATACATAACTAGAGATGCACAACTCCATTATCTTACTATCAAAATTGTCCAAGTCCTAAAGGGAGGAGAAGTAGTAAATGACAGTATGGGCATGTGTTATTCCAGGCTGAGATGCTGACTTGACAGTTGGTTAACATCTCTTCCTATACTGTGCTCTGGCAGCTAGAAGCATTTGAAGAAAGATGTTATCACAAACCGAATCTATGCAAGTGTATATTCTTCTAGGACAGTCTTCAAACTTCAAGGGTGCAGAACTCTGCTCCCCCATTCCCCCTTCCTCCCCCCCCCCACACACACACTTCCCCTAGCAGCAAGCTCAACAATATATGGTCTTCAAAGCATAAAATAGTAAGGAAACAGCATGTTTCCAATTCTTAACAAGATACATTAAAATGTATATGCAGGGTATATATGTGAAACACACCAGTAATGAACATCTGAATACTGTAAAGAAAATTACCTGATGATTCATTCTCCATTCCTCTCAGATCCGGTAAAGCAGCTCTTAAAGAGACAGGCAGGCATTGCTGCCTATTATTTTCAGTGAAAGTTAGGAGTCTGTACACTTTCAGACAGATTCTTGGAAAAAGTTTGTTACCAGTTGTAACAGTTTAAATCCAAAGTAACTAAACTGGTATCTACAGAGCTGTTCAAATTTACACAGATGCCATTAAGAAGAATTTCATTCTGTGTTCCACATATACTGATTTAACAGTTTTCCTCTGTAAAGCACAGTATAGGTGACTACGAGTATTTCAGGGGCACTCGTATATTACTGTGTGGCAATTCCATCTAACTTGAAATAAAGTAATTAAATGCACTCTAGCATGTTGCTGCAAAATTGATCACCACTTTCTTGAGAATAGCCACACATTTATATATAAAGATGAATGTTCCTTTCTAGAAATGGATCATTTCCAGATTGATGGGTGAATTACTGTTCCTTGGAAATTAATACAATTAGGTCTATTTCTGCAGGAACTTAAATATTCACAAATGAAATCAAAATGGCTGCATTTTTTCTCTGCCCATTGCCTTCCTCCTCTGATAAAAAAAAAATAAAATCTGTTGTCACTTTTGTGGGAAAAGAAAGTAACTTATAAAGTTACTATGTGATGTTGTAAACCCCGACATTATAACTGTATTAAAAAAATAATCATTAATTAATCCGCCCCATATTTTTAACAAACAATATCAAGCAGGCTACTTTAATTACCCTCTAAAGCTGAATTCTTTCAACATTCTTCCAAGAAGCATATGGGCTAGGACCTTCAAAGAAAAAGCTGGTGTTTTCATATAATCACAGAGTGGGACTATGACAAAAAACTAGATATAGCAAGAATTTCAATAGTAGGTTGAAGTCAGGACTAGGTCTGACCTGAAGTTAGTAGTTTGCCATTTCATCAATCATGGGCACTATTTATATAGAGTTTACCTCCACTCCTCCCTCCCCACCCCCCACCTCCCTCCTTTGAAACATGTTTTCAAAGCTTGACAGGAAAAGTGTTCCCTAAGTTGGTCCCAAAATTTTCTGGGACAGAAATACTGGGTAAGAATGCAGGTCTTACCCACAACTGCTTACAAGTCTTAAGTACTATTATTTTATACAGTTTACGTAAGTAAAGATTGCCTATTTAGACAGCAAATTTTTTTTCATTAGCTGGTAAAAAACAATTCCTTTTTTTAAATATTTTTTTTCTCCTATTACTTAGGTTTTTTATGAAGTACCATGGAATCTCAGCATCAATATGGTGCGGTGCTTGCAAGGATCTACAGGTTTAACAGGAAAAATTGACAATTAAAGGGAATCTGTGAACCTTGCTGTGTTTCTCTGGTATGTGAGTTTTATTACATAAAATTTCTGGATCATTAAACAATTAATCTACTCTTCCTGTTCTAATTGAGGAAATTACTAATGATTTATCTAGTTTCAGAAGCTAGAAAGGAGGGGAAGGAAAGACTGTTTTTAAAGGCCAAGGAAATGTGACAGTTGGGAATCAATAAAGAAATGAGAAAAAGCTCAATGGACCCTGGTAGCTCACCAGGACAGTATGATAAAGCTGCCTCGGTTTCTATAGCCAGCTATATACAAGTGCTGCATGTGAGTAGTGATGAGACGTGCCATATTTAACTCCCCAACCTCAGTGGTCAGTCCTCATATGGATACAGACGGAATGGAAAATATCATAAGTCTTAAGCAGAACTTGAATTAATACTTGTGGACCTAAGTGACTTAAAGTAGCTGATAATCTCTATTAAATAATAAATCACTGAATCTATTTCTGTGATTCTTTTACCAAGAGACACAGTTATGCTAGGCAAAGGCATATGCAATTACTTCTCATGTGACCAGAACAAATATGCGATTACAAAGCCTCTTCCCAGAGAGTGCAGCAACAAGTATCACCTCACCAAAAATCTGGCATAGCAAGGAAGTGCAAACACTTTGTGGTACGATGTCAATCTTGGGAAAAAAGTGACAAGAAAAAGCAGTGGTATATTGGCACACTACCAATTCCCTCTTGAACAATTGCAACTCTGATCTTTCTTAATTTGTAGGCTTCCTGCCAAGGCTATCATTTCTGGTACTGAAAATATACCTGGTCCCATAACGGCACATGATGATTACCAGTGAATATATAGTTTCATCAGGAACTAAGAAAAAAAAAAAATGTATACAGCAGACTCATTCCACCTATGAAAACACGATTAAACTGGTATTGCTGTGTGAGACACTAGTAACAGTTATTCACTACATAAACAAGGCTTCATCCATCAATATCAAAGGCAATGCTTTTAATTGCAGTATCTACATAATTCTGCTGATTTTGCAAATTCCTGAAACATTTTATCATAGAATCACAGATAAATATAGATTGCAAGGGACCCTGTCATGGTTTAACCCCAGCTGGCAACCAAGCACCATGCAGCCGCTCTTTCACTCCCCACACAGTTGATGGGGGAGAGAATAGGAAGAATAAAAGTAAGAAAACTTATGGGTTGAGATAAAGACAGAATGCATGGGATTACAGAGGCCTGAAAATTTGATAAATCAACTGAGATAAAAGATTAGTTCATTTAATAAAACAACAGTGGCCAGATAACCACATGGTAAGACAGAAGATTTTGGTCTTAATCATACAATGTTCATGTAAGGTATGAGTCTCCTTTGCACAGAGAATTTCTTTAAATTTTAAGAAATTGCTGATGTAGACATGTTGGTTAGTAGAAATTTTATTTTAAGTGAGTAAAAAAGAAAAATATTTAAAAATATAGCTGAAATCAGTTCCCTGCATTAAATAATTTATATAGCACAAGGACTTACTATATTATTACCTATCTACCTACATCTACATTGGGTATTTGCAGCAAATTTATTATGTTTTTTGTACATTTGCTACAGTGCACTACTAACAATTCAGTGTAGACAAAGACTAATGTCACCTTCTACTGCTTTTATAGTAGGAAGGTGATATGAATGTAATTTGTACCATCTCCAAGAGAAGAAAATCTTGTTACAGCATTACAGTAAATGGGGTTGGCCTACTCTGCCTGAAAAAAAGAAAATTCAAGAGAAAAGGATGGTCTATTAGTTCTGAAGAACTTGCACTCTGCACACAAGACAAAAAAAATCATATTTAATGTAATGGATTTTTTTCCCAAAATCAGATCAATAACCTTATTCATAAATTTAGAATCCAATCTTTGAAACAAAAGAAGGGGGAAAAAAGCAATAGGTTTTGGGTTTTTTGTTGTTAGATTATATTTTTTTTAATTAAGAGAATCCAAAAAAGTGTATTTTTGGAATTCAGTGTTGGGAAAACTAATACGTTTTGTGTGATCAATTAGTGCCACATTTATTTAAAATGATTTAACATTATTTATTTAAAATGATTCAGAACTACAAATAACTTTTACCAAGCTATGAGCTATAGAATCCAAACCTTTCCAAATAAAATGGAAACATTCATCACCTAAATTAAAAAGCAATAATTCGTCAGGCCTTAGTTAGAAGATGCTTTTATTACTTTCCCCTCCTCATTTTCTATATTATTCTGCAATTGCTTTGTCATCTGAGCTCTCAATGTAGATAGATACTATTTAAATTAATAGAGCTCACATTATTCCTCTACTTTCATTTTTCATAATATAGAGAAACTATGGAGAACACATACAAATTAAAAACTGCCAGCAAAGGTGCACTACTTTGCTTTTATAAAAGCCCTTTAGAGTGCAATATAACTAATGAGGTGTTGCTCTGAAATATAATGCAGATTACCATGTAGCAGATTGATTTTGCTGTGATTTCCCACTAACTGCAAAGTGCCTACTAATTAAATCAAGGCAGAGCTCAGTCTTGCCCTCCAGCATTTACAGCACAGGTCACCTGTTCTAAGAACCAGTATAGCTCAGAGACTTTTTCTGTAACCCTAGTTTAAGAAAAACATTTGTACAGGTCCTGACTTACTGTTGAGTAAGTTAATGAATGAAGGCTGGGATCCAGTGATGCTTTTTTTTAGATCAACAATTGCAAAATTTACAGGTTATACAACTGATTTTGAACTTTCAGGTTAGAAGGAAGGTTGAACTTTTTGCAGTTGGTGGAACACAAATGTATTTGCTTTTATTTCTGCTTTTGGTGAGCTGTATGCTCACACCAGGAAAGCTTTTTCTATGTAAAATGCAATGGCTTATTGTATCTCTATTTGATGCACATACATTGAAAATTGAAAAAAGACATTGAATTCACCTCAAGAATTTTCTTTCCTCTCTTCTCAAAATAAAAGTTGGTGAATATCTTAAGTATTGTGCAGAGCAATCAACTGACAAGAAGCCTTTCAGTGAGCTTCCCTGCAACAAGAAGAAAAAAAAAAAAAAAAAGTAATCCATGGGAAAGGAAGACATTCTTTTTCTTAACAGAGATATTAAAATACTGCCTGAAAATATGTCCTTTCAATTGGAAAACACTGAATTTGGGTCAGAGCAACCAATTCCTGTGAAGGCAATGCCTTCTCTGATTCGCACACTAATTTTAGGAAAAGGGTATTAATCAAAAAGGAACACAACGCATCTGTTTCCATTAATAATTTTTATAAACTTCCTCCACTGAATCGATTATAGCTATTTGAGATCAGTCCTTCCGCTTCTGAATTTTGCCTGTAACTCCAAATCTCAGTTTTTAGGCAGTCTTTCTCAAAGAAGGAAAGATCTATATAGCCATACCCAGCGCATCTGACTGCCTCTGCTTGCCACCTTCTCCCCCCGCACCCCCAGTCTCCATAATGACTTTCAAATATGTCCACCAATTTAGATCCAACTGAGAGATGGTAAAGATCTCAGAGATGTTATACTACAGAAAGTTGTCCTGTCACACTCCAAGAAAACCCCTAAAACAGCTGAGTATAACAACGAGCTCCAGCTTAGTGTCCCCTTAAGGAAAATGATGCAGCACACTTTGAACTGTAGCAGATACCACAGAATCAAAACAGGATAGATGTATTATGAACTCTTCAGGAAAAGCACTGATAAAAAATTACTGTATGAGGAATGGGGAAAAAGATAAAAATAAAAAAAGAAGCCTAATTTTTCTGTCACTCACAAATGACCAGGCTTTTTTTGTTTGTTTGTGTTTGGTATCTTCTGCATTTCCAAAAGGTTTATGAAACTCCTCTACAATTTTAGGAGACACAATGTTTATCAAAGACAGAAAGAAAGCTTTTGTAGTAAATATGTTACTGATGTAGCACAGCACTGACAAGTTTTTTATGTAGAAATCTTTAAATAGATATTTGCTTTAAACAAAAGCTCTTTTTAAATGCACATTCAGGTGTGCTATGGGAAAACACAAAGAAGGGAGTGTTGTCCTTTATTTTTCCGTCTCCTGATATAAAGCAATGTTTGCATTGCAACCAAAGCCCTTCAAAAGACACAGAGGTCTCCTCACCTTGTAGCACAGCGCAGTGTTTCACAAAGCCTTGACCAAAAGCAAATCTAACTCCAGACATCTTTATTTAGGCCATCTATCCAGGCTCTATGGAAAGCTACCCTGTACAATAAGAGACGTGCTGAACCTTTGACATTTCCACAGACATACATCAGCACCTTAGAGATTTATGTGAACATTTCTATTCCACTAGAGTAAACACATCATTCTTATTGATTTTAACTTATCTGAACAGATTGAGACCACTTCATAATGTCTAGTTTAATGGTTGGCCAGGTGATCTTATGAACCACACTTACAGTCCCAGCAACGAACCTAATCCTCTAAAATGCATGATATTTTCAAGAAATAAAATGAAACTTAATAGCTCTTCCAACTCAAATACACCCCTCCCAAGCAAACTTCTTGATGTGCAGATTTCAGAAAAAGAGGAATACTGAAGCATAGAAGAAACTGCTCAAGAGAATGCTGGTTTCTTTTGACAAACCCCTTGAATTCTGATGAAGAATTAAACAATAGCAATCATGAATGATTGAAATATCAAAGCTTGCAAAGACAAAATGAATATATTTCACATAGCAAAATAAGATATAGATTTCACCATTCTTACAAAGTAACTATAATTCAAATTGCAGTTTTGGGTTTTTTTTACTTTTTTACTGGTTGAGAATTTTTAAGGCACAGAGTGATCTGACAGAAGGATAATCAATACTTTCCAAAGTTCACTACTTGAAAGAAATACTCAGTGAGAGAAAAGACTAATACAGTTTAAAACTTTCCCATCTAGTGCTGTTCCCAGTGGAACGTGTGCAAAACAGCAGCAACAAACAATTCATCCTAATCAACTTTGGGTGAGATGGATGGTTGATGGTTTTTAAGTAGCTTGGATTTCAATTAAGGCTTTCAGGCAAATCTCCTTGAGGGTGTTTTGTGATGCTTGAGGCACAAGGTCATGATGAATTGCTCTACCATTTCCTTCCAGAAGAACTACATCCAGTTTGATTCTACTTAATTTTTGGCACCTACTACAATGCCTAAAATAGAGAACAGCTCTTCTTCAGTCCTCATTTGGTCAGGACAGAAAAACAATTCTATTTTTTTTTAATGCAGTTGCTTTCTAGAGTGTCTTTTCTGTTTCTTTTCTAAAGCATGCATCAGTACTGTTGCCTGACATGATAAGCACTTTGTATAAACACGCACCTTGATCTCACAGAGACGGAAATGACTGAAAGGCATTTGTAACATACTTCTTGATAAATTTTAGGCCATCGTTAGAAACTCTCTCTCCTTTTAAATCATATCGTCAAAAGTGAACTCAAACATTTAGAATGCTCAGAGTTACTGCAGATACGTGAGGAGCAGTAAATGAATTTCTTCGGAAGGAAATGCAGACCTTTCTCTCTGTTTAAGCCATACTGTGCTATTTCATTGCATTACTTATTTACTTCAAGGGGCTAAGGAACAAGACTTAAATATTGCTTTAAAAATCTTTAGCGGTGCTCTCAGCTACATTATTACCAGCTTTCACCACACTGAAGCGAGCGATAATGGCTAACATGTATGATTCATGAGCCAAAGTGCCATCACACCCGTAAGGGGGTTCATTTACAAGAAAGAGCAGTCAGAAACCATCAGTCGTGCACATGATGATCAGCAAGAACATGATCCAGCTCCCACTGGAAATCACCGTGAATGTTTCCATTTGATTTAGCAAGTTTTGAAACAGAGAATGCTCTGCTGGAGTAATGCTAACTCTAAAACCACTTAACTAACAGTGACTACTATATCACTGGTGAGCCTGCCAAAAGCATTTCTTGGTAAGGTTTTGGTAACTCTTGTTAACCAAACTCTTGTGAGCTGACTTCTTATCTGGGCTCTAAGGAAAACCAGAAGAGTTTAAATACCATCTCCAGCACCTCTTAATCACCCATACTTCTTATGCAAGAACAATATGTAAAATCAATGTTTTCTCTGTATAGAAAGTCTGGCACAGAAAGTAAGTGGTGATAGGGTTGCCACTGGTTTTACAGAATTTAGGCCAAAAACCTCAGCAGGGGCGGGTTTGTTGCATATATCTACTTTACCTGTGCAATACAGATCTTTCATAAACTAAACTACTATTAATCCTACCAACATTTTAGAGGAATAATACCATCTACAATGGAGATGAAGTGACTCCAATGGTCCTGTGCAATTACAGCTCCACTTAGACTCACACAGGGGTACAAAGAATTAAAACAATGGAATAGAACTGGAGAGGTAGCTGTAGGTTAAACTAGTAACAGCATCTGTGTTATCCATATTATAATACAAGAAAATTCTCTGTTATCCAGAATGAAATGTCAGACAAGAACACAAAATAAAAAAGTAAACGCTAAACATGAAAAGTGGAGAAGGAGCTTACATGTGGAAAGCATGCCCTTAGAAACAGGAATTTATAACAGATGAATATAAGACATTTGTAGAGATGGATGCAGTAAAGTGACAACAAGAAGCCCTGGTGAAATCTCCCATCAATTTTGTCATTTAAGGAATCAGACCCTTTGGTTTTGTACACAAGATTTTTTTGCAGGACATCAGATTTAAGCGTACGCTGAAAGCCAGAGGACATAAAATGGTATCTAGCTCATCTAACTGCTGAAATGCTGTTGGATTACTGATGTTGTGTCAGTAGACAGGAGAATTAAAAGAAAGGATGAAAAAGGGTGTATTAAGGGGAAAAGAGAATGATTATTTAGTTCTCAATCCAAACTCTTATTATATAGCAGCATGATCATAACAAACCCTAGTAAGGAAAAGTCTTGTGTTTGCCCTATTAAACTGTGTTTAACTGAATAAAACACATGTAGAAGTAATAAGAAAATACTAATGAGGAAAGAATATTTGCTAGTCTAGTATCTTATTGCCAACAGACACCATGCCATCAGCTTCAGAAGGAATTAGAAAGTGAAAGCATTAGTATGGAAAAGAAACATGAATAAGAAAAGCTTCTTTTTAGCTTCAGAGGTTGGCTTATGCCTTGGAATATGAGGGGTTTGACTTCCTAGCCTTTCTGAAATTGTTTAATCCTTTGTAAAATAGCTGTGAATATAGGCTAGACACAGAAATTCATAATCTATTCTGCACATTTACTCAAAATTACTTTGATCACACAATCATGGAAATTACAAGGCTGACAGAAACTTCCTGAGATTCAGCTACATTTACTCCTTTCACTGAGAAGAAATCAAATACAATCATTCTCAAACAGTGTCTCACTTGTCTAAGTTTTCCACAAAATCCTTAATGGTCTGTTCCAATGGTTCTCTATTCACATGGATGGAAACTTTTTTCTAATATTTAAAGGAAAATAACATTTTCTGCAGATGAAGATGCCTTTTTGCTCTTCTGCTATGAACCAGGTTTACCTAATTATCTTATGAACATTTCTTTCCCTCAAAAGAATCAGCTACAAACGTCAACAAGAATAAAAATCCAACTGTTAAGAACCAGTTCTACCATGACACTGGTTTATCCCTTTTACATAGTGATTTGTTCTAGCTCTCTTTAAATAATGGCTATCTCTAATTGGCTATTAAACTATTTTGATTCATCTACCTTTTGTATATGCTTGCTATGTACTAATCACACTTTCACTGCCTTATTTGGTTAACTTTGTATGCCATATGAAGAAGAAGATAACAACTCTAAGCAAAGTTGGACTCAAATCAACAGAAGGGTACTTCTATATCAAAGAACCCTGAAGAACTGAGCCACAGAAAATTGGCAGCAGTTGGTTTCCCTGAAGCAAAGTACTATTTTATTTTGCCATGAAATTCACTTAAGAATTCTGTTCTACTGCAATATTCTGTGTTCAAAAAATCCCCAAAAAGCATTATTTTAATGCTCTGGAAATTTTAAAGTAATGTTGCTCTTTTTCTGACTATGTTGTACCAAATATTGATTTAATTAATTGGTATAGGCATACAAGACTCTGATCGGTTAGCAGTTAATATTGCTTTGGAGTGAATATCCCACTATTTTAGTCCAGGAAACAAAGAAGTTGAGGGATGAATGAGTTAGAGAATGGTAATCTCTCTTTGGATCCAATGACTAGATACACAACTCATTTTCCCAACTCCATAGAAAAAGGAAGTTATATGTTTAATAGAAATGTATAGGATATTTTTTTCTCTGTGCTGTAAGAAATACATAAAGGCAGTTGCTTTGCCTTAATTCCAGGAAGCAAGTCATATACATGTCTTTATTTACTCAAAATTCATTGTCAACATGTGATAGCAATTAAGGTCCATGCTGTAGTAAGATAACAAGTGTGATAAATCTGCCAAAGAGCAACATTTCATTTGAACAAAATAAATAGGGATAACATAATTTAGTCAAATGTATGACAAGCTAGAAATATTCACCCTTAAGTTGTTACGATGATCTTCTAATCAGAATGTAACTAGATTCTTTCCAAATTCCAAATGTGGCTACCCCTAATGCAGAGGAGAACACTGCATTATAAAAAGAAGAATGTTACACTTGCTACACTGGAAAAGTCTAAGAACCTCCTCCCTCTTAATTACTGCATATATAGCTTCTACTTTTGTATTGCCTTAATTGATTGCTAATTTACTGTCTACTTTGCATCTCAATGAAGAGTAGTTTTCTTGACTGTAGATAGGCATGTTGTAGGTTTTGTTCCAGAAACTCCAAACTTCTAAAAGATCTTCACTACAAAAACAAAAAAGTAGAACAGCAGCAACAAGCACGTATTTACCAAGTTCAATTGTGTGCCCAATCTTAAAAACCAGATAAGGTGTTGCACAGATCAAACGTTTGTGATTCTCTGTGCCACTAATCACTGCGCTTAGATTCATTTTGTGGTCCTCACCTTCCAGTATTAAGCTGAAAGATCTCTTTGAAAATCCTTTAAGAGAACCAGCAGAACTTTTTCCAGATTCTTTAATAATTTTTCACCCCTAGACTTCTAGAAACCTTTTCAAAGTCAGGGAATATTTGTAGCTGAAGAGTTCATTTGTTGAGTCTTGTTGATGATGGACAACATCACTTACACCTTTTCATTACATTGTCTATTCTATACAAAACCATCCTGTATCTTGTTTGTCTCAATGTCAGCAACTGTTCAAGCTTACATCGCATCTTTAGAATCAGGCTTTTTCCTGTACTTGACTCTCCAGTTGCATTCATTTAATAGTCCTTCATGGGTATATCCTTTAAAACTCATCTGCTGCAAGATGTATTTGGCATGGCAAGCAGATTGCACCCTGCTGTGCTGTGTAAGATATTGTATTGCAGTGATAATTTTCAGTGGCATATCTGCAGTACGGCAACTAGCAGAGGACCATAAGGGATAAAATATTTTTTATTCCATATTTCAAAGCAGTTAGTTTCTTTTTCTTTTTAAAGAAGCTACTTTATTTTTAATAATGTAGTATAGAAATACAATACGGACTTGAAATGAAATGAAGAGACAAGAAAAACAGAATTGCTAATTAAACCCAAGTAAGCATTAGTGTGGCACATTGACAAATCTGGTTTAGAACTAAAAAAGTGCCTTCATGCTACCACTGGTTTCTTAGAACACCTCATGAGATATACACAGAAACTAGATGGATGGATTGCTCAGTACATCCAGAACTCAGTATGCAACAAGGGGTTTGGACTGAAATTCCTGGAATGAACTATGTTATAATGATATTGTAATTAAAAACTATGTTGCTGTTTAAGTGTTGCCCAAAATCTCAGCAAGATACAGATTCACCAGACTTCCATTAAAAATTTGAAGGACCCTCCAATAGGATTTCAAGGCTTAAAAATATTCCACTAGATGTTATTTAGTTTATAATAATGGCTAGAGACATTCATATAATTATTCCCCATAACTGTACAATAGAACAGCCAGTCCCTTTGCCAAAGACCTTTTTAACTAGAGATGATAAACTGCTGGGAAAGAAACAGAGACAGTTAAAGGAGAGAACTTTCTCGAGGTTACAAGGCAAACTAATGGTAAGTGTCTCAAAGCATGACTGGGGCCACCTGAATCCCTACCCACTGCTCTGTCCTCTGGGAACATATCAGTCACACTCATGGTATCACAGCTTTTTCTCTTTTTTCTTTTCTTTTTATTCAAATAATTCAAACATCATATGAATATAATTTAATGTCTGTACTGAGAGTTTGGTCAAACACTGGAGAAGGCTTCCTAGAGAGGTGGTCGATGCCCCAAGCCTGTCAGTGTTTAAGAGGCATTTGGACAATGTTCTTAATAACATGCTTTAACTTGGTCAGCCTTGAACTTGTCAGGCAGTTGGACTAGATGACTCTTGTAGGTCCCTTCCAACTGAAATAGTGCATATTATTCTATTCTATATCACATAACACATTTTGCAAGAAAAGTAACATAGCACTGGGAAAGGAAATCCCAGAAAAAGTATTGTGTTAATTTACATCATATATTCTACAATGTACAAATTCTCTACAGCCGCCACTTTCCCTCTGTTTCTCTGGCCAGAGCTCTTCTGGGCTGTACAGGAAGTTCTGTACCCTTGACTGAAATTAAATAAATATATTTCAGAGAAGAGAAAGGTCTGCCATAATTGTGAACCAACCAATGCACAATTCAGCTCTCTCTTTTACAAGAGCACAATATACTAGTGATATGAGAGATCAACAAAGATGCTGCTAAGAACTGACATAATGATCATCTATTTACTCGTAGCCACTGACAGATCTGACTGGTACAATTTCTTGCAGCTCATATCTTTATTGCAAGAGCAGAGATCAGACGTAACACTCCCACAGCTCACCAGAACCCTTGGACACACTCCTCTAGGTGAATGTTATGTGAAGTAATGATAGGGACAATAGGGACAATGATAAAGGACAAGCAGGAAACACCACCACCCCCAAACCAATCAAACAAAGAACAACCTAAAAACCAAAAGTCACCATTCCTACAAAACTACATTCTTACTGGCTATAACAAAATCTCCTTTTTGCTGCTCAGGTGATATTAATTTATGATACAGACAATATTTACAGAACTCAAAGGATAAAACCGTTTGTAAAGAAATAATTAGCAATAGAAAGTTTCCTAAGTAGCCCACTGAATGGCTTTAAAATGCCATTTTTATCCACCTTGGTTTCCAATCGTGAACCTCCATCTTTCAGGCTCCTGCAACATTAACACCTCCACCTTCTAGTCACTGATGCTAAAGAACTTTCTTTTGGACAGTTGAAAGCCAGTATTTTTTGCTTACACACACCAGCATGCATATACACACAAAGGCATCATGATCGTATACACCATATTCATGTGGGATAGCCATCCAGGCTTGGGAGAGTTTCCCCACTGACCATGCATATTCCAAACAAAGAGATATTCTTTCTGTTGCTGATCAAAGGAAAAAAAAAAAACCTCTTTCTAATCGTTAAATGGCATGAAAGGAGAAAAAAAAAAATACCAGAATAATTCTATCTTCTATGTCCTGGTAATAGGAAACAAGTAGACAGAAAGAAAATAGTTTGGTATTATGCCAACATGAAGACCTTGGACTCAAAGAAAACACTGACGACTTCTTTGTAAAAGAACAGAAGTCACTGCTCACTTGACAGAATCTAAATAAACACCCTCTGTCAGACACTGTTAGGAGATTCAGTTCCTTTATGCATGGATATTTTAAGCTCAGTACCTTGGTACTGCAATGGCATTGCTGGAACATGAACCTTTTGCTTAGCAACACCTTCTGGGAACTCTCCTTCCAGCAGTCCTTGCACCTTTCTATGGGGTTTTTGTGTTTCAGCCTTTCACCCTAACCCTGCCAAAGGTTTGAGTTTTCTGCTTTGACTCAGCAAGAAGGATGATAAACATGGTTCAACATGACGGATACTGTGCTATGAGGAACTTTGGTTTGTCCTTCCATGGCATGAAATGAAAGTACATTCAAAATCATTGCACAAGGCTTATGAATAAATATTACTTTTTATCTTAGAAGATAAAATCCAGAAGAATCCCTACTGTTACAGAAGGATGTAACTTCATGTCTTCTATTTAATATTTTCTGTTACTTGCTTCATACTGTCCTCATGTGATTCTAGGAAAATGTCTTGTCAACCCTGCCTACTCCATTTTTTTCTCTTTTTAGGGAAAAAGAAAAAAACCCTACATTTTTCTTTTAGTCCTCCTCTCAGTTATGGCCAATAATCAACAGTCCTAAGATTAAATGAGAGTCGGGCATGAATGTATTCTAATGGTAAAAATTATTCTGAGTCTGACAAGACAAGAGCTAATTTGACAGTCTTTTATGAACATATACAGGCAGCAATTTTCATAATACCAAAGATTATTCAAAAATTATATAGATAAATTCCACAAATATCACAGTTAGTTTTCAGTATTAAAGAAACATACTTCCACTTTCATCTCCAAGTGCATCTTATTAAGATGTTGAAATCAATAGAATTACCTTTTATTTTGCAAGTAAATAGTAAGTAGAGGTCAGGAAGCATCCTCCAGATTCCTTAGATGTAGGAAATGTTCGAAGAAATAATTTCTATGTAGCCTCTACAAATAAAAGCATTTAAATTAAAGTTAGAAGTACTATCACAGTATGTTTTGGTCAAACTGATAATCATAAAACATAAAATCATAAAAAAAATAATTAAAACATAAGGTATTGAAAAGGTACTTGTTGGGAAATAATCCACACAGGTAGGAGAAGGAGATCTGCTTTGTTGTTACCAAACTGTATCAATTTCTGTGAGTTCATAAAAGTGACTGTACCTAAAGTAAAAACATTTTGAACGTGCTGTTCAATGCTTATGACTTTAATGCATTTATTAGAAAACCCCTAAAAATGCCCTGGCTTCCCAGGATTGAAACAATCAGGCTAACTAGATGGCAAACAGCTCCATCCAAGAACTGTACATGTAATGGATAAAAAGGTGAAGTATATGAATTAGACAAAAGCAAACCAAATAAACAATGTTCATTGTTTATCCTAGCCGTTTCAAAGTAACAGAAACCTATAAGGTATCTTTCAGTGCTTTGACGGGAACACCTGAAATGTGTTCTGTACAGTTACAAGTAATCCACCAAGTTGCTTTTCAAAAGAGGTACCACAGGTTATTTAATATTTATTTAGTCTTTGATACATATCTGAAACATTTAACATTTGCCTTGTGTACAGCCAGCATGACTACCATTCTCAGCACATGATTTCCAGGAAATGTCAAAAAAAGTCGCCTTAATAATATTCTCCAAACCTACAGAAGGAAAACTGTCTGGAATAGCTATAACAATCAGACATAGCAGCAGGGAAGGATGCACACAGACAAAAGCAAAAGGAGGAAGCAGAGTCAGAAAATAATTTTTGAGAAGTTAAAAAAACCCAACCATATTAATTAAGAGGATTAATTAGGTAACATTTTACAAAATGTTATTTAATGTGACTATATCACTTTGACCCAAATATAAAGTGGTCTCATTCCTTTTGATGTTGAATAAAGCAACAATTGTAGGGAACAATTGTTTTAAGGTATTAAATATATTTTATAAAATCAAATGTAATTAAAATGCAGTGTGCAAATGCAAGACATTCCTGATGAGTCACTGCAGTATTGATACCATATGCTGCCATCAGTGCTGCTCTTGTAGTTGATTTTGCCACTGTCTTTAGCAAATTCCTCCATTCCCTAACTGACAAACAACTTCAGGTCTCAAGGACATTTATGTATACTTTCAGGCAGCTGTAATTCTGTTATCCGTTATTTTCACACACACATGATGGCATGCAACAAATTGTAGATACCAGCAATTATAGGAATACAAAGGCTAGAGCGTAGATATTATGCAAAACACTGTACAAGGAGATTGCTAATTTATAATCCATCCTTAGCGAATCCCCCCTCTACTGCCCCCTTACATCTTTGCCAAAGGAGGTGCATGGCAGATAAGAGCATTGCTTAATGTGCACCTGAAAGCAAATACTACATTGTTACAGAGTTTGTTCCATTCCCCTGCTGATTTTGCAGAGACAGAAAGCCTAGTAGTGTCACCAGAGGAAAGCAAATGAGAGTTTGACATCAATTACAGAATTAATATAGGTAAGCAACAACTGAGAATAAGTTTCTTTGTAACTACCCCTTATCCACAGGTTCACCAACCAGGTGTAGCATTTATCAGGCTGTGATACATTCTGATGGTTACTTATGTACCACTATAAGCATCTCTGGTAGATGGCAATCTATGTAAACTGACCTGAAAAGATGCTAGCCATTTGCTGTGAACATGCAGCTGAATTAACTTTTCTTTAAATTTACCCTGAGGTTCTTCTATGTTGCACTAACTACAGATACAATCAGAGAACAAAAAGAGAACAGAAAATAAAAGATTAAAGCCTTTAACCTCTTTTTACTTCTTCTTACAAATTCACAACTGCTGTCCTATTTCTATTCGCTACCCTTGGCACCTGTGGTACCCATATCCTCACATACCCTTTTCTATTTGCAGTTTTCCCATCCTTAACCCTTCACAAACGTTGTCTGTTCCACAGCTGTGCCTAGATCTCTGCCTTTGTGAGGGGTACAGTGAGAGAGAGTTGCTGACTCATCAAGGTCACAATTGCAGGGAAGGGAGGTCATTACCTTAATATAAGCCACCTGATTGAGTAGGGAAAAGTGCCTGTCCCTAGTTAGACAACAGCCCACCAGTAGAGTCAAAAATAAAAACCAGATCTCTGAAGGCCAGAGCTTTATCTAGTTGCAATCTACATTCTAAGTCATGTTTAGATAATTTCTTCTCTTTTTTTCTTTTTTCTTCTTTTGTTATTTTTTGTTTTGGTTTGGTTTGGTTTTTTTGGTTTGTGTTTGGGTTTTTTTTTCTCTACCTTATGAATCTACAATTAAAGACGCTTAAGTATGTCGGGCAATTTAACATGAACCTTATTTTCTATAACAGTCAATAGAAAAGCAGATGTGATGCTCAAACATAAGTTTAATGTCTGGAGTACAACAAGCAAGTCAGACTCAATCTGCCATAATAAGTAACTTTATTGCTGCCTAAAGGCTTTTGGGATCTTAATATGGAGCAGATGTTGAGGACTTCCCTAGTAATTATGGGAAGAACTAATTCTGTCCTCCCCAACAGAGCTGCTTTATTGCATTTGTGGTTACTTGACCTGTTTATTCACTCTTTTCACAAACTGGCCACATTCACAACCTTTTAAATTAAATATTATGTAGACAACATTTAATCTATATTTTACCTATATAAACAGGATTGTTCATGTGCCTAAAGTTAAGCACCAATGGAATAATCAAATGTTTACCTTAATCTCTTCTAACAAATCAATAAAATTAAAGTGCTGACAGAAACTGTAAGTTTGATCACATTGAACTTCCTAACTACGGTACAGAGGCTCACCACCTAGGAAAGGAAAGGAACATGGAAATGAAATTCACAATTGAGTGAAGAAGTGTGACAGTGTCTCAGCTGAGAACGAGGATTTAGTAGGAAGGTGGCGTTGTCTTAAAGAGACAAGTTAGAATATCAAGAAATGGTGAAAGCAGCAGCGTGGCAAACGACAGCCAGCACCAGCCAAATTAACAAATTTCAAAATCTGCCCAGCAAGGTCCATTTGAGTTCTAACTGGTAGGCTCAATCCTCAACATGAACAACAGTTTTACACAAAAAAGGAGTTACTGTCACATGCCTTTAATATCAAAACAGCACAATGTAGACAGCCTGTCAAACTCAAACCAACTGCACCATTAAAAAAAGAAAACAGGATTGTGGACAAGATCGTGGGATTTTAATGGACTGCAAAACACAACTACATCTACGTCAGACTTTAGCAAGAAAAAGCATCAAAAATAGAAAAATCTGATGTCTTCTTACCTAAACCTCTGGGAGGAAGCAGCTAATTTTTATTTTTGTCAGAGTACCTTACTCGGAATAAAATTTATTAATATTCTAGCAGAAAGCTGCATAAGAAATAGATACTGAGCATTGTATCTATGCAACTAATGTAATCACAATGAAAGATTTTTTCTGCTGATTTTAACGGGTGTGGATCTTAAGTGAGGTTATAAAATCAGGTGAAGCAGCACGTCCTTTTTTAGAGGCTTAACACAGAAATTATAGGATGTCAGCAGATAGAGGCGCCCTGATTCCTTAATGACAACAATCAATGAAATGCCAGCACTTTTAACAAGGGCCTGGCACAGAATTCCCTTTACCCTCACCTGTCATAAATGATAACAAATGTTTAGGCTTGCTATAAGAAAACACGAACTGAGGAGTCCGTTTATTTCCATTTAAAGCCTATGCACATTCATTGATCTTTAAACTATTTTAGAAGCAAGACAGTAACTTCTTAAAGTGTGTGTAGTTTGTAATTACATTTAGTTAACACAAACCAAAGACCTGAGGGACTGGATACTATTATTCAGTGGTTATATAAACAAATGTGTCCAGGCATATGAAAGACTAATATACCAAATTAAATCTCATTTTACCTATATAATGTCTAGTTGCTCCTTTTAGTACTATGCAACATAAGTCATAAAATAAAATGCAAGTTTTAATGAACCTTTATTTTTATAAGTGGAAACGTTACTTGGCTCACTATTCTTCCAACAATTTTTTATCTGCAGACAGTAAGAAATGAAAGGCTAATAATATATTAATCTTTTGTAAGCTTCCAATAGCAAATATTTAAAACATATAATCTTAAATTGGTTGTTTCTATCATATTTGGAAAACATGTATATATTCTAGACTAAGGAAGAGAACTGTAGCTTTAAAATTTCCAGCTAAGCCAGGATGTAATAAAACTGTTATCTTTATTATATGCAAAGACTCATTTTTTTTTTTCACTGTGAATGATTATTTTATATAAAACCAGTTAAAATTTCATGCCTGGCAATTGCCCACCATCCAACAGCACTTTCAGTGTTTCCATGAAGCATTACAACCAGCTCATCTCTGATAGGTATCAGTAGCAACAAATATTAGTGTAATTCTAACAGAAAGATTATATTCATTGCAGACTTAGTATCTATATTTCTTGAAAAAAATATAGTAAAATTAGCACTTATACCGATCACTACTGCCACCTCTAATTTTCTGCTATGAAACTATGAGACACACCAGCCTGTATATTTAAAACACTCCCCATCAGTTTTGTTCACATTGCAAAATTTCTCTTACACAAGCAGTTTCAGAGTTCATATGAAAAAACATATCTTGTTTCTGGAAAATCCAAATCAGTTATTTATTGTAGTGCTCAATATAAGAACTACATTTTTTAAAAATCATTTATCAGTGACCTGGCTGAAACTCTATTCCATAAGGGTCTCCTAAATGGGCAAATATAAGGCTCCTGAAGTTATCAGATATCAAGTCTTTCTTGACCCCAAAAAGCCTTTGCTGCTAACTCCCTACCAGTACTGTAATCATCCCTTTTTGTGAAACAATCTAAAATTATTTTGGGGCATTTTTCATTTTGCTTTCTTTGCCAATAAACAATAAACTGTGCCACTTGATCAAATTCAGCATTATTTGGTTTTAGCTTAGCACAAACACTTGATAAAGCTGTTTACCAACATCAAGAGCTCTGCCAACCAACCTGGCAAGCATGCAAGAGCTACCTGAGATCTGAAACTAGTACTGCTTGGGCAGTAGTCTTTGCTTCCTGCTACACAGCAACAGAGGACTGGACTCCAGTTAGAGTACTCCAGTTGACAGACATACAGCTCTAAATGATCGTGCTTCTCACACCACTATCAACTCGCATCTATACTCTGGCTGCCAATGCTGAACGATACGGATCTGCTGTGTGTTCTCTATTAACTGCTTCATCTCTATCTCATGGTCAAAAGCTTTCCTGAACTTTGAAGTGTACAGATATCTTTAGCTTCCTCTGAACTACTTTGCTGCTTTAACTTGTCACTAAATGATTGAACCCTATGGACTATCCACTTTCTTGTTGTCCTGTCATTCAGCAACCAAATCCATCATGCCATTTCTAGATGTTTCTCAGTTTCACACTGGAATGAAGGGCAATGCTAACAGATGTAGCAAAGGTTGTTTTTTTAAACAACTAAAGCATCAGATGTGGCCAGACAATGAGTCAGATATGAAGGGCTACTCATTTCATGGGGTTGAAGCACACTGGATTTATGGTGAATGCTTTAGCTTAGCAAAATCTGCAAATACTGTAGATAATAGTATAATATCAGTTACTCTGATCTTGTCTGAGATCAAGTGCAGCCACTTTAGCAGTCTTTTATACTGTCCTTATAAGGGAAGTGAGTTGTTGCTCTGTAGCCTGCTTGAAGACATAAAAACCCATTAAGGCCATTTTATTTGTCATGTAAGGCTGAAAATCCAAATTTGTAATGTAATCTTCTCTGTGCTATGAGGCCAAATCCCACTAAATTCCCAACATATTCATCAACTGACGGTAGGTAACAAAAGTAGATCAACAATTTGGGGGGTGGGGTGGGAAATGACAAGCTTAATATTTTATGCTAATAATTTAACTTGATTAAAACAAGTTTTTGGTATTTTTTTTTAAACTGTCACTGATATTATATATGCATTGACTATTTTAACAGAAAATATATTATAGTGTCAATTAATCACCTACCTTCTGCATGTGAAGTATTCATTCAGTTAAATTCATCTAGAGATAAAAACACACCCCAAATCTACAAATATCAGAGTAGGGTGGTTTTCTTATGTTAGCCATTTTAAATAGCTGAAACTTTGTTTTTCCTCTTTTGACCATAAAGGAAATGCTGGCAAATGTATTGCCATGCTGAATTTAAACCCTGTGAAGTGGAAACTCAGACTCAATTTATTACATAGTGCTTTTACTTTATTGTGTAGGTGAACTCAATAAATTAAAATGCTCATTAAATTGAATGGAACTTGTGGCATCATCTAGCTTCAGGCTTTCAGCCAAATTCTACCCTTCTGTAAAAGTTTCTATGGACCTTTAGCTTCAGAGGATGTGTGTATAGTTCAAACAAGGCACAGACATGCTCCACATACTATTGATGCTTATTCTTTACCTATCTGATATATGTATCTGGGGGGAGATTCATGAGTTTCATGGAGTATTTATGAGATTAGCTTTTTTTCAACTTTACATTTTGACCTAAGAAATTGTTTTTCTTCTGTTTATTATAGTACGTGGGCTTTCAGTGGGGCTTATAAAAAGAGAATTTGGATAACTATTTCTTTATGAACACCAGCAAATCCCACTGTGGTGATATATAGCTCATTCTGGGGTCTCACAATGGATGGTCTTCTATGGCAGGAAGCTGAAATAGTAGTGCATTTCCTATCTCTGTATGCATTTGGCTTGTGCAAGAACCTGAGTTTGTAGAAGAAACGCAATGACTGTACCACATATTTCTGTTTTGTCAACAGCATGCACTACAGAGATCTAAGAAAAAAAATCTGTGGTCCAAAACTTTTCTCATTGGACCCAGATGCTCAAACCTCTGAGTTATACAAACCTGTGACAAGATAGTGGGAGGCATGAGGTTGTATGAAAGAAAAGAAAAGGTACATCCAGGTCCCACTTTCTTGCAGCTTTCTGAATTTCAGTGTTTTCTTCTGCAGATTTTGCAAATGATAGCAACCTCTTTTCCCAAGGCTGACCCGTACTACACCAAGGCTTAGGCTATCTGCAGGCACATGGAGTCACAGCGCAAAGAATAAATGGTCTTTCACTACCTTTTCAGCAGTCCATCTAAGGAGAGCGAAGGATATCTTAGAGTTGCTTCCCGTACTGTCTTTTAAAAGGATAACACATAGGTAATTTAATAGTTTCAGACCACTATCCAGAAACATCTCACTGCATATATATACCAAGAATTGTGAACATTGTTGTAGCTCAGTTTGTCATAATGCTGGCTAAACAAGTTTCTTAGTTAAATCACTTAAAGAAAACACTTGTAGCAACCAACCGTTTCTTCAAAAGATTCCAGATCATTACTGCTTCTGCCCCAGTTACAGCTGCTATTACTTACCGCAGTCTTATGAATACTTACCCCTTCACATCTTCCTCTGCTTTCACATCTTGTCCTTCTAGTAATTGCCTGAGAGAACTGTGGAACCAGTGATTTATCCTACTATTTTTAATGTCACTTTCAAATTTCCTCTTACAGCATAAAAAAAATAGTGGTGTTTTAGTGATGCAGCTACTTTAAATTGACTTTTCCCTGAATGCTGTGCTCTTCTGTGCACCTGTGTCTCTCTGTGTAGGGCAAGGCATTAGAGAGCATTTTAAAGCATTAATCTGTTTGGTTCTAACTAGTCAATCCTGCTTTTCTCTACAAACAAAAATAGAGAGGCCTCATGCAAGTTACTGTAAAAGAACTATATAATTTTAGGAAGCTACAGATCTACTTGCAGCCAAACTAAATTTATCTCCTAGAAAGGGCATAATCCAAAGTCCTTTCACTACTTTGACAGGAAAGCCAAGATTTTTAAAAGCTTATTACTTCTCTGTATCTTTTGGCTCAATTATCTGATTACTAAATTGATTTTGTAACAGAAGCAAGGTACTACATTTTTCTTTTTTCATTTTTGGACAGTCAGTCCATGTAGGATCATGCTGTGATCACAAATGATTTTTTTCTTCTGCTGCTAAAGCTATTAGGGTTAATGATTTTCAATTATTAACCTTGTGACTGTATCAGCTTCAGAAGAACTATGCTGGGAAAACTTTAATCAAAAAAAATCAACATATAAACCACTACGAGATCCAAGTAAAACACTGTTACTGTGGATCTGCATGTTTATTTATCTGCTTACTCACATTAACAAAGACAAGATTTCAGGAAAGGAAAAACCAAACTAACCACCAACCCAAAAAGGAAAAACATTGAGCTTTTTCTTTTATGAAAGTCTCAAAACTCTTCATGTTTTCAGTTAGTATCTTCTCAAAATCCAGATTAATTTTTCACAACACAGGTCTTTCCAAAGATTTATTTGCACTCTGGTTCCATATCCTAAACTAACATATTAAGGTGCTTACATATACACTAATAATTTGTTTTCTGCATAGTAGAGACTACAAAACAATGCAGTTAATTATGTAACTCTAATATGTGTTACCATGCATTGAATCTCTTCTTGTAATCTTGAAATTAATGGCTCAATTACATGATATGCCAGGCACTGTTTTGTGGGTTTTTATATTTTATTTTTTTTTTTTCAATTAGGCTTCCATTGGGGTTTGATATACAGGAATTTCACAAGTTTTTTAGAACAGTTTTTTGTGAATGAGTATGCGCTAGTTATCACACTATTTTGGTATCAAAAACTTGGTTTCTATCATTAGTAATATAAATAGCATATAGAATAAAAAAAATATTAAATGTTTCTCTTTTCTTTAACGTTATTAGCAAGGCACAATTTCAGTTCATATTTTTCTTTTATAAAATTATTTCTACAAATGTTTTCATGTGGCATTAAATATTACCATTACAATAATCTTCCATTGATTTTGACTTCCATAGGTATAAATGCATTGTAATAAAAGTCAGCTGTCAGTGCTTCCACATTTTCATTTTAACTTTTTAATGAATAGCTCAATAAACATGTAAATGCCTGCCATATTATTTACATTTATAGTAAACATACCAATCCTATTTGAAGTCTAGCCTTATACTCAAAATTTATTCATCCGTATAGGAGAATTCTTCATATAGGCTGATTATAGTTATGGCTGTACCCATTTACAGTAGAGAATCATTCTCCCAGGCAGTTTTATACAAAACCACTTGCACCAATACTGAGGTGGTTCATGAGGTTTTGCATTCTGCAAAAATAATTGACAGTGAACTTCAGTCTTTGTGAGATGCATATTATGCTGCCACAGCTGAAAATAGTTCAATAACAATGTCATTCGTTCATTGATCAAATATTACAGTGAGATACCTCCTTTGCAAAAATACAGAAATACCAGTAACTTGCATGGAATGACATTCACAATATCAAAACAGTCATGGCAGAGGAAGGTTTATAAGGATGTAAAATATTGGCTAGCTCCATACAAGATACAGATAAGTTAAACTTACAGCATCATTCTGAAATATTTTGACTTGTTGCCATCTATAGATAAAGAATCTTCTATTTTGCCTGTGCTGGCAAAAAAAAAAGTGAAGCTTTCCACTGCTCTGAACAAAGCCATTATGTGTGTCCATGAAAGGCAAGATCTCCCATTTAGTGCTATTTAGTGCTTAAAAATATAGATGGATTTTATAGTTATACGGACACTTGTATCTCGTAGATATTGACAAGATGGACACATATCTCAGAGATATTGACAAACTTTTTGCTCAGATAACATGGCATACAAGATTCAATATTCATAGTTCTCTGAGAACACAGCTTCTTATTCTGAAACACATAAACAAGTTATCCTTTCTCAGCTGGAGCTGCTACTGAAATAGCATTTCCCCCAAATATCACAATCTGATATGTGAAGAGCAGCTAAAATCTACAGCGTGTCATCTGAAAAGCCTGTAAAACAGAAAGCTGTTTACCTTACTCATGAGAATCACCACACTACCAAGAAGGGAAGATTCATACTTGTGCACCACATACTCTTACATATGAAACATTAATGTCAGCTGCAAATTGGCTCTAAGTTTTGGTGTTGCTTCTGTTTGTGTTCCACTGTTGATATTTATTAACAGTACCAATTTTTTTACTGTAAGTCACATCAGCTTATATTAAGGGTTTCCGCAAGAGCATAGGCTATACACTTTGTTATAGTGACATTTATTGTCAGTTTTATTTGCAGTTTTATGGACGTCATTTCAAATGCTTGGTGTATTTCTATTTTTTTTTCGACACAATATGTTTATGTGATGGCATGCTTGCCAAAACAATTCCTATTCTAAAAATGGGAATTTGTTCTATCTGATTTATGCCAGTCAGATGTGACTGATGGAGGCTCTAATGACAGGTAATATTTCATATGATGTGGTACATCTCTTATAAACACAGCACACGTTGCCTACACATTACATACTGTCAAAAGTGCCAAATAAAATTTTCTAGACTTGTCAGTGAAGAATGAAATAAAATTCCTCAGTGATGGAAGTACAGATATTCTACTCAGGTAGTAAGCACTACTTATTTGGGAGGAATTTAGCCACATTTGCTTGTGACATCAAGCAGAAATCAAGAACGTTTGAAGGTATTTGTTAGCTTCACAGTAACATACACAAAGAAAGAACTAGAAGGCCTAATCAAGCAAGGCGTTATGGGAGGTAAACAGCTAAGCATCTTCCAGTATTCAGGCTGCAGTGTTCCCTTTTTCACCAATCAATAAGTATTCTCCACTAGCAGCAGTAGTTAAGCATTGGCAAAAGCTAGTACCGTATTTATAAATTCTTCACATTTCTTCATTATGCAGTCAATGAACTGAGTGAGAGCTGGAAGTCTTGAGAACATGAGCCTAAATACTTGATACGACCCTCAGAAAAGGTTGTCCAACATTATTTAGCCACGCTGTACTTGAACAAGAGAGGAGGTTTGCCCTGAGCAGACTGGTTTTGTTCCAGGAACTCCATGAGTGCTGACATTTGTTTCCTAAGATTTAAAAATTGTAACTGTTTAAACAAAGCTGTACTTAAAATGGAGCAGGTATTTATTAAACTTGAAAGATTTAGAAAAAGAGGTAAATAGAAGTGTGATGGCATTCACTGATGATATTAAAGTATTCAGAGAACTAAAAATGAAAGCTGCCTGAAAAAAAACCTGTGAAATTACCTCAACATACTGAGCAATCACATGGCAAAATACCAGGTGAACTTGAATGGTGATAAATAATAAAAATAGTGCACTGAAGGGGAAGAGAGTCCTACCTACCCATAGGCAGTGATAAACTCAGGAAAGAAGAAATAATTGTAACTTCAAAAATACTCAGTAGTACTCAAAAACCCAATGAATCCAATATTTCAGGAAAGGAACAGGAAAACAAACAGAAACCTTGCGATGGTTCTGTACAGACCCTCAGCAAGCCTGCAATCAAAGCTATAGAAAAGGAGAACAGACTAGGACTTTCTGGCATTAAAAAGAAATGACTGCAGAGATATATGATAGATGTATTCATAAGGAACAATGTGAAACAGCTAAATTAAAATCTCAGATGGCAGGTTCAAAATAAAGAAATGGTGGAACTCAGTCACACTCGCAGTAGTTAAATGTTGGAATTAATTGTCTCAGGAGTGGTGCAGATATCAACAGTTTACCTAGTTTCAAAAAGCGATTAGACAGGCTCACATCAGAGAAACTTCCCCTTGGGTTTATTCAATTCAAACGTAACACATCTGGTTGAGAAAATTCATTTAACAAAGTTTCCATCATACTCCCTTTAGCCTGAGGAAAATCAGAGAAAATAATGATAGCATGGAAAGAAAGTAAAAAATCTATGCAAAATAATGTAAGAACTATGATCTTAAAGGGAATGCAGTCCTAAGAAATTAAAGAAAAAAAGGAGAAAAAAAAAGAAAAAAAGAAAAAAAAAGACACTAACACTAGAACACATGAAAATATATTAAAGACATTATAAGAGAGGCATATTCATACTCTGTATCTGTTTTCAAGATGATCAACTCCATCAAGAAAGCTGGGTTTTTTTCTGAAGAAAGCTTTCAGTAGCATTTTGTTAGTGAGATAAGATATTTGCTACCTCAATTTGCTGTGCCTTGAAAACTGTAACTGCTGCAACAATGTAATGAAACATAGATTATACTCTGTAATTTCCCAAATTTTGTAAACAATAGTTACAGCTAAATGTCAGGAATTTGAGAGAACTTTAAGATAATTTAACGGAAAGCTGTTTGAAAAATGGATCATTTTATCATTTCCTACTTATTTATTCCATTAGGCTATTTAGGAATAGCTGTCAGTTGTTCTCATCAGTTCAGGAAGGCTGTCAGAACACTCTCAGATGAACACTTTACAATACTCAAAGAAAACCACACATCGCCTTCTTAAAGCCTTATCCCATTAAAGGCAACAGGTACCCTCGCAGGGTTCAAGGCATGGAGAGCTGGTACCTAAATAATCTTATAATCTTGGGTGTTTTTTTCCTTTTTTTTTGAAGCATACCGTACCTGTTCTGTGCAATGGATAACGGAAACGTGTTACACGTCCAAGTGCTAAACTGCCATCTGCCAGCTACAATTCCCCTCACCTTTTAAATATAAAGGGGGGGGGGGGGGGGGGGGGGGGGGGGGGGGGAACTTCTCCTTTATGTTTATAGTAAGGCACTGGCTGACAATCCATTGTTACGGTGAACATGACTGTCTTGTCAGTATTTATCAACTGATTTTGTACTCTCCTGAAGCCAGATACTACTGGAAAATTACAGTAGACTATAAACCTGCAATTATTATAACATATTAAGTTCCCCAGTGACAACTTGCCTTACTTGTGATATAAAGACGTTATTTAACCCCAAAGACTATTAGTTGCTTGAACACCAGGGTGTGGGGTTTTTTTTTCTTTCTGATAGACTTTGAGGGTTAGATTCAACAGTGCTTTTACGGGTGTTCAGAAAGGAAGATGGGCAGCATGACCACTATTCTGTCACATAGATAGGAGCACAGATCTAAAAAAAATAACAAAACAAAACCCCCAAAAAACCCAAAGAGGAATGGCAACTAGAGAAAACGGATTGTTTTCCCATCTTAATATTTGATTTACTTCACAACTTCATTAAGAAAAGCCTATATCTGAAAGCCTCTGTTAGGAGGAAAACAGATCTTTTTGTTGTTTGTTAAAAAGTTCTTCGTCTGTCAGTAATTAGCACTGAAATAAGAAAACATAGACATCAAGTAGCATCCCTGACCTAAGTAGAAACAGATGTGTTACGTATTATGTATTCATCCGCATTTTGGACTGAAAACAGCAGCAGAATTGCATCTAAAACTAGAGGGGTTTACTTTGTCCACCAAAAAAAATCCACTGGCCTGTAGGTTAAGTTCTAGCAGCCTCTGTTTTTGGGATGGAATTTTTTTTTTTTTTTTTTTTTTTTTTTTTGGCTGGCTAGTTCACTGTCCAAGAAATCAAATCTCTGGAGCAGGTGACAGCACAGAGTGCTTCATTTCTTGCTTGCCATGTATCTATAGCTATTTCATTAGCAGTAAGGGTGTTCCTGCTGGCAAACTGTGCTCCAGATGACATGTTTTATACAGGTCTAATTTTTTTTATTTTTGGGGTGGTCTGCTGGTGATGGCTCCAAGTTGACGTCACCTTGATATGCAGACATATCCATTACACCCAGGTCTCTTCAGCTGTCACTTTTGTGGTCAGAGACCATGAAGATTACAGTATCTTTCTTAATAATGACTTGTACCTTGGCTTTAAGAAGCTATCACATTGCTGTAGTTATTCATTGCAGTTATTCACTTTGAATAGCTCATCTAGTAAAGTTTATACTTTCTCCTTTTCTCCTCTACAGATTGTCTCTTTGCAGTTACACATTCATCTGTTCCACAGAACAATTTATAGTTTCTAGATTGTCTGGGAAGTGATTGACATTGCCTAATCTTTTACATCTTCTCAGAGACACTGAGAAGGGTGAGTCTCAGAGACAGGACACCGCATCAGACTGATCTTTGGTGTGGTCCAGCACAGTACTCTCATACTGCCTAGTCAGGTTCCAGTTTTACATAACCTTCCTGCACAGTCTGTGCTGATAAATTTTAGTCTTTACACTAACAAGCAAACACCACCGCTCCACCCCCACATTATTCATGAAATTACTTTGCAAGGATAATATTTCAGCCAATAGCAGTTAAAAGAAATAAATGGAGGAGGGAGGAATTTTATTTTCCTTAAAAGCAGATTGTGGTTAAATATTCCTGTAAGTGATTTTATTGTTAATATTATATTCCTTCTTTCTTACTTCTTTAAGTCTCCTTTAAACCCCTTTTTTTGATCTCCCAGGGCTCTGTGAACAGGATTTCTGTACCTGCTATGGGCAGTGAAACTGAACCAGGTAAGGCATGCAAGGTACTTGTTTGTTTTTCATATCTGAGGGGATGGTCAGGCCATTAAAACTGGTGGGTAATGCTGGTTTTCTGTGTAAAATATAAAAGTGGGTGAAGATTAATCAGTGTCATGACATGACTCCTAATGAACATTCATTAGTAAAATTAGCAAACGCTTTAGAAACATTATGCAATGTAAATGGAGCACAGCAGACTATCCAAAGGATACCAAAAGGCTATGGGACTGTCATTCAACTGCCCTGCATGCAGTATTTTACACTTACTAGTAAAGGACTACACAGTAAATCACTAACTGTTTATTGGAGTTCAGTATTCCCATTCTACTATTTTGTATACGTACACATGTGGGCATTGTAGACAATGAATCAAAGAGAACTCTTACATTGGTTTTCCTAATGGGTAAGGTAAGGCAGTGAAATTATCCAATAGTACAGATGATCTTTTCAAATATAATACAGTTACATATTCTGGTGCTCTGCAACGGGTCCAAATACATACACTTATTGAAATTAAAGTAATTCATCACATTGATCTAAATGACAGTGATATCTCAAAGGAAAAAGAAATCTTTACATCCTCCTGGAAAAAGAAACAAAGCAAAACAGAAACTATTCCTAAAGATAAAACATTGATCAATATCATTTGTGGGAGGCTAATATACCTAAGTTCCTAGCCTAGATTTCCATATGTATTAAAAAGGAAGTTTTTGTGGCTTGCTTGTATACAAACTGTGTATATAGGTAAGAGGCTTTCATCACAGAGCAAAGAATGTTAGCATTCAAGTACCTTTTAAAGTGAAAAAAAGTGTTTCTATTTAAGCCTATTTCCAGCAAGCCACACATATTACAACCCATTCTGTATTTAAATGAAACTCAATTTCAAATGTGCTAGTCAGTGGCAAACCATGACTTGTTAGGAGTAGAAAAGCTATCATCCAGCTTGAAGGATATGAGAATCTGCGTCTGTGATTGTTGTTAAACCCACTAAATACATGGTAACAACTACTTTAAGAACCATTTTAATGATATACTCCCAGGGTGGGTGCTAATCACCTTTTCAAAAAGGTCAGGGAGGTCACGGACTAGCCTATCCGTCTGGTAGCAGTCAATACATTTTATCCTTCATATTCAGATTATATTCTTGACACTTCAGAAATCTGCCTTGAGCACTTCTCACCCTCCTACTCAGACAGCAGACACATAAAAAATTTTGATCTCAGACACACAAGCTTTATCAATGCCCAGTGCATTTCCTTGTGGTGAATTTTATTCTTCTTAATGATAAAACCTGGGTAACAAGTCTTCTTTTCTGTGCATACATGCATACAAAATATGCACAGACAGTACCTTGACCAGCTTGGATATCTGTGGAACCATAGTACTATTAGTCTACAGAATAGATAGTCAATTGATTAATATGACAGGAATGATGTATGTTAATGCTGTATGAATGAAGTTATGACACAGATAGATAGCCATAATCACAAGCTGACAATAGACTTTCATCAAATTCTGTAGTGTAAATAATGTCCACTGAAATTCCCCCATTATTAATTAAAAGGAAGGCAATTATTCATTACAGATTTAGGGAACAATTTTATTTTTAGATAACATATTTAATGAAACATTAATTTCTTCTGTCTAACTGAACAATGTTATCAACACATAAGAAAGCTGTGCTAGCTAAAATCTAAGACAAAATCTGTGCTTTGCATTTAACAAGAGTGAAGAAAATAAATCCCTTTTTACTGTGAATCAAATCTCATTAAGAGTTATTAAACCTTTTACACCTGGAAACTAAATAGGTAATTTATAACATATCCATACAGCTCATAGTATGGAAACATTACTGTACCAATGAGACAATAAAGTAGATGGTACAAAGCCGTAAAGAATCTTCTTCACATTCATCTGTTATCCACTTTGGTATGTTTAACTGTTCATAAATGTATACTGTTCTTCACTGGCATAAACAGAATGTAGATACCTGAGAAACATCTGTGTATGAATCATGGAATAATTAAGGTTGGAAAAGACCTTTATGATCATTGAGTTCAGCCATAAACCTAACACTGCCAAGCCCACCACTAAACCAGTCCCTCAGTTCCATCTACACATCTTTTAAATACCTGCAGGGATGGTGACTCAACAACTTCCCTGGGAAGGCTGTACCAGTGCTTGATAACCCTTTTGATGAAGAAATTTTTCCTAATACCCAATCTAAACCCCCCTGGTGCAACTTCAGGCTATTTCCTCGTGTCCTACCACTTGCTACCAAGGAAAAGAGACTGACACCCACCTTGCTACAACCTCCTTTCAGATATGAAAACCTTCCCTTCTCTGTAAGTCTTCTATAAACCACATTATATGAGATGTTTACAGTTTAGCACACACAAAAAAAAGCTTTTTAGCATCTTGACTTTCAAAAATTAGAGAATTAATCACATACCTAATTTGAATCCAGGTGTATGGTAACATTGCAAACATTCAACATCGAAACAGTAATCTCTGGGGTTTTCTCCCAGATAAAGCTTCAGTGCCTACTAAGTTGTTACTGTCATACCTACTTCTCATCCAAACCACATTTAATATTTCTCAATCACCTATTAGAATTTTGATGCAGATTACCTAGGATTTGCCAAAAAATTGAAGGTGAACTACATCTTTGTAGTTGTTACTACAGTCTCTGTGTTGCTTCTGTAAGGCAAGGGGAACTTAGCACCATAGTTCTCAAAAGTTTTACTTCATTTGTGATTTGACTAGAAATCTTGAATCATTCACTTCCCCTCCCTCCTTTTTTTTTTTTTTTTTAATTATTGCAAATAGATTAGTAGAAGGAAAATATATGTGTGTGTGTGTGTGTGTGTGATTTAAGGAAATTACACTGGCAATGCATGTAATATAAAAGATTTTGCAATATCTAGTCTCTCCTTTCAGCCTTAAGTGTAATGTATTGGTTTCAGAAGTGCCTACAACATTGGTAGGTTATTTAAAAATGAATTTTAGCAGTATAGTATGTTGCAGTTAATAAGCAAACCTATGTTATCGACCTTTGTTGCTGAAACTTTGTATTGCTAGCTAATAAAGCAAGACTTAAACGAGATAGGTTAAAAAAAAATAATCTTTCATTACTCAAAACAAAAATATCTATTTGACTTTTCACTGTCTTTCAGACCAAAATTCAACTGCTAATAATAAAGAGGAAATAAATTAGAATTATCTTAGAACCTGGTAGCTTTAGTGTGACTTGGGGTTTCCTGGAATCTCTTTGGGCACTGTATCTTGGCTTGTAAGAAGCTGATATTTTATTCACTGCTTTATCAGAAGTAAATATTCCTATGCATGCTCTTCCACTTTTAAATATTTATACATATGTTTCTTCTTAAAAACTTGGAACATTTCTGTCAATGACAGCAGTGAGACTACTGACATATGGTTAGAGAAGAGTTGCTTATTTTTTTAACTCAAGGTACTAGCTAGTCAACAAGTTTTAGTTATAAATGATTACTAACAGCAGATTAGATTACCACATCTTGAGAATAAAATCCTGTACATTGACATTCACATACCCTACAAACTCCAAAAGAACGCTGTGACATAACCCTTGTGCTGTGAATAATACAGAAGATTTATTGTCTCTCTGTGAATTCCCAGATGAATAGTAGACCAGTGGCATCTGAAGAGCTCATCACTTTGTGTCTTTCAGTTATTTTACAGAAGAAATTGTCAAAAAGAGTAGTCCCCTTTCACAATCTTTTGTGTGACACTGGAAATGCTGAGGGTACTGGATTTCCACTGATTTGCCAATCCATTAAAAGACTATAATCTATCACAATTCTATTTCATACAGTGGTTTTCAGATTCAAAGAACCCCACAGAGAAGTTTGGGGGGGTTATGTACTCTTCAAATCCTTGTGCTGTGGTTAGTGGAGAATAGAAAAGGCCCTATCCACCCTTGTACTGTGGCAGAGAAGGATGTAATGAGATATATTTTCATGTTGTCCTTCCCGGAGATAACGTTGAAGCTAATAGCTACATTTTACAATCTACATTTCAAAATACCCCCTCAAAAGCAAACATTCAAGCATGACCTTTAATTCTCCTTGTGTCAGCAACAATGGACCTCACCAGAAATATTTAGCCCAATGGCACTCATTTTGTATTAGTCCTTGCTCATTGAAGCTTCTTGAACACATCTGTAGGGTCCTTAAACAATTTTTTTGACACTATTGATGGAGCCTTTCCAATACCTCATTAGGCAAATGGCAGAGAATTCATGAGCTTTTCCAAACATGCCTAGAGATTCGTGTTCATCAGAGCTCAGTGCTAGCTAACAGATTGCTGCAGTTCTAATTAAAATGTAAAGCAATTCTAAGCACACAACCTTTGGTAAATCAAATGCACCAACTGATTAAAAAAATGTTTCAATTGTAATGGTAGTTTACCAAAAAAAGAATATTATGCTTGCACTTAATGAAAATGAGCAAATTTATATCACAGAGTATCTAAAAGCCGAGTGGAAAAAGACCATTTTAAGCAAGTGACAGCATATGGAAGAGACTCCTTGTTGTGATGAAGAGATTATTAAGACGCATTTTTAAAGCAAACTGCCATGATCTATGGATGGAATTTATAATGAAGCACACATCATACCCTTCTGATAATATTACTGTTGTTACAAGTGTTTCAATGAAAACCCAAAGGATGGGTTATTAAATTATATATATATAAATGATATATAAAATTTACAATGCTTCACAGGGAAATTATTTTCCAAATCAAGGTCAAAGGCCAACAACATTCCCATTAATAACAAAACCTTCACTTGATATGATTTCAATATAACCTATATCTTTACATTCCATATCCAATATAAGCAGAGGGTATAACTTCACCATACATGAACTTAGATTGGGATAGTTGTTTTGTAAATGTTTGTTGCCCCAGAAAGGCTAAAAGAAGCAAAGAAAATACTGACAGAATTCTCAGGAAAGGTTTATACATTGCAGAATAGGACAATGTTGTTATTATTGAAAGCAATTATAAACTCATGCTCACACCTTGAACAACAAGTTTACTTGCATTCCCCCAATCACACTGTGAGACTAATATGGCAACAGTGAATAACAGCGTAGAACTCTATATGAGTACTTCTCTGTAACATAAATATCAAGAGCTTTCACATTTAAAACACCCCACCAACTATATTTTGTGTATGTATGTATATATATAAACAGGCATAACAGAGAATAAAATTATGAGCCATAAATAAAAATATTGCAAGATTCTCTTTAGAGGCTCTGCAGAAAAGCATAGAAATATGTCTCAGAGGCTACCTTTAAAACAGCATGAACTTAGTCTGTCTCAAACACCAACTTAGGCATTGAGGAAATACATGCACATGACTGATTAATTCTTGCAAAGTACAAGTCTTATTAAGAAAGTAAATACATCATTGCAAACTCCCACTTTGCTAGAAAAAGTGCAAAAATACACCACATATTTTAGAACACTCAAACTTTTGTTTCTAGTGTGAGAATAACTTATAGTCTATGATCTTCCTTCACTGTTTCTCAGTTTCTTTCCTCCTCCTCCCACAACAGAGACTAACAAGACTGGTGCTGTCAAGCAAGCAGCAGAATTTAGTTGCTTTCTGCACCAATGGCTCCCTCTCTTGAGGACTCAATTAGGGCCTCATCAACTCACAAATATGAAGTTACAGAGGGTGACCAGTGATGCATCTCCTAAAGGCCTGCAGCGGCATTTATTAGCAGCTGATGTGGAGAACAGTTTTGCCTTATCACATTAGTAATAAATTTTACAGAATTAGACTTCTGTGTGTCTCCCATGCAAAGCTTCACAGCCAAACCTCTCTCTCGTACGTATGTGTCAATGAACACAATATAAAGCACATTTTCCCTTCCGAAAACTCATGACACAGCAACTTCCATATAGAGAGCTGCTGTTGTACAGCTAATGCATGGCACAAACACCAGCTGCTCTGCAGTATGTGCTTCAACTAACTAGCAAAAAAATCCGTATTCTTAGTCTTACATTCAGTGAACAAGCTGACAAAGATATTATGGCTGATTTAAGGGCCTCGCTCTCTCAGAATTGATGGTTTGAAACACATTGATCCTCAGACTGTTAAGCACGTGCTTAATTTTCAATGTGGCATTAAAATACATCAACTTCAATGGGACATAACTGAGGCTGTAGCCAGGCAAACTGCCCTGCTGCTACACATCTTTGAGCAAGCAAAGGGAACCGGTCCTGGAAGTGGTAAGCACAACAACTTTCACCAGCATGAACACAACACCAGCTGCATTCCTAACCGTACTCTCTAGCTAACGCCCTTGTTAACCAGCTTGTATAAACAAGAAGAAGGAGAAATACCTCTTCTCAAGAAAAAATGCGTAAGTCAGAATTTCTGCATGGGGAAAAACAGGGTTGAGACACATCATGACTGACTCTTAGCACCTAAAGATGTGACTAGTGGTCTGTCCCAGCCCTAACTACTGTCAGTGCCTTTCACAGACAGCTAATACCTGCTGTTTGTGTTACAGTTACACACAAAAGAACAAATCCTTCTCTTAAAAAGTAAACAAAAAAGAAAACTCCATAAATTTTCTGGTAGTGTTAGCATTCTCTCCTCTGTCTGCCTTTCCTCCTTTTTTTAAGATCTCCCACAAAAATGCAAACCCGTGTATAACTGTGGATTCTGAAAATACGCTCCGCTGGGTGTTTAACCATCCTACCTTTGCAGCCCTGAAATTGTGTGACTCGTCAGCATATTCTTTCAGTGTTGAACTCAGCGATGTTCCTCAGCTCAGCAAATATTTTATTTTTCACCAGTGTCAGAAAAAAGGTGAGCATGACAAGAAGTTGAAAAGCTTTTCAGAATAAGTAGCTTTTTTTTTCTCCTACCTCTTTTCCTGTATTTTTTCAGTGTGTTATATAACGAGACAAAGTCTTATACCCCTCTAAATAAACATTTCTGCATGTGTGTTTCTGAAGGTGTTTTTCAGAGTCTCATACTGGTTTTGCTGGATTTGTATTTCAATTAAACTTTGTGAATGCTATCAAAAATTGAAACTTTTTTTTGAGATGGTAGATTTATTTTCATTCCTGTATTGTCCTTCACTTCTTTAGGAGTTTTTGTATGTTCAAATAGCATGGGGAGGGTCTAAGAGGGTAAAAATCCACTCAGGCAGATGATAATGGAGGATGGTTGATAAGTTGCATGACAATGAAATCACTGTATCTTTCCTGCATCTCTTGCCTTTCTGCTCCACTGATCTCAAAGGCTCTTCTTGTGTTGCTCTTATATAATCCATGGCTTGTTTTTCTGACATATTTTACTTATTTACTTATCTCCTTTTGGCAAATCACAGGGATGGCAGGGTAGTAAAGACTCAGATCCAGACTCATTTGCTTCACCTACCATCAGAGAAAGTTCTCCATTGCTATCAGAAAGATTTGTTAGGAGTCAGGTGTATAAGACAAGAAGGAAATGGAATTTCAGTGCATGCCACTGAGAAAGATATTCAGTGCTGGGAGAAACTAGATGGACTTGAGGGAAAGGTTGGATAATATGTAGAAGAACCATGTATAATTACAGCTCCTCACTGCTGCCAGGGACCCAGCTGAGGACTTGGATACCTTCATGCATTCCATGTATTTGGGACCACAGGCCTTCCTGAAGCTACTATATGCCAGATCCAAAAGCAGCCCAGTGGCTTAGGAGGTCTGCTTCTGTGCCTTTATAAGCATAAAGGGCTGGGCAAGAGGAAAATTACACTTAATGACTCAGACCTCTAAAGAAAGCTATAGCTGGAAATTATAAGAGGCTAATTACCTAGCCTTTGTTTGTTTTTCAGCTCTTCAACATTACCTCACAAACTGAAATTAATTAGGGCAGGATTATGGCACTTCTTAACTCATTCTACTCTTTTTATGTATTAAAAAAAAAAGAAAAGAAAAAAAAAAAAGAAAGAAAGGAAAGAAAGCAAGCCTGAACTTTCTCTTTTAAAACACCTTGCAAAAGATCCTCTTTTTCAGGCTCTTGGTGTGCTGCCTTCATCACCGCAACAGGATTGAAAAAGTCTCAAACATGGTATACTACTAGATAATTCCTTGCTGATACACAGTATCAGTTAATTCCTGCTTTATAGAGCAGTCCCTGGGCATGTCTAACCTTAGTTTAGGATGAGAGCTAGGCCAGGGAATCCAGTAAACCACATGTAATAGAGTACCTAACCCTTAGAGCTGCGTACGCTTTCATTCCTTTTCCTCCCTTCTTTTATTTTTAAAACGTTCATGGGAACATTTATTCCAGCCTCTGAACATAATCACTGAATTTCATAAAGAACAAGATCCCCACAAGGCCTCATAATAGTTATTCTTGGTGCTACAGCTCTACTTCAAAGGGGGGAAAAGAAAGCCATTTTACAATAACCTCGCTGTCATAGAGTGGTTACAGCCAGGGTGTTCACTGGAAATAATCCATAATAAAAAGGAACCCTTTGGGACTATCTGTCCAATTGCCATGTATAAAACAAAGCAGAAAATAAAGTGTTGGATGCTTAGCTGTACATTAAGCTACTGATACCTGCAGAGTCAAAAATAAAGGAATAAAAAGATAGGCTAATTAGATGACAATATTTGAAGTGCTGCTCTTTGCGGGTTTTATTTTGCTTTACATCACATCTTTTAGTTCCAACTTCTCTCTTTTTTCCTCCCTCCCCTTTTAAATCTTTAGCTCAAGCTCTCATTACTTCCGATGGACTCTGAACAACTTTGCACTAATACAGGTGCTTTGAACTCCATGCGGACTACAATTTGGTGCATGCAAATGTGGTTGAGGGGTTGCGACCTTAAATACTGAAGTGATGGGGCCCAAATTAAACCCTACAGTTCTAACCCTCTAAAATGTAATGGATGTTGTACCCCTGAAGAGAAATATCATGTCATTTTACATATATTATGTGCTTTTTAAAAGCATGTACATATCTAAAGACCTGGGTGGTCAAGATTTGAATCTTCAAAAAGCCAGATCCATAGAGGATACAAAGGAAAAATCCATTAAAAAATGCTTTTACATCAGCTGGCAGCCTCATCTTAGGTCCACCTCAGTCTGACACTGAATTTTGCTCTTAAAACCAGGTACTTTTATTAATTTACATAATGGGAAGTCTCTATCCTGAGGATATATGTCCTGCCTCCTTTGAACTTTTATGACCTGCCCTCTTTTACCTTCTCTGTGAGCACATCCACAGTAAAAAGCTACTGTTGCATCTGGCTAAACCACATTCTATTAATCATCATATTTCAAAAATTTCTTCCAGCGTCAGTTACACGTTAGCTGCACAGTCAGAAACCTCTATGCTCTAGGAACTCCTAAGCAAGCAGCTGGTCCATCGAGGATCAGTCTGATGCCAGAGTAACTAGCAATAAACCTAACTTCATTCTTTTCTTCTTCACACACCCAGAAATCTTGAGAACAAGCCTAAGGTATGCAATTCAACAAGGATTATGTACCATGACTATTTTAGGAAAGGTCTGTTAATAAAAAAGGATGGTAGTGCTAGTAATATAGGAAGAAATATAAACATAAACAGAGCCTTTGAAAGATGTGAAATGCACATATCTTTAACTCTTAACACATTTATATCCCTTACATGGAGGTTTTGTTTCATCACTTCATTGTGAAAAGGCCACCAGTTCAGAGAGAGGTTCTTTATACAGTACATTGCTTAAATGAAAGACAAGGATTATTTTCCATTTAGAAGACTTGCTTTGTGATTATACAATTGCCACATTTCAAATTTAGAGCCTCAGTGCATTCAGTCAGTTTACGTGCGTGTTTTTTCCAAGCAGTTTCAGCTAAGTCAAAAAGATTATTTTTTTGTTCCAGTTCTATTCTTACTTTTACTTAAAATTAATAGCCTAGATCAGTAATATTTATCTCTCAGCACTTTTATGAAGGGAGAGAAATTTATGCAAGAAGCAAACATGTCACAAAATGAAAACTTTTGATCAAAGTCATACACCACACATTAGTTTGATGAGTAGCCTTGACCAAAATAGAGATCTCCTACTACAAGAACTCCTGTTCCAGCCTCTTTTATCTACAGTCTCTTTCATCATCTCTTTTTCTTTTTTTCTTGGTGGTTTTTTTTGGTGGTTGTTTTTTTTTTGTTGTTTTTTTTTTTTTTTTTTTTTTTAATAGAATAAAGTTCCCTACCACTTTATTAAATCTGTATTTTCTAAGGATTAGTAAGAATTCCTTAATACCCTCCTTCTCTTCTTCCTTCTTGTACGCTGAAAGTAGAAGACTTCCTACTTGTTTCACTTTATTGGCAAACAAAATCTTTAAAGTGAAATCACAGTTTCAGTGAAACCAGCGTGGCAAGGATTATCTATCTTCCCATTACTCAAAGTTTGACTACAAGTGCTGCATATTAGCCATAACACCTGCAGTCTAAATACCCCTATCACTTAGGCTAGAGCCTCCCCTACAGATAATATATGTAAGTGCATATGAATAATCTTATTTAATTTTTGTAGACACATGCACATGTCAAGGAGTCCAATTCTAATTACAAAACAAATAAGCAACTATGTAATTGAACTGACTGCAGAAAAGTTATTTGTCATTTATATCCATGTGCTTGCTTTGTCATCACTGCAGTTATTACTCAATACAATTGCAAGAAGAAAACTTTTCAGTTAAGATCTTCCATCATCTCTTAGTTTAAAAGATATGCAAGATGCCATGAACCAACAGCAATTACCATATGTTGTAAGGTCATAAATTTGCTGGAGATATTTTTTTCCTTGACATATCTAGGCCCTGTCAGTAATATTCCTTTTAGTGGTTTTAAAAATCTCCACCAGACACACCCTCATTTAACACAGGTCAGCTTGAAGTTGGCATCTGGTAGTTATTGTACCAAGTAAAAAGGAAAATTCACTGATATTTCCTACCTTTATTTTTCAGGCTCTTCCTGAAGTAGGGCTGAGTTAATGCCTATTTCAAACAGTAGAAGCAATCTTAGCTTCTTTGGAATGGTTTGAAAAATGTTTTGAACCCACCAACAAAAGCAAATGCACAGGAGATTCACTGCATCTTAAATCAAAGGGATGATGATTGAATTTTCATTCACTTCTGGGTGAACAGAATCTAGCTCGGGATGCATAAAGGAGGAAGATGGCACAACTCAAAGCGGCTTGCTATTAGCACATGGACCAGTGAATCAAAAGGAACACTTGAGAGCCATAAAGAGGGATCACATCAGTAGAAAAGAGTGTTTCCTAACCTAACCAGGAAAGAAACAAAAGAAAACGTATTGAGACAAAAGAAATACAAAATGAGTTTTAAGGAACTTTTAAAAAAAATGTCTGAAGTGTCTTCATAAAAAAAAGACATTTGCTGTCACAGAAAATGTAATACAATGAAATGTTATTTCAGAGCAAAATCTATAGGCCCTGCCTCAGTTAATGACAAAAGGGATACATTTAGGCTGAGGTGAATGAAAATTTTCAGTTCTCTGAGCCCTACGATGGAATTGGTCACTTCTTGAACAGCTTTGGTGAAAACACTGAAGTACTTTTAAACAACAGTTTGAAAAAAAAATTTGTAACAGATGTCCATGCTTATTCATATACAGATTTGCTTAGATATTTCTCTGTAATAACAATATATGTTGTTGTTTTATTGTCCTTGGGTCTATCTGCTTATTACCACTAATGAGCCACTACTAAAATATAGAAGTTATGATGCTTGCAAAATTTTTCGTTCTTTATTCAAATTCTGAAACTTTTTCTATCTCATTTTTTCTTATTAAAAATAACTGAACAAAACTTGTCTAAATGGAATATAACCATGTGAGCTGGTGATTTCCAGAAATGCAGAAATTCCTTAAGCACTGTGTAATTTAATATTCAGAAATAGAAATAAACTTTATTTCCATAGTGTAAGACGATGTAGTAGAACGCATATTTCCATGCACATTATTTTTTTAAAAGAAACTAATTACATTGATGAATATGCTTTTCATTCTTTTTTATAATCATTTTATGAGCACACAAGTGGCTTCAGAGTTTGAGTGACGATGTAGTAATTCAGCCATGGCACTGTCAAGACATTTAGCTTTTGGCCTCATGCTTAAACCATGTTAGCTATAAATTATTATTTTATAATTCATGCCTTGTTGCTTGGGAAAAAGATGATTAGAGCATAATAACTGCAAGGCTTTTATTCAACCAGTTAAGTATTTTCAGCACACTTTAGATTAATGCTTGGATTAAAAAATGAATAAAGGTGGTGATATGTACTTGAGAATTTGGGATAACGGCTACCATTCCTTCTTAGAGAGCAGAGGACCATAGAATAAAGAGAAGTAGAATGAGACGGGATTTATGGAAGCGCTACACCCATCACTATCTAGACGTGATACTTCTAAGCACATGAATAAACATCTACTATAAAAGATGGTATTTAACAGTTTGTTGCAACCTGCTATAGGAAGTTGGGTTTTTCTATTGTTTGGGAAATGAAGACTGTCAGCAAACTGTTAACATTATGTCTGACCATACCAAGAAAGAAAACAAAGGAACAAAACTTTATGTGAAAACATTTATATTTGAGCAGTCTTGTGAACTAATTTAAGTTGCTTGACTTAAGTAAACTACTCCAAATCACTATCAGTAACAATTTTATGCCTGTGAAACATGCTAACAGCCAACTGAAGTCTATGGCTCATATTTGCCATTTGGAAAAATTCTACACTAGAAACAAAGCTTCACAGATTAATACATTATGCTACACGACCTTTTTTGAAGCTAGCTCAAATCATCACTTGTATAATCTGAAACATATGATTGATTTGTCTCTTAAAGACCAGGTAAGTGTTCATAGAGTTATGTATACTTGCTATGTCTCAGTGGTTAATTTTAGACAAAAATTCTAACAGCACAGGCCACAAAATAAAAGAGCAGACTAGAACCCGGTCATTACAGTTAATAAGCTAGCAATATGCTCCTAATGGAGACTACAGACTGTCACAGCCTGATACAACGGTCATTGAAGAAATTGCTGTGGGTATTAGGTCAACTCTCAGGAAGCATTTTGAAGAAAAGGGGAAATTAGAATTTCAAGAGGTGTTATTGGCAGCTGCATACTTCATTTACACATTTAATTTTGTGTTTTCAGATAAGTGGGGGTCTTGTTCTTGAAGATTCTTGGTGACACTGTCAACAACCCAAAACACACTTTTCCCGTATCTTCCCACAGGGTTGCAAGTGGGCAATTACAACCAACTTATTTGCTGTATGATACCCGAATACTGCATATAAAGCCTTGAAAGGTAACAGGATGTTTTTAAAGTAAACATGGGGGGGGTTGTTTGTTTTTTTATTGCCAAACAAATCCTAATACTAGTAACCGTTTGTTTATACTAGACCTTGTTTGGACTGGAACAGTAACAAAGTATCAAACTGCTATGCCTAGGCTTTAAGCACATGAGAAGAGGATGCAAAATACAGCACTGACTGTCCCCTGCTATCATCTCCATTTTTGCTGCAACACACACAAAGACAGAATGGAAAGCCTTCCCTTAAGCTACAGGAAAAGACAGAAAAGAAAAAAGCCATCATCAAAAAATGGCAAAATATAAGCAGAAAGTTTACAAGCTGCACAAATACACAAGGAACAAGAAATGATCCCTGTCCCTATTTTAAATGCTCTGAAGAGCCTACTTGGGTGTGAGGGTGACTTGAAACCACGTTTCTCCAAGTATCTCTTCATCACTACGAAACACTGTCCCCTTCATTTGAGAGACACAAAATACAGAGGATCTTTTCCAGACACTGATGACCAGATCAGTCTGCTCTTCTTGGCTTCTTACTTTGGGAATTAAGCAGAAGAGACTAGCAGATTGCCTTCAAACTTGTGTACTTCAGAGAATTTTTCCTCTTGGAAGACATAATCCTGCTTGTGGCATTTTTGCTTTTCAAGGCATGCCATCATTCTTTTGTTTTTCAGCAGGAGTTGAAAATGTTTATCATTTAAAGCTGCCTGTAAAATATTTCTTCCTTCATCATATTATCAAGTTATTGCAGCTATCAGAAGAGATAAGAAACTGTGAAATAAAAATAACTCTGTTGTCCTGCACATATACATTGAAAATTAAAAATGCAAAGGACAAACAATGTTCTCAAAACACAGTTTGCAGCAGTATCTCTATTATATTTTTTATACCTGTCTAGGAAATCCATTGCTACAGTCTGCAAGTGACAGTGGTAATATTGAACCTGGGAATTTGCAAAGATAAAAATGAAAGTGAAAATGAGGGAGAAAAAGGCAGAATTGCAATTGCAAGCAAAGCAGAAATCATTTGTCCAGTGTCTGACTAAAGTCTTCTTGATATCTAGCCATATTAACATGATTTATTAATGCAGCTAAACACTTAGGGGTAAACTCTGTAGAACCAGGCAACACCTTTTCCATTCAGTGTCTGGATTAATAAACCTCCTTCTCCAAATCTGAACTGGAACAGACTAAACAAAATTAAGTAATTCTGTATAAAAGTAGGTTGTGTTGTTTAGGTGGCAAGGAAGAACTCCAAGACTGAATCAATAATTTATTTACCAAATTCAGAATTTAACATCAATGATTAAACAAAGATCAGAAGAACACAGTACAGAGAGTAGAACCACCCTGCCTCTGTGTCTGGGACTGATCACAAACTAACCTAAAAAATTCACAAGTACGTCATATTCTGCTCCAAACCTCTTACAGGGTTGGTTACACCCTTACAGATGTTCATCTTTATTCCTTACAGTGTTGACATACCAAATAAAAAGCTTAGAAAAATATAAACACTTTTTTTCAAAAAAATCCATTTGAATTTAAGCCGGCAAAAAATCCAAACCATCCAACAGAAAAACCTCCAACAAAACTGAAACCAAAAAGAAAACCACAAACTTTGATGTTGGAGAGTAATAAAAGGCAAAATTTATTCTCTTAAAGCAATCAAGTATTTTTATTAGAGAAACTGAGAAATGCTCTTTGGGTAAAAAAATCTTTCAAGCTAAGTTAAAGGATTTAGGTAGAAGATATCTATATAGAAGATATTTAATCCTGTAATTAATGTAAATAGACTCATGTAATGTTTCATGTCTCAGACAATGATATGTCAAATAAGTTCCTATTATTCCAGTATCACTTGTTATTCTGTAGAATGTTGTGGTTTCATTAATCACGCTGAAGTGCAGCTATTATTTTTGAAATGTTCCCTATGCAGTAAAATTGTTTTTACTGTATCTTGGTATTTTCTCCTCTTATGCTTAAACTATTTTCTGTTTTCATACTTGAAGCTTTTGCCTTCATTCTCACAGCCTTTGCCAGCCTTTATTCACAATTGCAAAGCAGTCTAATCATTTCCCCAGTTACAGCTCTGACACCGAGTGATCATTCATGTCACAGTGTATTGAGTTTATTTACACATAATTGTCCCATACCAAGCTTTCCATTATACTGCACCAGTGGTCTCAATAGAATCACACACAGTTGATAATGATGCTATCCAGAAGGTTTCCTCCCTTATTTCACAACACAAATTTCCTTTTTGTAGCATACTACAACCATTCAAGGCAATATCAAGGTTTCTGCTTCACACATAAGTAGTGTCTTGATTCCTCCTCTCATCAAAGCATGAAAGAAAATTCTGTCTATGCAGCCTATCACCATTAAGTGCTAGCAACTGACTCACAAGAGATGATGTTAGAAATAGTATTTCCAAAGTATTTTACTTTGCTTGAAAGTGACAAATATCAGATGATCCCCAGGAAATTACTTGCATTATAACACACGGATATCTTAGAGTCCTACATCCACAGCTAGACCACTGACTTCACTAAGGATATCTTCTTTTTTTTGCTCTATTTGTTCAATTCACATAACAGTATGATGAGAACTGACTCAGAAAACTACTTTGGGAAAATTGAAAGCCTGAACTGAACAGCACCTCTACATCAGAAAAGATTAACTGTGACTCTGACTGTAGAAGGTTGTGCTAGTAGTGTAGAAAAATACAGACAGCAAGGCTTTCAAATTTGGATAGGCAATAGGAGAGTCCCAGGAGAGTTTGAAGAACAAGGTCATTGTGGCAGATCACCCAGCAGAACAGCAGAAAACATAAAAATTTGACCTAAACTCACTTGGATTACAGAACTTCTCAGGGGTGATCACCCCCACCACACACCCTCCCCTGTGGCTTGTCTGGATTCAGGGACATGGGGTAAGTTAGATAATATATTTCATCTAAGAGTAAACAGCTGGAGAACAGGAAGGAGAAACAAGCTTTAGTAGGCTAAGGTGACTAAAGCAGAAATGTGTGACCCAACTAGTAAGCTACAACTCCCCTATCTTGAGGATCAATGAAGAAGCAAGATAAAAGCTTTCAGAGCTTCAGGGTTCATGTATTTTGCAAGCTAGGATGGATGTGTCTACATTTAAGACAAAGTAAGTTGAAACTGACCAAGAACAAATTAGCTTTGTGGGGGTACACACAGCATATGCATATACCCCTCTTCTATCACCTTTTGGGATGTAGTTTACATTGAAAAAAAAATCCATTCAAAGAAAGCTGTAGTCTACCTATTAGGAAGGTTGCACCAAGAATCACTTCCATCTAGGAGTCAGTTCAGCTGTCTTGCTCTAGCATGACCCTTCTGATTTCCTGCAGAGTGCAGGATTCCTGTGGCAGGCGCTGAGCACAAGACTCCTTTTGTGCCTTCCATCTCTGAAGAGAAGCCTACCAAGAGAAACCTACATAAAAATGGAGAAAAACATTGTGCTTATGGTTGCACGTCTCCATTAACACATGGTTTAAACCTGTAGGCTTTCACCCTATAAATTTCCAGACAAAACAGAACTCCTACGTAATTTGTGTTTTTAAAATTTTGTAGTTTTAAGGGAGCGTGAATGATCATTCATCGCCACTAACCTCCCCACCACCAGCCTCCCCAAACCAATCTAACTGAAGTAAATGTTCGATAATTATCATGGAAAAGAGCAGCACACAACAATCGCATCAGTAGTATCTGACTGTCAACGCCATTATAAAATTACTTTGTTCTTTTAAGCTACAAAATGCCTGCAGCAGTGTACAAGACACAAATGAAGTCAGCAATAACTTTCTCTATGCCACTGTAGGTTCATTGAACCTCCAAGCACCTCCTGAACACTGAACCAGCAACTACTTCCCCCCCCCCTTTTTTATTAATTTGCACATATGTATGTCATTACCATTTCTTGACTATTACATGAATTAGCTCAGTAACATGTTACAGAATTTTTCTAGTGGGGGAACTGTCCTTCCTTTACATGGGAACCAAACACAACCACAATTTCTGCCTCAGACAGAAAACTTTTGTGTATGCTTTACATTAAACATGTAGCAAATGAGATGATAATCAGAACAATATCACCTTTTTAAATATATCCAGAGATATTCCTTAGTGATTTATTGCATCATTCTTCTTTTCAGTGTATTCTGCTTTCCAAATAACTCATCATTATTCTTTGAGAGTTACAGGAATTGCATCCAACTGTCTTTATGAATTTCTAAAGTCCTCAGGCATAAGGGTTGCATTTTTATGGGACCTGCAAGAACTTATAAAATAAAAGTCCAATTTAAAAATCACTTAATTTATGCAGATATTAAAGTGTAAATGCATTCCTTAATCTAAAACCATGCAAAAAATAGAAAGCTGAGAAATACAAAGTCAGTAACAAATAAAGATAAGGATTGGTCATTGGTCTAAAGAGAGTAGGGTATAAAGTGTGTTTGGCCTGTTAACGAGACTGGTTGATAAAGTCCCTTGGGAAGTAGTTATGAAGGGCCAAGAGGTCCAGGGAGGCTGGATATTCTTCAAGAAGGAAATCTGAAAGCCACAGGGGCAGGCTGTCCCTACGTGCCAAAAGATGAGCTGATGGGGGGAAGACCGGCCTGGCTGAGCAGAGCTTTGGCTGGAACTCAGGGAGAAAAAGGAGAGTTTACCACCTTTGGAAGAAGGGGCAGGCAAGTCCGGAGGGCTATTAGGCTGTTGCAGCATTATGTAAGGAGAGAATTAGAGAAGAAAAAGCCCAGATACAACTAAGGCTGGCCACTGCTATAAAAGAAAAGAAAAAATGTTTTTACAAACCCATTAGAAACAAAAGGAGGGACAAGGAACAGGCTGCCCAAGGACTTGATGGAATGTCCATCCCTGGAGATGTTTAAAAAAGAGGTAGATTTGGTGCTTAGGGGCATGGTTTAGCCGTGGACATGGCAATTGTGTGTTAACAGTTGGACCTGATGACCTTAAAGGTCTTTTCCAACCTAAATGATTCTATGATTCTATGTTCTTCATGTAAAAATGCATCAGAGGAAACAGGAATTTGAGCTGTGGTGTGAAGGAAAAAGCTACTGCATTTAATAAGGTTATTCAAGTAATTGAGTTTATACTACTAAGAAGGGTGATTCTGCTAGAGAGTGTAGGGATACTTATTTAGGAAGATTAAAAGGAATTTCAGGAATATAATGAATAAGGGTTTTTTGGTGTTGCCTTGCATTGGTGGACACACAGTGGCTCTGTTGCAAGAAGGACACTGCGCCAGCATTATACCCCTACACACCCCCTGCTTCTGAGTCCTATGCTGGAGCAAGAAAGCTCAAATTTACCCGTCCCCCACATCTCACCCTTCCATGCATCCATTTTTGCCCTTTTCTAAAATATCAAATATAGCTGGTAAGCCTCATTTCTTACACTATCTAACAATGTACCAATCAAAAAAAGATCAAAAGTGACTTAAAAACATTAAACAGGGGTTTTTTTTAATATGTTGAAAAAAGAAGCAATCCTCATTGCATTATTTCTGGCACTACATCACAATTCCCTCCTCCATCCTTCTTCTGATATTTCTGTCATCTTCTCTATATGAACGTATACATTGCCAAACAAATCAAAATCCACCATTGCAGCTTGACTGAAGTTAGACTTAGAGTTTTTACAGCATTTTATTTGTGCCATTATTGCCATTGACCCAGGAATTCTCTGCTCCCATTTTTTTCAGCTTATCTACCTTCCAGAGCACAGATTAAGCCAAGCTCTGTCTTCTGTGACCAAAGTGCAATAAAAAGCAACAAATGAATTTGAAATATTTATTAGAAGTGTAGAGAATGAGAAGAGAAAAGCAACCAAGGGAAAAGAAGCAGCAAAAGAGCATTGGACAAGGTTACTTTAACTGCCAATTAATGTTCAAAAATAACCTCAGCAACAAGCATAAACATGACAGTCATGAAAAAGAATAAGGCTGCAGTGTTAATAAATACTTGATATCTTGCAGCAGCCAGAAAGTAGGGTTTTTTTCCCAGGATTTGTTATATCAAACAATGCATTTTCCCTCACTTCTCCTGAACAGACACTAAACGTCCCAGGCAAAGTTTCAAAGCTCAAAGGACCCATCAATTCTGAATTCCCAGCCAGTGCACTCAGAGCAAGGCGTGTATTGGGCAGCCTGCGTCTGTCAGTATGGTAACAAAATAAACAAAGCAATATATATACTAGCTGCCGAGATGACTGATAAGAGGATCTATCTACTGCCTGAAGTTTACAACTCACTTTGCCACTGCTTTGCTGCATCCCGTTGCCCCCTTGTGCCCCTTCAGCATCTTGTCTGTTTAGACGGGAAGTTCTCTGAACAAGTATTTTACAAACACACAACAATAAAAAGTACCTAGCCCAACAGGGCCTAGGGGACCCAAAGGTAGAAAAATCTATAAAAACAACAGAAACATCAGCTCTTCTGTGAGACTGTTTCTTTACCATTATTGTGTTGAACTGTTCTGAAATGACTCACACACCCTGTGGTTTTCATATACTGCACTCCTCTCCAAACAGAGTAAGAAGGAACCAGTGCTTCCATTGCCAAACTTTTACACAGTCAACTTTAGATATGAGTTTTCTTTTAATTGTCTGCCTTCTCCTAGATCACCTGATTAATTACATGCCTTTTTCTCCATCAGCATCATGTGTTTGAACACTGGGTTAAATTGTGACTTTATCTAATGAGCCATAAATTCTGTCTTTTTTAATATATCAGCTTCTGCCTTTGGGCTTGTTACCTAACACAAACTTGTCCTGTTATTCTTCCTGTGAAGTCCTTCACAGTTTATAGTGCTCTTTCAACAATATTTCAGTAACTGTCTCCTATTTTCAGTAGCTGACTTCCCTAAGAGTCATATGCATAATTTAAATTCCATTTCTTAAAGTTTCAAGTACAATTCTGTTGAAATCTTTGCTATATAAAAAGAAAAAATACTTCAACACCAAATTGAGTTAATTAGTAGATATTTGTGCTTTCAAAAGAAGGACTATAGTTCAAATATTAAAAAGAAAACAGTAGTTTAGAAAAGCACCGAGTGATTTAGGATCTTTGTATTAACTTTTAATTAATTTAACTAATTTACTTTATTTAACTTAATTAACTTAAATTAATGTTTTCCAAGTTCTTTTTCACCTAAAGATATAGCAAGACTTTCAAAAACCTTAGAGACTTGTCTCTCTTTGAAATCAATATTGGAAAAATCTTGCCCTAGGGCTCCTAAGTCACTTTTGAGACAGTATTGAAAAGAATACAAATTGCTTATTAAAGAGCTTGAAGTTGTTAGTGGATATAGACTTGCAATTAAAGATAAAGAGGTTAATGAAATGTAATCTGTGTCTATGAGTTTGTTACTTGGCAGACAGATAATTTCTTGCCTAAGGAGCTTGCTAAAAAGACAGGAGTAAGTGGGTGGAGGTGATTAAAACAATGGAGGAACACGTTTTGTTTGAAACACAATTTCATGCATATGAGCCTTCCCCCCTCACTCAGAAATATACTATTGCATCACTTTTATCATGCATTTTGGGCAATAATCCTTACTTCTTGTTCTTCACATATGTCTCCCAAGATGTTTATGGAGGAGTCACAGGCTAGAAAAAAGCATGAATTTTCAGAAGCTGCTCCCCCCCTTTGCTTTCCACCCAGATGAAAAGAATTTTCTAATTTCAGGAAGAAATGGGAGTTTTCCAGAGCTGCATGTCCTTGAAACTTTGCTCCCAGTGAAGTTTTCAGCTGTTATTTTCTTACTGTAATACCCATTATGTGGCATATGTTAAAAATTATATTTAATAAAATATTAGCTTTTAAGTGTTAAATATAAGAATTTCAATATAAAAGGTTTATATTTGTAAAATGTATCATAAAGTCATAGTAACTCAATTTGGAATTATGTTCTGTATAATATTTAGCTTATATAATTTTTTACTCTCCATTAACCCTTGCAAAAAGGCACAGCAGCCCTGTCTCCTGACATCTTACCCAACAATCCTCTACATAATCAATGTGGCAGAATGAGACCAACACTCAACAGTCACTCATGTTACATATCCAAAAATGAACTTCTAATTAGTTGAGAAAGGTCAATATTGCCTTTGTCTTGGTATAAGATAGTTTTCCTAAATTAAGATTTATCCCTACTCTTTCATGGGAGGGGAAAGAGATCAGGTTTTTTGAACAAAGTAATTGAATATTCAAGTTAACACTTGAGACAAGCAAGACTAAAATAAGAATCTTTTCTCCATCTCTTTTGAGCTGCAGCTGAATGTTAGCAGAAGGAAAAAACTGTGGCACAAAAAGACAACATTAAGGAAGAGAAAAAGAAGCAATTTTATTTGATCTAATATCACAAATCCTCATATTGCACTAAAGGCTGGTGTCCAGTTTTAGGAAAGAAAATATTTAAGAAAAAATACATGGGAAAGGGTCAACCTTGATGGCTGAATTTAGCAGTAGCATTCAGTTTTCTCTCCCTGCATGCTCCTAAGCCTGTGCGTTTATAGCAGCCACCCACTCTTTTTCAAAGAAAGCATTCCTAAACATGGTAGACAGCCTTGGTGTATGTACAAACACCAGATACATGCAATTGACCTAACTGTATTAATATTTATTTCAGCTCCAGCTTATTTGCAGCAGATAAAGGTGAAAGCAGAACTGGCATGGAGAGCATGCCAAGAATTTTATCTAATTGGATTTTCTGAGTATGCAATGTTAGACAAGCGTCTCGATGTTGCGTATGAACCAATAACAAAACATACTGACTTTTTCAAGGTTCAATGATTAAAAAAAAAGAATAAAACAAGGGATATCTAATCTAAACACATAAGTTTTAGGTAATTCTCTTAGGCAATTTTAGGTAGTACTCCTCTTACCACTCCATTCCCCTGCTACTCGTGACCCATAACTGGTTTAAATGGATTTGATACACTATTTTTGCACATAGGCTACAAGGTAAACCTATAATCTTGACTACTAATACAACTGGAAATGAATAGCATGGCAATAATGATGAAAATTTGAATTATCTAATGGACTACAGAGGGATAACAAGGATAACTATTCAAACACAACTTTCTGCTTATTTTTCAGAGACTAAATGGGTGAATGTGAAGAAGTCTACCTCTAGTAAGAATAAGCTCAGCAAGTTGCAACTAAATAATGACATATTGAGAGGTAAAGGTACAATTTTCAAAAGCATATTGGACTGGACCAGAGACTTATTATAGAATCACGTATGTCACTTCCACATTCTGAGTTACAGAATTAAGTGAAGATGTCATACACACTGTGAGTTTCCTGGATTCACACATTTAAACTTGTATTGACTTTGCTGCTTTCCCAATCAATATAGGTGGTCAAGACAGTATTTTTCTTACTGACTTCAAAACAACATGGTGTGTTTTTTGGGTGAATATACAGCAAGGTGAAAGACCCACTATATTTAAATCTGCCATGCTGGAAGTTGGATCAGCACTCCAACTATGCAGAACAAGTGAACTGATCTTTAGAAGTACACAGATAGCAAAAGGTATGCCAGAGTTTCTTTTCTAGATGGGGAAGAGGCTGTCCATGGAAAGGGAAGGAAACCACTGCGTATGAAAAAGAAAAAAAAAATCCCTTAGTGATAATGTCACTTAAGACAACTGTATCACTTATAAGTTGTAAGTACTGCTTACCTTTTAAGTAGAATATGAAACAATATTTTCTTGAAATTCAGTATGTAAGCAAAAAATCTTTTAGCTTAAAAGACTATTATTTCAATGGAAAGTCAGCTATTCATAGTCTCACTCTTTTTGCAAACACATCCCTAATCATTAGTGATTCCCAGTGTTTTAGTGGTCTCTAACTCAGGACTTGAGCGTACAAAACTGACTGCCAGACTTTTCAGTAAAGCTGTAAACCAGAAAGCAGTAAGAACCTAACAATGACTGCAGTATCCCATCAGTTGCTCAGTGCTTCTTTAGCTAGGATCCCCCACCAAATGCAGGGCTACTGATAGATAAAGAGGAAATACTGACAGAAGCATTTCTGCCACAGTGAAGCTAAAACATTTCTATTTCAATAGCACATACGGTTTACTGGGCAAAAATAGAAGACAGACACTACAAAAGGTAAAACACAGCCTAGACTGCATGAAAGCCAGGTTCAGGTTCCTTATTTATAATGATTTAGAATGACACAGATTAAATACCCTGCTGTATCTCAGCCAGAGTAGCCCATTCCAGATCTTTCTGAGTCAAGACTTGAATATGAATCTCTCACAGCCACCAGCCAGTCGGTACCCACAGCTTTCTTCAGCCAGCCACCCTTTGCACAGCAAAACATTCAGAAACTTTTTCATAGTATAGCACAAATGAAAACAAAACTGCAAATCTCCAGAACATGCTGCAAAGCAAAATAACTCAGCTGTCTCAGGAAGATATGCATGCTGACATAACTAGCCAAAAATCTGAAAGTTGAATAGATCTACCAGATGACAACTTGGATTCACAGTACAGAGGGTTCAGGCTAACCAATGCCCTTTGCTGAATCAGTCTGGAGCGTACAGAAGGCATGGAAAAAATTGCAAGTGTAGTCACAGTCAGGGTTACATGGTCCAAAACAAATACAGAACAGGCATTAAATATATTGAAGTGTGATGTTATGTTAATATTGTTATTTGCATCTAAGTAGTTGCTGATGGCAAAAAAGTCCTTCAAAAGTCTTGAGATAATTTCTCTTCTAAAATATTACCTCTAAACCTAGCAACGCTATGGTTAATCTGTCCGCAGTTTAGGTAACATTGTGCTGTTGGGTTTTCTACCACTGAAAGACAAAATGCAGTGAGGAGGGCAACGGTTGCATTGGTTTCTCTTCTCATGGGCCTTTCTGAGTTGTAATAAACTCAAACTTCTCAAACAAATACACTGTACGGGTACTCCAGAGTCAATCCAGAGCAGGTGCCTTTCACCTATAAACACACATACCAGCATCGCTTTTAAACCAGTTGTCAAAGTAACAGGGCTTAAATTCGTACATAAATCCTGCATCCCAGCTACGTATCTGTTTTGAAAACTTTAGATAACACCACAAAACAAAAGATGTTCTCACTAAATTGTGTTGCCTTTGCAAGCTATTGTGCAAACAATTGTGCTCAAAATAGACAGTGATTACATACACTTTTAAGAGATGCTTTGAACTCTGCTGAGTCAGTATTGGCTGCACGCAAGTTGTCCTTGAGGATTTTGATTGTTCCATAAAGTGTCTCTGGGACTGTTAGGAACACTACACACTCTGCTTGCTATCATTAAATGAAATGATGCATTGCATACTGGATGAGAAATGCTGAAAAAATTGGCTTGGTTTGAAGGAGGAGATTCTTGCACAAGTCTGGAAAATTGAGCAATTTTGAAAATCCATAGTAACAAACGGTTTGTCTGAATTGAGCAATACAGAATGCATCTGAACTAAAGACCCACACAGAGATAAAAATCCCTTCTGCATATAGAAAACAAAGAAAAAAAATCCCACAAAATAACACATTACAAAGCACTCACCACTATGTGCTCTTCAAAAGTGAAAACTGTACCAAAATTTTGAAATTTCTGTAAGTACTGCTTGGAGTTAAAAAGCAAAAATAAAACCACAAAACAAACAACCCACCAAACAGAAAAAAACCAACCCAAACCCCAAACAAAATCGAATACACGCCACGAAGATATAGTTAAAACTTAAATCCAAATGGTCAAAATTTTACTAAGGTTCAAAGAGAATCCATCTTTACAACTGACAGAATAAAAATCGGACATTTAAAAGCAAAGGGTTTGGGTTTTGATTAAAAAAATATCATGCTCAGAATTAAATTTACTTCTCAGTTGTTCATTAAAAAGCATTGGGGATGGAGGGTATCTCATCTCTCTGCTTGCACTTCTGTTTAAAATGTATTGTCAACTAGTATTAGATCACAGATTAATTTTGGTAACTGAAATGTCCCCAGTAATGCAATTTCTTTGTTCCTGAAGGTAACTGTAAGATTTGAAAACCATCTTGAGGGTTAAATGGGATATACATTAATAACACATATAAAATGGGATGTACATGTAAAATAGGATGTTTATAATACATGTATGTAAACCTCCAAAGGAATATATCAGTAATTCATTTTAAAAATCTGTGCATTAGAGCAGAATAGATGATGATTAGGTCACAGTGCTGAAAAAAGGAGGGAAAAAAAAAGAAGCAGTGAAAATATATTTGGATAAATTAAATGCATCCAAGTTGACAGGACCTGATACAGTTCACCCTAGGGTACGCAGGAAACTAGCCAACAGAATCTATGAGTCATTAATGCTTATTTTTGAGAATTTGTTGAAGATATAAAGAGAAGTTTCTAAAGGACTTGTGAAGGGCAAACTTCACAGGTATTTCCAAAATGAGGAAAAGGGTCTGGAAAATTATATATCAGCCAGCCTAACTTCAATGTTCAGAAAGATGCTAGAACAAATCACTTAAGAGTCAATTTAAAAGCACCTACAGGATAATAAAGGTGATAAAAAGCAGCCAACATGGATCTGTCAAGAAAAAAATCACATCAAAATGATCCAATTTCCTTCTGTGATAAGATAATGGGCCTGGCAGATAAGGGGGAGACATTAGAGACAATCTGTCTTGACTTTAGTAATGCACTTGATGCTGTCCCTCAGGACACTCTCATGAGTAAACCAGGAAATTTGGTTTTGATGAAGAAAACAGAAGATGGGCACAAAACTTCATATAAAGGCAGTGATCCACAGTTTGCTGCCAACCAGAAATGCATTTTAAGCAGAATTCTAGAGAAGTCTATCCCAGGCCCAGGTCTACACATATTTTCAATCATGACTTGAATGATAAGGTATTCGCTCATGCAAACTGAGAGATTACATAACTGAATAATGAGATAGAATGGCAAATGGATTAAAGATATATTATAATAATCAGTTGCAGTAATTTCACAAACTACTATCATTATGAAGATGTCCAAAGCATTATTTTGCAGCAAAACATCAATACAGAATAATTTTCCATAACCTTTGAGAATGCAAAAGCAGTCTGAGGACCATCAAGTCCTGCTTTATGCCTTCAGGCACAAGTCTGCGTGAAACTTTGGACAACTTCCTACATGTTCATATTAAATTAACCAATTTTGTTCAATGTTTATTAAACGTTTCTACCGTCCTCAAGTAACGGGAAAAGGACTTGGAAGACAACTTGTTTTATTTTAGAACCTTTCATATAAACTTTCCTTCACTTCATGACTTCTTTCAGCAATATCCTAGACTGAAATGCATTTAAATCTTTTCTGAAGTGTAATTTTTTTAAATTTTGAAGTAGCAGCTGTGTCATACTGAAGCATAAGGCCGAAATTTTCCAATAGAGCAAAAGCAGAAAATAGAATAAATCAATCATTTTAAGTTATCATTTATACGATCAACCTGTACTGGCATAGCCTAAACATCATATAAAAATTAATCTGGTCTATACAGTAATTTTTGCACTAGGTGCTCAAGGATTTGAATACAGAAAGCATTCGTGCTTCATAGATAGTCAAGTAAAATGATGCTGGCATTGTAATGAGAAATACATTTATGAAGACTATCTTGATATATTAATTTACTGAAATACATTGTGTCGTGAAAGGCATTATAAGCTTATTTCTAAAACAAAAAATAAATGTTGCAAGTCCTCCATCTACTTTTACTCCAACTCGTTATAGAGCTTGAGTGAGCTGCTTCAGCTTTCATTCTATTTAAAAAACAAATGATAATTCTTCCTCCATTTACCTCCCTGTGATGAATAATTAGTTAATCTCTGTGCAATTATTTCAAGCTGCATAAACGTGCTAAATATTGTTATTAGCATAACCCAAGCTGGGTAAGATACAGAAAAAATACTGTTGCATATATTCTATTATATCAAATTGTTATGCATCCAGTAAAAAAACTAGCTGGCTTAAAGTGGAGTGGAACAGTGAAAGGAGAAGCTTAATTAAATTATAAAAAAAAAAAAAAGAAACCAGAAAGTGACTAAATAGACACATCAACACAGAACTGACAGCTTGTCAGGACAGAGGGGGAAAATAGGCATGACCCAGTCAGCAAGACAACCACACCTCCAAGCCAAAGGCAGCTCAGCTGGAAACAGATCAAAACCCTCAACAAATGTTCAGAGCGATCTCAGTCATTCATTTAAACAGGGAATCCCTAAACCCACAATCTTATGCTATTTGTAGCAAGTAAGAAACTTGAAAGAAACTTGGAATTTGCGGAACTATAGATTCCTCTAAACTGCTGCAGAAGGGATGATGGAGGCACAGAGTGTAAAAGATGAAAGCAAAAATCCACGCACCACAATGTAAGGGTAAGACAAACATAATATTTCTGCAGCTAACATCACCCTTTATAATGTCCAGCAGGTCACCTACCTCGGCCATTCTTTACTTTTCACTGTCAAAGATGACTAGAAAGATAGGCCAAGAGATAAATGCAAATAAAATATCAAATATTTCTGAAAATGAAAAATACTACAGATTTCCATGCAACTTTAAAATCTCATTACTTAAAAAACAGTATGCCAAAAAGCTGTTCCTGGCACACATTGGAGGGTGAATGGCAACTTATACACTGCATATGCAGTCCCCATGTTTGTTGCCACAGGTTATTTTTTTTTTTTCTCTGTAACAGCACTTCAAAACTGAGACCCCCTGTGTTCAGGGAGACAGGGAACACATATTTTGATTTACAAAGGCATACTAATGTGTTCTGCTACAAAGTCTTATGGCCCCACCTAGAGCAAGAAAGCATCCTGCTGCTCAAGTTAAAAAGATCAGTAATTGTCCAGCCAGCCATGGGATGAAGAATGGTCAATCATCAGAAGGAGGATAGGGGTTTGGAGATTATAATGCACTACAGAAAAAAAAAAAAAAAAAAAAACATTAGTAAGACCTTTCTGTTTAGCATTGCCAAAGGTGGGTTGTTTTTTCTTTTTGTGATCAATACACTGCTAGTGCCTTTTGTCTTTTTTATCACCTTAAGTAAGCTAATTTTAAGGTATTTGTTTATAATAAACAGAACTTCTATAGAGGCTGTAGATTTTTCACTGCTTTAATCATCAATTTGACAACTTGTGTAGGGAGAATCAGTATGGGTAAGCTTGAAAAATCCTGTTCTCCAAGGGCACACATGAGTGACAGAAGTAGAGATTCAGAAAAAAATCAGCTAAAAAGGGCCTGTGGGTGATCCAAGAATAGTTAGTTTATTCAGATACATACACACTGTATATTCACCCCAGGCTAGGGCTCCAGAAGACTTCAGCAGGCCAAGAGAGTGAGCATTTAAACACAGATTTTAGTTTTTAATATCCATGGAAAATCCGTTCAGATTTGTGTCTAAGTGTTCTGCATTCCTGCTTTTTCTTCCTCTCGTGACTAGCCTTGGTCTTTCCCCCCATGCATCCCGTTAGAAGGTTTTGAGCAGCACTGTAATCTGAGCAATCTCTAACTGTTTAAGCATGTAAACAGAAACAGGTTTATCCTTTGTTTATTGCTTTTCAAGTAAGGGACCATCTTCCCTGGAGAAAAATATCTGTGTAAGAAATTACAAGGTTAGTACAGTCTACAGGTACAAATTGCCTCCTTTTTGCCCCCATAGCATAAGCTAGATACTCAAATCCCAACCTATTCCATTTACAACATCCTTTAAGATGAGAAGAAAACTGCTTTCTTCTGCTACCTGATTAGTCACTGAAAGTATTTTCACTCATGTCTTCTAACTTGAAATGTATTATTTACAGCACAGTTATGACTTTAACTCCCTTCAGAGCTCACTATTTCATTTCTAACTAGTTCCTGGGCTAAACAACAAGACAGACTTCAGAAATTAAAGCCTCCATGAACAAAACCCTAATCCTTTCTTATATTAAAAAACAAACAAACAAACAAAAAAAGTGAGTTTTCATTTCAAGGACCACAGGTCTGTCTTGGAAGGCACTCCCAGCAGTCATGGAGTTAATAGGATGGGTTAACATGTTCCTATTGACATGCAGAGTCATTGGCTGAGCCACTGAAGCAAGAAAAGGACCACTGATTCATGCCAGTCACTCTTCTGTGTTCAGAAGAAAAGGCTGAAAACAGATTGGAAAACTTTCTCTCTAACTTTGCTCAAAGATTTCAATTTAAAAGTCATAAGGTAAACAGAACCACTTTTCAACTTGAACACATGGATTTTCTTCTAAATTTTCTGTTAAATTCCAATGCACTGTTTATCTAAACAGAACAGAACAGGTTTCTGTAATAAAGTGGTGCAGCTGATACCACAAAAGACCAATAGCATGAGAGGTTCACATCTAGGACAGCTAGTAATTTATTCTTAAACCCATTTAGGGGTGCACAGCAATTGCCTAAAGAACAGGTGGTTAAGTCAGCAAGATCAAGGAATCTTTCCATTGCAGTCTAATTCCAAGCTGATTTACTCTGACTCTATTCAGGTGACATCAGAATTAGACTATTCATCTCCAGTATAAAAATAACCTTTTAAGCAATAATACACCATATCAAAAATAAGAATATAAACTGTTTAATAAATACAGAAATAAGAAAAAAAATATTAATATCCAAGGGAAGAAGTACAAGAAGAATCACAAACAAATCCTCTTATCCCTGCAGTGATTTTTTTAATTTTTGTTTTCATAAGATAGCTAGACCAAATGCATTTGGGCGACCATTAGTTTCCAGTACACATTGATAGTAACATTAGAAGAAGAGAGGTGGACCAAAATTCTGGGCATGGTAAGGTAAAGTTAAAACTATTATTTATTAAAAAGAACGCAGAGCCAAGGCAGATTTTATTAAATGCATCTATCTGGATACCTATACCCAGCAGAAATCATAAAGGAAAATGTGGAGCAAAGCGGCTGCTTTACAAAAGGCACTGCTGAATGACCAAAATCAGTGGGTTAGATAGGTCATAGGAATACCATTGTACCATAAGAGTCTGTAGAAACTAATAAGATCAATTTTCTAAGAGGGGATAAATTCATGACAATTTCTGTAGATGTAATTTGGGAATTAGACTAGCACTGTCTAGTACTGTTAGCACAAATAGACTAATGCAGTTATACAAGTAGATTCCTGATTAGGAAAAGGATACTTAGTGCACATTGTTGAGAGAGACAAAAAAAAGACAGAAGTTACATGAAACAGGGTTTGCAGAAACAATACTTTCACAGAATACAATCGAAACACAATGGAACTGACTGGACGTCTGTCATTTTACAGGAAAATAATGTAGAGATATATGTTCTTCAATATTGTTTCCTTTTTACCCATCTATATATAATAAGCTTAAATTCTTTTAATTTAAACATTAGTTTTAAATTTCCTTACACTGTGATGTTTATTTTCAGAAGTAACAATATGACTACGGCACAGTTTTATACATTCGATACACATTCTCAAGTTAGTGGGATTTTTTTAAAAATCAAGAAATAAAGGCAGGAATTCAACCACTAGTGTCTAGATCATAAGTAGACACTGAGTTAAAAGGAGTATGAACAGCATAGCATTTTATACCTTTTTATTTATTTTTTTTTAATAAGTCTTGGCCTTAGTAATAATCAGCATGCTATAGAAAGGCAAGCAAAAAGACATAATTCTTGTTTTCTATTTCCTAGCATGCAAGGACGTAATCTGAGGCAAGTAAGCCTTACTTTAGTACTTTTAGAGGTTTTATATGTACATGACAGCATAGTAGTCCCATGACCAGACACTAGAGCTCCTACGTATGGTGGCATTTTAACAGTACAGTGTTTTCAAACTTGTAGCATAAAATTTCTGAAGTTTCACTTCAAGAGTTCCAGTAGGACTAAACCAAAATGTCTTGAACATAGGACTGATCAAACCAGAGCAGCTGAAAGATTCATCTCATTCAGCCTGGTCCATGGCCTCTGACAGTACCAAAGCACCTAAGATACAGCAATGTAAGGATAATATGGCCCTATGGGATACTTTGTCCAAGTATTCCCAGATCTCTGTTTGCAGCTCAGGGACTGCCTGACCTAAAGTTGTTTCCATGGATTTAGTAACTATTAAGAAATTTCTTTTCCATGCACTTCTGCGTTTTTTCACTGAACCTCTGAAAATTGTTCTCATCCACAGCATTCTCCAGAAAGCAATTCCACAAAGGATTAATCATACAATAAGAAACTAAAAACTTTTTTTTCTTGTTTTGAAACTGCCACCTCCTAGTGTTGCTTAGTAAAAGCAGAGCAATATGTAGGGCATACATAACAAACATATTATATTCAATTACAAATACATGCAAATTAAAAAACCCACAACTTTTTCTACTGGATGTTTAAAAAAAGCCTAGATACATGTTACCTAGCTTTATATTGGAGTAATTTACCCAAGGCACACTATTTGATTATTTAAAAAATAATATTCCTTTAAAAAAAGGAAGGGCGGGTGGAGAAGCTAGTTCTACCAGCTCTACTCTGTTTCTAGTTAGGCACATCTGTCGGGTATCATGTTCTGCCAGTGAAGTGTAAAGTTATAATGCAAGGGGGGAAAAAAAGTGCCATTTTGGAGTGTGAAAAATACAAGTTTTATGTCTTTAGATAATAGCTCCTCTACTTAAACCAACAATAACTCAAGTTCCAATTATGTCTGTGTTTGTTTTCCAGGAAAATGAAACATTTGGTGTCTTGTTGTTACATAATGAATTACACAACATATCTAAGCATAAGTATGTGGCAGAGTCCTAACAGTTAATTTTCTGCCTGTGAAAACCTGCTAGTATTTAACAAAATAACAGCTTTTAATCAACCTTTAAGTGTAATGGCCTGTTTGCATTTTGATAACAAATGCACTGGTAAAGATCATAAACACATCAATGTTTCTACAAATAAATAACTTAATACTGAAATGATACAATATTGTTCTGTATAAAGTGAAAGATTAAATGACATATCATTAACTGTAAAATTAATCATTTGACTCTGGTTGACACGAACAGCAGTTAAGTGATAAAAATCAGCCTGGAAGATTTCAGCTAACAAGCAATGGAGTTGAATGGAAAGATCCTCCCATATTTTAGGATTTACTTGCTAATGAATATGGAAGTAGGATGACCTGGTTAATTTTTTTTACTCTAGAGAACTAATCATAATTTGTAGACATAAAACATTACATAAAAATCACTGTTGAAGGCAGAAGTGGTTTTGAACAAGAAATTACCCGAAAACACGTAATGAAGGAAATTTCTTCTTCTCTCACTCTCCTAAATTATTATATTGGTTTGTTGTTGTTTTTTTTTAAAAACTGTTTCGTTCTTTTTTTCTTCACAGTATTTATGTCTTAAAGATATACCACATTCACCCCAAAAGTTACTGGCTTATTTAAGAAATCACAAGCGGACTGTTGTCAATATGAGATTTAAAATACTGAATATCCATATCACTGGTGACATCTGAATTTCTGAAATTAAGAAACTATAATCTGGCTACATTTAAAATTTTTAAGCTTATCAGTTGCTGCTCTGCCTGCTAAATTTATTCTCCGTATCTTTGTGAGCATGGAGAAACATATATATATAAGCATATATATATATAAAATATATATATAATTACATATACACATGTACTTTCAGTGTTCTTCCCTTTTCTCTTGAACTAAATTCAAACATGACCATGAAGTAATAGAGGAGAAGGGGGGGGGGGGGGGGGGGGGCACAGGGAGGGGGAGAAGAAAAAAAGGTAATGCAACATTTTTTCCACTGCCATTATCTCATTGTCTTTTTGTTAATCTTCCAGGTAATGTGCGAGACTCTTTCCCTCAGGTTGCAAGGTTCTCTGTGGAATAAAGAGTCACTTCAGCAACAGCAGTATCAAACGTCATCAGGATGGAGAGAAGAGTAACTGGGATTTCACAGTGAAAAGGGTATCGAGATTACTCTTGCTACTTGTTCCAGTCCCCTGAGAAACTTTGTGTAGCCCAAAGTAAAGGGCTATCATACACAAAGTACTTGCTCTTAGTTGTTTGTAGTTCAACCACACACAACATACAGAAGATGTACTACTCATAAAATGAAAAGCTTTTAGGGAAATGGGGTAATGGCAGATAAGGAATAAGACAGATTCTTCATCCATTTGCTAGACATACACAAAGGAAAAGAAGAGAGAGGGAGAGATCAGTAGTATGAGATGAGGAGAAAACTAACTGCAAAGAATGGTCAAAGAGGTTCGTTTGAAGTTCTCAGATGTCATATTGGTAAATTTTTCAAACTGAAATAAAAATTCTCCTCATTCTCCTTTCTCCCTTCTAGATCAAAATGAAGGTACTTTGAACAAGAAACAAAACAGAACCCAAAGATACAGAAGTGCAACAAGTCAATAGGAAGGCCAGGACCAGAGTGAAAGTATGAAGAGGATCAGAGAATAAAGGAAGCGTCATGGAAAAGTGTCAGAGGTGAAATAAAAAGCAAAGAAGATCAAATATGATGGATAAAGTTTAATGTTAACACTGGACCTTTTGTGTCTGTTCCTAAAACCGTTGTTGCTTATAATATCAAGGAACATACTTAGTTCTGGTTCTACTGTCATTGCTATTCTCTGTAACAGCATAAGAAAAACCCTCTAGTATTCCTGCACTCAGGGAGAAAACGGTTGGTTTTAGCTGATTTTAGCATGCATTTGGGGAGTTCTGATATTTTTATCTCATTGTGCATCCATATGCTGTCTTTTGGTACTATGATTGTCATATGTATAATTAGCTTACATTTAATTGAAATAATTGACACATTTTAATATCAAGGCGGTGGGTTGACCTTGGCTGGATGCCAGGTGCCCACCAAGCTGTGCCGTCACTCTTCTCCTCAGCAGAACAGGGGGGTAAAGGCAGTTTAATGAAGCAATAGCAAAAGCTGCACATGTGGAAGCAAAGGAAAACACAAGATGTTATTCTCTACTTCCCATCAGCAGGCAATGTTCAGCCACTTCCAGGGAAGCAGGGTTTCAGGCTGCTGGGGGGTGTGGAGCAGAGGGGGTGATGGAGAGACAGCCGTGATGCTGTGGGAGCGCTGCTCAGCACCAGCCAAAGCACCCTGTGTTATCAGCACCTCTCTAGTTACCAACATAAGCTCAGCCCTGTGAGGGCTGGTAGGGGGCTCAGCCAGAACAAATACAACCAACTATGTCATTAAGCAGTTCCTGACTGCAAGTCAATTCAAGTGAATGGAATAGTTCTTATCAGGTCTTCCTTTTCTCAATATTTTTCATGTAATTATCAAGGTAAAAGTAGTAAGGCAGATGTAAGGCAGTGCTATTGCATCATTGCAGATATTATTATTTTTTTATTATTTTAAACGTTTCCAGAGATAGCTGTCTTTACCACAGAAGGTAGCTATGGCCAATTGAAACAAAATATGAGAAGGGGAAGTACTCAGTATTTGTTGTCTAATAGAGAATGACATCTATGAGAAAAGGAGAAAGAGAAAGAACCCAAACGTACAGATATCCAGAAAAGCAAAAGGAGCACTTCAAGAAATAGAATGGTGATATATGCTGACCTCCACCATATGTAAAATCAGCAGTTTTGATGTTCAGATGTTACCCCTATCATTGGGGATGAGGGTGAGGGAGAAGAAGGAATCAGAGGTCCTTCTGCTGTTCAGCTAGCTCAATGGGGAGCGAAATCCTACACCCTAACACATCCCTTTCCTCTCTCAAATACCTCAGTGAGGACAAACATCATCCATTTTACCTTTTTTTTTTTCCTTTTTTCCAAAAAGTCCAGCCTGCATTGTTAATTTCTGTTCATTCAAGTCTCTGCAAAAGATTCACATCCTTTGAGATTTTCTATTTCCACACAGAAATCTTATTTCTTCATAAAAGAATACATTAACCTCAGATACTTCTGAAAGTAGAAAGGAAAACTCCTTTGAAATACACCAGGAAAGGCTTGGCCAGATCAGTTCCACTGGGTCACCAAAACAAACTAGCAGTTGTTGGATACCTCACTTTTGGGATCTTGTGCTAGAAAAATGAGTTAATTTTTGACATATACTACATCCACAGTCAAGCAACACCTAAATATACTACAGAAACGGGGGGGTGGGGGAGTGGGGGGGGTGTTATAAGACTGTATCATAAAAGGCATTAATTTTACATTGCCTATATGAATAACCTTTCAGAAAACTTTCCAAATTAAGTCTCAACTTGAAATTCAATCATACCTTAGGTAATGTGACAACAACAAATTCATAAGTTAAACAATTAAGCCATTTGCTCTTCAAAAACACCTGTTTATATATGACAATTTTTTTTCTCCTGTATGTAAAAGAGCTGAGTGACGTGACAGAACTGTATGATAAGTGCTAACTAGATTTAAGTTACACTAAGCATATTATTGTACCATGAATTATTTCAATAGTTGATAAAATTATTTCAAAGTACGTAAACCACATCATATAAGATTGGAGAAACATTTAGATTTGATTCCAGTATTTCTTAAATGATGTTTTCTAACCTGAGAAGTCATATGCCTTCCAAAAAATGTGTAAGGAGAAGACCAAATATTTTGTTTGTGTTTAGTTGGTGGGTTGTTTTTTTTTTTGTTTGGTTGGGGTTTTTTGGTGTGAATGTTTATTTAGGGGGTTTTTGTTTGGTTGCTTTGGGTTTTGTTTTGTTCTTTTTAACTGGAATTGAAAATTACCAAGGCAAACACTTCAATGTTTTTTCATGGAGAACTTTTATAGAAAAGTATTTAAATTCTATCCAAGATGCATTAAGAATGAAATCTGAATGGTTACCATTTCACCAAAGTAATGCACAAAGAATAGGCAAAAAATTTTCAAAAATAATTAAAGAAGGAAACAAATGTAATACATATACTATAGGACTCCATGCACACTTATTCTAGCCACTTTGTGCCTTAAAGAGCAGATGGTGTAGGAATGTAAGGATTCAGAATCAAAAGCCTCAAATATTCAAGTTTCAGCTAGTTTTATTTATATTACAGAAAGCTTTTATCCAATCTGTCTTTCAACTTCTTGCCAACAAGAGGGAGAGAGAAATTCCTCAAAAACATTCAAATTTCCAGTTTCACCCAGTTCTTCAGCCATTCAGGCTACTGGAAGAGTACACAAAGCCTATTACATGCTAATATGGGTTCCCAGGGCCTCTGTCCTACCCCTTCGACACTCCTTTAGTATTAAGAAGATTATAATTAAATATAGTTTTGTGTGACAACTTACATAGGCAGAGCATTCAATGTGGTTAAAAAAATAGTGTTAGTGCCATTTTTTTCCCCTCAAGTTTAAGTGAAGTAACACTGGTCTTTTTTGAAGGTCTAAGATTCAACTTTCAGAAGGTTCAAAAAAAGCTAGTCTTTACTACCAATAAATACCAATTCAATGTTAATTTATATTAGGAACCTACTTTAGAAGTCTTCATGGCCTTCTGATTTAGCAGATCAAACTAGAAACCAGATATGTCCCTACTTCCATGCAATTTTAGTCGTGAATGCATATTTTTAGAGGGAACATGAGGCTAAGGGAGAAAAAGCCATTTTTCCCTTTTAGGATATCACAGGAATAAATGTATTTAATAGTGGGGTTGTTAAGTATTTTTTGATAGATTTTATAAATTTCTTTAACTGCATTTAAATGAACCAAGGCTACCCTGTTTCACATAATCAAATATGTTCAAATGGAATATGTAAAGGAGATGACGTGAAAAGGAAAAAGCATTAATTCTTTTCAACAAACCCTGAATCTCTTGCAGTAACATTTTTAATTAATAAGTATTACAGTATATTGCCACCTATAGGATGGGACCTAAACACAGCTTCCAAAAATAAAGCCATAATTATTTTCTTTAGAATACTTTGTGATTTGCACACAGTGAAAAAATGGTAGCCTGTGGGTACCGTGCTAATATTTCTATGTAAATAGTTGATGGATATTTCATCATGTTAGCACAACCACTGCACCAACAACTGCCAAATACTAATTAGATAATCACGAGTAGAAAAAAAAGATAATTCCAGTTATTGTGAACAGAGGAGACAGCACACACACCAACACATCACTACAATCACCAGAGGTCTTTGAAGTCAAGTACCATCTAGAGAATATTATACATTCAACCATAGTTGCAGTGTGTACCTGTTCCTTGGCAGTCAAACAAGTTTTATTTCTTGATCTGGATACACTACATACTAAACCTGGAGGACTTCCAGGTTTTGCTATGAGGCTTCAGATTATCTTGAAATAATTTTACGTGGTACTTTCTTCCCTAGTGGCTTTAATCTGCACCTAGTACAATATGCATTGATAAATCTTATACTAAGGTCTGGTGATGAATCATCACAATTACAGCCATAATTTTCATAGTTTCTACCCTAAATATCTTTGTTGTTCATCTTCTATATTTCCCCTTTGCCTTAGGATTTTCTGCTTTTCAGTGATTCTGACTGGGAAATTCTGCGAATTACTGAGTTTCCCATTTTGCAGGGTGTCATTCATCATCTTTTGCAGTCAGATTTGCCTAGATAGGCAATTATTCACAGTGCAGACATGCTGTTATTTGAGTGTTTGTGTCTCAGTTCACTTTCTGTGGATCATGGTGGAAGCATAATACAGCAAACAGTAATGGTATGAAGTTGCTTAACACTGTTATTGTGGTGATGTTGGTTGAATTTCCTAAACTGTGTTGCAAATTCCAGTCTTTCTCCATAACACTTTTTATGTTTTTCTTCCTGTTTCCATAAAAAATTAGTTAATTTCCTTTAAAATCTTGTTACAAAGCAGAACTCAACCTCAAAAGGTATTACAGAAAAAAAAAAAAAATTACATGTTGGAGTGGTGTGTCTGCAAAACTACCTCTACTGATCCTCAGTAGATTTGCTTCTGCACATTGCTTGAAAAAGAACACTGGACTGCATGTGGCATTATATTTAGCCAAGGAGACATTTTTATGTTTCTGTAGTAAGAACACAGATTTCTCTGTAATCAGAGACATGGAAGTCAGAAAAAAAAAAAAAAATTAGAAACCAAGTCTTATAAAAACTAGAAGGAACTTCTACTCTGGTTTCACTGCAGAAACAAAATAATTTGCAGTAAGTCTTCATTATTTTCTATTTGTCTTTTATGATATTGAAGTTCACATTTTGTGTATTCCATGGTTGTTCTCACTGCTCCAGATCCACAGGTTTTAACTTTTAGCAATAGAAGCCCTAGAAGGCACTTGAAAGAACAATATCCAAGCAGTGGCCATCAATATTGCACTGTTAATAGTAGCAGAGAAACTGTCTTAAGAAGACAAATTTAATTTCAAATTTTGGTTGAAAAAGACCTTTGAGATCATCAAGTCCAACCCAACTTAACACACCCTGACTGGGCCTGATCCTCCAGTTGTCCTGTACGTGCCGTGTGATGGCACTCAGGATGATCTGCTCCAGAACCTTCCACAGCACTGAGGTCAGGCTGACAGGCCTGGAGTTCCCTGGGTTCTCATTCCTGCCTTCTTGTAGACAGGGTATCACACTGGCTAACCTCCAGTCTGCTGGGACCTCTCCAGTTCGCCAGGAGCATGTCTGCTGGAGTAGCACATCTCCACTTTATGAGACTTCATATCATATGTATGAGACTTCACTGAAATTTCTTGCAGAATGAATACTTTTAGGAATGACAGCAACAGAAACTGGGAAAATCCATGGTGGTATATCTTTGTTGAAGATACACAAGGGACCTGAGATCAGCCAAATGATATTATGTAATTGTTTATCTCAGCATTGTTTTTGCCTCTTGTTCTGTCGTCTGATAGGTGTAATTTTAGTTAATGTAAACAAATGTCTTGTTCTAAGCATTAAGATACATTGACAATAATGTAAAGTTCCTCAGCTAGCCTCTCATCACAACTTCAAGATACATGAGTTCACCATACTTGAGAGATCAAGCTGGCTACTTTCAAATGAAAGAGGGGGTGGGGAAGAAAAATCTACATGGATAGGACAGGCATTGCTTAATAATTATTTTATCATTTAAGGATTTAGCAATTAAAGGAAAATACCTTCCATAATGATGACTGGTGAATGTACAGCAAAATTTTCTAGTTATTCCATGACTGAATGTGACTCAGTTAAGATGAAATATCTGCACGTCCACAATGGAATGCCAATCTTTCAGGCTTATTCTGCAGTTCATACAATGGCATAACTGATTTTTTAAAGACTCTCAGCAAAATGTATAAAATGCAATTACATGTGATGAGATGCTATAGATTACACAGTGACCTACTTTTTTCTTCTAACAACATTCAGTAATAGGGGGACATCTTTTACCTCTTACTGAACAAGAAAGATACTGCCTCTCCTTCCAAGGCCTTGCTTCACTGAATTTACCGTAGTTTTCAATGACAGTATTGTTATATGAATCCAGGTGCTTAACATATACATATCTTCTAACCACATTAACATACTTCCAGCACACCCACTTGTGAAGCTATCACAAATTCATGCTAAGAAATGCACTGCCTATACTACTTGTTACAAAATCACATCATTCCCTAGCTCTGAAGCAGTTTAGATCATTCCTAAATGTATAGCATATTGGAAAAACACCCTGATGAACAGGCGGGAAAGCTTTCTTGTCCAATCAAGATAATTGGGTTTTCACTTTAGCAAAATTATAAATGGAAAAATCAAATAGTTTGTTCTAACTTCTAAACATACATGCCAACTTTTGTGATAGGAGTTGACATTCTCTTTATTAAAGTATTTCGAGCAATGTCCATAAGGAATCTTAAAGTATGTTCTAGAACAAGTGGTACAATACCTGTGCATCCATCAGTGCCTAGGGACATATAAAAAAAATAATGACATATTACATTTTCCATCAATGATCACATCATTGTAAGCACACAGTGTGGAAGAGGGGTTTGTATAACTCAAAATGGTCAATAATGCAATAAAGAAGACTTAAATTCCTCACTACTTCAGCACCTAAGAAAAGTTAACAGCATTTCTGTGCTTGTTTCTCTGTCTGATGTCAGGGAAATGAACATATTGCCAGGCTCCCACAAACAGGTATTTTCAAGTTTGTATAGCTTTGCTATTTCAAAACCAATTGCTTCAAACAAGGCAAAGCACAGATTACTCATACCTCCTGCTGAGCTTGATGCTTTAAAAGAGAAGCTTTTAGATTTACGTAATGCAAAAAAGTGCCAACGTTTTCTAAATAGCAGAAAATACACTTTTCCTCGCATTCTTATGCTGTAAGTCATGGATCTAGCTGAATGTTTCTTATGGAACTTCCTGAAGCAAAGTTTAGACCAAACAAATGAAAGTTTAGTAAACCAATATACAGTAAAAATAGGGTATTTGGAGGGACATATCTTAGAAACTGAGCGCTGATATTGCTGAAGCAGGCACTCCAGGATATTTTGATTCTGTACTGAATTACCAATCTGCATAAATCTGTACTTAGCACAAAAAACTAAACTGAAAATGTTATTTTTCTGACAATACCACAGTCCATCAGGAAGAACGTATCGAAAAGGATTGCCCAAAATAATGCAATTTTATGAGATGAAGTTTGTCTGTGCATGTAAGACTTACATGCTTAGCATCCACAAAATGGAGACCAGAAAGGAAAGACCAAATAAACCCCAAATAGATGCTTTGGATTACACCTCTGCAGCTTAAGTTAGATGCTGAGCAGCATTAGAACAGTTTAGAAGATCAAAACATCCATTTCATTGCCTTTGCTTTTCACTTGAATCTTAACAAAAAAACCCAAAACAAAACACAACCCACCCCATCAACCCCCCACCCCCCAACAATCTTTATTAACAAATGCTACTGAAACTTATGTTAAGAAATTATTACATTTTATACAGAGGAGACAGTGTTGTGTGTTGGGCTGAAAGGCAGCTTGAAAACACCAACTTAAAGCAAATGAACACTGATTTTCTCATCTTCCACTTTACTATTTTTTATCTTAGGGCAAATTCAGCATGAAAAAACTACCAAAAGCTAAATTACTACTTGACGTTTACACAAACTTTCTAAAGAAATTATAAAGTGACAGTGAATTTGGCCAGCTAAAATTTTGGTTCCCTCCGAGTAACCTCACTTTATGATGACATCATTCAGAAGCCAAAGCAGTAAACACATGCTAAACACCCTGAATTCCTTTTAAATTAAAAAGCCAGGCAGGCTGTTTTCTGGATTTCGCTTCCTAAGCATTTACTTTAGTTTTTAATATTCCATTTTATGAAATCAATAGTTACAGCTAGTTTAAGTATTTTAGTTAAATCATTAATGAAGGTATTGCTGCTATGTCATAGCAGTTCAAAAGCATTTCTAACAGAGGTTCTAGCTTGTGGCAGTTGCAGAAAACTTCATCTGCTGGTCTTCTTTCTCAATTACCCGACCAGAAACATCAAAAACTATTCTGCTTCTTCATTTGGTCATGCAGCCATGGCCATTGACCATTTTACTAGCCAGGTGTGCTACCTAGGAATTAGAAACCTAAGTCTGAAACCCACTGAGCAGTTTGGTGGAATGAGAATGACCACCCTCTAAGCACTTCAGTAATACAGCCAAGATTAGTAGCATGAATTATCAAGCACCTGTGCTTAGTCAGTTAACAACATAATAGTTATTTTTTATGCAACGAAGTCAGCATGATTTTTGAGTTTGGTGATTTTTATTTTGACAATACCACAGTCCATCAGGAAGAATGTATCAAAAAAGATTGTCCAAAATAATGCAATTTTATGTTTGGGTGATTCTAGTTATATTTATATTACCTATAGTTATGCAAGAACTATATAAACATATAAATATCTTTACGCTTTCTTTAGAGAGCTTCAAAAATAAAGAGCAAGAAACATGCACAACTTCTCAGACTTCTGGGTAAATTTACACCACTAAAGAAAACAGAAGTCCAGGCAGAATGTTAATCATGAGATTGGGTGAAACTCATCGTCATGTTTTCCTCAGTTTCTAGAGAATATTCACTTATGTGTTTCGTTCATCAAGCCTGAATGATGAAGCTCTTCCAACATCTGGGATAAACAAGGATTAGTAGAACCTGAATGAAACGCTGCCCAAAAAGCATAGATAGTATTTGGACAGAACAGAGCTCTTACTAAGGGGAGAAAAAAACCAACAAACCATGAACTTATTTCAAGAAATAATGTTATCCTACTAAAATCAAAGAAGTTGCACATAAATTTAGGAATGTTCTTTAATTGTAAATGACTAATATCAATGTCCTTTTGCTGATTTACAAGGTCTGAAGTAGATAAATCTTTTCAAGTAATATTTGGACCAAAATACCTTGGCACTGTGTTGTTAAGAGATTTTGATGTTGGGTATGTAGTAGCAGTAATTTGCTTCTTTAGATTCTCTTTTCTAAAAAAAAAAAAAAAAAACCAAAAAAAAAACGGCAGCAGAACTTTGGCAACTACCCAAGATGAGACTCTTCCCCACAGTCTCAACCTGCTTCTGGCTTAATACAAACAAACTCCCAGCCCCTTTCCCCCTCAAATAAAACCTCCAAGCTCAAAACTCACAAACTTTTATCCTTCCAAGTTGTAGTCATTCTTGTATTTGGCTGACACGCTACAGCATGCCATAGTGAAAGAGTAGCATCTTCCTAATTGACTTGGCAGTACAGAAGTGCAGAAGCTAGGAGTGCTTTGTCATCTAAATCATGCTGTTTAGGCAGAATCTCTATTGCCACTTTGAAACATCTGGCCCAATTAAAGCAGGACAGTGTCCTAACTCATCTGAAAGGCAGAGGAAGGTTAATGTTACATGCCCCAAAGGCAAAAATCTGTTACATGCAGTATCCAGGATGTTCTCACCTATTACACAAATTTTGGCTGACTGAGGGAAGTTTGTCAAGCCAGGCAGGAAATCAAAAGTAGAAAAATAAAGGCTGGTTTCTAGTTCAGCACCAATAAAAATGTTTGCATAGATCAACTTCTACCAGAGCAAACAATACTTAGGACTGCAGGCACATTTTCTTGGTTATTTGTATGCACAAATGCACATAAATGTAGCTTCTGCACATATAAAATGGATGTCAGGTTAAAACCATTTCCAACAAGAGGCACTGCATAAGAGGCTGGGTTTCTTGCACTCCCACAGAAACCCACCCATACCTTTAACATATATGAATTTTCAGTTGGCATCAATATAAGGTCTCCTAGTGAGCCTATTTAGCATGCTTTATAGGTTTTGAGCAATGGTTTTCCAATAATTCACATCTTCATCACAATGGTAACAATGTGGTGAACTTTTTAAGGGATAGAAATTAAAACTATTTATTGTATTAATTAGCATCTTCTCTATTACTCTGAGATACTTGTTCCAAGTAATCTAGCAACTGAATTGAGGAGATCATTGATTTTAATTAATATTTTTTTCTTATGAGAAAGGCTTTTACTACTGGATGGTGCTGGAAATGAACAGTAGCAAGGGAATAAAAGAAACTAGGAAAATTATAAAGGCAAAGAACATTCTTTCCCCCCACTGCACACCTGTTTTGAAATCTACAGTTTTCTCTGATTAGGCTGCATGATTTTGATACATCAAAAATATAGGTGGAGAAGCACTAATAAGTCATAAAATCCCAGACTATTTCAGTGATGGGACTTTCTCATTAATCAAAATGGAGTCTATGTGTATAACATCACATTAATTTGTCTATATTCAGACCCAGAAAAAACTGTTTCCTTGCAACTGTTTCCTTCCATTGACTAGTTTTTCAGTTTTTGAAAACCTGATACTGAGCTTGACCCTTGGATTGAAATGATTTCTTACTCCATCTGTTCAATGTAAGGAAAAGATTTTTGTCTTAACAAAGCTACTTAAAAGAATGTTGTTTATTTTTATTTTAGAAACAGTCCCAAATTTGTTGGATAGAAGCCATTAGGTCTGAAAAAAAGAATTGTATTTCTAAATCTAAAATAAACCTCAAATTTGAAGGGGCAGGAAGTCTCTTTCAGGTTTTGTAACAGAACGATATATTGACCAAATCCAAGACGGCAAGAGCAGATCGCTTTATAAATTCTTTCCCTCAGTTCTTTGACATAGCCTTTCCATTTGTCTCAGGCTCAAAGATAATACAGATGCATCTTTGTGCAGATATCACATTCTGGAAAAGCAAAGCAACATTCTTCTTTATAAACACTAAAACATTTTAAAAACAGAACACAATAATTCAATAGTGATTTGTCAAGCACAAAGAGCAGTTCCACTTCAAAGGAGAGAAAAAAACCCACTGCCATTACCAGATGAATCAGAACCAGCTCACTAAACACTCATAGGCAAACACTTTTTTCCTATTCATTACACAACCAGGAGATCTGAGAAACACTCAAAAAATACAATCTTCACACATACAGTATTATTCTTGTGGGGTTTGCAAGAAGATATCTAAAAGCATTCAGGAAGGACAACTAGAAGACCTCCTCGATTGTTTAATTTCAATTTAACCACGTTCTTAATTTATCTCTCTCTTCAATATCTTCATACAGTCATGGCTATTTGCCATTTTGTACTTGCATCCTACACAACTGAAATCAATGAAGAAATTTTTACTAAGTTTGTTCCAAGCACATATTGTCCCTATTCATGGGCAGAGACCCACAGCTCCAATTAGATTTAGACAGCAGATGTAAATATTCAGCACTTGTTCTTGTCCAAAATTAATTATAATAATAAAAAAGTTACAGCAGTTATTTGCAGTAATAATTATTGACAGCAGGTTCCCCTGTATATCACCCAAAGCCAGCTCAATGCCCTTGAGTTATTTTAATCTGTCTTTGTGAATGAAAGACATCAGGTCAGAGTCTGTATTTAAAGGTGGGGAAAGAAACTCTTTGGGGCATTTGAGATTTCAGAGGGCATGCAGAAGCTCTACGGTGTCTCATTCTAGTTACTGTGCAGAAAAAGACTAACTAAAGCTGAAAGCTTTCAAATAACATTCCACTTCCACCTTGTCCCTCAGTTCCTCCTTCTACCAAACATTGGAAAATCATTGGAAAAAAACTGAAGGTTTTTCTTTCACTTCCATGCTATCCACAGTGACAAATTTTGAGTATTTATCTCTTGCTTTTAAAACACCAGACTCAAGACATAGCACTCTACAATGCTTCACAGTTCTGTTTTTTTGCAGGTAGACTGCTGAATTATTGTCATAACATTGATTATTTTGCTGTTAACTAAGGTTATTGTTCTCTTTAAAGGACATTGTCAAAGAATGTAACAGAGGGCTCATTTCATCTTAATTATGCATGAAAGTAAGAGTGTGACAAACCTCACCAGACTACTTGATTGCTTGAAGTTATAAACCAGTTTAAATGTTTTTCTGGACTGGTGTGTACATGAAGTTATAGTAAATTATTCAGCCATTAAGAAGCCAGCAAGATTTAAGGAATATCCCATAGCTATTTTATACAGTAAAGCATTGTCGATCTGAACCAGAAATACATCGTGGGCCAAAACTTCAGCTTTCATTAAACCTACTGAGAACTTACACCTACAACTGGTTTATTTGAATTCATAGCATGTTGAGAGATCAGAACACTTGCAACATCTCTCATGACTGCCACAAATTCAGGATTTTAGAGATCAGTGCACATACACAACAGAAACCCTGCTGAAAAACAAACCAGAACAATCATTCAGTTCAAGAAATATGCTTGATTGTAAGGTCTGCTGTTGTTCCTGAGAAAATTAGCCAGCGTAAGAAAAACTTACATGATATTTATATGAACATACATAATTGGGTGGTTTACTGTGCAGTAAAATTACGTATTTCACTTTTAGAATCCATCAGTAATTTTAAAAAGAGAGAGAATATAGGTAGCAAGACATTGGTCTCCTTCACTCCCTGTACCTGTGAAAATAACTCTTGTTCAACTTTTTTTACTTTTAGTTCACATAATACTCCTTTCAACAAACTAACATATATTAAAATTCTATATAAGCTGTGAAAGGAGCAGATCTAGAATTGTACATTCACTGTGCCAGAGTACTAAGCCTAGTATGTGGCTCAGTGAAATTATCCCACCAGTTATAAACTGTGCATAAAGAAAGTCTTTACTGAGCCTGAAATTAGTAATATACCTAAGAACCAAATCTGGACTGACAAATGTGGTCTTAGACAAATCGGTAAAATTCCTAGAGCGTTTAAACTCAAGAGGCCATTATACTTGTAGACTGTGGAAGCTTAAATCAGATTTAAACTAGGCCAAACGAGAACATCCACTTACAAGTTAACCCACTTATCTTTAGTAAAATACTTGCATTTACTACACAGTAACAGTACGCAAACAGGCAGTCACCCCATCACAGCAGAGGTGCTCTCTGGCTGTGTTGCCATAGTAGGATCCCTTCAGCAGCACCTCCAGTTTAAGAGGTGTTATCTCCCATAGACACTCATTGCTTGCCCTTGTTATAATGCCCTCAAATACGTAAGGCTCTTTTCCGTATGCACCTGTTAATTTCAATCTTAAAACTGTACAGAATCACAGAATGGTCAAGGCTGGAAGGGACCTCTGAAGATCATCTAGCCCAACCTTCTGCTAAAGCACTTGTGAAGACAATGTCTAAGAGCAAGCCTTGCTTTGATCACTGCTCCACCACCTGTGTCAAAAAGTTATCACCAGCGCTCTGCAGGAACCTCCTGGACTGCAGGAACCTATCTGTGTTGTCCTTCCAGCAGACATCACGGAGGCTGAAGTCCCCCCATGAGGGCCTGTGACCTTGAGGCTACCTCCACCTGTCTGTAGAACCTCACTGACTACCTCTACCTAATCAGTTGGCCTATAGCCAACAGCAGTGTCCTCAGTGTTGGCCTGCCCCTTAATCTTTACCCATAATCATTTACTAGTACAATTGATGAAACAGAAACACAAACACTTCACTAAGATTATGGGACCTTCTGTCATGGGACAAACAGGGAGTGCAAAACACATTTACCTTCTAGTGAATTAGATTCTAGTGAATCTAGAGATCCTCAAAGTATTCTCTTTGTGATACTCCAGAAATCTGACTTTTATTTTGAAATAATAATTAAAATATATTTTTCTTTAGAAAAATAAAGATCAGTTTTAAAATAAAATGTTTCTGTGGATAGCCAGGTAACCTCCCCTCTGCCTTAGGATTAGCACAAACACAAAATAGGCAGATTAGAAGCAAATTCCAGTGATGTCAGCCAATTTACAGTTGCACTCAGATCTCAAAATTACACAACATCCTGCAAAAGAGGTATTTACTAATAAACTCTTTGTAAAAAAATTGTAACTTTTGGGGGAACCACTCTGTCAACTATTGAACACTTACATGATCTGTTTCTGCTGTAAATGAAGGGAAACAGTATATCAAACATAATGAACTGAGGGACTAATTAACAGTGTCCATGAGAAATTAATCCCTGTTGAGAAATATGCTGCATCTCCAAGAAGTGAATCAATATATTATTTGTATTAGTAGTCACAGATCTGTGAGGCTCCATATAAAAAAAATTCAAAACATTTTGCAACCAATTTCAGACTGCACTCCCAGTCCTGTGTTTAATTCTGCTACTGTGAGAACTGCAGTTGCAGGAATTGCACACAGACATTCATGGGATATGGGTCAGCATTTACATGTTACAGCAACCATTTAGACCTACAATGTGCTTTTTTAATTTATTTTTTTAAGCTTAAATAAAAGCAAACAGGAAAGCCTCCCATTAAAAAAGAAAAATATAAGTAAGCTATGCAAGAAGAGTAAACTCCAGTTCCCCAAGGCAGGTAAAAGCCAGCTCCACTGCAAGGCTGAGTCAGCAGCAACTGATGACAGAATTCAGCAGAACCAGGAACATCTCAAACACCAAAACTGTGCAGCAGGGTTTCACATTTTTTCAGTTGCACCAACAGCTTACGATTCTGCCTCCTCCTCCATGGAGTCCCACATCCCTCAGAACAAGGCATGCCACAAAACTACAATGTCCACCTGCCTCTTCTCCATTACACATTCCCAAAGCTGGAATAACCTCAATAAGGTTTTGCAGAGATGTTCTGAAAAGAGCATTCACACAAAATCTAGCAATGTTACACATTCGATTTCATGATGCACAATAATTGTTTAGCCTTTCTGACATTAAACAAGGGGAACCCTCTGAAAGTCACAGCAAGAAAACATAAAATTTGAAAGCATACAACCCAGAGATGACCTCTCTGGGATTAAGTGGTGAAGCAATTTAAACTGATGATCAATTCTAATGAGCTTAATTCTAATATCACCACTACATCAGACGGGAAACAGATTATATCCTGTAGCAAAGGGATTTAATTTGGCTTTCTGAATAGATCTGGAAATATTTCATGATTTGGTTCCACAACATGTAGGATAAAGAAAGTTGGATCTTAAGCTTGATTCAGTTCTCAGTAAGACCATTAGCATTCTGTGTATTTCTAAACAAGCTTTCCAAGCTTCATAACTTCACCTGTAAAACAGAGATACATTCATTTTCCCATCATTTTACCCATCTTTTCTACTTACTTTCTGCTTAGCTCTGTAATGGGAATTTTCTCTTATTCAGTGTCTACAATACAGTATAGCTCAGAACTTGTCTGTAAGGCACAGATCAGCAACAAAACCCACAAAAAAATGCAATATATCAAGATGCCAAATTTAGTTTGAATCATCACCTATGAGTAGATATCTGTATTCAGAGCACTCTCCATACCAATTTCCCAGCTCTACCTGTGGCTACAAGAGATTTTCTTCACAAAAGTGCCCCTGAAACCCTGGCAGACTTGTGAAATTACATGAGTGCACCCAGTTACACTTTTAACAGTTTGTGGGTTGTTTGTTTTGTTCAGTTTTTAAACAGAACCTATAAGCAGCTGTTCAGAAACTTCACAGCTCTGGTAAAATTCCCTTTCCTCCTGTCCTTCCTGCTAAAAGACATGAAGACTTTGTTTTCCTGTGAATATTTTGTAACACTCCAGTTCAAATAGACAGCCACCTAAAATCACCCTGGTTAGTCCCATCCATAAGACAGATAAGATTGACATCATTGTCCAACAAAAGTATTACAGGTTAACAGTAAACACAGCTGGGCAGACAGGACTGTACTACTCAGAAGTTATGTTTCATATTCCTCACTGTACCATAAAAAGCACCAATCCACAAAGGAGCTGGAACTACCTTGTCTTAAGATCATAGATACAAGTTCAGAAGGAAAGCCAGCAACAGAACTGAGAGTTTTAAACCCCACCTTTATTCACTAGGCTTCAGGATATGCACATGTTCATACAAGTATTTTTTGTTATGATGCATCTCCCAATTAAAAAGATTGAAGTGGAGTGCTAAAACTGAAAAAACCCCAGCAGTTATAATCCAGATGATTAGGATTGTATTGCTGCTACAATTGAGGTTGTCTTCATGGCTTTCAAAGCAATAGCCATGTGAAGACAGCATGCTGAACTTTGACACAGATGATGCAGATGATGGAAAACTGAAGAACCATTTTTTTGGGTGAAAGGAGAAAGGTTTCAGTGAGCAACAGAAGAATCTATCCTGAAGATGTCAAACTCTGAAGACTAACCCAGTGTTTGTCCGTTTGTTTACAACTAAGAATAGTAGCACATTCCTGTTGACTTCAACAGTCCTCAGTAGTTCCAACCTAGTCCCTCTATAGGCAGGTACTTTATTTTTGGATTTGTGCCAAGCCATGCTGCATGAACAGAAGCTATTTGTGTGCCTATAATTAAGCCTATGTTTGAGTGCTTTGCTGGAGTAGATCCAGTTCCCTCTTCAGAAATGATCATTTAATATGAAATAAAGCACTTAGCATATAGGTATTTTTAAGGATGTTTCAGAGTGTTACACAAGTTCTGCCATCATCCTGCAAAGAGAAGTCCCACTGTAAACAACAGGAACTCTGTATTAAAAATAATGTGTGATAGTGATACTGAGTCAAATCCTAAACCAGACCAAGGCATCCTATTGTTTGTGAGATAAGCACAGTATGTGCTAAACTGTGCAACTGAGAGTCACTCTTTCATCTACTGCAGATATTATGAAGTTCTTGGGAGAAAACCATTAGGCAAAAGCTGTATTTGGTCTGCGGGAGCACACAGTACAGATGGCCAGTGCATTACTTTCAAACAGAAAAGCTAAGCACCCTTCTGGCTACATACAAAGTTCTGGAACAAGAATATGTGAACAACATGATGATTTGGACCAGTCCGCTTTGGCCAGAAACAAACTGCTAGCAGTGACCAAGTTTTCAGAGCAGTCTCATCCCAAACTAGAACCCTGCACAGTATTTCCTGTAGTAGTTCAGTATCAGAGCATCTCAAGTTCTATGTGGTTTATTTAAAGATGAACGTTTTTTCTTAGCTGAATCTTGAGTGAGACACCATTCACTGACCTATTCCGTGCTGGTTTTCCTTTATTAGAAGCTAACATTAAACTTTGTCTAACCACTTATGACAGTTTTTCAAACATACTTAAAATGCAACCCCTTTTTCCTTGTCTGCCTTCCTGCCACCCTTCCATTCCCTCCAGCCCTCCTCCTCCCCAGGCATGAGCACTTGCATTTCTCAGCAGGGATACAAATCCAGGCTGTAATTACTGTTTGCAAGTATTTACTCACTCCCACGTCTTGATGGAACCAAACTACTGATTTTTCCACAACCGTAAAATAGGTCTCGATCCTCAGCTGAAACACATACTGATTTACTAAACAATGAATTCTCCAAACATCCTAGTGCTATCCTGCACCACTTCTATGCCAACAAGTGAAACAAAAATATTTGAACACTTTAATACCATTTCAGCTTTTATATATGCAGGACTACAATGTATGGCAAACACTATACATAGGATGGGGTGGCAGTGCAAGGAGGAAGAATTTGAGCAGGAAGAGCTAATGCTCCATTTGAATAGCAGGCCCACCACTAAGGTTCAAATAGTATTAGACTGCTGCAAAAAAACCCAGTGTTTTCGACACGATACCATCACAAAGCTTATGTCTACGTTGCCTCTAAAGTGGCCCAGTAACCTCAGTTCCTGAAATACTCAAAGCCTGATTTTGCTGTTAGAGCCATGCAGAAGACATATCTGAACTAGCAAAACATGAATAATTCTAGATACTTTTTAGAATTTCCCCTTCAGATGTGTTCAGGCAATGTTAAGTTCTGGTTTACTCTAGACTTCAGTATATATTTTGGGTATGGTCTGTGTGTATATGTAGATAGGCGGAACATGGAGCAGAAAAGCAGTATAGGCTCCTCTGGTGCAGTCAAAGTAAATTACTTTGTGCTGACAGAAGGAAAAATCACTGAAAAAAGTGGGGAGGCTGAGATACCAAAGACAACAGATAGGTACAATATTTCTGAATTAATTCAGCCTCTCTGCCTTAGAGACTCATGAAGCAGTAGGGAAGAAAAATGTTTCCCACATTTAGCAGAAAATCAAAGGAATCATCATTAAAACATAATGCACTTTAATGCCATTTGAAAACTACAGTTACCCAAGCAGTCGGCCATCTCACCGAACTTTTCTTATTATATACTTGCTACGCACAGTGAAAAAAGAACTAAACTGAATTACGTACACTGGAAATAGGTTACTTTGATTTTAAGAATACATTCAGAAAATGAATATGAAACAGCTTGCAAGAAAGGAACAAGTAATCACTGAATCACTGTATAGTGTATAGAATATTCTCCAATCAGACACAGTCAATGTGCAATCAATAAACTATGGGGATGGGTGAAGCTGGTAGGCTTGCTATCTTCTATCTGCTTCTGAATCTTACCTCAGAGGTAAAACAACCGTAGACAAAGTTAAATTATTTTTATTCACATCTGCTAGACTTCCCAGCATTAACCTTACAGATTTAAACACACCTAACGTATATTCAAAGCTGCCTTTCTGTGCTTCCTTAGTCATATCATACCACTTATTACACACCCCATTACACACTATATGTGAATTGGCTCCACTGTGGGTACCATGTTCAAGAGAACTTAAGGAAGTGCTCATTCAGAAGACTTGCATTTTGAAGAAAAAAATGACAGTATATATCTAAAATGTCAAAATTGCCAATAGAAATTGGAAGAAAAAAAAAAAAAAAGGTTGCAGACAGATACCTTCCTTCCAGATCTAGTTAATTCAGTAGAAGAAGTTGTAATACTTACCTACTAGGCAGTATTTTTCAGTAGACACTCATCTAATCTGCTGGCAGATGCTGCTTGTGCAGGTGTCCCCAGATTCACCTAATTCAGTCAAGAAACTAATGAGCTAAATCAGCCCACCAATTTCAACAGCTTAAACCTATACATTTAAAGAGAGTTTTAGAGAGTATTAATGTGAGCAGCTCTTTTAGCAAGCACCCACAGAAGGGTGATGAACATAGCTAGTTGATCATGGCAACCTCTTCCCATGACATAGATAAGCAGAGAAACCCTGTCAGTAGCCTAATCTTTCTAAGGATTAAAGTATCTTAATTTGTATCTACGGTAATGTCCTGGTTTCAGCTGGGACAGGGTTGATTTTCTTCTCAGGAGCTGGTGCAGCGCTGTTTCAGATGTGGTGTCAGAACAACATTGATAGCACAGTGACGGTTTTGGTTGTTGCTAAGTAATATTTATACTAAATCAAGGACTTTTCTGTTTCTCAGGCCCTGCCAGCGAGAGGGCTGGAGGGGCACAGGATTCTGGGAGGGGACACAGCCAGGACAGCTGACCCAACCTGTCCACACAGATATTCTATACCATATGAGGTCATGCTCAGTATACCAAGCTGGGGGAAGAAGGAAGAGGGGACGTTTGGAGTGATGGTGTTTGTCTTCCCAAGTAACTGTTACGCATGCTGGAGCCCTGCTCTCCTGGGGATGGCTGAACACCTGCCTGCCCATGGGAGGTGGTGAATGAATTCCTTGCTTTGCTTTGCTTGCTTGCAGGGCTTTTGCTTTACTGGTAAAGTCTCAACCCATGAGTTTTGTCATTTTTACTCTTCTGATCCTCTCCTCCATCTCACTGCAGGGGGAGTGAGTGACTAGCTGTGTGGTCATTGAGGTTAAACATTGGGTGTGCCAGCTGGGGTTAAATCACAAGTATGATTTTACACTACAACTTACAAATGAATACAGCTTTTTCTATTCAAAATAGGCCTGCTAGAAAGATCAGTTATACATAAGAACAAAGATAAAAGAACTGCTTATCTTATAACTCTTCCTTAAACAAAGAAAACTGAAAAAAACACACCAGCCTTTCATCTGAGCAGAGCACACAATCAGATAACTGTGCATGTCACATTTAAGATAGTACCTTCTGTAGTGGCGGGTTATACAAGGATTAGTACTAATAGATTGCTCATGAAGAGGAAGAAAACAGCACAGATCTTTAGAGAAAGTTAACATCCATAAGAGCATCAAAGCAAGTTCAGATTTCTATAAGTCTGCAGGTACATCAGATATTAAGCACTTCTAATAAAGGTGTCACTTTGCATCATGCACTGCCAGCATTTCTGTCAGCAGGCCAATGGGTTGGTCCAGGGCTGCTCTGCTGCCCTGTCACACAAGGAGATGGAAACAGCTGCTCAGATGATGGAGCCAGCACAAAAGCAGAAGCCTCTCCCAGCACCAGTCGTCTGATGTTTGAAAACACAGGACATGACTCCGTTCATACGAAATGAAGCTGGGGCCCTGGCTAGTGAAGTACTGCCGTAGTACAAGCAGCTGGGAGCAGCTGCTATTGCTCCTATAACACCACAGGCTGCAAGGCATTGTCCCCAGATGGGCTCCAGCTCTCAGAGGGGTGTGATCACCCTACATGAGTTACCTATAAGGACAGAAATCTGTCGGGCAAAATGTCCAGTTGATCCCAGGAAACAGACTGAGACTTACGCTACATAGTAAAGCAAAATAAAAGCTAAAAAGTTATTACCAAGCTGACTGGGAAGAAGTTCCTTCCACACACATTTGGCAACTGATTTAGCTCTGTATAGATAAGCTTTACCAATAAAATTTATTTGTATCTAAATGAACTTTTAAAATTTCTCAGGATTGCTCTACAAAACAGATATTGCAAAGCCTCTTCTTTTCCAAGGAAAGGGTTTTTTTGTCAAAGTTGCAGACAGGCTTACTACAAAATAACTAAGACTGCAACTGTCAGCCAGACTATTCTATAAAGTCATTATATTACTTTTTAATATATGCAAGACAAGCATTTTTTTTCTCCTAAACAAAATGGGTAGCTAAATTTCTTTACTTAAGCATGTAGCTCTATTAATCTCATTTTAATATTTTCGCCTTCTCTGGTTCCATTTCCTTCATCACTGCAACAATGCATCTCATCACACACATCTAATTTTTCATTTTAGTTTGAGTCATTAATCCTTGCCTTTCCTTCAAAAGATAATCCATATTTAATAGCTATATTATATAATCTGTATCAAGGTGCTGGAAGGACTATTTTGCAAACTTTGGGAGAACACTGTAGCTACATCAAATTTAATTACACATCCAAATAAAATTTATAAGAGGCAAAAAGTTCTCTCTCTAACAGCAAGAGCTAGGAATGTAATATAAAAAAATTCTGTTTGAATCTTAGGAGAAATAAGAGAACACAACGATAGAATCACAGAATAATTTAGATTGGAAAAGACCTTTAAGATCATCAGGTCCAACTGTTAACCCAGCACTGCCATGTCCATCACTAAGTGGTGTCCCTAAGCACCACATCTATGTGTTTTTGAAACGCTCCAGGGATAGGGATCCCCCCACCTCCCTGGGCAGCCTGTTCCAATGCTTCACCAGCCTTTCAGGGAAGAAATTTTTCCTCATATACAATCTAAACCCCCCAGTGCAATGTGAGGACACTTCCTCTTGTCCTGTCGCTCGTTACCTGGGGGAACAGACCGACCCCCCTGCCTACAGCCCCTGCCAGGGAGCTGCAGAGAGCGGTCAGGGCCCTCCTGAGCCTCCTCCTCTCCAGACCAGCCCCCCAGTCCCCTCAGCCGCCCCCCATCAGCCTCGTGCCCCAGCCCCTTCCCCAGCCCCTGCCCGGCTCTGGACACGCTCCAGCCCCTCCACGTCCCCCTGGCAGTGAGGGGCCCAAAGCTGAACACAGGATTCGAGGGGCGGCCGCACCAGGGCCCAGCACAGGGGGACGGGCACTGCCCTGGCCCTGCTGGCCACACTGTTCCTGACACCAGCCAGGCTGCTGCTGGCCCCCGTGGCCACCCGGGCACAGGGCTGGCTCCTGCCCAGCCGGCCCAGCCAGCCCCCCCCAGCCCCTTTCCCGCCGGGCACCTTCCCAGCCCCCCTGCCCCAGCCTGCAGCGCTGCCTGGGGCTGTTGTGCCCCACGGGCAGGGCCCGGCACGGAGCCGGGTTGAACCTCACACAACCGGCCTGGGCCCCTCGCCCGGCCTGCCCAGACCCCCTGCAGGGCCTCCTGCCCCCCAGCAGGGCAGCACTGCCCCAGCCTGGTGTCCTCCGCAGACCGGCCGGGGGTGCGCTCCATCCCCCCATACAGATCGTTGATAAAGAACTAAACAGGACTGGCCCCAGCACGGAGCCCTGGGGACACCCCGTGTTCTTGACTTTCTTCCAAGTCTTTCCTCATCTCCCGATGCCACCAGCACAAGCACTCAAAGTCTTCTACCTAGCAATATCTGCACATTTTAAATGTTTTAAAACCTATAGTTTGAACATACACCATCAGCTCTCTCCATGAATTGACCGAGTCCATTAAAGCTGGATAGAGACTCACAGATTCTAAGGGGAGCTTACCCTTAGCTTTGGAAAGTCTATTTTCTTTAATCAAAGGACTCTGCAGCTTCTGTAAACCCCTTAATTCAGCCTACACACCTACTACCTAGCAGGTCTGAGCACGTAGATCTCAGCTACAGCCTTTCATTCCTCAGCAGTGAAATGAAGCATCTGTCACACATCTTCTAAACACAGGGGGGTTTTGTGACTTCAGAAAGATCACGATAAAGTTAATATCAATATACATAGTACGATTATGACTAGAACAGCTATAAAAATGTATATTGTTGGATCCTTAGCTGATATAAATGCATGCACCCATAATATCAAAGAAAATGACAAAAAGTTGTAAAAGATATAAGCATGGGTGTGGTTCTTTTTCATGATGTTACTGCATTTTGATATGATCTAACTCCCCACTAACATTATGCTTTCTATCAAACAGCATACAAAGTACAGTGACATTTTTTGTAGTAGTTCACTAAGAAATCAGTAAACACTCTACTTAATGTTGCTAATACAAATTTTCCATGACAACAGTCAGTAATACCACCCTACTGACAACCCATAATGTCATTGCAACACAACCTTAAAGCACTGTAATTACTACTGTATGCATGAAGGCATACGAGTTGGAGCGGACCTAGATTGAAAGAGCACAGTTCTCATAAATTCATATAAACTCAAACTTCTCATAATCTAAATTCATAAAATGACATAAAATGGGAAGCTACAAGCTTTATTTTTCAGGCACTTGTAGACCTTCTGGTGCTGTCTATAAGGGGCACAAGAAGACAGCTATACCTAAAAAGGGACAACTTTTATCAGCAATAAAGTTTGTGCAAGTTGCCTGTCCTAAGGACACACTACGCATGGCTAGAGCACTCACTGCTGCAGGACCTTGCACCTGCATTGCAAGTGAGGTGCTGTGGATGGCACCCGTGCATATAGATTTGTTCTTGATTTTAGTACAAGTGAGACTGTGAGGAAAGTACCGGTTCCAGAGTCATGTGGTATACACACAAACAAGCACAAGTGGAGTCACAAGGTAAATTTATGACAGCAAACTCCTGCACCCTAAACGACTTAACCTTTTTACATACAACAGAGCACTGAGCAGCTCAACAGCATTAAGACTGTGACACATCCAGAACTATCTAGCAAACCATGGATTTTCTAGATAAAAGCACTTATGCATTCAGCACTAGCTATAAATAAGCATGCATGTCAATGTTGATTTAAACACGAGTATTACAATCAGTGATAGAAATCCCTCGTTGTTCTAGGCCTGCTTGATTTTCATACATCCATGCTCTGCTCAGCGCTTACAATGTACACTGCAGCTCGTATCAACCTGACAGAGCTTCAACTTCCTTGAACTTTATGCTATGTTCCCGCAACAACCCCGAGTTCTTTCTGAAACATATTAAGTGTCTACTTAATTCAAAATGCCACTTACTTAGAAGTTCTTAACTTCTAAGAAAATGTGATAAAAGGCATCCATATAATGGATTAGATGATCCAAGACAGGGAAAGAAAAACAATGTATCCCATTAATACCCTGCACACCAGTGCTGCATGTGTTCTACTGATATTTAATACAGCGAACAGTACTTAATGCAATATACTGAAGAGCCTCAGGGTTTTGGAAGATTAATTTTGTGAAACAAACAAAATCTTATTAAATGCATTTGTGCTAGTAATCTCCTGATATTATAGTAAAATAATCTTTAAGAAATAAGAATGAAGATTATAAGACATCCAGAATGAACTATGGGACAGAGCAGAGATACTGGAGCTGGAATTCTTACATTTAACATGTTTTACATCTAGGGCCTCCACTTTAACAGCAGCTATCACAAAAAGCTTTGCAAATTCATACAGATTCTTAGTGAAGAATAAATGTCACATTCACAAACAAATCATATAAGAAAGGAGTTTAGAATGGGAGAAATTGGAAAAGAAGGTATATGGGTTATGGTGCCTGGGGAACTTTCTGGGCTTACAAGTCACTGACATTTGTAAAAGAACTCAGTTTATTTTCTCTAAAATAATTTACCTCAAATGATTACTGGAGTGCGTTGAATCTACACAAGCAATATTCCATTTTATTCTGATACCACCTGCCAATAGGTGACTTTCCATTTAGAAAAAGGCATTCAGTCTACTCAGAAAAAAACATTGCCAGGATTGTGATAAAAATCAAGTATCTCTATCCTGCTATAAATTTGATGTAATTCATTCTTAATTTCCATGAAATGGAATACTTGAAATCTGCAGAAAATTGTGTGTTTACAGTTAATGCATCCCTCAGTTGAAAGGGTATCTCAGGCTATTCAGATGTTCTTTGTGCTGCATGTTTATCTTGCAGTAACTATTTGGCAAACATACAGCTAGGAAGAAGTGATTTATTAATGATATAAAAGTAGTTCCAATGTGGATTTACTAAAAGTTCACACAAAGCTAAAGTATAATCAGTTACAAAGACAAACAACCCATTGGGGTTTTCCATTTGTTTATATTACAGCTAGTACAAGTCTACTGGTTTCTAGTGAGATAAATTCTGACAGCCTCAGTAAGAGGAAGAACTCTCCGTAACAATTGACAAAACAAACACATGATGAGGATCAGGGTAGGTCGTTCTGGTACTAAAACCTATAAACCAAACACCACAATCAACCTAAGACCAAAGTTTGGCTGCTGAAACTTCATTACTTCAGGTCACTTAAATCTCAGAATTCAGGTCATTTTATCAAGGTCATTCTTTTCCTATAGGAACAGATTAACATTGATATCCACTAGATCTATACAATAGGTGTACTGACACTGAACAGCACAAGACTCCTATGTGCACACCCAATTACTTTTAAAATCATGGGTGTATTTTTGCATGATGTACAAAATCACTGCTGCCTTTTAAAAGGTGATGTTCCCACAGGCAGACAAAAAAAGCCAGGACAGAGTTGCACACTTCTTGTAGCAGCTTCATAAATCCCCCCTCCATGTTTTTTCCTAGAATATGCTTGAATATGTGTCCAACATATTTTTAGTTGTTTTTTTTAAATATATATCATGTTGATTAGTAATAATTAATAAATTACATTAATATTTAATATTTAAAAACTCTAAATCAGTGCCCTGCAAAAATCCCTATATTGCCTTCAAAGCCAGAAGACTTCATCTGAAGAAAAACTGTAAAGTTTCTTCCCTGCCTCCTACTATTCTAAGGCTATTAGGTGCCCTTGCTAGATGTTTTCAAGCCTTTCTCCCAGCAATGGTCAGAAACAACCTCACTGAAAATGAAAACTGAGATTCTCATGAACTTCGTGGATGACAGAAAACAAAGTGTGAAGAGAAGTATCACAGAACCATGAAAAAACCTGACAGTTTTCCAGCTGTCTGCTTTTCTTCTGATTTATAATACACTTTAGTAGTAAACAGCAAATTCCTGTTTCCTGGAAATACTTCTCTTGTGTGTGTTCATTCATCTGAGTATTCCTGATGGATTTTAACGTTATATTTGAGGCTAGGTTAGCTTCTTTTACTCTAAGGAGATCAGTTATTGCTTTCAGTAAAACAAGATCACCTATCAATTCTTAAGACAAAGATGGAAAAGATACAAAGCCTTTATAATAAAATAATGAGACTTCATATTATCTGGTTAAGCTAGAAATGTTCCTTAACTGCCCATTCCAGCAACTGTAAGCACTGTTACTTTATTTTAGAAATGGAAAAGACAGAATGTCCTGATTTTAGTAAGTGGCACTGAGGTAATCACATTCATATGGAACTATAGGATGCATACAAAAACATAGTGCAAGACATTGCACTCATGCTATATGTGCACTGCATTGGACATAGGATGAGACAGAGAGAAATGATTGAATTCTTGTCAGAATTTGGCTCCAACAGTTGCTTGTTATCTTTTGAATTTAAGAAAGATCTTTTATTAATACAGAATATATCTAACTTTTCAGCTGAACAATAATCTGTTGTTTCCTTCTAGGACAGATTATAAAGCACAGTATTTATGAACTCTGTATAATGCTAGAAGGCATTTAAAATATCTGAAAAAAATCCATCACAATAGTTTAGTAAATGCATAATAGAATACATACGACCTTTTACAATGAATGGTATAAGGAGTTAAGGTAAACAGCTGTAATAATTCATCCATTTGCAAACACAAATAAAAAAATCAGTTACTACAATTGATTGGATTCTTAGTTGTACGTGAGCATTTTCAAACACCAATACACAAAACCAAAGAATTAAACAACATTACTTTTTTCCCCTTCATTTTTTCCCATCAGAGTCAAACATAAGAAAAGCACAGATGTTTTCATTAGTATCTTTAGGGAAAACAAAACAAACAAACAAAAAACCCAAAACACCACACAAAAAGAGCAAAGTTTTATAATATATGTGACTAAAATGCAAGAAAAGGTACCTTTCTCTGCCTTTATGTCGTAAAGATAGGGTGGTGTGTAAGATGCAGCTTTTAATTGGATAAATGAGTATCAGCAGCTACCTATTGCAAAGACATTGCAATACCTTTATACACGCTTACGGAAGTAAGAAAACACTTTCATTTTATTTTTCATTTCATTAAATCAGTCCTAAACAACTTGGACTGCAGAAATCTCAGAGCATGCAGTGATATGAAGATTGCACCAAACACTTCTCTGATGACTCTAAAACCTGGAGGTAACCACCTTTGAAACCAAATGAGTTTGCCAAGTAAAGCTCCTCACTTGAGCAACATTACAAGCATCAGATCTCAAGCATGCATTTTCTTGACTTTACATTGTTTCGCATGTTACTACTTCTAAACTATTTTTGCTAGTACTCCATGATATTTATTTTACAGCTTTTTTTTCCACTACATTTTATATCCTGCACTGCCACTACACTTTCAGAAAGTCAGACTGTGCAGAGAGCGGAAAAAAAAATAAATTATTACCTAGCCAAAAAGTCAATTATCAGAGGATAATACAGTCATGCAGTCAGGATGGAAGCATCATTTCCCTCTCTCCATGGGACTGAATGAGTCTTAAGAATTTCACATTTCATTGATTTGTTTAACTGGAGCTTAAAAATGAATCATCAGACACAGATTCTTTTTGCAACACCAAAAGAATCATGTTGCAGTAAGTTTAGCAGGGCTGTTACAGGATACAGCCATGATTTCCAAGAGAACTGAAAGCACTTGACTTAGTACAAGACACAGTGCTTTCCCTCCGAGGACTACTTTTACTATGCTTGCCTGTGTCCTTGCACAGGAGGTGTTCAGCCTATCCACACCAAGGTTTTGCAAGATGTCCAGAATCTGCTTTGATACCTACTGAAATAACGTTAGGATCTCATTTTCATCTCCTAATAGAACACAGTTAAAAATTAAATCCCATATTGTGCTTAAGAGGCATTGAATGAGTCAGATTTGGAAACTTTTAAAAATAGCTCTAATGATGTAATCAGACTATTTAAAAAACAAGATCCTGTTCAGTTTCAGTTTGTTAAAATGTCTTATAAACACACATCCATTCTTCTACATAAAAATGGCTGCAAGTTGTTGCAAAACACAACTTGTTAACTCATGTTACAGTTATAAAAAGATCAAATTTAAAGAAAAGAAGCAAAACATAATTCACAGCTCCCCTTTAAACATATCTTGAAAATACCCAAATAATTTTTTGGTTTTAAAGCTTTCAACAGCTTAATTAGAAACAATTTTCAGCTTTCCCAAATGGTTTGGAAAATATGCATGTTCATAGAAATAGACATAGCAAGACAGACATTCTTTTTTATAAAAAAAAAATCCTCCTCTCTTCAGACTAAAATGTTTGTGGCATTGATTAGCTTTACGCAAATAATATTGAAATCTATCGATTAATAAATTGAATCTCATGGTACGGTAGAACATAAACATGTCTTTGCTTCAAATGGGGAAACAGTACTTAACACCAGGCCTGGAAAAGAAGAACTGAACAATCACTTTAGCCCTGTTTATTGAAGTGATCATCTTTATTCTAAACTGAACACTGGAACAATAAACTAATGGCAAAATGATTATATTTCCATTATGTAAACTGTATTACCAAATGAATCAAAACCAATGTCCTTTATTAAGATAAGGGGGGGGGGGTGTGTGTGTGTGTATGAATCTGTCAGGTTTTTTCAAAACTACAAATTCAGAGTGACAGTCAAAACTTGAATGAACTAAAACTCAGCTGTGTAAGATTGTATTCTCATTTACACAAGTCAAAGATTGTCATAGGTTAACTGTGCTTTTTTTTTTCTGGCATGAGATCAGAAATCTATTCTAATAGCACTTATAAGCTTAATATTTTGATATATCTGTACACAGCATTTCATATATACATACATGTGTTTCACATACGTATGTGAAACACTGAAATATGAAAAAGCAACCGTCATCTTACCAGTCCTCCTCTTCCCTTGTTTTTTGCCACATTTTCTCTTCTAATGCCCTGAAAACAAAGAACAGAGAGCAAATAAATTCAGAAGAAAAAAAATCATTATACTCTTATGCACTACTAGATTTTCAATATCACAATCTGTTAGTGGTGTTACCTGACCTGTATTGGCATCAGAAGACCATACCTTTACTTTCTAGTTTAATGACACAATATTTCCAGAGCAATTAAATGTCCATGACATATATACATATGAGTGCATACAGACAACCTGTGATGTCTTCCCTGTGTTTCTGTAACTGTTGACAATTTTCCTCTGTTTACTAAAACAAATATTGCTCTCTTCAACTCTATTATTTAAAGTTCAATATTATGATGTCATAAATAGGAATCCCATTAAGCATTCAAATGACATCTGACTTAACATTTACCTAGAATTTACATTCTTGATTAGAACTTGCAAATGACATTATGTGTACATTTAAATATACGTCGTATTATATATTAAGTGCAAATGAATACTTCAGAGTAGTATCAAAGATACTTCTCCCCTACAAACACAGGGAGCGTGGCTGTCTTTTTCATTAAAAATGCACACATATAGGACAGAGGCACAGTTGCGGGCTGGGTTACTGAAACTCCTCCCAAAAACCAGCTCAAAGTAACTCTTTTCTTACCTGTGCTGGTAGTCACAATGAGGAAGAACCTCTTGCATATAAAATTTTACTGTAAGCATATTACAGAAACAACCAACTGAAAAAGTGTAGCTACTGGCTAAACAACATGCATACCAACAAAGTTCCTGTTGCTTCTCTATACTCTTCCCTTTTCTGACATTTAAGGTCGCTCCATCTTTCAACAAAGTAAATGGCAGCTACTTTAAAAGACAATTTGCTGGTTTAGGGATTCTCAGAGATTATTACAATGTATATTTGAACTGTATAACCCTTAGTTTGGCTTGATAGGCATCACAGTCTCTAGAACACAGTGTTTTAGAATCAATCACTGCTGCTTATGTAAGTCTGGCTTCAAATCAATCAGTTTGGCTTCAAATCAGCTGAGGGCTAAGACTTATAATGGTCCTGCATCAGGCTTATCTGTTGGGGTGTGTCAGCTGCCCAACAGTACTTCACAACTGTCCTCCTTTTCATCTCCATTGCAGTCCTGAGTTGACAGGTACCTCTTATGATCTGATCTACATCTTCCCGTACATAACCTTTGTTACTGTGTTGTGTCCCAACTTAAACATTCAACCTAATTTTTCTCCCCCATCTGCAATGGCCAGGGATCCAGCCTAAATCAGGCTGCTTGTCTGAATAGGCTTCATTCATGCACCTGTGTATTAGGTTTTAGCATTCTCCAGACTGTTAAATCTCTGAGACCTGAGAACAGAAAGGGTGGTCCAACAAGACAATAGGGCTTGCTTTCTATTTTGCCATCTTCATCAGCTGTCTGATAGCTTTTTTGACAATCTTTCTTCCCATTGTTTTGTGGGCACTCAGAATAAGCCATTTTACCGCCTTGTTAGTACTGAATCATTTGAATTCTGCTTCAGCAAACTGTAGCTCATTGTCTAAATAGTCAGTGTCAGCTACCTTTTATGCTGCAATACACACTTCTAGTTTTCTAATCATAGCACTTCTCTGAGTGACAATTCATCTTCCAGAAATGGGTGAAGTAATGTTCCGAAACATAGATTCCATCATTAAAAGAGAACAAAGAGGAAAAAGATTGGAGTCAGACTTAGGACAGAATTTTATGGGATCAGACAATCTCTTCCTACTTTCAGTCCGTAATTTTTGCATAACTCATATTGCTTTATGCATGCCCTTAGGGATTCACAGCTAGCCATAAAATATTCTCCCTGACTCGCCTTAATCCTGACCAGCTGTGAAACACATTTCTCCATGATGTGAGCTCTTAAAGCTACTAGCATTACCCACTTTACACTACATCCTATTATGCAGTCACAGATTATACATCTCTTGATATCAAGACAGAAAACATCCTGTCATTTGCTGTGGCTAGTTTTCAAGTTTGAATTATTTTACCGCTTGTAACACCCTATGCTGTTTACTGCAGTGATTGAGTAAAATGCTTTATTTAAAGACACAATGTAGTGTATCAAGCTGATGTGTACCATCTTTGAGTTCTACCTTGTATACTCTAGAAGGCATATCCAGCTCAGTTTATTCATCATTGAAAGGCAATCTTCGATCTAAGGCAATGTTTTATCTTCCCACTGTGAACCTGCAGCACCACCAGCAAGTCATTTAGCTGATACTGGAATTTTGTAGTGACTTCTTTGTCATGCTTTTTAGTAACACAATCAGGCAACATGTCCCCATTACACACAAAGGTAAATGAATGTAATCATTCTAGTCCAAAAAGTGTAACAGTCTGCCTTTTACCAAGAACATCTGGTATTTTTCTGCACCTGTGACAGCTCCATTCTGCCTCTGCATCAACACTGCATCTCTGCATCCTTGCAGGATAACACCTCATTTCTCTATTTTCTATGCAGAGATAAAACATTTTAATACTAAAGCCTTACTAACAGCTTCCACCCTGCTGCCCCCGCCCCTCAGTGTCTGCTTTTGGGAATTTGCCCACTTTCCCTCATTCGTCAAACGTCCATAGGTGTATGACTGGCACACAGAAATTTGAAACCTTGGAGATTTGCCTGGGCCTTTTTTTAAATGCTGTTTTGTTTCTTGGAGCATGGTCAGAGTCCCTGTAACATTAATAAAGGCTCAGATCTCAGGTTTTGCTTGACTACTTTCAACAAAATATGTCACTACCGGGTGGAGATGTTTTAGCTTGGATGTAGTAGTCCTGATCTGGTCTTACCCATGTGTTCTCTCAAAAAATGAGAGTATAATTAGCTAGAAGAAACATCCTCCTAAGAAAACAACAGCAGACTGAAGACAACCAGATCCAAACAACTAAATAAGATATGTTTCAGAAGTCTGTAAATAAAGAGGCAAGGAAGGGTATATTCTACACAGTACTGCTTTACAAATTGGAGCAGGGGGTGTCAGAAGTAACACAGAAGCTAGAATTATGCTGATATTTGGAATTGATCTTAAGGCTCTCCTTACATCCTCAACCAACTACAACATAAATTCCTTAGCTTCTCTCCTAGCAGAATTCCGAGTATCGAATCAATGCTTTCCTAAACAAGTGTCTCCAGAATAAGAACTCTGCTAGCTACAAACCTACTCCTGTTCTTCAGCTGTCAACTCTCCCTTTCTGTACCTATTAGCACTAAAAAAAGTTAAACAATGGACTGATTCTCAACAGGGGGCTGCTTGGTAAATGAGCACAACAATGTACAAGAACATTGTTCATAGTATCCTCAGGTGAATAAGGCCACCTCTAAATACCAGCAAAAACATTTCTGTAAGTACGGAATGAAAATAGTATCTGGGCAAGCCAGATCTACTGATCCTATTATTCCTGCATACATGGACAGTGAATTTCACCTCACTAGCTTTAGACATCTATAGTAGAAATACCTACATCTGACCTAAGAATCCAGACTCACAGTCAACACAGGGAAACAGGCAATGCTACAGCCTGTGAGCTGGACTTTTTCAGTGTGCACCTCCAACAGAGGTGACTTGCACAAGAGAAATCCTTGCTTCTCTGCTGATTATTAGCTTTGTCCTGACGGTTAGCTTTTAGTGTACATTTTAACCATCTTTGGTTACACAAAACAAAACCCACCACAAGCAACCTTGCAGTTAGTTTTACAAGGCTCAATGATACCTTTACACTGGAAAATTTATTTAATTAATAAATTCTGGCTTGATGTTAATTTCAAACATTGGTTTTGATTGCTTGGTTTAAGAGAAGACTGGTGGGTGTGTACTCAGCAAATCTCATTGCCTCCTTAGTGCCACCAACCCAGTGTTTCTAAATGGTAAAAGCCAGTCTCACAGCACACGAGTCATGCCTTTATAAAGCTACTAGGCCTAGGGCTGCGTTTAAGTGGTACTCGAAGAGAACTGTGAGACAAGAGCAAAAACCTAGTAAGCTTGTGGCAAAAATAAAGTACCAGAAAATGCAGAGTAAGCTGTTAAAAAGCCAAAACAAAATACAGGTTCTTGTAACTCCTGATATAGCAAAGAGCACTACTTAGAATAAATTAAAATTTACTCTTATTTTCTCCTAACAGATTTTTTGCGTACAAACACACTTAGTGAGTTTCCAAGTATCAGGGGCTGCTTTATACATTCTTCCTTTCCTCCTAGCTAATGAATTGTTCTAAATTATTAGGCAGCAACCCAGTCAGTCAAACTTTTATCTTCATTTTAGCTTCTCAAAGCAAACTGTCACTTGTTCAAGACAGAAAGCTGGTATAAAGGGAGACAAATAAAACACATCTATAGCAAGGGATGAAGGCATAGCAAAGTCATTTACTTCACAAAAAAATATTCCATGTACATTTCTGCAATTGCAAATTGCATAAAGACCCAATCCTAGCATGACACTGCACACTCCTGTACATCTTAACAAAATGTGAGTGATCAAAGATGTCTTCAAAATTAAATATATATATTTAACAGGGGTGGAATAAGGGAGGATAGAGAGTGATTCCCTTTTAAATTCCTGACATGACAGACTGTTTTGTCACTTCTTATCAGTCTACTTTGTGCAATGCCATGGCTGATTACATTTTTTGATGCAACAGAAGCTAAACCAAAACTGCTTTTCTTAAACTTTTCATAAGCAACTGGAAGTCACACAATAGCCACTGCAACTGCAGGTCCCTGTAAGCTCCTGTGCATCAGTGCTTCCCACAGCTCTGCAGTGCTTGCAGTGGTGGTGGTGTGTTATAAAATATGCTCTGCGTCAAGTAAGAATGTTTCAAGTCATTAAATGCCAGACCTTCCAAATGCAAATAAAAGACTTCTGAATTCTCCTCCTTAGGATACTGCTATTGATATTCCTTCATGACTCTGTTTAGAGTAACAGATGTTAAACAGTGAAATCACTCTTAGGAAACATGTACATTGTTCTACAGTGCCTGATAGTACAGAAGGGTGGGTATGTACAGAAGCACCTCATTATCTCCTGCTCATTCTGGAAGGGGTTGGATGAAACTTTAAAACCCCATATTGCACAAACTGATTCTAAAGATGAACTGGTGCTGCAGATCAGATGGGACGTCTCAATCATTACATCAGTCAGGATATGGACATGAAATCAGACTGCAGCTGGGACTTAGCGATCTACACCAAGAAATATGTAGGGTTTTTTATTATCAAGTTTGCATATATTCTTATTGTAAAGTTCAACGGAGTATGCAAACTTTAAAAGTCTTTGTATCTCCACAGACTTTCACCCTTCCTATATAGAACAGATACCTCCTCATAGGAATCAATTACGAGAGTGAAAGTGTAACCCACTTGTTTGAGGAGTTAGCTGTTTTCTCTCAATTTCCTTTTTCTGCCTCTTTCAGTCTTTTTATCCCTTGACAAAACAAGACCCTTCTCTTGTAACTCAACCGACTCTTTTCTTATTCCCCTTGTGTGACAAAATTATTAATACAAAAAAAACCCAAAACAACAGCCTTGTCTGTTGTGAGTTGTAAATGTCCAGACAGGCATGTCCTCAAGCCTCTATCTGAACTCATCAACTCTAATGCTACTGGTGAATCTTAGAAAAACTGTTCTCTTCCAGTAATTCTTCTAGGCGTGCTTTTATTTCTAAAAAAAAAAATAAATCATAAATGCTTCCTGGGATTTGTGTAATATGTCATTTTTCTTGCTTCCATTACTCTCTGATCATTGTTACTGTTGAATCAGTATGCATCACCAGTCCTTATCCTATTCATAGAATCATTTAGGTTGAAGAAAACCTTTAAGGTCATCAAGTCCAACCATTAATCCAGCACTGCCATGTCCACCACTAAACGTGTCCCTAAACACTCTATCTATGAATTTTTTAAACATCTCCAGGGATGGGGATTCCATCACCCCCTTGGGCAGCCTGTTCCAATGCTTCATCAGCCTTTCAGTGAGGGAAGTTTTCCTAACATTCAATCTAAACCGCCCTGGTGTAGCTTGAAGTAGTTTCCTCTTGTTCTACTGCTTATCACCTGGGAGAAGAGACCGACCCCCACCTGCCTACAACCTTGTTTCAGGTAGTTGTAGAGAGCAGCCAGTTTCTCCAGGAGATGCTGTGGGAGACAGTGCCAAAGGCTTTACTAAGGTCCAGGTGGACAACATCCATGGCCTGCTCTCATCCACTAGGCTGGTCACCTTGTCACAGAAGGAAATCAGGTTCATCATGCATAACCCCACGCTGGCTGGGCCTGATCCCCTGGCTGTCCTGCACATGCCGTGTGACGGCACTCAGGACGATCTGCTCCAGAACCTTCCCCAGCACCAAGGTCAGGCTGACAGGCCTGTAGTTCCCTGGATCCTCCTTCCTACCCTTCTTGTAGATGGGTGTCACCCTGGGTACCTCCCATCTTCTGGGACCTTACTAGTTAGCCAAGACTGCTGATAAATGATGGATAGCAGCTTAGTGAGTGGCTTTGTTCTTTATAAATAACATTTGGTTAATTTGTTTATTTCCCACAAACTCCTTGTTTATTCTCTAGCTTGCTGATTCCATTAGCTGTTTCTTATCAACTTTTAAACTTTTGTCTAAATCACTATTATTAAACTGAGCTCCTAAGTCAATATTCACTGGGCCATTTACAGGGTTTAAATTATTTGAAAATTAAAAAAAAAAAGTTATGAGATTGCCTTTTTCCTCAAAATAATCAAGATGTCCCACCTCACCATCATTTGTGCAGCTCTAGTTACTAGTTCCGAGAGAAGTATATGGGATTTTGTTGCAGTCTGAGAATCTACTGCCTGAAGCACCAGAAGACAAAAAAAGTGACACAAAATCAATTTTATTGTTACGTGAGTTATTCTTTACAAACAAATAAAAACACACTCAGTTGTGTTGGAGCTGACATTGACTCTCCTACTTCTGGAAAAGATTATTTGTTTTAGCTTCCTCTCAGGATTTTTCCTCGGCCACTGCCTGACATGGAAAGCTATCTGCAATGTCTTTGAAGTTCAGCTCCTCAGGCAAGACTTCTGCTGTGGGAAGGATATTTGCTCTAACTCACACCATCATTCCTTCTTAGAAGTCTTCCTCTCCCCCTGGACCATTCCTGGGGAGTTCATGCGGTTCCTCAGTCAGAATGTTCATTTGGCCATGAATTTCCCTTTGGACTGAAGCTGTTTCCTTGCTAAAATCTCTGAGATTTCAAATACACCTATTCTACACTGGATGTAGTCCAAAACCTTTGATGTTTTTCTCCTGCTAATTAAAAGACAGACTGCCTGCCCCAGAATATCTATCTTCTCATAAAAAAATAAATTGATCAAAAGAGATTTTTGTCAGGTAACGGACTGACTGCTTCAGAGATAGATATATTTTTTTTAGATAAGAGACCTCAAATCATACAACCAAGGAGCTCTATTATCATCATTGTTATTTCAGAGAAGGAAGAAAGAATATTTTGGCACTCTGTCCTCATGACGGTATCACCAGGCACCCAGTACCTCTGCTCACCTCCTTAAAGAAAACTTCTAATCACAAAGCAAAAGCACCTGTAGGCTCTATACCACTCAAGCTATGTTTTAACAGAACATAAAGCAGCAAATGAGAGTAAGATCCATCAGATGCAACATGTGAGCCCAGATAAATAAAAGGTTTCAAGGTCCTGTTGGATCTATAGATCCGAGGTGCTCATGCTGCTGCCCACCAATCAGGCTGGCCCCTAGCCCAGACGCGGGGAGGCTTCTGGAACCACAGAGGCTCTTCTAGGCTCCTGCCAAAACCTCCCTCTTCCATCAGGGTGCACAGGTTTCCCCGTGTACCTGCTTGGGCTGCTGCCCACCCGTCCCGAGGGCCTGGCCCTCCTCACTGCGCCTGGGCAGCTCCCACCAAGGGAGCCGGGCTGCCCGCAGGCCCCGCCACACCTGGCATCCCGCTCGCTGCCCCCACCTCTCTGCTGCTCCCCCCCGTGAAACATCCGCAAACCAAGGACGTGGCAGCACCTTCTGCACTTCAGGGGGTGGCAGTAAGGAATGCAGAGAGACATGAGGAGAAAGACTGAAAGTTATCGCCAAGTTTGCATTTCTTTGGAGCAAACCCCAGCTTCCTCTAACGCATGTATCTTGGCCACCTGAAGTCTTCATCCCAATTCCTCTTTATCTTCAGTTAACTAGGTTAGAAACAGATCATAATACCTCCCAAGAGAAATAAATAGTTTGGAGAGCTCAGGACTGTTGTTAACAAAGTCGGAAAATCATCATGTTTTTGTTTGCTGTTGGCCCAGAGGCAGACTACTAAAATCAACCCATCTTCAGTGGGATCCCTTTTGTGTGAACCATTTCATTACCCTAAGGACATGCTGGGAATCTTGTTTATGACACAGATCGTTAAATACATAATTAAACCCAGGGAAGCCTACAGCAAAACTCCAAAGTTTAATAACAATTCAGAAGGATGAACAGCTACATGAGGCGTGAAACCTGAGCTCATTGAAGAGTTCTGTTATCTGTAATACTCCACAGTACATAACATATGCGCTGCGGCAGATTTGAGAACAGCAAATGAAGCCTTGCTGATATACCTATCTACTGTCCAACTGCCAAGAAATGGTGTGAATCATGCTTGACAACTGCCAGATTAGTGGACTAATAAAGCAAAATGTAGCAATGTCATATTGCACTATCAGCTGTAAGGCAAGTTGCAAGTAAAACGTTATGAACATATCTGGGGCAGCTCCCAGCAAAGCCAGAGGTAGATATCTCAGTGCTCCTGTATTTTACTAAGGGGAGGAAAGCAGTTTAATGATTAATTGGCTCATTAATGAACAATGCTACATTGGAAAAGTATTTTCTATTTATATGCTAAACTGCACAGCTTACTAAATAACAACAGTGGGTGTGTCAAGTCAATGGGAGACACAAGTAGAATGGTTTTGTAATGAGTCAAGCCAGAGAACAAATTTCAAGATGTCATTTCTCTGCAAATGGTGATCACTTGCCCATAGCTACTCAGAAAGACTAAGGGAGTTGTGAAGAGAAGCTCCAGCATCTGACACCCTCTGTCACAACACCTTCTACAAAAGGATCCGGTGGAAGCTGAGTGCAGTAAAAGGAGTTAATGATCTCTGGAATTGGTCTCACTCTTCATTTTCCTGTGTGATTGAAAGTTGAATACGGGCTCTGGCATTTCTCCTGATGTCTGGTAAAAGTTGTGGCAAACATTTCAGCTGCAGGAGGATTTAACTGAAGATGTGGAATCTGGGAGCTGTTCTAATCCCTAGTAACAGCAAAACTTGGTAGAGTATCAACTTATTTAAATGAAGGGGAAGAAAGGAAGATCACTAATGAAAATACTTCCAAGGACACTTCATTTTGTCAGACAAAGGAGGATACTGGCAGCCCACTTTCAAGCTTTTTTTAAATGAAAACATTACCTCAATTTTATCCGAGGCCAAGAAAAGTATCAGAGCTAAAAAGCTACAGTTACAGGGAATAGCCATATTTATCTTTTCTGATTTAGAATGACACACTTTGAGGAGATTATTTAGTTTCATCATAACTGGATCACAAAATATTGTCTCAGTTTGGCAAGGAATGAAGCTCTGTGGTTTCCAGGCTACAGCATGCAGCTTGAATACAAACCTCTCTTAGAAATGCAGTTGAAGCCAGCAGGTCTATCTACTCCATCAGTTCTGGTAAAAAGCCTGTCCAGGAGTCCGAGCCTCAGTCCTCCTTTCCTGCACATCGTTTACACCCAGAAAGCTACAAAAGCAGCCAACCAAATCAAACTATAGGGCATTTCATATGGTGAGAGAGAAGGAAAGAGATAAATGTGGAAAACAGATTTCACTATGCGTTTTATTTAAAAATGTTTGGAGGGGAAGCCTAGACTTTTAATGACACCTTACGTATAGTCAAGAAGCAGGAAAGGACTGTATTTCTCATGCTCACCACAGATAATTTTGGTTAAGTACTCACTGTGTCTCAGTTTATTTTACTTTGGGTATATATTTCCCTATTGTTACAGTACTTATATCAGGACTACAAGAAATTTAACACAAAATATGTATGCTAGCCAAAGAAGTAGTGTAAATATGTCACATCTTCATATTAAGGTTGACCAGATTTGGCAATTAACAAATTAAGTACTTAGAACTAATTCTTAAATTTCAGTTAAATAAAATCAAGCTTTAATTAGAAATAGCTGAAAGTAATAAAAAAAGAAAACTAATTGATAAAAACAAAAGCAACGTTTGATTTTAAAATATTCAGTTTGAAGTGCATAGTATATCACTGGAACACACTTATTCCTCCTTTACTGCAAAACAGGGTATCTACCTTAGACACCCTTACTTTTGGTACCCTTAGATTATTCTTTCACTGTTACAAATTAAGTTACCATAGACCCATGTTTGGTCATGTAATATTCTCTACAATCGAAGATTTTGCATTTTCTAACCACAGGTAAAACTCAGGGCCCATGAAACTGTAACACTCAGAGCTGCGTGCTTGGCTAAAGAAGCAAAAGTGACAGCTACAGTAATGGGAGATCATTGAAAAAAACCAGACCCCTAACTCCACAAATCCTACCACAGGGAAAAGACAATTAATTTGTACAACTTACTAGAATTGGAATGGCATTGTAGAATTATCTCTTGATTAAAAAGAATAACTATTCCTTGAGCATCTGAAAGCTTTCTGAAAAGAACGAACAGTTTTGCGGTATACAAAACATTTTCTATATTAGACTTACCTAAATGGTAACTCAATAAACATGCACTGTCTTACACAAGCTCTGAAGAATTACAAAAAAAGAAAATGAAAAGATGCATGTGCAAAATAAATAGTAATGAAGGATTTACATAAACCAGCTTTTCAGTCTCAAATGCTACTTAAGAGGATACTGTTCACAGTCCAACATATACTATTTGCATAGATCGGCATAGCTTTACAGAGCTCAGACATGCACCCTATATTTCAGAATACTTATGACAAAGCTATTACTTCAAGCACAGCAACGTAGGTGTCTTTAAGACTGTAAATGCCTTTCATTCAGGCTGCTTAAAATGGGGGCAGCTGGAGCTCAGTTTCTGCAGCTGTCCACACAGATACAAACCAAAGATAGTCCAATATATCATGGTGTAGAATCTTATTACAGCAATGTTTGCATCTGTACAAACCAATATTTTTCTTTTTTTCCTTTCTGTCTTGTCTTCAGTCCCTTGTCCTCTAGCACATACGCTTCTTTAAAACTTCTAATTTCAGGTTTTGTAGATATTTATCAGAAGCTTTGTGAGACAGGACACAATTTCTGTTCCTACTCTTACGGTAAGGGTAAAGATAAAAACAGACTGAGCAGTGTTTGTACTTTATTCTGTGCTGACATCATGTAATTATTTTCTGCCACAAGACTGTCAGTCAGCAGATCAGAGGTCTGGCCACAAGTTCTGCTGTACCCCAACTTAAATATTTTTGTAGGCTGGTTATCAGACAATGATAGATCTGCAAGGGTATCATTGGCCATATAATGTTTAGATATGCCAGTGTTCTTGGGAGAGCTTATAGTAGCCTTCCAGTATCTCAAGGGGGCCTACAAGAAAGAGAGAGAAGGGCTAAATAGTCTCTGCTACACTACAAGGGCATGTAGTGATAGGACAAGGGGGAATGGCTTTGAACAGAAAGAGAGCGGATTTAGATTAGATATTAGGAAGAAATGATTTACTGTGAGGGTGGTGAGACACTGGCACAGGTTGCCCAGAGGAGCTGTGGATGCTCCATCCCTGGCAGTGTTCAAGGCCAGGCTGGATGGGGCTTTGAGCAACCTGGGCTAGTGGGAGATGTCCTTGCCCATGGCAGTGGGGATGGAACTAGATGATCTTCTAACCTAAATCATTCTATGACTTATGATTCTTTTCAATCCTGATGCAAATACAATTAAGTTCGTCTTTAAGGCAAATGGAAGGGTAAAAAAGTAATCAAGTAATTTTATTCTTTTATTCACCTACTAATAACTTGATTATGCCATATCACAAACTTCATTTACTTAGTCCTCTGTAGCCAAATCACAGGCCACATGCTTTATCTGTGCAGGCTCTAACATTCAATTTTGCCATTCTCAGGAGTGCATCCAAATATGATACTTCATGCCTGGCACTGTTAATCTCATTATTCCTGTACTCAAAGTCACCATATAAGAACCTTTAATTTCATCTCCCCTAAGATAGTAATGAGATAAAGATATTTTTTAGCTTGCCCTGCTTGCAAACATGTTTCAGACACGGAAAACCTTTTACGTTAAAGACAAAACAGCCTTCATTCAAGTTGGTAGCTCCAGTGGCTCGAAAAGGAATCCTTCCATGAAGCTACCTGTGTAAGGATGTGCAGGATCTGTCCCTTAAGCTGTACACAAGCACCTGCCGTATGACGGTGATAAAATAAATAGTCAAAACACATTTATTTCTTTTTTTCTGATTCTGTACAGAACTTCCACTTTGACATCAAGTGGAATCTCGCTTAAAGTACTTTTTTTTATAAAAAGGACATACTGACAGTATTTATCTTATAAATTAGTGATTTTATTAAAGCTTTCAAGCAGGCTGTTTCATTCTGAAGAACTTCAATTAAAGTCTAAAACCTCAGGATTATTAACCTGAAACTTGCACTTGGGGAACTATGAAAGATTTGGGACAGAGCCTCAGAAAACCACATTTCTACACAAACACATTAAATAAAATCATTATATATTTCAAGGAAATTCTGTTTTCATCAAAAGAATAATGATAATAAAAATACATTAAAATTATGCATTATCTTGTTATTTGCTAAGTATTGGTCAATGAAATCTTTTAGGATATGATATTTTCATCTCCAGTAATAACACTTCCTTATTTTTCAACAATCAATGGTAGTAAGAGATAAGCTGAGACATGATATGATCTTCTTTAGTTTGTTTTAGCTGTATTTTTGTAGTCTGAAGTATAAACAGCATTACTTATGACTATATATTAACTCATCATATACTTCAGCTGTAGTTCAAGACTTGAAGCAAAACCACAGAAAAATGGTGAAGTCACCAGCTCCAGTAATACACGTGATTAATGAAGTCAGTTACCTTTCATAGCATTTGGAAGACTCATTCAGATTTGAATACTCAGTAATAACAAACATCATAGCAGCTGTTCTCCAGCCTAGTAAATATACTTGCACTGTTATGCATAAAGAAACAAATCTGATGGTAGTTCAGGTTACTGATGCAGTAGAGCTAACTCCAGGTTCTTCATTGCTTTACTGGATAGAATAGAAACTTCACTATGCTTATCTTCGCATATAAACCATGATTTTAATGTCATATTCACTAAGCTTCTGAATACCAAAGGGATTTTTTTATTTCTCAGGTTTTGTTGAAGAAGCAAACAAAACAAAGAGTGCCTGATGAGTCATGTTTTGCAGTCTGCAAGACAGTCCACAGTCTCATTTCCGTGCAACTGCTGGAGCACACTAGGAATCCAAAGCAGTTTTTAGATATTAGAGTCTATTCTCCAACTTCTCCCAAGGACAAATTAGGAAATAATGTCATCAGATAAGTAAAATAATTTAAGGAGCTCATATGTCAATCCACCATAAGCAATTTAAGTCAACTGGATTAATTGACACTAAAATAAATTCCTCTTGATAAAGTCAATGACAATATGTTTTAGAATGTGAAAATAATATTCTAGATCATAAAATGAGACTGACCCTTAAACAATTAATGGTCTTAACTTAAATCAATCCATTCAATGGATTGCTCCTATGTAAAAAGAAGCATCAGCTTAAAGGTTGAATACTAAAATTGTTCTTTCCAACAGATGAGCTATTTTAAAAAGGATCAAGTGGAAAAGTTATTTCCAGCAACCTAAAAGAGCATTTTGCACTTATTAGTGTTTTTTTCCTTGTATTCTCTTTACCGCTGCTTTTAAGGTTGAGTCACAGTTGTCACTTCAGTATTATTGATGAAAAAACTATTAAGAATGGTTTTTCATGTGCAATATAATAAACACCCCTTTAGTGTGACTCACAGGTTGTCAAAGTGCATTTCATTTGCTCATTGTAAGCTCACAGTATTTGTTTTCAAAAGCAGAATGGGAAGAAAAAGTAAAAAAATTAAATTAAATTTTAACTTTGAACATGAGAATGAATTTGAATCAGTTACTGAGATCTCTTACATTATTTTCTATTGTATTCTAATATCTAATATATTCTAGATGTATAGAATCACTTTTTAGGTTAGATGCAACACTTAACTCTTAACAGTCCGAGTGGCACAGCCATTTCAAACTAATACAATATAACTATGTCTGATGTAGAAAGAAATTCTGTTCCTTAATGGTGGTAGGGGTGGAGGAGCTTCACTTAAATGGGTTGCATTAAAAATTCTTCCCTTTATCAATTTCTACTGATTGCCTCCACAGCAACTTCCTCCGAACTAATTATTAAAGTATAAATATTTATAGGATGACCCTAGGAACAAGCTACCTGTTATTCCAGCCCTAAGAGGAAGAGTCTTGCAATTTATCTGCACCACCTGCTTGGTCCACTGCCCAGGACTACACAGAGGCCTTCAAGCAAAACATTGCAGAGTTCAGATGCACACATAAGAACAGTTTTGTTTCATACAAAGTTACCGAATAAGAAACTTGCTGCTTCCATTGCACCAAAATCATAGCTACTGAATCCGTGCAACACAAATTCTTATGTCAGTCTTCCAGTTTGCACAGCAGAATCTGTCACAGAGCTTTGGCTCATTACCTTATAGGAGAAATACTTGTCTTCCCCCTTGCCCTGCCCCTGCCAAAGGCAAATGTATTTGAAAAGAGAAGGCACAGTTTTAAGCTAATGGTAAACTCTCTGTAGAGTCATAGGCAACATAAACTGGCTCTTGTAAATTATTAGGTCTAATGAAGTAATAAGATACTGGAGAATGACCAAACAATAATCATTTTACTATGGCAGCTTTTTGGTGTGCTATAGTAGGGAACACAATTACCTTCTGTGATTCTTTGAGGGATGACAACAGTATATTTCTTAATAAATTTGTATCCTCAAGACAGAACTGCCACTGTTCAGCTCCATCTATCACTTTGAGACTGACATACAAAGGAAATTTTCTGATTCTGAAAACCTCAGTCATTGTGGCCCTTTCTACTTTCATACCCCTAGAAAGGCTGAGGGATTCTTTTCTCCCTCCCAAGTTCTTTTAAAAGGACTTAATCTTTTCTCTGCACCAACACACACACACACATTCACAAGCAGCATCAAAGCACAACAGGGAACCACTTCAACTTAATTTCAAGTCATCCTTTTACAGCAAAGTTATGGCAATTTAACACCAAGGATTTTCATCATTTTGTGAGCTTATGTCACACTAGGAAAATTTAAGGTAGCTTTCTTCTGAAAAACACTATACAGGTATTCATCTTACACACGTACCATACACAGAGTCTGAACCCTTACCACTAAGTCAATGGAAACTTTGTCTGAATGAATGCAGAATCAGACCCCTACATTATTAGATCTGTTACAGTAAGAAGAATGGCTCAGGTAGATGAAGTTAGCTATAAAGGACATACACTCCAGGCTCTAAATTCCTAAAACACTTAACACTCATTAAATATTAACAGTATTATCAGCATTACTGCAATGGAATTAGCCTTCTACAAGAGGAAAAACAACCTTCTGTTCTCTCTCAATCATGTGGAAAGTTACCCAATAAAACAGAAGTCTCTCAATTCCTGAGTATTTCCCCAGATGTGAACTGTTTCAGATTACGAGGAACTGAAGTTTCAGCAATTTGACTATCAGTGATCATTTAAAAAAGATTGTCACGTAAAGAAGTGGCCAAAATTATATCTTGCCTCCACAGAAAATTACTCCGTTACTTAAGTCTGTCACATTATGATGAATAACATGAATAATGAATTTGTTACTATTTAAGAAAATAGTTTCCATCCATTGTTAATTTTGCAGCTATTGTACCTGAGTGGGGACTGAAACATGTTTTCAGCCCTGTAACCATCCTTTCAAAGACATGATGATAATTGTGATAAGCATCACAGGGGGCTAAGCGTAGTAATGTTAGTTAGTGTATCCCTTTTCCTCTAGAGATTTTTGGGGGAGAGCCCACTAGGAAAGCAGCAATGAATTTTTGTAAGAAGCTGTCAGATTTTTGTCTTCTTCCTCATTTCAACTGCTAAATTAGGAGGAGGAGGAAAAAATTGAAAATCAGTATCAACAGAATGTCTCATACCATCTAGGAATTACGAGGACACTTAGATGGGCTCCAGATATCCAAAGTAATATCACAGATATATCCGTCGTTCTTTAGAACTATCTTGTCTCAGTAGAAACAGTGTACCATTTCCTTACTGAGCAAGCTCGTAAACTGTTCTTTTGTTTTCTGAAGATGGAACAAAGAACTAAGAAGGCTACATATATAATGCATAAAATCTATAGATTATTTAATTTTCTTAACATGTTTATGAACCTATAGTAAAAATTGATTACTTTATTAAAAACAAAACAGAACAAACACAAAAACACACAAACTTTCTGCTCAGGGTCATCCAGACATCTAAAGAAAGGGATACGTTTTCTGGTGGAAACGTTCATAGAACTCATCCAAGATGTATTTATTAGCCAGACTTGGAGTTGGAGGGTTGAACATATTAATTGTATCTAAATCCATTTCATATTTGATAGAACAGAAATGCATCCTCAGGTACTTGGACTTTGCAGTGTAAGTATCTGTATCAGCATAACAAGTAAAGGTCTATTGAATGAATACATTTAGAAGTATATTTTTTATTTACATGCATCTGTTATGTTTTTAAATTCTAAGAGCTTATTAATAGTCTTTACTCAATTTTTATTGCTTCATCATGCAACAGAAAAACTGGAACTAATATCAAAATGAAGTTAATTGCATGTAACAGAATAATGATTTTAGCACTTTATCTACATCAAAACAATTGTTTCTTATTTTGTGTTTGAACAGTTATGGAAGAATAAAATATTCAGTAATTCACTGTAGCCTGCACTGTCTCAAATGCAGCATAGCTCCCATTGAAGTGTTTGTGCATTGACACACGATCTGCATTCATACAAAGTATTCTATGTAATCAAGAAATCTCCATTTTTAAATGCTTGTGGGAGGGGTATATATGAAAGTCTTCCAGTTCCATTACAGGAGTAAGTGATTCTCTACTTAAATCATCCTTACTTTGTATTCAAATACTCATATTCTTTGTGTTCTGAGTATTCCCTGTTCCATACAAGCAGCAACATAGGCTTCTTCAAGGTCAGCCTCTTTAGTCAGCTTTAGTTGTCATCAGTCTGAAAGCTATTTTAGAAAAAGTAAATGGACTGAACAAACTTTAAGGATAAGGCTACACTGTAGGTAGTGAAAGCATTTCCTGGCTCCAGGTGTCTGCTGGAGCTACTTTTTTTTTTTTTTTTTTCCCAATGTGGGAAGCAAAAGTAAGGAGTACACTGTGCACATGCCTTTATTATTATACAACGGCAGCTCAGATATTTGAGCCAGAAGGAACTTGTGGGTGATAGCATGAAAGCTATGAGACAATTTGCAGAGATCAGCGGCCCCATAGCATAGTTGTGGCCTACACAAAGCCAGACAACTGTCAGCTTGAAGTCAATAAATTCAAACAAATTTATACCCATGATAGGACTGGATAGCTTCTATAGAGTTATTCTCTGACTGGTGAGTGGGGAACAGACATTCATTTCCTTCAACTGTCAGGTCATCAAAAAATCAGGACTCAAAAACCTGAACAGATATCACCTAACTTAAATAAATACATTCTATTGGGAGATATGTAATTGTTACATTAATTTTCTTTCATTTCAATCATTTATCACATTACCAACCAGCATTATTAGTCAGCTCTTCCCTTTATAATAAGTCTTAACTATATAAAAATGTAAAGTTGGGGAGAACAATATTAAGCTAAGAGCTAAGGTCAGGTACTACTGGAATAAAAAAAAATAGGGAGGGGAAAAGAAATAAGGGACCTTCCTAAACAGCGAGGTGACTAGTTTGGCAAGATTATCAGGTAACCACAGTTCATTGCTTTTCTTGATAAAACAAGTTAAATAATATTAGTGCCCCCAGAATGAATTAATTTTTAATTATTAAGGCTTTCATAATCCTAGTACAATGCTTATTAGTGCAGATTGCTCTGCCCAAAGGTTGAAACTATTTTATGCCTGGTTCCTATGATGAGTGCCATACAGAGTGTTTGATGCTTGCTGACTGAACTCATTCTGTCAGCAGAACAGTTGATATTTCACACTAGAATGCTAACTGTACTTCAAGGACAAGTCATCTGATCAAAGGGTACCACAAATCTTCACAGAGGATGACAGATGGGAAATGGTAAAGTGTTATTTATGTGTATGACTATTATGAATTTAAGATGCTCTTCTAAGTAATTTCACCATTATTCATTCACCTTTTAAATAACCCCTAATTCTTGCATTGCAATTATTATTCAACTCTATAATATTATAGCTGAATAGTCTGTTTATGTGACAGCAGCATAAGCTACTGTATACACACAAATACAAATTCACACATATACATATGTTTGGAAGCAATTTTTTTGCTTTATATTTAGATGTTATAAATACTCAGTGATCCAAGAGAAAAAAAGAATGACCTGACAGTTAAAAAACATGAGGCAGAGAAAACATATCAAAACCAGTCCATCTTCCCTGTTTAAACAATTCTTATTTGGCATGAAGGAATATACTCAGAAATGACAAATAGTCTTCTATTAATGGACTTTATCAGCTGGTATAGACTTCAGAAGACCACTGGCTGACTCAGCTGATGCAGGTTCATGATCTCCAAAAGAAGACATTTCATTGTTGGATGAAGGAGAGAAATGAGATAGAACTGTCAAAGAGGACAATAAGTCCCTCACTAAGGCCTGTTCTGTGGATCCAAAGCTTGTGTCCTTGGCATAGAACATGCCACTGATCAAGAAAACTATGACCAGTATATGTCTAGCAGCTAAACAACATGCTGTTTAACTGCTTGAGCAGTGAACCCAAACTTGAGGTACCGAGCATGAAATCCTGGTCTCATTAATATTCCATATAGCCTCTGAAATTGAAAGCAGTGATCTCTTAGCCAAGAAGGAATGCGTCACCTTTCATACATCTGGAAGTTCTGTAAGTATTCTCAATGTAAACACATTATCCCTCTGAATGAAGGTGGTGAAGATGCAACACAAAAATGCTTTTCAGCCTAGCTTTCCTCTTTATTAAGGGATAATATTCGGTGGCTGCAGAACATGAGCGGCTGTCAAAGATCCATGAATCATATTGTCTTGAAGAAAAATTCTAGTATTTTTGCCACACAATCCTTACAGACACAGAGGTAGCAGAATGTCTGCTGTTTAAGGAGGCAACAAGATTTTCCTGCCAGCTCTCTATCACCCTAATCTGTGACATGGATTTACAAAGAGGTGGGGGAAAATTGTTTTCTATATATATAAAAAAATTGTACAATCAAATAGAATAATTGGAAGAATTTGTGTTTGTCTTAATACTATTCCTAGAAAACTTCCATGTGTCTAACAACCTGATCCCTAATCACGTTCTTTACAAACTCCAGACTGTTTTATCTTTACTCTAATATCTAGTGCCATCTAGGTATTAAACATCTGGAACGTACTACTGAATGATATGATACTATGAACTAGATATGAACTAGACATTGGAGATCATGACACAAGTTTTTGTGTGCGTAACATCATCACAGCAGAATTTCCATGCTTTAAAAACATATCAAATTAGGAAAGTGTAGAGGGTTTAAAAACTTCTGCCAATAATGTCATTTGCTAAAACATTCAATACAGCAATGAGAATAACATTTTATATTAATTTTATATCTATTTAAGGAGACTCATCTAATTAACTAAGTGAAGGAACTGGGTTATTTTTAATTATAGTGGAATACACAGCAAGCTTGACCTAAAATAACACATGTACCAGTGTAAACTAGCAGTTTACATTATTCAGTTGCCATAGAAATAATATGCTCAAATCTAGAGAAATTATGAAGGTTATTCTTTCAATTTCAGGCCCAAATCTTAATGTCATTGGAAGGATTACTAGTGTTCTTAGTGACAGTTGGATCAGACTGGCAGAGGTTAATAGAGAAAATAGCCTGCCACACGTGGCTTGTTTTAGAAAGAGACGACATCTTTTGCTTGGAAACATTCCAACCATACAGCAGCCAGCTAGAGGCCCCTTGATTTATATACCCTGACTTTCCTCTTATCAGAGCGAGACTATATATCAGAATATAACTGAGATCAGGAAGAAGTCAAGGCAAATTTTCTAAGTGATCCCACTGGATTAATATCTCTGTCACCATTCCACAAATTAATATCCATGAGAAATCACCGGGAGATTTGTTTACACTGACTCTTCAAAATTAAGGATTTAAAAAACTAATCCAACCTGAAGAGTCAAATGCCTTTCCTGAAACAACTCTGAAGCGGTATTGATATAAGTAGAAGTGAGAACAATAAGCAATCCTTCAGTTTTCACTTCATTTAGAGTCTCTCCAGTCTGGGAAAAATAACTCTTTTCCATCTACAAAACCCTGGAAGTGATTAAGAACCTGCATATTTTAAAATAGCTGTGAGGATGTTCAAGCTAATGGCATCACATTGACTGGTGTATCAACATCAAGCAAGTTTCTAGTTCGTAACGTGACCAAACAGAAACTGAATCAAGTTAAAGACGGACACAAACCAGCTGACAAACCACTGCAATAAGACATCTACCTGACCAAACTAGCTTTGATTGGACCGTTTTACCTTTGAATCTTTCATTTTTTAATCTTAGCAGAGGAAAATATCAGAAATTATCAATAAGAGGCACATTTTGTAATACAGAAAAGCACATCAAGTGCAAAAATTTTTGAACAGATCCAAATAGAAAGGAATAATATCTTTAGACTTCAAGCAGCAAGAGTGAAGAATATGTTCATACATCAAAGTCAAGGGCAAAAAAGAACAAGGGAACAGCTCAGATGCTGAGGCTGTGGAATAGAGTTAGTGGGAAAAGGCTCTGTGGAAGAGCTGCAGATTAGTCTCAAAGTCTGCTGGTTGCTAGCTACCATATCAGATCCCTGTGCCAGATATGCACAGATGTAAACAACTGCTGATTAATTTCCATTTCTGAATACATTATAAACTAGGAGGTTGAGAAGGGTGCCTTTCAAGTTTACCCTACAAATAAGGAACCATGTTTTTGTCCCATTCTTACATCTTCCTTTTCATCTTTGTTGTTTCTCATGTTTCTGTAGTTATTTTCATCTTTCTCCCATTATAGCGGTTTAATGCTAATGAGATAACACTTGATTCAACCCTAGGTAAGTCAGTGTGCTTTCTTTTGTGTGAATATCAAATACCTGGAGTCATACTTCTATGGTAATACACAGCCCAGGTAACTACGAAAAGACACCTAACTCTTTGATAGTACATGTAACTTACATTTTAACTTACATTTTAACTACTTGTCACCCCAGAAAAGCATTATGAAAAAGGAGAAGGTTACAGAATCCAGGACAAAATTATTTCGCTATGGAATGACAGAGCTAAGTGGGAAGGAAAGGATGTAAATACTCAATGGAACAGAATCATTGTCAGGGTATAATTACCCAGACTCACAGATAGACCAGTGCATGCCTTTTTATGCGGCATAACTTTCTACATTTAATTCAAAGTCAGCTGAGGTCAATGGAAAAAGTCTTACCGACTTTGCTAGCTTTCAGAGAAAGCTGTAAATCTGGAGACAACAACTGTGCAAATGGTTTGTATTTTTTTATGATAGGTTCATGGGGGATATGCATGTATTACATAGAACATCTGTCAGAATCTGACAACTAAATGGTCATATCAGCACATTGCACAGTCTGAGCCAGCTCATACAGAAACCAATGATCAAAATCACACTGCCTTTGGGGCTGAGGGACTCAGAATGAGACTGTTTTGGCTCCTGAATTGGTCCTGTAATTTACAGGTATGGATATTCTTCTGAGCAAGAGTGGAATGCCCTGATGTGAAGCTGAACTCACAAATTCATTTACAGTAAAAGCTCAAAAGGGATTTAAGGCCATGAAAGAATCCTGACCTGTTCTTGATTCATGGTATCAGCTCTCTTGATGACTGACTTCTTAAAGTTTGGTATTTCAGTTAGAGCTGTATAAAGTACTTATCTCCAGTCTGAACCACAGGCAAAAGTAGAATTGTTTCCAACTTGACCTGACTTTCTGAATTAGCAGTGGACTGCTTGATATCCTTTTTATGTCTGCAGACTATTCACTTGCACTGGAGAGGAACGGTCTTGGTCGACTAGCTTATCATGAAATGTTCTGAACCTGCCATGCATTTAGAGTTCAAATTAAGGTCATTTGAGAAGCCCACAAGTTACTTCAGCCCCCACATGGTTCACTCTACTTTGTAGACATGAAACTGAGTTCAATTATCTGAGTCCCTAGGTATTTCACATACTGGTATACCTGATGATGCTTAGAAGAAGGGTACCATTTTTCATTTGTAATGTATCTATATATTGCTTTCTATCGGGTCAGAGAATTAAGCTCAGGCCAAACAGATTTGTGCTGTAGAGCTGGGTGCAGTGAACAGGAAGAACAGCTCCTTCAGCCTCCAGGATGCAGAGATATTAAGAAACTGACTGAATCTATTGTCTGAATTGTTTTGGGGTTCCCCCCCACCCACCCAGCGTGAGCCATGAAAAGGCCACTTTTTCAATAGCATGCAAAGGAGCAAGAAGTTTTATCCACAGCACCCAGCAGAGATGGCCTGAAATACAAACATGTTCGCTACCAGAAGTGCTTCACTTCAATAGTATGACATTAAGACTAGAAACCAAATAGTCTGCAGTGCACGGCTATATTTCGCTGGCCCCAAGAATCTTTTTTCCCCGGTGCTTGGGTTCATCATTCTGGTTGACACTATCTAAGGGATACAAGTGCTTCTAGAAGAACACTGTAGAATTTGATTTGTGAATCAAATGTTAGAAATAAAAATACAAATATCATATCACACTAAGGACACTAAATGATAATCAATTCAGTTTGGTTTCCATTATTATTTGCTTAATTCTGAAATGTGGTATGCAGGCTGACCACAAACAGATCCTCTGTCATCTGTGCTTTTCAAAGACAAACACCGAAAACTCTCACTCAGCTTTCTGTCAATAGAATTTTCTTAACCACCTTCCAGATGCTTTCTAATTAATAGATTTAAATTTAGTTCAGAAAAATTTTCCTACTTCACGGAACCTTATACAAGCATTTAGCTTGAAAAGCTTCTACTTTCAAACCATAGACCACCATGCAAACGAGAAAAATGACATTTTTCTCAGATTCTTGTGGAATACTTGTCTCCTCAAAATATCATCCTAAGTATGAAAAAATAACAATCATACTTGTAACAGACATAGAGAAAAAAAAGTATCAACCTGATCATGGCTTCTCCAAGATAAATGAAAGCTACCTCCATAGTAGGATGTTCAAGGGATCCAGCTTGTCAGAAGGACAGACATTTTCAAGTCTACAAGGTGTTAGGTCTCCTAGTAAACCAGGAGAATAAGAGGAAATCATACAGGCCAAATCACCAAAACAAAAACCCATTAAGATTTTTGTCGTCTTTCAGTTAGACTCTGCTCTGAGCTTCCTTGTGAGGGAATCTCTCTCTTTCACCCCCTCTTTTGGGTCTATCATAATCCCAGGGAGTGTGTATCTCCTAACTAAATTAGGCAGTGTGTATTCTCCATGCCTCCCCCAATTTTTCACAGTTATATTGACTGTTCATTTATTAGATCCTTTGACTCACTTAGAGCTTTTCACTGTAATAGTACTTATCTCTCAACATTGGAAAAAAAAACCAACTTTCATCTGCATTTGGAGTGGAGAGAGGGAAAGGAATGAAGTGTGGTTGATTTTATTGTCTATACACATATTTGACTGGTACTAAGCAATAAACTTGCCTTTTAGTTTGCAGCACTCAGGAATACAGTGTGTAACTATAACAAGTGGCAAAAAGAAATGCAGAAAAGTGGCATTATTTCTGAAGTGGAAGGTGTGATGAGATGAAATTGGATTCATCAGACTATTTGTGACAAGCTACCACATGCCTCTTACCACTAAATGGCATTTGAGTATTTCTTTCACATCTGCTCAAATACTGAAAACCGACATATGTGGTAGGTCAAGAAAATGGCTTGTTAAAGCAGCTATTTGAAATGACCTAGAGGGGAAGGGGGCGGGTGGGGTGGTGGTGGTGTAGGTGGGGAAGAATCTACAAAGCACATACATGAGTTACAACTCCATCGTGAAAAGTATGGACAAGTAGTTATAATTGAACTGCTTTATGATTTTTAAGTCAATTCAGGCACACGGTTTGCAGTAGATAACTCATTAACTTTGCCTCTGCATGTTGCTTCCTACCATAAAACATGAGTTTAAGAAATCATGACAGAAATAACTGACTTTCAATATCAGTTTTCTTGCAAGTGAAATCAGAAGATGAAGAATGTCAAAAAAAAAAAAAATGGAAAAACCTTCTAAATAGCTGAGTCACATTTCTCTTTAGCAATTAAAGATACAATCCCTAACTACAAAATTATCTACACTAAAGCCTACAGGGAAAATAAACCAAATTTGCAGAAGAGGATGTAGGGTACGGCTGTGGCACTTATCCTCGTTGTTATGATAGCAATGGCACAGTTTTTATATTGTGATTATTTCTTTTCATCTGTTGAGTTTAAAGCATTTTTAACATATTTCAGGAATGAAGAAGTGAGATGCTGGTATGTTACACTGAAAGTTAAAAACATCTCTCAAACTGTCCTTAGGTCCCAAATAATTTCACATATGAACAAGAAATGCCCAGGAACACGTTCAGGCATGGCTGAAGGTCACTGGAGCATATAGGAACTGCAAATGTGTAACCATTAATCATTGTAGCTAGATCAAAATTTCTTTGGAACTTAAGAAGTTCACCTGTCTCTGGATAAGGTGGGTAAACCTTCCTTTCTTACACCATATTAAAACTCTGTGTTAGAATAACGTCGAAGAGAAAAAGAGTAATAAAGGTCCTTCAGTGCAATATGAGGAATAAACTGAGTTAAAAGGAGTTATCATTATGCTGGATATAATAGATATTAATACCATTATTTGTTTCACAGCAGCATCAAGAGAACAGAACACAGCATAAAATATTCTCCACAGAGCATAAAAAGACCCTCAAGAATTTCTGCTAGGTGCACTAAATATGACAAGCAACTATTTTGGTATGTACTGAAAGAGATTACTGCAATTCATGACTTCAGCATGAATGGCCTATGACGGGCTAAAACACGTAGTACCAGCACAGTAAAGGTGCAGAGAAGGTTGGGGATACTTAACACAGGTTATTATGTGATCTGGGAAACTGATTATGAGAGGCGTTTGGGTTTTTTTTCCTATGACCTTTGTAATTTTTGAGCATAAGTGACAGAAAGACTTTACCCAGCAGAATCATAAAAAAATTGACAGCAGAACAGGATGACTAAATTAAAATACCAAAGACAGACCAGAAAGCAGAAGAAATCTCACAGGGAAAAATACTACTCTACCACAGTTTTCTTCTTCCTCGATTAAAACAGCCATTAAAATAAATTTTAAAAATAATTAAAAAAAACATTGCACTTGCAGAATAGACTTGCACTGGTAAACAGGAATAAACAGTCACCCAGTTAAGCAGGACTTCAGGATGCAACAATAATGTGTAACTTTTGTTAGAAACTGAATATTTTGTGCAGTCAAATTTAGGTCACCGGTCCCCCAGGATCAAAGACAAGATCTGTAATTTGATCCCAGAGTAACATGCTGGTATGCCACCTTTCCTTCAGAGAGGAACAAAAAGACTAACTTGTTGACTTTAGTGAAACGAGGGGAGGATCCTAAACACTAAGTGTTTATTTGGAACTTTCTGGTTGGGCAGCAAACAAAATAAATACAGCTTTGTTATTATGACAGTAACCTCAGCTTATTACTTACGATCAAACCAAAATGTTGTATTTAAATAGTGAATTTGATTACGGTCATTACTCTCTGATTCTAGGGTATATTACTATCACTCTGCCATAATGCACTGCTGGGAGTATACTTAGTCCTGCAAAAATCACTGCTTTGTTGGGTTTTTTGGGGGTTTGACGTTCTTTTACTTTATTTATTTATTTTTAACAAGGACACCAAGTATATAGCAGGTACACTACTGTTAAATTATGCTGACCTTAGTTTAATAACAGGTTCATTTTCTGCACATTTAAATTTTAACATAAACGGGACAGTTATACTCTAGGGCAGATTATTGACAAATGAACTCCTGATTATTATTTATATTTCAGGTGCTGTTCAGAAGGCATTTCTTCAGCTTTCATCTTGTCACTTCTCATCATGTTATTTTTAAGACATGGCTCAATCTGAGGGTCATACTCATTTTCTAGAGTAAGCAGTTTACAATCCTTTCCCCCACTGTCAGGGACTGAGAAGTATAATGGGAGACACAGCTTTGGCTTTTATTATTCATGTTTCTTTGCCTTACATTAATATTCAAGACAAATATCAAGATTTAGAAAGCCACTATACTAAGGATTACACAGGAGCCTCACAGAAACAAATCCATCCTCAAAGTGGAATTCACAGTCTAGTTTCAGTTTGGATCTTCTTAACCTTTGCAGTGCTGCCAACCACCTTGCAGGCATGAAGAACAATCAGCAAGATCTGCATTCATCAGTTAAATACCTCTTGAAGAGTTTGTCAGCTTTGCTAGATCTGTCTGAGACAATGGGATTGCTAAGAATACATTTAAAAGCAACAGCAGTTTTCCCTCTGTTCCTTGTTTGAACGAGTCAGACCAGGTCATTTTCTATTTTGTTTGATGGACACAAGACAGAAATACTTTTGTATATCACAACAACTTAATTCCATTGACTTGGTTTCAGGATATAATTAAATCGCTAGAGTATCTACTATTAAGCCTAATCCCTCATTTATAGCCTTCCGAAAACCTTTATTCCTGACAAATATACAAGATACATTATTTTACTTCTTTGCTCTGTAAAAACATAAGCCGATGGTCAGCTCGCTTGAATAGGAACAGAGCAGAAAGGCTTTTATTTTAAGAGCTGTTTCCTTACAAATCTTCAGAAGAAGATTTCCTTACAAATCTTCAGAATCATTTGTTGCCAAGTTTTCCTGGACAGCTCAGGTTCTCATAATACAGACTCATGTTGCTGCAAAAATTGTTTTGGAAAGAAACCGAAGTAAGAGTCAGGTCTCCTCATTGGGTTACAGCCTACTTGTTTTTCCATCTCTGCTAGTCTAGGGAAAATCAGAGCACAGTTCAGGAGCCCATATGCCAGGTACTGATGCTCCAGGAATCTCCTCTCCTACCTGGTTCCCTGGCGCAGGCTTCTCTCTTTTCAGAAATGAAAAAAGGTTTTGGTAGATACTTACAGCGCAGTCTTCATGCAGAAAAGAAGAGTGTTCCTATGTGAGACATCATAAAGCTACAAGGTATTTAAATATTAGGAAGTATTACGCTCTATGTTTACAGACAGGAAGATCCAAGTAAAATCATTGTAAGGATCTGGGCAGAGGCTGCTAGGTACAACAACTCTGAGATTCTCTTAGTAACTTGAAAAAACATTAAGTCATTTATTAGCCATTGATTTTGTAGATAGTACAACAAATTATTTCCTGCATAGCTCTGTTAAGAGCAGGTGCCACTCAGCTGCCTTATGATACTGAGCTTCTCAAATAAAACACCTGGGAGGGGGCAAGGTGGGTGTGGAAACAGAAACAAACATCAGAGTCCTGATATCTTTCTTAACACAGCTTTAGTTTCTGCATGCGTACATAGAAACCAGCCACAGAAAATAAATTTTATCTCTTTTAAATCTGGAAATAAAATCTTGGCTTCTCAAATCCTCTTAACACATCTTTTGTCATAGCTAAAGATTCATTATAGATGGAGAAGAAAGTGGACCAAAGGCTGTAAGTTTTGTAGGTAAACCGAGCAGCCTTCTACTTTTATTTTCTCTCAGATAATAGCTATCTCGTTCTTAAGGGAAGAGCATAAGAAGTAAAGATAAATATAAGGTGATCCTTCTTGAAGTATAGCCTTCATCCTGAGAAAGCAGTGCCTTAACATCACCATGAAGTAAAGGCAGCATCAAGACCATTGTGCTTGATGATCACTGATGGACCTTGTACCCATAAATTTGTCTAATCTTCTTCTAACCTCTTGCAATTATAGCCCCTAATTTAATTTACTCTATGTAAAACAGCTCTGCATTTCATTTATTTTAAACCTGCTGCTAATCATTTCATTGCCAGCGAGTTACTCAAAATTCAGTGTATGAATTCAGTATTTATACAGTGGCTAAGAAGTGCTGTCGTGCTTCTTCTCTACTCCCTTCTAATAATTTCCAACATTCTGGGGGCTATGAGCTTAGTCCTCAGCTGCTTTACAAACATATTGTAGGAACCTGAACAAATAAGAGAACAAAACCTCATTAGGATGGATACATTAGTATAATAAGAACGAATTGAAATGAGTCTTTACTCTGTATAGAGGAATGTTGCAGAGGGAGTGATGCACTTCATTCGCAAGAGAAGCGACAATATATTTTATAGACATAAGACAGTGAAATAAAGTTCCATGGTAAACATGAGAGTGGTTTAACGAGGTTTGAAGGCAAGGTACGCTTAAGTATTTACTGCATACAGGGCCAGACAAAATTGTCAGGGAGATCCTCCTGTTGAGTCACGAGGACTCAACGAGTTCAGGAAGGACCCTTTTTCTTTCTACATTCCTTCTCAGAGAGGATTTTATGTGCAGCTGCATCCAGAATTAGACAACAGTTTATATATACTTTTATATACAGATTAAATATGCATAATCAATCCTTCATATCACTTAGCTCAGATTTCAAAGTTTCAGTGCACTTATTCCCAATTTGTTTACCAAGTATCTGACACGATAAGGATTCTCTCAGCCTCAAGGAGTAACCTTGAGACACATCCTCACCGAAGGGGAGATCCTGATGTGCAGCCCACCACTATGCAGCAAAACTCAACAAGCCCCGGGCCCACTATTTATGGAGTACGATGGCTGATGTTAACGTCTGCAGCTGGTATGTGTTTCTTCCACATTTGGTTTGAGCTGGACATTGACCAGATACACTGTGGCTGGGTGGGCACATTGCTGAAATTAGTCCTCAGCTATTGTATCATTATCTACCTCCCCCAAATCCACTTTTAGCCAAATGCAGCCATCACAACCAGGTGCATCCATTATGACTGCCACTGGTGGTTATCACTTGAGCAGGATTATGGAAAATAAAGGTCAGGTTAGGGGTGGGGAGTGGGCAAGGAGCATACCATTAAAGAGTTTATGAAAGGTCACTAGCAAACCATGAGTTAGACCAGAGGTTTGTATTTTTAAAAAATATTTTTTATATTGTGACCCACGGGGATCTCAGAGACTGGACAGCAGGTCTGCTTAGTCTGCTCTTGTGTGGCTGCTATTGCATAGCTCTTCTCATTGTATCTGGTGTCCTGGTTCAAGGTCACATATCTAGATCATTCTAGAAATCCAATTTTTGTTCTTTCCAGGAATGAAGTTTATCTTGTGTCTAAATTACTGGTTGTATACTCTTTTAAAGTTTCTCATCCTTTCAGATACTTTTTCCTCCTGTCTTTTTCACGCAGAATTTCAGAACTAGCTTGGAAAGATTATGCAAGATCTGCCATTAAGTTCACAGTATGAAAATAAAATAATTTATTTGCCTGATTGATGGTTACAGTGCTCTCCCAAGATGTGACTAATGCAAGCTAAAGAGCAATGGGGGAAGGTCATTAAGGCTTATATTGATTTGCTCTGAATTCTGGATAATACATCAACAATCTTTGCTACTTCCACTTGAAAATTTTAAATTAAATAACCAGAACCAAGCAGTCAATCATTTGCTTCCCTTAGAGCTGAAGCCATTTTGCACTGGTATTTCTGATGGAATAGAAACCATAACACTACTTTGTGTTATTCATGTTATTAGTAACATTAAGACAGTGATATTTTGGTGCACATAAATGAGCAAATGATAGACTACATGGAAGATTTTCTATGGTTCTGCTGTTGTCTGACAGATCAAGAAACCAGGTAGAGATAAACGCATTTCTTTTCATGAAGCAGCAAGATGCAGGAAGCAATATGTAAGCATACAAAAGAGAGGGAAGTCGTCAGGCAGTCTATGTATGTGCAGGCTTTGCTAAAACACTACTGTGAAAACATAAGCAAAGCTGTCTTTGAGTTAGAAATCTGATTTGGACTAGAAGAGCTGAAAAGAATGAATGTATTGTGGGACCAAACCCACCCAGGAATTAGGAAAGCTGAATTTCACTTTTCTGAGTACTGTACTTGCTTTCCAAAGCTACAACTTTCACATTAAGACATATAAATAAATAAATAAGCAGTGTTGTACCCATTTATAACTGTCTCCAAGACACAGAAGTTCTAAAACTAAATGATACTTCTTTTTCTGTATCTTTTCCAAAAATTATATATTTTTATCCTCTGCTTTGGTTTAGCAGGATTCACATATCTCTTGACATAAGATGATACAACTAAACTGATTTATTTGTTACTCAGACTGATTGGCTGAAGATGTGCACATATCTTTGACAGGTATTTTGGTGCGGTATGCTGCCATTTGCAAGATATTATGTGCAAGTGCACATAGTGCTCATGCTCAAGGTTGGGTGTTCTTATTGGCGTCAAACTACTTACAAATTGTGAATGTTTTCTTTATTAGTTCATTCAAACCAACTTGAACAGGCTGCTGGAGGACGTCCTACAGCAAAACAACCAGTATCCTTTGAAGCACTGACAGTTTCTTTCCTGTGATACACTCTTCCCATGATTTGCATTGAATGCATCTTAACAACACTCCTGACTTTCCTGTCTCCTTCCTAGTAAGTCAACTACTAATTAATCAAATACTGATTTTAATTAGAAACATTTTCTCATTAATTTGAAAGATGATTGAAAGAGCTGTAACTCAAGCATCACCTTCTGTTCTTCCAAATAAGACCATGTGGCAGAACACCCATTTCAAAAAAAGTACCATATTAAGCTCAGATATACTAATGTAGAAAAAAAAAACCAAAACCAAACTCCAGAGCAGTATTTTTCCAACACTTCACAAAATCAACAGGAATGTGTAAAAACTGCAATTTCAAGAGCATTCAAACATAAGAGTTTCTTGCCAACTTTAATTCATCATGTTTTGCTGGCTTTCTCACAAGTCTAATGCAAGCATACGATCACCCTGACACCATTCACCAACATGCAAAGTGCAAAATAACCTCAGCATTATCACATTATGCTACTAGATGTGGAGCATTTAAAAAAGAAAATCTCTGCATGATGAATTGGATTAGTCTGACACTCAAGGAATGTCTAGTCTTTGTTTCAGTTTTAAGCAGAAGCTTAAAAAACTTGTTGCTGTTGTACCCAACCTAGGCAAAGGCTCTTGCTAGCCCAAAGTTAGAGCTGACTGTCATTGCACATGAAGCATCCTTAAAGCATTTAAGGACTGGCAGTCAAATTGACAATAATTCCCCCCCTCCTTGCAAAGAAAGTGCATTAAAAACATTTAGGGATGAAAATTTCAGGTTTGCTCGTAACAAGCAAGCAAAATCCAAAACCTCAGCAGCAAGTCCATTCAACTTCAGAAAATGCTGAACTAGGTCATTGAGGCCAAAACATAAGACTCATATTTAGATCATTGTTAGAATCAGACCAATTTGTTTTGATACCAAGTAGCCACCATTTCTTCCCTTATCCTGTCTTCCTGCCGTACCAGACAAAACCCATATGATCAAGTTTGCTGAACATCATCCCACATTTTGAAATGCTGATCTACAAAACACCTACAGATGCTGAACTGAGCAGACTCCCTCTGACCTCCCATGAGACTTACAACCTTTAAGTTTTAGGGCCTACATGTGTTGAACTTCAACACCTAAATGTTTGGGTCACCCCTGTGACCTACATGGATGATGATTAACAGTTGTTGACAGCTACCCTTTAGAAAGATTTCCAGCTTGAAAACCTATTAGAAGGGTTTGTTTTACTGCAGACTTCCAATGTTCTTATGAATCTTTTTCAGCCTATGCAGGTCATCGGCGTAACTGAAAGACCTAACTGAAGTTCTGATTTATGTTGATATGTTTTTGGTAGAACGGATGTTAAGAGCTTTATTTTTGCATTATGTTTACTTTAGTCAAAGGCACTGAGTTTGTCTTAAAACTGTGTTTTATTTTTGTGCTCCAGAGTATATTCCGAGAGCCAAACCGATTTGTTGAACATGTCCCAGTTCTTAAAACTTATGACCTTCTGCAACTGAAAGTGGTGAACTTGGCAGTGCTAGGTTAATGGTTGGACTTGATCTTCAGAGTCTTCTCCAACTTAAATGATTCTATGACAGTTACCTGGAGGAATGAACACTGTTAGACTACAATAAACGCAACAGGGTGGTGGTGTTCTGGAGTGTCATATTTTCCCCCCTTCAATGGTCATAATTCAAAATTTTTTCAGCACTTGGGATATTCAGGCATAATAGAGTAATGGCAACATCATTTTGAGAGATCAGACCAAACCCTATGGATTGAACCAGGAAACTACAAAAGCTTTCAATAATACAATTTTACCTTCAAAATAAGGTCTTAGAACTACATCGTTCTCCTGGTTACTGGATTCAAGTTAAAGCTGTGGTTTTTTAAGTGTCCCTTATCTTCTTTGCATGTCTGGCTGTTTTCTAGTCAAGCATGCTGACTGCAGCATAAAGCACACTTTATTAAAATGTCAAAAGCTATTCTTTCCTAAATTTACCTGAACAAAGTAGGTTTTGGAAGAAGTATCTGGCCATCAGTTGGATTTCCAACCACTAAATAAGTAAGTTGATAGGAAAGGAAAAAAACCTGCAATGCAGGGCAGTAGCCCTCTTCACCTCACTGTTTTATTCTAAAACTACTTATTACTCAATGGTCATAAAATAGCATCCACAGAAAAAAAGCCACCAATTCCATTTAATGCATATTTATTGAAATAGTAGAATTATCTCAACCAAAGGCAATATTATTATTAAAATGAGACAATATACAGTTCTGTAGCTCCATAACTTCATGCAGTACTTTGCCAAGCCTAAAACAGAGCAGACACCTATCCCACAACCTAAATGCAAGCAATGAAACATGATAAAATCCAAAACAAGATAAGTGAAAATAAAAATTCTAGGCAAAAATAAATAAATAAAAAGGAAGGGATTAAATCACAATGTCATCAATATTCATATAAAAAACTCCCAGCACAGTAGGTTAGGCCGGGATATTTGCCTTCAATAAACGGAAAACAGAGGGTTTTTTCTTTTGTTTGATCTTAAAATATTTTCCTGACCTAATACATGTCAGAAGATGGGACCATACAGGAAAGATCCAGTAGAAGGAACTACATACTACAGAGTACCTTGACTATAATGTCTCTGGTGTGTACAATGAATCCTTTCCATGCGATGAGGAAAGCTTTGCAATCTGAGTGACAGATCTATTCCCATGACACAAGATGGGCATGGAGAAGACCATGGAGAAAGGAGGCATGCATGTTCCTTTTACGTGAATGCACAGATGTACAGGAAAAAGGAAAAGAACGCCTTCTCACCTAAACCCTGACAATTTTCTCCAGAAAATTTATTTTTATTTCAGAAGGTATATCATTGTGTACCACAACAGTACTTGAGAGATAAGCATGCTTCCACTATAGCTGGACCATGTTGCCTTTGCATCAGCTGGGACTGTGATGACTAAGAACATAGGGGAAGAATCTGCCCCATACATTTGAATACAGAAGGATGAACCAGATTTCTCCACTGACCTTTTCTGTCAAAAATTTTCAAATGAAGACCAATAAAATCCATATTTGAGGGCAGTCCATTTTTTTATTTTTTTTTTAAAGGAATGTAGAACTCTTCTGTTGAAAGAACCCAACACTTAGCAACCAAAAGAAAATACACCAGCAAACTGCCCAATCAGAAATTATTTTTTCTTTCCTATAAATGTTAGTGCCCTCAGTGTTCACTAACACATTAAAATAGAAGGAAAAAAGAAAAACCCATGGGTGATGGAAGTTTATTTTATTTTCAGAATTCATGATAGACAAAATAGATTCAGTAGCATTCATATTTTGCTTAACTAAAGTTATAATGGACCATCTATCTTGTCAATCTGGTGTACGTCAACATTTTCCCACTGACTATGCCAAACTAATTTATGCTGAGAAGGGAGCTCAGTGCAGCTCATCATTATACTCTGTGCCATGCAATTCAAAGATAAATACACACATTTTTATCTCTGAGTAGAATAAATCTGGAATAAGCCTTCTGAAATTAATTGGGGTTACTGCATTCCTACTCTGATGTCACTCAGATCTGTGTGTGGTCTAGAATAAAAACAGACTATTTGCACAAAAGTAAATGGATTCTACTGCAGGAAGGGATTCAGGTATTTGTGAACAGTACGGCAGTTTATCACCTGAGAAAGAGATTAAGCAATCACCACCTAAGAAGTGGGGCCATTATTTCTCCCTACAGAGGGGTGACTTGGCTGAGTATGGGTCTCCGCAGTTTGTATTGTATGCCAGCAAAATAAGGCTGACTTTGAATCAGCATCTCAGCCCTCCTAGAAAAGTCACAACTGGAATTTCTAGACCTTGAACTTATGAAAGTGAAAAATTTGGTTATCCCAGTCTTACACATTAGTCCACAATGGGCTGCATTCTCCACTTCTACAGCACTACCAACAGTCAAAGCTTTTAAATGCATAGAATTAAAACTGGTTTTGCAAGTCTTATGTACACTAAATAGCACATAATTTAGGCTACAGGTGAAGAGAAATTATTTGAGCTATTGTCTTAAAGGAAAATGAAGAGAAAAAATATCATTTAGTATGAATTAAAAGAAACCAAAACAACTGATTAGAAATATGGAAAAAAGCTTACAATGCAGTGCATATTCTATGTAAATGTTAGAGTAACAGTTTCTCTTCCTGTTCTGTTCAGCTGTGTATTACATAGAATTAAATTAGTAGTCCTGGCAGGAGACATCTCTCTTGATATTTAGGGGATTTCACAAGCATGAGTTTACACAGAGTCTGCTCAGCAAGACACGTGATACACCAGAGGAGGACCCAAATAACATGCAGTAGGGATCAGTGCAGTTTGATTGGTGCTGATAGAATTTTGGTTGTTCTTTTTCTTGAGGCTGCCAATTTTAATAAAAATGAAAAAATCCCAAACCGAATGTAACTTTATCATTCAATATAACTGACACTGCAGGAAGTGCAATATGCAGTTAGAAAGAAAATAACTGTATTCTATGTAGCATATCCATTATGTGCTAGCAATATAACAACTCTGGATAATCACAACTGCTTTTTTCCTTTAGCTAAAAATAAATATTGAAAACGGAAGGTAATCATCCATACTGTGAAAAAAAAATATTCTTTCCGTCTTAAATCATACCGACTTCCATCCAATTATCAAGATGCTCATGAGCAAGTCTCCCCACTAAGGGACAAAAGATGGAAGACTGCTACTTTCCCAAAAGAGCAAGTCATTATAGGAAGGAGACACTTTTATAGTTTCTCTGTATTCTGGCTTGCTAGGAGATAAATAATTTACATCTGATACAATCTTAACACACAATCATTCAACTACGTATAATGTACTTGTGAGACACTAACCCTATCTATGCACGCTAACACTTCTGCTTCCCCGCTATATAATTGCATCCATGTCCATGAGACATTTATTCCTATCAACCTCATAGGGTCCTGTGCGCCCAGTATGGACCCATGCAAAGACATGATACTCCTGATATGCAAAATCCATTTCCTAACTGAACTGACACCAGGAATTACATCCATGCCTCAGAGTAACAGCAG